>NC_090438.1:760888137-762138137 GCF_031143425.1 Pleurodeles waltl
CCCCCTTTCACATACATCAGTTCGTTTTAAAGCGCTTGGAAAGGTTGGCTTTATTATCTACCGAGGCATGCAGATAAAATATAGTTCTGGTCTTTGCAGCAGGCACATTAACCCCCTAAGCTACTTTATGACGAGTCAAAGCTGCGGCTAGACAAGACTCCCATCTCTCTCCCAACAGAAGCATTAATCATAAGAGGTATCTTGACATTTTAATTGCTTCCTGAAGGCTGTACCACAAGGAACTTTTCAGTGGGTGCTCGCAAGTTTCTAAGTTATTGCTAAACACAGCGCTCCCCTGAGGTCCGCGCCTCCCAATTCAGGTCAGCACCCAGTGGCTCACACCGCCCTAAAGCGGGCCCTGTATGTAACTTTTAAAAAACAAACTGCAGCTCCATCCTATGGAGGTAATATGCTCCTACTTCTTTACTACCCATACTTCAAATAGGAGACATTTTGCAGGATATGATGCAAATGAAAATATACAAACTTCCCATGATGGAAACAGCAACATAACAACACAATACAACTACAGAGTATATTCTTAAACACCACCTGTTTTCCAAAATTAGATACACAACTAATGATTATTTAGTCATTCAGTCCCTAGTAAAGTTCACAAAATTGCAAATATGACGATATCTAGAAGGTTTTTTGATTGAGAGAAATCTGTCCTGGTTCCCTCCTAAAATACTAAAGTGTCTTTGGACATTCATGGAATTATGACAATTGGTACATTTCTTTTCATCTTTCTAAACATGTTGGTGCTACCAAAATAACAAAGCCAGTATATTGACTACCAGAATATCGTAACGGAAAACTTCCAGAACCCAGTCAAGGGCCACAGGCTAGACAGTGGCTGTAGAGTTCCAAATGTGGTGATTGAAGTCATTTGCCACTGGGTTCCTGGTGTCCCTCCTGCAGTGGCTTTGCAAATTGGACCTAATACCACCTTTTTCACTTAACTCTCAGGGTAGAGAGGGCGGGCAGCTGCAGGCTTCTCAGCGAGGTAGTGTCAGGGGCCAGAGTTTAGAACTGAAAAGACAACCCATGGACAGTATAATATAATGCCAATCTAAGTACTTATCTGTTATGGAAAATGTAAGTGCTTTAATCACACAGCAAAACTAGATATTAAACAACATGAGAATGTCATATGGGGATGTAATCAGTTGCAACTATCAAAGGAGTGATGCAACCTGTTTTCCTTTGTGTCTCTCTCCTTTATGCTGTAATTGAGTTTTTGTCTCTACAATTCCCCAGTGCAGTCTGGAGTAGGCAAGGATTAGGCACAGGTGCAGTTAACTCAAAGCCGTCCCACTCTTTCATGAAGCAATTGGGTTCAATGCCTTTTTCAACCCTTGGTTAAAACATATTAAGCAGCATGGCGTTTCTGCCCACACATGTCCATCTCATTCCCAATATGCAGGCTAAGCCTTGTGTTTACATATTCTTTGTTGTGCTGTAGTTCAGGCTGCATAATAGGAGAAGCCTGCACTGTCACCCTTACAGAGCTGGTCCTTTCTTCGCAGGGGCTGCAGTGGCAATCATGTTAAAGTCAGGGTCCACAGAGCGGACTTACAGGGTAGGTCTCACAGTCACACAATACTTCAACAGCTGCAGTCCTCATGGCTGGAAACATGTTGGACAGGTGATCGGACGTAGTAGTTGCGGCCTCCTAGCCAAGCTTCTTCATTACAATGTCTCACATGGAAAGCATGCAGAACATTTCTGGCTTCCCGATTTGCTGGTGATGTGGCTTTCACTTCTCTGCCAGTAACAGCAGCACCATTATCACACTCCCACTGTAGACTGCCTGGTGAAATCAGATCTTTGCTGTAGTGCAGTCAAAATAAAATTCAGTCAGGAAGTGTGCAGGGAACAAGAGACCACTTTGCTGTAGAGGTCACCAATGGTTTTCTATGTTTGTCAGCGTCCTTTGGTTGCTTCACATGTCGGGAACATGCATGGACTTTTCTCCTGGACAGTGTCACCTGCAGGTCCAAGCACACTCTTTCCATTTCTCAGCATACAGAAAGGCATCTATGCTTATTTAGGAAGCTCTTCAGCTTTCCCATCAGAAAGTACAAACTAAAGATGATGTCTCCTCACCTCTGGGACATTGGCTGTCAGGCAGACATCTGGATTTGTTATACAGCAGCTTTTTGAGTACTCCATGAGCTCTTCCCAACATGGTCAAGAAGAATCTGGGACTAGAAAAAAGTAGGGTGGTATGGATCCCACTTTTATACACAATTTCCAGAAAAAGTGGATGGATCCATTGTCAGAGGCTTCAGAACTGGTTTGGGCTGGATCTCTTTGAATGCCATTATCAGGCTGCTTTCCAGACACAGCCTTCTTGTGAAGTGATTGTTGTCACACCAGGCAGCCATAGGTTGGCCTCCAACCATGTGCATCCTAAACAGGGGAACAATGAAGTGTGAGATTTCTGCATCTGACTGTCACCAGCCTTCTTGCTGTAGTATTCACAGACAGTCAAAAGGACATAGAAACTTCCACACATAGAACAACAGAAACTACAGTCCCAGCATTCACCTCTACATCTGCCAAATTACAGTGCTGAAAAAGAACTATAAATGTCAGTGTTCCCCTATGAATCTTTTACTTTTTGACTTAGGGTATGATCAAAAAGGCTAAAAACATTAGATATATTTACATAAGAGGTCAGTGTATTGTATTGATGACAGTCACAATTATACACAAAATCCAAACAATGTAGGTGCTCCTAGTGACAGCACAGTGTAAGTGCAAATATGTGAGCCAAACACATATTACAATGATGATATTTACAAAATGTTAAAAAAGGTCACCCATGGGACAAGAAGATTTTTTTTAAACCAAACAATAGAGACATTTAGGTTTTCAAACCCAAACAATAAAGACTTTTAGGGTTAAATGTAGTATAAGGGCACACTTGGTAAGCCCTTCCAGGTCACAAAACAGGCCCTTGACTTTGAATTATAAGGGACAGGCCCAAGCCTGTGCATATATGCTAGAGGTGTTTGATGTCACAGCCAAAATTAAAAAACCTGGATACCAATTTCACTGCAATTGGGCACCCTGGGTAACAAAAACATACAGGGGTAATTATTAAGTCACTAGTCTTCACTCTAGTCTATATATCTTGCTCCCATCTATGTTGGCCATTTTCCACCCCCTGGGGGCAAATCAGCCATTCTTTTGGTCGATCTGCTCCCCAGGTGGGTGGCAACCCACTAGATAACAGGGATATTTAACATAATTATGTTTATGGAGAGCAATGTCTTTGGCAAGAGTCACTTCCCTCAAAGGATACATTTTATTTCTGCCCGATTTGACCCCACACCCCTTCAGGAAAGGGTGTGGATACTCACTAGACACTATAATTATGTTTAGACATTATTATTGTGTTCAGACATTATTATAATTATGTTTGTGCATTTTAATTATGTTTAGGGGCCATGAACCCTTGAGCAGGGGTCACTATTAAAGGGAAAAGTGTCTTTTGTTTCCACCCCCAGGGAAAGAGCAGCCATTTTTTAGACTTATCTGTCCTCCAGAGAGTTGCAAACCAGCTAGACACCACGGATATTCATTACTCTTTTCTCTTCTCTAGGTTTTTATGAACTTCGACACAGATATCCCTTGAAAAAATGGGACTCTTATCTAGGTAAGTATATGTCTCAAAGATAGTTTTTTTTGTCTATCTTTATTTGCTTACACTTTCTATACTTTTTACCCCTCCCTTTCTTCTCTTCAAGATGGTCAACCTTATAAACTGGGCTGATTCTAGAAGGAGGATGGGGGAAGGACAAGGGGGAAGGCAAAATGAGGGAAACAATACTCCAATGGCTTTAAAGGTGGAGATAAGTAAGTAAGCAAGCTCCACTTTCCTTAAGGTGATATATCCCAGCTCTCTATGTCAAGTTCTTAACTTTCTTTATACCACCAGCAAGCTCACCCATCAGCGAGATTCTTTAAGCACAAACAGAGTTAGAGGAGAGAAAACCCGAAACAGTCTCACCCATGCAGTTTCCAGTAAATGAGTAGTGAGGGAATAAGGAAATAAAACTGAATAAGCACAATGTACAAACCAGTGGCTGGCACACAATCACTCAGTTAGCCCCAGCCTGCTAGACTGCAGAGGTACGAAGGGTGTCAGTCAGTTTTGCACACCACTCCTCTGACCAGGCATCTTACTTCCCGTCGTCCTTTTCTTCAGGCTACACCACTGGTGCTCCTGTGCTGCACTTCCCTGTGATAGAGTGGCATCTCTCGGCTCCCTTCTCTCTTTCAATCATTTCCTATCCTTTTCTGTTTTTCACACCTCCGGTTTCCTGAAAAGAAGAGTCCTTCCTCAATTTGACTTTTCTTTCTGTTTTTGTTTCCACCCTTTGCTCCTGCTGCCAATTCACGTATCCTTATTTTATTTTCAGGTCATGTCTGGGAGTAGAAGTGGCATTAAAGGACTGAAGGTGTTTCTTCCTGGTAAGTTTTCTTTACTTTCTCTCCATCGTTCCTCAAAAGGAATGAGCCCTTTGGTAAGGGTCGCTCCCTTGAATGGGAAAATTACTTTTTATTTTTCCCCCCATGGACAGATCAGCCATTTTTTCAGCTGATTTGCCTCCGGGGGGTTGGAAACCCATTAGACACCAGGGAATACGTTTATGTACATAGAGGGAGCTGATCTAGGGGTAAGAGTTGGTTCCAGTCAAGGGTACCAATTTCTTGCCTTTGCTTTGTGCCCCATTTGGATGTAGATCAGCCTTTATTAGCTGTTGACCTACACCTAGAAGCAGACTTCAGTATGTTTTATAATATTAGCTGTTTAGCTGTTTTATTTCTTATGATATGCATTTGTGACCTTAATTCTTTTTTCCTTTTTTCTTTTTATTGTAGTGCAAAGCTCTTGGTTTTCTTCGTGGCACATCCTCCTTGCTGTTTTGGCACTAATGGATCTGCATATTGCATTGTTATAAGTGTTGGGTAAGGAAACCTTTTCTGTAATGTTTACTTCAAACATGTATCATTGCCCTTGAATTTTGTTTTACTGTTATAATATGTTTTATTGACTTTTAAATTCCCATTTGGATTTGTGCAAACCCCATTTTGTGTTGTCTTGAGTGTATTTTTTTTGTTTTTCCTTCCTAGTAGGATATCTTTGGTGTTTTCTGTGCCTGTACAGAGCAGATGCAGTTGATCCCCAGTCTAGATGTCTGTGGCAAGTAAGAGGTATCCTTTTGCAGTGAAAAGTTCATTCTGTTGTTAGTAAAGATAGTTTATTTCCAGATCATTATAATATTTCAATGCTTTTGTTTACTGTTTGTTACAGCTGCAGTTTGTTGAGTTCTAATTTGATGCAATATAGTTGTCTGTTTTTTGTGTGACCATTTAATTTGTACTCATTATGGCTGCTTGCAGGATGACTGCCATGCTGGTTGTTAGTTTTCTTTTTGATTTTGCCTCTGAACATTACTCTGAGACTGACTCTGCATCTGAGGCAGAGGACCAAGTGTAAAATTATGGCAATGGATTTTCTGTCTGAGAGGAAATCATCTGATGAGGAACCCACTGTTATTGCTAATGAATTGCTTCATTTGGTGTTAAGACAAATTATCGAGTTTTAAATATCAAGATACAGAAATATCAGAAAAATATATCATGATACTAAAAAATCTTGATGCAGAAATATTGTTGACAAGAATATCGATGTTTTTAGGTAGGTAAAATCTTTTTCAAGAATATCTGTGTTGTTGATATAGTTTTTAATGGTATAGCTGTTAAAAATATTGTTTTATAATTATCGTTATGTGATTTAGTTCATATATTAATCACACACATTAAATATTGTTTGTGTAATTGCTAACAACATTTTTAACTATAGCTTGTAATTTTAAGTGATTTTGAATTCAATGGCTAATAGTAATTTACACTGTTGTAGCGAGTTGTGAGGTTTGTAGGGGTACGGGGTAGGAATCTAATTAAGTATAATTAATTAAAAAGGATTATTATTTTCTTCTAAAATTAATTATTAATTAAATAAATGGTGTCTTTATTATATTTTTTAGATATATTAGGTGTGGGGTGCTGGGTTTGTAGGGGTATAGGGTGGGAAGTTAATTTAGTAATAATTAATGAATAGCTAATTATTCATTATTAGTCATTATGTAATTGATTACTAATTGTGTAAATTGTTTAGTTATTATATTTTTAAGTTATCTCTTAAGTGCAGGGTATTGGGATTGTTGGGGTACAGGTTCAGAGATAATTGAGTAATAATTATTTAACATTTAACTATTAGTTTATCATTGTCTATTTAATTGATTATTAATTATGTAAATTGTGTAATAATTATATTTTAAAGTTTTATATTAGTTGTTATTAATGTGTTAATTGTGTTTTACTTTATTTATTTTAGGTATTTTTTAATGGTGGACTGATAGGTTTGCATGGGTATAGTGTGAGAAGTTAATTACATTTAAATTAATAACCAAAACTCATAATTAATTATTAATTTTTTAAATAATAATGTAAATTGTTTAGTTATTTATTAGTTTTTCTGTTTATGTATTTTTGTATGTTATGGATATTAAAATATGTTATGTGTTTGTAGTAAAGTACTTTCCCTACTGCTGCAGAGACTGGAGTAGGGATAGTAAATATTCCCCATCTGGTGTCCAACTCTTTCCCTACTGTTGCACGCACAGGAATGGGAAGAGTAGATTTAAACCTTCTACAATCCAATGCTTTCCCTACTGTCACACAGACTGGAGTGGAACTAGTAAATTGAACACCTCCGAAGTCTAACTCTTTCCCCACTGTTGCATAGACTGGAGTGAGAATAGTAAATTTAACCCCTTCGAAGTACAACCCTTTCCCTATTGTTGCACAGATTGGAGCAGGAATAGCAAATGTAACCCCTCCAAAGTTAAATATTGTTTAAATATATATTTTATTATCATTATTTGTTTGTATCTTTAATTTTAAACTATTTGTTACTATCTATCTAATTTCTTTAATTTTTTTGTAATATTTTTAGTAAGTTCTTTTGGGATTTTATAGTTTTTTATGTTTATTTATTACTTTTTGTTTTCTATATATATTGCTTTAATCTATAATGTGTCAGAACTCTTTGTGAAAGAACTTGATTCCCACCCATCAACACTTGGGTCCACGTACTAGAGCAAAGAGCTAAAATGATTCTCAGAAGGTGTGTGGGAATTCCTCACAGAAGCAGTTTTCTCCACAGCAGCCATTGGTTTACTCTACTGAATGCTTTGGAGAAATCAATGAATTCAGAGTACACAAGCAGGAGCCTCTGCTGGGGGGTACTTTTCCATAAATGTTTGTAGTGCTGCAATGTTATCCAGAGTGCTACAATTACTCTGAAAACTTGCCTGCTCTCCTGTAATGATATTATTTCCAAATGCCCACTGTTGGAGATGTATTAGGATACTTTAAGCAAACAATGTACCTGTCACATCAAGATGTGCAATTTGCATATAAAATCGCTAGGTAAGATTTCAATCCTTTTTATACAGGAGAACAATAATGCTTCCCTTCCAGGAAGTTGGAGTGTTGCCTGAAAGGTAGCAATGATGGAATAATGGACATAAAAAAGTAGCCAATAAGAGGTCCTCCTGTTGATTGCTATTTGGATTTCATCAGGGCCCATGGCACCAAAGGCTCTAACACTTTTAATAAATCCCAAAATCTCCATACAAGCGGGTGAACCGTATGAAGCTAAGGAATCTATATCAGCACTTAAAGCAAGATGATCATTGTTGTTCAAGTTACATGCATATAACTCCGAAATGTATTGAGTCAAAACATCATTTGAAATCGGAATTGCTTGAGCTCTAACTCTCAAGTATTGGATGACTAGAGACCAGTATTTTCTTAAATTGTTGGAGACAGCAGCTTCTCTCAAAGTGATCCATTTTCCATCCTCTTCCTTTCTACGTTCTGTCATTTTCAATCCAGCTTTCTTGCGTCTGAAGCACTAAATTTTACACTGTCTTGTAATTGTGAATGACATAAATTGCTTCCTGACAAGGTGGTTTATTTCCTGGTTACCACTTTTAGAGCCCAGAAGGACTTTTTAGGTGGTTTTGATCCATAGCTTTAATCCCCTGAGATCGAAAGGGATTCATATACATTCCATACCGTGAAATAGGGTTGTATTGGTTGTAATCCACTGGGCTAGTACTTGGACCTAAAGCCTTTATGTTATTACAGGACCAGAAAGTGCACCCATTTGATTTATTATATGCCCCTTTATCCTCTGCAGAATTCCAGGAGTAAAGAACCTTAAAATCAACTGAGAGAGTGAGAATACTGTGGTCACTTAAATCTAACCACAATACTTTCACATGGGAGCATGCTCTAAACATTTGATGTGATACCACCTTATTATCAATTAGAGACTGACCACGAAAAGAGAGGAAAGTGTAAGAGACAGGTGTGTCTTCTGGAAACCTACCATTCAAAAGGATAAGATCATGTGGTCACAGATTGTCTAAAAATAATATACTCATCTATCTGTCCTAACCTTTTCCAGGAGCCCTGCTTCCGGAATAGACCATGCTTCATCCATTTCAGAATTACTATCTGTCAAATGTGCTGAATTTGATACCTTAGTATTATCGCCTGAAATAATTACCAGTAGACATTCCTCCATTAAACTAATGTTGTATACGAATGTGATCATTAAATTAACTAAATGATCCAGAGACTTGCCCAGGGGAATATACAGATTAACTAGCAGGAAAAATGACAGCCCTCCTTTCCCTTCAAGTAAAGCCAGCTTTAAGCAAAGATGGATGAACATTTTTTTTTTATTTCAATTGATGTTATTTTTGGCCATAATAGCTATAACGCTGCTAGCATAACCTTTAGCAACCATTTTGCTCTACAGGGAAAAACAAAATAAGTCTCCTATGCAAAGTTGGTGCAGGCCACGTTTCCTGCAAACGTGGAATCAATGATTAATGTGAATTACAGAGTTTAAATTCACATCAGTTTGCCCTATGCCTGGCATATTCCAGAATAATAGTAATCCCCTGAGGTTACTTCTGTGATAGACGATATTTTATATTGTTGCAGGAACCATTCAGTGTTCCTGCTACCCCACTCCAATTTGATAACTCATTCTCCTCTTCAGGCCCTGAGGACTCAATTCTGCAGGTTCCAAACGTTTTACAATTCTCCTTCCTTCACCTAGAGAGACAGTACTATGTTTAGGATTCCCTAGGGGGAATACATTAACATGCCCCATTGCTACTGAGTCCAGAAGCTTTTCCTGGTTGTTCATTTTCGGACTATTGCAATTTTATGTCAAGACCGGAGGCTCCTATTATGCGTTTCTTCTCTTGCTTTATTAATACAGCAGCAGTCAAGAAGAACTACAAATCCTATAAGGCTAACACAGACAGCCAATGGGATTGAAAAAGTAGTATAAGAATATCACAACCAATAGAAATGACCCCATGCCATTGTGATGTCACTTGACTGCAAGCAGCCCTCTTTTCTTGCTGCTCAAGATAAGTTAAAAAAAAAATCCTCTCATGACGCTACTTTATTTCAAACTGTTTATTTATAATTATTGATTTAAATGTGTTCCGCTTTCATATTTTGTTGTCGGCATGTTGCCGCATTGATTTAACAGCGCGCCTCTCTCGCGCTCGCGTTCCCGTCTCGGAACCCAGGTAGCAACGTCGGTTACTCCTGGGCCGAGACTCTGAACAGTTTGGTGCGCGCCTCTCGCGCGGCATTCTAAACGCGCTTCCTCGCATCTGGGAAATAACCGTTATTCGTTTTTTTCCTGACGCGAGGAATAAACTCCTCATTGCAGCTCCTACCTTTGCTCTCCAGTTTGTCCGATGACCGCTTCAACTATTCCCCAGCTTCTGTCGGTCCCGAGTGACTCATTCCTCGGCCCCGCCCAAAGGGAGGAGGAGTTTTTTCTGCTCCAACGTTGGTTTATTCCCCTGTTAACCCTCGGTTGCCTGGGTTTTAACCCTATTTGTTATTTAGGCATATTTCCTACCTATTGCTTGAGATTTTTCCATATATTTAAATAATATATATTTTTTCTTTATAATGGAGCCTAATACCTCTCCAATGGAACAGAGTGCTCCCAGTGTAGAGGAAATAAGGAATGAACTTCGTAATTTTATTAAAAGTTCTGTTCAGCAGGCAATGGCGTCATCGATTCAAAAATGTTTAAAAAACTTGGAATCAAAATGTTCTAACTTTTTTTTTTTTTTAACATATTTTTATTGATTTTTCAACTGTGATATACATTTCAATGCGCTCAGTTAACAGCATTACAAGGATATTGTCAGTTACAGTAATTTGCTGGGCGCTTGTTATTAAACTTAACAAACAACTAATAACTTCCGTGCACCGCTAGATCCGCGCATTTATGTCTAGACTTTCAGGCAATGCCAGCACGCGCATTTAAAGCTTTCTTTCGTGTGAGGTTTTAATTGCCGGTTAGGGTTCTAGATGAGGGCGCCCCCTATGAAAGGAGGGGGGGGGAGAGGAGAGTGGGGGGGGGTGGCTTGGCTTGGCTTCGGTAGAGCCTGTATCCACTAATTGGGCATGATGGTCTGTGCGTGCTATTTGTCTTGTATGCGCTTAAGGGTGTGGTGTATTGATATCAGTGCTGAGGTGCTGTTGGTAGGCGTGTGCACTTCTCCTGATTTACTGCCGCTTTACAGCCAGGGCGAAGCCCATGATTAACTGTATAGTCGCGGCTATCTGCGGTTCAAGGGGGTTTTTCGTCGTTCTTTGCTTCTAATTTGGAGACCAGTGTACCCCAGGTTTCACAGCCCGAGTGCCGCAGTCCACCCCGCGCCAGTTTCGTTAGTACTTGATATTCAGCTCGTGCCCAGCGAAGCGTGAGAGTGAGCCAGGCACCATGGTCGGGGGCCTTGGGGGCCTTCCAGTTCATGGCTATTAGTCTTTTGTACATTGCATAAGCCAGGTCTACGAATCTATGCATGTGTTTGCTTCTTTTGGTTCTTGTCCTAAGGCCAAGGAGACAGGATTTGGGATTCGCGTCTAGGCCCAGGCCATTTATTTCCGACAGTATAGTGGTCAGCACGGCCCACTCCCCCTGCACCCGCGGGCACTCCCAGACCATATGATAAAACTGTGCTGCTGGGGTTTTGCATCTGGGGCAAGTTGGGTCCGATCCAGGGAACATGCGTTTTATCCTGGCTGGCGCTAAATATGTCTGATGTAAGTAATTAAACTGTGTGTATCGGAATCTGGGGTTCCTTGAGACCTCGCGTGTGTGACTCAGGGCTTTCGGCCATTCTGTCTCTGAAATCGGGGCAGGCAGTGCGGCATTCCACCTCTCCCGAGCTTTTTGCAGGCTAGCCTCCGGGGGCTTATTCAGAAGTTTATACGTGTTTGATACTACTTTTTCACGAGCGTCGTAGCTCAGCATATGGTGCAGGTTAGCCGAGATGCTTGGCTCAGCGTTCCCAGACTCCCATGTGCTTCTAATGGCGTGGCATATAGCGTGGTATGTCAGAAATTGCCCCGAGCGGATCTCTGTGAGGGCCTGTATGGCTTCGAAGGACATTAGTTTTCCTTCCTCGAAGCATTCTCCCACCGTGCTTATGCCCGCATCTATCCAGGTTACGGACGAGTGAGATCCAGTTGTCACCCATCCGGGGATTCGTTCTAGTGGTAGGAGAGGTGAGTAGGGAAGTTTTTTGGCTTCTTTTTGAATGTACTTCTTCCAGTATGCATGAGCTGCTGTCATCAGTGGATTTACGCGTGTGGTTTTGGTTTGCCTGTTCATGAGCCACTCAAGCAGAGGGACTCCCCGGAGTCGGGTTGTCAGCCAGGTGGCCTCCGCTGCACCAGGATTATGGATCCAATTTAATATCCACTGCAGCTGTGCTGCTGCAGAATAGAGCTCAAAGTTAGGGGCTCCCAGCCCACCCGCCGCCACCGGGTGGTGTAGTGTGTTGAGTGCGACCCACCTTCTACCATCACCCTACACAAGCTGCACCAGTGCAGAATTTAAACTGTTGAAAAAGCTTTTAGGGATTGTGATCGGCAGGGCAGTGAAGTAATACAGCAGCCTGGGCAGTACTAGCATGTTGGCTATGGCTACCTTTCCCAGTGGTGAAAGAGGTAGTTTATTCCAGAAACGCAATGAGCTCTTCATAGATGTCACCGCTCTCCCCAGGTTGCCATCCCTGAGGTCTTCCGCACTGTGGTAGACGTTGACCCCTAAATATTTAAATGTGTCAAAGCACCATTTTAATTGGCCTGATGGGGTATTCTCACGTCGCGCTGGGGACCAGCCGACCAACGGGAATATGCAGGATTTCCCCCAATTCACTATCAATCCCGAGATCTCTCCAAACTCTCACAGCAATGACATCACTGGTGGGAGCACCTCCTCTGCGCTGCGTATATATATCAAGGCATCGTCTGCGTACAATGATATGACGTGGGAGGTGCGTTCCTTACCACCCCCCAGTCCGTTTTTGCTCGGACTCGCGCGGCCAGCGGTTCCATCGCCAGGGCGAACAACAGGGGGGATAGGGGCACCCCTGCCTTGTTCCCCTGCTAATCTGGAAGCTCTCTGATATGACACCCCCTGTCTTCACCCTGGCCTGTGGGTTCGTGTACAGAATGCGTACCCATCTTATAAATTTTGGGCCTATGCCCATTCGCTGCATGGTGGTAAACAGGAAGTCCCATTCCAGTGTGTCAAATGCTTTTTCGATGTCTAGTGAAATCACTGCTTCCTCAAATGCACTCGGGGGGGTGTCACCCATTACGCTCAGTAACCTGCGAATGTTGAGGAAGGTGTTACGTTTTGGAATGAATCCATTCTGGTCTTCGTGTATCAAAGTGTGCATGTGTGGAGCTAGCCTGTTGGCTAGTATTTTGCCAAGTAGTTTGCAATCTAGATTTAGCAGGGACAGAGGTCTGTAGGACCTAACGTCGGTGGGTTCTCGTCCCTGTTTCGGGAGGACCACTATCATTGCCTCTCTCATTGTGGGGGGGAGAATTCCGTTAACCTCCGCTTCTTCAATAACTTTTAGGAGACGTGCAGTAAGGTGTGACGCAAAGGTAGGCCATCTGTCCCTGGAGCTTTGTTTCTAGGTAGTTGTTCTAGAGCCTTGTTAAGTTCGCCTAGTGTAATAGGGGCCTCTAGTGACTCCTTGTCAGCGTGTGTGAGTTGGGGCAGGGAGGATTCCGCAAAAAAAGACTCGAGTTGTTGGGGGGTGCATGATGTGCGTGAAGTGTATAGTTGTTAATCTGGTCAAGTGATATTTGTAGTCATGAAGGCGTAATGTGGCGTCGGCGGCTGCGTATTCTGCGCGCACATCTTTTAATGACGTGTATGGTGTTTCGCTGCGGGCCACTGCATTTTCTAGTGCTCTTAATTTCTTCTCCAGCTTGCTAACTTCTGCATGGAGCGTGCGTCTTACCCCCCATGTAGTGGAAATACAATGCCCACGAGTCACTACTTTGTGTGCGTCCTACTCCGTTGCTCTTAAGTTTGTGGTGTCAGCGTTCAATTCCCAGTACTGTTTGAGCGCTGTTTTCAGGGCGTCTGTGAATGCAGGGTCCTGCAGTGCTTCCACTTGTAGTCTCCAGGTTGGGATCGCTTGACGCCTCCTGCCCCAGTCTAGAGTTATTTTGAGTGGCGAGTGGTGTGATAGTGTTTTAGCTAAGTATTCAATCCCGTTAGTTACTGTGCAAATGTCCTGGGTGCCCCATAGTAGATCTATCCTGGTGTGCACCTTGTGTGGTACAGAATAAAATGAATATTCTCTGTGGTGTGGATGCTTCATACGCCACAAATCATAGAGGCCCATGTTGTTGGCCCATGTTGCCAGTGGGTGCCTGGGGTGTCTATTAGCCGCTAGGTGTGTGGGGGGGCTAGACCTATCCAATGTCGGGTCCGGCGTATTGTTAAAATCTCCCCCCCATATTGCGGATGTTGCGGGGTTCGCCAATAATGCTGGGGTAAGCGTGTTCAGGAACTCAGGTAGCGCAGTGTTAGGGGCGTATATTCCTATAAGTGATAGTTGTTTGCCGTCTAATTTACCCTCCACTATTACGTACCTACCCCCCTGATCTATCCTGTGTGATGTTTGAAGAAATGGGACACTCCCTGCTATCCATATGAGGACCCCCCTCGCGAAGGTTGAATAAGATGTACCTACAATCTGTCCTCCCCATTTGTTCCGCAGTTCTTGTAGGTCTGGATCCCGCAGGTGGGTTTCTTGTAGGATTGCAATGTGTATGCCCTGGCGTTTGAGTCTTGCGTGCACCCTGGTCCTTTTGCTATGATTCCCGAGGCCCCTGACATTCCAGGTAACTATGTCATATTTGCGTGCGTTATAGGCTGTATGTTGGGCCATGTTTATTTTGTTGTGATGCAACTAACATTCTGCTCCCTGGTAGGATCCGAGCAGTTTCCTCCCTCCCCTTCACCTCGTCGACCCTGTTTCCCGCCCCCAACCATGTGTCCTGTGTTATGCGCAGATCCGCGGTGCACGAACTAGTAATTACCCTCCCCAACTGGATCCCATCCCCAACTGTGAACCAACAAAAAACTGCGCACCCTGTTGGGGTGCGAACTAGGCTGTGTCCATGTGGATGTCTGCGGGGGAGCAATAATACTATCCAGGTGCGGCTCATAATAGGGGCTCGCATCCTTCTGCAGACACAGTCTGCAAGTATTGTAGGGCATCCCCAGGTCGCAGCTAACCATCCCTCCCCCCGCCGCGCGCCGCCACCAATTACGAGCAAGTTGAGTACAGGAGTTGGCTCTAAGAGCAGCAAAACAAGGATACATAATGTCAAGCGATATGTCCAACCGCAGCCAACAAAGCACACAATGTACAGTCCTGCTCTCCTTCTATGGCGGCTGATCTCGCCCTGGTGGCCGGTCAGCGGTGCTCGTTTAGAGTATGTCTGCGGACCGGGGGGTGATCTCCGGGCCCTTCAGCGACCCGGTTAGTGTGGAATCCGAACTTATTGACTCCGATTCCAAGCCCTCCTCCTGTTGGGTTCTGAGGGCCTCGAAAGAGTTTTGTGTCAGAAGGGGAGTTTCCTTCAGGACCCTGGCTCTCTCTTCCGCAGCCTGTTTCACCGTGGGTTGACCCCCGGGTCGCCTCTTGGAACGTTTCCGTGGGGACGCTGTGGACCAGCTTTCGTTGATTCCGGTTGCTTCTCGGGGTTGGGCAAAACCCTTGGCATGCAGCCATGTCCAAGCGTCCTCCGGAGATGTGAACACGTGGGTGTGCTCATCTGTTAGTACTCTTAGTTTGGCGGGGAATAGCAGAGCATACTTTATGTCATGCTCACGGAGACGTTGTTTTATTTGAGCAAAGGAGTTGCGTTGTCTTTGCACTTCCTGAGTGAAGTCTGGATAGGCGTGAACAGTTGAGTCCTCATACTGAAATGGGCCTTTACTGCGAAATTGTTGCAATATCGCATCCCGGTCTCTTATGTTCAGGAACCTGGTTATCAGCGGTCTTGGGGGCTGGCCCGGTACTGGGGGCACCCGGGAGTCCTGTATGCTCTTTCAACTGAGAAGAATTTCGATGGGGCTCCATTCAAGACCACTTCGGCTAACCATTGTTCCCAAAAAATCTCTGAATTTTGATCTAATGATTTTTCCGGAAATCCAAGAAACCGAATGTTGTTGCGTCGTGATCTTCCCTCCGCCTCTTCTGCTCTTCTCTGCAGTGTTTTTACTTCTAGATCCAGGCGGAGAATTTGTTTTTGGTTGTCCGTTACTTTGGGACTCATTTAGTTTAGCACCACCTCCGTTGACTTCACTTTGTTGGATAGTTTGCGGTGATCCGCTCTAAGGATATTTAGGTCTTGTGATACCGTGTCTATTCTATTTTCCAATGAAATTTTAGTTTCCATGATTGCTTGGAGTACTTTCTCAAATTGTGTGGAGTGGGCCAAAAGTGTAGATTCCAGTGATTGTAAAGTGGGTATGGGTTGCTGGTCCCCCGGCGCTGGTCCATGCGTGCCCCGGTCTTGACTCCTCGCTGATTTTTATCTCCCGGCCATTTTGTCTCAGTTTGTGACTCCCTGTTCCTTCTGCGCCCACGCGAACTCCCACGGTCCCCGGGTTGGACAGGTATGGAGGGCCATATATCCGCTCGGATCCACACCGGAATACGCTTTTAGTTCTTTAGGTTGCCGACCGCCCTAAGTTCTTTGATGTGAGTTCCAGGCCCCTCCACCGGCACCGGCGGGAGGGCGACGGATGGTGTGGCGGGGGGGCGGCGAAGCCCGCGCGCCCCTAGTGTTACTGCAGTCGACCTGGACAATTCAGGGCCTGGGTGTGGGCCCCTCATCCTCACGACGTCGATCGCCATGTGCGCGCTCCTTCATTTGAGCTTCCATGCAGGGTTCTAATCCCCGTGCCAGGGGAATGATGGTGTACATAATTCACTGCAATGAGCGCTTCCCACGTGGCCCACGAGCGTTCAAAAAAGTTGCCGGAGCCACCAGTAATGTTCAGGGGGCGTAGAGAGCAAGCCCCCCCGCCGATCCCGATCCGCCGGCGCCCCAGACGGCCAAGGGGAGGGGGGCACGCCTCGCAGCCGGTCTACGGGCTAGGGGGGGGAACCACCAAGAGTCCCCGTCCGCAACTTCACCGCCGCTCCGCCCCGGGCCAGCAATGGAAAAAGTTATCAAGCGGTAGGGGGGGAGGGGGAGCAGCCCAAAGCGGTGCAGGGCCCCCCCGCCAAGGGATCCCCTCGCCGCTGCACCCCCACCTCACCTTCGGGGCTCAGGGACGGAGCTCCGGGCCTCGCTACGAGGCAAGATGGCGGCCGCAGTTCCCGATGCGTCGTCGTCGCTCAGGAACCTCCTTTCTCGGCCGCACAAACACCTCTGTAACCGTCGGCGGGGGGAGAGAGGTTCTCAGAGCGGGTCCCACTCCTGTGCGAGGATGTTGGTGTCCCCGGGGCGCCCTGCAGTTATTTTGGTGGCGAGCCCGAGACGGAGCGCTTTCTTAAGCGTCCTTCCCGGTCGCCATCTTGGCTCCTCCCCCAAATTTTTCTAACTTATTCGCTAAATCTCCAGCCCAGATTGCCGGGGAAAGCAGTCAACGCCTGCCAGTCAACCCCTCGGGTCTGACTCAAAAGGAGAGTGAGTTTAACTCACACATGACAGAGGACGCGGTTCCTCCTACGGCTCCTGCCAAGGAGTATAATAATATGGCTTCCAGACCCTCTCTAAAAAGAAAATCCAAACAGCATAATATACCCCCTTCTATTCCCACGGCCTCTGCTCCAGATACTGACGAGGACATGCCAGACGCTGATTCAGACTACTACGTTTCTGATAAAGACGATGATAGGTCTTTTAAGGCTCCCCCTCCAAAAAAACCTAAAGTTCCTTCTGATTCCCCCCTCTTGGATGCAGAAGGTTTTCCTATGTTCGATCCCTCCCACATTCTACATCCCAACTCTACAGAATGGTTCCCAGCTGAACATGTTGGCTGTTATGTGGCTCAAAAGTTATTCTCCCCCCTTGATAAACAAACCAGAGCCAAACTAAAATCAGAATGTCCACGTCCAGTGCTTCCGCATAAGGCTACTACTACTCCAGCCATTGACCAGCAGATGTTAACCTTTTTTACTAAGCAAGGCAAGGACCCTCGCAAAGGGGTAGATAAAGTGTGGTCGTCCTGCCAGGACAAGTTTCTCGATGTAATTGGCCCATTAACAAGAATCTTTGACATGGTGGAGGCGGCCAGACTGGATGGTACCTTTATAGACCCAGAGGAGCTTTTCTTGTGGGTCCAACGTTGTTTTTGCCTTTTAGGGAATGCTAATTCCGCTTTCATTCACGAGAGACGTAAAGGCCTCCTGATCAAATTAGACCCAAAATTAATTAATTTGGCGACTGTACATCCTCAGATCCATACTGAGGGACAACTGTTCGGGGATTCCTTCATAAAGGACCTCAGCAAGTATGTAGCCACTTTTACCTCCTTGGATAAAGCACAACAATCCATGAGGAAGATGTTCAACCAACGGGTTTTTGCCAGGGCCAGTAGAGGCAGGGGCCGCTTTACCGGCCGTGGTTTTTCCAACCAAGGCTCCAGAGCGTACTATAATTCCTACCAACAAGACTTCAGACCTCAATTCTACCCCCAGCATGGCAAAGGTTATCGTGCCAGGTCCTTCAGACACCCTAGAGCCTCCAACCCTACAGGTAAGCCCTCAAGTTGGTCTCCTTCCAACAGGGGGTCGTAATTTCCATTTTCTTTCAAATTGGTTAACAATTACAACAGATGTGTGGGTTCTAAACACGGTACAGGGTTACAACATAGAGCTTTACTCTACTCCGGTGCAAACAATTTCCCCCCCCCTTCCGCATTTTTCTGCAGAAATGAACGATTTGATATTTGCCGAGGTAAGCTCTCTCTTGCAAAAACAAGCGATTTCAATCACTCGTCCTCATCCCTCGGGTTTTACCAGCCCAATTTTCCTAGTTCAAAAGAAAAACAAAAAGATGCGTCCGGTCATCAACCTAAAATATTTCAATCGGTTTGTGGTATACTGACATTTCAAAATGGAGACAATTCTTCATCTCAGAGATATACTTCTCCAAAACGACTGGCTGGTCAGACTGGATCTTCAGGACGCTTACTTAGTGGTTCCCGTACATCCGGATTCCAGAAAATTCCTTCGGTTCCTATGGTTAGATCAAATGTATCACTTTACCTCTCTACCCTTCGGTCTATCATCTGCCCCTTGGTGTTTCACCAAGCTTCTCAAGCCCGTAGTTGCTTATCTGAGGGCTCAGGGGATAAGGCTCCTAATCTACTTATACGACATCCTCATTTTGAATCAGTCTCCTCAAACTCTGCTACTCCATTTGCAGACGGCTTGCTCTCTCTTAGAGGACCTAGGTTTCATAATAAACAGAGAAAAATCTCTCCTAACTCCCTCCCAAGTCCTAGAATTCTTGGGTTTCCAGATCAATTCCATTTCGGCTACTCTTCTTCTTCCCACAACGAAAATAAAATCCATAAAGTCGGAAATTCTACAGATTCTTCGCACCTCTCTCATCTCTCTCAGAACATTAGCTCGAATAGTAGGTCTGCTTTCCTCTTCCATCAAAGCAATTTTCCCAGGTCCCCTTCATTACCGCTCACTTCAAAGGCTAAAGATCCAACACTTGAGGAAAGGTCTGTCTTATTCCGATCTCGTTCCCTTAGATCTCGAATCTCGCACGGAGCTTCAGTGGTGGATAGACCATTTAGACGCTTGGAACGGGAAGAGTATATTTCCATCAGCCCCAGATCTTGTGTTAGAATCCGATGCAAGTCATCTAGGCTGGGGGGCCCGGTGTGGTCCCATCTCGACTGGGGGTACATGGTCTATCGAGGAGTCCAAATTGCACATCAATTGTTTAGAAATGCTTGCGGGCTCCTTTCCAATCGTAAGCATGGCAAAACACAAGGTACATTGTGCAATTCTTCTCAGAATGGACAATATATCCACAGTCAGGTACATAAATCATCTCGGAGGTACAAGGTCCAAACCTCTGGCGGATTTGGCCGAGAGTTTTTGGGAATTTTGCCTTTCAAACCATCTTTCAGTTCATGCAGAATACCTTCCAGGGGTCCTCAATTCAGTGGCAGACTGGCATTCTCGTCATCTTCGAGATTCCAGCGATTGGAAACTTCATCCTTCAATTTTCCACAGGATACAATCATTATGGGGTCCGCTCTCCATAGACCTATTTGCTTCCCGACTCAACACACAGCTTCCTCGATTCTACAGCTGGCGTCCAGACCCATTAGCCTTAGCATCGGATGCTTTCTTACAAGATTGGTCTCATTCGCTCAATTACGCCTTCCCCCCTTTTATCACGTTCAACAGAGTCTTAGCACAAGCCAGACGTCAACAGGCCTCTCTTATTGTCATAGTTCTGTTTTGGCAATCCCAGGTATGGTTCCCTATCTTACTGGGACAC
Source organism: Pleurodeles waltl (assembly GCF_031143425.1). NCBI lineage: Eukaryota > Metazoa > Chordata > Amphibia > Caudata > Salamandridae > Pleurodeles > Pleurodeles waltl. The sequence goes on from NC_090438.1 coordinate 760,908,142, forward strand.
TCAGTGGATTTTCCCCTGCTAATTCAGCCCTTCCCAGACTTACTTCTAGACCCTCTTCATCGTCCTCACCCCCTCATTAAAGACAATCTCCTCATTCTATCCGCCTGGAAGATTTCAGGAATTCCCAACCTGCCCCTCTCATTTCGTCAGAAGCTTCTCAATACATCGCAAATTCCTGGGCCCCTGGCACCAAGAAAGCCTACAAGGCAGCCTGGTCTTTATGAGATGGCTGGTGTTTGGGAAGGCACATTAATCCCTTTTCAACAGATATAATATTTATAGTCAATTTCTTGGCCGCAGAAGCCAGCAAAGGCAAAGCTTTCCGTACTATCAACCTTTACAGGTCAGCTATTTCCTCTAACCATACACATGTCAATGGGAAACCGGTTGGCGAACACCAGCTGATATGCCGATTACTAAAGGGAGTAAAATTTTCCAAACCTCCTCTACCGAAGTACAATAAATTGTGGGATGTTAATGTTGTTCTAAAATATTTGAACTCTTTGCCAGACAACTCAATTTTATCACTGAAAATGTTATCTGCCAAACTAACAATGTTATTATGTTTAATTTCTATTAAACGTCTATCGGATGTTAAAGCATTGGACGTCTCCAACCGCCAATTCTCTCCTTCGGGGGTGTTGTTCTCGGTTGTTCGACGTACCAAGACCAACTTATCGTCAGTTTTTTATCCTTACTTCCCTCAACATCCGAAATTATGTGTAGGCCAATGTCTCAAAGTTTATGAACAAAAAACTGCAGAGTTGAGAACATCCTCTTCCCAACTTCTTATTTCTTTCAGGAAACCTCATAACCCAGTGTCATCGGCTACTTTAGCGCGTTGGGTTAGATGGATCATGTCTTTAGCGGGCATAGATATTTCCAGATTTGGAGCTCACTCTGCCAGAGGGGCTATGGCTTTGAAGGCCTTCTGGGCAGGTTCTCGTTTGGAGGATATTCTCAAATCTGCAGACTGGTCCAATGATAATACCTTTCGAGTTTTTTATTGCAAACCTGTTGATAATGTTTCGTTGAATGTAATTAATATGCATTAAACTAGCATAATAGGAGCCTCCGGTCTTGTCATAAAATGTAGATTTTCCTAGTTTATGACGGAAAGTCCTAATTTTATTAAAGACACGGAGGCGAGTATTATCCCACCTCTGGATTAAACATTGTTTTTGTCTCCCTCCCTTACTTCCAGCGCCAGTTTCGGCTACGCAACCAACATCCTAATTGGACCTCCTGGCTTCATGTGGAGTTCCCACTCACCTCAAGTTTGGAATCGAATCCCTCGGATTTAATGAAACATCCCTTCCTTTTCAGGATACTTCACTTTTGTTCTGACGTTTTTGCTTTTCTTATGGCATTGTTTATCCTTTGTTCTCTATTCCCGTTATTCTTCAATGATTGACTCTCTTCGCAAGAAAAGAGGGCTGCTTGCAGTCAAGTGACATCACAATGGCATGGGGTCATTTCTATTGGTTGTGATATTCTTATACTACTTTTTCAATCCCATTGGCTGTCTGTGTTAGCCTTATGGGATTTGTAGTTCTTCTTGACTGCTGCTGTATTAATAAAGCAAGAGAAGAAACGCATAATACTCGCCTCCGTGTCTTTAATAAAATTAAGACTTTCCGTCATAAACTAGGAAAATCTACATTAGACTCTACCCCAAGCTCTAAACAGGTTACATTAATTCCCATTTTAAGTAAATAATCAACATTCTCCAGGATTAGCTTTACAATACTCTTTGAACCAAGCGTTACTCTAGAGATAGGCAGCAAAGTAGATTGATTCATGGAAACATTTTCAATATTGCGACTTGTCACCAGTCTCAATGCCTCAATTTCAGATTAAGAGTGAAGGATAAAGCATCTTTGAGGGGACCCTATTCCTGATCAAACAAAGTGACAAAATTCAACATATTTGATTTTGGGACTATTTCTAGACCCATTGGGCCTTCATCCAGTTTATTTTACTTTATCTCACTTCTATACTCAAGGTGCTGTGATAGGGGAACAAAAGGATTTGCATCCTCATTTAGGGGTCTATGGGGCCCTGGATCATACATTGGAAGCATCTGTTTGGTGAGAACTACAGTTGATGACATCTCCCCCTCATCCCGCCTCTGCACAGAGACCCAAAAGACCCCATTCATACCTCCAGTGTCCTCAATCACCCTTTCACATCAGCCATCGGGGTGCATCACATCCATACTATCAATTAAACCAGGGTCCCCTCTGGCACTGTGTGACACCAACTCCATTTTTTGGTACATTGCTTCTTCCACCTTATTAATTAACATCTGAGGAATAGTTCTTTTTTAATGGACCAAAGCCTGGAAAGGAGGAAGCACAGTACAGCAGAATATTACTAATGGGGAAGAAAGATAACACATGTTCTGCATTGCCCAAAAGTGATGCACTTGCAAATCTTAATTTTTTTGGATCTGTATTTCGTAATGTGGAATTTCTTTACTCTCTTCCCTTTATTTTTATTAGTCCCTGAGCCCTTTAGTTTAATGCCCCCCACTGCATATTCCCCTGTGTATCCTTGACTGGTACAAGAGAAGTATCAAGAGAGGTATCTGTCACAGTCCCTGAAGAGGAAGAAGAAACCCCACCAGAGTGAATTGCCCCTTGTTTGAAAATTGGGAAGATGTTTACCGCCACCTGATCTTCTAAGGCACCTGAATTACACCCCCTCAATAAGGACTTTAGGTAATTTTCCTGGTCATCCATTTGTTTTGATTTTCCTTTTACAGTAGTTTGGTTATATGGAGGATCCTCAATCCAGAAGGGCTTCCCCTCTTGTATGCTGACATCTTTAACCACACTGTTCACCACGCAGTTAGCTTGGATTGCTTGTGATTGCAATTCTTTCATATTTTGGACTGACATTTGACAGTTACCAGGGGAAATAACAATTTGAACCCCCGAAAGAATTAGAGACACCACATCCTGGAATTAGACATTGATCTTTCTAACAAGGATAAAATAGAAGAGAAAGATAAAGATAAAATATAGCAGATAAAACTGTCTCAATACAAAACAATATTTCAGAATAAACTGCCCCTCCCCGCCCACCGGAATTGGATAACTGAAAATTCCGTTGTGCCCTATAAGACATAAATGTTTCACAATCCTCCAGCATGACCACACCCTCACCGGAAGACACGACTGCATTTGCCAGAGGCCTTAAGGCACTTGGAACTAACTTTGCATCCTTGGGATCAAGAGGAGGATTCTTAGTATTTTCCCAGTCCGGACAGAAGCCCTGCCCTAAAACTTCTATGGGGCCGATTGCGAATCTGGTCTTAGGAAAAGACATAAAGCAGAACAGCTGTGCTCTTTTCCGACAAATTGATTATTTGAGTTTCAAAGGATTGTTTGCAGTAATTAAGTAACCAGCTAGCAATCTCCTTAATACCATCTTGTTCAAGTCACACCTAAGAGGTAAGCACACGCCCCTCCAACTAACTAGTTAACTAGTTGGCTGCTTATGGACAGAACAAACGCGCCGAGTGTCTACTTCTGGGAATGAAGAGTTCTTAATTAAATGATGACGTATACAATAGTACTCCAACGGGGAGATAATATCACCAGTTCGTTTTTTCCTGGGAAATGCATTCTGCCTCATGTTCCAGCTGGGTCACCTCTGTATTTCCTTCTTAAAGTTAATTAATTTACCAGCCAATTCTAGAAAGGACGAACAGAGGACAGAGGGCGGGATTCCCAAACTCTCACTGTCGACTTCGCCGCAAGTTGTTTGTCGCTGATGATTCCCTCAGTAGTCACACTGGCAAACACTTCCAATAGTTATGCAATAGTCTGATCCATTGCCTCTTATCCTGTATATCACTGCAGTAATTTGGCCACAAGCTGGGTCAAACTAGGCCTCAGACCCCTCTGCGGGAAGTGCTGCAAATCCAATAGAAGACAGCACCAGTGGGTCAAGCCAGAGGTTACTTGTGGAACGGTGCAGGGGTGGACTTGAGATGATAGGATAAGTTGTGAGTGTATGCAAATGTGTGCATTTTTTTTCCCCACACAATATGGCCTACTCACAAAAGTATTTTAGTAAAGGTAGTCGTTCTACGGGAGTGCTATTTTATGTATCCTGCCCCAAACTTTCCAATTACCTATTAGTAAAAGTGGAAAGAGGGCAAAGTCCTTTTGTATATGTGTAGTCCTTGAATATTTCCATTTTAATTCAATCCTAGAAGTAATTGGGCCAAATCAAAAAGGCATGTGAGCCTATGTAATGGACTACTACAGAAGTACTACTTTACATACTTCAAAGTACTTTCCGTGAGTAGGCCTCGTTATTTTCAAACTTCAGGGCCAAAAAAGACTGTAATGCTGTGCACATTGATTGTGAAAAACACCTAAACATACCAATATTTTTGGGAAGGCCTATAAGGCAAAGAATTGTTACAACACGAAAATATTGCGTTGAAGAAAAACATCCTAAAAAGTTATACATTGAAATGTACACATTCAGACAATCCACAGAAGGAACACAAGTGAAAATCTACACTTTGTACAAATGTCCATCGAACTTCCTGGAATTTTTGTGAGCACCCCTATAATGGTGAAATCTGTGAGAAACTTCAGGGGAATCGTCCATTTAGTAGTTTTCCCTTTTTTACTCAGGTATCTGTGATTCGGTCCTCATTCCTTAGGCGCGTGCCAGCTGTGGTCCGTCACCTCTTTTCTTAGGAAATTCCTGATGATGCGTGAAATGCCTTGCTGGTCGTGCTGCTTTTCACCACATTGAAGTTTGCCTACTGGCCAGGGACCACCTGCAGATTATGTTTGTAATTCCTGCGTCCTGGGCTGATTATCCTAAAATAGAGATCTGTTTCTGAAAACATGTCATTATTCTTCTAAAGTCTACTGGCGTGGGGTTCAGTCTGGTGCTCCAAAGTGCGATGAACAGATAAGTAAATGCAGGTGGTAAAGTTACATGTAGTTGCTGGTTTAGATACGCTTCTCGCTCGCTCTCTCTTTTTTTTTTTTCAAATTCCGCTGCTTGTGCTGTTGGGGAAGCCATTACGACAGTGCATGTATTTTATAAAATTGTACTTTTGTGTGTTCTGTAGAACAAAGTGTCGTGTTTTCGAATCCACAGATAGAACTGCAACTGACGTATTATTGAAGTTAGCCTTTAACCCAGCCAGATCGTGATTTTAAACTTATCTTTGTCACAAGATAGAAGGTCAATAATACAGTTGACTTAAAAATCGCTAAATCCTCCAAATATTTAGAGTGGAGTGCCTCAAAAATAGGTAGCGCTTAAAAGCAGTCTCGGCTCGCTTTGCTCACCATGAGTGGGCGGAATGGGAGCCGCGCGCATAGGTCAGGAGGGGTTGGGTGCGAGGGGGTACAATTTAATGAAAAAAATTAAAAATAAAAACATACCTGATAGGCTGCGCCGCTCCTCTTTCTCCCGTCGCTGCAGGCAGGCACCGGCTCCCAGCCTGCCCTGCGGCCAATCCTGATGCTGCTCAGAGCAGCATTATGATTGGCTGGGAGTGCCCAGCCAGGGCACTCCCAGGCAGACTGGGAGCCTGTGCACGCTCTCTCCAGCCCAGCAACTGGGTTGCTGGGTGGAGAGCGCCTACTGTACATGTGTGTTTACATGCTTACTGAAGGGAGTGCACAATGCACTCTCCTCACTGCTCATCACACCCGTGGCCCCGGCCCTTTAACAAACAAAGCGATAATAAGCATAGTTTATTATTGTAGTTTATTATTGTTTTGTTTGTTAAAGGTTTTGCAGCTTCTGCTGCTGGTGGAGGGAAGACGCTCCTCTGCCCTAACGCAGGAGCCACCGCTGCTTAAAAATAGCTCTTTATGAAGTTGCAAGGTTTTTCTCTTTTGAAATTCCTGCAATTTTTGCAAGTACTTTAAAAATGCTGCCAGTAGTGGCTATGCCACAGGTCAGGTATGAACCTGCAAGTGAATTTTCACATGAAAACTAGGGGGGTTAATTACAAGCCCAGTGGGCCACCGGAGCATCACTTTTATTACAGTCCTTTGCCATGTCTACAAGGCCACATAAAACCACTATGTGTGGCTTTTCATGGTCTTGTAGGTATGAAATGAGGCTATGCAGCGTAAGTCGCTGCATTGCCTCATTCTGTGATAGTGAGGCATGCCATGGGCATAACGGTGGGTGTTCCCATGTAACACACATGGCACTTGACACATTTCCAGATTTATAAGATTTGATAAACCTGGGAATGCGTCAAAAGCCTACGCCTCCGCAAGGTAGGCATAAGGGAGGCTTAATGAGGAGCAATAACTTTATTTCTCCTTGTTTTTCCTCTATGTGTGCTGAAGAATGTCGCATACAGAGATCCTGATTTAGAAGTCAGTGGAGGCGAATACTCCATCACAAATGTGACAGACATCATGTTTGCCGCATTACTATCCCATACTATCCTATGGGGATCGTAATACACCGGACTGGATATACGTTATGTTTGCAACAGAGTATTTCCTCTGCCGACTTCTAAATCAGGCCCATAGAAAGAGGAAAACACCTCCATTGATTGTTTTTGTGCAGGAAAGTACACCTTCCTGCACAAAAACAATAGCCCCTACATTGCAGACACCTTTGCACCATGATTCAAGGGTGCCTGCGTTGGCTCATGGCAGCCTATTGTGCGCCAGTGCAGTTGGAAAGGATAGGCATGTGCCATATCTCATAGATACTGCGTATTCCTGCCATTTTCTTTTGACACAGGGCAGTGCAGCAGGAATCCTTGTGACGCTGCCATGTGCCAAAACCTCATAGATGAGGCCCCGGGAATTCGGTGCCACATTAAGGGGTAAAGAAAAAGATCAACATCGTCACCATCTTCAACAGTTTTAAAATTGTGAGGAAATAGCATGTTTATTACTCTGGCAATTAGGATGGACAAAGAAACATTGATAAATACTATGCCTGTATGTAAATGCAAGAGAAGCAAGAAACTTAATAAACTAGATGTACCCCAATTGTCATGATCTACGTGACCCTTGCCGTGCATGATAAAAATGTACACATCCCCCAAGCTAGAAGTCTACTCCTCCTTGGGGAACATTTATGCCTTTATGGGATTCAGAAAGAATCCCATGGGTACCCTTGGAAATACATTCTAGCAGTGAGTTCTCTGAAGCACACTAATGAACGAAAAGTCTGCATGCATATTTCTGACAAGTAAATGATGCAAAATGTGCATTCTTTGCATTGCCCATTATGCTTGGGAACACCTGTTTTATCTATGGCCCATTTTGTGCACTCCCTCAAAAAAGCAAGTTATTGGACCCTTATTGTCCAGAACCAGGATGAAGCTTATTATTTACAATATTCTACTCCACCTATCTGGTGATGACAGAGAAACAGAAGAGTGTTTTTCTTTGCAGGTGAGGTACAGGGGCTTAGCTTCAATTGGCGTAGCAGCTGCAGTTGCACCGGGGTCCAGAATCCTGGGGAGCCCACCAAACCCTGAATATTGCTGTATTTGGCAGTTCAAACAGTGGCCTAGGGGTCCATTTCCTTCCTTGCACTAGGGCCTGTTACACACTGGCTATGCCGCTAGTCATGTATAAACCAAACCACCATTACCTTTCTAGGTTGTCTAACATGACCAATCCTTAAATAACGGGAGGTTTTTCCCTCAAAATTCTGCGAAATGTCAGGAAGAAAATACAAATGCATTTGGGATATATTTGGTGCATCTTCAACGTGAGAGCATATCTTGTCTTCAAAAGTCACTTGAGACACCTGCAAGGTGCTGAGTTCTTGAAAAAAATTACTCTTGCGATCCATTTTCTACTAGAATCTGTTTCCTGCAAAACATTTTCTACTTGAACAAGCTCTCTGAAGCAAAATAAGTGTGTACATTTTCACACTGTAATAATTTGTGACATTTAATTTAATTTATATATTATGACATTACACAAATTACATGAGTATAATGGAAGATTTCACTCTGGCCTAACCCTGAGCAATGCAACCCCTACACCCTGTAACTATGAAGAAAGCTATTTTGCCTTCAACACCAAGTAGATAGTCTTTCTTCTCTGTCTATTCAGTGGCCCTGGCCCCTTTATCCGTTAGATAGTTCCTACCATGGACATAGCTGTCAATACGAAACACCAACCAACCTAGAACCCATCAGAACACTGAGTTTCCCAGATGGGGCCTCAGAAGAGGCTGCCAAAAGGGATGGAGGGCAGGAAAGAAAACTATGATAAGGAAGACAAGAAGATGGAGTTATAAAGATTGCCAATAAGTAGTCAGGACAACAGCGCTCCTCTTCAATTTATCCATATTCGTTTTAGAAAGATCTTTCTAGCCCAAATGCACACTGGGTCCAAGTAGAGCATCTACCTTCTGGGTTGTGTGTTATATGTGGCCTTCAAAATCCTGTGTGCAGGGCAATGAGATTTCTGCATACTGTATTGTCCTTAACTTGAAGGAACTCCCGCTCATCGTTTTTATGGTCTGGTTTGACAGTGCAACTGTTACCAGACAATTATGTGAAGAACACTGTGAGAGGGGTGTTGGCCCCACCCACATCTTGACAGTCAGGAGTATATGTTTTGATTGAGTAGAAGTTGCGTGCTTCCACGAAAAAGTACTTGCCTTCCATGCAGATGTGATCATTTTGTTCATTTATCCAGGTGCCTCAGCTTGAACTTTTAGGGGCACACACATTGTATTGTAAACCTATTAAAGAGTCTTAGATAAACCCGAAAATGAATGGTGTGTTTCTCTGGCAGCAGCACAGATTGGAGCTGGGCAGACATTAACCTACATGGATGTTTAAGTTTGGCTTGAAAGTTGAATTGTCACTTGACCTTTTAACTTTAACCAATATTATTTCGCAGTTTTTTGCTTCCAAACAAATACATCTCCATTCCCATTCTATTTATGTGTAATTTTTGCCATTACCATACAATATTCCTTTAAAGCCAGACCTATTGGCATTGCCCATGTTTGTTAGCTTTTCTTTAGGATGTTTAAGGCATAAGAGGCCATTTTGTGTACTTCTATATAAACAATCAAGGCACGATGGCCTTGCTGTGCAATAAGATCTAAGCACTGGTGATTGGCATCAGACCAAGACACTATCTAAGCTACAATTAAATAAACTTTGAGGAGCAGAACAAGCAGGCAATTTTAAAAGTGGTGTCACAAGAAGAAATTGTTAAAACAGTTCATAGTATGACTGAGCCTATGTATCGAAGTAAAAAGACGTAAGCAGTTCTAGTGTTTATGTCTACATATACATTTTTTACTTCTTTTTTATCCTATAAATCTTCAAAAGTCTTTCGTACCCTGTCTCTTTGTCGAGCAACAAAAACAGTGTTGAAAAGACTTGGAGAGAGAAAAAAAAACAACACTTGTCAAGCTAACCGCCTGAGTAACATGCCTGAAAAACCTCCAGCGAGAAATGCGACGTGTGGGTGTTTCGTGCCAAGGCAGACTTTGTAAAGGTTAATTTGCAGGGAGTTGCTACTGGTATTATCACGCACAGCCTTTGTTGGCGCTGCTGCGATGTTTTTGAAAATAACCCAAACAGGTTATGTAGTAACTGTGATATTATCTCGGTGAAATCCACCTGAGGGGATTCCGTCATTGTCAGAAATGTTTTACTCCGTCTGCACGAATGTGGCCTCGGGGAGGTCTTTACAAGCAAACACGCTGATTACTAGAGGGCCCAGCTGGGGAGGGAGGGGAACGAGCGGAGACTCCTTGCTCTGTTAGCTTTGAGCCTTTCTGCGTAAAAGCCTCTTATAATTAATCATCAGGTGCGTTTTTTAAAAGCACAACGGCCACGTCGAATTTGTTGAGAGATGGGTGCTTGCTTCGTGATGGACTGTTCCAGTCTGTTTCATCTTACTTTGCAGCTGGTCCAGCCAGGAGCGCATCCTTTATATGTGTATCTATATAGTAATAATACTTGGAATTATTGGTGGAATTCTTACGAATGGGATGGCGCAGCATAATTTTTCTTATATGGCCATCCTATTGGAATTTTTAAAATGCAAGAACAACAACATCTAAGTTCCTTGGAACTCGTGGTTAAGCTATGAAAACAATTTATATGCCCATGTCTCATTAAACCTCAATCTGCGCATCGAGGATTTACGCATCTCCCTTAGCCCCATAACATATGCCCCAGCGTAATCATAATACGCAATGCCTAGATAGGTCATCCACAATTCCTCTGCCAGTGCCTTAAGTCAAAACTATGGGCTCCCGCAGAATGTGAAGAGGGCTCTCTTGGTCTCCTATATCTCACAGTTGTTAATTGCCTTTGGCCGAATTAGGGCCCCCTGAAAAGTTTGGGACCCCCTCGGGGGTTGGGGGAACTCTGTGCCACGTTACCCACCCTTACGATGTTTTCTCAGCCATTATATATAGGTGTTTCCCGTACCCTTTTATTATCTATTCCAAATTCCCACTCCATTAGACTGGAACCACCATTCTGTTCCCTTCTTGTTTAATAACCCTCTTGGTTACCATCAAACCCTGGCCCAGAAAAGCTTTCCTATAACACTTAGACCCAGATTTAAGAGAAAATGATGGCTCTCGACGTTGGGGCAAATTTGGCAGTGCCGCACTCCTTCATTTTCAAAACGCAGGGATGCACCATATTTAATAGAATGCAGCGCACCCCTTTGTAGCCCTATCTTCACAGCATTTCCTCATGAGCATTCATTTCCTGAAAAATGCCATTCCCATCTGATCTATCCCCACTTTACCTGTGCCCTTATCCTCCTCCAAATCTCTCACTTTTATCCAGCCTGCATTTCTCACCCCGTGACCTCTCTCCTAGTTAAACCCCTCACCTTGCCTATCCACTTTGTACCACTACCCCTGGGGCTACACTTTATTTGGAGCGGGGCATGCAACAGCCCCAGGGACCACCACCCACCTGGGCAAAATGCAATTTATTTGCAGGGGCGGTGCAGCCACCCCCCAATGCCCCAGGGACCACCACCCCTGGGGCAAATCTTTAAAAAACGAAAGGTAATCCCTATGGGACCCCCAGGCCCTGGGGACCACCACCCCGGGGCTATTCTCGTTGCCTAAGGTAACAAAAGTTCACATCCTCGCCATACACAAATTTTTTGTCAAACATTTTACTGCAAATATGACATTGATATTATCAATGATGTTATCAAAGATGTCATAAGTGTTATAATTTGTGGGTAATTACCAGTGCCTGGCAAGGGCACGAGTTAGTTACCTTAAGGCACTAGTTATAGTTACTTGAGGTAACTCTAACTATAACTGGTGAATTTCTAAGGTTTTGTACGTTTAAAATGTGAGCCTATAACGTCCCTGTAACCTTTGTTTTTTCAGTGAATATATATATATATATATATATATATATATATATATATATATATATAATATATATATATATATATTTTTTGCAAATGTCCTGCAGCAACTGACTTCTACCACCAATAAAGCCGGTGCACGGCTCCGGATGCAGGCTCCGTCAACATCCAAAATTCCCTTCCAATCCAAAATCCTGAAAAAGATGCCGGCACTCCAGGCTTACTGCACAAAGTTCATTTTCTTCCGTACCAGTCATACGAACTGAAAAAAACACTAAGGCTTTGGGCAACGCGTTTCAACCAGATCGGTCTTCTTCATAGCCCACCTTGTTACAAATGAAAAAATACAAGCTGCACCCCCCTCAATATTATATCCTGTTTACTAATAGACATAGAAGAAATCCTACAATTCAAAAATCCAACAGAAGGCTTCTTTACTCCTACATTCTTAATTCATTTTTCTAACATAATCAATCTCTCTATTAACACACTGCTTCATCAATTTACTGAATATATACACGTGCCATTCTCTATTCAATCATATTTACACCTTAGATAGTCAATTCATTTTCTAATCTGTTTCAGCCTCATAGTCCCCACCAACCTTATTTCTCATTATAATACATTTATAAACTACTTCAAAAGTCCAAAAATAATAACATGAATCACTGACAATATAATTATCAATTTAGATGATGGTGTCAGCTACATAATTTATCCAGCGCCTGGTCCTCAAATATATCTTATTAACCCACATGCACATACAATTCTTCATCCTGGTTTAACCCCCACGGGACTCTGCTGTTAAGTCTGATAATATATTCTGATTCCATTTTCCTCAAGATCCGTTCCCTGTCTCCTCCTCGTGGGGACAGCACAACCCTGTCAATTCCAAAGAATAACATGTCATCAATTTTCCCATCATGAATTTGTCTGCAGTGTTGCGCTATAGGATAGTTGGCATCATCATTCTTAATCGCCCGCCAGTGTTCCAATATCCGTTTTTCAACTGGAAAAATTGTACTACCCACATACTAAAGATTACATGGACATTTTATGATATAGATGGTATAATCCGAATTAAAATTTATGAACTTGTACATTTTTCTCACTTCCCCTGTAGGCAAAGTATAAGTTTTGCAATTTTTACTATATTTGCATGCCTCACATTTCATACATTTATAAAAGTCTGTCTGTTTCATAAATCCCAGATTCTCATTTTTATTTTTATTTTCATAGCTATGTACCAGAATGTCCCGTAAAGATCTACTCTTCCTATACGTAATCCTTGGATAAGGACTCATCATCGAGCCTATAACTTTGTCCGTTTTGATTAAATGCCAATATTGTTTTAAAATGTTCCTCACTGCCTTAAAACCAGCATTAAAGGTAGTTATACATCTTATCACCTTTTCACCATTCTCTCGTTTTCTTGGGATCAGGATGCTTTCTCGATTAATATTAGCTACTTTCATATAAGCATCCTTAATGACTTTACCGGAATAGTCTCTAGCTCTAAACCTAGCAATCATGTCCCTTTGTTCTTTCTCAAATCCACTATCCGTACTGCAATTCCTTCTTGCCCTTAACAATTCCCCATAGGGTATACTCCATTTAAGTCTTAAGGGATGGACACTTCTAGCATGTAAAATGCTATCACCTGCCGTGCTCTTTCTCTATAAACTTGTCTGGACTTTATCTCCCTCTATTACAACTAAAACATCCAAAAAGTCCACCATCTGTCTGTCCATTTTATACGTAAATTTCAAATTAAACTCAGTCCTCTGTAACCACTCAACAAAACCCAGCAAGACGTCCTCTGGCCCATCCCATATGATGAAAATGTCATCAATAAATCTAGTCCAAAAAATTAAATATTTCATCCACCTGTCATTCTCTTCTGTCATCACATGCTGGGTTTCCCACCAGCCCATAAATAAGCATGCAAAACTTGGAGCAAAGCAACTCCTCATCACTGTCCCAGTAATTTGTCTAAACCAATTGTCATCATATAAAAAAGAAAATGTTTTTCAAACAAAATGTCAACATTTCTGATAACATTTTTGTATGTTCATACATCTTTAAAGGCTTATCCCTGAAAAAATACTCACATGCCTTAATCCCTAAATCATGGTTGATACTGGTATACAGAGATACCACATCTACAGTTGCCATAATGTAACTTTGCTTTCAAGGAATGTCCTGGATTTTAGTAGTGAAATCCATAATGTCTCTACAATATGAGGTGAGACTCAGAACATATGGGCATAAGAAATAATCCAGATAAATAGATGTATTCTCTAAAAGACTGCCTCTTGATGACACTATGGGTCTTCCTGGCGGATTAATCTCATCCTTATGAATCTTAGGCAACATATAAAAACATGGTGCAACTGGTTTCTTTACCATCAGAAATTCAAATTCATCCCTGCTCAATAAACCTCGATCAGACCAATCCAAGAGCATGGAATGGTAGGTCTTAATAGAGGCCTTATATGCCATTACAGTTGAAGCTTCATAACATTGTGATAATACCAGCTGTTTCTTCGCCTCCTGTTTATACTTATCAACATCCCACAGCACCACATTTCCCCCTTTGTCAGCAGGCTTAATGACAAAGGATGTCGCATTCTTCAATGTCTCAAGTGCTCGTCTTTGCCCCATTGTCAGATTACTAGCCCAACATTTCGTACTATTCTTCCACAATTGTAATAAGTCAAATCCTACTGCCTCATGAAAGGCATCAATATTATCATGTGGAGTGACCGGATTACATCTTGACTTTGGTTTAAAACCACTTCCACTTGGACTTTCAAAATCCAGCCCTAGTTCATTTAACAGATCTCTCTCAGTCTCCCACATTCTTTCTCCTACTTCCAATTCTCTTAAGGCAGCTAAACCCTCAAGGTCTCCTATACATAATTCCTCTGATGCTGACACTTCCCCCCCGTCATCCTTCTTTACTACCTGCCATCTCACTTTCTCTTTTTGTTGTGTGAATATCTTCAATAATTTCAACTTCCTCACAAACTGAAAAATATCTATTTGTGTTTTAACATAGTCAAATTCCCCAACAGGACAAAATGAAAGACCCAATTCTAATACAGAACGTTCATCCTGAGTTAAAACATGGGAAGAAATGTTCACCACTGTAAGTTTATTCTCACTTACTACTTCTTCTTTTGAGTCTGTCGCAAAAATGTCCCCTGTTGTCCAAAATCTCCTTCCAACCAACGTCCCCCTCCTCCTCCTTTTCCGTTGTCGTTTCCTCTTCCTCCTGGAGGCTTTCTTCGGGGTCGTTGGTTTAATTGTAAAAAACGATATTCCTCAGCTGTTGTTAATGGTACACCTATAGTTCCACTTGGGCCTGATTGTTCATCAACATTTGAAATATTATCCGAGCTCGATCCCATTTAAACTAACTCCTGTTGCTGTCATGACTCATTACGTCAAAATTCTTGTCTCGCCAAATCAAATCTCCTTCCAAATGTCAAAACCCTTGCCATGGCATAATCCATCTTATCCCTCAAAAATTTCTGCTTCTTCCTTAACTTAATTTCATCCTCATACTTAATCAATCTTGTTTCCATTTCTTTCATGAAACTGTTCACCTCCTCCTTTTCTGGGCTGTTCTCCAGTATTGCCCTCAATTTCATAATTTCCTCACTTGTTTCCTTCAATTCAATTGCTGCATACTTAGACAACAGTTCCAACATGCTCTTACCAGTGGATGCCATTAACATCGACCATTCTTCTAAAAGTTTTGGATGAGGGTTTACATATGTAGGAGTTATTAAAATGTGTAAGCCCCGAGGGATCCTGCCTACCCCAACGTAATTGTTTAAAGAAATGACCTCCCAGCTTCTATTCACCTCCTTTTTACACAACCACTCAAATTGCCATAATTGTTGCTTAATACTTATCATACCATCAATGCCAGCATTCCTTTTCCGGCCGTCATAAAGTGATACTGACTCATTTTCATCAAACAGATTACGTGCTGCCTCCATACTCACTTTTATAGCTTCATCCATCTCCATATTATTGTTACTTGCTCAGTAGCTTCACCCTACCCCCTGTATGTAACGTGGGTCACTTCCTCCAACAGTACCATAAATCAGTGTCAGAGTCTGTTTTTAGCTTCAAAGAAAGTCTTGTTGTAAATAAATCAAAGAATCCGTCGTCTTCTCCGTTGGCCGCATGTGTTCTGAAATCACACAATTCCAAATGCCTACGCTTTCAAGGAGACATCGCTCGCTCCTTTCGTAGCCCCGTATAATCGTTGAATAACCCGCTGATTCACAGTAGATATCACACTTGCCCGAAGACACCAATCTCTCCTTTTGTAACCTCACCTAACAGTCAAATATTCCGCTGCTACAATCCGCAGCGTTCCGACCAGGCACATTCAGTTCCAACAGCCTGTATCGCCGGTTCGTTTACCTTCTTAATAAGTGCAATTAAAGTCAGCCGCTCACCTATAACTGGCAAAATTCTAAGGTTTTGTCCGTTTAAAATGTGAGCCTATAACGTACCTGTAACCTTTGCTTTTTCAGTGAATATATATATATTTTTATGTATATATATATATATATATATATATATATATATATATGTATATATATATATATATTACCTACTGGCGATTGCCAGTAGGTAGTTATAGTTAGGACCATTCCATGGAAAAAGCGTTTTTTGACTATCTTTGGCTTTGTTGGACACATTTTCATAAAATGTTCCCCAAAAAGAGTGGAGCTGACTTTTGTTGCACATGGAGAGGTTCGGGGTGATCCAGCATTCGGGGGTGAAGTAAAAGGGGGTGGGTCAAAAACATGTGTTTCCTATGGTAATTCCCACAGGAGTTTTGAAGATGACTACAGCCCAAGCCACTGGCCGAAATTATACCAAATTTGGCAGAATGGTGGCTTTCAGTATACAGATTACACTTTTCCTATATGGTGTGAATCTGTTCAGAAGTTTAAGAGAAAGGAAAGGAAATCTAAATTTGTATACCAAGGGCCACAGATCCTCTCTGACGACTTCGGGAATAATAAAAGCTGGTGCAGAGATCTGCAAAGCTCTGATTCTGGTATTCGGCTTCAGCCAAGTCCCTAAAAAAACTGCATAAAAGGGGCCAGGGTAGGGATACCCTGACCTCTTAGCTCTGGTGATGGGACCCCCCCAGGGCAAAAAAGCACTCTTTAAAAAAAAAAAATTGCAGGGAATTTGCGACAAAGTCGCAAATTTGCAGCAAATGGTTTTTAAAAAAGAGGCCCCTGGAGGCACGTAAAAAGTAAAGGAGGAGGCGCACAGGGCCCATCTCGTGGGCTTATTTACTGCCCCGGGGATGGTCACCTCCCTGGGGTAATTCATTGAAAGCAAGGGTGGGCATGCACCCCCCGCAGTCACAGGGGCCGCAACCACCTGCCTAGGGCTAACATTCAATTAATGTGGGGGGCTGTGCAGTCCTTCCTGCAGTCCTGGGGACAACCAACTCCCCGGGACTAACATTCAAGTAATGCCCACCCCTGGGTCATAGCTGTTTTCTCTGACTTGCGGGGAGCTTTGACAGTTCCGGCCAACTCAGAGCAAACACTCCGGTTCCAGCAAGCAAAAGCTGTCAAACAGCTCTTGCCTGCTGGAAGTGGTGGTTTCCTCTGTTTTCCTGCTTGCAGACATACTAAGGTAACAATTGGTCTCACAGACAGGGACAGCATCTTTAGCAGCTCCCGGTCTGTGACAGCAAAACTGGCTCCAACAGGAGGAGGGGAGCTGGCTGGGACCACGGGGACTTAAGGCTCCCCCTATGGTCCCATTACACACTGGGTGCCCCATGGGTGACCCAGGACAGCTGTCTGAGCCCCAGGGGATGGAGACCCTGAGGTTAAGATCAGACCGGGGCCACGTGGCCCCCCTCCTAAAAAAAAAAATATATATATTTTGAGATTAGGCCCTGAGGGATGGGGTCCCTGGGGCAAAACTCTGCACAAAAAAGTGAAAAAAATGAAAAGGGGCCAGGGTAGGGTCACCCTGAGCCTTGGTCTACGGGTCCCTCAGGAACTCTTCCAAGGCTAAAAAGCATTTTTCTTAAATGTTGGGAAAATCCACAGATCCGGATCTGCATATCTTTCTGACATTTACTAAAAAAAGGGCAGTCTCCTGCATTTTTCTTATGCCCCCAGATGGGCAGCTCCCGGGGGGTTTGGGGCTTTAAAATAAGAGGGGAGCACACAGTGCCCCCTCCCATGGGCTTCTAATAGCTCCGGGGACTGCCACCTCCCCTGATCAAATGTTGAATTGTATGGGTGACGCACAGGTACCCTGCAGCCCCGGGGACCGTCACGACCTAGGGCAAAGATTGAATTGTATACGGAGGCAAGTTGTCCCCCCCACAGACTCGGAGACTACCACTTCCCCTGGGTTAAAATTAAAGAATAAAGGGGGACCGTTGCGAACCCCCTTCCTGGGGACCACAACCTCCCAGGGGTAAACAAAATGTTAGAGGGGTGCCATGCATCCCCCCTCATGGAGCCATACATGACCCTGGGGACTGCCAACACACAGGGTCTAATCCTGCTATGTCCCAGGGTGCCCACCCCCAGAACATAGTTGTTTGCTTTTGCTTGGTAAGAGCTGAGAGCCCCCACCAAGCAAAAGCAAACATAACTCTGCTTTCTGCAAGTGGAAGCTGTCATACATGTATGTAGTGAAACAGATGAAAACATTGCTCCCACAAGCAGGGAGCTGTTATTTAAAGCAGCTCCCTGCTTACCAGAGCAGTGCCAACTCCCGCAGGAGCCGACAAGGAATGCAGGGACTTCAGGCTCCTGCTGCTGTCATGTCACTCTCTCTCTCTCTCTCTCTCTCTCTCTCTCTCTCTCTCTCTCTCTCTCTCTCTCTTTCATCTCTTAATGGGATGGAAGAAAGAGAGAGAAGGATTATCATTGCAATGGTTTCTCCATACAATGACTTCAAAGTGTCACACCAACAAGATGTTTCATCCGAATGTTATAGTTATGCTTTGCTGTACAGCATAACAGATTCACCTGTGTCCTTGTGGTAAAGCATTTGCACTGTCACTCTGTAGGTTAAAGGTTCAACTCCTGGTATCTCATGGTAGTGTGTCTGTCTCTTTAGTATTTGTTTCTATTAAGCACTCCTAGTGATGGAACATTTATGTATTTTGCCCATAAAAATATTTTGTTTGAATGTCATAGTTGTGTCTTGACACTGCTTAGAAGGGAGTCACCTGTGGCCTAGTGGATTAGGTGTCAAGCTTTTACACTGAAGGTTGAGGGTTTGAGTCTAGGGGCCTAATTACAAGTCTGGTGATCATTAGACAGCCAGACTCGCGGCGGTCCGGACTGCTGCTGCTGTGGCAGTCTGATCAACAAATTATGACCCTGGTGGTCTGACCACCAGGGTACCACGTCTTTGCCGGGATCAGTGATCCTGATGGGCTGACGGCGGGTGCAGGTTGCAATTAGCCAAGGTGCTGGTTCTCAGCCAGTCTTTTCATGGTGGTTTCACTGCCAAGAAAAGACTGGCAGAGAACAGGTACAGAGGGCTATAGGGGGACCACTGCACTGACCATGCCTCTGGCATCGGCAGTGCAGAGGTCTCCCTGTCGAGCACCCTTGCGATGCACACTGCCTACTGTGCAAACAGTGCGCATTACAAGGGTGCTGGAGCCCCCTGCCAACCCAGGGAGCAGGCACATGTGGTGGCAAGCACAGATGGAGTGCTCTTTTGGTAGCCCCCCAATTTATTTCACCCCAAATTCCACCTTTCACTGGTGATGGTAAATGTAGAGTTAATATGGCCAACTTTTTGCCATTTGTCTTTGTCCATTTTTAGATGTTGGCTCCATTGAGGAAATTGTGTAGCAAACACATTTGCATGCCAACAGTTTCTGAGAGAGCATGGAGGAACTCTAGGGTCTCGTTCTAGGGCACACCACTTTTCTTGATGAGTAGGAGATATTTTGGAGCCTTACATTCAAAATGAGGCTAGTGCAGAAACCAGTTCTGCAATCCTACTGGTCTACTCACACGATTCTGGTAAGCCTAATCTTTCCACCATACATGAGCAAAGATCGTTTTTTACTATTGCAGTGTATGCTGCATTTTAGTGACAATTCTGCTGCATTGTCCTGTGACCATCCAGACCATGATAGGTTGTTCAAAATTCGTCCGGTCATAGAATATTAGTCTGCCAGATTTCCAAAAATGTATGGTCCTGGAAAAAATATAGCAATCGATGAGTCCTTGATGCTGTACAAAGGGTGGCTGCTGTTTAGGCAGTACATTGCAAGCAAAAGCGCTCACTATGGAATCAAGCTATACATGATGTGTCAGAGCTCTACTGGCTATGTGGACAGCTTTATAGTGTGTACAGGAAAGGACTCCACTCTAAACTCTATTGGTTCCCCTCCCATGCTAGGAGGCACAGGGAAGATTGTATGGAAGCTTATCCAGCTACTCCTTCACAAAAGTTATAACCTTAAGTGCAGAATTTCTACACAGGAGTAGAGATGTTAAGTGATCTGTACAAAGCTGGCACTGAGGCCTGCAGTACAGCTCATTGTCACTGCAAAGAATTCTCACAGGGGCTTGTTTGTAAGAAGCTCCAGAAATTTTAGCGCACTGCATTGTATTCCAACAAACTACTTGCAGACAAGTTCTCCAATAGGCGTGATGTGTTTGTGCTCACTACAATTTATGATGAGAGCACTTCCCCCATCACGGTTTGAGGTCACATGGCTGAAGTTCAAAAGCCCACCTCTATAGTTGATTACAACAGGTACATGGGCAGAGTGCATAAGAACAACCAGGCTCTTCAGCTATACATTGCAAGTCATAAAACTCACACTTGGTACAAGAAACTGTTTACCCACTTGATTCAGTTGGCAGCATACAATACAGATGTTGTTTGTCATCAGACAACCACACTAAGACTCATGTCTTTACTTTCAGTTATCTGTCATTGAAAGACTTACTACTACAGAAGCAGCAGCCTCCACTGCATATGTTCTGGAGGACATGGCAAGGCTACAGGAGCAACATTTCGCTGATCGCATTCCTGTAACACCCTAAAAGGCTAGACCATGTCATCATTGTAAATTCTGCAGAGAAAGAGACAGGAAAG
This sequence comes from Pleurodeles waltl, assembly GCF_031143425.1. Classification (NCBI taxonomy): domain Eukaryota; kingdom Metazoa; phylum Chordata; class Amphibia; order Caudata; family Salamandridae; genus Pleurodeles; species Pleurodeles waltl. The sequence continues at coordinate 760,928,643 of NC_090438.1, forward strand.
GCATGTTTAATGTCCCCAGTGTCCATCTCAGCTAGCCCTGTGTTTTTGTACGTGGTTTAAGTTTTATCATACAAAAGTGAAGTACTGGGAAATTGACTGAGATGGAGTTGCTGTTAGGTAAATCTTTCAATGGCTGTGCATAATACCTACCTTTCATGGCTACTACTTCGCTAGACAAGCAGCTGTAGAATTTTAGCTCCTCTACTTGAGAAAATCAGACTTCCTTATGGCCTGCGCAGCACCTTTATCCACCGTCAAAACATGGTAGTTGCTCTGTTCGCTGATTGACAGGCGTAATATAGTCCCCACACAACACATTATGGTGGTCACAACAGATGCCACGTTGTCACAGAATACCCTGCATGGCAAAATATTAAAGCCTTGACTAGATTTTGAAGTGGTTTTTAGGGAATATATGTAGACTAAACAAGGACAACCCTGTTTGCCCACGAGAACCAGAGTAAACATAGTAAGTCAAACAAATGTCCTGTAGGGTTTATTCACCAACATTTCTACTTGCTTTGAAAGTGAGTAAACTCAATTAGGAATTTTCCAACACAGAAATTTGAGGAAAATTTGTTTTTTAGTCAAAACGTGTGGTTTGCTAGGGATTCTGGGTAAAAAAAACATGGGTGACACCCAGGCAAGTCGGCCCAACTTGGATACCCTTAGGTGTCTAGCTTAAAAAAATATACAGGTTAGCTAGGTTTCCCCAGGAGCTGGCTAAGCTAGGGTCCAAAACCTAGAGCTGCCCACATTGGAAATAAAGGGTTGGTTTTTGGAGGAAAAAAGCAATGCCTCCATGTTGTGTTTTGGGTTTTGTGCCCTTTCTTGTCACGGGCACTAGATCTCCCCACACAACTAAAGTGCCATTTTAATTGGAAGACTTGGAGGAATGCCAGGTAAAAGGAAGTTTGTGGCTCCTCACAGACTCCTGAACTTTCCATCACAGAAATGTGAGGAAAATGTGTTTTTTTAGTCAAAGTTTGAGGTTTGTAAGGGATTCTAGGAAAAAAAGGTGAATGGACCTATGCAAGTTGGACTACCTGGATAGTCCTATGTGTCTAGATATAAAAAATGTACAGGTTGGCAAGGTTTCCTTGGTGCTGGCTGAGTTAGAGTTCAAAGTCTAGAGCTACCCACATTGGGGAAAAAATAATCAGTTTTTGGTGGAAAAATGCAATGCGTCCATGTTGGGTTTTGGGCCGTTTCCAGCCGCGGCCACTTTTATCTGGAGGTTTGGGGGAAGGACAGGTGGATGGAAGTCTGTGGCTCACCGTAGATTCCAGAACTGTCCATCATAGAAATGTGAGGAGAATGTGTTTGTTTAGTCAATGTTTGAGGACTTCAAGGGATTCTGTGTAAAAACATGTGGTGAGAGCCATGCAGTTAGCACGCCCTGGATACCCCTAAGTGTCTAATTTAAAAAAATGTACAGATTGGCTAGGTTTCCTAGGTACCGGCTGAGCTAGTGTCAAACATCTAGAGCTACCAACATTGGAAAAAAGATTCTGTTTTCTGTGGAAAAATGCAATGCATTCATATTGTGTGTGGTTTGGGTCATTTCCTGTCACGCGCACTAGGTCTACCCACACAAGTTAGGTATAATGTTTATCAGGAGACTTGGAGGAATGCTTTGTAGAAGGAAATTTGTGGCTCATTGCAGATTCCAGAACTTTCCATTTCAGAAATGTGAGGAAAATGTGTTCCTTTAGTCAAAGTTTGAGATTTGTAAGAGATTCTGGGTAAAAAAAAGGTGGTGAGATCCACGTAAGATGGCCTACCCTGAATTCCCCTAGGTGTCTAGGTTTCAAAAGTGTACAGGTTGGCAAGGTTTCCCTAGGTGTTGACTGAGCTCGGGGCCAGAGTCTAGTGCTAGCCACATTGGAAAAAAGGGTCAGTTTACAGTAGAAAAATGTGATGCGTCCATGTTGTGTTTTGGACATTTTCCTGTTGTAGCCACTAGGCCTACTCACACAAGTGAGGTGCCATTTTTAAGGGGGCACTTGGGGGAATACTGGGGAGATGGACGTCTGTGGCTCCCCACAGGTTCCAGAACCTTCTGTTACAGAAATGTGAGGTAAATGTGTTTGTTTAGTCAAAGTTTGAGGTTTGCAAGAGATTCTTGGTAAAAAAAACATGGTGTGACCCACACAAGTCAGCCCACACTTGATACCCCTAAGCGTCTAGTTTTGAAAAAATTTACAGGTTGTCTGGGTTTCCCGGGATGCTGGATGAGCAAGGGTACAAAATCTAGACCTACCCACATTGGAAAAAAAGGTCAGTTTTCTGTGAAAAATGGGCTACTACCATGTTGTGTTTTGGGTCATTTCCTGTTGCAGCCACTAGCCCTACCCACACAAGTGTGGAACCATTTGTATCGGAAGTCTTGGGGTAATGCCCGGTGGATGGAAGTCTGTGGCTCCCCGCAGATTACAGAACTTTCTATCACAATTTTAAGAGTAAAATGTGTTTTTTGGTCAAAGTTTGAGGTTTGTGAGGGATTCTGGGTAAAAAAACATGGTGAGACCCACGCAAGTCAGCCACCCCTGGAAACTCCTAGGTGTGTAGTTAAAAAAAATGTATAGGTTGGCTAGGTATCCTAGGTGTAGGCTGAGCTAGGGTCTAAAATCTAGAGCTACCCACATTGGAGAAAAGGGTCAGTTCACAGTGGAAAAAAGTGATGCGTCCATAATGTGTTTAGGCCATTTTCTGTCATGGCAACTAGGCCTACCCACACAAGTGAGGTACCATTTGCATCGGGAGACTTAGGGGGATGGCAGGTGGATGGATGGATGTGATTCCCTGCACATTCCAGGACTTTCTTTCACAGAAATATGAGGAAAATATGTTTTTTTTGGCAAAATTTGAGGTTTGCACCAGAAATTCTGGATTATCGACAGTGGTGCTGGTGCTACTTTACTATGACATGTGAATTGAAAAGTTGTACAAAAGTTCCTTTTTGATTTGTCAGTCAGTGCCCATGACACTTCTGTATTGTCCAGGTGGTGCAAATGTTGGTGCAATTGCTGCAGTGCAATCTGCATAATAAGGAACTATTGGTACTCATTCCATAATTACCATGGTAATCTACTTAATCTGCCCCCAGAAAACATACCTCTTTCAAAAACCATACTTGTCTTGCAATTCTGAATTGACAAAAAGTGATGTATTAGAGTCCGTAAAAGATATTTATGGAGCACAAAAATCTGTGCCTGAAGAAGGTAATGCTATAAATCATTTTTAGCCTTAACCCTTACGCTGCTAGGCCTTCTCCTCTCCCCCACCAGCGCTAAGCATTTTTTGGCTATTTGGGGTAGTTTGCTCATAGGCATCCAAACCTTTTTGTCCACGTAGGTTATCCACGCCAAATTTGGGTCCTTTTTTTCAACATCCTGGGGATCTTAGGGGACTGAAAAATTAGTCAAAATATAGATACATTTTAAGGTTTTTGGCTGAACAAATAGGAAAAAGTGCTGCAGAAGAGTGTCTGTTTTTTCCTGCAACTGGCTTCAACAAAAGGTTTGTGGTGCTGAAATCACCATCTTCCCAGCTTTCTGGGACAGACAGACTTGATTAAGAAAACCAAATGTTTTAATACATTTTGGCATTTTACTGGGAGATAGCCCATTTTTCCCATTTTTTGTGCTTTTGACCGCCTTCCAGTTAGTGGTAGGAACAGGTATGAATCTCATAATAAATCTCAAAAAGCTGTACATTTCTGACAACTAGACAAAATTCTAAATCCAGCAAAGGCTTATTTGTGTACATCCTTCAAGTTTTTCCCAAAGAAACTAAGGCCCTCATTATGACATAGGCAGTAAATGCTGCCTACTGCCATGGCGACGGCTGCCACAAGACCGTCGCCGTGGCTACCTACCGTCCACCATATCATGACCGTAGCTGGAATTCCGCCATAAGGATGGCCAAATTCCAGCTACGGTCATGGCGGCAGTAAGGTGGCGCTGCTACCAGCAGCATCGCCACGCCAGTAGACCGCTGCTGACCGTATCATGATCCATGATACGGCCTGGCGGTGTTCTGCTGGTGGACGCTGCTGCTGGCAGCAGCACTGCATCCTGTTTCCTGCCGGAGGATTCCCTGCAAGCAGGTAAGTTGGGTGCTCCGACAGGGGATGGGCGTGGAGAGTGTGTTGTGTGTGTGTGTGGGTTTGTGTGTGTATGTTTCTGTGTGCGTGCATGCGGGTGTGGGGTGTGTGGAATGAGTGTGTGCATGACTGGATGTGAGTGTGCGTCTATGTTGTGATGTGTGAATGCGTGTGTGCCTGTATGTATGTGAGTGTGGGTGGATGTGTGTGTGCATAGATGTATGCATGCGTGGGTGAATGTAGGTATGCGTGTGTATGTCTGTGTGTGTAGGTGTGTGTATGTAGGGGGGAGGTCGGAAGGGGGAGGAGGAGGGTGAGGGAAGAATCTGGGGTGGGGGAGGGGAGCGGGGAGAACCCTATCAGTGCCAGGGAACGAATTCCCTGGCACTGATAGTGCCTACCATCATGGTTTTCGTTGCGGGAAAAAAGGCACATAAACCATGGGGAAGGGTCGGTCATATTACCGTGGGTGGCCTAGTGACGGCCGCCGGGCTGGAGACTTTAGTCTCCAGCCCGGCAGTCGTTACCGCCCTGGCGATCTGTGTGGTACATTGGTGGTTTGGCTTTTGCCAAACTGCCAATGTCATAATATGGCGGTATGTACCGCCAGCCTGTTGGCGGTACTACCGCCACTATAACACCGACCGCCGAGGTCACTAAGTGACCTTCATTCACATATTAATCCTCTTTTCCTCTTCTCTTTCTTACTGTTGTAGATCATTTGTTCAGCATAGTATTCACTCTTAAGGTGTGTTTTAGGGCTGTACAGTTTACTGACCTGGATGGATTATATTCTAAGACTATGGCAGAGTCAAGGGTGTAGTGTACGGATAAGAACAAAAGTACTTAAAAAAATTAATGGATGAGCGGATTGGGGAGGTAGGGATGAATCAACACAGTGGGCAGTGGAGGAGCAGGTGTGTGGGGGAGAAGCAACAACATGGAGAGAACACAGGCGAAAGAGAGCGACATGCAGTAGAAGGGCAGAAGCACACAGTTTAGAGAGGAAATCAACACAACTGCATGAGGGTAGAGGTAGAGGAGCACATGGGTAGAGAGAACAACAGGGGAGAAAATAATTTAAGGGAGTCAACTGGGAAACACATGCACTCTCATGGATGGCTTAAACTAAAAGAAAACAAGTAGTTCCATAAAAATGAGCAAAGGAAGCACTAAAGCCAGACATCGAAAGGATGTTAAGGAGGCTGTTCTCCAAGGGAGGGACATACACAAGATTGACAATAAATCTATCAAAGAAGCAGCCAAATTAAAGTTATAGCAATGGATTGGCTCCACAATGTGTTTTTGCAACCAGGCAGCTTGCACTGTCTGGTAGGATTGAACTAAAAAGGATTTACTTAGTGGACACTATAATTCATAGTCATAAAGAGATGAATGAAGGGAACATGATCGAAGACACTGGCCTTGAAATAATATTTAGAAAGCCCTTCTCTAAGGTCAGGGAGAATTGACTTTACAAGAGTACAGCTGGTTGAAAATCTCTACCAAAGCAAAAACAGCTACTGAGGAATTACCTTTGCTGTGCAGATCTAGTCTTCTAAACCAGTGCCTGGAAGACATAGCACAAGCATTTTTCCCAAACCAGACAGCTTCTTGGTTTAGGTTGTCTATGATGGTTTACACATAAAATAAGTATTTCACAAGTTTTTAAATGTGTAATGTGGAGTTGTCATAGCCATAATAGTGAGTTTTTAATATCCATCTCCACTTATATTGACTCCTCAATGTCGACTAAATTTAGTTGAAGTCAGTGGAGTTAAGAACACTAGAGGCCTGATTACAACCTTGGCGGAGGGGATTGCTCAGTCCCAAATGCAACAGATCTCCAGTCCACTGTATTACAAGTTCCAATATATTCTGTGGAACTTGTAAAATTGAGAGCAGGATATCAGTCACGTTTGGGATGGAGTAATTTACTCCTCCAAGTTTGTAATCAGGCCTTAAGTCTATAATTCCCTATCTATACTTACCTTGACTGCATGTTGAAAGTTGATGTTTGTGTAGGTTGATATTATTGACCTTGATATGCTAACACAATAATGGCAGATGCTTTCCTTGGTACCATTCTTCTGACATTGCCAAATGGTAAGATCTAGAATTATTACATGTTGGCCTCCAACACTCCAGGCAGTCACACGTAAAACAAAAAAAGTAGGTCATTGTGAGTGATCTTGACAAAGACATTAACGGAGCTGGATGGATTATAATTTACTCGCACATAGACATAGGGGACATAGAAGTGTCTGACTCACTCTATGCTCTTCTTGCTGATGAGACACCAGCATATCTTAGATTGTCAGTAAAAAACCTGAACCAGAATCCATTGATAGCTATATTATAATAAGTGTATGTGAGGCTTGCAAACATCAATCCATTCAGCCTGTTCCAATACCCCTCAGATCTTAAAGCACTGTGATATGATCAGTCTTCATAACTCAACAAATGTGGTTGCCAAGAACTCTCTGTAGCTGGATGACTTAATAAGTAACATGTTTATTCTAGTATATGTAATGTGACTATCAGACTATCAGGCTTTAAAGCATACTGCTAAATTTAATAGACTAGAGCAACCGTGAATTGAGAAATATTTGAATGTGTGATTTGCTATTTTCAGATGGATGGAGCAGCATGTACAGGATGGCTCATGCTTATCGTAAGGGACACTGATGTCTCTGTGCAGAACTGAGATCCTGTTTTTATGTGCCTGCAATGCGTAAAATCATTTAATCCAGTATTCTGTGAGTTAGAGCTTCATTTTCAAACTGAGCAGCTCAGAAACAATGAGCAAGGTTTTTCTTCTTCTCAGCTGTGCTCTTGAATAATGAAGATGGAAAAATATTGGGTTAAATGAATTGACTTATGTCCGGAAACCAAGATTAGTAGGCAATAGGTTAGTACAATCTTTTTTTATTTTCTATTTCCCTGTGCAGTATTTGTGAGAGGATTTTGCTCCTGATTTTTGTGTTTAGTACAGTTTGTGGTGTATAGCTAGAATGATAGGAGTTGATTTGAAAAGGGGAGATAGTTAGTTGTTTTTCAAAGTAGTGTTTGTGTGTGCTTGTTAGTTGAGTGGCATGGTTAAAATGGAGGAGTGAAAGATGGAGAAGGATATTTGGAAGTTCATTGTAGTGAGAAGGTTTTGGATGACTCAGTGGGAGTAGGGATGGGAAGCATTTATTTTACGGGGACCTTGTTGTTAGGTTCACATTCTACTCACACAAAACCATTGAACTTCAGTAGTTATAGTTATGGTTATCTGAAGCAACTATAACTCGTGCCCTAAAGTTACTATAACCCTCAACCCCAATAAGTACCCAACCCCTGCCTGCGGCAAGGCCCTGCAGCCAATCCTCCAAAAGTACCTATCCCTGCATCATGGATGGCCCCCATAGGGCCCACTCTCAGCCTGATTTGGGCCCAGCCAATTACTGAAAGAGGGAGGGGGGCCATGTGGCCCTCCTCCCTGGGCCGATTTTGGCCCCAGGGACCCCATCCACCAGGGCCTGCCCAACTATTTTAAGGGAGAGGGGTGCTGCATGGCCTCCCTTCCCTGGGCAGATTGTGGCCCTGGGGACCCCATTCCCCAGGGCCCGACCACTTGGACCTGGGTGCCCCAGCCCCATTCAAGGTACCCAGTATGTATTGATGGGGAGTGGTGGGGGAGTCTGAATGCCCCAGTGGTCTCTGCTGGGAGCTGGCATTACTCCTACATGCACGGATCTGCAAGAAATGCAGATCCGTGTGTGCAGGAGCAATCCTTTCATCTGTTTTCGTTGCCGCATGACAATGGGCAGAAAACAGATGAAAAATGTGCTCCCAGGGAATGGGAGGAGCTTTTTTCCAGCTTCCTCTTGCTAGGAGAGGAGCCAGTGTTTGCTCTCGCTTCGTGCCCCCTTTTTTTTTTCTGTTTTTTGACCAAGTCACAGAATGGTTGCCAAGACTTCCTTGTTGAAATGTTGGCAGCCAATCAGCTCTCTTCATGAAATCTATGGGATCATGAAGCCTCTGCATCACTGGATATGCAAATTTGGTTTTCCTTTAATTACTCTAACACTACTGAACAGATTTACACCAAATCACAAAAATCACTCTTTCTGGACCAAGAGCTAGCTAACTGCTAAATTTGGTGCAATTTGCCACAAGGCCCTGGACTGGCTCACCTCCTTCCTCTCCGAAAGAACCCAAAAAGTTTGCCTCCCTCCTTTCTGGTCTACAGCCACCAAGATCACCTGTGGGTTCCCCCAAGGATCCTTCCTCAGCCCCACCCTCTTCAACATCTACATGGCTCCTCTCGCCAACATCCTCTGCCCCCATGGCATCGCCATAATTTCTTACGCTGATGACTCCCAGCTCATCATCTCCCTCGCCAGGAACCCAGCCAATGCCAAGTTTAACCTGCACGCCGGACTCCTCGATACAGCCAAGTGGATGACAAGTCACCTCAAACTGAACTCAACCAAAACAGAGATCAACATCTTCGGCCCCAACAAGACAGCATGGAATGACTCTTGGAGGCCCACCATCCTCGGACCACCCCCAGCACCAACCACCCAGGCACGCAACCTAGGCATCATAATGGACTAATCGCACTCCTTGACCCAGCAAATCAACGCCATATCATCCTCCTGCTTAAACACCCTCTGCATGCTACGCAAGAATTTCAAATGAATACCCTTAGAAACAAGAAAAACAGTCACCCACGCCATCATCAGCAGCAGACTGGACTATGGCAATGCCCTCTACGCAGGGACCACAGCCAAACTTCAAAGAAAACTCCAGCGAATCCAGAACGCAGCCACGCAACTTATTCTCAACCTCCCTCGCCACAAACACATATCCACCCACCTCAGATCCCTACACTGGCTGCCCATCAACAAAAGGATCATTTTCAAGGTCCTCGTCCACGCTCACAAAGCCCTCCACGACACTGGACCGTCCTACCTCAATGAACGAGTAAACTTCCACATACCAACTCGCCAGCTCCGCTCCGCCGACCTCGCCCTCGCCACAGTCCCCCACATCCAACGCACCACCTCCGTTGGCAGATCCTTCTCCCACCTCGCCACCAAGACCTGGCACTCCCTCCCCACCAACCTACGCAAGACCCAGGACCTACTAACCTTCAGAAAGCACCTAAAAACATGGCCCTTCGAGCAGTAACCGGCCCCTACCCCCCACAGCGCCTTGAGACCCTACCGGGTGAGTAGTGCGCTTAAGAAATTATTTGATTGATTGATTGATTAATCCCGTCCAGAGGTTCGGGCAGTAGTCATGTTCAAAAACCCTTTGGGAAATTGCATAAGCAAACAAGTTTTGGGATCCCACCTTTTTCTTGGCCCCCGATGTACGATTCATCCTAAAACCTTCTAGACAGCAGCTGAAGTGAGTGGAGTACTAATTATTAGCAAAACAAAAAATGCTTTTCCTAATGAATATTAGTCCTAACTATAACTATATATATATATATATATATATATATATATATATATATATATATATATATATATATCATCCAAAGGTAATCCTGTGTTCCTTCCAGCGCTCGCCTATTGAGGTTGGTGCTCAGTTGATGGGCACAGGATCCATTTTTAATCCACACCAAAAAATAAATCAAAATCTGGCACTCCTTGCAAAACAATGGCCTTCATTTATTTCAAAAATCCATAAAGCAGAAACATAGGGCCCTATGTTTCTGCTTTATGGATTTTTGAAATAAATGAAGGCCATTGTTTTGCAAGGAGTGCCAGATTTTGATTTATTTTTTGGTGTGGATATATATATATATATATATATATTTTTTTTTCTTTCTGTGGAATATATATATACAGGGAAGTTATAGTTAGGTTTTGAATTTACTCGCAAAAAAACATGGAAATTCAGCAGTTACAGTTATGCTTAACTCAAGTAACTATACCTCATCCCCCAAGGTAACTATAACTCCTGCCCTCACCATGCACAGTTTTCTCATCAATAACTTTATTGCAAATGTTGCAATGATAATATCAACAATGCCATTGAAGGTGTCATCAATGATAATGCTGTGCGCAGCATGGGGTTCGATGCAGTGTGTGTTTTTTTTTTGTTTCACAAATTTACACAGGGAAGCTGCGCTGAGTCTAGCAGTAGATCCATGGGTGAATCTGTGGCTGGATCCATGGATCAGATGAAAAAAAATGGGAATTTTTGTACCTACGGGGTCAGGATACCTATATCCTGACATTTTGTATGTTCTTGCACTCTTCTTTTCCTACCCCCTAGCTGATGCGACAAACAAAATGGTGGCTGCAACTTTTCTGTCAGGTTGCAGCCAGCCAATCTGGCCCTTGCCCCGATCTGCGTATCTGCCGGAGGATCTGCGTCCCTATATATCTATATTTCTTTTTCCTTTAATATCTCTAAAACTACTAAACGGATTTACACCCAATCACAAAGAGCATGCTTTCTGGGCCAAGAGCTAGTTTTCTGACGAATTTGGTGTAATTCCGTCCATCAATTTGTGCTGTACTCTTGTTCAAAATCCCTATGGAAAAATGCACAGAGAAAACAAGTTTTGGGACCCCCCCTTTTTTCCCAGCCCCCACTTGATGGATCACCCCAAAACATTCAAGACAGCAGCTGAACCAACTGTTGTATTAGTTTTGAAAATTCCATTATAATATATTGGCAAAACAACAAACGCTCTTCCTATGGAAAGTAGGTCCTAACTAAAACTACCTACTGGTGACTGGCAGCAGGGAATATATATATATATATATATATATATATATATATATATATATATATATAGATATATATATATATATATATATATATATATATATATATATAGATATATATATATGTATATATAGAGAGAGAGAGAGAAAGAGAGCAAACTCTTTTTCACTGAATAAACCAAAGGTTACAGGGACGTTATAGTTAGGTCCTGAATTTACTTGCACAAACACCATGGAAACTCACTAGTTATAATTATGGTTAACTCAAGCAACTATAACTTGCGCCCCCCCCTCCATGCACAGTTTTCTCATCAATAATATTATTGCAAATGTTGTAGTGATAATTTCAGTGATGCCATAGAAGGTGTCATCAATGATGCAACATGTTGAGTAATTAGCTGTGCAAAGGCTCAAGTCGTAGTTACCTTGGGGCATGAGTTATAGTTACTCGGACGTCAGACATCCTAGGGAATTAGCGGCAATTTTTTGCCCGGCGGGATCCCTCAGGGTACCAAGCACCAGAGCTAAGGGTTAGGTGTCCCTACCCTGACACCTTTTCTCTTTTTTACTTCTTTTTTCCAAGATGGCTATCAATACTCTTTGGTTGAAGCATTGGCTGCCAATCAGAGCTCTGCAGATCTCTACGCAAGCTGATTATTATTATTCGCGAAGTCACCGGTGACGAACTGCAGCACTAGATATGCAGATTTTGTTTTCCTTTAATTTCTCTTAAACTACTGAACAGATTTACACCAAATAATGAAAAGCATAATCTGCCGACCAAAAAGCTAACTTTCTGCCAAATTTGGTGTAATTAGATCCAGCGGTTCAGGCTGTAGTTGTGTTCAAAACTCTTAGAGGAATTAACATGGAAAACACTTTTGTTTGACCCCCCCTTTTTGTCGGCCCCCATTTGACAGATCACCCCGAAACTTCCCAAGCACATATACACATGTATCCTGTAATAAAATACACAATTGCTACCTCATACAAATATACCTGCTTATAACCAGAGACATTGTTCAAAGTACAACAATGTCTACTTATACAATGAAAGGTCTTTTCCATACCATAAGAAGTATAGTTTGTCATGTCTGAGTATACCTTTGTGGCACATTATTTATTTGTCAGTATAGTCATCATGAGGGGAAGAGGCAGCTTTTGACTAATTTTCCAAAGTGGAGATTGTTGTCTGTGGATCTCATAGCTGGTAGGGAAATCCATACTTTGGCTGTTTGAACAGAGATGGATGTTCCACCAAACATTATTTTGTTGCATGTAGGAATTATGAGACAGGGAGGCATTCTAAGGCGAAGGCTCTTTTGTTGTATGTATTTTTCATATTGTATTTTTCATATTGATGAAGAGTGGTCCTTTATCATGGATTGTTTTGTGTGTGATACAACGCAGCATGAAGGAGGATCTTCTGGTAACCAGTGTAGTTGGTGCCCTCAAGGCAGGAGAGATGTGTGCTTGTGGCTTTACATGTAACATGAGTCTGGTGGCAGTGTTCTGTTTTCTTGTAGTCTTCTAATAGTTGACAAAGTTGAGCCAAGATACAGACAATTAGCATAGTCCAGTTCTGATAAAACAAGAGAGATGGTTGCTTGAACATTGTGTGGGAATCCTATGTGGGGGAAGATGCATTGCTGTGTTTTCATTGTGAGAAAGTTTGGTTTGGCTACCTTATCCACTTGTGGATTCATTGAGAGTTCAGCATCCGTGGTAAGTAAGTAGAATTTTATTTCAGCCAAAGATCCATAAAAGTATTACATAACAATTAAAATGAAAAATATAATATGTTAAAATAGGAATAAGAAAGACATAGGGGGTCATTCTGATATTGGCGGGTGGCAGGAGCCGCCCGCCAAGCGGGAACCGCCAGAAGACCGTACCGCGGTCAAAAGACCGCAGCGGTCATTCTGAGTTTCACGCTGGGCTGGCAGGCGACCGCCAGAAGGCCGCCCGCCCGCCCAGCGGGAAACCCCCTTCCACGGGGATGCCGGCTCCGAATGGAGCCGGCGGAGTGGAAAGGGTGCGACGGGTGCAGTTGCACCCGTCGCGATTTTCAGTGTCTGCTATGCAGACACTGAAAATCTTTGTGGGGCCCTCTTAGGAGGCCCCTGCAGTGCCCATGCCATTGGCATGGGCACTGCAGGGGCCCCCAGGGGCCCCACGACCCCCGTTCCCACCAGCCAGGTTCTGGCGGTCAAAACCGCCAGAACCAGGCTGGCGGGAAGGGGGTCGTAATCCCCATGGCGGCGCTGCCTGCAGCGCCGCCATGGAGGATTCCTCAGGCCAGGGGAAAACCGGCGGGAAACCGGCGGTTTCCCTTTTCTGACCGCGGCTTTACCGCCGCGGTCAGAATTGGCCTGGATGCACCGACAGCCTGTTGGCGGTGCATCCGCGGCCCCCGGCCCTGGCGGTCTATGACCGCCAGGGTCGGAATGACCGCCCTAGTCCTAAACATCATCACATGAGAAACAGTACAGATAAAAATCTAGATTAGGATTTTTTTGGTAAAATACATTGTTAAAATCACAAATAAAAATCTCACATATTACGTAAGAGAAACTTTCTAAAGCAGCGACAATCGAGGTATGGTTGGATTACTCAATTTCCAATTAATTGTTTGAAACTACACAGGTTAACAGGAACCATTTCTTGGAGAAGCGAAAGTGGCTAGTTAGAACTCAATGCTTATGCTCCTGATAGTAATTTGTGATAAATAGACGTCTATACGGAAACTTCTGTCACTCTTATTTTTCATGGCTACATCAGGAACCGAGAGACAGCCAACAAAATCTGTTCACTCGTATCACTTTTTAGAATCCAGAGTGTTTCCCGATAGTTTCTAACACTAATCAACTTACATAATGAAATAATTCACTTTGAGCAGGGCTTTGATACTTAGGACAGAAAAAAAGAAAGTGGACCTCCATCTCACTTTGTGACAGACAATGTGGACAATCTTTAGTTTGGCAGCCTGTTTTGTCCCATTTTGCAGTAACTGAATGTAACAGCAGTATGTCCAGTCTACATTTTACATATATATGTTTAGTCTGGGACTGGTAAATTCTGTCTAAGTATTGCTCAAACTTAGACTTTGCATGGTCTTTCCAAATCTGTATTAACACAAATTCTCAGTATACTTGCTTTACTTTCTGAGTAGTACCTTTGGTTAGTTCCATCGGGGACACCCACTTTAATCATCTGGCACAAGTTTCTAACATGTATAAGCCAGAGGGTGTAAACGTGGTTATCGCAGACAAATTAGTTCTAGTGCAGCCTCCTTCTAGCGAGTCAGTTTCTCAGGGGAACACAGGCACATCCAGATTAATAATGGTTTTAAATAAGTTACATAGTGAATGCTATTGATGGTCGTATCGAATCTATACGGTAAAAGCGGGGTACTTGAAAGCAAATTGAGGAGAGTGCTCATAAACTTGTTTTCGGTCAGCCTCACCACAGAGGTGTTCATATAACCCCAGAACTCAGGTCCAAATGTTGTCACTGCCACTGCTTTTGCTCTGTATACACTGAAAGCTGGTGAAAGAGACCCCCCCCCCCCATAGTGGCCTTGTGTTTCTGCCTAATACAGTTGCCCTCTGATTTAGAATGGTTCTGCTTTTCTCAATTTGTGGGCCCCATGCCAGGTTATCAGCCGTTCTTACTCCTAAGTAATCAAAGTTTTTGACCTGCACAATAGAAACTCCCTCAATTGTTGTTGTACACCTGAACAACCTACGCGGGTTTATTGCCTTGAACTTTGATTTAGAGGGGTTTATATCCAAGCCCCGGGCTTGAGCAGGAGGCTGAAAAGGAATCCAACTCCTATTGTGGGCTCATCAGATTTCTCGAAATAAGAAGGATATTGTCTGCAAACATGAGAACTGGCACTGGAGTTACTGCTAACTTAGGGGCATTGTGTTTGCATTGTGTTAGGCAATCAACCGCACCATTAATGTACCGTCTGAATGGGTCCCATTTTCCACCTTACTCTGGCATACCTGTCGGTGTGTAATAGTCTCAAAATCACGAGGAGGTCACCAGGGATACCATAGGTTTCAGGCCTTCCAGAGTTTTTCCCTCAGGACCAAATCAAATGCCACCCTCAGATCAATGAAGGCAACATAGAGATGGTCCCGCCTGAGGGTAATATATTTCCAACATAGTACTTTGAATCAGAAGATCTGATGAAGGGTACTAACCCCACTTCTAAAGCCAGCCTGTGAGTCCTCAAGGACATGATGGTTGAAGAGCCAGGATGTTAGCCTTGCCAATACTTGCCTACAAAAAAACTTTTGGCTGATGTCAATTAGGCTTATAGGTCTATAATATAATTGACAGGTGAATCTCTGAACCCGTTCTAATAGATCTGAACTATCACAGCACTAGACCATGTGGGGGGGATTCCTTCCCCCCTCATGACGGCATTGCTTAAAGCATTAAGGTATGGTACCCAGACCTCTGGCTGCAATAAGTACAGATCTCAGGGATACCATCCAACCCAGGGGCCTTCTATTTGTTCAATAGTTTTGAAGCTTGAACCATTTCTTCCATTTTGAAGCTGAAGCTAATTGTCTTGCTTCTTTTGTCAGCCTCATCCTTGTCTGAAGAAGCAAGGGCATTGTTCCCGCTTTCGTGAACTAAAACCTGAGCCATATCATGAGGCCATTCATTATAGAGATCCCTAATGTATGTTACCCACACCCCAGACTGGATTACAGCTTCAAGGGGGTTATCAATGACCTGTGAGCCAACAGACACCATCTTCCATAAGAGTTTAGTGTTACTCTCCTGCATGACGTCTGTTAGATCCAACATTTACTCGGCCTCCTAGCTCCTTTTAGCTATTGTGAACCATCATTCTTGCGACCCTTATTCCAGCACTGGTACCCATTTTCATTGCTTCCAATAAAGAGTTTTTAGCATTACAACAGGCTTTTGTTTACCATCTAGGTAAATTTTTTCAGGACTCTCTCCTTTCACCTTTGTTCCATAAATAGTAGGCTCATTTGCTCAATCAATTGGCAGTATAGTTTGACAAAATTAACCTTAGAGGCATCCCTAGACTCAATCAGGGTCATTTTCTCTACAATTAAATTGTGCATTTGGACTTGAACCCTGCTCCTGTTTGCAACTGTTTGCCATTTCATACTCCTTCTATTGTTTGATGCTTTAATATTATTCATCATTATTTTGAGTGCCAAACTATTGCATCTGAAAGGAT
Organism: Pleurodeles waltl; assembly: GCF_031143425.1. NCBI lineage: Eukaryota > Metazoa > Chordata > Amphibia > Caudata > Salamandridae > Pleurodeles > Pleurodeles waltl. The sequence goes on from NC_090438.1 coordinate 760,944,721, forward strand.
GAGCATTAAATTCAGCACTCAGATCTTGTTGATTGCTTTCAGCTCTTGTAACCACTTTCATATCAATTAAAAAACACCAGAGTACATGGTCCAGAAATATATAGTCTAAGTGGCTCGTAGTTGTCCCTCTTTTGGAGTTTGGTAAAGCTCGGGTATCTGACTAAGTGTCCCCATTCACTATTCTTAATCCCTGGGTCATGGCCAGGTCCTCTAGTTGGTCTGCTACATGAGAAGATTTTCTCAACTAACCTGGAACTGCCCTTGATCTTACCATACGGCCAATATGGGGGTAAGGTAGGTCTAGGCTCCTCAGGTTCTACGGGATGTGCACATTGCAGTCACCTGCCATGATTATTTGGGAACCCCTATGCAACTGGGTCATCTTATCTAATATATGTTCCACTGTCACTGACTGAGTGTTTGTGGGGACAAATCTTACAATAATATTCAATAAGGCTAGATGCTTAGTTCCTGACTGACTAGCAATCTTAAGTTCTACAGCCAGCATCTACCTACTCTTGGAAGGAATAACCTTGACCACTGAAAATGAGTCCAACCTCAGCCAGATCAGCAAACCATCCGCTGCTTTTCCTGTGGGTGAGGGAACTGCATGGGCCTTAAATGCCACAAGCCCAGACCTAAATATTGAAATTAGTTGTTCATACTTATTGAAATGAGATGATGTGATGTTGGTGTATAAAATTACATCATTCTAAGTCATTAAGTTTTGATCTGAGTCCAGCTACATTCCACGACAGTAGCTTAATTATATCACCATTCTGTGCCCCACCTTCCACCATACACCCAGGGATACTGCACTGCTGACACACATTTGTTACCAAATGTTCCTGAATGTTCCCTTGTTTTATAGATGTCACCATGTCCTCAGCTCTCCCTAAAGGACACAAACCAAGCAAATTGGTTTGTTCATCTGCATTGCAAACCTCAGTGGGCAAATCACCTGCCTGTGGCTCCATCAGTTAATCAATCTCAGCTAAAATGTCTGAGGTTTGCAGGGTTTTAGTAGGGGAATGATGATGTATTGTGTTTGTTGATGTGATGCCCCTCAATTGCATTGCGGAAATATTTAGAATATTTAGCTTAAACCTTATTAGTGATGCTATTGGGTGTCTGAATTTATGTTCAAGAGGTATTAGCCCTTCCATGAGGTCTTGGTTCCCTAGCTTCAGCCCTTGCAATCGTGGCGTGGATCAGCACCACTAATATAGGTAGCATACCTTATATCTTCCCTTATTATAGATATAGAACCCCTTGATTTCCTGATCTAATGTATGGTCTTGTTGACAAGTGAGTCTTGAATTTCTCTAGCACCCTGCCACAATTTAGGGATTTTGGGCACGTATATGTCATGGGGTTTATCCAAAGGTTTGATCAAAACAACACTATGAGCCTTCCGATGTGTGCTGCATCTGACTGAATCACTTTGCAAATGTGTAGTACTTAACGCTTGCCCCCTCTGCATATAAGAGTTGGTGGTGGGAGTTGCCTCTTTCCCTATATTGGTAGATTTAGGCACAGATTGGTCTATTCTAGCAGAAACATTGTTTTCTAAGTGGAGTTTATATTCCTTTCGATTGCTATTGCCTTGTTGCTGGGGGGTGTTTGAGTGAGTGCTTAGTAGGACCTGTAATGAAGTGTTTATATTTGCTAACCAAGACTGAAAGATTGTCTAGTTTCTCATTCAGTGCTTTGCTCAATCTACTCATACACTCACAGAAAACTCTTAATTTCACCCCTTAATTGGTTTAACTGTGAGCTGTTAGTGTCTCAGTCGTATTTTGCGCCAAGCAGCGCCCTCAATCCCTGGTTTCCTTACACTTTGTGATTTGTGAGGACCCCAGTGCTGCAAAGCAGTTTGAAAACTCAATGTCAGCTATTAAATAAGGAGAAGATATCAGCTGCTCTTTTCGGGGGCCTTGTTGAGGAGTTTCTGGGAAGCTCTCTGAGGAGGAAGGGGTAGCAATATAGTTGTTCCCAATGATTTTGGCTTGGGCATTTACCCTCTCCATCTCACTAAGAGGTGACTTGATGTCCTTTTGGGTAGCCCTTTTCCCTGCTTTCCAATTGAATCCCCCTTAACTTTTGCTGCAAGTAAGCCCTCAACTTCCCCAATTAGCTCATCGATTTGATCCATGGTGCAGTTCTCTGCCCAGTGTCTAGACAATTTCCTGGCGACACCAACTTCATGAGTTTATCACATGCCTTCCACTTTACCATCCTCTTAGATACCCTCAACTCTTGCACACAGAGGTAGTTAAGTGTGCTGCCACCACACAAAAGGCCCCTCGAGTAAAACGTAATACAGGCCAGTTAACATCAAACATGGTGTGAAAGCGACCTGTGCCAGGCTCTTTAAAGTATGCTGCCACAGACAAGAAACTTGCTCCAAGTTTGCAGCCTCCCACTGCAGAATAAATTTAGAGATGTGCAAGCCTGCAAAGAGCAAGGAAACAAGCACAAGGCAGCGCAAAGAACAAGAAGACTATATAATTCCTGGCAGTTGGTCCATTGACGCCTTTGCGTTTGCTAAAGCAACCTTACTATCAATTTTCCCGACCACAACCTCAAAGAAGGGACTGGTGTTTAATGTGGGTGCTGCAGAAGGTAAGTTCTTACCAGACACAAAAGTTTTAGGTGGAGTATCAAGTGGGTGGCCCTTTTCCTGCTTCTTCCTGTTGCTGATAGGCATGGAAGGGCATGCGCTTGGCCCGGGCTTTGCCCGGGCACATCCCATACATGTCCCCAGCAGTGGGATTGATTATACTATAGGTTGTCAGGGAGACCTGCTCCTCCCCCGCACAGGTGTCAGCACCTCTAAGAGCAATGAAACATGGGGGAGGTAGTCCCAAGCCAAAAAGTATCCTCCACAGCACAGCGCTCTGATTCCCGCACAGCGGGATAGATGACAGTGCTATCAGTGCTCAGGGATACCTAATCCTCCCCTGCTCAGGTGTCTCTGGTCGGCACCTCTAGGCGCAGTGAAACATGGGGCAGGTCGTCCCCAGCCTAAAAGTCTCCTCCACAGTGTCCCACTCGGCTTCCCGCACAGTAGGATTATCACAGCGCTATAAGCACTCAGGGAGACCTACTCCACTCATGCACAGGTGTCAGTGCTCAGCACCTCAAGGCACAAAGAAACATGGGGCAGGTAGTCTCTAGCAAAAATGTTTCCTCCACAGCAACCCACTCTGCTTCCTGCGTCCATGATAATTCCAAGGTTTTTTACCTCCTTAGATATTTTTGGCTATGGTCTTAAATCATCAGGGCAGGCATAGAGAGCACTGTAACTTTTCTAGTTTCCCCAGGTGAGTATCTCGGTTTTGGAGGCAGTCAGTTTGAGATGGCTCCATATCATCCATTGGTCAACGGCCTACAGCTAATCAAAGAGTTTTGCTGTTTTAATGTCTTTTTGGCTTTTTAATTTCAGAAGTAGATACCTGTCATCTATGTAGTTATAGCTGGCTATGTTAAACTCTGGGATCAGTTCTGGTAGTGATTTCATGTAGATGTTAAAAAGCATGGGTGAAATGATTGTGACTTTTCATACATCAGCACACTCAATCCTGTTAGGCATTCCAATGAAATGTGCAGTAATACGTGAATGAGGACGTTCATTTCACCGATCATACACCAGGTTACTGTAATTATTTGGCAGAGACTAGCAAATTCTGCATCAGGGTTTACTAAATTATGCAGCAAGAAAAGGCAAACTATGCAGCATAATTCGGCATATTTTGTGATAGTTTTACTTCATTATATTGTCATTTTTTAACTTGTTAACCCTGTCTCTGTTTCACCTAATTAGTACTAGGTTAAAACCCAAATGTAGCAAAAAGCAACCGAAAGATGGCCAGTCAACCTTTGAGAACGACCTAACGCTTAGTGGCAACAAATGTTGCAAAGTTTTCAGTTACTTTTGATCCCTTTGAGCTAGAAACACATTTCCCTTTGTTAAAATGTGCATATTATGAGGCAGAAGGTGGATTATGCGTCAAATGCTGCAAATCCATAATCATGCGGAAAACGCCACAGCTGCTAATTCATATAATTGCAGTGGCCCAGACCATACAGCAAGACTCTTTAAACATCAGAGAAACATAAGCTTCCGCAGAAGTAAAATTAAGCTTTGCTAGAAGGAAGGCATCAATAGATGAGCCTGACTTCTCATAACCAGAAAGTGTACAAACAATGGTGACAATGCACAAAGGTTTATGTGTATGGGAAGCATTACTCCTGTAATTCTCTTTAATGTTTTCTTACTTCCTTTTGTGAGCTGGCCCCAGGCCATCTAAAATCAGAATGCAATCGGATTAAACAGGAAATATTCATATAAAATTTGTAGAAATAGAAAGGATTGTGTCCTCTTTGCACTTTCACTAATAGGGAGGTCGACGTATCAGGGGCGATTCACAAAGGCGAGCTAAAGTATGTAAAGGAGTACTATTGTATTCTATTTTCTGTATTCATAATTACTGTTGCGAAATGGCCTCACAGTCTGCCATCTTCAGGACTCAACTCAGAACCAAAATCCATCCTGCCGAAAAAGTTCAAATAGCCTCATTTCCTGACCCAATTATGTTTTGCTTTCTCTCACCATTCATTCATTTTCTGTCTCTCTGAATTTCTCCTCTCTCTTTCTTTACCTCCCCTCCCTTTCTGTCTGCCTGTCTGACCGTGTCTCTCTGTCTCTCTCTCTCTCTGTCAAAGCCTACACTATGCCTGCTGCTGTTAACCTCAAAAAGTGCTGTAGGATCTGAACAAATTTCTTTATTTTGCATATTTAATTGGTAAAAAAAATCTCTAAGGCTTATCCCTAAAATCCAAAACTTTTCTCTTATTAGAGATTACTAGTTCATTTATTTACGCTATGGTGGATGTTGCTTGTGCTACTTTGTTGTGTTTGAAGAGAGCTGCAATCTGAGGGAGAGACAGAGCTGGTTAATAGATGTTCTTGTGCCTTGACTCATGGAGTACATATCTTTAGCACAGTTGCAATTACTATGTGGCTTGAACCAGGAGAGTTTTAGGTGCTTGCAAGTGGGAGAGCATTTTAATTGAATAACATTATTACAGTTAACATGTAGAATGAAGGTGTAAGCCTTAATATGAAAAGCAGTATTTCAAAAGCAGATTTCCATAGGCTTCCATAGTCACTTGTATATAACTAAAGTCACTGAGTAGTGCATTTTTTATTTCTTTCTGTCACCCTGACCTAGTTCGGAAATGCAAAACACAAACCTTCAATGAATCAAATGTGTTTTGAGACAATAGAATGAATAGATGAAGTATTATACTTCATATTTCTCACCTCATAACTTTTGTGAAAATATAATAATGTATTACATTTTTCATTTAATTTCCGTAGAATGTTTATTTATAAATGAGTTTTGTCAATAGAAGCATATGGGAATGGCTTCATCTAGTAATATAATGCCCTCGCCATGACCTCTTACAGCAAGAAGTGCTGGAAACTAAACTGACTTGATAGTGGCATTACATTTTGTGGCACATTTGTATCTTATATTTAAGAAGCTCTTTGTTTCGTTTGCTTAGTCGACAGAAGCTGTTCTGTTCCCATGATGAGACCACTGCCTGATTGGGTTGGATGATGGGCTACTGTTACATTTGTTGCACTTGCTGATATGAAAGAAATATATATAAATATGTGTTCCCAGAGTAGAGGGAGATATTTCTTTGTCTTCCCTACAGCCCCTTTGCTGATGCTTCTCAGATTCACTGTAAGAGAATCTATGCTGCTCTGAGATTGTACCGAGATTCTTGTACCTTTCTTCATGGGAAATTCTGCTTATGATATATGAAAAAGCTCAATGCTTTCCTATCTTGAAGTGAGAACTTTTTATGAGTTCCAGTCACCACTTTACTCACACTCTCCTTAGCTTAGAATATTAGTTAATTTTTATAAATGTGCTTTATGCATTGTTCTGTATAGTATTGCTATTTAATTGATCAACATTGATGACTTTCAAAAAATAAATATTTAATAAATAGATTTAATAAAGCTTTGAAACTTACACCAAAATCTCACTATGAAAACGTAAATTGAATTGTGATAGATTTTTTTGCTTGCAGTACCTGATTAATTCTCTACTTACTGCAAAGGTCATTTTACCTTGGGCTCAGTGAGAACGCAGACTTTACATTTCCCGTTTCTGGATAAGTTGGTAATATTTACATTGTAAACCGGAAAATTATTTATTTGAAGTCCCTCCTGCAAAAGTAGGAGCAGAGTATGGTTTATGTAATGAGAAAGAGGAACTGCAAAAATGAGAGATTGCCCTGAGATAGATAAATGTCCTTGCCCCAAAGCCCGAGCTTGAAGACTGGCAGAGTGTGTTTCTTTTTTTAGCAGTTTCTGATTTGGAGGTATGAGTATCAATAGGGTTATGCTTTGAAATTGATTGCTGATGATTGATTATTGCAGTTTTGCTCAAGTACTGGAATATTGGTGTATGTATTGTAAATGTGTTATTGAAGCTTATTAAAGTGATGCTTATGAATTGCTTATCTGATGCTTATGCGCTTCTGTCAAAGAAGATAAAGAAGTTATCAGACTAAGAAGTAGACCAAGATCCTGGGATAGATAAATAAGAGTTGATTTATTGGTATTCTTGTCTGCTAATGATTTGTGATGCAGGTCATGATACATAATTGACTACACTTTTGAGAAAAGAACAGTAACAATTTGTTTTGATAGTATTTATAATCGTCAATGCTGGTGGGACTTGATGGGCAAACGTGACACTATATTGATCAGGTGATATGCCGCTGGTCGAGATTTCATTGATGAGCATCAAACTCTTTTGATTGAGAAATAATGGGAGGTGTAAAAAACTGAAAATTCTGGTTGTTGAATTCTTCTTTTGCTTTTTTTAGAAGAGGCAGAAAATACTGATATTTTATGTTGCATAGTTTAGTAGAATTGATGCTCTGTGTGGATACAAAGAAATTGTAAAGAAAGGTGAGATGCTGCAAGGAGCATGTTGTTGCTTCATATCATGCCGCTCTGGTATTAGACAGTTGGTGTGAAAGGCCATGCTTAGATTGGTTAAGTTATGAGTAGAACTGCATAGTCATTGTTTTTTTTGGGTAACAGAGCCGCGCCGAGATTGGAAGAAGGTCTTACTGAAATTGACAGATGCAGAACAGAATCAAAACATTGAAGATTCAAATTTCATTAATTTGCTATTTGTTGATTTTAATTTTAAGTCATGCTTTTTTTCAAGGTGATTGGAAGTCTAATGAGAGGTGATGTGACTATTGCAGTGTGGGAGGGTGAAGAGGCACCCCCTGAGGGTACTAGCTTACCAAGAAAATGACAAAAGTTGAGAGCACAGTTAGCCTGGGTACTAGCCAAAATACAGGTGAAGAAAGACCATTGTATGTCCAGAGATTAAAAATAGAATTAGAGGAAATCATAGGAGAATGTTTTATTAGTATCAGTCTCATGAAAAAGAATTGGTTTATTTGTGCAAACAAATTGCAAGAAGAGCTGCTACTGTCCATAACAAATTTGACTGAATTAGCAATCAAGCATGAAGTCCATATTTCAAAAACATCCCATTGCAGAAAAGTTTTAGAGTATGGTTTGATGATTAATCAATTGAGACAATGCTTTCGTCAGGAATGGAATTAAACCTTATTGAATTATTGGAATGTGTCCACAGATGGAGTGACTTTGAGAAATGAGAAAGGAAATGAGCCAAATGATGTGGGATTTTTCATTTTGCATTTTGTTTTCGGTTTGAGACCGGAGATTAGTCAGCAAATACAGCAGAATGTGATTTAATGGCAGACAAAGTCATTTAATGAGATCCTGAAGTATGCTAAGTACTGTAGTGATGAAAAGGAGATGAAGCAGAAAAAGCTTAAAGAGAAATTCATGCTGGCCCAGACGAAAATGGCTCAGAGATGTTTTCAGAATCTGTCGTTTGCAGCAATGCAAGGTGTCGGTTTCTAGAATGGTATGCAATGTGTTCAGAGAGGTATGGTTGCCTCATAGAGTAGATGTCAAGGAGTTCTGATTGATCCGAGTACATGTGTAAATATGTCAACGCTGAAGAAAATGACTCCTTGTCACCTTTGTTACAAGGTTGGTCATTGGAAGCATGAGTGTAGGCTTAATCTAGACAGAATAATAATACTCAAATGCAGGGAGGGAACGAGAAGCAACTGCAGAATGTGCCTATCGAGCAAATGCAAGTGCCAGTGCAAAACCAAATTAAAATGATGCCAGCCCCATAAGCCCATATGGTTCAGCAGAATGTGGGAAATCATAAAATGAATGTGAACCAGATGCCCAGAGTGGATAAAAAATCATTTTAGGTCCATAATCAGAATGTGATTTTACAGTTCCCAATGAATGATAATGAGAGCTTTGACTCAGACACATCACAGTGATGGTGCCTGAAAGGGGAAGCAGATTATGGCCCTGATTCTGACCTTGGCGGACGGCGGAGGCCGTCCGCCAAGGTACCGCCGCCAAATGACCGCACCGCGGTCAGAAGACCGCGGCGGCCATTCAGACATTTCCTCTGGGCCGGCGGGCGCTCTCCAAAAGAGCGCCCGCCGGCCCAGAGGAAATGCCCCTGCAACGAGGACGCCGGGTCAGAATTGAGCCGGCGTAGTTGCAGGGGTGCGACGGGTGCAGTTGCACCCGTCGCGTATTTCAGCTTCTGCAAGGCAGACACTGAAATACTTTGTGGGGCCCTCTAACGGGGGCCCCTGCAGTGCCCATGCCATTGGCATGGGCACTGCAGGGGCCCTCTAACGGGGGCCCCTGCGGCACCCCCTACCGCCATCCTGTTCATGGCGGGTTTCCCGCCATGAACAGGATGGCGGTAGGGGGTGTCTGAATCCCCATGGCGGCGGAGCGCGCTCCGCCGCCATGGAGGATTCCCCCGAGCAGCGGAAAGTCGGCGGGAGACAGCCGACTTTCCAGTCTCACCGCGGCTGAACCGCCGCGGTCAGAATGCTCGTGGGAGCACCGCCAGCCTGTTGGCGGCGCTCCCGTGGTCGGTGGCCCTGGCGGCCACCGGCCGCCAGGGTCAGAATGACCCCCTATGTGTTTGATACACTCGCAGAAATAGATCAGAGTGGGCCATTTGTATAAGGTGTGGTAAATGGCCACCAACTTTCCTTCTGACACAGGTGCTATCCGTTCTACTGTTAGAACAGCGAAAGTCCCTCACCTACCCCTCTCGGGAAAGAAGATCCAAGTTGTAGGTGCCACAAACAAACAGATTACAAATTCAGTTTCAAAAGAAGTTCTTGTAGAAATAGGTTAATTTGAAGAAAATCAGAAATGTCTTTTATGTGAATTGAATCCAATAAATCTGTTGGGTTGTGACCTGTTCTGCAAGTCACAGACACATGATGAAGATGTTGAATTTAAATTAGCTCAGCAGGATCCTGTGGGGGTTTACCTAATGAGAACAGCAGAGGACTTGTCCCCAGAATTGAAGGAGACCATGAACCCAGAAGTATGGGATTTCACAGGGAAAGATATTGGACTAATAAGAGGTGGCCCCATGCAGGTTTCCCAAGAACATCACCCAGTCACATGACCCCAGAAATAATAGCTAGGATAACACCAATCATTGAGGACATGTCACAAAAAGTAATTCTGAGAGAAATAATCAGGAGTCCATACAAGTTACTGATTATGGGATTACAAAACTTCAATGACAAGTTTAGGATAGTGCAGAAATTACAGAAGATGATTGACATTGTAACCCCCTGTTGTCCTGGTTTATCAAATCCAGCCATCATTCTTTATCAAATTCACTGCACAGCAGAGTGGTTCACTGGAGTGGATCTCTGTCAAGTTTTCTTCTTCATTCCATTGCAAGACTCATTTGTGTTTTAAGGGAGAGTCTTGGCATAGAGTCAAGTCCCACAGGGGTATACGAAAAATCCTTCAACCTTTATTCCTATCCTAAAGAAAAATCTGGATACACTGAACATGCCATGTAACTCAGTCCTTGTGCAATACATTGATGACCTACGTATGGCATCAAGCACCAGAGAAGCTTGCAAACAAGACATAATTTCTCTATCAAATCATTTGTCTGAAAATAGACATCTGGGGGAGTTTGGCGGGCAGAAAAGGCCTCCCACCAAACTCTTGCGGTCAGGTTGCCGCCAGTGCGGCTGCCTCCCCAAGGGCTCCATTACAAGTTCCCCACTGGGTCAGCAGGTGGAAACTGTGTTGCTAGGCACAGCCCACAACATTGACACCGGCTCATAATGGAGCCAACAGCAATGTTGCGCTGCTAGCTGCACACCTTGTGGTCATTAGCGCTGCCAAGGGGTGCAGCCCCACATCATTTTTTCTGAGACAGAGGTGGCTGCACTTGTTTTTTTATGTGCAGCGCCACATCCCCTCTATGCTGGAAGTGGGTGGCAGGTGTGGGAACAGCTACGCCCTGTGGGAGCATTGACTGCTATGGAGGATAGTGTGCCGATGTGGGCATTTGCACAATGAGGTCCAGCACACCCAGCAGCAGTTGAGCACCACTGGGCGGATATACTTGACCACAAGCAGGACCTACTCAACCTGCTGGGTGTCAAGGTGTCAGGCTCAGTGAGTAAATATTTATTTGTTGTGTTCTACAAAGCAATTCTTTTTTCAAATAGCTTGATGCTCACACTCAGAGGCAAGTTAAATTTATGTTACAACAAATATTATGTGATCCAATTTGAGCTTGACAGGTGCTCGGTGCTCCTAATCGTACTCATCGGTGCTTGCTTGGGCTGACTATTTGCGAAGCCTTGCAGACTAATCTGTCCTTTCACCATCATAGTGGTAGTAGTCATAAGTAATATCAGTCAGTTAGCACTCTCCGTCGTTTTCTTTATGTAGCTCATACTGTCCCAATCACATTCTCCAAGTGATGTGCAGTATACATCTATGCATTGAAAAGAGAGACTGATTGGGCCCATTAAATTTGGTTTAGAAGCAAAGATCGTTCATGGCAATGCATTAGTAGTTCCAAATGTAGTTTATGAAAATTTGGAATAGGACTTACGTTTTGGAAATTAAGAATAGGTCAACTCGACACTACTACTATAGGCGATCTGATTTTGAAAACTACAGTGTTACTGCGTTTGCCTTCACCTATCAAAATATTTTTGGGAGATGAACTGCAACACTAATTTATTTTTTTATCTTCTTTATTTCTTACCTCAGTAGCCAAGGGCAAAAAGAGGGTATGTTTGGAAGAGGGTGATGGAGACAGTTGTGCCACCACCAGTGCCACAGCTGGCAGATCTGCTGGCCCCAGTAAGTCCTTCTGTTATATTATTATTATTTACCTAACTTTTACCTCTCCCAATTTATTAACATTTGTCTTTTTTTATAGTGCCTGCCTCCTTCTTTTCCTACTCTTAATTCTAACTAAGGGTTGGTAAATGTTTGTTATCCCTGCATCATCCTAGTTTTGTCTATATTTCATGCTTTTGCAGCTTACTTCATCCTGTCTGTAGCTTTCTTCTGCTTTTTTAGTAAGCTTTCCCTCTCTCCTGATATGTTTTGTGCACTATTACTGTAAGACTAATAAAACAAATTTTAGTACAGGTACTCTACTGTGAAGATTGCATGCCCATGTAAGCATTTCTACGTATGTTTGTTGAGGAGGCTTTCTTTTTCATGCTCATGCTCAAATAGTAAAACAAGAGAGTGGCCAAGATCATGGTCAACCCCCCCAATGTTGTGTTGTATGTATTATCATTCATTTATACAGTAATATACCATACCAGCAGGTTCGATGACAGTGCAGCAATGCTGGAAAGTAGTATGATGATGGTCCCATTGCATTTGCCAACCAAGACCTCACCATATGTCCTTAATTGACAATTATTCCACCCCTTCATTGCGCTTCAGTGACATAGCTCTGCCACTCTATTACAAAACATTTGTGATTGGCTTGACTTGACTACCTGGTTTTTCTAACATATTTAAACAACAAAAGTCCTGAAGTGAATGATAGAAGAAGATAGATCTGAAGTGATCTATTGCAGTTGTATGAGGCATCTAAAATGTATAATGTTGTTTCCAGACACACAGACCACCAGTGCCGGGGCCTGTGGCAGCACCAGTGCACCTGACACAGTGGCAGTTGGAGGGGGGAAACCAGTGACAGCAGGGACGGGCGTTGGTCTGTTGGACTGTTGCTTGCTTATTGACAATTACTAGTATACTCACTGTAAGGGCATTGTGAACCCCCCCACGTTAGCAGCTACAGCAGGGGTTGAGTTCTTAATGGCCTCTTCTATCTGCAAGTCAGCAGACCAAAGCTCATAATGAAAGCTACAAATGATATGTCAAAGGAAAAGAAGGCTGGACAGTTAAAGGATATGATGTGTGAAATGGTATATGAGTAAAAGGATGTGTGGGTGGGTAAACAGATGTGTGAGTGGGTAAAAGGATGGCTGAAAAGGTATATGTGTGAAAGAATGCCTGTGTGGGTGAAGGATGGATGGGTAAAAGGATGCTCGGTGGGTTAAAGGATGGGTAGATGGGAAACAATGCATGGGTAAATAAATGGATAAGTGAAAGGATGGGTGAAAGGGTGGATAGATGAATGAAGGATAGGTGGATACATGGATGGATGGATTGGAATGGTGAAAGACTGGATGAGAGAATATAAAGCTTAAATTGTGGACATCTATGGGTGAATAGAACAATAAAAGGAGGAAAGGATAATTGCTTGGGTGAAGAAATAGGGGAGCTCATCTACGGAGGGATGCATTCACCTAATTTGTTTGCTTTGCTTTTTTATCAAAGCCTTGGTTCAATGTGGGGGTATTTTAATTAGTGTGTTAGTGTGTTATATCATACCTTTAGAAAGATTGAGACCGGACTACACCATGACACAACAAAGAAGACCTGATATGATAACAAAAACTAGCGATAGTAACTTCCTCTGAACAATGGGGAGATGGGGAGCTAGTAATTAATAAAAAACAAAACTTATGAAATCCTTGAGTCAGGAGAAGTGGAGTCAGAGTCAGGAGTGGACAAAGTTAAGTGTTTACGCTACCTAATACAAGGCCTGAATGAAGAAGTGGACAAATGATATGTGGGTGGGTAAATGGTGGCTGTGTGGGCCATTGCTCAGATAATAGAAGATCCCACAGTGAGTTGGTGTTGCTTTCATCACATCTGTCCCACCAAATCTGTGATCCATTTATGGTGTAAAATTAAGTCACACCTCAATGAATGGATGGGAAAGGGGATTTGTGGAAAGGTGTGACAAATACAAAAACAACAGAACAACAATATTCATCAGAGCAATGAGCAGCGCATTTCCTTCATCAATCTTTTGTGGAAGGAAATAAAGGAATGAGTATGACACAGTTCAGTTAAATGTATTGCAAACAGTCCTTCAGCCCCAGAGACCCAAGTTAATATATACCTAAATGCTCTGTCATCTAGGTTTGAAAAATAAAAAATATGGAGGAATGAAGTGAACTGACACAGTTCTAAAAAATGAATGTTAAAAGAAAAATGATACTGTATAGCCAAATTGGGAGGTGCAGCTGCGTTCTTCTTAGAATGTCTGTCACCTCTTAGGTGCCTGGCTGAGCCGGTCCTCTGGGTAAGCAGGAGTGTTGAGCTTTTGCCTTTTGCTCATGCAGGAGAAGGCCTCAGAGTCATCATCATCTTGGCTTCCCTTTGAAGTCACTAACTTTCTTCTTCTGACTATTGAGCTAGTTACACCGTGAGTCCTTCCATCCTCCTCCTGACTCTGAGTAACTCCGGCCCAGTTTTGACCCGTGCAAAATAGACAAAGAAGTATTGAAGAAGAAGAAGTAGAGAAACAGAATTGGAGTACTTTATTGTGTAGATTTGTGTTTATTAACTAAAGTGACTGGTGTGGTCGCTGAAGAACCAGAAGAAAAAGTGTATATTTCACTAAGTTCTAAAGTGCCAGTCACCTACCACGCCCCAAACATTGCAAATTCTCCAAATCAGTTTACTAATTAGTTGAATAGCCTCCTCACTGTCTGCCACCAAATAAATTACCAATCATCACTCACAAATACTCAATAATATATCATTACTGATTGGTGCAATAGTTACCTTTTAAAATCAAAGCACAGTGGTAAGTACACAATTGTATTCCCTCTTTGCTGCAAGCAACAAATTGGAGTTTGGCAGTCTTGTAAATTGATGATTTTCTGGGGCAGCCCTGCTAGGTGATGCAAAAAAAGGCTAAGCATGAGAGAGAGGCATGCACTGTCTCTAATGTCCTGAAGGGGTTGGAGAGGCCTCTTTACTGCACACTGGTCCAACTCTAAACCAGCCATACATATGACTAAATATGGCAGGGAAGCATAAATCAGAAACAAACATAATGTTCCACTAGCCATCTCTGTTTTTGACAAAGAAGGAAGTTCAATGATAAATAACTAAAAAGTACTATGGCAGCATAGTCAGGGAAGTTCTCTGTTCTCAATCTCAGGTGGTTTGCCCAGAAGTTGGTCAGCTAACACACTTGATTCTGACCAGCCATCCTCCTCTACCTAAGGTTCTTCAGGAACAGTGTAATTGTGTGGTATGAAATGTTGGTTCATTTTGATCATAGTCAGTCTCTCCATGTTTTGAGGCAGGAGACTGGTCCTCCTCACTGTGACAACTGCACCAGCTGCACTTGAACACATGCTCAGCAGACACATTGGCTATTGGACAAGCCAGATACTTTATTTCTAGCCTGCTGAGGACTGGCCATTCATTCATCTTCGCATACCAATAAACCAATGGGCTTTGATCCATATAGACCTCTTTTAGGTCATCCAAGTACTCTTTGAGCACCCTCTGAATGGTCATTGGTGATTCAACTTGTTCAACCTCTCCAAAGCAACCCAGTGCAGAGACTGGGGCCAGTTCTTCTGTTCCTATAGTTGTGGTTGTTTCTGGTGTCTTGTTGTTGGTGTTGGCTGCTGTGAGACAAGACTATCCTCTCTGGAAGTTGAAGGCGACACCCCAGAACATCTGCCCGGGGCTAGGGTTATAGTAATTTCCAGCCATTCTTTTTTAGGACTCTGGCTTGCCGAACAATCCGTCTCCTGTATCTTGAAACATCCCCTTCAGAAAAAGAAATGAAAGTGGCTACAATCTTTTGTACCGTGAATCGAGTAGCGTGGCAGATATTTACTCTTTAGACAAAATGATGTCATTTTGCAGCTTTGTATTAACAGGCAAGTGAAGGATTATGATCTCACCCAAGGCATGCACGTCTGCATTTTTGTTCACACCTGCAAGTGTGAACCTTTCAGACACCTTTTTTAACTGGTTTTGTAGCAGATGCAACAACAGGATAGCTGGGCCCATCGCATTGTCCTCCTTGCTAACTTCCTGTGTGAAAACCTCAAAAGGGAGTACCATCTGTGCCAGGCATTTAACTATGCCCCATTTGTCTGCATCTATTGTCATACTTTCCCCAATTGCATTCCTCCTGTTTGAATTACATAATCAATAATCTGCCTGTACTGCTCAAACAGATGTTGCAACATGTAATAGGTTGAGTTCCAGTGTGTTGGCATCTCCTGTATGAGGGCTTTAACTGGTACTCTATTAGCATGCTGAATAATCCTGAACTGCTTCTGGGCTTAAAAAGAATGACGGAAATGAGTGCAGATGTTCTATATGTTGCTGGATATGGGCCTGATTTACAGTCTAATGGATGGGAATCGTAATACAGTGGACAGGATAGCCGCCATGTTTGTGACGGATTAAGCCATCCGCCAAACTCTAAATCAGGCCCTACGTCTTTTTTTTTTTTAGAAAGTCCTGCACAACCAGGTTGATGCAATGCACCAAACACAGGACCATGAAATAGCCACCATCTAAAATGGCCTTGACTATAATACTGCCAATGCCCTTGGCAACAAATCCAAATCTGAGACCCATGGGTTGCAGCCATGCAAACACATTGCTGTTAAAGTCTTCCAAAATGGTTGCAGCTGTATGGGATTTCTCCATAGCGAACATGGCTACTTTTGCATGCCGCCAAATGCCCATAAAAGTATCTTCAGTGCTGAGATGTGGCGATAGCTGTTTTCTAACCAATGCAAGAGACATCCAGTGAGCAGTGATACACATGTAATCAATTGTTTGACTACTAGACCACATGTCTGTCGTCAGATGGATAGTGATAACAGTACTTTCCTGCAAAGCATGCCCAACCAATTGCAGCACAATTGCAGCACATTGTGGTAGAGCACTGGAACAGCAACTCTGGCAAAATAGGTCTGACTTGGAGCATACCCTTTTGAAAGGTGGCTGCCAAAAATTCTAAAAATAGCACTCCTTCCACAAAAGTAAAAGATAGGATGTCCAGTGTTAACATTTTTGTCTGCTTCCCATTGTACAAATGTGTTGTTGAGTGGTTGCGGTCATAGGGCCCCTCCTGCCTAAATAATAATGTAATAGTAGCCTGGACTTTCTTCTTTTCTGGGGCCACCGATGCAGGTGAATTTTTGGGAAGTAGGAGGTGGTAGACTCAATGTGCGTCTTGGGGCAGTCACTATATGCTGTGGTGTGTTCATCTGACTCTTGTGCCATTTTAAGGTTGCTGAGGTGGCCAATGCTGGTGCACTATTGGGGACAGGGCTGCTTTACATAAAGATGTCACCCTCTTCTTCGTAATGACCTCCCACCGTGAATGGAGCTGATAATTCCCCACTCTTCTCACCTTCATCACCACCATGTTCAACAATTTTTTTAAGGTGCTCCTCCCACCGGATTGTGTGATTTTTTTTCAAATGGGTCGTTTGTCCTCCATTACCATAGTGTGAACCAGGCTTACCTCGACGAACAATCGCATGGCAAATGGGGCATATTGCAATGTTCCCCTCCTACTTTTTAATACAAAAAAAGTCCCAAATTCAGGAGGAGTACTTTCTTAGTGTGCCAGTGCCAATGCATGAAGAAGAACTGGAGGTAGATGGGTGTGTCGTTGTTTGCCTCTCTACAGTGCACACTTCTACTGATGTAGGGGTTGATGCAGGTCTCAGTAGGGGCCTTACAAATATGGGAGCTGACAATGGTATCTGTGCCACATCCCTTGGATGAGGTTAAATAGGAGCTGCAATGTTGGTCTCCTCTGTGCCAGCTTCCATAACAAAGACTGGCTCCTCATCATCCTCCTCATTCCCTTCCATAATTCTAAGGCTTTTAGGAACTGTTCTTTTCCCTTGCCTATCCTGGTGTTTCTCAAACTTTGCCCTGCCCTAGATTATGTTTTAATTAAAACAACATATACCACAGAAACATTTCTTTCATGCACTTATGATTCGAACAGGTCATACTGGCTGGGTAGCCCATTGGCAGACTAGGCCTCATAGTAAAATAAATTAATATTGCAACTGTAACAAACATGGAAAAAAGGTACTGAAATGTGCAACATTTTTCCTTTTCAAAAGGTGAAAAATAAAATTAAAAAAATAACTAGGCCACTACTAAAGCTCCAGGCCACCTACTACAATGAAATGTTAAAAGCAAATAAAAGTACAAAGAAATACTGGTGCATGCCCTGTCAAACAAATAACGCCCATCATCAGAAGGGGTGCTTAGAGAAGATGGTGGAGTACACTTCCATTTTCTTGCTTGAGATCTGTATGCCAATGATTCTAAAAGAGGAGGTTTTTGCTCTGCAGGAATCTCCACCTCCTGTTCTGCTCAAACTTCAGGAAGATCTGCTATTGCTTGTTGTGGCTTGCTCTGTTTCCTGAAACTTTTGTGTACCCCTTTGCGGAAGGGACAAATCCAATTCAGCATTACTGCTTGTCATGATGATTGCAGTGACTGTCTTGCTGACAGACACAGGCTTGGGCTTAGGCTGGAGTGGTGCTATTGATGCAGGAGTTCTGCTCCCAGTTTCCTCCCCGGAGTCTGGTGCGGCAGACACAAGTTTCCCAAAAAAGGTTTTGGTTGGCACGCCAGTGGTGGAACGCTGCTTTTTCACACTGGCTGCTTTCTTGGCAGCACCTTTCTTTTGGGGCCGTCTTAAGGATGTCAGTTGGCAGAGCACTGAGTGGAAGAGATTGGAGGACTGCTGTCACATGTTTTTGTACAGGCCTTCTATCTGGCAGTACTGTGGGTGATGTTTTTCCTCTTGTGCACCTAAAAGCAAACAAACAAGAAAAACATTTAGTGAAACGTGGCACTATTTTAGTTTGAATTAATGTATACAAAGAGAACATAGTTTAGTCTGGTTGATTACTTAAGTTATTATCCTAAATAATTAACAACAATATATCCAACCATTTTAAAGTCAAACTACACCAGTCCACCATAACATACAATTTAATTTCCAATCAAGATAACAACATGCAGATGTAACTAGTCTCTGCCTCTCATGCATCTATTCTAAGAGAGACACCTGTGGTAGTCAGTGAGGTGCATGGTAAAATGGAATAATCCTTAAAAATGAAGGCTGAAGTGCACCTCTGGCAGGCAAGGGGGTACGTGGAAATGGACTAATCTTTAAAAAATTAATGATGCTGGCGTGTGTGCAGTGCACCTAGTATGGCAGGCAGGGGGTCCAGAGGAAAATGGAATAATACCTAAAAAAATGAATGCTGTTGTGCGGCTGTGTGCCTATGGCAGTTTGAGGTTAGATCATGGATAAAGGCACAATGCAAAAAAAAAGAAGAAAAAAATGAAAATAATTAAACTTAAATAAAACAATAACAAAATAAAATACAAAAAATTAAAACAACATTAAAAATTACAATTATAACTAATTAATTAAAAACAATTAGACAATTGCTGATGTTTGTACTATTGGAGTATGAGAAACCTATTGGGAGGTAAGGCGTTGCAGATGAAAAATGCAAAAAATGCATGTAAGATAAAAATGCATGTAATATAATTATTCATAATGTACATTTACTACAATGATCCTCGAACATATTATTAAACTGATACCACATGTAAGCCTATGGCAAAAGCACAGGGATTGGCTACCCAAAATGGCCGCCAGCCATATGGTGTAAGAACAACAGCAAGCAAGGAGGCATGGAGAATAAAATACATGCAAGCCTATGGCAAAGCACACTGGCTGGCTACACAGAAGGGCTGGCAGCAACATGGTCACACCAACAACAGCAAGCAAGGGGGCATGGAGAACAAGGAACACATGTAAACCTGTACCAAAAGCACACTGTCAGGCTACACAAAAATCACCTGCCGGCCACATGGTCAATCAACAAGAAAGAGCAAGGAGACATGGAGAACAAAGGTCACATGCAAGCCTTTAGCAAAAGCACACTGGTTGGCTACACAAAAAGCCCACTAGCTACATGGTGAACCAACAAGCAAAGAGGCATGGAAAACAAAGAACACATTCAGGCCTATGGACACATACTGCAAAAACTGCCCCCTGGCCACATTGCATGGAGAACATAGACAAATGGTGGCCAATGGCAAACACACACACAAACTAGCCAGACAAAGGAGTCATGGCAACACTGAAGAAAACTCTACCATTAATTCAAAAATGCCAAACACAAAAATTAACTGAGCTATAAAAATTTGACAAAAGCACATATCCTCCTATAGCATCAAATATTACCCCATATATACACTTTTGGCAGAAGGAAAAACATGAAATACAAACAATAAGGGGCATATTTAACTTAATCCAATGCAATCCCTGCCCTAGATTATGTTTTAATTAAAACAACATATACCACAGAAACATTTCTTTCATGCACTTATGATTCGAACAGGTCATACTGGCTGGGTAGCCCATTGGCAGACTAGGCCTCATAGTAAAATAAATTAATATTGCAACTGTAACAAACATGGAAAAAAGGTACTGAAATGTGCAACATTTTTCCTTTTCAAAAGGTGAAAAATAAAATTAAAAAAATAACTAGGCCACTACTAAAGCTCCAGGCCACCTACTACAATGAAATGTTAAAAGCAAATAAAAGTACAAAGAAATACTGGTGCATGCCCTGTCAAACAAATAACACCCGTATACAATCATTCTTTAACTTATACGTGTGATATCACAAAAACAAAGTCCTTAAATCCAAAGGTATATATTCAGCAGACAAAGAGAGAGACACTTCCACCTCGAAATCTAAGTGAAAAGTGACCAAGAGATGGACACAACACTGGGAGAAGTCTGCTGGACAGGAAGTTGGAGTCTCTGGGGCACTTCCTTCCTGCTGGAACAAAAAAGGTAAAAAAGGCTTCTAGCACTAAAAAAACAACTTGAACAGTCCATTGCAGTAGAAAATCTACTCAAAAATGTCTTTTCAAGTAGATTTAGCTGCTGCTCGAGTAGAAAATCTGCTCAAGGTGCACTCGCGGACACTGACACTTGAATGTCCGCGAGTGCAACTTGAGCATATGTCATTGCGGTCAGAAGCCCTGCTAACAGGCTTAAAATCTCACGCACGCTCGCAAGCCACCTGAGACTATTGTGGCATCCGCGAGTGCATGCCAAAAACAATTCTCACACATGTCAACTGGACAAAAAGTTCAGCCACGCACTCAATGGTGGAATTTGAGAGCTTCGCATTACTCCGCGCAGGGTGGAGTGAGAGAACTCTGCAAACTCCACAAATGGAGTTAATTTTATCACCCAGGCCTAATCCTATTGCCGCATAGCTGCCTGTTTGCCTAACAGTGGTGCCCTCAGTGAGTGCAAGCCTTGAAAGATATGAAAGCATAGTGATGGGATATCCATTAACTGTTAAGGTCCCTCACTTGGCTGGGGTTTTGCTTAACAGAACCAAAACCCAATACGTGACCAACTCTAGATTAGCTAAATATGAGCAGCAAAGCCTTGCCTCTGAAAATATTCAGTTAAGATGCTGGCAAGTTTTGAATTCCAGTACTTTACCACCCTTGCCCAAAAGTGATGTATCTCATAAATGTGAACATGACTGTCATGATATCACAGACTTTACTACCAAGCCACGATCTGACATAAAAGATGAGTCTTTAATGAGTCCTGATTATGTCCTGTTTGTTGATGGCTCATGCTTAAGAACAATTTATGGTTCACTGAGAACAACCAACTGTCTGCACAATACACAATATTGTAGATGCCTTCTCGCTTCAAGGAGTTTCCTCAGCAAAAGTTGCAGAATTAATTGCTCTTACCAGAGCTTGCAGTGTAACAGTCCAAATGACAGTGACTTCCTGTACAGATAGTCATTATGGCTTTGGTGTGGTCTATGATTTCAGACAAGGTTTCATGTCCTTATCTGGCTCTCCAATAAGAAATGGTGAGCATGTGAGAAGACTGCTGGAAGCTTTGCAGCTTCTGGCTAAAATTGCTTTTTTAAAGTGTGCAGCATAAAGGAGCGACAATGGTTCTGTCACAGTCTGCAACAGATATGCAGAAGAAGTGGCACTCTATTGTACAATTGTGGCCTGTACATTTAATGGAACATTCACAGATGAATCTCAAGAGGACACTGGGGGTCATTCAGACCTTGGCGGACGGCGGAGGCCGTCCGCCAAGGTACCGCCGACAAATGACCGCACCGCGGTCAAAAGACCGCGGCGGCCATTCAAACATTTCCGCTGGGCCGGCGGGCGCTCTCCAAAAGAGCGCCCGCCGGCCCAGAGGAAATGCCCCTGCAACGAGGACGCCGGCTCAGAATTGAGCCGGCGTAGTTGCAGGGGTGCGACGGGTGCAGTTGCACCCGTCGCGTATTTCAGTGTCTGCAAAGCAGACACTGAAATACTTTGTGGGGCCCTCTTACGGGGGCCCCTGCAGTGCCCATGCCATTGGCATGGGCACTGCAGGGGCCCCCAGGGGCCCGTGGCACCCCCTACCGCCATCCTGTTCATGGCGGGTTTCCCGCCATGAACAGGATGGCGGTAGGGGGTGTCTGAATCCCCAGGGCGGCGGAGCGCGCTCCGCCGCCATGGAGGATTCAATGGGGCAGCGGTAAACCGGCGGGAGACCGCCGGTTTACCCTTTCTGACCGCGGCTGAACCGCCGCGGTCAGAATGCCCTTGGGAGCACCGCCAGCCTGTTGGTGGTGCTCCCGTGGTCGGTGACCCTGGCGGTCACCGACCGCCAGGGTCAGAATGACCCCCACTGTCTTTTCAATGTTGATGTCTGTAGCCGACACATAAGAAGAGCTGAATGTTTTGCAGAAACATGTTGAAAAAGCAGAACAAAAGGGTAGGATCAGAGCAGGATGTAGAAAAGACACAAATTACATTTGGGTTTCAGCAGATGGGAGACCAGTGTTGGCAGACAGTTTACTATCACCTGTGACACAAAATTTCCATGGTCCCACACATTTAGGTAGGGATGCAAAGGTTAGGCCATTCAGAAAAAATTGGTTTAATCCCAGATTTTAAGCTCATGTGAAGAACTGTGTCACGGGTGTGTAACATGTCAACAGATGGATGTAGAGAAATAAACACCAGCTACACATAGTCATGCAGGGAGATAAGGTGTTCTTTTCACCAGGATGCAGGTGGACTTCATTGAAAATCTAAAATATAGTGTGGATTTTCTCCAGAAAGTAGCTGGAGTCTCCCTAAAAAAGACATTAGTTGGTGGTATGCCAACTTATTCTCCCTCCAAAATCTGGGAAAAAGCAGCTGAGCATTCTCCCATGAAATCAAGGCCACGTTCTCCATCCTATCTCCAACTTTCCCTAAACTATATTTCTACAATATCTAGGCTACCCCTTTCAGTTCTGCCGGGCACCAACCCTGTATGGAGCTTTCAGCATGAATATTTGGGTCTTGTCGCTACTGAAACAACTGCTTCTGATTACTTCTACAGGATGTAAATGTGCAGTACTTAACCTTTTTAGGGTTCTACTCAAATGGAATGTTAGGAGCTAATCAAAACCTCATTTGTTGAGCCATGTCCACAAAAAAAGCAATTATCAAATGTTTTGCACTTGTTCAGCACAGGACACCTAGCGCAGTTCAGCAAATGTGCTGCTAAGCAATACAATTTAAAATATGGTTAAGCTAACTCACCTTGGTATTTCGGCAAGGACAGCCTTGATATACTTATTCTTGGACTTCTCTTATTCCATATAAAGGGAATGATAAGTCCATTCAGCCTCTAAAAAAGGTATATAAAATGCAGGGGATAGATGTAAAAACAATAAACAAAGGTAAAATATGGATTTTAACCAGCACCACCCTTGCATTGATCGAAATTGGCATCTTACCCCACTGTTCCAACAAAGCCTCGGATTCGCATTACAGGGCAGGGTAATTTACATTTTACAGATCCTCATCATTTTCAGAGACCCATATACCTAAATATCTGACAGGATTTTGCTGATACATCCTGTAAAGATTGAAGGGCTGAACTGATACATCTGTATTAGTACCAAGAACTCGGTACCCCAAGAGGCTTGAGAATTGGCTAAAGGAAAGCTCAAAGTGTTTACTGATGTTCAGGCGGCGCAGAATTACTGGCATTTGATACAACCCATGGAGAAATTATGTGCTGGGTTTATGAAATGATTTGTTTTTGTTGTTTATATAACTCTTTTTTACAGGTTTAAGGAGGAGAACTTCCATGGAGGGAAGGGCAGATTATTAGGGCCTACTGCAAGGCACAAGCATTGCACCGAATTGCAGGAGGGGAGCTCATGACCAAGCGACAAGGCCACAATGAAGGGTGGGGTGATGGGTTTGGAGGGGGCTGATTGTCTGGAAAACTGGATGGGCATAGAGGTTTGGATGAGTGTGTGTGTTGTGACTTCAGAGATCTGATGGCATTGGTTTGAGTGTCTTCATGGGAATAAAAAGGTTTCCTACAGGGAAACATTAAATTCGAGGCAGAGTGTGTATTGCCATCTTGGTAGGGTTTTGTTGTTGTTGTTGTGGGGCTCTGAATTTCAAATCCTGTTATGTCGTATGGGACTGTAGGGAGTTATTGCAGGATACTATCTGTTAATGTAATCGGGATAAATAACCAGCGTAAGACACAAGCTGTTTTGGATTGGCTTATGGAACAAAGGGCCTTCTTAGTCTTACTGCTGCAGACACATATTAAAAAGGGTTATATGCCCTCAATCAACTGGTCTACTTTTCAATTACTTTGCTATTTGTTAGCCTCTGTGTCGCATCGTGGGGTTGCAATATTGTTTAGTAATGGATTTAAGGTTCAATTTGGGTAGGCAGGGGTGGATCATGAAGGAAGATGGGTGGTGGTGGAAATATCAATTAATGATGTGAGGTACTCTGTGGCCTCCTTTGTGTTGGTGGAAATATCAATTAATGAGGTGAGGTACTCTGCGGCCTTCTTATATGGTGCAATATCAGATGACCCTCAGCCTTCGTATGAAGTGTATTTCCAATTGGCTAATAGTGGAAGAAGTATAACAAGAGGTGGTGATTTTAATGCCCCTCAGAATCTAGAAGAAGACATCAGCAAACATCAGCAGGGGATCAGCAAGGGATTAATATCTCAGCAAAAAACGAAAATGGCGAAGGCAGTGAATAGAATTAAAGAGAAGGAGTATGGGCTTCTGGATCCTTGGCGGGCTCTTTTTCCACAAATTTTACAAAAAGACCCAGCCCAAAGGAACTGTGTGAAAAACCCTCACCCACCAGGGTTACCCCTCAGTCGCATGCTTCGTCGTTGGGTTTCCTTTTGTTTTGCTGCAGAACGAGGTGTGTTACGACAGACGGAATACGTGGGAGCACTGTTATAGTTTCATCAGTGTGAGTACTAGGAGGGATAGGAATGGTGGGGTCCTTGGTGGGTTAACAATACCTGCCTCTGGATGGTATTACTAATTTAAATATGTCTCACAGGGGTGGTATGGTTAAAAGAGGGGTGTTGGAGGGCGTATATTATTTACCTTACGTCCTAAGACGTCTACATGTTTCAGAGTATACCCCTAGACTCCTCTTCGGGACCAAGGTGGACTCTCTAGTGTCACTCCATTAACTACCACTAGTGAAAGCACTAACATTCAATGCTCTTTGGTATGATGTGGTACATACAACTAAAGTAAAGTAATACCTATTGGTTATGTTGTCCTTCTGGAAAACCTGTGGCAAATGAAAGGATAAAGGTTGCTACTTGTGTCACTTAGGGGTGTCGAGCTATTACAACTACCACCCTGCTTGTGGAAGAAAACACTGATGAATCACATATAATAGACAAACACAAGACATACTACATTTAGAAAAATACATCAACACACTTCAACGCATGAGGGACCACTAAGAAACACACGTGGTGCATGCGTGACCTACTTTTCAGTGTCTATGCTTTTGCCTCATAGATCCTCCATGAAGGATGTGTGCTTGTAGTCACACACTGAAAATATATGCAGCATAATCAGACTCACAGAATGGCTGCTACCGCTGTGCGTGGTCACAAGTGTTAAGCGCACTTACTTCATCAAAGCGACACTCCCATTTTCTGCCTAATTCTCACTTCCCTGGGGTCCGAAAACACAGCGGTCCCCATGGGGATCCAGTGTTTCTGCTCAATGCCATTCTCCTGTCCCATCTGGTGGACGTGTATGGCACTAGGCCACAGACCTTCCAAAATGGCTCTCGTCGGTGTGCTGAAGAGGGGCTGGCAGGGCTCCTTTACTCAGGTGTCCCTCAGAAATGCTTGATAGTTGGCGGGCATTTGAAAACAGGGACAAAAAGAAGAAAAAAGAAAACACAGAGGATGAGAAAACTATATCAAAGAAGTAGAAATAATTAGACTCCCTCTAATGGACTGGTAAAAGGTGATAGGTGGTTCTACTATCTCAGGGGAGTGAGAATAATAGAACTCCCTGTATTGGACGTGTGGAAGGTGTTATACATAACTAGCCTTATCAAAGGGAATGATGACAAGATAAATGTTATGGCGTCACGCTCGTCATGGTAAACCAGATGTTAGTGTTGCCTTAACTGGCCCCAGGGGATATTCTCAGTAAGACCACTTTGTTGTGTGCATAGATTAAAAACTCTGGCCCTGATTCTAAGCTTGGCGGGCGGCGGGAGCCGCCCGCCAAGCGGGAACCGCCAGAAGACCGTACCGCGGTCAAAAGACCGCGGCGGTCATTCTGGGTTTCCCACTGGGCTGGCTGGCGACCGCCAAAAGGCCGCCCGCCAGCCCAGCGGGAAACACCCTTCCCACGAGGAAGCCGGCTCAGAATGGAGCCGGCGGAGTGGGAAGGTGCGACGGGTGCAGTTGCACCCGTCGCGAATTTCAGTGTCTGCAAAGCAGACACTGAAATTCTTTGTGGGGCCCTCTTACGGGGACTCCTGCAGTGCCCATGCCATTGGCATGGGCACTGCAGGGGCCCCCAGGGGCCCCACGACACCCCATACCGCCATCCTGTTCCTGGCGGGTGAACCGCCAGGAACAGGATGGCGGTATGGGCTGTCAGAATCCCCATGGCGGCGCAGCAAGCTGCGCCGCCATGGCGGAATCCCATGGGCAGCTGAAAGTCGGCGGTACACCACCGGCTTTCCGCTTCTGGCCGCGGCTGTACCGCCGCGGTCAGAATGCCCGGCGGAGCACTGCCAGCCTGTTGGCGGTGCTACCGCCGACCCGGCCCTGGCGATATTTACCGCCAGGGTCAGAATGAGCCCCTCAATGTTTTCTGTGCTGTGCTGTCAGCATACATGATGAATCTAAAGTTATAGACACAATGATTATAAGTGTGATAAGTAAACACTGACCATGTTTGCTCCCAGGACTCCTGTGGCCCAAGGACATGGCATCTTTGGTCCACTCTCACTATTCTAGTAACCTGCTGCAGAAGCCACTCATGTCATGGCCACTTACAGATAGAAGTGGTGTTGATCACCATTCTGAAACATGCTGCTGGATGCACATGCTCTCCTGTAATGATCACTTTAGGCCACCACATGCTATTTGTCACCATTCCATTTGAATCTGGTCACATGGTGTCTGAAAATGGGTTATTCATTTGGGAAGAGGTTACTCTTAAGAGCTAAACATTCACTCACCCTGAGTAACTCTCGGTACAACTCACAGTAAAACTCAGCTCATCCCCTGCTAGCTGCAGCACAAGTAGCAGGCATATTCCTGGGAAATGTACAAATCCAAAAGCACAAGCAATTTTAAAGTTAATAAAACATCAAATTATCATTACAAAACATACTGAAAAAAATCCACTCAAACCCATACTGGAGGGACCAGAGATGTATTGTTTTAAAGGTTAAAGGCAGAAAGCTTCCACAATATGTGAAGCACCAAAGTAAAGTATCAGATTATAGTTGACCTGGGCCTATGTGGGATTTCAGGCCAAACGAAATGGAGCGGAGGTCACTACATGAAAAAGGTTTGCTCTGTAAATAATTTTATCCTTGCGAACTAGCCAGCCTTTTTGAGGCTAAAGTCATCCAGAGGGAAAGTTCCAAAGCTGATGCCAGTGAGGTATCTTGAAGTTGAATATGTTGTCATTGAGATCTCGCTGGAGCAGTTGGCTTTGGCTCCTAGGGCTCACACCAGAACAAAGCTGGATTTCAATGACACCAAATTTGCTTCTCTCCTGGGATATATTTGCCTCTTTGATCCAGTCCAAAGTTTTAACTTTGGATTTAGTCACTTTTTTGGTTCTCAAAATCAACCTGTAGACAAGGCTGTAAGCTGTAGCTGTCAGGGGTCCATGATGCTGGAAATTGGTTTTCTTGCCCGAGAATGTGAGCCCTACCTAGGGAAGCTTTAGCACCTTGTTTCAGTCTTCTGAATGTGGAAAAAATGAAATGACTAAGTAAAACTTTATACCAGTTGCTGAAAATGTTTCTGCTGGTCAGTCTGTAGCCCTTAGGTTCTCAAAGCAGACTTCTAGGCACCAGGCCTCAATCCAGCTATGGCACCTGCAGGCTTCAATCTACATTGGTCAGCTGTGCCTTCTGAGAGATGGGAGGCCTTCTATTTTATGTGAGTCTGGAACAGGCAAACAGGATCTAACATGTTGACCCTTGGAAAGCAGTTCCTAGGTGCCAGCAAGAGCCCTTGACCTTTTATCTTCCAGCTGCCAGGCAGACTCTTCTTCTTGAAGGATGTTTTCTGTCCACTTCCATTAGTGTTCTGAGGAGGTAGTAGTGGTGGCAGTATTTTCCAATGCACTAATCTGAAATCCAATAATTTCTTCCACCCAATCCTATTTTCTCACAAACTCCCCACCTCTTTTTGCAGCACTACCACTTCTGGTTTACTGAAAAATGTCACATGTGTCCCAAACTAAAATGGTTCCCACCATCTTCCACCTCAAGGAGTTCTTGTCCTTTCCTTTGCCATTTCCCTATACAGATGAGTTATCCTTCCCTTTGTGAAGACCAAAACTGCTGGGGATTGAACCAGAAAATGTAGGAGGCCCCTAGGAATAAATGGAAGCAGATCTTGCCATCCAGATTTGGTATCTCCAAGTGAAAAAGAAGAACTGCTGTCTGCCCTTTGTTCTCCCAATAGTTTTTATCTCCCCCCCACATTGCCAATCTATGCTAATTGACAACTTGTTTGCAACACATCTGCCTTTCAGCCAGCCAGTGACGTATGTTGGTCCTCTGTAGTTGGGCTGAATCCCAAACCAACTCTACACTGCTTTTTGTCTCAGGCCGCACAAAGTATGTTTCCTAAAATGTCTTTTCAACTAAACTTATCCATGATCTACAATCTCCATTCAATTAGATTATTCATCCTAAGTGACAAAAAACTTTTAATTATCAGGATTGAGTGAACCACGGCACATCCAAATATTCAAAATAATGTCCTTTATTCTTCTTTTTGGTTATCCATTGAAAAACATCAGCTACAGTGTTCAATGTAGAAACAGCCGACACGTGTTAAACCAGGTAGCTATCTTAACGGTGGCGTGCCTTTGTTTGATTAGCAGACAGCGTCTTTCAGCATGTTTATTTCACAGCCATTATTTCAGGGTTGTGACACACGCGATTGGCCTTACAGCGCAAGAGCGCGGAACCGCCTCTTTTTAAATCCAACACATGCCGGATACACATTATCCCAGCATGCTTACTACTTACTAACATTACGTTACGATACGCTGGTGTAACTTTTGAATACATTATATTCTGTCATCCAAATATATTGACTTACGATATCCTGTATATAAAATTAAAGTATTCTAGTTGTCTTAGGACACAGACACATATGCGGTTTTCTACAGCGCAAGAGCACACTATCACATATTTTAAGTACAACACATGCCGGACGTACATGGTCCAGGCACATGTGTGCATTTTTTGTATAAAGTTAAGGTAGCACGCTTATGCACATACTCTATATGGGTTCATTTTCGGTCAATTATGATACAGCCTAGTTGACATCGTACGTTATCCATTTTGAACTTCCATAATAAGGAAGCAAGAGGTTCTTGGTTACGTTTCTTTGTCAGTTGGGTAGTTTACAACTGTTAATTCTCATCAATCTCTGTTTTTCACAAATTGAGACGCTGTGTATAGAAAATATGCCTGTTTTTCTACTTTCGTAGCCTTTTTAGACACTTGGCTAGAGTGAGTGTTTACTCTGCTTCTCGCTCCTTTTTCCTACAGTTAGACTTACTATGGTCCAGGTGTGACTATTGATTTAGTCTTATAGTGCACCTCAGAACTCAACATGGAGTACCTTCATATAGGAAAGGACTCTTCACTTTAAATGCCGCAATATGGACATAAATGGCACACTTTGAGTACAATATACTATATCAGCAAGGTATGTCCTCTGAGATAAATCTTGATTTCCTCGGCACTACTCTTATTTGGGTCACTTGAATGTATATTTTCGCACTCTTTGGTGTAATACTGTACTCTCAAACATTTACCTATCTTCGGCATTATTATTTGTTACTACTTATATCTAATACTATAGGGAGCACTAAACAGCTTACTATTAACTCACCATGCACTGTGGTAAAGTTAATTAAACACATGAAGAAAGTTTTTTGGCAATCTATACAGCCAAGTAAACTGATTTTATCACATTTCGGGTGGTAGTTAAGATTTTATACTGGACAATTGGAACTACTGGTTTACCATTGTATCTGAACATTATTTCACAGCCTTGAAAAAGTCGTTGTCACGACGAAACACGTGTCGGCTGTTTCTACATTGAACACTGTAGCTGATGTTTTTCAATGGATAACCAAAAAGAAGAATAAAGGACATTATTTTGAATATTTGGATGTGCCGTGGTTCCCTCAATTCTATTTATCCACTGTGGACCAGTTGGCTCACAATCTACACACCCTGTGGCTGGGTGTGGAACCACCCTGGCACTCTTGAAATTCATATGTTGAAGTTTCAATATGATTGACTGTTTGTTCGTACTCATAATATAAGCAAAAATCTTGGAAGTGCGCACCACTGTATTACACAGCCACAACTCGCCCTTTAAGTTACAATTTGTGTACGGAGACGCACTCCTCTGCTGTAATATATACTGACATTTGAATTGTATAAGTAGTATTATAGGACAATCCTGTTTTCCTTTCCTTGTTCCAATATGTCTAGATTTGATGACAACAGGGAAGCATTATTGGAGGAACTCTTTAGCACAAATACCGGTGCAGGTGTTTCTACCATTACCAGTACCAATGCGAATGTGAGAAAGGAAGGGCTTGGAACAAAGTTTATCAAACTGGAAAGACTAAAAAAACAAGAACTATCTAGATGGTGGGACTCCACCATCTTACAAAAATATCTGCAAAACAAACAAATACCGAGAGGTTTGAGAGTAGTGCTTTTTCCCTCCTTTGGCGACTTAAATCCAACACTCTTACAGGAGTGGGAACAACTACTGGTTACATCCTCCTATGGTATCATGGATATTCTTATCAGAGATGTAGATGAGAAAAGGGAGAAATTACTCGTAGAAATTAATGAATTAGAGAAAGAGATTCAAGACACTAATTTGTCGGAAGCAATCACCAAAAACTATGGTATCCTAAAAGAAGTCCTTCAGGGACACCAAGAATACGTGAGAGAGAAGAAAATGTGCAAACTTAAAAGAGATGCGACAGATTATGCGACAGGGAGATTTTTCACTTATTCACACAAATTTGATAATACTAATTTAGAAAGACACGCCAGCATAAGCACAAAAACACAGTCTCCCACAATTTCTAATATCAGAACTAGTGACACGGATCTGTCTAGCTGTTCTAGCGCAAACAGTGAGGACACTATTGGTTCCCTACGAGGTAACACGGACACTGGTAACACTAAGTCGCCTTTTTTATTGAAATTAGAAAGGTTCCGCAGAGGACAAAAAGTCACCAGAACAGGGCCGGCTATGTACCAAAAAGAACTAGAAGAGGTAAAAGGCAAAACAGTGGAATCAAACAAAGCAAAGGCAGGAGTCACTACGAGATCGACCACACGCAACATCAAAAACTAGATCACAACATCCAGGAGGAGACATCTGTTTCAAGTAATTTCTGTGTGATGAATTTATCTAATAAAATCTTGGATACGCACCAACTAAGCATTCTTAATAAGGGACTGGGTTTCGTACCGACATCTACACCTGACTATACGGAATTACACATTAACCTATTTAAGATTATACGTAAATGTAAACTTTTCAAGTACTTTAGCGACAAACAAAGCTTGACCAATGTAGCTATCAGCGATTCGATACCTTGTCCATTACTTATCGAGGACATAAAGGACATACATACACTACTATCCTTAGAAGACACAATGGACACTAATGATGCGCCTACATATGATGAGATCCTACTAGATCTTGGTTGGGGGAGTACAGACACATGTCATAGCGGATTAAAGCCTACATCACGTTTTGTTCCTACCTTACCGACAGACAATACCATAGATCTTTTTTGTAAACAGGTAACTAAGGATTTGTATCAGTTGGAATCACGACAGAAGAACAGATTTAGAACCATTCCACAGAATATCACTGCTAATGAGCGCGCTGCACTTAGAACTCTAACACAAGACAAAGACATTATAATAAAGGAAGCAGACAAAGGGGGCAACATTGTTGTCATAAACCGGGTGGATTACGTTTCAGAGATCAATAGACAACTGCAGAACAGTGAGGCATATTGCAAACTAGCTAATAATCCCATAGCCAGAATCATCATGGACATAGAGACTAAACCTACCACATGGAGGGATATGGGTCTCTTGACAGACCTAGAGATCAAATATCTATTCAACCCGACACCCAGTTTCCCATGTATCTACACACTTCCAAAGATACACAAAACAGCTAACTTCCCTCCTGGAAGACCCATCATTTCGGGGATTAATTCTCCGACCGAGAGACTCTCGGAATACATTGATCTATACTTACAACCAATTGTACAAAATCTTCCATCATACATTAGGGATACGAAACATCTGCTTTGTTTAATATCTGACTACCAATGGACAGAGGGACATATTCTAGCCACCCTGGACGTTACATCACTCTACACATGCATACCCAAAAAGACTGGCCTGACGGCTATAAGATATTTTTTAGACAGGAGGGATGCCACATGTCTCCGACACTCGGATATGTTACTCGATCTCATACATCTGGTCATGAGTAACAACGTCTTCTTACATGAAGGCACATGGTACCAACAGACACAAGGAGTTGCAATGGGGGCCGAGTTTTCACCCTCATTTGCTAACCTATATATGGGTTACTATGAACAACACATCTGGCGCAATTGTGCACCAGAACGTACACAACATATTATGTATTGGGGACGATATATTGATGATGTCCTCTTGTTCTGGTCTGGAGATCATGCAACATTGGATCCTTTTATCAGTCATCTCAATACCAATGATTTTAATATCCATTTTACCAGTCATTCTAGCTTAGAGAATATAGATTTCCTAGATCTGACTATCTACACCAAGAAGGATAATATCTATACAAAATTGTATAGAAAACCCACAGCGACCAACTTCATTTTGCACGCTACCAGTGCCCATCCCTCTTCTCAAATAAGAACAATCCCCTATGGAGAGGCAATAAGGGTGAGACGTAACTGTTGTGAAGAACAATAATTTACCAATCAACTTGACATACTAAAACAGCGATTTCTCAAAAGAGGATACTCAGGACAACTGTGGGATAAAACACATAAGAGAATCCGCACAATTGATAGAACAACACTTCTAACCAACACCACACCTAAGAAGACCACAAAAGAGAGAAAGGGATTAAGCTTAATCACCCCGTATAGCACTATTAGCTCAGATGTTTTTAAAGTTCTAAAGAAAAACTGGCCTATACTACTGTCTGACAACACCTTAAAAAGTAGTCTCGGGGATAGACCAAATGTCGTATATAGCAGGGGTCGTACCCTGAGAGACAAGCTATGTCACAGCTTCTTACCCAATCTTACCACAAATATTTGGATCCCACGACCACCACCTGGCTTCTATAAATGTGGTCATTGCAACATTTGTGAACACACCATGGATAAAACCAAATCATTCTGTTATAACACTGGTGTTAAGTATCACATCAAACATTTCATGAATTGTAATACCATATATGTGGTATACTGTCTCATCTGTGTCTGTAAGCACATAAATATAGGCAGTACAATCAGACCCTATAAGGAAAGGTTACAAGAACATATTTGAGCGATTAAAAATAACAACAAAGAATACCCATTTGCTGTACACTTTAATTCCACACATACTTAACAGGATTTACATAACATCAAAATACATGGCATAGCCACCCTGGGCGGATGCCCAAGAGGTGGTAACAAGACACTACTACTGAGGCAATTAGAAAGCAGATGGATAATTAATCTACGAGCAGTGGAGGAGGGGCTCAATAAAGAAAAAGATCTACATGTTTTCCTGTGATTGCACTGGGTAGGTTTCTGTTGTGTACATATGCACACAGACATTGTTAATTGTCTTTATCATGTTAACATTGCATTTATGATATGTACAATTTATTCTCTTGGTGGATTAGGTATAGGGTGGTCTGATTATATTGTCATGAATGTATATATTTATATTAGATATATGCTTAACATGTGACCAATGATACAGATGGCTATGACTTACTGCACACAGAAGATGTTATTTTATGCTTGTATAAAATTATCTTACATTACCAAGGTGTCACATATATGCACTGTACATTGGTTGATGCCAATAATAGTTACTCCAATATCATGCCATGAAAAGTCTGTTTTGTTAGGTCTGTACAGTCAGGCTGGTCGACATCAGATCATTACTACACCTTCTAAAATTATTGAATAGTGTGGGTCACAAACAGTGTTTTCTTCGGGGTCTCTTCATTTCATTTTCTACATTTGACAAACCTTATTGATAATAGACGTCTGCTACCATTCTATTTTCAATTTTCCTTATGTCTCTTCATTACAAGATGGCAACCACCGAGAGAGTGGAGCTCATAACATTGTCCTCTTTCTATTTTCATTATCGTGGATAAGTATAAAATGCCCGTCTTTAACAGCACAAGCGTTATACATACATGCTGTGATCTATACGCGTACACGGACAGCCTTATGGGTAAGGTCTCACCTCCGTTCTTATCAATATTTCAAAGCCGTCTGTCCTGCCGGTGTTACATTTCTGATAAACTTCCAGGCTTGCGCATTGCTTTGACTGTTCACTAACGCTTTACACCAGAGTTAAACCAGGTAGCTATCTTAACGGTGGCGTGCCTTTGTTTGATTAGCAGACAGAGTCTTTCAGCGTGTTTATTTCACAGCCATTATTTCAGGGTTGTGACACACGCGATTGGCCTTACAGCGCAAGAGTGTGGAACCGCCTCTTTTTAAATCCAACACATGCTGGATACACATTATCCCAGCATGCTTACTACTTACTAACATTACGTTACGATACGCTGGTGTAACTTTTGAATACATTATATTCTGGCATCCAAATATATTGACTTACGATATCCTGTATATAAAATTAAAGTATTCTAGTTGTCTTAGGACACAGACACATATGCGGTTTTCTACAGCGCAAGAGCGCACTATCACATATTTTAAGTACAACACATGCCGGACGTACATGGTCCAGGCACATGTGTGCATTTTTTGTATAAAGTTAAGGTAGCACGCTTATGCACATACTCTATATGGGTTCATTTTCGGTCAATTATGATACAGCCTAGTTGACATCGTATGTTATCCATTTTGAACTTCCATAATAAGGAAGCAAGTGGTTCTTGGTTACGTTTCTTTGTCAGTTGGGTAGTTTACGACTGTTAATTCTCATCAATCTCTGTTTTTCATAAATTGAGACGCTGTGTATAGAAAATATGCCTGTTTTTCTACTTTCTTAGCCTTTTTAGACACTTGGCTAGAGTTGGTGTTTACTCTGCTTCTCGCTCCTTTTTCCTTCAGTTAGACTTACTATGGTCCAGGTGCACCTCAGAACTCAACATGGAGTACCTTCATATAGGAAAGGACTCTTCACTTTAAATGCCGCAATATGGACATAAATGGCACACTTTGAGTACAATATACTATATAAGCAAGGTGTGTCCTCTGAGATAAATCTTCATTTCCTCGGCACTACCCTTATTTGGGTCACTTGAATGTATATTTTCGCACTCTTTGGTGTAATACTGTACTCTCAAACATTTACCTATCTTCAGCATTATTATTTGTTACTACTTATATCTAATACTATAGGGAGCACTAAACAGCTTACTATTAACTCACCATGCACTGTGGTAAAGTTAATTAAACAAATGAAGAACGTTTTTTGGCAATCTATACAGCCAAGTAAACTGATTTTATCACATTGCGGGTGGTAGCCAAGATTTTATACTGGACAATTGGAACTACTGGTTTACCATTGTATCTGAACATTATTTCACAGCCTTGAAAAAGTCGTTGTTACGACGAAACACGTGTCGGCTGTTTCTACATTGAACACTGTAGCTAATGTTTTTCAATGGATAACCAAAAAGAAGAATAAAGGACATTATTTTGAATATTTGGATGTGCCGTGGTTCCCTCAATTCTATTTATCCACTGTGGACCAGTTGGCTCACAATCTACACACCCTGTGGCTAAGTGTGGAACCACCCTGGCACTCTTGAAATTCATATGTTGAAGTTTCAATATGATTGACTGTTTGTTCATACTCATAATAGAAGGAAAAATCTTGGAAGTGCGCACCACTGTATTACACAGCCACAACTCACCCTTTAAACTTTTAATTATCACTCTAGTATATTCCTATGGGGAGAAACAAATGATGTTATATATAGCTATGCCTGTTCATTGAAAATTCGGATTTACCACACAGTTAAAGCAGCTTGTAACAGTTGTTTATTGTGAGGCATTCTGGGCATTCTGATGCCGATATGAGCTATGTCACTATTTCTAGGCACCCAGTCCCCTGGAATTATGAGGTACACTTTAACCGTAACTTACCTAATATATGTGTAAAAAAGGGTATTTTTGAAAGCAGTTTTCTTTGGCATTTCTCACCACTATTCTTTTAAACTGTAGCCCACTCAGAGCACAATAGTGCTGCCTTAAGACATATTTTCATCCTGCATATGGGTGATATAAAGACACACTGCAACTGACATATGGCATTTAACTTCCACATTATCACTGATTTTCTACCTCCACTTGCTATGTCCTTACAGAAAAATTTAATAGGATAATTAGGTGAGCCCAATGCACAATATATGTTCTAGTATAAAAGCACACATGCTGTGCCATGGATTAGCAGTGGTATAATGCACTTACACCTAAACCAGCAAACATGGGGTAACATCAGCAAAATATATGTTGTTTCTTACATGTAGAACATAGTGTTAAATACTGCTTTGCTATCTGTTATGTAACACTCGTATGTATGTATGTTTGATTGTACGTATGTACGTTAACCTAACCAAAATGCAGCTGAGCTCTTTAAACAGTCAGAAACAAGGATAAAGTCAACGAGTAATAGTAGAAGAGGCTGGGTTGATGTTGGCAGTTAATCCATTGTGATATAGGGTTCTTTAAAGAGGTGGGCCTTCAACTAAATTAAATCAGTGTTGGGTCAGTCGTGATGGATATGTGGATGTTGTTTCAGACCCTGGGTACATAGATGGAAAATACTTTGTTTTTTTCTTTTTTACACTTCCTACTTAGCTGTCTGACAATGTCGTAGCTGTGGGTGTACCGAAAACGACTCAA
This sequence comes from Pleurodeles waltl, assembly GCF_031143425.1. Taxonomy (NCBI): domain Eukaryota; kingdom Metazoa; phylum Chordata; class Amphibia; order Caudata; family Salamandridae; genus Pleurodeles; species Pleurodeles waltl. Next base: position 760,981,897 of record NC_090438.1, read on the forward strand.
AATGGTGAGTATTTCTGCAAGGTAAGTCATAATGGCTTTGCAGATGATGCAGCTGATTTTGAAGATGGTGCAGGCCAGCAAGAGGAGCAGATGGAGTTCCATCAAGATGGGGGGTGATGTCATCTCCTTTCCTCAGGCCCTAAATGTGCTGCAGCATGTAGGGTACCATTAAGGGATGAAAGCATTGAGACTGTGAGACAATTAAGCAGGGTATTACTACCATCGAGATGGAAGAGTATGAGTGCTTGAACATCAGTTCTGAAGTCACTTTCTGAGAGAAACAGTTCCACCTTCTTTAGAAGAGAGAGCTGGTACCAGGCTGTCTTTGTTTTTTAGCATTGTGTTCCTGGAGTTTGTGATTGGTGCCCAGAGTGAATCCAGGTAACTTACCATTCATTAAGCATTGGGGTACAAAGCTGTCTAAGTTCTTGTCATTGAGCCCGGTTTGTACTATTTCTTGTTTATTGTTGGTGACACATAACAGAAACCCAATCTTAGTTGGGTTGAGCCTTAGGTAGGTACTGGACATCCAGGCCTGCGTGATGTGCAGGCAGTGCTTGAGGTGTGGGATATCTGAGGAGACTTTCAAGCAGAGCTGTTTATTATTTTCATATTGGTGAATATTGATGCTGTTGTTTGTGAGTAGAGCATCAAGAGGCTCCATGTAGAGGTTAAAGATGACACTCTGGAACCCTGGGGAACCCTGGATGTTATAGGGACCTTGAGGTACCCTTGTGCAGAAATCAGTGTTATTGGAAAAGTATGAGGAAAACCAGTTAAAGACGTTGCTAGAAAATCCCATTCAAGACTCAAGGGTACCTATGAGGTTGAGATTGTTGACTGTGTCAAAGGCACCTGAGAGGTCCAGCAATATCATGAGGTCCTCTCAGCCTGTGGTCAGGGGGCATCGTACGTGATGTGCAAGGTGGCACGCTCCATACTGCTGTGTGATCGATACCCAGACTGGTATAATAAAGAATATGATTATCATTAATATGTTTTTTGAGTTGAACACACTTTTTGAAATGGTAAGTGAGTGATGGGCCAGTAGTTTGTGAGGTCATCAGGGTCTAATGTAGGTTTCTTTAGGTGTGGGAGGATATGGCCTGTCTTGAGAGCTTCTAAGAAAATGTCTTGAATGAGGGAGGGATTGATGATTGTGAGTAGAGATGAGAGAGCATCCCCAGAGAAAGCTTTGACGAAGGACGAGAGTAAGACATCATCTTCAGAAGAATTGGCTTTGATGGAGTTGAATATGTTAGTGAGATCCTCAAGAGATAGGGCCTTGAAGGCTGACCATTGCAGGGATCTACAAGAAGCGGTGCATTTAAGAGATGAAAGAAGCTTGGTGTTGTTGATGTGCTGTTGCACCTTCTGTATTTTTTTTTACTGATGAACAGGTTGATGGCATTGTGCTTTTATGTGGAGTGAGTGATGAGTGAATCAGGCAGAGGGTGGATGCAGTGCATGCTTGTCTTGAAAAGCTTTCTGCTTCTTTTGGTGGTGTTGTGGGTGGTGCTGGCATAGTACTTGGCTAAAATCAGTAATTGGGTTATCTATGGAGAAGTTTATGCAGAATCTGAAGGTTTTATCTTCTTGTTCTATGTTTGTGCAATCATATTTTTTTTATTGTGGATGCTTGGTTTGCATTGATTCATTGTTTATTTATTTTTTGGTCTCCTCATGGTCAGGTCTGAAGACCGAAAAGTTAAAATTACATGAAAAGACTCTTTGAGAAACTCTAGCATAATATTTCTCCATGTCTCCTCCAGGAAACTGGTGTGACAAGACTTCAAACAAAAGTTGAGACAAATTGGAAAGGTTGTGACATCCACATCTGATCTGGTGCTATGTACCCGATTTGAGCATGTACAAATGGCACCTGTGAAATTAGAGCATTGGCAAATACCGCCAAAATTGGAATATGTTTCAAGTGCAAGCTGGAGTTTGAAGCGAAGTTGGAATTAGCCCTCAGCTTGTAATCGGAGGCAACAACTGTTTTGCCCGAGGAGCAGACAATATGATGAACTGTTTTCTGAAGTATGTGCCTTTGCTGGTTTACTACATTTCCTCCCAAGTCATCTAAAGTAAACATTTAAAGGGCTTTATAAGGTTAACCTAGAGCCATATCTGATTTTCCAAGTTACTTTTTTTTAATAAGGCCCACTGCTTATCACTTTTACTAATCATAGTGAAAAGACAAGGGATATACATATATGGTGAAATCCGTGGTTTCATAATCAAGTTGTTTCAGCAAGAATTTGAAAAAAAAAAAACCATAAACAATGTATCTGGTTTTAGTTAAATATTTTTCGTTAGCCAAATTACTAGTTGTATTGTCCTACTGAGTATAGTACTAAAACTCTGTTGCCCAGACAAATAATTGTTTTATATTCACTGACGGCTGAAATGCCCTGATGTCACTCTTAGATAATGTAGGCTCTTTTAAATGTAAATGAAAATCGCGGACAAGGAAACAAAAACACAAAAACACTAGAGATCACCGCTGATGTAAAAATTACAAATATCTGTGGTTTGGCTAAGACAATTGAAAGGCTGTTGCAAAGAATTTAAACATGTAATTGAAGTTTTGGTCCTTGTGCAAAATATTTTTTTAATTGTTTAAATAACTTTCACATTCAGTGAGGTTTTGTTCCTCTTTCATGGATAATTGCCAATCTGTTTCTGCTCCAACTTTACTAAAAATGCTTAAAGATTTGCAAAGCCATTTAAATATACTAATAAACAACTTTAATGCGTTTATAATTTTCTAAAACGCCGCTCCTACTTCACAAAAAACGCCAGAGCAAATTCATGAGCCTGGACTTGCACCTGCGATTCTTACTGAAATATTTTTTTTTTTTACATTCACAGAAAAATCGGTAAGGCACACAAATCCTGGAAATTTTTAGGTTTACATGTGACCCTCAATACTGAAACTGGTAAGGTTGCACCTCAACGTATTCCTTTTTTTCCTTTGCATGAAAAATATTTTATATGGACAAAATCTATTTCCACAGAGACGTTTGAAGGCATAGGCAAAGTGGGCAACTGCCAAGGACCTCCACCTTCCAAAGGCACCGTGGTAAAGTACATGGGAAAGTCGAAATTCCTGCCATAATAACATTGGTCTTATAAGACAGCTTTTTTTTATTTTATTTGACAGCCAAGCGTGCTCAGCAGAAAGTTAGGGCCAAACTTACTAAGGGATTGGGCTAGGGCAAAGTCACACAAAGTGACACAAATCAGCGCAAACTCTTGAAAGGATATTTACTGAACAGCACAAAAACTATTTTGCACTGGAAAGGTGCACTTTTCTCATAGCAAATAGAGTTTGCACTACGTTTTACCAAGAGGGCGTTACTTGGATGTAACTTGGGTATATTAGCACAAATACTCATAGATTTGGATGCAAAACTCAATCTATTAAAATAACTGGGCTTTGCAAAAAATAGTGCCTTCTTGAAGTATGCACTAACATGAAGAATGTTTTAATTTCTCTAAATATTCCATAGATTGCATGTGTGCTGAACTGTACTGCACAGATACAACGTGTGGAACATTAAAGAATAATTGAGGCACAGGATTTTCTACTTGAATAATATGCTTCCAGTACAAACCGCATGCTTGACAGCACCATACCACATCTCCACCATGGTGCGACGACTGTGTTTAGCACTTGAAATCTGTTTCTTTGTCAGCACAGTGGTAGTTAGCAGCAGCATGCAATTTGTAATACAAATGCCCCTGCAATGCTTTCCCTCCCATGCACAATGGCGTGAAACAACTTTGCTGCAGTAAAACAAATCTGCTCCTTAGCGTATGCCTTGCCTGCCCGGCCTTACCTGTTGAACTCTCTTGATGGCAATTAAATAGAAAAATATTATTTCTGTGTCATTTCTCTTACTTCACCCAACCCCACCCCTTCTAGCTGAACCCTTTCTATTAACATATCTTTGTTTCTCTACCTTCTCAATTCATCTCTATCCTCTCTCTCTGTATCTCAACTCTCTCTATTTCACCTTTGTCTACCTTACCTCTCTCTCAGTATGCCTCCGTCAGCTCCCAGTATCTCTCCATATCACTTTTCGTGTCAATACCTATAGATATTACTCTCAATCCTCTCTCTTCATCTCAAATCTCAACTCTCTGTACCTGATCCTTCTGTCTGTACCCTACTGCCCTTTCTCCATATTGGCTCCTTGTATCTCTCCTCCATCTATTTTTACCTTACTATTCTATATCTCTCTGTCCATAACTCTACTATCTTACATCTCTCAACCTCTCTCTGAACCTCCCTTTCTGAACCCCACCACTTGCCCTCCTTTTGCTACCTCATTTGTCTCTCTACTCGACCTCTGTCAACCCTATTCTCTCTCTCTCTCTCTCGCTCTCATTACCTAACCTTTCTCTTATACCTGTATTCACTTTTCTTCACATCTATCAAATATCTTACATCTTCCTGGCTATATCTATTTGTCTACCTCTACCCCTTTTTCTATTTCATCAACTCCTCTCTCTTACTGACCCTTTCTCTCACACAAACACATATGTCCCTCTGTACCACATTTTCCATTTCTGCTCACCCCTCCTCCTCAACTTTGTCTCTCAATGTCTTTCTTTATAAATCTCTCTACCCCACCACCTCTTCCACTTACAATTCTTTACCTCTTTAGACCTTACCTCTCTTTTTCTATTTTACATCTCTCAACTTCCTCTTTTCACCCTATGCCACATTTCCTTTCCATCCTTGGCCTCTCTCTGTACCTTTCGCTATTACCCACTCCTCATTATCTGACCTGCTTTTCTATACCTCTTCTCATTTTTGACTCCCTCTTCTGCACATCTGTTTGGTTTCCTCAAGTCACGCCATCTACCTCAGTCTCTGGGTGCCTTCACTGCTCTCTAATTCACCTCTTTTTCTACATGATCTCTCTCTCTACCTCTGCCTCTCTTAATGTTTCGTTCTGCCTATTTCTATCTCTATCGCTGTCTCTATCTCTATGTCTATCTCTTTCTCCATCTCTTGCTCCCTTTTTAATACACTCTAAACCCTTACCTTCTACTCTACTTCTCTTTTTCTTCCAACATCTTCAACTTTCTCCTTTCTTTATATTTCCTTGTGGCCACTTCACCATTCTCTATTTACCCTAATTCTCTCCCTAACATATATTGTTATCCATCATCTTAATCACTACCACTTGCTCCCTCTAACTCACATCTGTTCTTTTACTATTCTCTTTACACTTCTCTCAATCTCCTGAGTACTTCCCCATCCCATTTCTCTTACTAAGCAGGGTCACAGGTAAAATTCTAGCCCGAGAAGGGCACACACATAAAGAGGAGAAAAGTGACAAGGCAGAGGAAGAGAAATTAGGAGAAAGTTGTTAGATTATAACCAATGGAATAGTGAAGATCCCCTCAGAACAGTGCTTTGATTTTCACTGCTTCAGCAAGAACATTAATAATAAATAGGATTTATTTGTGATTACAAATAATCAACAATTAAAGCTACAGTTTCAAGTGCTCTGAGCATAACACAAATTTAATATTGGAATCAACAAGGTGAGGGATGGAATACTTGACTTAATCTCAGCCACTGGCAATCACCTGGGACACACCCCAATCCATAGTTATTTTGCCTGCTATGCCATCTCAGTTTGTACACAGCCATATTCAAATCAGTCTTGACCCTGCTCCTCCTGGGAACAGTGGAGCCTGAACTGCCAGGTCAGATCCTTTCTGAACCAGAACACAAGTAATCTAGGACCGGTTTCACCCTAATAAGGGCTCTTCAGCCAGGTATAGCTTGGTTCTAGTTTCACAGTGAGCCCGGATCCAATGTTTGGGTATACCCGGCATACCTAGGGCTGCAAATGCAAAAACAACAAGGTGATGAAATTAATCACACCCACCAGCATTGCTCAGGCCGTAACTCAATCCATCTTTTTTTTGTCCACCATGACATCTCAGTTTGGACCCAGCCACATGCAAATCAGTTTTGATCCTGCTCCTCATGGGAATAGTCCAGTCCAAACTGCCAGACAGGGTCCTCTCTGATCCCGACATAGGTAACCAAGGAATTGTTTTGCCCTAGCTAGAGGTCTCCTGGCAGGAATAGCTTGGTTCCACTGGGACAGTGAGCCTAGTACCCACGTGTGGGAATACCTGGAGCACTTGGGGCGGCAAATGCAAAAACAACAAGGTGATGGATGGAGTGCTTGAATCAATTTCACCCACCAGCAATCACTCGAGCCACATCTCAAACCATTTGTTTTTTCCAACCATGCCATCCCAGTTTGGACCCAGTCATATTCAATCAGTTTTGACCCTGCTCCCCATGGGAACAGTCCAGCCTGAACAGCCAAGGAGGACCATAATATTTTTAATGAAATGCAATGAATGTCAACATGCAGGGCTCGTCTCACCTTTTAAAAGAGCACAATGGTGCAACCCTGCAGCACCCCGTACAATCTGTGTGCGTGTCTGTGTCCCAGACGTACCCAAAGATTGTTGACGGGAATTTGGGTGGTGACTCTATAATCCACCAGTGGGTCTAAGACCCACAAATTAGCCAAAGCATTTAACATTTCTCAATAGCAGCTTCAGAAACTGCATTAGGAGACACCTTGCATGGCCTTACAGCTTTCTGTCACTTCTTTACCTTGCCAATGCTGAGAAAGTTCACCTCCATCTGCACCATACCACGGCTGTCATGTAACTCTCAGATTGGACGTAATGAGTAAAATATTGAACTTGCATTTATATAGTGCTTGCCACCCCTGATGAGGCATTGAAATCATATTAGCAACATTTCTATGCAGAGCCAATCACTTAAGTTTTGGTATTCTTTCCAGGTTTACTTAAAAATCCAGAGCCCACTGGTTCAGGGCATATATGGACGTGGTCACCTTCTAACCCATTCCTGATATTGGTTTAAAAGGGCACAGGCTGTGTGCATGCTCCTTCTGCAGCAGGTTTCTGCTTTCAAGGCACTCTAATGTGCAGCCTGTGCTTCCTGGACATGCACCAAGCTGGGCAGTCTGTTTAAAGAGATAACGACCCCAAAGGAAATTATTCTTGTGTGTGAGGCCACATGGCAGCTTACTTAGCCCCGGGAGAAATGTTTGATAACATCTAGAACTTGTACGGGAAACCAGCAAACATATTTCATGGAATAAGTATGTGTATCATGATGCTGTGCAGGAAACAGCCCCACCTGCCCAGCTGATAGAGTCAACCCTTGTTAACGTGCCACAGAAAATGTGGGATTGAGATCCACAATTCAAAGAACATGCTCTATGAACAAAATATGACTATTTCTGCTAAAAATTGAAAAGAACTTATGAACAAATGGCAGAAAGCTGTCCTGGAGCCATACACAAAGCAATTTTGGTTTAATATTAATATAATACAGGTAAGTTTCAGTTCAATATATGTAAAGTTAGAGAAAAGGAGGAAACTAGTGCTACTGAATGGTGGAATTTGTTAGTAGTTCTGCGTTACAAGAGTGATGCGGAATTACTAAATTCCTCCAATTCCACCGGCAGAATGAAACATTCCACCCACCCCTAGTGGAGGGGCAGATGTAGCACAAGAAGTCAAAGATGCTATTTGAGGGACAGATGCAGTGGGTAGTAATGAAGGTGCTGTTAAAACAGAAGAAGTTGAAAGTGTTGCAGTAGCCGAAAAAGTGACCGCAGATGATGTTCCTGGATTGGCCTTTTTTAATATGCTTCTGACAGCTTCTTTCGGCATGTGCTAACCTAGTGGAATACGATGCCTGCAGGTGTTTCCTCATTCTCTGTGTTACCATGTGAGTAATGTTTCACATTCACACAGGAAATGACTCTGTTGCATAGGTTGCAGGTTACCTGTTTGGAGTTCACCTTTTGCCCTCCAAGTGGCAATCGAAAAAACTCCCACATGAGCAACTCCATTTCAATAAAGTGCTGTTTTATAAATGTGAAAGTTCCACAGTAGTATCTTAATAGTATCACAGTTCCATATAGTTCAGAAAAAACCTACAGTTAGAAAATACATATAACACTAAAAAACAAAACTAGCCATTAACCCCTGGATCCATATTTTGAATATTGAGGGACCACTATTGGAAGCAAAATGATCATGAAGACAATGCTGATGTTCAGAATTAGGTTTCACCGACCTCTAAAGTAGTACGGTACCAAAATAAAATTAAACAAATAATGAATAGCATGGTAAACAACATTATGGCCCTCATTACAACCCTGGCGGTCGGTGGAGAAATGGCGGTAATACCGCCAAAAGGCCGGTGGGAAAATAAATGGCATTACAAGCATGGCGGTCACCGCCATGCTAAACCGCCACTTCTCCACACCTACTGCCAGGGTGGTAACGACCGCTGGGCTGGAGACTTCGGTCTCCAGACCAGCAGCTGTCACTACACTGCTGGCGGTATCACGACCACGCATACCGCCATGGATTTCATGGGGTTCTGTACCGCCACGAAATCCATGGTGGGAGGCACTATCAGTGCCAGGGAATTCCTTCCCTGTCACTGATAGGGGTCTCGCCACCCCCACCCCCACCCCTGAGTCCACCCCCCACACCCCTGACCCTCCTGCCACCGCCCAAAGGTGGCAGGACCCCTCTCCCCACCCCCCAACATCGACACACACACCCCTACGCGCACACATACACTACAACTACACATACCCACACACATACAGACATTCCAACAGATACACACACAGACATACACGCACACATACTCACAGACATACACGCACACATACTCACAGACATACAGACAGACGCACACACATTTTCAAAACACACAACACCCCTTGCATGCATACACACACTCACACACCCCCTCTACATACTCACACGCACATCCCCATGCATGCACACAACACCCCCCAACACCCTCCCCTAACGGACGATCACCTTACCTGGTGATCGTCCGGGAGGGAACGGGATCCATGGGGGCTGCTCCGCCACCAGCTCCCCGTCACCAGAACACCTCCACACCGAATCATGGGACGTGATTCGGAGGGTGGGGTTCTGATGACATGGCGGTGGAGGTGGAGCAGCCTCCACTTCCCAGCCGACTGCCTGTATGCCTGCTGGCCGCTCTACATCCGAAAAAGGACGGGGGGCTGCCAGCAGTCATAATAGGCTGTGTGGAAAACCACCTGCACTGGCGGTCTTCAGCAAAAAGAAGATTAAGCACTATTTTGGACCAAAAACATACAAATTCAATGAAAAACATAGGTTTAAGATTAGTTATAGTTAGTAAAACCTAATTTATTGTTTCTATACTAAACCAACTTAAACTACACAATCCTTATAAATTCAAAAACTATAGTTATAACTTAAAGCTATAAATTCCTCCCCAGCCGATATGTACTATAATTCGAACAACACTGTACACAGTGTTATGAACTCACTAGCCAGACTACATGAACCTTAACTCATCCTGCTACCCTGCACAGTGTTCTCATAAATAATGTAATTTGAGATGTTATTAAGTGTTGATATGAATACTATTATTTAATGTGCTAAAAGTAATGTAATATGAGAGGGTGTAGGCTATGCATGGGAAAAGCACAAGTGACAGTCAGAGGGTCAAAGAAAGTGGTAAACTCTCTCATGTTACTTTCATGATCCTTAATAAATCTAAGACCCACCAACTGGTAGGCGCATTCATTATCTGAGAGTATACAAACTATTCAGAGCACTTGAAAATTGCATCTCAGTAGATGTTCCCTAGCAAAACTCTTAATGGTTTTCTCTGTGTCCATGCTCACGAGTATTTGTGAAGACTGATATTCACTTGATAGATTGACTATATTTGTCAACTAGCTCATCATGTTTCTCAATGTCCTTTGTATATTAAGCCAGACTAGTCTGGATTTGCCTTGTAACTTTTTCTTGCAATGTACTGTTCCAAATCTTTGTATGCCTCTTTTCTTCTGTTTTGAAAGGATTTCAGAATTTTCTTTTTGTATGCACCTGGACACAATTTTTCTCACAATAGTGAGTCAATTAAAGAAAATCTCAATTAATTATTTTTATTCAATACATTCTTGAATCATCTAACGTGCTCCCCCTCATGTTCCTAGTTTTGGAATGACAAAGAAAAGAGGACTCCCCTTGCCGTATTGAGATCATTAGGATCTGACATACACAATTTTTGAATGATTTGTGAAACTTGCATAAATATTTTCCTCAGAGGTCACTGGGATAATTTTTGCATTTCTTGCACTTTGTATCATCTTTCCGAGTGTTTGGACAAAATATTGTAAAAAAATGGTGTGACACAAAAATATTGTGTCGAGAATAGTGGGATGTCAGAAATATCCCACCTTCATTATGTGTTGTTAGTAATGTTTAGGTATTTGTATGTCTTGGTATCTTCTAGGGTAGGAGGGGTATCACTATGGTTTTTTAGTGTGTGCATTTAAATCTTTAAAAACCAGTATAGGTAGTGGTTGGCCTGTTATGAATTTGGGGACTTTAAGCAGTATATATAGAAGGAATTTGGCTGTGGATTCCTGGGAGCTAATGCTTGCCTCTTTTATATTCTTCAACATCAACCTTACTTCTATTTCTGTCACATTAGGGAGTGGTTGTGCTCTTTTGCATGAATTAAAACATCATCATTTGTAGTTACCCTCCAATAACATGCTTTAGTTGATTAAGTAACTGCTTTCCTTTCTGCAAAGTTATGTACTTTGCTGCCTCTCTCATTGTTTCGCAAAGTAGTATAATAGTACATATATGTATATACAATATTTTAAAGTTTGTACGTTTGTTATTTACATGTAAAATTATGTAACTTCTTTTATTTTGTATACTTACATTTATCTACTGCTTAACCTTTTCGCAGCCAAGAATGTAACTGTTACATCCTTGGCTGTGGCACTGAGGCGTCAAGGACGTAACCGTTACGTCCTTGGACTAGCTCATTGGGGGAGCGCTCCTCGCCTCGGTGCCCCCACTGCAGGAATGGAAGGGGAATCGCTTCCCCTTCCACCCTCTTCCCCCCGTGGCATCTGATGACGTTAGCGCACGATCGTGCGCTGATCTCATCAGAGGCCTGCCCCTCTGTGCTGGAAGCTCAGCTTCCAGCACCGATCTGAGGAAAAAAGCTTTTGCATTTCTCCTCCAATCACGTGGAGGGCCCGAGAGAGGCATCAAAGATAAGGAAAGGCCTTTATTTTCCTTTGATGTCTTTCTCAGCACGATCGGGCAGCAGAAATGCCCACTAGACACCAGGGATGTTTTTTATTTTTTTGTTATTGACATGAGGGCAGCGGCCCGTTGGGCAATATTTTTATGCCATTTCTGCTTCCCCTGGGGGCAGATCCGCCTCTGGGGGGCAGAACCCTATAGACACCAGGGATATTTATTTTCTGTTTCTTTTGTTTTGTTTTATATGTGGGGAGCGACCCCTTAGGCAAGGGTCGCTCCCTGGGGGACAAAATTACTTTGGGGCAGATCGGCCTATTTTTATGAGGCCAATCTTCCCCCAAGGGGGGCAGAAACCACTAGACACCAGGGAATCTTTTTTTTATATGATTGAATGAGGGGAATGGCCCCTTGGGCAGGGGCCGCTCCCCAAGGGGCAAAGGATCTCTATTTTTTGTGTCAATTTCACACAAGGGGAGCGACCCCTTAGGCAAGGTTTGTTCCCCTGGGGGGCAAATTTATTTTAGGCCTTTTCTGCCCCCTTGGGGGTGGATCAGCCTATTTTTATTTGGCCAATCTGCCCCCAAGGGGGGCAGAAAACACTAGGCACCAGGGATTTTTTCTGCACCAATTTCACACAAGGGGAGCGACCTCTTAGAGTAGAGTCGCTCCCCTGGGGTATTGGGGAAAATGTATTTTAGGCCATTTCTGCACCCTTTTGGGGCAGATCAGCCTATTTCTATTAGACCGATCTGCCCCCGGATGGGGGGGGGGGGGCAGAAACCACTAAGACATCAGGGATTGGTGTGTGCATGTGTGTGTTTTGTTTGGGGGAGCAGCCCCTCGGGCAAGGGTCGCTCCCCATGGGGGCACATTACTGTTGGCCATATCTGCCCAGATCGGCCTATTTTTGGAAGGCCCTCCTGATCCCAAGGCAAAGGGGGCCAAATTTGTTCTGCCCACCAGTGGGCAGATGGGGGAATTACCCCTGATCCACACCCCGGGGGGGCAGAAAGTCTACTAGATGCCAGGGAATTTTTTTTTAAACGAAGAATTGTGGGGTGGTGGCTACCAACCAGTATTGGCCCAGTTATGCCCCCACCCCAACTAAAGTGGGTAACAGTCTTTCAGCTCGCCCCGCACACTAAAACATCTTCTCCCACGGCAAGCAAGAGGACATTTGATTTTTTTGGGTTTTGGTTTTACATTTGGGCCATGAGAACTTGGCTAACTCTCAAAATCGTCCCTCTTGGAATGATGAGGGCTGCACTTTTTGGACTTTGGGACGCTGCCTTATAGAAAAATCCACAAGACCTAGACACATCTGAAAACTAAACATCTAGGTGAGTCCAGGGTGGTGGGCTTCACATGCACCCACACCATTTTCTTACCCACAATGCCCTGCAAACCTCCAACTTTGCTGAAAATCACACATTTTTTCCCCATTTTTGTGATGGAACCTTCTGGAATCTCCAGGAATCCACAAAATTCCTACCACCCAGCATTTTGTCATCTATACCAATAAAGATTCTGCCCCACTTGTCAGCCTAAATGTTTTTTTTCCAACTGCCCTTTTGGACCCACTTTGGTTCCCCCTCATTTTCAACATGTTTTTGGCTCTTCCCTGTCACAGGCAGTTGGCCCACCTACGCAAGTGAGGTATCATTTTTACCAGGAGACTGAGGGGAACATTGGGTGGTAGGAACTTTGTCCCGGTGCAGTGATCCCACACAGAAATGTGGGAAAATTTGATTTTTTAGCTAAATTTGAACTTGCCTGAGGATTCTGGGTAAGAAAACACTGGGGATCCACGCAAGTCACACCTCCCTGGACTCCCTAGGGTATCTAGTTTTCAGACATGTATGGGTTTGGTAGGTTTCCTTGTATGGCTGCTGAGGCTGAGCACAGGACCAAAAATGAAGGTGCCCTCTCCCGCAAAAACAGGTAGTGTTGTATTTGATCATTTTGATGTGTCCATATAGTGTTTTGGGGCATTTCCTTTCGTGGGCACTAGGCCTACCCACATAAGTGAGGACCATTGTAGTAATTAAGTGAGAGACTTGTGGGAACGCTGAGTGGAAAGACATTTGTAGCCCCTTCTCATATTTCACAACTTTCTGTCACCGAAATGTGAGGAAAAAGTGTTTTTTTGTCCAAAGTTTGTTGTTTGCAAAGGATTTTGGATAACCGAACCTGGTGAGAGCCCAAAAAGTCACCCTATACTGGATTCCCCTAGGTGTCTAGTTTTAGAAAATTTGCAGGTTTGGTAGGTGTCCCTAGGTGCCGGCTGAGCTAGAGGCCAAAATCCACAGCTTTGCACTCTGCAAAGAACAGCTCTGTTTTCTTTTTGAAAATGTGATGTGTCCATGTTGTGTTTTGGGGCATTTCCTGTCACGAGCACTAGGCCTACCCACACAAGTGAGCTGCCCTTGTAGTAAGTAAGTGAGAGACTTGTGGGAACGCTGAGTGGAAAGAAATTTGTAGCCCCTCTCAGATTTCAGAACTTTCTGTCACCAAAATGTGATGAAAAAGTGTTTTTTTGCCCATATTTTGAGGTTTGCAAAGGATTCTGGGTAACAGAACCTGGTGAGAGCCTCACAGGTCACACCATCTTGGATTCCCCTAGGTGTCTAGTTTAAAAAAACTGCAACAGGTTTTGTAGGTTTCCTTAGGTGCCGGCTGAGCTAGAGACCAAAATCCACAGCTAAGCACTTTCCAAAAAACACGTCAGATTTCAATGTAAAAATGTGATGTGTCCATGTTGCGTTTCCTGTCGCGAGAATTAGGCCTACCTACACAAGTGAGATACCATTTTTATTGGGAGACTTGGGGGACCACAGAATAGTAAAACAACTGTTATTGCCCTTTGTCTTTCTTCACATTTTTTCCTTCCAAATGTAAGACAGTGTGTAAAAAAGACATCTACTTGAGAAATGCCCAGTAATTCACATGCTAGTATGGGCACCCCAGATTTCAGAGATGTGCAAATAACCACTGCTTCTAAACTCCATATCTTGTACCCATTTCAGAAATACATAGGTTTCCTTGATTCCTGTTTTTCACTTTTTATATTTTACCAAATGAATTGCTGTATACCCGCTATACAATGAAAACACATTGCAAGGTGCAGCTTGTTCATTGGCTCTGGGTACCTTGGATTCTTGATAAACCTACAAGCCCTATATCTCCTCACAACCTGAAGGGTCCAGCAGACGTAACAGTATATTGCTTTAAAAAATCTGCCATAGCTGGAAAAAGTTACAGAAGGTAACATAGACAGAAATGGCTGTTTTTTTCAACTCAAATTAATATGTTTTTATTTTCTATAGGAAAACCATGAAGGATGTACACAAATGACCCCTTGCTGAATTCAGAATTTTGTCTTTGTTCCAGAAATGTTTAGCTGTCTGGGATCCACCATTGGTTTCACACCCATTTCTGCGATTAACTTGGAGGAGGCTGAAAGCACAACAAATGATAAAAAGGGCATATGTCCTGGTAAAATGCCAAAACTGTGTTGAAAAGTGTGGTTTTCAGATTCAAGTCGGTCTGTACCTGAGAGCTGGGAAGATGGTACTTTTAGCACCACAAATCCTTTGTTGATCCCATTTGCAGGGGAACATTTTGATGCTTTTTTCTGCAGGACAGTTTTTTGTCATTTTTCCCAAAAACCCACATTTCAGCTGTATTTTGGCTAATTTCTTGGTCTCCTCCATGGGAACTCGCAAACTGTGTGTACCTTTAGAATTCCCAAGATGTTGGAAAAAAAGGACACAAATTTGGCATGGATAGCGTATGTGGACAAAAAGTAATAGGGGCCTAAGCCAGAAATACCCACGATAGCCAAAAAAGGGCTCAACACAGGGAAGGAGTTCAGGAGCTAAGGGGTTAAAATGTTCATTCTTCCTTAGTTAGTTGGTATGATGATAGATTCAAAATCAGGTTTGTCTGTTCATTGATTGTTTCCTCTTGTTGCGAAGGAGATATTGCCTTCTTTCTGCTGACTCTCCTGGCTTTCCGTCTCTCTTGAAGCTTTTGATTCCCTTCATATAATCCCTTTGCCTTGCCTCTTCCTCTTCCCCTTTCCCTCATTATCATTTGATCAAAATGTAACAGTCTCAGTTTCCCAGAAAAAGACACTTTGTTGAGGCTGGGCACTATTTGGTCCTTCCCCCTCTCTTAATTCCATATCTGATTCACTCATAAAATCACTTGTTATCTCTGTTACCTTCTGTTGAGAATTATTATGTTTTAAAGCATCACATCTTTTGGCAAATGTAAGAATTCAGCCTGGTTTGTAGTCCATTTCATCTTGTAGAAACTTTCTCTTTTTTTGTTCTTGTATTTCCTCTTTGTATTGATCTAATCTTGCTTCCAATCCTTTCCATAATTTTATTATCTTATCCTTTTTTACTTTCCACTGATGTTTTACTTTCCAATTCTCCAAACATTTTATGTAACTCATCTAAGTCTGTCTAAGCATATTTTATCAGTATTTTCATCATATTCGCAGAGCATTACACATTGTTGTGTCCCTGTTCTTCTAGTAGCTCAATCTTCATGGGATGTGTCGGCATCGTAAAAATCCCTAGGCCCCATGAGACCCTACTGACCTCAATATATTCCTCTAAGGAAATCATCTCCAAGCTTTTGTTTATTTCCTTTTTGTATAATTTCTCCAATTGAAAAAATAACCATTTTAAAGATGTTTCGCTCTCAATCCGTATTGGCTCAGTCCTACCAGCTTGTTACATGTAAATTGTCTGTATTTGAAACAATCTTACTGCTTTGGCCACACCTTTTGCTTTTCTCGCTTCCATGGCAATGTAATTACAGCCAGGAAACAATTGCTAATCTTAATAACAACGTTATTGTTGAATCTTTCTAAGAGCTCACAGCAATTGTTGGTTAATATTGTTGCTTAGAGGAGCTCACTGCCCAATACATTTCCTTTTGTACATCCTATGGGAAAAAAGTGTTTCCCCGATGTTGGGCTGCTTTGGCAACTGTTGCTTTTTGCACTCACCTTGCAGAGACTCCTGTGCAGGCGGAATCCTCCATTCCATCCTCCAGTGCCCTACTTGCAGTGAGCTCTTCCTTTTCCATGACACGGTGCTGGGGACAGCTGAATCCAAAATATTCCTTCCCAATTCAGCCTCATTCCTCTGCGCTACACAGCAGGTGCTGATATTGGGGCTCAGCCAACTGTCCAAACATCAATCTTGCATACAAAATTATGCCGCACTCCGTGAACTCCAAGTTGCAAGCTTTTATTTAAACCAACAATTCCTCCACCAACACGTTTTGACCACTACTGGTCTTCCTCACAGTAGGTGAATTCTCCATCTTAAAGGTATGTATACAAATCCCACTATAGCCAATTAAGAGGCATTGTGAGATCCGTAGTTCAACTCTTGATTTAAATGTGTGTATATAAAGTTTTAGGTTTATTTCCACTTATTATTTTATGTAAAAAAGTGACTGTTTCATATTTGTTTATGATTGATTATTTTTTTTGACATATCATATGCTTATTTGATGGTAACAATATTTTTGTTTTGGACATTTCTGTTTTCAATATGGGTAAAAAACAATATTTTTATCAATGATATTTGTGTTCTAGATATTTCTGGCTTTATTAGTTAAGTTTAGAAAGTTAATATTTTTGTTATCAATATTTAATTTCTGATATTTTTGTGTTTCAATATTTTAATCATTGATATTATGTCAGTGATCCATCTTTCTGCTGTCTTATCAGTAGCTCAGAAGACAGGTTGTTTTTTCTGTATCTATTCAATTATTGTCGGCGCCCTAACATTTCAGGCTGTCCTTTATAAAACAGGTTTATGTACTATTTTGCTCGTATTCATTTCTTTATGATGTGCAGGGCATTGGCTATAAATTTATATTTATCCTCTCAAGCTTTGTGATATGTCCCCAAAGCCAAGCATTCAAATTACATTGCTTTAATTCAAAGCATATATACAAATTGACCTTTATTGCTAGACTGTCATAAAATGTCACCTTTTGTATGCTCCCAGTTGTTGCATTCTTGCCTGCTGCTGTCTCTGTTGTTCCCTAATTAGATGCTCCTATTGTTAGAATCTCCTTTGTTGTCCCTTTGTAGTCTCTTTAGTAGCACACCCACTCAGAATCCAACTCTGCCCACTGTTCTGTCAGTCTGGTCTTTTGTTTCAATCCCCTTCTCATGGTTGTGACTGCAGAGTAAGGTCCCCCTTACGAGTCTGGTGGTCAGTAGAATGGCGCCAATGCAGTGGTCCGAGCACCATATTTTGACCGTGGCAGTTGTGCCCCAGAGGGACTGCCAGCACCACCAGGATCAGAGATCCTGGCTGCCTGGTGGTTGCGGCAGTCCTAATCTGCCAGGGCAGCGCTTAAGCAGCGCTGCCCTGAGGATTACGACCTCGTTCTCCACCAGCCATTTAAAGGATGGTGGAGAATGGGTGCAGGTGCAAGGGTCCTCCTGGCCAGCACCCTCACAATGTTCATTGTCTGCTCTGCACACAGTGAACATTGCGAGGTTGCTGGTGCACCCTGCATCCTATAGCATTGCTGTTGGCTCGATTACGAGCCAGAGGCAAATCTGAAGGCTGTTTCCCACTAGGCCAGTGGGCGGAAACTCAGGTTTCTGCCCGCTGACCTAGCGGGTAACTCTGAATGTGCCCGGCAGGGAGGTAGCCAGTATGGCAGCAACATCCCCATCGGAAGTTCGGCAGATGGTCTAAACCATCTGCCAAACTCGTAATGAGGCCGCAAGTGTCAGAACATCCACTGTGTCCAGGCCACCCTGCCGTGCTTGGTATTGGAGTTCCATTGCATCTCACATGTAGGCCCACCAATAAATTTCCCACTAGTCAACCATTGACATCAGTGGCTCCACAGGAACCCATACAGATAAAAAGACTAAAGGTTAGCACTGTAACAATTTGCAGTAGAGATGCCAAAAAGAGCTACCAATAATGCATTATTGCATTAATGCATTGAAATGGCCTTAATTGAATGAGTAGTCCAGCTGTTCTAACCCCGCACTTAATCTGATGTTTTTGTTCATTGTTACTTTCTTTGCACATCACAAGAAACCAGGCAAAACCAAGCAAGTCTTCTAAGAGATAAATGGCTTATCCTCTGCTGAAGGAGCTGCTAACTACTCATACCACAGAAACCTAAAAGATCTCCAATCCACTCCTTTGCCTAGTAAAACCAAAAGGGACGCATAAGTCTTAACTTGCCCATCAACTCTTGACAGCCAACTCCAAATATTGATTTGGATAAAGGCACCAGCATTATGGTGGTCAAATTAACAGACAAATATGAAAACGTAGATATGAATTGTGAACCCCCACACACACATACACACACACAATCAGCACAAGCAGTAGCAGAGGTGAAAATCAGGCCTGTGAAGAAATGCAAAACTACATTTTGTAAACTTTTACAAAAATTATTTGAAATTATCAAACGTTTTCAATGCGAAAGATCCTGCATCTCATAAGAAAATTGACTGAAGGCATACTTCACATTCAAAGGTCACACGAAATACTGATAAGAGCTCATCTTCAAGTCCAGCAAGACCTTTGCAACTCTATTAACACATTTTCTGCAGCAGCATAACTCATAGACTACAGCAATTTCACAAATCTTGTATGCATGATAAAACCAAATAATCCCATATGACAAAATTAGATTATGCTCTATGGCTAAATCTTTGGTGAGTCCCTAAACAGGGTCGGTGGGTGGCCCTGGAGATGTTTGGGAGTGCTTAATAAAAACCTTATCTGGATACCCAAAGACATGCTGGAACTCTATTGCATTTGGTGCTGATTGATTGACAGACATCCACACTCCTTGTGCATGACATAATATTGAAGATCGTGGTTATCTTTATTAAGACTGATGAAAGGACCACAATTCAAGATGGCTGACCATACACTTCAGCAGGAAAGCACTGCTGAAAGTGATACCAGTCCCAATCATGCATAAATTGACAAAGGAACAAGCACATTGTTGTTTCGGCTTTGAAAATTAAACATTGATGTTGTGAAACGTGTTGGCTAAATATAAGTAACGATTTATCTTTTTTATGATCGGAGTGAAGTTGATAAATGCAAATATCTCAATTATGAATTCTTTAAATATGTTTTGGAACTAATGTTTACACAGCTTGAGTAATTTTAAACACTGGAATTGATTCAGTTAAAAAAATGTTTGAAGCAAACAGCAGCAGAAAAAAGGTTTTATATTTCCTATCAGCAATGGTTTGAAGTACTTTTTCTGTTTTTTTAAACAATACTGTTAGACTTTTATGAAAACAATTCCATCCTAGTATAACTGTTTAATAAAGGTACTTATATTGATTTAAATGGATTTTATTACCACAAGTTACATGTGTGCTGAAAAATAAATGCACGTTTAAAATTGTTCTAACATTTCATTAATTATGTTTGTGATAAAATAATTTGCTCTGATTATTTGAATTGAATTGTAAGGTGCACAATAGGTTCTATTAATGTATTAATTGTTTTAATGTGTATTAAGGCTTTTTTAGCTCAACTAAACCTGAAAGATTAATTTTAAAGCAGTAGAGGAAAATTAATTGTTTATTCCGTCCCCTTTGACCTGAATTCTTTCCCAAGTGATATTGAATGTCTTATGGTATTGAAGGTGAAAAACATGTTTCAGTATTCTGTAGCAATATTTGTTCTAGCTATGGAACAATACAGGAAACTCATGATTCTCAATGGAATTGTGTTAGCTTATTTTGTGTATTTTGAGAAAGGAAATTGGACACTGATTCTTGCGTGAAGGATGAGCCCACCTGAAATTCCAATCGATGGATTGTGAATACTTCTAATTAGTGAGAGACTTTGAAACTTTGAGTTAGTCCACTCCTGCTTCGAGGCTGTCCAGAACTCTGCCAGAATTCGTCTACTCTGGTTTTTTATAGAGAGTAACCCTAGCTAGATGATTTTTCCAAATTGTTTTTGTCTTTTGTTTTGATTTTGCCCACACACGTTAGCCCATTCCCACGAATGCAAGTTTGAATTTGCGTTAATGATTGGAACGGCCCAGACCTGAAATCTGAATGTTAAAACTATATTTTTATGATTACTGATGTCACCATCATCTGCTTTGCTTATAATAATGTGCATATTGTGTTGTTGCTAATTTATACCATTCTTTTGGAGTGTTTAACAGTATTGATTTTTAGTAGGTTAAATCTTTTCAGACATTTCGGTCAGCCTATGGGTTTCATGTATGTTTATAACTTAGTTTCGCACAGCATATACATGACATTGATTTTGGAGTTTGATTTAGTGTTAAGTTGTTCATGGTGCCTATAGTTGTTCATGGAATGTTATTGATTTGTGATTGAATGAATCTGACTACTCCACTCTTCGCGAAGTCCAAAGATCTAGTTGATCTCTACTGATGAGAAAAGTGATTGCATCTCACCATCACGTTTGTGGTTTCTGAAGCCAGGGTGGGGAGAAGACCTTCCTGGCCAACATGCCAACATCAATTAACAGCACGCCATTCAGTGTCGGCAACAGATTTTTAGAAGACATAACAGAAGGCAGGAATTCATGCCCCGGTCTATGTATTGGAAAAATGCATATCTTTCAGACAACAATTGCACAGTGTGGCAGCATTTCATACTTTGCAAGCAGTATTGTTTTAGAATAAGTGGTAAAGAAAAGACAGCAAATCGTCAACAGCACCAGGAACATGTGCATCACTAGATTTTTTTCCACTGCACATGGAATGTTAAATACAAATTAGCATAGCTCTACCTCCCTGTGCAAACATCACAGACAAACCATAACTGTAAATCAATCAAAATGTCATATCGGGCTAGTAAGTCACACAAAAATGGTGTTCCCAAATGGTCGTGGTATATGATTGTAAGTAGTTACAATTCTGATATTTTATTATGTAGGTGCCAGGAGACTCTGATGGGTGCATCTGTCAAAGCAGTATGCAAATATATATATATATATATAGATATATATATAGATATATATCTATATATATATATATAGATATATATCTATATATATATATATATATATATATATATATATATATATATATATGCCATGAACACAGCAGGCCTGACAGTTTCATTTTACAAAAATGTTCAGCAAGCTGATATGAAATGCAAACTGCATTTGTACTGCGGGGAATCCCTAACTAGATCTTGTTGTCATCATCAGCAAAGTGCAGGTATAACTAACCATTGTTAAACACTAATACCCACAAAACACTAGCTATATGCATTGTCTCTCAATAACACAAATAAAACTCTGTGAGACATTCACTCTTTTATCATATGGATTTACACATACCATTTATGTAGTACTTGAACACTCTTGTGTGGGTGTAAGTCTCTGTAGGTGTGTGGTCTGTGTATGCCCACACACGCACTCCAAAACACATTCACAAGGAAAATACAGCACAATACCCTAATAAAAGTGATGCCATACATTCTGCCTTATAACCATCCCTTCCCTTATTGTAAGCCTGACAACTTTGAACTAATGCTGGCAATCAACAGAAGAACACTGCTTCACAATAATCATGTGTGAATGAACTACATCAGCACAAATGTTTATTTGATTGACTTATAAAGTTTGCCAACTTTCCACAAACTGGCATACTGCGAATAGGAACACTAGGTGGTAGTAGCATAAGTAACGCACCTCCGATGTAGAATGCAGTAAAGGGCAAATGTAGGTCATAACACAAGTTTAAGGGTTGGTGCTGATGTGATATCAAGTACCCTACTACCCTGGGCGCCATTGACAGTGGATTGAGACTCATTGTACTAAAATTAACAAAGATTAGATACCACATCACACAAATGTAGCAGTCTAAAAGTAAACGTGATAGTAGATCACATAAAGTAGAGTAGACCGTAGATCTATAACAAAAGGTTTATTGAATGATGACAAAGTGTTTGTGTAATCCAGAATACATCACATCATATTAACTGCCAGCTGACAAGTATTTAGTCATGAAACATGACTTTCTCTAGGCTAAAGTGTAAAATGTCATCTGAATCTGTTTATATAGATGGAGGTACTCCAAAGGAGTAAATCTACATGGGCCCACAGAACAGACTCGGCTAATGTAACACAAGGTGTAGTGCAGAAAATAGCAATCCCACTCTAACGAACAGGACGTTGTATCCTTTATTCAGTATGGGCACTGTCTGTCGATAAGAAAATCATATTGCGTCATGTACCTCCCAAATTACATGTGGAGCAACAGCATGAGCCATGCTAAAATCACACTGTATAAGAATGAATAGTAGATAAATGTGTTGCATGAATTAATGAGTACATAAAAGTCTTGTGAGGTGTAATAAGCTAGTACCTCTGCGATCTATGAGTATCTGCTCACAATACTTTTACATACCATTACTTTACAAGTCTGTTCTTCCAGCTGTGGTATCTGACATGCTGGGAACATGATGACTTAATGTAAAATAAGTTAGTTTTGACCTTCCCATAGGCATCTCTTTGATAGAATACAATAATATAAATAAATTGTTTTAGTTTAACTTTGCAAAATGTTTATATACAAACAGAGGCTTAGTGCATTGCCTGAATAGGTAGTTTGAGCTTTAGTAAAATTATGTACAAGCTTCACCTTGAAACCAGTTTTGTTAAGCACAGTAAATTATGAAAACCCTCACAGATTTATTTGATAAAAACTTTCACTTACACATTGCTTTATATGGGCTATTGTTTGTGTGGTTAGACAATGAGGAAATGTGCCTGTTCCCATGGAGACACCGAAAGCTGATTGGCAGATGTGTGTCACGACTTGAGTCCTTCTTACCACTATAATCAGAGAGTCTCTGGGCACCACTTGGTTTCTTACTTGTTCTGGATTGACCAAGGTAGGGGCGAACCTTTCCAGTAGCCACAGTTCTGCTGATAATAAAACACAAAGCAGGCTGTAACTTCCAGAAGGAGTCCCAAAGAAAAAAAAACTACGTGGGAAAAACCTCAGAATAAAGGACTCCTGAAAAAAGAAGAACAAAAGCACAAAAAAGAACTGGAACAAGCTGCAGGCGGAAAAAGAACAGGAGAAGTCCAAAATCACAGAATACGGGTGCGAGGAGCACAACCATGAAGTAAGTGTTTGCAACGCAAGGAACAGAAAACCAACGTGTGCTTATATACTGAAAAACAGGAAGTGACATGCAGGAAATATTGAAGACACCATCTTGGACTGGGAAATACTACATTCAGGTGAATAGAAATATAGCCATCGTATAGAAAGGTAGTGAGCAACGCATGCAGGGAAAGGAACACAGACTCTTTGGAAGAAGAAACATGGCTAAGGCAAGGAAAAGAAAAAAGGAAGAAAAAAGAAGAAAAGAGGAAAACAGCAATAACAGGTAAGCAACTAAAGAGGGCAAAGAGCGGGGGCAGCGTAAACAGTGCCCAAAGAGAAGGTTTAGCAAAAAAACGGACTGCGGCAGAAACGGCTGTCCGAGACGCAGACTGCCGATCTGATCCCGGTCCGTAAGTGAGGCGCCGCCAGTCTTCACGGCGTCACAATGTGAAGAAGAAAAATAAACATATTGCAAAAGTTTAGATATGTTATTTTATATTAGTGTGTGTTCCTAAGTAGGCTAGGACATTCTCGCCAGACTCATTCACTTTCCTGCTGCTCTGAGACTCTACTGAGTTTTTTGTACTTTCCTTAAAGGGAAAGTTCTGCTTTGACTGACTACTGATATTTGACTCTAAAGCTTTATACTTGAACCGCTCTATTTAGAGCCCTTGTGGATTCTGACTGACTTCTTTTTTTCTCATCCTTCCCAAACCCACCCTGAATCTTAGAATAGAGATACTATCCTTCATGGAATGCGCTTAATGCATCCATTCTGTTATTGCCTGATTATTATAATTTAGTAACTATTGACTAATATTGATGGAATTGCACACTGAGTTCAATTAAGAGTGAACAACCAAAATGACTTATAAATAAAGCTTTTGAATTAACACCAACTCTCATCATTGTCTGAAAAATAATAATTGAAACTGGGATGACTATTTAATTGTTATGCAGCTCCTGGTTAATCACATCTATGTCCCAAATCTGTTGGCCTGCAAGATTTCTACCTTGATGAGTTGGTAAGCTTTGCTTCGTAAACTGATGTTTAAATGACATCTGCCCTTCAGCAAAGTTGATAGCAGAGGATTTTTTATGTAATGAGAAAGAGTGAATATAATTAATTGCCCTTATATGGATAGATGGCCATCTCCCATAGCCCAAAGCCTGAACTTGGAAGATCGATGGAGTGTGGTTTTTAAGGCGGTTGCAGAATTGGATGTGTGTGACTATCAATAGGGTTATGCTTTGCAATTCTTTTGATTATTGTGGATTAATTCAAGTTTTTATGTGTGTGTGTTGAATGAATTGTTGATGCTTATGCATTTATTGTCAAATATGTTGAAGAGATTATCAGACTGAGAACTAGTCCAAGATCCCGGGATAGAGATAAATAAGAGTTGATTTATGGTTTTCTTGTCTGTTAAAGAGTTGTGGTGCTGATGGTGAGGTACTGCCATCTGCACAACTGAGATAGGGCCTGTAACGATTTGTTGTGAATGTACTAATACAATGTAAGTGGATCCCTATGCGTAAAGTGACGCTGCATTGAATAGCGTGATTTCCTGCTGGTTGAGAATTCATTTGCATGTGTGAAACTCTTTTTGAGTGAGAAAACTAAGAGGCTGTAAAAATCTGAATACTCCGGTTGTTTAATTGTTCTTTTTGTTTTTTAGAGAAGCAGACAAAGGCTGGTATTACATGTTACATAGAGTTGTAGAATTGTGGCATTGTGTGTGCATGAAGGAAATGTAAAGGAGGATGATCCCCTGCAAGGAGCAAGTCATTGCTTCACATTGTGCCATACTGAGAGTGGTCGGTTAGTCTGAAACGTTATGCAGTGATTGTTTTGACTGTGTGAAGAGTCACCTAGTGATTGGTTGAGAGGTGTGAAGAGCTGCACTGAGATTGGGAGACAAGCTTACTGAAATTAACATGTACATAACAGAATCAAGACAATGAAGAATTGAATTACGTTGTTTGCTATTTATTGATTTACACACCATTTTTCAAACCTATTAGACATTTTATGAAAGGTGATGTGACACTTTTAGTATGGGAAGGTAAAAAGGTATCTCCTGAGGGTATGTCTGCTCACCATGTGATGGTAGAAGAAGGGTTACATGGATGTGTATGGCTTCGTCAATAGTGCAAGATCACTGATTGAGCTTTCCTAGATGGGGTACATTCAATTTGAGAACTATTAACAGATTGAGAGACACACTGTGACATGAGGTCACCTCCTAGACTTATACAATTTGAAGCACTAAGGGCCACGTGTACATAGAAATTGGTTTGTGACATCCTAATTGTGACTTTTTGTGACTCACAATTAGGAAGCCGCAAACTGTGATGTACAAATGGGTCTCAGACACATTTACCGATCCCAGTGAGTTGCAAATAGACCTGCCTCATCAATATTCATGAGGCAGGTCACAATTTGCTACCCATTGTGAATGGCATGTAATCACAGGGATGGTGGCCTGCTGGGGTCAGCAGACCACCATGTCTGTGATTGCTCTTTAAATAATTCACCATTTGAGGCTGCTAAAACCTTTGTACATGTGGCCCCAGTGCTTGGGAGAAGATGGTTTGCTCTAGAGACAGGGGCAGCTCCTTCTCTATGGTGGAGGAGCGAGAACCCCCGGCAACAGCAGCAGCTGCAAACCTTTCACTATAAAATGATAATAAGCTATGTTTATTATCGTTTTATAGTAAAAGTAGCGGGCCATGGTGCTATGACAAGCACAAAGAGGGAGTGAGTGCACAGCATTCCCACTCAGTGTGCATGTTTGTCTGTCCGGCCGTCTCGGGCTGGCCAAACACACATGTGCGCTGGGCTCTCTCCAACACAGCAACACATGCACTAGTATAGGAGATCTTGTAGCATTTACAAAGAATTTCCGAACATTTCCTTAAAAATTGGAGAAAACAATGCAAGTTAAAGATTTGCTTATATTTCAAAAAGTGTTGTGGACTGATTTGAATAAGTTCTTTCACATTGGTGTTCCAAATGTTTTGTGGGCTGAATGCAAAATTGCTATACATTAGCCAAGTTCAGAGTCACAGAGAAATTCCCCACTTGTGCACTTTTTCTAGTTCTGATGGATTTTATTTATTTATTTATTTATTTATGTATGTATGTATAGAGTTTTACATAAAACAAACAAGCCCCTTTCATGTGTCAGAGCGCTGTACAAGAATCACAAGAGGTAGTTATGATACAATCAATAAACAATTGAAATATTCATGGTATTGGTGATGGAACCAATAGTTACAGTGGAGGACAGGAACACAATAAATACACATAATGGCATGAAAAAAACCCTAATGGGTTTCTGGACGATCTGCAACAGTTAGTGTGTAGATGATTGGGAAGCAGAAGATCAACCCGGTTCCCGGTTTTATGGACTTAGAATTGATAAATAGAACATCAAACAAGAAAGGTAACAGTGCGATGCCTGGGGTGAGGGAGATGGATGATCGATGTGAAAGGTATCTGTTAGATAGTAGATGTTTTACCTCTTTTTTGAAGATGAATGCGGAAGGGTTGGAGCTGTTCACCAGACAAAGAGAGTTCCAGATTTTAGGGACAATTCTAGAAAAGGCATACTTGTAGGTTTTCATGTTGCTGAATTTTTGTGGCTTCAGTAGAAGGGAACTTGTGCTTCGCAATGATCTGTTTCTGCTAGACAAAGTCAGTTTCTGGGCCTTGTAAGAAGGAGTGTTGTATTGAAGAGCTTTAAAGGCCATGTAGACAATTGTGAGGTGGATCCTAGCCTCATATGGTAGCAAGTTCAGTGATTAGAGGTCAGGGGTGATATGATCCCTTTTTTTGAGCCAGTGATGAGCTTTGCTGACGTGTTCAAGGTAGCCTTCAATGGTGCAAGTTTGATTTTTCGAAGGCCAAAAAGGGTAGCACCACCATCATAT
Organism: Pleurodeles waltl; assembly: GCF_031143425.1. Classification (NCBI taxonomy): domain Eukaryota; kingdom Metazoa; phylum Chordata; class Amphibia; order Caudata; family Salamandridae; genus Pleurodeles; species Pleurodeles waltl. Next base: position 761,009,158 of record NC_090438.1, read on the forward strand.
AATTTAATTATCACCAGTGCCTGAACCTCTGTTTTGAGGTCTGCAGTGGGAAGGAAAGGTTGTAGTTTCCTTAATGTATGTAGTTGGTGATTTAGCCCATCTGGTGGCAGCTCTGATATGCTTGTGAATTGAGCGGTTATTGTTCAACATTATTCCTAGGGACTTTGCTGAGTCAGTGATGTGCAGGGTACAGCTCAAGGCATTGAAATGTGGGAGCTAATCTTTGATGATAGGAGTGATACTGGGCAGTGAAATCAATAGGAATTCAGTTTGGAGTGCGTTAAGTTTGAGGTAGCTACGAGAAAGCCAACGTTGAGTTTTTGTCAGAGTGTTATTAATGATGCTGATGTCTTGAGGTAAGGTAACTTTCATGTAGAGTTGAGTATCATCAGCATACATATGGTAGGAGATGTGAGAGAGTTTGAGTATTTCAGTCAAGGGGCTCCATGTACAGGTTAAACAATGTAGGGGAGAGAGTAGAGCCTTGAGGGACGCCAAGCATAACTGACAACTCATCAGATAAAGCACAATTAATTAAAACATGTTGAGATTTGTTGTATAAGAATGAAGAGAATCATTTCAACATGGTGCCAGAGAGACCCATCCTGCATTGTAATAGGTTTATAAGAGTCTCATGTTTGATAGGATCAAACGCAGCTGACAGGTCAGGTAGGACTGGTAAGCAAGATTCATTCTGATTGAGTAAGAGTAGAGCATCGTCAACAATGTAGACCAGGGCATTTTCAGTTCTATGACCTGGCCTGAAACCAGACTGACATTGGTTGAGGAGCTGAAATTGCTTGATGAGACTGCAAAGCTATAGGTGCACACAGTTTACCAAGAGTTTGGCCAGAGTTAGGATGTTGGAGATAGGGCAGATGTTGTTAGGGTCAGTTTGGCCGGAGTTTAGTTTTTTAAGAGAGGAGTGAGCTTGCCACCTTTTAGGCAGTGTGGTATGGAGCCTTGTGAAAGAGAAGCATTGATAATCCTAGTCCATAAAGAGCAGGAGGTGAATGGTCTCTTTGAGGAGTTTAGAGAGTAGGGAATTGATGAAGTACATGGAGTATTTCAAAAGATTTCAGATGTTACTTTCATCAAAGGTTTTAAAGCTGGACCAAGTGGCATTGTTGTTTGGTTTCTTGGGAAGGCTTCTGGAGCATTGTGTGGAGCCTCTCACACACACTCATTACAGGTGGGTGTGAGAGGCTTTGAAGGTTAAGTGTTTCATGGCGTTCTGGAGATCGGTGGTAATTAGCTTGCTTTTCTCAGCAAAGAAGGAGGCAAAAGTTTTGCAATTAGGTAGGATTTTGTTGTCTGAAGACAGGGAATTGCTTTTCCAATTTATTTGTTTTTTTTAAATTTCAAACATCTTTGGGGGCCAATTTACTGCTGTGTTTAGCTGTTTAAAAAACAAATGCTGCTGTGTAATTTATAATGTGCCTATTGTAGGTGCACCGTTTCTGTCGCAAAAGTATGAGGTTCGTGTGAGAGGGGCCACGTCTCCATGCTCCTTCAGCAAGTCTGAGGCAGCATTGTTCCTTGTTAAGGTCACAACTGAACCAAGGGTTGGATTTTTTGAGCGGGACTCTCTTTAGTTGTTTGGGGGCAATGGAGTCCATGATATTTGACATGATGTTGAGGTAATGATCGGTGAGGGCTTGTGTGTCATACATGTTGGAAAGAGGGAATAGGCTACCGTTACTAATGGGCAAAATGTTATGGCTGTCTCTGACGCAAAGTTTGACATGTTGTCCTAGGGATGACTGTCCCTTCAGCTACGGGGAAGGTGATGCAATAGTGGTCACTCCAGTTGCATAACAGGATAGATTCAATTGAATGGGGTTCCCCCTTGCTATGATTAAGTTCAAAGTGGTGGCCCTTTTGTTATAGGTAGGGCTGTTGCAAGCATAGGTTAGGTTTAGGGAACAGAGGAAGGATTTTAAACTATCCACAACAGGGTCATTACTGTTGTTCCAATGAATGTTGAAATCACAAAGAAATAGCTGGTTCTATGTTCTCCATTATTGAAGGAGATGATCTCCATGATCTGTTTGATGAATGTGTGGTTATTGCCAGGAGGGTGGTAAATTGTGTGTAGAGAACACATTGACTTGTCTTAACAGGGAATGCCGATCCAATGTTTTTCTCAGATGGGAAGCGATAGAGACTGTGTTTGTTTTATTAAGAGATTTGACTTGTAGATTTAGGTTAGGCCACCTCCGGAAAGGCCTGAACAGTTTAGTCAGAAGATTTCATGACTAAGAGGAACCAGTATGCCTAGAATTGGGAATGAGGATTCTTTCAGCCAAGCTTCAGTGAATATAAAGAGGTTGAGGTTAAATATAGGGTTGGCTATGTCAGCAGCATGGTTCACAGTTGAGCAACAATTATGCAACGACTATTAAAAGAATGTGTTGGTAATATTAGTGGAAATATGTGAGATGGGTACAACATAATGTTCTTTGATGGCAGTCAAAGTTGTTGGAAGAAATTCTGAAATACTCAAAGTATTGTAGTGATGAACAAGAGATGTAGTAAAGGAAGTTTAAGGAGAAGTTTATTTTAGCTCAGATGAAAATGGCACGGAAAGGTTTGCAGAATAAGTTGTTTGTAGAAAATGTTGATGCAATGCAAGGTGCTGGCTTTCAGGGAGTTGGTTTTCAAGCTGAAGTTCAAGGTGTTCAAGGAGGTATGTTTCCTTCACAGGGCAGAGGTTGAGAAATTCCAATTGATCTGAACTCTGGTGCAGATGTTACAACATTGAAGAAGATGACTTTCTGTCACTTCTGTAACAAGATTAGGCATTGGGAGAGGGATTGTAGGCTGAATCCAAATAGAAGGCAAGGTGGAATTCAGATGCAAATGCAGAATACACCCGTTCAGCAAGTGCAAGTGCCAATGAAAACACATGTTCCGATTATGCAGGTTTCACAACCTTGATGACCCTACAAAATATGGGCAGCCCCAAATGTAACATGAATCAGATGCCCAGAATTGATGAAAATTTATTTCAGAACCATAACCCATTTAAATTGTTCCCTTTGTCGGACAATAAGAGCTTTGGCTCTGACAATTTGCAATAACGGTGCCTAATAAGGGAGGAATACTGCATACTTGGTGCAGTCTTAGAAGTACACCAGAATGGACCATTTGTAGAATGTGAGGTAAATGGCCACCAAGTGTAATTTCTTATTGATACTGTTGCCACCACTTCCACTGTTAGCCAGCGGAAGTCCCAGACCTACCCCTCTTGGGAAAGAAGAACAAAGTAATAGGCATTAAAAATAAAATATTACAAACCCAGTTTCAAACGAAGTTCCAGTAAAAACAGGCTCATTTGAAGAAAAACACCTGTTTATATTGTGTGACTCAAGTCCTGTAAATCTGCTAGGATGAGATTTGTTGCGCAAATGAAATTGCACAGTTTATTGCACACCAAATGAAGTTTAGTTCTAGACACATGAAGAGGTCCATCAAGATACTGTATGATTGCACTCATTCAGAACAGAAAAAGTATAACTCCCCTGATTTGAGAGAAACTGTGATCCCAGAAGTATGGGATTTTACAGGAAAAGACATTGGACTAATCAAAGGAGTGGCACCAGCCCAGATTACAGTAAAGCCTAATGCTGTTTTTCCAAGAACACCAACATACAATTTGACCCAGCAACAGTGGCAGTAATAACACCAATAATTGAGGATATGTTGAGGAAAGAGACCCTGAGAGAGATTGTTGGGAGTCCTTGCAATTTGCCAATGTTGGGCTTGCAGAACCCTAATAGCAAGTACAGGTTTGTCCAAGATATGCAAACAATTAATGATATAGTGTTCCTATGTTGCCCAGTGGTAACAAATCGAGCCACCATTCTTTTCCAAATTCCAAAATCTGTGCACTGCAGAATGGTCCACAGTTGTGGACCTTTTCCAAGCCTTTTTCCCCACACAATTGCATAAGGCTAGCCAATACCTGTTCTCCTTCATATTCTGAGAGAGAGTTTTGACATGGTTGCGAGTTCCAAAAGTATATATGGAAAGTCCTTCTATTTTTAATCCGATTTTGAAGAAAAATCTTGAGTCTCTGCAGATTCCTTATGGTTCAGTTCTTGTGCAATACATTGATGACCTACTTGTGGCATCAAGCACTAGAGAAGCTTGCAATAAGATACCATTGCTCTGCTTAATCACCTACCTGAGAATGGACATAATGGGGCATATTTACATGCCCCTAGCGCCACCTGAGTGTCACTGCCCTCTGATGCAGTTTTGCAGAGAGGGTGCAATGGGTGTTGCTGTGGGCTTTCCACCACAACACCCATTGCTTTTGATGCTGCCCTAGATGTACAAGAATTTGTAAATCTGTGGCAGCGCCAAAGACTAACTCCACCCCAGGGGTGGCGTTAGCATGGCGTAATGAGAAGAAATACTTTTATTTCCCCTCATTTTCACTTTTTCTATGTGTGCTGCATTCTGCAGCACACATAGAAAGAGCAAAACACCATGAATGATTGTTTCTGTGCAGGAAGGTGTTGCTTCCTGCACATAAACAATCAATCAATATTGACGATTTGCTAATCCTATGTGTGCATTCTGCAGCACATATAGAAGTAACAAATTGCTGTTGTAGATCGTTTATGTGCAGGAAGGGATACCTTAATGCACATAAACAATCATTCCCTTTAACCTCTTGGGTGCCTTGGACGAGATGATCTCGTCCAAGGCTACAGTTCCCCTGTGCCTTGGACGAGATCATCTCGTCCATGGCACAGGGGAACTTGGGGGCGCGCTAGCGCGCCCCCCGTGCACCCCCCCTCCCCCCCCCAAGGCGGGGATGGAAGGGGAAGACCTTCCCCTTCCACCCCCGCCCCCCCCACCCCCCTGTGACGTCAGCGCGCGCGCCCTGATGTGTCACAGGGGCCTCCCTCGTCGCGCTGGAAGCTCTGCTTCCAGCGCGATTGAAAAAGAAATGCAAAAGCATTTCTCTTTCAATCACTGGGGAGGCCCGGAGGGGCTTCAAAGGGAAGGAAAAGTATTTCCTTCCCTTTGAAGTCTCTCCGAGGGTTTCAAAAGCCGGATTGCTTGCAATCCGGCTTTTGAAACCCCACTAGACACCAGGGATTTTTTTTTTTTTAATGATATTGACAAAAGGGAGCGACCCCTTGGGCAAGGGTCGCTCCGATGGGGGGCATTTTTTCTGGAAGGCCTTTTCTGCCCCCCCTGGGGGCAGATCGGCCTACTATTAGGCCGATCTGCCCCCAGGGGGGCAGAAACCTCTAGGGCACCAGGGACCATTTTTTTTTTTTATTTTTTTTTATGTGTTATTTTATTTTTTTGTGTGGGGAGCGACCCCTTAGGCAAGGGTCGCTCCCCTTGGGGTAAAATTATATTTTGGCCATTTCTGCCCCCCTTGGGGGCAGATTGGCCTATTTTAATGAGGCCAATCTGCCCCCAAGGGGGGTAGAAACCACTAGACACCAGGGAGTTTTTTCTTTGCGTGAATTTCACGCAAAGGGAGCGACCCCTTAGGCAAGGGTCTCTCCCTGGGGGGGAGGGCAATTTATTTTAGGCCATTTCTGCCCCCCCTGGGGGCAGATCGGCCTATTATTAGGCCGATCTGCCCCCGGGGGGGCAGAAACCTATAGGCGCCAGGGCAAGTTTTTTTTTTGTGTTTTTTTTTTTGTTTGTTTGTTTTTTTAGAGATGGGGAGCGACCCATCAGGCAAGGGTCGCTCCCCTGGGGGGGGGGGCAAATTGTATTTACACCATTTCTGCCCCCCTGGGGGCAGATTGGCTGATTTTAGGTCAATCTGCCCCCAAGGGGGCAGAAACCATTAGGCACCGGGGATTTGTTTTTTGGCGCCGATGTCACGCAGGGGGAGCGACCCCGTAGGCAAGGGTCGCTCCGGGGGGGGGGTGGGGGTTGGGAGGGTCAAATTTATTTTAGGCCATTTCTGCCCCCCCTAGGGGCAGATCGGCCTATTATCAGGCCGAACTGCCCCCAGAGGGGGGCAGAACCCTCAGGGCACCAGGGCATTTTTTTTTTGAGTGTTTTTTTTTGTTTGTTTTTGTTTTTTTCGAGATGGGGAGCGACCCATCAGGCAAGGGTCGCTCCCCTGGGGGGCAACTTGTATTTAGGCCATTTCTGCCCCCCTTGGGGGCAGATTGGCCGATTTTAGGTCAATCTGCCCCCAAGGGGGCAGAAACCACTAGACACCTGGGATTTGTTTTTTGGCGCCAATGTCACGCAGGGGGAGCGACCCCGTAGGCAAGGGTCGCTCCAGGGAAGGGGTGGGGGCTGGGGGGGCAAATTTATTTTAGGCCATTTCTGCCCCCCCTGGGGGCACATCGGCCTATTATTAGGCTGAACTGCCCCCAGGGGGGGGGGGCAGAACCCTCAGGGCACCAGGGCAAATTTTTTTGTTGTGTTTTTTTTTTTGTTTGTTTGTTTTTTTCGAGATGGGGAGCGACCCATCAGGCAAGGGTCGCTCCCCTGGGGGGAAAATTGTATTTAGGCCATTTCTGCCCCCCCTGGGGGCAGATTGGCCGATTTTAGGTCAATCTGCCCCAAAGGGGGCAGAAACCACTAGGCACCTGGGATTTGTTTTTTGGTGCCAATGTCACGCAGGGGGAGCGACCCCGTAGGCAAGGGTCGCTCCCGGGGGGGGTGGGGGTTGGGGGGAAGAAATTTATTTTAGGCCATTTCTGCCCCCCCCCCCGGGGCCGGCTGAGCTACAGGCCAAACTCCACAGGTAGGCACCTTGCAAAAACACCTCTGTTTTCTGTGAAAAAATATGTTGTGTCCATGTTGTGTTTTGGGCCATTTCCTTTCGTGGGCGCTAGGCCTACCCACAGAAGTGAGGCACCATTTTTATCGAGAGACTTAGGGGAACGCTGGGTGGAAGGAAATTTGTGGCTCCTCTCAGATTCCAGAACTTTCTGTCACCGAAATGAGAGGAAAAAGTGTTTTTTGGGCCACATTTTGATGTTTGCAAAGGATTCTGGGTAACATAACCTGGTCAGAGCCCCGCAAGTCACCCCATCTTGGATTCCCCTGGGTTTCTAGTTTTCAAAAATGCGTTGGTTTGCTAGGTTTCCCCAGGTGCGGGCTGAGCTACAGGCCAAAATCCACAGGTAGGCACTGCTTTTTATAAAAAAATTTGATGTGTCCACGTTGTGTTTTGGGCCCTTTCCTTTCGTGGGCGCTAGTCCTACCCACGCAAGTGAGGTATCATTTTTATCGGGAGACTTGGGGGAACGCTGGGTGGAAGGAAATTTGTGGCTCCTCTCAGATTCCAGAACTTTCTGCCACAGAAATGTGAGGAACATGTGTTTTTTTAGCCACATTTTGAGGTTTGCAAAGGATTCTGGGAAACAGAACCTGGTCCGAGCCCCGCAAGTCACCCCTCCTTGGATTCCCCTAGGTCTCTAGTTTTCAGAAATGTACAGGTTTGGTAGGTTTCCCTCGGTGGCGGCTGAGCTAGAGGCCAAAATCTACAGGTAGTCACTTTGCTAAAAACAGCTCTGTTTTCTGTGATGTGTCCACGTTGTGTTTTGGGGCATATCCTGTCGCGGGCGCTAGGCCTACCCACACAAGTGAGGTATCATTTTTATCGGGAGACGTGGGGGAACGCTGGGTGGAAGGAAATTTGTGGCTCCTCTCAGATTCCAGAACTTTCTGCCACAGAAATGTGAGGAACATGTGTTTTTTTAGCCAAATTTTGAGGTTTGCAAAGGATTCTGGGTAACAGAACCTGGTCCGAGCCACACAAGTCACTCCTCCTTGGATTCCCCTAGGTCTCTAGTTTTCAGAAATGCACAGGTTTGGTAGGTTTCCCTAGGTGCCGGCTGAGCTAGAGGCCAAAATCTACAGGTAGTCACTTTGCTAAAAACAGCTCTGTTTTCTGTGATATGTCCACGTTGTGTTTTGGGGCATATCCTGTCGCGGGCGCTAGGCCTACCCACACAAGTGAGGTATCATTTTTATCGGGAGACGTGGGGGAACGCTGGGTGGAAGGAAATTTGTGGCTCCTCTCAGATTCCAGAACTTTCTGCCACAGAAATGTGAGGAACATGTGTTTTTTTAGCCAAATTTTGAGGTTTGCAAAGGATTCTGGGTAACAGAACCTGGTCCGAGCCACACAAGTCACCCCTCCTTGGATTCCCCTAGGTCTCTAGTTTTCAGAAATGCACAGGTTTGGTAGGTTTCTCTAGGTGCCGGCTGAGCTAGAGGCCAAAATCTACAGGTAGTCACTTTGCTAAAAACGGCTCTGTTTTCTGTGATATGTCCATGTTGTGTTTTGGGGCATATCCTGTCGCGGGCGCTAGGCCTACCCACACAAGTGAGGTATCATTTTTATCGGGAGACGTGGGGGAACGCTGGGTGGAAGGAAATTTGTGGCTCCTCTCAGATTCCAGAACTTTCTGCCACAGAAATGTGAGGAACATGTGTTTTTTTAGCCAAATTTTGAGGTTTGCAAAGGATTCTGGGTAACAGAACCTGGTCCGAGCCACACAAGTCACCCCTCCTTGGATTCCCCTAGGTCTCTAGTTTTCAGAAATGCACAGTTTTGGTACATTTCCCTAGGTGGCGGCTGAGCTAGAGGCCAAAATCTACAGGTAGTCACTTTGCTAAAAACAGCTCTGTTTTCTGTGATATGTCCACGTTGTGTTTTGGGGCATATCCTGTCGCGGGCGCTAGGCCTACCCACACAAGTGAGGTATCATTTTTATCGGGAGACGTGGGGGAACGCTGGGTGGAAGGAAATTTGTGGCTCCTCTCAGATTCCAGAACTTTCTGCCACAGAAATGTGAGGAACATGTGTTTTTTTAGCCACATTTTGAGGTTTGCAAAGGATTCTGGGTAACAGAACCTGGTCCGAGCCCCGCAAGTCACCCCTCCGTGGATTCCCCTAGGTCTCTAGTTTTCAGAAATGCACAGGTTTGGTAGGTTTCCCTAGGTGGCGGCTGAGCTAGAGGCCAAAATCTACAGGTAGTCACTTTGCTAAAAACAGCTCTGTTTTCTGTGATATGTCCACGTTGTGTTTTGGGGCATATCCTGTCGCGGGCACTAGGCCTACCCACACAAGTGAGGTATCATTTTTATCGGGAGACGTGGGGGAACGCTGGGTGGAAGGAAATTTGTGGCTCCTCTCAGATTCCAGAACTTTCTGCAACAGAAATGTGAGGAACATGTGTTTTTTTAGCCAAATTTTGAGGTTTGCAAAGGATTCTGGGTAACAGAACCTGGTCCGAGCCACACAAGTCACCCCTCCTTGGATTCCCCTAGGTCTCTAGTTTTCAGAAATGCACAGGTTTGGTAGGTTTCCCTAGGTGGCGGCTGAGCTAGAGGCCAAATTCTACAGGTAGTCACTTTGCTAAAAACAGCTCTGTTTTCTGTGATGTGTCCACGTTGTGTTTTGGGGCATATTCTGTCGCGGGTGCTAGGCCTACCCACACAAGTGAGGTATCATTTTTATCGGGAGACGTGGGGGAACACTGGGTGGAAGGAAATTTGTGGCTCCTCTCAGATTCCAGAACTTTCTGCCACAGAAATGTGAGGAACATGTGTTTTTTTAGCCAAATTTTGAGGTTTGCAAAGGATTCTGGGTAACAGAACCTGGTCCGAGCCACACAAGTCACCCCTCCTTGGATTCCCCTAGGTCTCTAGTTTTCAGAAATGCACAGGTTTGGTAGGTTTCCTTAGGTGGCGGCTGAGCTAGAGGCCAAAATCTACAGGTAGTCACTTTGCTAAAAACAGCTCTGTTTTCTGTGATGTGTCCACGTTGTGTTTTGGGGCATATCCTGTCGCGGGCGCTAGGCCTACCCACACAAGTGAGGTACCATTTTTATCGGGAGACTTGGGGGAACATAGATTAGCAAAACAAGTACTATTGCCCCTTGTCTTTCTCTACATTTTTTCCTTCCAAATATAGGAGTGTGTGTAAAAAAGACATCTATTTGAGAAATTCCCTGTAATTCACGTGCTACTATGGTCACCCCGGAATTCAGAGATGTGCAAATAACCACTGCTCCTCAACACCTTATCTTGTGCCCTTTTTGGAAATGCAAAGGTTTTCTTGATAGAATTTTTTCCTCCTTATATTTCAGCAAATGAATTGCTGTATACCCGGTATAGAATGAAAACGCACTGCAGGGTGCAGCTCATTTATTGGCTCTGGGTTCCTCGGGTTCTTGATGAACCTACAAACCCTATATATCCCCGCAACCAGAGGAGTCCAGCAGACGTAACGGTATATTGCTTTCGATAATCTGACATTGCAGGGAAAAGTTACAGAGTAAAACGTAGAGAAAAATTGATGGTTTTTTCACCTCAATTTCAATATTTTTCATTTTCAGCTGTTATTTTCTGTAGGAAACCCTTGTAGGATCTACACAAATGACCCCTTGCTGAATTCCGAATTTTGTCTACTTTTCAGAAATGTTTAGGTTTCTGGGATCCAGCATTGGTTTCATGACCATTCCTGTCATTGACTGGAAGGAGGCTGAAAGCACAAAAAATTGCACAAATGGGGTATGCCCCAGTAAAATGCCAAAATTGTGTTGAAAAATTGGGTTTTCTGATTCAAGTCTGCCTGTTCCTGAAAGCTGGGAAGCTGCTGAGTTTAGCACCGCAAACCCTTTGTTGATGCCATTTTCAGGGGAAAAACCACAAGCCTTCTTCTGCAGCCACTTTTTCCAATTTTTTTGAAAAAAACGAAATTTTCACTGTAATTTGGCCAATTTCTTGGCCTCCTTCAGGGGAACCCACAAAGACTGGGTACCTCTAGAATCCCTAGGATGTTGGAAAAAAGGACGCAAATTTGGCTTGGTTAGCTTATGTGGACAAAAAGTTATGAGGGCCTAAGCGCGAACTGCCCCAAATAGGCAAAAAAAGGCCTGGCACAGGAGGGGGAAAAGGCCTGGCAGCGAAGGGGTTAATGCAGACACTCACTATGATGTAAGGATGCTTGCGTTGGTGTTAACCGTTACATTTACTGCCAGAGCTAGGGGAAACACAGGGGTGGACTGTATTTGTTTAAATACAGCGCATCCCTGTGTTTCAGAAGTGAAGCAGCGGTGTCAATATTGGTGCAGCGCCACGCCAAGCCACTTCTGTGTAAATATGCCCCAAAGTATCTCTGAGCAAACTGCATTACTGTCAAAGAGAAGTCTGACACATGGGACATATCATTGAAAAAGGAACGAAAAAGCTGTCAGAGGAGAGGGTAAATGCAATTTTGAGGATGAGTCTACCCAGAACTCAGAGAGAAGTCAGAATGTTCCTGGGAATGGTTAGCTACTGTAAACAGTAGATGCCAAACTTTTCCCTAGTGGCTAAGCGTTTAGAGAGGCTGCTCTACTTCCTTGGGACAATTAATGTTTGTAAGCTTTTTCTGAGCTGAGAGAAAGTTTCTGTTGGGCCCCAGAACTGGAATTACAATTCTCAATGGGAGTCGAGAGGAAATAATTGTGGCCCAAGGTTTGTCCTCCCACAGATAAGTATACATAAACCTACCAGAAGCCAAGCCCAGATAATGAAAAGCTAACTTTCCTAAGAAACCAGGAAACTGATTCGTTGTCTAAGAAAAACCTCACCCACCAGGATTACCCCTTGGTGGCATGCTTCATCATTGCGTCCTTCCCGTTCCACTGCAGAATGAGGTGTGCTATGGCCGACGGACTACATGGGAGCACGTATGATATATTTGACTATAATGATATGTGAATTGGAGTGGGGTGGTTAAAAAAAGAGTTAAAAATACCTGCCTCCAAAGAAAATCTACGTTTTAATACCTATTCCTGTGGCAGTATGATTACAAATGGGATACATAGAAAGGATAGGGTTATACTATGAACCTGCCTTTCAAAATAAGGTCAACATGTTTCAAGCCTACCCGCAGTCTTCATCAGGGCTAGCAGAAGCTCCCTGGTGCCACTCCTTATAACTAAATATACTGCAAATCCACACCTAATGTATATATATATATAAAAGGTTTTACTATACCTATTTGTGAAGTTGATTCAGATGAATTACATTACAGATATTAACTATGGGTGTCATGGATCCTCAGTTGAAGTTGGGGTTGTAGTCACACTTACTCCAAAGCTCTACTCCTGCCTCTGAACCTGCATAGCTCCTACCCGGGGTCCGAATATTGAACTGGAATGACAGATTACAGTAAGATGTTCATATTATTTTGCAGTGAGAGGGAAGGCTGGGCTCTCTCAGTGCTTACATAGATGCATGGGGAATCAAGAACGCCTGTGGCCTTCTTCTCAATTATCCTTGACCCTGTAGCCACGTGGCTGTATGGTTTTCTCAAATTGGTGACATCCTCTGGTCTCAACATGGAGAAGTGCAAAAGCTCAGTGATGGGATATCCTTTAACTGCTATGGTCCTTCCCTCAGTAGACATTTTACTTACCAGAGTGAAAACCTAATAGATGGCAAATTCCCAACTAACAAATTATGAGCAACAAATCCACCATTGAAAAATGTGACTTTGAAAAGATTCCAGATTTTAAATCCAAGTACTCTGTTACCACTGCCTGAGAGTGATACAAATGATGATTTTGAGCATAATTGTCTAGATATCAAGTATCTATGTACCAAGCCAAGGCCAGACATAAAAGAGGAACCATTGATTGAGCCTGGTTATGTAATCTTTGTGGATGCCTCACGTTTGAGGACCAATATAGATGTATTGAGAGCAGTTTATGCTATCTGTACAATTCAAGAAGCTTAATGGCTTCAAGGCCTTACCTCAAGACAAGTTACAGAACTGATTGCCCTTACCAGAGCTTGCAGTCTAACAGCTCAAATAAGAGTGACTATAGTTACAGATAGTCAGTATGCCTTTGTTGCAGTCCGTGATTTTTGACAGTTATGGTTACAAAAGAGTTTCATAACTTAATCTGTGTCGCCCATCAGAAACAGTGAACATGTAAGGAGATTGCTATGTCTTTGTCAGAAACAAATATGCTGACTAAGTAGATTATTGTGTACTTGTGGCTTTCACATTTAATGGGGCATACACGTATGAATCAGAAGAGAAAAATGTATTTTCAATATTGATATCAATAGTAGATACATGGGATGAGCTCAAGACATTGCAAGAAAATGTTCCGGAAGCAGGACAGCAGGGTTGGATCAGAGCAGAATGTGAAAAAGATGCAAATGAGATTTGGATTTCAGCAAATGGGAATTAGTGTTACCAGGCAATTTAATGTTCCCCATGACACAACATTTCCATGGCCCCACACATTTAGGGAGGGATACAGTGGAGAGATTGTTCATACAAAATTGGTTTAACCCAAAATTCAGGATGCTTACAGAAGAATTGTGGCTATCTTTTGTAACATGGCAACAGATTAATGTAGGTAAAAGAACACCAGTCACACTGAGTCATGTCGGGAGATCAGGTGGTTGCTTCAACAAGATGCAAATGGATTTTATTGAGATGCCTGTTTATAATTGACTGAGATACAGCCTAGTTATATTGTGCATTTTCTCTTGATGGATTAAAGCCTACCCAACATGGAGAAATAACAGTCTCACTGTAGCAAAACTGCTGTTGAGGTTTCTCTGGAATCAGATTGTAGAACTCATTTCAATAATGAAGTCCCTAAGCTGTTGTGTGTCGCATTACAAGTGGAGCAGACGCTGCATTTTAGCTATCATCCAGAGGCACCTCGGAAAGTTGACAAGCTTAATGGAACCATACAAAACACGATTGGCTAAAGTCTTTGCATCCACTTCATTGAATTGGCCTAATGTTTAACCATTGGTGCTGATGAGCCTTCGAAGTACACCTGACAGGAAGACAGGATTATCACTGCATGAGATATTGATGGGGCATGCAATGTAATTGCCTGCTTTACCTGCAAATGCACTTCTGAACATGACAGATGACATGATACATGATTACTACAAAGGATTAGCTGGTGTGGTGTGATTTGTTTCTTGACTGGTTGAAGCTGTCACTGCAAATCCACATCACGATCAATGTCACAACCTCAGCTCTGGTGACTGTGTGCTGATAAAAAGTATGTAAGAAAGTCCTGCTGGAGCCGAGGTGGAAGGGATCCTACCAGGTGATTTTAATCATGAATACTGCTGTTAAGTGCGGCAGATTATTCAATTCTCTTTATTCGGTCAGAATTTAGACCATTAGAGTGCAGTCAACCATACATCAGTACATTAAAAAAAAGAAAGAAGAAAATATAAAAATTATGATAAAACTCTTAATAAATACTAAACGCAAGAACAACCACTGGCTTCTTTATAATCTGGAGAAAATAACAGGAGACCTTCTTGCCTGCTTAAAAACCGATCATCAGCACATTTTGGCAAGCTCCTGCTGTAGGCTATTGAATTTCCATTCACAACTATTTAAAATTTAAAATGGAATGTGCTTTTAGCTATTAATACATATACCAATACATAATAGAGTCAGGACTTCAATGTAAGAATAATTCTGGGACTGCTAGTCTAGGATTCAATATACCATTATCCTAAAGAAAGGCACATAATATGGCCAGGACCACTCGTATTAAAATAGTTCTAGTACTAACAGTCTAAAGTGCAATGTGCTGTCATACAGTAAGTACATTTGTAAATAAATACTATATCTTGACCGTGAATCATAAGAACTGTTCTGATACTAACAGTCTAAAGTGCAGTGTACTGTTATACAGTAAATAGATTGATAAATAAATACATTATCTCAACCATTGATCATAAAGGTTATACATAGAATAATAAAAGCAGAAACTTTTGTTATCATAAAATTATCACTGTAAATTATAATAAAATTTGGTAAGAGAATATCATCTCTAAAACCATTGAATAAAAACAGGAAAAAGGGGAAGAGCCATTCAAAAGTCATAACCATCTATTGTTCCCCACTATTCCTACTATGTGGCTCAGCATTAAAAATCTGACACTAAGGTGGCCCTGTGACGAATGCACCAAGCTGCTGTCAAAAATTTGGTGACCGCACTTACAACCAGTATAGACGAATCATATTTACAAATTCTATAGGCGTTAGCTCGATCATATAATAGCAAAGCTTTGCTCAGTGTGATAATCCATTTTTCCCTAGGACTCTTATATAGGGGACAAAAAAACAGAACATGTTCAATTGATTCCTCATATGTATTGCAGTTTGAGCACGTGTTGGCCTCAGAACTATTCTTCGACCATCGAGCAGTAAAACTATTAACTGGTAAGGTTCCATATCTAAACTGGAGGAATAAAACACAGGCATATGCAGGACTTGGGAGATCAAAAAATTGCTCAGACCATGGTTCTTGTTTGGCAAGCAGGAACTCAGATGTTAATCGGCCCACCCCATTACCATGGAGGATCTCTTCATTGGCCTTCTCCCAGTTTCTTTGTTTAACTAGTGAGGTAGCATTGGTGGGGATCGACCCGGGTCTCTCCCAAAAGTGGGGGAAAGCCTGTTCGTCCCAGGCCAATTTCATCTCCCTCAACCAGCTGACCATTTTCCAGTTACAATGGGTCTTTATAAGATCTTTAATTGCCTCTCGAAAGGGTTCCAGTTCTTCCATATTCCATAAGCAGATCCAATATAAGAGAGGTCTCAGACGCGCTACATCTTTGATGCTGTTTGTTCCGAGATCAAGTCTGAGAGGGATCATCGGTGTACCCCTCCCCAACCTAGTTATATACTGAAAAAAGGATTCTCGTTAATTTGGAGGACGTCCAACTGCCTTTGGGATCCCCATAACTCTGCCCCGTACAGTACAGCACCTCGAAATTTAACTTTGTATATTTCAAGGATTCTGCAACACACCTAGAAAGAGGTAAATGCCTTCCAGGATTGTTTTTGTGTCTCTTCCTGCACAAAAACAATCTTGCAGGTACAATTGTGCAAGGGTGCCTATGTTGGCATTAGGTTGCCAAAAAGGCGCCAGTGCAGCGGGAAAGGACAGAAATCTCTGTATGCTATAGATACAACACATTCCTAATCTTTCCTTTTGAAGCAGGGGAGCACAGCAAGGTCACTTGCTATTCTGCTCTGCACCAAAATCCCATAAATAGGGGCCAGTGTCATTGAGCAGAACCAAGAGCGCTGGTGACTGTACCACCTCATGTTGCACAAGAATAAGGAGCAATAAGGCAAGAGGCACAAGAGCAAGGAGGAGAAAGGGGTGGAATGATGCAGGCAGGTGAATCAGTCCAGTTTCCTGAGATCTCACAAAGTGGTGTTGAAATTTCTGATGAAGAAGAAAGCGAAGTACTCAACCTGAAGTGACAGTTGAATCAATACCAGAACAATTAGAAGATCCAGGTGAAGGAGCAAGTGCTATATCAAAAGGAGTCACTTACAATGCTGAATGGGCAAAAACGTATGGTGGAATGAAATTGAGAGAAAGTCCATCAGATGAAAGCATACCGCCAACAATTGCTGAAGAGGCAGAGTCAAGTGGTATAAATTACACAGAAGGAGAAGATCAGCAAATACCCAGGAGATCAAAAAAGAAATAAAAAAAGTGAGAATACCTTGTTGGGTTTATTCTGCACCGAATGGATGTACTACATGAACCAAGTGCTAAATGTCCCGATATCAGATTTGCTAGATTTGAGTAAAGAGCTGCCTGAACCACCTTAATGTCATATTGAAGGCCTTATTTCCACTCTGGTGGTCGGACGAGCCGCCCGCCAAAGCCACGGTGAGGAAGCTGCCTCCCCCAGTCATATTATAATTTTTCTATCAGGTTGGCCAGCAAAAACATTGTATTACCACATGTCCACCAGTCAGCCCGTTGGAGACAGTGCCATGGCATTGGCCTAGGCTCCCTTTAGCTCACTTAAGGGAGCCGAGGCCAATGCTGTTGCACAACAGCACCATTGGAATGCTCAATGTCTGCACCATGGGCATGGGCAATGGAGGGGCCCCCCCATAGCCCCCAGCACTGGCTTTGCACCAGCCTTTTCGTGGCAGAGTCGTGATCCGCAGAGCGGTGGCTGACCACAACTCAAACCTGCTGCCATCCCATTGGGATCCATGATCCTGGTAGTTGTAGTGGTCCCCTGGTGGTCTGTCTGCTAGGGTTGTAATCTGGCGATCAGGAGTGAGGTGGTCTGACCGCTACCGCTTGTTTGGTGGTCCTCACACTGCCAAACTTGTAATAGGGCTCTGAGTCTGTAATTGTCTGAAAGAAACTAAACGTTGTCTGGAAAACTTTATTGAATGAGAAATACAATAGACTGAAATAAAAACGGATATGTTGCTAAATAAAAAGAATTATGATGATTTCCTGAGGCCCGAGTCAGTAGAAAAGTAGGGAAAATATTTTAGAAGAAAACTAAGTAGGGTGAAGGATGAATACATAAAGATTGCTGTAAATAAAGCTGAAAATAACCAACTGAACTAAAATACTAAAATACTTTTTTGAAAAGCTGTGTGTGCAATAATTAAATTTGAAAAAAACCTATTAAAATGTTTGCTGTTGCACTTGTGTAATATTCTATGCGGAGTCTCGTGCCGCAGCTGTCCTCGTCTGTTCACGTGACTCCGAAAGGAATGTATTGCACGTGTGCCCGGTGGGATTCGACCGCAGTTGGAGCCATTCTCCACATCTGCTGGTCGCTTAGGGACACGCTACATGTTGACTTGAACTAATACCAAATAAAGAAGAAAACTAACTTAACATGTGTGTGTCCTTGTTCATTGGAAGACACAACACAATTTTGCGATGAGCGGAAGATGACTCACACTTTCAGCGTGTCTTCCCAGTTGCCCCTCTCCAACTCTTTTCTGTCTTCGGAGCGGGTGGGCGGAGTCAGAAGTGTGCAGAGATTCATTTCTGGAGCCTTAAAGGGGCATGCTCCTGGCTTTGGTAGTGCTGACTTGCTGGAGCATTAGAGGGGCAGGCTCCTGGAACTTCTTAAAGGGGCAGGCTCCTGGCTTTGATAGTGCTGCCTTCCTGGAGCCTTAAAGGAGCAGGCTCCTGGAACTTCTTTGCTGGAGCCTTAAAGGGGCAGGCTCCTGATTTTAAAGCTGCTGCCTTGCTGGAGCCTTGAAAGGGCAGGCTCCTGGAATTTCTGTGCTGGAGCCTTAAAGGGACAGGCTCCTGATTTTAAAGTTGCTGCCTTGCTGGAGCATTTAAGGGGCAGATTCCTGGAGCTTCATTGCTGGAGCCTTAAATGGGCAGGCTCCAGGATTTATAGCTGTTCCTTCCCTTAATGGGACAGATTCTTGGTGAAGCTGCTTCCTGCCTGCATGGTGCTTCGTGGATGAGTATTTCTCGTGCGAAGGTGTTCCCTGCCTGCAGCTTTATTGGAGCTCTCCAAGGTACTGCTTATACAGGAGCATTTTGCTGGTGACGTCATGGGAGCCTAGAAGAGGAAGACTCACTGCTTCTTATACATCGTCGGCTGGCCTCTCTGGTACTTGGTTAGAAGATGCAAATCTGTGTACATTGGAACTTGCAACTGCGGTTGAGACTCTGGATCTTCATGAGACAGTACAGGAAGCTGGGATGTCAAATGCGTGTTGAACAATAGCAATGGTGACACGCACACCTCTGTTGTACTCTATTTCTCTATATGTGCCTAATGTGTTATGTTATATTGTGCATCATTTTAGGGGTTGTCTAAGTCACCGGTTGGGTGGGCACAATTAGAGGGAGGCAAGGTGTGAGCATTTAAAATTGAATGTGAGAATGGCAAATTCACACATGGCCAATTTACCCTCTGTGTTTTTGGATGAGCCAGGGCTGCCATGGGTCAGATGGAGTCAATGGTTCAGAACGTTCAAAAGTTACTTGATTGCTATTGATGGGGAAGCATTTCAGGTAGCTAGGAAGACATCTTTGTTATATAATTATTTGGGTACAGAGGGTCAAAGGATATTTGATCATTTACCCGAGGTGCGCTCATCTTCTGATGGAGATGTAGACGAGTACACTGAGTCTATTAGGCGATTAGAGAAGCATTTTGAAAAAGAGCACAGCACAATTGTCGAGAGACATAAGTTTTTCACATGTAGGCAGTTTGAACACGAGACTATTGATGACTTTATTGCTGAGTTGAGAATATTAGCATCCTCCTGCAAATTTGTTGGACCCATTGAACAGTATCTGAGAGATCAGCTAGTGGTGAACTGTTTCAATCCTAAGGTTCAGGAAAGGCTTTTGTGCAGTAGGAACCCAACTTTATCGGAAACGCTTGAGATTGCAAGAGGAATCGAAAGATCACAGATGGCCTCAAAAGTGTTGAACAAAAGTAAGACTTGATGTGAGAGTGTCAATGTGGTTGCCTGCAAGATGATTTCTACTTTGTCGTGCAAGGGAGAAGGGAAGAAGAAAGTGAAGAGTGAAGTCTGTTTTAGATGTGGGTCCAAAAATCACATGGCGAATTATTCTTGTTGCCCTGCTATAGGTAAATCTTGCTCGAAATGCAAAAAGGTAGGGCATTTTGCACGTGTGTTCAGAAGTCTTCTAGGGTAATGTTGGTTTACGACCTCTCACAGCAAGATGGGAAAGTAGGAATGCGGGAGTATGAACAAAGTGAAAGGATAAACATGCTTGACACGGGTATCGAAGAGGATGGTAAAGTTGGGGAACCGGTGTGTGTGATAACTATGGGTACCAATGGTGTGAAAATCACAGTTGATTCTGGTTGTTTGAAAAATGTTGGCAAGGGGTAACTTTATATGCTCCCTATATTCATACCATAGCTTTTGGGGGTCAAGAGATTGAATTATGTGGCTATTTTATGGAACATTTGCAGTACAAGGATAGGTTCATTCATATCAAGGTATATGTTGCTAAACAAGGGTAAAATATTCTAGGATGGAAGGACCAGGGTAAGTTTGGGATGATCCTCAAACCTGGAACTGCTCATCCAATCTCTTTAGTGGGCAGTGTGGAAGGGATTGGAGGTACACTGGAGGAAGTGTTGTCTAAACATAGTGCTGTGTTTGCAGATAAACTGGGGATGGTGAAAAGTTTTGAGCACAAGATCATCCTCAAGCCTAATGCTGTTCCAGTCACACATAAAGTTCGTAATGTTCTGTTATGTATTAGGCAGAATCTTAAAGATCACCTGACTCAGCTGTGCAAGGATGGGGTGATAGAACCAATAGAGTCCTCACAATGGATTTCTCCCATTGTGGTTGCCATTAAGAATTCCGGGGACCTGAGGCTTTGTGTTGACCTCAGATCTTTGAATAAGAACATTCAGGTTGATTGTTTCCCTTTGTCCAAGATACAGAACATTTTGGCCCAGTTGGGTGGAGCTAAGATTTTTTCGATTCTTGATCTGAGAGTGGCATATCATCAGGTGGAACTCAGACAGGAGTCTAGATAGCTTACTGCTTTCAACACGCCGTTTGGGCCTTTCCAGTTTCTGAAGATGCAGTTTGGGTTGGCTTTGGCAGCTTCCCTCTTCCATAAACTGATGTATCATCTATTTGGCGAAGAGAAGGGAGTTTTGATGTATCAGGATGATATTTTGATCAATTCAGATTCTGTACTGTCTCATTTGGCCAAGCTAGACAAAATTCGTAGTATCCTTGAGGTTCAAGGGACGACAGTTTCTAAACAAAAATGCAAATGTATGCTGAAGGAAGCAGAGCATTTGGGTCACAAGATTTCTGAACTTGGTATTAAACCTAAAGATGATCACTTATTGGCTATAGACAAGTGTGCACCACCAAAGGATAAAGACCAATTGAGATCCCTTTTTGGGTCTTTGTGAATATTATGCAAGGTTTGTGCAAAATGTTGCTTTGCAATGTGAGCCCTTATGGGAATTATTGCGTAAAAATGTAATGTATGCTTGAGGAGAAGAACAAACTGAGGCTTTCATTATTCTAAAGAAGGTCATTATGGAGGCACCTGTGATTCAACCATTCAATGGAAAAGGGCTGTCTGTGGTGACAGTGGATGCAAGTAATACTGGGATTGGTGCAGTATTGACACAAATTGTGGAAGGTAACGAGCACACTGTGTCGTTTGCTTTGCGTAGATTGACGCCATCTGAGAACAACTACAACACTATTGAAAATGAAGCATTAGCTTGTGTGTGGGCTGTACATCATTTTGCTACATATTTGTGGGGATGGGAGTTTTTGTTAGTCACAGACCATAAGCTATTGAAATATTTATGGAATGAGAAGGGGATGGGAAATGCAAGTCCCCGATTGGTTAGGTTGTTGTCCAAAATGCATTCTTTTAGCTTCATGATGAAACATATTAAAGGAGGACGGAAATGCAGGGCTGACTTTTTATCTAGGTGTCCTGTTACTGATGAATGTAATGTCACAGAGGGGAGTGAGGATGATAATGAAGTGGTAATTGGTTTGGTGGATGGGGTGGTAATTTTTGAAGGTGTGATTTTGAAGGAAAGTTGGGAAAAGGAAGTGGAGAAGGATTGTTTGTTAAAAATTGTAAAGGAGCATATCACAAAGGGGTGGCCAAGAGAGGGTCAAGTAACGGAAGAGGTGAAACCGTTCTTTAAGGTTAAAGAAGAGCTGAGTGTGGAAGGTAATTTAGTCATGAGGGGCACAAAGTTGATGCCACTATTGGTATTGAGAAACCAACTGGTTATGTTGACTCACCAGGGCCATGTGGGGGTTACAGGTACTAAGAAGAAACTTTGGGGGTCATTCTGACCCTGGCGGTAAAATCCGCCAGGGCCGGGGACCGCAGATGCACTGCCAACAGGCTGGCGGTGCATCCCTGGGCATTCTGACCGCGGTGGTACAGCAGCGGTCAGAAACGGGAAACCGGCGGTGTACCGCCGGTTTCCCGCTGCCCTGGGGAATCCTCCATGGCGGCGCAGCTTGCTGTACCGCCATGGGGATTCCGACCCCCTTACCGCCATCCTGTTCCTGGCGGTTTTGGCCGCCAGGAACAGGATGGCGGTAAGGGGTGTCGTGGGGCCCCTGGGGGCCCCTGCAGTGCCCATGCCAATGGCATGGGCACTGCAGGGGCCCCCGTAACAGGGCCCCACCAAGACTTTCAGTGTCTGCCATGCAGACACTGAAAATCGCGACAGGTGCAACTGCACCCGTCGCACCCTTTCCACTCCGCCGGCTCCATTCGGAGCCGGCATCCTCGTGGAAGGGGGTTTCCCGCTGGGCGGGCGGGCGGCCTTCTGGCGGTCGCCCGCCCGCCCAGCGGGAAACTCAGAATAACCACGGTGGTCTTCTGACCGCGCAGCGGTATTCTGGCGGCTCCCGCCGGCCCTGCGGTTACCGCGGCCGGCGGGAGTCAGAATGACCCCCTTTGTCTGTACTATTGGTGGCCTGGCATGGATGTTTGTGTGGAGGTTGTGGTTGGCAATTGTAGTAAGTTATGCAGTCAGAGAAGTCTGTGGGTGTGCGGAACACTCTATTGTGTCCAGTCAATTTTCCGGAGTCGCCATGGGAAAAGATTGATGTGGATTTCATTGGTCCTACAGGAGGCAGGAATGAAGGGAAGCGGTTCATTTTGGTGGTGGTGGATTACCATTCTAAATGGGTTTCGTATACGTTTATGAGAAAACACAATACTACAGAGTTTATAACATTTTTGAAGAAGCTTTTTCGTTTGGAGGGTGTTTCGGAGTTTATGGTGACAGACAATGGTGTGCAATTTGTTTCCCATTTCATGAGAAAGGTTTTAAACGAGATGGGGGTGAAACATCTGACAACAGCATTGTATAGTCCACAAGGTAATGGAATGGTGGAAAGGGTTAATCGTGTGTTCAAAGAGACTGTACAAATGGCAATGGAGGCAGGAGAGTCCATTCAGGAAGCTGTTGCAGAAAGAATATGGTGTTATTTAAACACCCCGCACTCCACGATGGGGGTTACTCCTTTTGCTTTGTAGAGGGGTGGACACTGGTATAATGAGTTGCCCCCGAAATGGGTGACTGACAAATCAAAAGGCCCAGCCACAGGCCCAGCATTCAAACTGTTAGAGATAAGGTGCAAGATTCACAGGAAAAGGCTAAGTCCAGATATGATGATCTAAAAAAGGTGAAAGAGGTTGATTTTGCAATAGGTGATTGGGTGAGGATAAGAAGACCTCACAGGGTTAAAGGTAGCAAATATTTTCCAGCAAGCAAGGTGGTCTGGGTTTCCAAACACTCTGTGATGGTTGAAGGGAGGAAGTGGTGGAGCAAGAGGAAAGTAGTCAAAGTAAATGTGAAAGAGAATGCTTGTGGTAGTGGTAAGGAGGATGTGATTGTTGATGGTGTCACTGGAGGACGGTTTGTGGAAATGGATGGTTTCGGTATGGATCGCCTATGTGATGAAGAAGACTTTACGTCTGGTGCGTGTGGGGGTGTGGGTGCAGAGATCGTTATGAGTGATGATGGGGGTGTTGGAGAGGGTATGCAAGGTCAGAAGTCCAAACAAGTTGTGAGGAAACCCGAATATCTGGTAGATTATGTGTTGAATTAATTTGGTACTGTTTTGGGGTTTTTGTGTTCTTGTTAAGGGGGATGATGTGTTGTATTCTATGGCAAGTCTCGTGCCGCAGCTGTCCTCGCAACTTCACGGGACTCCGAAAGGAATGTGTGGCGTGTGTGCCCGGTGGGGTTCGATGGCAGTGGGAGCCGTTCTCCACATCTGCCCGTCGCTAGGAGACACGCTACGCAATGACTTGAACTAATACCAAATAAAGCAGAAAAACAACTCACTGTGTGTGTGTCCTTGTTCATTGGAAGACGCAACAACTTTCCATTTGAAAAAGATCTGACTTTAGGCAAGCATGTGTTTCCTAACCAGGGCTAGATGGAAGATTATTATGGGAGTTATATTTTTTAGTAGCCACAGCATTATTGTCAGTGATACACTTTACACCAGAGAAAGATAAATCTGTGTTTTCATTTTCTAACATGACATCTGCACATGCAGTAGATGAGGATAAATTAAAAGCCTCATTTGTAGATTAGATGAAAGAATATTACACAGAAAATGTTTATTCCAGATTAGTTCAAGAATACACTCAAGCTATAGAAGCAAAGAATTGTTATCTGTGTGCACTTACCTTCTTCAGCTACGGAGGAAGTGACATAGCATTATGTACTTTTGTCATATGCTATTACAGGTAGTATATTGCTTAGCTTAGTCAAGAACACTTTGAATACCACTATTCTAACGTTGTCTTGATTCTTTCAAAAGTACCTTGACAGAAGAACATGAATTTACATCCAAAAGCAAAGGAAATAGAAACAGCTTGATTCTATTTTAGACATTTTCTTACTATGGACACTCTAAGGTATATGAAAACAATTTGACAGGCCTAAGAGACCATTAGAGAAGACATCATAATGTTAAACGAAATAAGATCGTACATTGAAAACAGAGATGAAGATGTTTTAAAAAACGTGTGGGAAAAGGATGAAGATGAGTATAGAAGAAAAATGATGTATCCAAAATTGAAATTAGGCAATAAACAAAAAGGGGAAATTTGTGCCTTTAGAAGAAGAAACTGACATTAGAAAGAGACTTGGATAAGATAATAATTGTGAACACACATTTGAACTCTCAAGTGGTGCATAGCAGATTTTAAAAGGTGATGAACCAATTATTCCAGGAATTTATTTAATTTGTGGACAAGACACTTATTTCAAATTACTGCCAATTGGGAGGGTATTTGATATTTAGCTTTGCACTTTTTGAAGATGTATCATTTATTTAGTATAGATGTTTTAACAACGACACAAGCACACTAACATACATGTAGTATCAATGATGGAACACGATTAGTGAGAGATAGTTTGGTGCAATTACCCCATAGGAGTGAGTTTAAATTATGAAAAGATTTGAAAGCTTTCAATAGAGGTGAGAAAATCAGCAGCTAGTGCTTCTTGAGTGTAGCTAGGGATTTACACAGAAGTAGTGGAAATTAGATTAATGGTTTTGCAAAATCGATTAGCATTAGACATTTTACTCGCAGAAAAAAGCAGACTGCGAGGTGCTGAAAATTCAGCATTGCTGCACATCTATTCCAGATGAGAGTAAGACATTTTTTAAATACATGGAAAACATTACTGACCTGAAACCTGATTTAGAATCATTAGAAACTACAAGTGTTTCAGGAAGTTTTGGCAGAGGAGTTTCTGTAATTGGCCAGAGAGAGAAATAGATTTCTCATCAATAGAGAAACTAAAAGGCAAAAAAAATGTGAAAGATTGAAAAGAAAAAGAAAAGACTCAGCTGAAGAAGAGAGGTACCTTTAAAGATTTAATCTGTAAAGAATTTGTTATGGTTAGATATCATCAGAGGGGGAAAGTTTTAAAATAATGAAAATAATACAATGATGTCTAGAATTAACATGTAGGCCTTCCACGATAATGCAGATCTTTTTTTAATTCAAGTAAGAGCAGTTCTACAAAACTGGTCTAGGTTAACAATGTGAAATGTTAAACTTTCAACAAAGTGACAAGCTGAGAGCACAATGACCTAATGTAAAAGAAGTTTCTTTTAACCTTCTCATATGCATATTTTTCATAGAATACAAGAATGCATCAGATTGTTTTAGTTTAACTTTGCAAAATGTTTTTATACACACGCTAATGCGTAGTACATTGCATGAATAGGTAGTTTGTGATTTAGTAAGATGATATAAAAGCTCCACTAGGAAATTGCAGTTTTCTTTAGCAGAGTAAATGATGAGAACCCTCACTGATTTGTACAAAGTGTTTGATAAAAATGATTCATTTAAACATTGCTGTCTGACGACTATTGCTTCTGTGGCGAGACAATGACAAAATGTTCCTGTTCTCATAAAGACACAGAAAGCTGATTAACTGATGAGAGGAAGAAAAAGAAACATGTTGCAAAGATTTAGATGCCTTATCTTATATTAGTGCGTGTTCCTAGAGTAGGTTAGGGCATTCTCTCCATACTCATTCTCTTTCTTGCCTGAACCTATGTAGCTTTGATGGTCTACTGAGTTTCGTAAATTTTTCTTTAAGGGAAGTTCTGCTTTGATTGATTACTGAAATTTAACTCTGAATCTTCATGCTTGAACCTCTCTATTTGGAGCGCTTTATGGGTTGTGACTGACTTTTTTTTCTCGTCATTCCCAAATCCTTCCTGAATCTTAGAATAGGGATTCTTTCCTTGATAGAACATGCTTAATGCATTCATTATGAATTTACTGATTATTACGATTTATTAACTATTAATTGATATTAATGACATTATATGCTGAGGTAAATAAAGATTGAGCAGCTAAAATAACGTATTAATTAATCAAACTTGTGAACTCACGCAAACTCTGATCATTCACTGAAAAATAATAATTGAAAATCTGATGACTATTTAATTGATGTACAGCTCCTGGTTAATCTCGTCTACGTCCAGGTCTGCCGGCCTGTGATGCAGCGTTTTCTACTCTGATGAGCTGGTAAGCTTCACTTCATAAACCAATATTTAACTGAGATCCCTGCTCCAGCAGGACCATAGGTGAAATGAGGGTTAATTGCTTGACTCTGCATAATAGGGCATAATTGAAAAGCTCTTCTTGTATGTGGCATCCTGAAAAGCATCACTGTACATCACAGTTATCACTGGATGATGATTTAGAAGAAGATAACAATAAGATAACAATAAACAAGAACCCTCATTCTAAGGCGCACATTGTGCCCCAAGTCATAATCGACTAAACCGCTACAAGCTGCTCACAAAATAGTTCTCAAAGGCTAAAATGACTGGATCAAAACCAAGATGAGTCCAATCATTCCCAGCTTACTATACCCCCTTGCCCTTCATCATATAAAATCACTCCCTGAATCACAGTCACTTTTATCCACTAAATATCCTACCACTCTTTCCACTCCACACCATCCCTCTTTGTACCTCATTATCCTACTCTCCTTCATAAACCATATCACTTTTGTCCCTCATTTTGCTTTCTGCACCGCCCACAAAATCCCTCATCAGCCCTCATCATCCTGCTTTCCTCTATAAACCACAACATCCTGATTTTCAACTCACTATCACAAATCTATTCAATTCAACATTTTCCCTTGAGCATGTAGAACAGAGCAGTCACTGTGACACTTGTCCTAAGTGTTCTTATGCCTGCCTTACAGTTTCAGGTCTGGTTGTTACTGAAGAATGTAACCTTTACAGGAGGTTAACTGACTGCCAGCTATGGATAGGCTGTGTCTCATAAAAAATGTGTCTGATGCCCCACCAAGGGTTACTTTGCATTTAAATGGGTATTTGCACTGACAAGTGATTTTTGCCTTGAAATATATTATATATGGGGAGCAATATTCTAATGGGTTGTCTGACAAAACATCTCCAACCAAAATATTGGTGACAAATATATTGACAACAAAAATATAGAAGACCACAATATCATAAAAAATTTATAAGTATATTGAATTGTAGCTGTTATGCACTATATTATGTTTAAAACATATATTAAAAATAATAATATATTTTTTAAAATATACTTGGAATATAAAAAATAGAAATAAGTATACCCTCCAAATATAAAATAAATCTGGAACATTTAAAATAATTGCAAAAAAATAAACATAATATTTAAAATATGTTCTATTTAAACATTAATAATAAAACATTCTAGTAAAATAATTATACTATTAAATATTATTAATATAAAAAAATGCAAACATCAACATAAAGTAACAACATAAAAAGAATACAAAACAAAAACATTAATAGCATTTAATTTACAGTAAACAACATTTTAAAATTATAGCAAACATATTAAAATTAATGTAAAAACAAATTTCAAATATAGACTGAGAGAGCAAACATTCAGTACTCGTATTCTAACCTGAGCAACAGTATGTAAAGCATTCGAATTTGGACGAGTCAGATTTACTATTCCCACTACAACATTTGCAAAAGTAGGGAAAGTATCAGACTTTGGACGGGTCATATTTACTAATCCCACTCCAACTTTAGCAAAAGCATGGAAAATATTGGACTTTGAAGGGGTTACATTGACTATTTCCACCCTAACTAAGCAACAGTATGGAACGTATTGGACTTTGGAGTGGTCAGATCTCCTATTCCTAGTCGAACCTGAGCAACAGTAGGTAAAGTGTTGGACTTTGGAGTGGTCATATTCACTGTTCCCACTCCAATCTGAGCAACAGTAGGAAAAGTGTTGCACTCTGTAGGGTGTCACAGCTACGATTCTCAGTCCAATGTAAACAAAAGGAGGGAAAGTGTTGGATTTGAAGGGGCTAGATTTATTATTCTCACTCCTATGTTTTTGTAATTAAACCATTTGAATACAGATCAAAAATGAAAGCATATTAAAAAAATAAATAAATGCCAGCTCAAAGAATATAGAATTTACATTACAAATAAAAAGTTAAAATAAAAAATATGAAAACTATTTTACATTAAAACACTTCCCTCCCTACTGACTTAAAAATCAAACTCAGACAAACAATTAAAATTAATTGGATTAATAAATACTATCATAAAAATGAAAAATTATTAAATCTACATTGATTGGTAAACTGAGCAATTAATACATCAGCAATGTTGTCCAGAGTTTAACAATTTTATTAATCATTAAGAAACAATTAATTAAGATAGGGAAATAAAAACAATCACAATTAATTCATTTATATATTTAAATATCAATTAAAAATTCAATTGCTCAAGAAACTAATGATAACTCAAAAACCTACAACCCCAATAATCTGCTACCAAATATACAATTTCTAATTACCTAAAAAAAGTCAATTAAAAATTTACAAACTGTACTAAAATAAACAAAACACAAATATTCTTAAACTAATAACGTATACAACTAAAAAAAGGGATACTCATCAAACTAACTGAAACAATTTCTTATGCAACTATATTAGACAGAATGATACCATAAATGACAATATTAAAAAAAAATTAACTATCTAAACAGATGATATTCCTACCATTTACATTCTCTTCCACTATATTTTAGAAATCCCAATATTTGTGACCAATTATATTTCTTACACAATAACACTGACCAAAACGCTATTAAGAACCAAATTCATGGACCTCTTGTTAGCCACCACCTCTCCTTGATACATGTTTATTCTGACAACCATTCTTCAAGGTCATCCCAGCTATAACAAAACAACACAATGCAAACTAATTCCCTGCAGACGGACTTGGCCATAAGCATGAGTCAAATGAGAGGGGTGAGTACTCACCTCTTACTTCATTACATCTACTTACTAACTGAGCACAATATAAATCCCAAAATGAATTTGTCATCAAAACAGTATCATCTGTCATGTTACCGCCAGTATATTTGAGTCAAACTCAGTAGATCCCATTAGCCGCAAAAAGTTAATATAGCCTTACTGAAGAAAAGGAGAACTGGCAGGTGTGCCTCTCTCTTCATCCTCATTGAGTTAAGCTCAACAGTAAAGGAAAGTTTCAAGTTACACAAACCTGTAAGAGAATCTCTCATTCCCATGTGGTTTAGGTTGAGCCCTGCTCTAACATCGGAAATCAATATGCATATAATAGTTGATATTTCATATATAGTTATTTATTAAACACTACCTACTTATAAAGCAAGTGAATTAGAATGATTGTAAATAATAAAATTAGCTCAGAAATAACAGTGCATATTCGTACAAAGGTGAAATTCGCCAGAATCATATTTCATCGCACATTACCTAGTTTGAACTCAACTGGTTGTAAGCAGTGTTCTAAAGACATGATTAACTAGGTTTTGTTTATTTGGTATATTTCAAGACTTGGGTTGTCAAATCGTAGGACCAGGAGAGGCTGTACAAGTGAAGCACACCTTCTACTTGAACCTAGATAATATCTTCTCACCTTGCTTGATGACCTACAGTCCTATACTTCAATATAGGATTTGGGTAATTACAGAAATTTGTACTGTTTCGATTGATATGCTGATCGGTTCCTGTACATTACACATGCCATTGGGATAATATTTGTACACAATATGTACTTGTGGGAGAGTGAGCCTATATTTTTCACAATGTTCCCTTACTTCAAGCCACCATTAAAATATCAGTTTTCCCCTGATTCTTATTTTTAATATGAAAATTATACAAACCTGACTCTTCTTTTCCTTTCTAGGCAGAAAACGACAAATTAGACAACATTTCAGAGGCATTACGCTGAACAGAGATTTGTATTGTCTGTCTAAACCCGCTCCCATAACAGTAACTTTTGGCTTTTTCTATGCATGATATTCAATGGAGCGAGGAGGAATTAGCTCATGCTTTTCTTCTGTTTCATTATACAATATACTCCAACAATGCATTTTGCTCAAAATTGCATGCCCTAGCTTATTGCTACTCTCCCTCCCTTTTCCTGTAGAACAGAACAAAATTGAGCTGCTGTGCTTCTAAACAATGTGTGCATTCGTAAATGTACACATTCCCTTCTCTCTCTTGTTAGTATGTGTTAGAAAAAGCAGGACTCCAAGCATACAGCTAACTACTGTGTAAGTAAAAATGAGAAGTTGGCCTACTTTCTGTTACTAGGCATTTCACTTGCATATCTCATGCGCTGCATCTTATCACAAAAAGCAAAGTTACGATAGCAATCCATTGTATGCATCACTTAAAAAACACACAAATCCTGATTCACACAACAGACCTGCAGGATACAAAGACTACAAATCATACTCTACAGTTCTCTTCCACAATCACTTTCCTACCATTTACTTGTCGGATGACCCCACCCTGTTGGTCGAAATTCAATAAATGAATTGTGTTAGAAATGGGGTCTTTGGGTGACAGTCAGGTTACCCCCTGTTCAAGCAAGGACCCTCACTCTAGTCAGGGCAAAAGAGAATCACCCTCAGCTAGCCCCTGCTTACCCTCTTGGTAGCTTGGCAGAGCAGTAGGCTTAACTTCAGAGTGCTAGGTGTAAAGTATTTGTACCAACACACACAGTAACTTAATGAAAACACTACGAAATGACACAACACAAGTTTAGAAAAATAGGAAATATTTATCTAAACAAAACAAGACCAAAACTACAAAAATACACCATACACAAGTCAAGTTATCAATAAAAATGCAAAAAGAGTCTTTAAGTAGTTTTAAACACACACTAGCGCTGCTAGCGTGAAATTGTACCTGTTGTGCGTCAAAAATAACCCTGCACGTGTGGGTGTCCGTCAAAAATAACCCCGCACCGGCAGGTGTGAGTCGGAAATCCAGCCGCACGATGATCCGAAAACCCCGCAGCACAGGTTGTGATCTCCCAGCCTCAGTCAGCGATGCTGCGCGTTGTTTCTCCTGCTCCGTGCGTTGATTCTTCGGTCGCGTTTCCTGCAAGCGTCGTTTCTCAGCTGCGGAGCCTGCAGCGCGTCATTTTTTCAGCCGCAGATTGGAGTAGTGTCAATCTTTTCCCCACACGGCGCTCTGTGCGTGGATTTCCTTGTCTTTAGGCTGCCAGCTTCTCCTTTCAGGGTCCCAGGAACTGGATGGGCACCACAGGGCAGAGTAGGAGTCTCTCCAGAGACTCCAGGTGCTGGCAGAGAGAAGTCTTTGCTGTCCCTGAGACTTCAAACAACAGGATGCAAGCTCTAGATCAATCCCTTGGAGATTTCTTCTCAAGATGGAAGGCACACAAAGTCCAGTGTTTGCCCTCTTACTCTGGCAGAGGCAGCAACTGCAGGATAGCTCCACACAGCACATTCACAGGCAGGGCAGCTCTTCTTCTTCAGCTGTTCCAGAAGTGTTTCTAAATTCTGTGGTTTTGGGTGCCCTTCTTATACCCAATTTCTCCTTTGAAGTAGGCCTACTTCAAAGTAATGTCTCTTTTGAATGTGAAATCCTGCCTTGCCCAGGCCAGGCACCAGACACTCACCAAGGTGTTGGAGACTGCATTGTGTGAGGGCAGGCACACCCATTTCTGGTGTAAGTGACCACTCCTCCCCTCCCTCCTAGCACAGATGGCTCATCAGGAAATGCAGACTACACCCCAGCTCCTTTTGTGTCACTGTCTAGTGTGAGGTGCAACCAGCCCAACTGTCAAACTGACCCAGACAGGGAATCCACAAACAGGCAGAGTCACAGAAATGGTATATGCAAGAACATGCTCACTTTCTAAAAGTGGCATTTTCAAACACACAATCTCAAAATCAACTTTACTAAAAGATGTATTTTTAAATTGTGAGCTCAGAGACCCCAAACTCCACATGTCCATCCGCTCCCAAAGGGAATCTACACTTTAATCAGATTTAAAGGTAGCCCCCATGTTAACCTAGAAGAGGGACAGGCCTTGCAACTGTGAAAAACTAATTTAACAATATTTCACTGTCAGGACATATAAACCACATTACTATACAGGGAGTGCAGAATTATTAGGCAAATGAGTATTTTGAGCACATCATCCTCTTTATGCATGTTGTCTTACTCCAAGCTGTATAGGCTCGAAAGCCTACTACCAATTAAGCATATTAGGTGATGTGCATCTCTGTAATGAGAAGGGGTGTGGTCTAATGACATCAACACCCTATATCAGGTGTGCATAATTATTAGGCAACTTCCTTTCCTTTGGCAAAATGGGTCAAAAGAAGGACTTGACAGGCTCAGAAAAGTGAAAAATAGTGAGATATCTTGCAGAGGGATGCAGCACTCTTAAAATTGCAAAGCTTCTGAAGCGTGATCATCGAACAATCAAGCGTTTCATTCAAAATAGTCAACAGGGTCGCAAGAAGCGTGCGGAAAAACCAAGGCGCAAAATAACTGCCCATGAACTGAGAAAAGTCAAGCGTGCAGCTGCCACGATGCCACTTGCCACCAGTTTGGCCATATTTCAGAGCTGCAACATCACTGGAGTGCCCAAAAGCACAAGGTGTGCAATACTCAGAGACATGGCCAAGGTAAGAAAGGCTGAAAGACGACCACCACTGAACAAGACACACAAGCTGAAACGTCAAGACTGGGCCAATAAATATCTCAAGACTGATTTTTCTAAGGTTTTATGGACTGATGAAATGAGAGTGAGTCTTGATGGGCCAGATGGATGGGCCCGTGGCTGGATTGGTAAAGGGCAGAGAGCTCCAGTCCGACTCAGACGCCAGCAAGGTGGAGGTGGAGTACTGGTTTGGGCTGGTATCATCAAAGATGAGCTTGTGGGGCCTTTTCGGGTTGAGGATGGAGTCAAGCTCAACTCCCAGTCCTACTGCCAGTTCCTGGAAGACACCTTCTTCAAGCAGTGGTACAGGAAGAAGTCTGCATCCTTCAAGAAAAACATGATTTTCATGCAGGACAATGCTCCATCACACGCGTCCAAGTACTCCACAGCGTGGCTGGCAAGAAAGGGTATAAAAGAAGGAAATCTAATGACATGGCCTCCTTGTTCACCTGATCTGAACCCCATTGAGAACCTGTGGTCCATCATCAAATGTGAGATTTACAAGGAGGGAAAACAGTACACCTCTCTGAACAGTGTCTGGGAGGCTGTGGTTGCTGCTGCACGCAATGTTGATGGTGAACAGATCAAAACACTGACAGAATCCATGGATGGCAGGCTTTTGAGTGTCCTTGCAAAGAAAGGTGGCTATATTGGTCACTGATTTGTTTTTGTTTTGTTTTTGAATGTCAGAAATGTATATTTGTGAATGTTGAGATGTTATATTGGTTTCACTGGTAATAATAAATAATTGAAATGGGTATATATTTTTTTTTTGTTAAGTTGCCTAATAATTATGCACAGTAATAGTCACCTGCACACACAGATATCCCCCTAACATAGCTAAAACTGAAAACAAACTAAAAACTACTTCCAAAAATATTCAGCTTTGATATTAATGAGTTTTTTGGGTTCATTGAGAACATGGTTGTTGTTCAATAATGAAATTAATCCTCAAAAATACAACTTGCCTAATAATTCTGCACTCCCTGTATGTCCTACCTTAATCATACACTGCAACCTGCCCTTGGGGTTACCTAGGGCCTACCTTAGGGGTGTCTGACGTGTAAGAAAAGGGAAGGTTTAGGCCTGGTAAGTGGGTACACTTGCCAAGTTGAATTTACAGTTAAAACTGCACACACAGACACAGCAGTGGCAGGTCTGAGACATGATTACAGAGCTACTTATGTGGGTGGCACAACCAGTGCTGAAGGCCCACTAGTAGCATTTGATTTACAGGCCCTGACACCTCTAGTGCACTTTACTAGGGACTTACTAATAAATAAAATATGCCAATCATGGATAAAGCAATCAACAATACAATTTACACAGAAAGCATATGCACTCTAGCACTGGTTAGCAGTAGTAAAGTGCTCAGAGTTCAAAAACCAACAGCAACAGGTCAGAAAAAATAGGAGGCAGGAGGCAAAAAGATTGGGGATGACCCTGCATAAGCAAAAAAGTCCAACAAATTGTATTCAATTTAATGAAATAAACAATAAATTTCAATAAACTGCACACATTAGCTGTTGTTCTGCTTTTGCTATGAGGCAGAGCAACGTTAGAACCATCCATTAAAGAGTACCATATTCCAGAGTCTATATACAAAAGGAAGACATGTAAAGGAAAGGATGTCTCCCCAGGTCACTATCCCATGCACCTAGGAAACTTAAGGTGTTACTGTCAAATAACAATATTAAGTACCTGCACTCAGGGGGCCTGCCATTGTCATTGGTTAGCCCCTACCCCTCCTATAATGGTGTCACAGTGCCCCTGCTCAACAGGGTACTTGGAGGCAAACATGCAAATTAGTGCCACCAGGTACTGCTCTGCATGATTTCACCCCACAACTATGATTCTTAGACTCTTTTCTCCCTCCTGCATCCTTGTTCCATGTGTAATTTTGTTATCTTCTTGTTATTTGGATGTGGTATCACGTTGCTCCTTTCTTCTTAAGCCAGAGTGCCACTGCCCCTTCTATTGGGTACCTGGCATGCGGAGACCTCAAGGGCTCTGCGAAGAGCCCCACCCTAATGGTTGGCTAATTCCCACTTGGTTGACAGTGGTCTGGGTCAATGCAGAAGCTGTCATCTCTCTTCTCCTGCCCATGAGGGAAAACACAGTGGCTTCAGCTCTCCGGCTCCAGTGAGGGAGTAAGAGTGTGTGGTTTTGACTCAGGGGAGCCACTGATTGACGGGCCTCTCCACTTTGGCCTTGGGGCTTCCCAGATCCTAGTGGCAATGCTCTCAGGTACTTGGCCTTCCCCAAGAGCATTGGAAGGTTAAGTTGTGGCAGTGTTCATGTTTGTTTTTGAATCACCTGCAGTTTCTTTTTATCAGTGTGGTGTCTCCAAAGAACTACAGGCCAGTGAGGGACAATTAAGAATCACACGAAGGGCCACAAGTTTCCTTTTCATACAATGTTCTCTCAATTGGGTCCTGGAGAATATGAAGGCCCTTGGGGACTTTTGAAGAGATGCAGAGGGTGGCCATGTCCACCTGATTCAAGGCAGTCCACCTAGGGACCACTCTTCTTTCTTTAACACCCATGTGTTAGCAGAAGCCAGGGTGTGGTGTTCTGATGAGGTTTACCCCTATGTAGGCCCAGTCCTGAGAAGTTCTAGGTGACCCTTATCCCTCACAGTCCTTGTTGGACTTCTTTGCTTATGAAGGGCCATCCTCAATCGTTTTGCCTCCTACCTCCTATTTATTCTGACCTGTTGCTGTTGGCTTTTGAACTCTGAGCACTTTACCACTGCTAACCAGTGCTAAAGTGCATATGCTCTCTGTGTAAATTGTATGGTTAATTGGTTTATCCATGATTGGCATATTTGATTTACTGGTATGTCCCTAGTAAAGTGCACTAGAGGTGCCTAGAGCCTGTACACCAAATGCTACTAGTGGGCCTGCAGCACTGGTTGTGCCACCCACATAAGTAGCTCTGTAATCATGTCTCAGACCTGCCACTGCAGTGTCTGTGTGTGCAGTTTTAACTGTAAATTCGACTTGGCAAGTGTACCCACTTACCAGGCCTAAACCTTCCCCTTTCTTACATATAAGGCACCCCTAAGGTAGGCCCTACGTAGCACCAAGGGCAGGGTGCAGTGTATGGTTAAGGTAGGACATATAGGCCCTCATTACAACCTTGGCGGGCGGCTGATGCCGCCCACCAAGGTTGGACCACCGTCGGCCACCAATGCAGCCGTACTCCCGCCGCGGCCATTATGAGATCCCCGCCGGGCCGGGCCGGGCGGAAACCAGCTGGGATCACGGCCGCAATACAGGAGCCGGCGGTGTTGCGGCTGTGCGACGGGTGCAGTTGCACCAGTCGCGCTTTTCACTGTCTGCCGTGCAGACAGTGAAAAGCTGCAGGGCCTTGGCAAGGGGGCCCCTGCATTGCCCATGCCCATGACTCCCCTTACCGCCAGCCTTTTCATGGCGGTTCAAACCGCCATGAAAAGGCTGGCGGTAGGGAGACTCATAATCCCCTAGGCAGCGCTGCAAGCAGCGCTGCCCTGGCGGATTAAAACCGCCGGGTCCACTGTGGCGGGAAACCGCCGGTCCCGGTCGTAATTCCCTGTGAAGCACCACCAGCCTGTTGGCAGTGCTTCCTCCAGGACAGCCCGCCAGGGTTGTAATGACCCCCTTAGTAATGTGTTTTATATGTGCTGACAGTGAAATATTGCTACATTTGTTTTTCACTGTTGCAAGGCCAGTCCCTTTCACAGGTTAACATGGGGGGTACCTTTAAATATGATTAAAGTGTAGATTCCATTTGGGAGCGGATAGACATGTGGAGTTTGGGGTCTCTGAGCTCACAATTTAACAATACATTTTTTTGTAAAGTTGATTTTAAGATTGTGTGTTTGAAAATGCAACTTTTAGAAAGAGGGCATTTTCTTGCTTATACCATTTCTGTGACTCTGCCTGTTTGTGGATTCCCTGTCTTGGTCAGTTTGATACTTGGGCTGGTTGTACCTCTCACTAGACAGTGACACAAAGGGAGGTGGGGTGTAGTCTGCATTTCCTGATGAGCCATCTGTGCTAGAAGGGAGGGGAAGAGTGGTCACTCACACCTGAAAGGGCTGTGCCTGCCCTCACACAGTGCAGTCTCCAACCCCCTGGTGTGTGTCTGGGGCCTGCCCTGGGCAAGGCAGGATTTCACAAACAAGAGAGACTTTCCTTTGAAGTAGGCCTACTTCAAAGGGCAAAATGGGTATAAGAAGGGCACCCAAAACTGTAGGCTTTATAACACTTCTGGAAACCAAGAGGAACATCTGCCTGGAGAAGAGCTGAAGAGCTGAGGAAGAAGATCTGCCGTGCCTGTGACTGTGCTTTGTAGAGCTATCCTGCAGTAGCTGCTTCTGCCTGTGCTAGAGGAAAAAGACTGGACTTTTTTTTGCCTTCCTTCTTGTGAATATCTCCAAGGCCTTGACTTAGAGCTTGTCTCCTGTTATTTGAAGTCTCAGGGACAGTACAGACTTCTCTCTGCCAGCACCTGGAGTTTCTGGAGAGACTCCTACTCTGCCAAGTGGTGCCCATCCAGTTCCTGGGACCCAGAAAGAAGAAGCTGGCAGCCTAAGAGGGAGAAATCCACGCACCGACCGCCGTGCAGGGAAAAGATCCACATGGCTCCAATCTGTGGCTGAAAAATTGATGCGCCGCCAGCTTCGCGGCTGAAAATCGATGCTTGCCTGCAACGTGACCCGAAGACTGACGCCCGGGGCTGGAGAAACGACGCACAGTATTGAGGCTGGTGAGATCGCAACCCGCGCTGCCTGGATCATCGTGCGGCTGGATTTCTGACGCAAACACCGGTGGGCATGTAAAAACGACGCAAGGCCTGCCTGGACTCAAGAGTGCTGACCGGATCACCACATCGCTCTCCTGCGGAGAGAAGAAACGCCGCACGCCAACCCGACTAAAATAGAAACAACACAAGGTCTCGCTCGTGAGTGGAATTGACGCATCGCAAGCCCTTTTTGACACACACTGACCCATTTGGGGTTATTTTTGATCCACCCAAGGTACATTTTCACGCTAACAGCGTTAGAGTTGTGTTTAAAATTACAAGAAGACTCTTTTTGCATTTTTAGTGATGACTTGTGTATTGTGGATTTTTGTTATTTTGATCTATTTTCTAAACCTGTGTGTTGTGATTTTGTAGTGTTTTCATTAAGTTACTGTATGTGTTGGTTCAAATAATTTACACCTACCGCTCTGAAGTTAAGCCTGCTGCTCGTACCAAGCTACCAAGGGGGTGAGCGGGGTTAGCTGAGGGTGATTCTCTTTTACCCTGACTAGAGTGAGGGTCCTTGCTTGGACAGGGGGTAACCTGACTGCCAACCAAAGACCCCATTTCTAACAGTCCTTCACAGGGTGCAAGGGGGCCAGTGCCACTGGCCTGCAGAGGTGAGTCCACAGAGTACTAGGCTAAGCCCATGTTACTCCACCACCCCAGATAGGGTCTTGTCTTATTTAGAGTCGTGCAAAATCAATCTAATCTCCTTCTCTCAGTCCCGTGTACAATGTTTTTTAGGTGAGGGTGGAAAGGTCCAGACGGTAAGCACCTTTGTCCAATCCTGGGATGACATATCATCATTACACCCTCTCTCAATCCTCCAGTACTTCATTTTGGGACATTTAAAAAATGCTGAATCGACATTGTCTGTTGAAAGACCTTCTCTAAGTGCCTATGCACTGCTCTAACTGCCACAGCTGTCTGGTCCCTTTCCTCCACAACGTCAAAGTGGAGCCTCTCCAGTGAATGGATCCAGAGGTCTGAGCATGTCCCTTTGTCCTCCTTAGGGTGAGCCTTCCCAAGCCTGGTGCATTGTGCAAAATAATTATTAGATGCAGATTCTGTCCCCACTCTTTCCTTTCCCAGGAACCAGTCCAGGTAAATGGTCCTTTTGAGTTGGGAAGTCTGTTGGTTCTCCAGCTGGCTCCCATAGAAATTAACTTTGCCCAGCTGGGGGGCCACAAGCCTGGAATCAAATTATGAGCTAAGCCTGAGAAATATAACAAATCCTCAAGTTCCAGAAGAAGTGAATGCATGACAGAAGTGCACTTGGGGTCCATTTTTACCATATGATCACTGCATCACTCTAGAATCTAGGCCTAACGATGGTGACACTGTTCTGTGGTGAAGAGCCTCCCCCATAAAGTGTATTACAGTAAGCACTTTTCTCAGTTAAGAACTCACACTATGAATACCCACTTACTTTACTAGGCCTACACAGGGTCTTCAGGTCAGAACCAATCCATAAAGGGTCCCTTCGGAGACAGGATACCTGGGCATAGATACTGAGCTGAACTGTAGACCCACTTTCTCAGCCGGCACATTTGTGCATGTGCTCACAGTAGCAGGCCTTGTTTTAAAGATTGCCTGACAAAACATTGATGTTAAAAATATTTTGAGGACAGAATATTGTGTCAAAAATATTGAGGATCAAAATATCAAGAAGGTAAGTGCAAAGAGGTAAGTATAGATTACAATTCCTAACTGCACATCTAAGTGCCTTGAATATATATATATCATAGATGTGGAGTTAAGTATAAGTATAGTAAAACTTTGCTTACTCATAGAAACCTTCACAATATTTTTGTCCTCAATATTTTTGGCACAATATTTTGTCCACACAATATTTTTTCTACAATGTTTTGTCCAAACACCGTTTTAAAAGACAAACACTTGCTGCTAGCACTTTCAATTCATTTTTACCAGAGGTCATAGAAATGAGAATGCATCAGAACCCAGTTTCTTACGCTCCTTGTTCATAGCTCTCACAATGTACCATTTTACGACAATTTCTTCAGTTAGACGTCCTAAGCACAATCAATGATCATGCTGCAAAAACAACCTCAATCCAATAGCCCATCTTATACACATCACAACACAGCAGCCATCCTCATGTGTACATTCTCCGTTTCTACAGCAACGTTCGTATCTTTTGACATCCAAGTCTGTGACATTATTGCATTCACAGAAACCTCATTCTGTCCATCTTCCATACTATTGTTTTATCATTGAGGTACAAAATCCTCTAACTTGATTGAATAGAAAAAGTTGGCGGGGATTTGGGAGGGTTGCTTTGATACAAAAGGAGTCCCTTAGCTCAATAAGTGCCCCCTCATTCAAAGGCCTCACCACAGAGATTACAAACACGGCATCTAAACTCCTGAGCCTGAACAGCATAACCTGTGCACCTGGCAGCAAAAATAATCTAATTTATGAGTTCCTTGATTTTAGTCCTTATCATTTTATCTCATTTTATGATCAGATTTCCCCAGGGGATTTCAACCCAGTGTCAAAAAGATGAAGACATATACATATCCGTCCTCAAATGCTTCGCTTGGACTTGCATCTAATACAACATTGCAACTTCACAACACATAATAAAGCCTCTCCCTTGGACTACACTTTCACAAACAAACACCACATATAAATCTCCAATCTTCTCAAATTGAATTGGCCAGGCCACTCCTTCGTTCATTTCAAACTCCAGATCTTAAAGGACTTTCCCTGTATTAAAAAGATGGAAGTAGTTAAATCTAGAGTCCTCAAACACATTGACCACAAGCACAGACAGCCTACTGTTATTGATTAATGTGCTAATGCATGGAAACACACAAAGAACCTAACCCTCACAGGGTGGTAGAATTCTTGGCAATGAAAGCAATATGACATGAGTTTGGCACTTGTCTGTTCCCTACCTAAGTCCTCATTTACGTGTATCATAACTATGAAAAAGAGTGTAAAGCTGGACCCTGATAAGATATTAAACTTGTGAGTTTGCTATTGGTGTCTGAATCACCAACTATCAGTTTGACAATTAAGGGAAGTGCCTTACAACAACAATAGCAACTTGTAGCCCCTTTTACAATGAGCCGTGTTGCCGCTACCTACTTCTTGCAAAGCACTACACAATACCTAGACGTCTAAGGTAAATAATATGTGTCTTTTAAGGACACATTGTAAAAATTGGAATGACTCATCCCAGCTACTAATAGATGTACTATATATGCAAGGGTTTAGGTTAACGCTTTGTAAGTAAATCATGCTGTGCTCCTGGAACATGTATTGTGTTGTCTATCTGGAGTAGTTGTGTGTGGCATCCCTGGCAAATATTTATTTTTACTGCTGTGTGAGGTGGTGTGACATAATTTGTAACATGAAGCATGGGTGGTAGATATACACATTAAGGCCCTCATTATGACTTTGGCGGTCTATTTACAAGACCGCCAAAGCCGGGGGCACCGGAAGACTGCCAGGTGGTCTTCTGACCACCATATTACGAGTACTGCAGGATTTCCGCCACATTTTGCATTTTGGATGGAAATCCTCCAGTAGTTGTGCTGGCGGTCGGAGGCGCATGAGCGGTTCCACCACCGCCCGCGCACCACCAAAAGGACTCCACCAGCCGTATTACGACCTGTAATATGGCCTGTCGGTGTCCTGAATCATGTATGATTGTGTATACCAACTTTAAACACTAGGGGCCATATTTATACTTTTTGACGCAAAACTGCGCTAACGCAGTTTTGCGTCAAAAAAATTAGCGCCGGCTAACGCCATTCTGAAGCGCCATGCGGGCGCCGTATTTAATCAAAGACGTTAGCCGGCGTTAGCCGCCGGTGCTGCCTGGTGTGCGTGAAAAAAAACGACGTACACCAGGCAGCGCCGGCGTAGGGGGATATGGAGCTTGGGTGTCAAAAAATGGGGCAAGTCAGGCTGAGGCAAATTTTTCGCCTCAACCCGATTTGCGCCATTTTTTCCGACTCCCAACCCCCATAGAAATGACTCCCGTCTTAGCAAAGACAGGAGTCATGCCCCCTTGCCCAATGGCCATGCCCAGGGGACTTATGTCCCCTGGGCATGGTCATTGGGCATAGTGGCATGTAGGGGGGCACAAATCAGGCCCCCCTATGCCACAATTTTTTTTTTTTTAAATACTTACCGGAACTTACCTTAATGTCCCTGGGATGGGTCCCTCCAGCCTTGGGTGTCCTCCGAGGGGTGGGCAAGGGTGACAGGGGGGGTCCCTGGGGGAATGGGGGGGCACCTCTGGGCTCCTTCCGAGCCCACAGGTCCCTTAACGCCTGCCTTTTCCAGGCGCAAAAAAACGGCGCAAAAGCGGCCGTACGTCATTTTTTTTTACCCGCCCACTCCCGGGCGTGAATTTTGCCCGGGAGTGTAAATACGGCGCACATGCCTCGGAGTCATTTTTTAGACGGGAACGCCTACCTTGCATGTCATTAACGCAAAGTAGGTGTCCACGCTAAAAAATGACGCAAACTCCATGGACTTTGCCGCTAGACGCGTCTAATGCCAAAGTATAAATATGGAGTTAGTTTTGCGCCGGAATTGCGTAAAAAAAAACGACGCAATTCCGGCACAAACAGAGTATAAATATGCCCCTAGATGCGCAAGGGCAACTTCCATCTGTACTCAGAACTGCATAATCTGTACCTCTGATCACCGTTCCATACTGGTCATTTGTTGTCTTTCATGGCTACATTGGTCCACATTGTTACTTACATCAGTAAACACCATGGTTAATTCCCCTGTCTTAATCTGGCTTGAGGAAAACAGCATCAAACCAGACATGGTAAGTGGGCTCACAGAAGACTACAAGGTGAGCGGTGGGGAAGTTAACATACATTCTTCTTTAAGCCCACATCTGTGAAAAAATGACCAATACGTTATTGAAACTTTGCCTAGGGTGCCTCAGCATTCCTTCTCTCCCTTGTCTTTCTGTTCCACCATAACTTCACACTCTGTCAACCGACTATCCGGAGTCTAGTATAGCCATACTTCCTAATGGTTTCCACGTGTACTAATGTTGGTGTGCATAAATCTTTCTGTCACATACAGCAAAAGCTCAGATCTATTGTAAGGCTTGTAAATCAGGATATGCCCTTTTTATTCAACACTAGTGCAATAGATGGACTAGGGTGTTACTCTGATGCACACAGTACTAGAACACTTTCACATGAACAATGTGTGCATGTGTCATGTTTGGAATGCAGCAGTGGGGTCTCAGAAAAATCAAAATAGAAGAGTGCAATATTCTGCTGGAACACATCACTGCCTCTACTTACAAAGTCCCTCTGCCTCAACATTAATCATGGAAACTAGCTTCTGCTCATGGATGTCTGATGGGCAAGTTCTTCAAGACTCAGTGGAGTGTGTAGACAAAGGAACATAAATACCTGCTGAAACCCTCCTTATTTCTTTCCAGCTGGTGGTGTTTCCAGCACTTGTTTATGTTGTGTGTTCTGTCTATGAAATAAATCTTTAAAACATAATTTTAATTAGGTTAAACATCTTTAAATGCAATACATTTTAGTTTAAAATGTAGGTAATGGTGCTTTAGCATTTTTTAAAAATCATTCTACATTTAAAATGCAAATGCAAAGAGAATTTATATTAACATTAACTACAACTATTTGAAATATGTTTCTTATTTAATTATCTTTTCAAAATGTCCTTATACTTTACAATGTGGAGATGTCCGCCCCAGTTGAGGAGATCTCCACAAAGTGTGTGCAGTATCAAATGTGGATGTAAAAATCACCAATAGTAGTAACTTTACAGTCATGTATGACATATTTCCTGACTCTAATCCCTGTTTCTCGGGTGGGTTTACATTTTTGAGCAACTTTACACTTGTAAAAGATAAATAGCAAAAAGTGGAAAACGTACTCAAAACTGTAAGAGTGCACTCACACGTGTACACTTACTCATATGCAGTGCTTGAAATGGAAAAATAGAAGTGCAGGTACTCTGTGCCAGAGCACCTGCTTGTTTCTGAGATGTGCCGGTGCTCTCCAAATAAAAGTATTAAGTTTTTTTTTAGAAGAGCAGGTACTCTTCCTCTCAAAATAAAAAAGTGCTGATACTCAGTACCGATAGTACCGACCCATTTAAAGCAATGCTCATATGTGTGTTTACCGTTGTGAGTAGGCCCCTGATTGTTTTGTTTCCTGCTATGGGACCTGTTAGGAAATGCCTTCCTTGGCATGCTTACCCCCTGACCTTTTTGACTTTGGTTGATGCCAGTTATGATAGAAAGTGTGCTGAGACCCTGCTAACCAGGCCCCAGCACCAGTGTTCTTTCCCTAAACTGTACCTTTGTTCCCACAATTGGCACAGCCCTGGAACACAGAAAAGTCTCTTGTAAATGCTACCTCTGGTACCAAGGGTCCTGATGCCAGGCAAGGTCTCTAAGGGCTGCAGCATGTCTTATGTCGCCCTGGGGACCCCTCACTCAGCACATGCACACTGCCTCACAGCCTGTGTGTGCTGCTGGGGAGAAAATGGCTAAGTCGACATGGCACTCCCGTCAGAGTGCCATGCCCACCTCACACTGTCTGTGGCATAGGTAAGTCACCCCTCTAGCAGGCCTTACAGCCCTAA
Organism: Pleurodeles waltl; assembly: GCF_031143425.1. NCBI lineage: Eukaryota > Metazoa > Chordata > Amphibia > Caudata > Salamandridae > Pleurodeles > Pleurodeles waltl. The sequence goes on from NC_090438.1 coordinate 761,053,442, forward strand.
GGCAGGGTGCACTATACCACAGGTGAGGGCATATGTGCACATGCACTATGCCCCTACAGTGTCTAAGCAAAACCTTAGACATTGTAAGTGCAGGGTAGCCATAAAGAGTGTATGGTCTGGGAGTTTGTCAAACATGAACTCCACCATTCCATAATGGCTACACTGAAAACTTGGAGGTTTGGTATCAAACTTCTCAGCACAATAAATGCACACTGATGCCAGTGTAGCATTTATTGTAAAATGCACCCAGAGGGCATCTTAGAGATGCCCCCTGAATACCAGTCCAACTCCTAGTGCTAGCCTGACCAGTTTCTGCCAGCCTGCCACAGCCGGATGAGTTTCTGGCCACATGGGGAAAGTGCCTTTGTCACCCTGTGGCCAGCAACAAAGCCTGTACTGGGTGGAGGTGCTTCTCACCTCCCCCTGCAGGAACTGTAACACCTGGCGGTGAGCCTCAAATGATCATGCCTTTTGTTACAGCACCCCAGGACATCCCAGCTAGTGGAGATTCCTGCCCCTCTGGCCGCTGCCCCCACTTTTGGCGGCAAGGCAGGAGAGGATAATGAGAAAAACAAGGAGGAGTCACCCACCAGTCAGGACAGCCCCCAAGGTGTTCTGAGCTGAGGTGACCCCTGCCTTTAGAAATCCTGCATCTTGAGTTTGGAGTATTCCCCCAATAGGATTAGGGATGTGCCCCTTCCCCTCAGGGAGGAGGCACAAAGAGGGTGTAGCCACCCTCCAGGACAGTATCCCTTGCCTACTGCCCTCCTGACCAAACACCCTCCTAAATTCAGTATTTAGGAGCGACCCAGAACCCAGGAAATCAGATTCCAGAAACCTACACAAAGAAGAAGGCCTGCTGACCTGAAAGCCCTGCAGAGACGACGGAGATGACAACTGACTTGGCCCCAGCCCTACCAGCCTGTCTCCAGACTCAAAGAACCTTCACAGTGACGAATCCGACTGGGACCAGCGACCTCTGAGGACTCAGAGAACTGCCCTGAACCCGAAGGACCAAGAAACACCCAACAACAGCGGCACTGTTCAAAAACAGCAACATCTTTGAAACAAAGAAGCAACTTCTAAAGAACTCACTCTTCCCGCTGGAAGCATGAGACTTCACACTCTGCATCTGACACCCCCGGCTAGAGCTCCAGAGAACCAACACTGCAGAGAGGACTCCCAGGCGACTTCGACCTCGTGAGTAACCTGAGATGACCCCCCTGTACCCCCACGGTGACGCCTGCAGAGAGGATCCAGCGGCTCCCCCCGACGCGTCTGCCTGGTAACAAGGAACCCGGGACCTGGACCCAGCACTGCACCCGCAGCCCCCAGGCCCGAGAGGAACCAAACTCTAGTGCAGGAGTGACCATCTGGTGGTCCTCTGCCTATCCCAGTGAGTGGCTGGCCCGAGAAGCCCTGCGTGCCCTGACTGCATCGCCTAAGTGACCCCTGGGTCCCTCCATTGCTTTCTATCGCAAACCCGATGCCAACTTTGCACACTGCACCCGACCGCCCCTGTGCCGCTGAGGGTGTGTTTTGTGTGCCTGTTTGTCTCCCCCCCCCCCAGTGCTCTAAAAACAACCCTGGTCTGCTACCCGAGGACGCGGGTACTTAACTGCCAGCAAACTAGAACCGGAGCACCCCTGTTCTCAATAGGCGCCTATGTGTTTTGGGCCCTCCTTTGACCTCTGCACCTGACTGGCCCTGTGTTGCTGGTGCAGTGACTTTGGGGCTGCCTTGAACCCCCAACGGTGGGCTGCTTATGCCCAGGAGACTGAACTTGTAAGTGCTTTACTGACCTCAGAAACATAATCATACTTACTCCCCCAGGAACTGTTGATTTTTGCAGTGCCCACTTTTAAAATAGCTTATTGCCATTTTAACATATACTGTGTGTAGTACTGCTTTAATTCAAATTTCCTTTCTTACCTGTGTGGAGTACCTTGCATTTTATGTATTTACTTCAAATCTTGAATCTTGTGGTTCTAAAATAAATTAAGAAAATATATTTTTCTATATAAAATCTATTGGCCTGGAGTTAAGTCTTTGACTGTGTGTTCCTCATTTATTGCCTGTGTGTGTACAACAAATGCTTAACACTACCCTCTGATAAGCCTACTGCTCAACCACACTACCACAAAATAGAGCATTAGAATGATTTAATTTTGCACCTATCCCTCTAAGGAGAACCCTTGGACTCTGTGCACACTATCTCTCACTTTGAGATAGTATACACAGAGCCAACTTCCTACAGGGCCTACTTGGGTTAATAGATAAAGCTTTCCGCAGACTGCAGAATTTAATCTTAACGAACCTGTCTTTAATTGGCGGTATCAGCAGTGCCTTGTGAAAGTGGGCAGCACTAATGATACAATGAGTAAGTTAAGTGTACGTGCAAGTGGAAGACTTTGTTGTCCTTACCCATGTCCTCGGCCATTTACCCCACACAGCTTATGCAGGTGTATGGTGTTTGAAGCCATTGATTTTTTTACCTTGCTGTGCTACCTGGCTTGCCATTCCATTTTATGCAGAACCACCAATATCAACGTTTGAGGCTTTCCATCATACTTGGGTCTCAGCCACCGATTGTGCCTTAGTAGGTTGAGTTCCGTGAAAATGGTATCATCTCCCCAGGATGGAAATTTGTTAAGTAATTGGGGCCAATGATTTCTTCAAAAACACGCACTTTATTAGCTATTATGTCCAACTTGTGGCCCCACGTCTTAAAAATTATGAATTTCTGTGAAACCCTAATGGCTTTCAAATTCAGGAATTTGAATTGTTTAAAGATCAATTGTAGGACAGGGATTACTTCTGGGATCTTGTTCACTCAGAATTATTTGAGGAAGATAACTATGGAAATGTCATATTCAGATTGACGTCAATAGATTCACCAATTTTTGGTAAACACCTTGTTTTTTGTTAAATCCTTTCTCAAATCTGAGTGGAATGGTCCGAACCCTTCTCTTGTACCCTCTATTGTGAGTCCATCGCAAATACATATATTATTGCTTTAGATTGCTTCAATTTAGCAAATGCAGTCTCGAACATTCTGCTGCTAATCCAATGTCATCTTTTTCATTAAATTAATTATAATTTTACAGCGCAGCTAAGTACCTATTGAAATAGATAACGTTTGCAAACATTTGTTTGCAATCACATTGCCCACACAGAACGTGGGTCTATTGATTTGTCTAAGAGCTATTAACTTAATATTTGCATTCGATTTGAAATGACTAGGCCTATCGCTGAAAGCCAACATCAATTAAACTCACAATGTCAAGTCCTTCCTTAATAAGCTTCTCAATTTAACATATGAGGCGAGATAAGGATTCCTGACCCACCAATATGTGCTACTGATGACTGCAAACTGCTTTTTTGTCTGCACTAAGCGTCAAACATCCTGATATTCATTTACTTTTCTTCATAGGAAATGATGCCCCATCTTTTGCCATTGAAGAGCGTTATCTAAAACACACCCTCAATATGAGGGTCTTATTTTTATGATTATACAGTTCTGTGTAGCGCATATAATGCCCTGGAGCATTGGAGCGCTTTACACAACACAGCACCGTTATACGAACTCAAACAGACGAACAAGAGAATTATGCAAAGTGAAAAGACTGTGCAAAGCGAAATACCGCACTAAAAAGCCTGTCATGAGGCGGACCTGTGAGCAATTACAAAGTAATAGGTAAGGACGGGCATGCAAGTATGAGGTGCACATACTCACCCTGTTGCATTCGATTCCAGAACCCCCTCTAGTACGGAAATAAATTACACTGTGACAAGAACTATTGCCCATTGAAGATACTTAGCACATTGGCAACACGTTCTCGAGAGAGTATTTCGTAAAAGTGCAGTATGGGCATATTACAAGAATTATGCTACATCTCATGTCGATGAAGAGTTCTAATGCACGCCATTCCTAGTGGTCATCATTACACGAAATGGATCCAGCTGTATGGATACGTGAAGACACAGTAATTCACAAAGAGGTGTTTTTTCGTTTTCCATCAAAAAGCTCCAAACCTTAGGGACGAGTTTCTGCAACGATAGGACTTAATTTGGTGCCGTAATTCTCCAGTCACTGGGCATTTTAGGCAAAGGAAACAGAAAGATGTAGGAGGCCAGCATTTTGGTGGCCAAAACGTACTCAGTCTGTAAAGAATTATACTTTTAATGCACCATCTGTGCTTAGACCATAAATTCCCAGACTAGCAGGATTGTTACAACCACTTTTTTAACTCCACAAAAGCCATGTGCCATGATTTCCATGGATTTCTTTGTAGAACGTCTGCACGTAACTCAGCTGGTACATTTCCTTCTTAAGAATTACTCACAGCTTTGGACTCATTCACATTTTCTGGAAAACATCTTTAGATCACATTGTCTTACTGTTACAATTAGCACAGAAAGTTGATCCCGGTTGGTGTCTCATGTTTTGGATTGAATTGATGAAACAAATGGGAATGGTACATTTTAAATCAACCAGTTGCGATCTAACAACAAATTGATAAATGGAGAGGTTAACCCAGACTATTGAACAGTATCTGACATCAGAGTGGAGCAAGTGGATTACCTTGGCATAGTGTTGTCTATAATATGCCACTGCACAGCTCCTTGGTGTGAGAAATCGAGTTGTTGGTTGACTGGGGTGGGAGCCCTTGTCAAGCAACAAACCCTGGCAGGTTGAACCACCAAAAGTCACTACATTATCCAATGTTTAACACTGGGTAGCTTGACACAAAAAGCAATCAGGCTTAACTTAGTGGCAATGTTTAAAGTATTTATGCAGCACACAAACAATAATACAATGAAAGCACAACACAAGAAAAATCCTACACCAAATTGGAAAAAGGAAGTACATTTTAATGATTGAATGAATGAGGGGATCTTGATTGCACATGGCTACTCGAAAGGAAGTCCTGGTGCCCTAGGCAGCTAGAGGCAGAAGATAAACAGAGAACTGCAGGAATCCTAGGGTATGCTGAAGTTTGAATAGAAATGTTTTCAGCTCCTTCTTAAATTTTGCTTCCTCTGAGATGGACCTCAAATGTCCAGCCAACTGATTCCACATGATGGCTGCTTTGACAATAAAAGAAGAGGCTCCTTTGTATTGTTTTTTAAATCAGGGAATCATAATTAAGCCAGCATTACTGGAGTGTAGGGACCTTCCTGGTCGGTACACCTTAATCATCTCAATCAAATTATTTAAATCATTTAAATTATTTGTCACCACAACAACAAAAATCCAATCAGTAAAACCAGAGTTACGACTTTTTATGTTTTTAGTAAAATTAGTGTCTAAAAGATCAAAGCACGAACTGCAAACATCTAGTCATGCGAGACTGGACATAGGAAAAGCACATAGCCGATGGAAGTGGGCTGGATATTAGAAGTGGATTGGGCCCGATTAGCACTTACCTTAGGACTTAAAAGAATTTTCAAGAAAAACTTTCTGAGAAGGTAAATTTCATCCGGACAAGGATGCTGTCTAAGGAGGGATCATTGTCGTCGAGGAGCAGGAGCAGCTGGACGAAGTTGCAGTGAAGATTTTAAAGTTTGAACTTAGTCACTTTTTTGGAAGTCAAAAATCTCCAGTGAAACAAGGCAGGAGACTTTAATTGAGACAGTTGCAGGCGGTCAGACACTCCTTTGGTGAAGGTCCCCTCAATAGGATTTGGTGCTGTGGAGAAGAACAAAGTGGGAGTAGCCGCAAAGTCAGGCTGACCGTCGATACACCTCACGCGGACTGACAAGCAGGTTTGTCCTGGTATTCCCTCGGCTCTCAGAGCAGTTTTCTAGGCCCCACATTTTGAATTATGGCTATCTAGGCGCCTTTAGCACTGCAACAAAGTGTTCAGAACTGACGGGAATCCACTTGGGGAGTTTCAGGACTCACTCAGGCTGGGTCCAGGTGTGGGATCACAATGTTGGGATCCTTTTGTGTTCCTGTGGCGTGAAACAGGAGGCCAGCAATCCATCCCTTGGAGTCAGTCTAGTAGTCCTGGGTTTAGGTGAAGATGCAGGGCTCATACAGCAAGGCTGGCCCAGAGGGTTCAAGTCAGGCTCTGGGAAGCAAAGCAGTCCTTCCATGTGCAGCAAAGCAGTCTTTTGGAGTACACAGCAGGCCACAGCATTAGGCAGTCCTCTAAATGTCCTTCCACAGGTCCAGAAAGGGAGCTGAAGAGTGGGTATGAGGGCCCTATTTTTATACCTGGTACCTTCTTTGAAGTTAGTAGAAGTTTCTGGAGGTTTCTCTTTGAAGTGCATGGCATTTCCTGACTCCTCTGCCTGGCTCAAAGCTGGCTCCACAGGCAAGGTGGAGGTGACAAGCCCTTTGTGTGAAAGCAGAGCACAGCCTATACAGTTGGCAGTGGGGCTGTGCCCAGCTCCACCCCCCCATCCTACCAGCAGATGGCCCATTCTGGCACAACTAATCCCTCTATTGTATGACTGTCTGGGAGGAATTCACAATGTCTAAATGTCAGTTGCACTCAGTCATGTGGCCCAGGGAAGGCTGCGCACCAAAAGGCTAAGTTCAGGAAAATGTCAACTTTCTAAGTGGAATTTTCAAAATTCTTATTTAAAATCCAACTCTACAAGAGACTTATAGGTAAATTAAACATGTCAATCAGGTGGAAACCAATCTTACCATGTTTAGGGAAGAAAATACAAGCACTGGATAGCAGTGGTTAAGTGCAGAGTCCTAAGGCTAAAAAAATGAACTCAGCAAAAAGTGGAGGGTAAAAGGCAAAACGTTTCGGGGTGACCGTGTAGAAAGGCTCAGGTGCAACAGTTGGGCACTTCTCCTTTTATTGCACTTTTGGATATTGTCAATGCACGTTACCATAATGTGTGGCAGCCTCTCATACATCCTCCATTTCAAAACTGTTAGAGCACATTCAGTCACTAGGAAATATGTGTATAGACCACCTGGCAGCTAACTCTGCTTTACAAATTAAGCAAATATTCATAGGCACCTCAACCCTCAGATATAAAACCGGGGGACAGGACTTGGTTTTTCACTAAATACTTGTCAACATGCAGCATTCTCCCAGAGTTTGCCCCTAAACAGTGAGGGCATTTTAAGGTGTGGAAATTAACTGGGGAGGGAGCTTTGAGGCTGAAATAAACAAACAAGTGACAAAGTCATCCATTAGTGCATGCCTGTCACGTAAAATGCACTTGGTCTTCTGGGTAAAATCCTTCTGCTTGCTGCATGATAGATGGGTTACCTGAAGATGAGGTAGAGTGCCTCCTGGAAGCCATGGTATGGCATGGGCAATTCAAACATCTGTTTTTTGGAATGGTTATGGAATTTCACCCAGCCTCCTAAATTCATGCACCCTTCTGGGTAGAGATTTTCATGTTATATACCTTAATAAACCAAAACCATTGGCAACATACTATGGAGGGGGAATAAAGTCAGGAATTGAGGAAAGGGTCAGATTCAAAGCATGAGTTAAGTGCTGAGAGGAAGGTCAGAGAAGACATGGATGAAGAGACAGGTCAGACTATATACCTGAGATTCTGTGGCACATGATATGAGATCCGGCTAAATGGTATTGGAAACTGTGGCAGAGCTAGTTCTGGAAAGTAAGATCAAGAACTACACCGTTAACCCACCTTTGTACTCACTTCCAGTTTAAGAAGTCCATGACTGTGGCAGGAGAGGCATTGGGATTATTTTAGCCTGAGCAAGGTGTGGGGCAAATGTATTGCAACTTTCCATTTGTTGTATGAATTTCTGTTTCGGCTAATTTGACACCATATTATTCTTTCCATTCCCTTTGTTGTGATTCCACTTCCTTGCTCCCTCGTGATTCATGGGATTAGGCTGGTTATAGTATCCTTCTTAGTTGTTTGTGAATTACCTCCTCCCGAAGTCTTTTCTGTTTTAATTATTAACAGGCAAAACATTTTACTCTTGTGGAGAAAGCTCTTCGGCTACAACACCAGCAAATCGTGGGTTGATCAGTTACCCTTCCCATCCTGGAAAGCAGGCGCAGCCCGTCCTTTAGGGAGGAGGGGCCATGCCCCCCCCCCACCTTTTGCCCCTCATGAAGAGTGCCAGTCAGGCTGAACAAAGGTCAGCCTGACAGACACTCTTCATGTTCAGGTCAGGCAGCCAGAAGCAGACATGCGCAAACTCCTGGCTGCCTGAGCTGAGCTTTGCTGGGCTAAAGAGGTCACAGATGCTGTGGGCATGACCTCCTCAGCTAAGCAAAGTTGCCTCAAGGCCCTCCCCCGGGTGACGAGGGAAGCGTCACCCATTGACTTCGACCTGGGCGCTTCAGGTTTAAGCCCTGAAGTGTTCAGGGCAAGTGTCAATCAGTGACACCTCGTCACAGAGTGGGGTGGGGTCAGCAGTCTCCATGACTCCATCCCACTCTGTGACAAAGTTGGGACTGCTGCCTTCCCTCACTGGCTGACCTAGGGTCAGCCAGTGAGGGAAGGCAGCAGTCCCGAACTCTTCTGGGACCTCCGAGGCTGAAGGTAAGTGTGTGTGTGATCTTTTTAAATGAATGTTTGGTGCGTGTGTGCATGTTTGAAGGTTGATGAGTGTTGTTAATGGATGTGCGTGCGTGAGTGTGTGTGTGAAAGAATGAGTATGAGTGTGCTTACCGCCTGCCCCCCTCCTTCCTAAAACTGCCGGCTACCACTGCTGGAAGGGACGTTACTACGGCCCTTGACTAGATTACTTTCTGACCATTTCCAGGTTAAAGGGCTTCAAATATGAGTTTAAGAATTCTCACACATGTACATGTTGGTGGGCATTCACAAAATTTAGCCCCATCTTGAAACATCCTCTTAGTACACCTTTGGTGGGTTTTACAACTTCAAAGTTTCCGCACTCAGGGCAGAGAAAACCTCTGGTTTATATGCATTTACACTTCCCATGAATGAATTTGTGAATTATTGATGGGCCTAAATGTGATATGTTTGGCAGTAAACTTATATCTGCTGTCGAAAATAGCTTAGTGATTGGGCATTTTAGAGTTTTTGTTAACAAGTGGAGACCACAAGTGCAAGAGTGGCTTGCAAATCCACTGAAAGGAGTTCAAAACGAGTCTGGTGCTTGCGGGATTTGATGTATTTAACTATTTGGTTTGCTATTATATAGCACTTTCCATCAAATGAATGGTTGCACTGTGCTTTAAAGGGTTTCACCGTAATTATACATAAATAATATAGTTTTGTTCTAAACATTTTATTTGTTACCAGGAAATAAAAGGAGCTTTGCAATAAACCAAGCAGTGGAGGAGTCTAACATTATGATGCTAAAATAAAACACAAGTCCAAAAGCACAAACGTATAACTTGCATCAATGCAAAAATAGCAAGCAGCAGAGCAAATAATCAAGAGACACTAGCCATTTCAACCGACCAGAGATCTCTACCAAAAAGGCCAGTTGGAACAGAACATGCTAAAATACATACTAATTTTATCGAGAAAAAAAACAGACAAGACAGAAAGTAATTCTTGTAACTTCAGCAAAACTATCTAATGAGCAAGTGCAAGTGGCAGGGTATTTTCATTGGGAAAATACATGACGTCCTTAAACCTAAGATACAAATACATTAACATACTGCTAATTTAATGAATGTCCTAAAATCACCCTTCCGGCTGTCAACATTTAAAGTGAGGCTACATTTTGTTACAGGCTGCAGGAAATGTATTACTTCAAATACAATGGCTTATAGGACTAGAAGAGTCATGAAATGTAGCAAGCATGTTTAGGCTAAAACACACTTCAGATTAATAAAAAATAATGTCAACATTTGATTATAAAATATAGCAGTGCACCAAGTGAAACATAGATGCAAGGGGACAATAATTTCACAGCAATAGGAATACATGATTATGCTTTCACGGTGATTAATAATCACAATTAGTTCTCTGTTTTTATTTTTCAAGGTAGCATTTGTTAGGGGAAAGGAAATTAATGTTCATGCTTCTCAATTTATATCTTTAGCCATAAGAACCCCACACTGCCACCCCATCTCTCAAGTCAACCACTCTTTAATTCACAGGCTTTAACCCTACAAGGCAGTGTACCTCAGAGGTGTTTCCGTTAACAATGTCCTCTTCAGCTCTTTCAGTTTGATTTAGTCCAGAAAGTGCATTATCCCTAACGATGAGCACACATTTTCTATCACAGAAGAAACATAAAACCTTAGTAAGAATTCAGCAGATGGGATGCTCTGTTACCAACGTGGTGGATTTTCTATCTGCTGTATTTCAAGTACATTATAACCTATGGCACTTGTGATACAGTGGATGGGATGTCTATAATATTTCAGTAGATTATCCTGTCTGCCAAATTGTAAATATGGCCCATAGACCAGTGGTTCCCAACCTGTGGTCCGGGGAACCCTAGGGGTCCGCAAAGCCTCCTCAGGGGGTCTGCGACTTCTTAGAAAATTAAATAATATTAACAGATTAGGTCCCCTGCTATCAGTAAATAGTCAGTCGGGGGGTCCCTGGATTCCAATAAAGTTTCAGTGGGGGGCCCCGGCTCCAGTAATGATAAAGTGGGGGTCCACAGAAGTCAAAAGGTTGGGAACCACTGCCATAGACAGACAGGGCGTTCTACTATTCTTAGAATATTTTGCTCAGTCATCTAATTTCTAATCTCTAGAATGAATTTCTTCTTTGGTATCTGGGCTATACTCGAAATCTAAAATACGCCAGCTGCTCATAATGCTCATTGAAGTCCATGCTTTTTAAGTCTTAATTTGGAAATTGCCCTTTCTGCATGGTTATTTCCAAACATTTTGCCTTCCTCCTCCTATTTTTCTTACTCTCTTTTTGTTGGCTTTAGGAATCTGGGCACTTTACCACTGCTAATCAGTGCATGTGCTTTCTCCCCAAAACTTGGTATGATTGGCTTATACCTGTTTGGCATATTTAATTTACCTGTAATTTACCTGTAAGTCCCTTGAAATGTGGTGAACCATACAGCCAGGGCCTGTAAATTAAGTTCTTCCTGTGGGCCTGCAGTGCTGATTGCGCCACCCACAGAAGTAGCCTGCCAAACCTGTCTCAGGCCTGCTACTGCATGGCCTGCTTGTGCACTTTACTGTTACTTGCCAGGCCTAAACTCTCCTTTTACTACCCCTAAGGTAGGCTGTAGATAGCCCTATGGACAGGGTGCTGTGTATGTAACATGTAGGACATGTACTTTTATGTTTCACATGTCTTAATGGTGAGAAACAGCCTACTTCATTTTTCACTACTGTGAGGGCTGCTCCTCTCATAGGCTGCTCCTCTCATAGGTTAGCATTGGAATTCTCTTATATATTTTTAAGTGGTCATTTCTGATCTGAAAGGAGTAGTGTGGGTATGTTTGGTATATTTGGAATGGTAGTGAGAAATCCTGCTTACTGTTGTAGTTAGATTTTCCATTACTGTTTTAGAAGTGGCACTTTTAGAAAATGGGCATTTCTCTGTGCTTATAACTCCATGTGTTTTGCAGCCTGATTTCAGTCTACGTCTGGGGCTGATGACAGATACACTTTGTGCATACTTTCCAGGCAGCCATCACACAGGAGGGGCTGGGTGCCTCTGCATACTGATAATCGTCCTGGGCTGGAACAGTTACATTTGTATAGGCTGTGTACCTGCCTCACCTAATGGACTGATTTACCCTCTACTGATGTCTGGAGCCAGGGCTGGGTTGAAAGGGGTTGTGGTACACTTGAAAGGGTACCTTGGAAGTCACACCCTGGAGTATAAGTACAGGGGCTCTGACCCCAGGATTTTTAGAGCACTTTTGAAACTAGTACTGAATCTCTGTCAAAAGGACTGCTGTGCTGCTCAAAGGACTGATCTGTGCTTCTCCTCTGTTGTTGCCCTGCTACCTGCCGCTTGCTGGGTGGTATAAAGGACTACTCACTGACTGAATTGCTTTTCTGCTTGTTTTCTTGCTGCCAGCTGTTCCCTGACTCTGTTCTATGGGACATTGCTGTTTTCCAGGAGAAACTGCCATATGGACTAACGCACTTATGTGCTGGCCTGCTGGTTGCTTTCTCGTTCTGGGTCCTGCACCTAGTGTTCTCTAGGGGCTTACCGTCTGACCCCTGCTCCCTCAGAGTCCCTGCACCAGCCAGATTGTCATCATCTGCTTCTGTCCTTGCTTGCTTCTCTTCAACTCTGTTGTTTTCTGACCCATCTCCTCCTTCTGTCTTCGTGTGCTACCCTCCTCTTCTCTCACTTTTCATCCTTCATGCGTTTCCGTCCTCACTTGCTTCCTGCCACATCTCTCACTTTCACTTCCATCTGCAGACCATGTTTTCATCCATTCTTTCTCTTTCCTGGTCTATCTATGTCTTCCATGCACATACCTACCCATGGATTGCTTAGTCTTTTCTCACTTCTACTTATTTCCTGAGCTCACTGACCTGGTGACTACTCAAAACTCTTACACAAAATACCTCCTAAAACAGAGCTAAAAAGCAGATAGAGAAGTTTGTCACTGGTAGCTCTTTTCCACATACAAGTGACTAGTAGTACCTATCAGTATTATCGTGGCATCCTGCAGGACATGCAGGTGTGGCACGCAGTGCCTTTATAGTGACTGAACATTAAAAGCAAGCCTTGCATATTTATTAAGACATTGAAAACAAGCAAAAATCCTTAGACTTGGAAGGAAATAGACAAATGTAAATGTTGAAACCACGTCCTTGTAATGAACTGGCATGCTAAAAACAAAAGCACAACTGAGGGTATTTAGTTATTGCTTCTTTCCATTTTCAATAAAAGATCTGCCCTGTTCATAATTGTCTGGCATCCTGAGATTGAGGGAGCAGGGGTGGATGCCTTGGGCACCTCTAGTATTGGCCTAGGGTACTGCAGTCTGCTTCAGAATGGACCTGCACAAAACTTGAGGAACCTATAGTAATGACGTACCTTGCTGCAGCCTGATTGGGAAAAAACATATATTTCGATTTAAGGGACCTTTAGTAAGAGCTTTTCAACACTCATGGGAGTGGAGGCTATGTCCTAGTCCACAGAGGTAGAGACTTCTACAAACAGGAGCAACCTTATGCCTATTGTAAAGACCTGACGTTGCAAGCAGAGATAAACATTGGAAATAGAATGTGCTAGTTCACAATTCTAGGTCCTTGCACAAAGTTTCTGCTCTTAAACTGCACTGAAGTATTCATGATGCCTTGGTCACAGGTAGGCGATGTCCTGAAATAAGTGCACGTCCCACTCCATGCATCTTAATCCAATGGAGCTTTGACACCCCAAGGCATGCTTTACAAATATTTTACGCTGTGTAAGCATCACAAAAGTGACACAAACAAGTGCAAAATGTTTTTATTTTTTGTTAATTACCTTACAGCGCAAAACTTGTTTTGCGCTGGAAAGTTGCCTAAAAGTAACACAAAGCTATGCAAGCACTTCTTTGTATTACTTAACATCGAGGGGGGCATTACATGGGTGGGACATGGGTGTTCCCAAGCAACCACTTTTTGACACAAGGCTAGGAATGGGAAGAGTTTGCAGAGTTCTACTCTGTGGAATTCCCAGAGTTTACTAAAAACTCCAGGAGATCCAGTGGACTTCTGTCCACTCCATGGATGCACTGATCTTGGTTTGGTCTGGAGTCGGTATTGGCTGGAACCATGGGCATCCACAGAACTTTTTTCAAGAGGAGCATCCAGAACTGTTTTTGGTGGGGGCCACGGCCGTGCTAGTGCAGGCAGCGTAACACTACAGCTGCCGTAGTGCTATGCTGCACTATGAGCCTGCACACCAGGCTGTACCTAAATCCAGGGGGGGAGCAAACTTCCCCACCATGGTCCTCCCCCCCACGGATGCCCATGGCGTGATCTTTGAAACAAACAAAAGTACCCTCTCTCTATGTAGCAAGGCTGGCTGATAGTGTTCTCAAGGTAGTCCTGGCAGTGTGTCTGTTTTGTTTTTATCAGGCACCACAGTGGGTGAGATATGTAGTAACCTATGAGCATCCAAGAGTGGGCACTGGCATAGGATAGCCACTGTGATGGTTGGGAGGCACAGGTTGAAGCTCTATAGGATGTGAATTACAAAGAGGCTGTTGAATATGTCTAGTCAGGCGAAAGGCAGACAGCACAGCAGGAACCATCGGCATCTTGTGCATTGTCAGGGCTGCACTGTCACCAACTGCGCTACACCTGTCAGTATATGCGCTGTGCCTGGAATATCTGCGCTGCATCTTTCTTGCCCAGAATCAAAAACAACCACAAAGGATAAGGTGGCTCTATATGTGAAATCTCAGAGCGCACGGCAGCAGTGGGAGCACTTACCATTGGGACTGCACAGTTAGTGACAGGATGGACATGTGGGAAAGACTTTTCTTAACAGTAAAACAAGCAGCATTGAACTCAAAAGGTGTAGCCCACCACAGGCAGTAAGTGAAAAGTGCACTTCAGGTAGTGGCGTGCAGGGAAGAGAGTGAGTCACATTAAGGCGGAATTGCGAGGGAAGAACAAGAAAAGGGTACCATCAATCATTTAGCACATCAGAACAAACACTCCTGTCAAAATCGGACAGTGACCTAATCTACAATTTCACTGACCTCTAACAAATCAGTGAATACTTTATATTTTGGTTGTGCAGTCTGGTATGTACGCTTAGATGTGGCAGTGCAGGAAGCGGAAGGTGAAAGGCAATAGTAAAAAATGCTGCTTGGTTAGCACAGCTGTGAAACAAGAAGCGATAATGTTCAATCAGGCTTGTCCCACATGTTTTTACTGAGTGACCTGACTTGCCAAGTGGTGCCAAATCCAGTTCCTGGGCCCTTGGGAGTTCTGATGCAATCAACAAGAACCCAAGCACATCAACTCCAGAGCAACATCGGAAGCGGCGCTGCTGTCCTTCTCCGCACCACTGCCTGCACTGGAGCCATAAGCCCCACTGAGCACAACGACTACAGCTGATATTGCAGGTCTGATGCTGCTGCAGTGCCTCGAATGTCCTGCCACAGTGTGAATCCAGAGCGCAATGTCACCGACGTCCACGGCACCCGGCTATGACTCTGTGCAGCACCTGTGGCCCCGTAGTTTCATTGCGACACTGCAAAGTTGACTCCTTGCCTCTTGACCTGCTGGACCCATCAATTCTGTCTTGTCATACAGAGCCGACACCTCGCCACTGATGTCACATCATCTCCCCTGCAGCCGCAAGGAACCCAACCCTCACCTCCCTTTCCTAGCAGTAAGGAACAATGTCTCACCTCCCTTGTAGCAGTAAGGAACTGACACCGCACCGTCTACTGCTTTGCCTCACCTCCCCGACTCCTTGCATTGTCTTTGTTTCCTCATCGATTTATAAGGTACTATACTTGGGGCCGGTGCAACTCCATGACCGGCTCACACTCTCTTGAGAGTGGCGTTGGACTGTTGGAAACAACTCCGTCAAGACGATGTGATAGCCCCAGTTGGAGCTATTGTGTTACTAAGCGCTCTACTACATTCAATCTTTAAAATTCTTTACTTGTGTATGTTGGGTTTTCATTGTTTTGGTCTTGTTATGCTCAGATAAATAGTGGCTATTTTTCTAAACTGGTGTGGAGTGGAGTGCCTTTGTGGTGTTTACACTGTGTTACTGTGTGTGTGTGTGTGTGTGTGTGTGTGTGTGCGTGTGTGTGTGTGTGTGTGTGTGTGCATGTGTGCATGACCAAGCAAGTCAACGCAGTGTCCTCCGCCTGCTTCCTCACCCTCCGCATGCTCGGCAAGATCTTCCGCTGGATCCCCGCCGACACTAGAAAAACCGTGACCCACGCCCTCGTCACGAGCCGCCTGGACTACGGCAACACCCTCTACGCCGGGACCACAGTCAAACTCCAAAATCGCCTGCAACGCATTCAAAACGCATTGGCACGCCTCATCCTCGACGTACCCCGCAACAGCCACATCTCCGCACACCTGAGACACCTGCATTGGCTCCCAGTCAGCAAAAGGATCACCTTTCGACTTCTCACCCACGCACACAAAGCCCTCCACAACAAGGGACCGGAATACCTCAACCGACGCCTCAGCTTCTACGTCCCCACCCGCCTCCTCCGTTCCTCTGGTCTCGCACTCGCTGCCGTCCCTCGCATCCGCCGCTCCACGGCGGGTGGGAGATCTTTCTCCTTCCTGGCGGCCAAGACCTGGAACTCCCTCCCCACCAGCCTCAGGGCCACCCAGGACCACTCTGCTACCCAGAGACTCCTAAAAACCTGGCTATTCGAGCAGCAGTAACCCCCCCTTTCCCATAGCGCCTTGAGACCAGCACAGGTGAGTAGCGCGCTTTATAAATGTTAATGATTTGATTTGATTTGATGTATGTTTGTGTTTTTGTATGTATACATTCTTTACACACTGCCTCTGAGATAAGCCTGACTGCTCATGCCAAGCTACCAAAGGGGTGTGCAGGGGCTATCTTAGCTGTGTGGTTCCCTTGCCCTGACTAGAGTGAGGGTCTCTCCTTGGACAGGGTGCAAATCACTGCCAACTAGAGACCCCATTTCAAACACAGTCAGACATCTCTGGCAAAGTACCTCAATCACTTCCAGGCTTGCAAAATCCCTTACACTCCAGTACTCTCCTGTACTTACCCAGTTCTCAGCCTTTCGTGCTCTCCCTATGCTTCCCATGTCTCAGCCCTCTGTCCATTTCTCTCCTCAGTTCATTCTTGGGCTGTCTCAGCAGTGCACTGTTTCTGGACAGTGCCCAAGGCTTAGCGCACAACACAGATGATCTCCGGGTACTCAGGGTGCTTCTTCCCATATATTTAGGGATATCCGTAACCAATACAGAAGCTGTTTATTGCGGAAAGCACCGGAGGTCCCAGGTCTGTAGTGTGAAGGAAGGGGGAGATATGACTCAACCTCAGGGGCACAAGTCCAGCTGCATCTCCCAAAAAGGATCCTCGTTTTTCTGAGTTGTGGACACCAGAAGGATCCTAGGTGTCCACAAGTGTCTCCTTTATCCAGCAGCAGTCCTAACTAAGCACACTATGAAGAAACCGTCCTTCCCCTGCTGAGCACCGGCTGAGGAAACAACCCCACCTCAGGAGACCTGAGCATCTCAAGCAGCAAATAGGAGAGCAGAGAACAGGGCCAGGACTATGTCACTCATCTGCTCTCGTTGCCCCCACTTGTCAGTCTCGTACCAGTAGTCGGTGCAGATAGCCATGGCCAGCACTTAGCCACAGAGGCTCAGCCGCAGCTTCCCGCCCCTTTCCCCTGCCGTTCATGTGATCCTGTCGCACTCACTTCTGCAATCATTTCGGAACATGTGCTGTGGGGAGTTTAGGACTCTCTGAGGGCTAGCTTGAGGATAATAGAAAAAGGACTGTAGCTGTGTGCCATGGAACTAGTAAGGTGAGGTCTTGTGGCGCGTGTGAGCTCTGAGAGCTGAATGCTTGCTGACTAATTGATTCCACAGGTGGAATTTATTTAGTAATTCAAGAGTAACGCAGAACTACTACATTCCTCCAATTCTGCCAGTGGAATTAAAAACTCTGCCCACCCCATGCACAACCCTACTTGCCAACATTAGTAGACAGAGTTTTGCAACAAGAAATAATATTGCTTTGAAGCAGGGATTAAAAAACAAGAAGAAATGCTTTTATTTCTCCCAATGCTTCCCACTTTGCCTGTGTGCTGTAGTGTACAGCACACATCCAACATGGGGAACGTTTTAAAGGTGGTCAATGCATAGGATTTTGTACTGGAAAGGTACACTTCCAGTACAAAACCTGTGGCAGACTCATGCACACACCATTGCGCTATGGAGGACTGATTGTGTGCTGGTGCTAGTTAGAGAGGAGGAAAGTGTCACTTCTGTGTATAGATGACGTTGTCCTTCTCTCTCCCTCTCGTACAACGCAGCGCAGCACTTTTGAGTGCTTCGCTGCATTGAGCATAAGCTTTTTTTACATCCCGGCCTAAATGTGGAATAATGGACCGCTAAATTTTCGCAACAAGGCCATGTCTAAAAGTTACACACAGCCCCCCTATTAAGCCACTGCTGGTAGCTGCTAATAAAAAACGGTAGTGGCTGTTACCTTTGTTTCATAATTCACTTTGGGCGGAAGAGTTTCAGAAATTGAAAGGTACCTTTGTAAATTAAAGAGGTCAATTACCTAGGGAATTGTTTCTTTTATTGGAATGTTTTCACAAGACCTGACTAGTGTTGGAAGCTGAGTTTCCAAGAAAATGTTGTGCAAATGTTGTGCAGGCGCAAAAATAGCAGTGTCGCGCTGCCCACATTTCTAGAAAACCTTGCCGAACCTGAAAAACACATACAGAAGAAGTATGCTGGTTTGCACAAGAAAGAGGAAGGTGTGTGAAGGGAAGGAGGAACACTAAGAATGGAAATTTCTTCAAGTGTTTGCATTATAATTAGATCTTGAAATTACATGCTCCTGTCACGCGCACCATATACCTGTTCGAACATTCGTGTCACTTGTCTTAACAAGTGAGAAGGTAAGGTTATACATGTGTGCTTATAGAGACCTCTGTAAATGGGTACTCCTGCACGAGGAAAATAACTGGAACATTTAGATAAAATAAAGAACCACCTCTGTCTCACATCTTTATTCTGAACCGTCTTTGGAAACAGCCTCTGGATTTCAACAGCAACAATTGCTTAACTACACATATTCAATGCCAGCACAAATACTACGGGGCAGCGTCAGATATCTCAAAACTGTATCCGGAGAATAAGAAACTCAAAATTAAAAAAGGATAATCTCGAAGGTGTGGTGCTGGGAAAGGCATATGTTTCGAAGTCAAGCACTCAGGTGGTTGGACACACAAGAAAATATTTGAAAAATGAAGGCCCATATTTATACTTTTTGACGCTAAACTGCGCTAACGCAGTTTAGCGTCAAAAAGTTTTGCGCCGGCTAACGCCATTCTGAAGCGCCATGCGGGCGCCGTATTTATTGAATGGCGTTAGCCGGCGCAAGCAGACCGGCGCTGCCTGGTGTGCGCGAGAAAAACCACGTACACCAGACAGCGCCGGCGTAGGGGGAAAATGGCGCATGGGCGTCTTAAAATGGGGCAAGTCAGGTTACGTCGAAAAAATCGTCGTAACTCGACTTGCGCCATTTTTTTTCGACGCCCATCCCCCATCAACATGACTCCTATCATTGTAAAGATAGGAGTCATGCCCCCTTGCCCAATGGCCATGCCCAGGGGACTTATGTCCCCTGGGCATGGTCATTGGGCATAGTGGCATGTAGGGGGGCACAAATAAGGCCCCCCTATGCCACAAAAAAAAAATGAAAAATAACAAAAATTATACTTACCTGAACTTACCTGTACTTCACTGGGATGGGTCCCTCCATCCTTGGGTGTCCTCCTGGGGTGGGCAGGGGTGGCAGGGGGGGTCCCTGGGGGCAGGGGAGGGCACTGTGGGCTCATTTTGAGCCCACTTGTCCCTTAACGCCATCCCTGACCCAGGCGTTAAAAAGCGGCGCAAATGCGCCGTTTTTGGCCATGCCCACTCCCGGGCGTCATTTTTGCCCGGGAGTCTAAATACCACGTAAAGGCCTGGGAGTCATTTTTTTAGACGGGAACGCCTCCCTTGCATCTCATTAACGCAAGGAAGGGGTTCACGCTAAAAAATGACGCTCACTCCGGGCACTTTGGCGCCCGAAGCGTCTAACGCCATAGTATAAATATGGCGTTAGTTGGCGTTAGTTTAGCGTCGAATTTGCGTCGAAAAAAACGACGCAAATTCGGCGCAACCAGAGTATAAATACGGCCCGAAGTACTCAGTGAGTGCATAATACCAAAACATCCATCTGCCGCAAAAACAGACGGTTTGAACTTTAAACCATTGCAAGCCACAGTTCGACACCACAATAAAGATCTTTGACTTCGACTTCTGACTTCTGACTTCGTTGTAAACATTAACAAGCATTTGCAATGCAATTGGTCTCTCATTTGCTCGATTTAAAGCTGTCTGTGTTGTAAACTCCTAACAGGACTTTTTTGCCACAAAAACTGAAAATGAAAAGTAATACAATTTCACATAAGGGAGCCGATTTAAAGTCCAACGCCATGAGAAAAAAAAAACCTAGCACAATAGTGCAGTGTAAAACCTTGAATTCGCAAAGGAGCGCTAGGATAAACAATAGAATTAGACTGGCAGTAATGAAAAGTGCTCGATTAAAACCCAGCGAGATCACGTTGCCTACGAAATAAAAAGATAAAGTAGTCCAGAAAGCATACGGAAAACATGGAGCCTTGAATGTTTTCAGTAGTTGGTCGGTGTTCTCCAGGAGGGCTAAACACCGGAAATGGCATTTCACTAATGGCTTTCACTAATGAATTCAAGCGAATTTTAAAAGGTAAGCCCACGAACCAAGTAAAGTGATGGGCGTGACGTGGGCGTGGTTGAAAGCCCACAAAGAGATTACAACAGGGGGCAGAGCGCTTGTGCGCTCGCCCCTAAAAACAGCATGCCTACCACTTCCCATCATTCCTTCCTTGCCTCTTCCTCGTGCCACAAGGTATAGAGAAATCATGAGCATTAAAAGAAAAAGTAATGCCTCAGTGACGGGCTCAGTTTGAATAAACCTTAAATACTGAAAGGAGAGTAGGGAGCAATTGCCAAAGGAGTGTTTGCAGTGTTATGTTATGGTGCTCTGTCCCAGTCTGCGCCCAGCTCAGGGTTTTAGTGTGCAAAGCGGTGCAGTGTGGGACAGTGCACCCTATCCACAATACGGCTCTTGATGCTTTTTCACTTCATGTGTTAGTACCACTAGAGAAATGGAACATTGACTGCACTTTGCTACCACAGTTTGGGCCAGTTTTACTAACATGGTGCTCTGGGTTGCATAACAAAGTGATGCAATGCTATTTTAGTATTATACTTTCAAGTGCAAAACCTTTTTGGCACAGGGAAGTAGCCTGAAGGCAATGCAAACCAGAGCGAAGCACTGCTTCACGTTACTTAGGGTCAGGCAATTGTTCCATGGATAGCACTTGGGTGTTCGCATGCAAGCACCCATGGTTTTTGATGCTAAACACTATTTACCAAAAATCTAGACAGCCTTGGCATTAAAACTTAACACAACTTGAAATCAGGCATTAAAAGGAGAAATATTATAGTTTCTCCTTTCTTTTCTGACCTTGCATGTGTGCTGCACTGTAAAGCACACATAATAGGAAAAAGTTTAAAGTTGTTTAGGTGTAGTATTTTTTACTCGAAGGGAACTCTTCCAGTGCAAAACCTATGGTAGACTCACACACACACCCTTGCAATATGGCGCAAAGCTGTGTGTGTGGCTCTTGGCAGCGAAATTCTGCTCCGGTGCTGGGGAGTGGGGTGGGAAGGGCCATATCTCTGTAAATATGGCAGTGTCCTGCTATCTTCCAACGCAACTCAGCATTTGTGGCTGCTACACTGCATTGGGGAACACTTTACAAATCTGGCTCATAGTAATTATCATGTTAGTACTCACTGGTCCTGCATTTTATATGATCATTTTTTGAATGGACATGCTCCCTTGTGGAAGGAAATGAAATACATTTCTGTTTTGAGGCCATCGATATTATTGGTATTATTTGGTGCCATGCATGACACCAAAGATTTTGTCTTCCTTTGGCGCGCGCAGGAAGAGCCTATTGCCAGGTCAATGAGGAAGGGAGTACACCTGGTATTTCATTTAGTAGAAGACGAATAGAGAGCGAAGAGGAAAGTAGTGGACAATGGTAGATCACCAAGACAAGAGCAGGAATTGGGGGGAAATTGTGCACTGCTATTAAACAATATTGCAGGATTAGAGTATGCTGGTGCTCAGTTTGTGCCTGTGATGCTGCACAATTTGAGGAACTTGTATGAATAGGGCTCAAGCATATTTGATTTGTGTTGGTTAGGCGGAAGCTATGGTGGATGTAGGTCAGAGTGGCAGGACAGGTCAGATTCATGTCAAACATATATATAGATACCCTAATGTATTCTCATCTCTCATGGTGCCCTACAGATATATTTTGGTACTTTAGGGACACAACAGTGGGTATAGTCATCATCCACTGCTTGAGGTATTCCACCTCAAATTCAGTTTGTGTCAAAACGATCTCAGCCTGTGATTCTGCACCCATGCCACAGTCTGATCAGAGAGGTGTAACATAGCCTTCACTCTTGACCATTCACAGTGCTATATATGTTGCCACATTTCACCTCTATCCTCTGTTTCTCCCCAACTCACGAAAGAACACCCAAAATGAAGTAAAAACAATAAAGTAAGAAGGTGGCATTGATCCAAAAGTGAGAGGTACATCAGGATTCAACCTATGCAGAGAATTATCATCTCTGGACCTGGTCACTGCCGATTTAAAGACAATGGCTGTAGGGGTTCTTGTCACAATGACTGAAATTTACTCAAGAGCACAAATGCTTTGGTCTTCTATTTAATATTCCACGGATTATGTGCCAGGAATTTGTCAAGAACTGTTTCAATTTCAATTTGTCGACAACAATAATGTTTTTACCGTGATTGCTCTAAAACACTTATTATATTTGTGAGGTCGTATAGGTTTTGGCACACTGGAACAAGTACTATAAAGTGGTGGCTCTTCCTAAACCGGTTGTCCATTGCCATAGTGATGATGAACACAGTGATGATCGCTTTAACCAAGATGAACTTTAAAGATGGCTGCAAGCATTTGGATTCAATTTGGAATTATCACAGACAAGTAATGACCTTGGAGATTTATATGTAACCATTTGTACTGTCTCCCAATGACATTTGACATGTATCAAGGGTTTATTTGAGAACAGAGTGCCAAGATAAGGGAGAGCATTATTGGCGTGTTCAGAGAACAACCTATTTTCTGATTTGCGCTTATTTGAGATTAGCAACCACCAGCATTTTATAGCAAGATTGAATTGACCAAATATTCCTTATTGATGTATAATTCTTTGGTGAAGTGATGGATTGCCGTTAGTAATACATTGGTCACCAGTGGATATTCGTATTACCAATTTCTCTAGTGTTTGCCTCCCTTTATGCTGAGTAACTGGTGAATTCAATATCTCTAAAGTTTATTGATGCAGGATGAAAAAAAAAGAACAACTATGAATATGGTTGATGGAGATGATCATAGATTTTGAGTTGTGTTCGGTTACAGTTTTGGCTCATGTCACTGGATCACATCAAGCTCTGGTGATGCCATCTGCTGATTTGTGTGTATTATCATGATATGTTCATAAATTACACAATCTATGCCCTGCAAACTTTTTTGTGTTTTCTTATCTTCTGGTCACTGGTTTATTATCAAGATAGCATTACACTAAAATGATCAGTATGGAATGTTATACAGTTACCATACCATTTTAGAAACTCCTTTTACCTATCCTCAGTGACCCAGATGAGGTATGTCAAAACCCATATAAGCTGTGACCTGTATACCAACCCTGTACAGGTTCTGGTATGTTATTTTTTGTTGATCACTGATGTTTATATTAACTTTAGAACAGGCTGACTGCCAAGCATATACTGCTTATCAGAACCCCTTACAGAGGGCCACAAGGCACACATGGGGTTACTGGTCCTAACCGTGAGGGTTGACACCTTTTACTTCTGATGTCACAGGGCCCAACCTACTATGGCTTCTGGGCAACTGGGCTAGGTACCTTTAGCACTCGACTCTCAGGAATAGTGTCTTCTGAACATTTCAAGGCTCCCTTGCAGGGAGGTGGACAGAGGATAGTGAACACAGGCTCGCAAGTAAAAATGCGTGCTTACAGCAGCAATAAATTATTGTCCAGCCAAATATTCAACTTTAAGAAAAAAGAGAAGTATTTCATTTCTACCACTGACAACACAAAGGAAGAGTACAACATCCACAAACAACTACACAATCCCCCTGAAGTTAGTGTTTCCTTGCCGTTTACCTGTTGGACTTATTCATCACTCTAGTGATAGTAGGTATTTCCCATTCACTACTGGCAACTTCCAGGGTATGCCCCGCAAGTGGTCTGTTTCTCAGGAATTCACTTTGACTTGCTAAAGTCTAATGTGTTCCAGCGCTGATGTGCTATCTAGCTAGCAAGTTTCCCCAGGATTGACTGGCCTGAATTCAGTCTTTCCCACAACTGCAGTCTTGGAGGGTTCAGAGTTCCTGAGCACGCACCTCCCCTTTGGGGGTGTATGAGAGGCAGCAGCTGGTATAGGTGAGTTCATTGCAAGTGGCCCATGTAGGCTGTACTTCTTGATTGCCAATCGCCTCACATGTGGTTCCACTTCTGCGCCAACCAGGGGTTCCTTGCAGCTCCTCATTGCAGGTAAGTCTTTTGTTATTTCCCATGATGAGGAGAAGATGACGAGAGGTTCCTGGCACTGATTCCTCATCTGGGGGTAGATGCATGGGGCGCTCCCACAGAGGCCTCACTCTGACAGGGCAGTGGGTCAGTCACACTTCTGGCTAGTCTGGGTGACCTCCTCTGACATATGGGGGTCACCATGTACACAGACACCAACAAACACAGCCCAGCAGGAGTCCACACGGCAGCCCTCCCTGGCATGCAGGGCTGCCAATCCACAGCTGCACATGGGTGCTGGCCCAATCAGCAAGCGCTCAACAAAATTCATGTGCCACAGCCCCTTTTGGCAAATGGGGTCACCGATCCTCAGCTGCACAGGGCTCTCACCCTATCGGCAGAGCGCTCAGCAAAGTTCACTTGCAGTAGTCCCTCATAGCATGCTGAGTTGCAGATTCATAGCTGCACACAGGCTTCGGCCTAGTCGGCACAGTGTTCACTATGGTTCACTTTGCAGCGACCTTCCCGTGACATACAGGGGTTAACAATGGGCAATGACCTGATTGGTGCAGCACCCATTTCCTAACAACTTGTTATGGGAGTCCACTTGACAGGATACCCGACTGGACCTTGCTCCCTCCAACACTCTCCTTTTCCTCACAGGGACACTAGTCTTGGCAAGCAGACAGGGGATGTTGTTCCCAGCTCCAGGGCAGGTGGTTCTGTATTCCCTGGGTGATGTAAACTCACCCAGCAGAGAGACTAGCAGGCCTTGGCCCCCAGTCCTGGTCAGAGGTGAAAGTCTTATAGAGCTCCCCCTCTTGAAGCAGCCCCTCTGGCTGCTTGGAAGATAACAATTTGTGATGCCTCAAAATCTCATTCTTATAATCCATTTCCAGACACTAAATTTGATTTAGAGTCTGAGTTTATAGAGTTTAGGTTGCAGGGTTTGCATCTTTTGAAGTGCCCACCCATTTGCTCTCTGTTTATCTTATGGGAGTGACTAGAGTTCACATCTGGATGTCAGCCACTGTGATGTGTGGATCAAAAGGTTGGCCCAGGGCCCCAGCTCTACTCTTTATGATTCACTTCTCAGTCCCATCTTCTTCCTGAGGTGTGCCCAGGCCCCTTCCTTGTGACTTCTCACTGAATCAGAGTATCCATTGAAGTGCGTGGGAATCCTTATCTCGCCCCCTTTCCTGTGTGTACCACCCAGCATGCAGGAATGCAGAAATACCCATATCTGTTTTGGGGGATTCCTCCACCTCCTCTCCAAGTTTCACCATGCAGTCTTGGGTGTTCCAAAATGAATTAGAATCCAGGCTCTCCATGTATTGTACCATCAACAGACAGACATACATCCAATGACTGTATACAGCCTACACACTACACAGCACTGTATCTTTCATGTATTTTACCACTCATAAGCACCGATATATACAGCGCACACATTTAACATGCACACATTGCACAGCACTGTATCCTTCATGTACTGTAGCACTCCTAGGCGCACAAACGTCCAGTACATACATTTAACATGCGTGAACTGCATAGCACTACATCCTTCATGTATTTTACCACTTATATGCACACATAAATCCAGCGCATGAGTTCAGCATGCATACACTGCACAGTACAGCAGTATCCCTGTATGGTACCCTTCCTAGGCACACACACACCCAGCACAGATATACCACTCATGTACTGCCCAGCACTACACACCAAATCAATGTAGGTCAAAGAGTGAGTTAAGCACACGGCAGTGGGACTTTAGAAATAGTGATCCTGTAGCCCTCGCTCCAGTAGCACCGGTTAAAAGGGACCTGTGCACTCCTACTTATCACTGCCACCACCACGCTCGTGCTGCTTAACTTCTGGTGAAGTTAGTAGACTTTCACCACTATAAGCATAGTGCTTCGGGCGGCCTTCCCAGTCCAAAGACTAGAATTTTTGAGACAGGCCTGTATCGTGACACACACGCATGATCAATGTTTGCCTATGAGAAAAAAAAAATCATCATTAGGGCTCTAGACAACAGAACAGTTGGGCATTCAGGGCAGGGGTGCAAGTCCACTACCATGCAGTGAATTTTTTCCACCCCAACACAGCTGATAAAACTTAACAAGTGTAATCTAATTGATAGAAATAAAACAACAGTAATATTTTGGTCATTGTTGAGGTTTAAAGTACTTTGGGTAGTATTTGGTAAGAATTGTACTTACTCTTTCATACAGAAACAAATTGATCTATGAAATGTTACCCTAATTGAACCGTCAGAAAGGGAGCCACCATCCTGAGCTGCCCGACTTCATTAATACAAGAATATATTTTCATCAGACGAATACGCAGTCGGAAGGATCAATAGTACATGCAATCAATATTTTAAATAAATTAGCAATATCAACGAAATTAAAGGAAATAATATCTGCAATCAACACTTTGTATAAAAAACATAATGAACCCCATCCCATTCCCATAGAATAGTTGTGTAGACCAAATGACAGAATAATATACAAGTGTTAGATGATAGGAAGTGCTAAAGTGCAAACACCTGGCTGTTGGGGGTCATGGAAGGATATAGATGATAGGAAGTGCTAAAGTGCAAACACCTGGCTGTGGGGGTCATGTAAGGATATAGATGATAGGAAGTGCTAAAGTGCAAACACCTGGCTGTGGGGGTCATGTAAGGATATAGATGATAGGAAGTGCTAAAGTGCAAACACCTGGCTGTTGGGGGACATGTAAGGATATAGATGATAGGAAGTGCTAAGGTGCAAACACCTGGCTGTGGGGGTCATGTGAGGATACACGTTTACACAATCTACTGTAGAGATGGTTATAAATTATCAAACAAACAAGGTTTGCCAGTAATTGCCACACTTTTTTTCTCGTCATAGCTGAGCAAAGTATATATCATACACAGTATTGCTTTGTTGAGATATATATAATGTAAAGGTGGTTATTTATTGCTTCCTAACAGCCAGAAATGAGCATTAGTCAAGTTAGTGACATTTTACTTTGTTTTCAATTTTTTGTCATAACAGTTTGTATATGTGTCTTTAATATGCAGCTTTGAGAAAGTCTGTGTTGAGACAAAATGCGTCGGCTGTCAAAAACGGACTGTGATGAATGGATTTAACGTTTTTGCGTTTTGGAAAAAAAACAATAAATCTTGAAATTCGACTGAAATCAACACTCTCCGACATAATTACATTCATGGCCTCGCTGTTAATTTAAAGGAGGACATAAAATGTTTAAGAGGTAGCTGGGTACACATGACCTTTGTGTAGTATTATGTACATCCTGACAACATGATTGGGACTTGTATTAATTGGCCCCATTGTGTCTGCATCAGCTAATTTACACAGAGGACGGCAATAAAGTGAGGTATCATAAAGGAGTGCCAGCTAATATTGTGAATTACTTGATGGGAAAGAGGCACCGCCATCATGATCACCCACAGTCAATGTTCCCTCCAATTTTTTTCCATTGTGTGCGGCAGTGTGCGGTCTCTGTGCGCTGCAGCCAAAGATACGTGTGCCAAGAAACTGACCATTCACGCGCGCGCAGCGCATAACTAGCCAAGATCTTTGGCATTAGCCTCTCCATACCACTAAAGCAAAAAAGGGATATCATTGCTCCATGCAATAGGGCATCAAGGCAGTTTTGTGACCTGGTTGCACACTCCAAGGACATGACCTGTTAGGGGAGCACGTATATTGCTCTAAAAGGCTTATTTAGGCTTAGAAAGTGATAACGCATATAAACTACCACAAAGTATAGGAATGGTGGAACATTTGATAACAGCACATTTTCTACTGTTCTGAAGCATTTCCTAGCTCATGAACCATTGATTTTCAAGACAAATATCACTTGCCCGATTGTATGCTAAAGCACGCCAAATGATGTTTAAAACACTCCCCGCGGTATTTAAAAGCTGTTTTCATTGACTTTAATCCAGATTCAAATATAAGCATTATCTGCCTTAGGGGAGCACGTATATCGCTCAAAAAGGCTTATTTAGGCTTAGAAAGTGATAACGCATATAAACTACCACAAAGTATAGGAATGGTGGAACATTTGATAACAGCGCATTTTCTACTGTTCTGAAGCATTTCTTAGCTCATTAACCATTAATTTCCAAGACAAATATCATTCGCTCGCTTGTAAGCTAAAGTACGCCAAATGATGTTTAAAACACTCCCCGCGGCATTTAACGCTGTTTTCATTGACTTCAATCCAGATTCAAATATGAGCATTATCTGCCTTAGGGGAGCACGTATATCGCTCTAAAAGGCTTATTTAGGCTTAGAAAGTGATAACGCATATAAACTACCACAAAGTACAGGAATGGTGGAACATTTGATAACAGCACAACGTGCACGCTTGCCAAAGGGGCCTGTGCGATGGGGGAAGGAAAGGTGCGTGCGCGCTCGCGCGCGCCTTTCAGGGAACATTCCCCACAATACCCACAGCCAGAGGTTGGAGAGATGATGAGCAGTATGATGATCCGTGGTACATGCAGTGTGTGCATGGGTGGGCGAGTTCACTGTGTAGGTCAGAGTGTGGTTAGCAGCAGAGTGATTCAGATAAGAAACCTGAGTGAACACAAAGAACTGGTAATAAGCGTGAGTGGACACTGAGGATCCAATTCACAAAGGTAAACGTACACCTGAAGTCTAAGTCTAGACCTGAAGTCTAAGGGCCTGATTCACTAAGGTAAACATAGACTTCAGGGGGACCGAAAGTGGGAATTAGTGTGCACAACAAATAACGCTGGAGTCCTGATCACCGTCAAGCAGCTGTCACGGTCAGCACTAGCTCTGACGCTGTTGTCAGTGGGTGTGTCCACAGCAGCCCACTAAACGAGCACAGGTAAAGCCAATAGGTCTGTGTAAATTTAATGAGCCAATGCACGTACACATAGGCATTCACAACATAGGCATTCACAAATGCTGTTTGCATGTGTCACATGCACAAATGCTGTTTATCACATTAAAGCCTGCCTTATTGGCTGTGCTAGCACTGGAAAAAAGTACCAAAAACAGTGCTACATGAATAGAATCCATATAGGAGATAAGAACTGAAAGGAAGAAATATTATGATGACCTTTTCAGATGGTCAACAGTCCCTCATCCCTTCCAATGGAAGTATTTCCTGGGAGGTGGAATGTTAGTACGCCAAACAGACATTAGCATGAAGTAAGAGAGTAAGTAATACTCCTCCGGGTGTAATGTAAATGTAAGTATTTCACTCAACACGCTATCTCGTACTACCAGGGTCACTCCTTCATCTAGGAGGGAATTGTATCATATCGCCTTTTCCATGGTTTCTCTTTGACCTTTTTGGAGAAATCAGATAAAGAAGGCCATGTGCGTCGCGTTTGGCAGCAGCTGAGTCAATGCTGTGAATAGACCCTGGAGAGGCTCATGTGCCCAGCTTTGCTGTAGTGCGCTGCACCTGCACCGTGAATGTGAGATTAGCGATGCTTATCTCCATGAGGGATGTATACATCTGATAAAGAGACTGACCAATAATGGCTGAAGAACTAGCAAGTAAAGAATGGACAATGCACAGCCATATATGGAAGGACTATGAACACAAAAAAGCTCTTGGTCGTTTTAGGCCTGTATCCGCGATATGGATAAAGTCATTCAACGAGACTGTTTACATTGGCGCAGTGAAAGCATAAACCCAACTATGACAAGTTGTTGTTCCGCGATGTGGCTAACAAACCTTATCGGGCCACTAACCTGATGAAGATATTTAACAAAAGTATGTGTACACCATCTGGGCATTTTTGTGACTGTAGGGATGACAAAGGAGCAAAATACACAAACCAAAGAAGTACAAACAATGCATTATGGATTAGTTGCTTCTGGGTTGTGCCCTCTTCCACTTCTGCTCACAGAGAAATAATACCTTCTACTTTTATAAACTGTGTATAGCATCAAACTCACTTTGATCCATTCTTATACACATAGAGACTGGGTGTGGCTCTGACAAAACAAGCATATGCAACAATAATATTTATGCTGGGTTGTGGCTCACCAGAGCAAACCACACAAAAGGCTTGCGTTTTAATGGACTTGCTTTTTAGTACCTGCATTTCAGGATGTCTTTGAGTCATTCTTTTATAGGGGGCGTGGAATTCTTGCTTACAATAATCATCCTTCTTACACGGCAGGTTCATGTCATTGGCTTTGATCTTCTTTTGTGATGTTATTTTTAGGAGAAGAGAAGTTCTAGGATTGACTGAAGACTAAACAAAGCATGGAACATGTCCGAAAGCTTCACATGTGTTGTTGCATATGTACACACAGGTTTCTAGTGATAGGCTTCCCTTCATTCTGGGAATACCTGCGTCAATATTTTGTAGTTTGCATTAGCGCTGGATAGTGTTTAACCACTTTTCGGCAACTTTGTATTAGTAAAGTGCAATTTTGCACTGTGATTTGCCCCAAACTATGAGAGGAACAAAATTGTTAGTTACGAATGACCAGTGAGATGTGATATTTTCACCAACTGCCCAGCACGAAAACAGCATTGTGGACTGGCCAGTCGCTGCAAATGTCATTGCATAATTGCCAGGCACTGCTGCAAAAAGTTCCTGGCACTATGGCAAAAACTGACTGGCACCACTGCAGTTTACATATTTGGCAACAAGGTATTTGTTTATAGAAATTATGTTGTGTTACTACTTGTTCAGTTTTGAACGTACATAAATTTCTTTTAAAGAACAACATACTTGTGTAAACTTTTAAAATAAATCAAGATTGCTTTGGGACAGCTTTTATATGTAATTTTATTAATATAAACTAACATTAGACGTTCTAAAAAGTAGAATTTAATCAATCAAATTAGGTTTATAGACATGGAAGTCGATTCACCAAAATGCCAGGGGACGTGGACGTGATTACACGTACCCTTTCAAGTCAAAGACATCAGATGTTTTAACATTATGTAACCTTTGACCTGATGTTGTGTCAGGAAGTGATGTCACATGAGTGTTAAACTGAAAACATCACATGAAGTGACTTCACTGAAATTAAAAACGGAGCCGTATGCATAGGGCCAATAAAAAAAATAATGTATAAGTATGCTGTCCAGGAGCACAATACCTCGGTGAGGACTATCTATTAAAACTGTGAGACAACACTTTGGCCCTTTTTATGACATTGGTGGTAAATCCCACTTACCACCATGCCGACTGCCGCCCACATTACGCCACTGCGGCGGATAACCGCCAACCATATTAGGACACACACATACCAATCCGTCACTATACAGCCACACACACAAGTCCGCAAGCCCAAAGGTCAGCGATAAACTGGCGGTATCCAAACCCACACCGTTATACCAACAGAACAACACCCACCACATTATGACCCACGAATCATGCAGCGGACATTCAATTCACCGCACTCAAAATACACACACTCAAACAAAACTACACCACATTGGACAATTCAAACTACACACACCTGACACCCATACACACACCACACCCACACCACTATAAAACACCCACCCACACTACCCACATCCCTTTACGAATAGAAATAATTGCCACAAGAGAGAGATATAGCAAGAGCACCCACACTACCAGAGCCACATAACACCATCACCTTTACACCATCCACGCACCATACATCGCACACCCCAACACATCACCCCACATACCCTCACCTACACCACTCACACTACACCCATGGCACCACAGCGACACCCCAGGTTCTCAGAGGAGGAGCTAAAGGTCATGGTGGAGGAAATCATCCGGGTAGAGCCACAGCTATTTGGATCACAGGTGCAGCAGACATCCATTGCTAGGAAGATGGAGTTATGGCAGAGAATCGTGGACAGGGTCAACGCCGTGGGACAGCACCCCAGAACAAGGGATGACATCAGGAAGAGGTGGAACGACCTACGGGGGAAGGTGCGTTCCATGGCAGCAAGACACCAACTAGCTGTACAGAAGACTGGTGGTGGACCCCCACCTCCTCCCCCACAACTAACAACATGGTAGGAGCAAGTCTTGGCAATCATGTATCCTGAGGGCCTGGCAGGAGTAGGAGGAGGACTGGACTCTGGCAAGTCAAATCTCTATCACTGTCACCCCCCTACCTGCATGCCATCTCAAACCCCTACTTTTATCCTCACTCCCATCACTTCACCACCTCCCCGACCCCACCATGACAACCCACTCATCCCAATACCAAGTCCTGCATGCAACACCAATGCATGGAAACCCCTCACAGATATGCATGGACACCTATCATCACTGCATGCACAATGGAGAGAATCACCTAGCCCAGCAAATAGCAACTCACAGAAAGGCAAATCTGCCAGGGAAACAACAACCATAGAGGGCAACACACCCATGCATAATATGTCCCACGCAGAAACAATAACACTGCATTCACATCCCCACAGGTACCCCTGCCAGTGTCACCGGAGAAGAGGTGCCAGCAACATCCAGTCCCCTCCCCTCCCCCTGAAGAGGCCCACAGTGATGACAGCAGCTCTGGTAACCTGGATCTGGATGATCAGCCTGGCCCATCAGGGATCTCCGGACAGTCGGTTACCCAGGCACAGTCACACACCACCACAGAGGCTCCCCCCTAAGGAAAAACCACCACAGCACCCACCCAGCAGGCCCATACCTCTGTCCCCAGGACACGTTAATCAGCAGTGTGTACACCACTACTGAGACCCCAGGCCACCGCACAAACACAGGACAATCAGGGACCTGGGGGAAGTGGGCACATGGTTCAGGGGACAGAGGCACAGGACAACAGGGAAGATTGGGAGGATTGCTGTGCGACAGGGGGAGGACAGGCCCAGGGAACTGACTCTCCAGGAGGCACTCACCATGATCCTGGGAGCATACCAACATTCCCAGGATAAACTGGGCCAGATACTGGACAAGTTGCAGGAGAATATGCGGCTGCAGGAGGTACAGCACCTGGGGATCAGGGGGGACTTGAAGGACATCAACATCACCGTGGTCTCTATTGCAGGGGTGCTGGCAGACATGGCCAACACCATGAGAGAGGCAGTGGCACACCACCAGGCCCTTGACACTAGCCAAACCAATGAACAGCCCTCCACCTCCGCTAGTGGACAGGAGGCCCCGCCACAGGACCAACAAGCCACCAGCACCCCTTCCCCTGCAGAAGGAGAACCACCCTGCAAACCTTTATCCAGGCAGAAGCCAGAGATGAATGCCAAGACCCCCGCCAGGAAATAAGACTCTCCTGATTGTCACCATTGTGTCCCACTCTGTCACCCTGTCCATCTTGAGCTGCCATTGGTCCCCTTCCTTTGCCCCCTTGGACAATGCACCTGTGATACAAATAGGATGGACTCTATCCTGGACTTTCCTTCATCATCAACCCAGCCCATTCCACTACCCCCTCTACTTCTTAGCACTTAAATAAACACCCTTTGAAAAAACAGCAAGTATGGAGTATGTCAAATGATTTAAGGATGTATTCGTTTAATCAGGTTTAAACATTGGAATTCAACTGTACAGTAATGTATACATAGGAAAGATCTGAAGTTGGCTACACACCAGGAGCGATAGAGGGGCACACATATCTGCAAATAGAGATGCCAAAGGGTACAGTGAGTGGCCATAGAAGTGGGAAAAACAGCCTGCCAGTGACAATGTCAAACACAAAACTGTCATTTAAATGTGAAGTTACACTGTCTTACCTGTGTGTCATTAGAAGTATTGACGAATTATTGCACTTCTGTTGTCCTCATCCTCATTCTCTGCCTCCTCATCTTTACTGTCGACAGGGTCCACTGCTACCACACGGCCATCTCCAGCCTCCTCCTCCTGCAGAAAAGGCACCTGACCACGCAATGCAAGGTTGTGCAACATACAGCATGCCCTGATGATCTGACAGACTTTCTTTGGTGAGTAGTATAGGGATCCACCTGTTAGATGGAGGCGACCAAAGGTCCTCTCTATAATTCTTCTTGTTCGCCCATGTGCCTCATTGTAACGTTCCTCTGCCCTTGTCCTGGGATTCCTCACAGGGGTCAGTAGCAATGAGAGATTGGGATAACCAGAGTCACCTGAAAATATCGAGGGACAACTGTTAGCCACACACTAACCCTTAGGGCCCACACCATACCCATACAACAACATATACTGGGTGGGAACCAGGGCTCACCTATTAGCCACACCCTGTGCCTCTAGAGTTGGGCCATCAAATTTGGGATGCTGCTATTCCTCAGGATAAAGGCATCATGCACAGACCCAGGATACTTTGCATTGACATGGGAGATGTATTGGTCCACCAGGCACACCCTCTGCACATTCATGGAGTGAAAGCTCTTTTGATTTCTGAACTCCTGTTCATTTTGCCGGTGGGGGGGGAGCAATTGCAATATGTGTTCCATCAATATCCCCAATATTGTTGGGGATATGTCCCATTGCATAGAAATCCGCTTTCACTGTGGCCAGATCCTCCATCTGGGGGAAAACGATGTAGCTGCACATGTGTTTAATCAGGGCAGACAACACTTTGGTCAGCACTATTGAGGACATTGGCTGAGACATTCCTGCTGCCAAGCCCACTGTCACTTGGAAGGAGCCAGTTGCCAGGAAATGGAGCACTGATACCACTTGCACAAGAGGGGAGATCCGGGTGGGGTGACGGATAGCAGAAATTAGGTCAGGCTCCAATTGGGCACACAGCTCCGTTGTTGTGGCCCTTTCAAGTCTGTAGGTGAGGATAATGTGCCTGTCCTCCATTGTTGCCAAGTCCACCAGGGGTCTGTACATGGGGGGATGTCTCCATCTCCTACTCATTTGCAGCGGTTGTAATCTATGGGGTGAAATAGTGAGCAGCTGGTCATGATCTCTTAATTCCAAACACTACAGTTCAATGCATGTTGTGATTGTAACAGTATTTTGCTGGAGATGTCCATTTGTGGAAATGGTGCATTTGTGTACTGTGACGCAGTTAGGATCCATGGCCTGCCCACCCCTGAAATGGCATCCACCTGTCCTATATGGAGGGACAGGTGGAAATGAGGTAACTCTGCTGACGTTGTGCACCGTTGCAGGAGGCGGTCGAAAACCGCCATGCAACTCCTCATTGGTTAACATTGGGCCATATGGGGTACAGTGGCCAATGGTGATGTACGCCGGCGATGAGGGTGTGCACCACAGCTGACGTCACTGCCATTTTCTATCTGTTCACTCACTTGCTACCTGACCTTCAACAGGAGACGACCTACACTGCATGTGCTGCTGTGACCTGTGTCTGGAACTGACCATGGCTCCTGTGACTGGGGAAAGGGCCCTTGCCTTCACCTCAGCGGAGTTGGAGAGACTGGTGGATAGGGTCCTACCCTAGTACTGAATGCTGTATGGGCCTCCAGATCAACAGGTGAGTACACTGTAAGTACGATGAATGGTGCGTGAATGCATGGACTGCTGTGTGTGAAGGCTTCATGAGGGAGGTGAGGGGTGGGTGGGGCCCTGGGCAGCGTGGGGCCCTGGGCCCTGGGAAGCAGGTATGGTGGGCCATGTTTGTGCTAATAGGGATGGGAAGGGGCATGGTAAGCCATGAGTGTAACAGGCAGGACGGTCGGACTAATACCATTCCCTGTGTCCATTTCCCTGCAGGTCAGTGCCCACTGTCGGAAACGGTGGGAGGACCTGGGATGCTGGGCACGGAAGACCACGGAGGCCCAGGTGTCGATGGCCTCCCAATGAGGAAGGGGTGCCCATCGAACTCTGACCCCCCTGATGGCCCGCATACTGGCGGTGGCCTATCCAGAGCAGGATGGGCAATTGGGGGCAACACAGCAGCCACAAGGGGGTGAGTACAGTTCCTCAATATACAACTAGTGCCTGGTGGGGTGGGATCTAGGTGGGGGGGTGTGGGCCCTGTGGGTGCCCCTAGGCCAGGCCTGGTATTGCAGCATTGGTACCATGTTGAGCAGGGTTCTGATGTGAAAGTACTCCAACCAAGCTATGAGGCATCCAGTACTGGGCAGGGGTCTGTGGGTCTCAGGTATGCTGCAATTGCCGTTAGGTATCCCTATCCATGGCCTGGTGACTAGCATTGTGACTGGTAGTGCATTTCCTAGTGCGTAGGGCTGTTCCCTGTGTGTGAGTGTGTTGTGTACGCCAATGGTGGTGTTGTTGATGCCATTGACCAAGTGTATCCTTTGTGTCTCCCCCCCTTTTTGTTTTGTCACCCTGTCCTTACGTGCATTAGCATCATCTGGCGGAGGAGCAGAGGCACCTGCAACAGAGGGAGCTGCATCCCAGAGGACCCAGGAGGCCAAATCCACCGATGGTAAGGGCACCAGTGGGACGGAGGGCGAGGGGAGCACCATGGCAGAGACAGGAGGGGACAGTTCGGACCCTGATACCTCCTCCGATGGGAGCTCCCTGGTGGTGGCGGACACTTCTGTGCCCACCCCAGCTACAGGTACAGCCACCACCCCCATATCAGCACTGCTCTCCCAGCAGCCCCTCAGCGAGTTTCCTGTGCCCGGTCACCCAGGAGGGTGGGCATCTGCTTTGCCCCAGGCACCTTAGGCCCTGCCCCAGTTAGCCCTGCTGCCCTGAGTGAGGAGGCTATTGACCTCCTGCGCTCCATCTCTATTGGGCAGTCAACCATTGTGAATGCCATCCAGGGGCTGGCAGCCCAAATGCAACAGACAAATGCATTTCTGGAGGGCATTCACACTTGCATGGCGGCCTAAAAAAGATCAATCCAGGCTCTGGCCTCCTCTCTGATGGCAGCCATTGTCCCTGTTTCCAACCTCCCCCCTCCAACTTCCTCTACCAAATCCCATTCCCCTCAACCCCAACCTATCTCAAACACACAGGCAGACCAGCATGCACCTAGGTCAACTCACAAGAATGGACATGGCAAACACAAACACCACACGTCATCCCACAGGCACTCACACAAACACCATCCAGAAGCAGACATACCAACATCCACTGCCACCACTGTGGCCCCCTCCTCCTCCTCGTCCACCTCCCTCCCAGTTTCGTCTCCACTCACACCTGCATGCACTACATCCTCATCCACTACCCCCATCACCAGCACATCTAACAGCACATGCCCCTCACTGTCAGTCACCACTCCCACTTCCATGCACATGTACCCTGTGTCCTCTCCCACTGTGACTGTGCCCCCTCCTCCCAAAGTACACAAACGCAAGCCCTCAGACACCCAACAGCCATCCACCTCACAACAGCATCCAGCCCATGCACCTGCACCCAAACACAGCAGACAGACACCTCCTACCACCACTCCCTCTTCCTCCACTCCCAAACCATCTCCCTCTTCCTGCCCCAATGTCCCTAAGAAGCTTTTCCTCTCTACCATTTCCTCTTCCGTACCCCTCCCCACCTGCGCCTCATGTCAGGCCAGGGCAGTCAAAACCCAGGCAAGCACCTCAGCCAACCAGTCCACAGGCACAGTAGTGTCCCCACTTACTCCAGGTGGGAAAGGATCCCAGCCACCAGCCAGGCCCCAAGATCTTCATCACTGGGCACAATGTCCCCTCCAGAACCAGTGTAAGAAGCCATTCACCCACACCATCCTCCCCAGGATGAAGCTCACTGGACACAATGCCCCCTCCAGAACCAGTGGAGAAGCCATCCACTCACCCCATCCTCCCCAGGATGAAGCTCACTGGGCACAATGCCCCCTCCAGAACCAGTGAAGAAGCCATCCACTCAGCCCATCCTCCACAGGATAAAGCTCACTGGGCACAATGCCCCCACCAGAACCAGTGGAGAAGCCATCCACTCACCCCATCCTCCCCAGGATGAAGCTCACTGGGCACAATGCCCCCTCCAGAACCAGTGAAGAAGCCATCCACTCACCCCATCCTCCACAGGATAAAGCTCACTGGGCACAATGCCCCCACCAGAACCAGTGGAGAAGCCATCCACTCAACCCATCATCCACAGGATGAAGCTCACTGGGCACAATGCCCCCTCCAGAACCAGTGGAGAAGCCATCCACTCACCCCATCCACCCAAGGATGAAGCTCATTGGACACAATTCCCCCTCCAGAACCAGTGGAGAAGCTATCCACTCACCCCATCCTCCACAGGATAAAGCTCACTGGGCACAATTCCCTCTGCAGAACCAGTGGGCAAGTCACTCACGTGAGAGACTGTGGCCTTGCACTCCCCAGGACCAAGCACAGGGCATGTTGCCCCCTCCAGAGCAAGTGGGCAAGTCACCCACTTGAGAAACTGTGGCCTTGCACTCCCCAGGACAAAGAGCAAAGGGCATGTTGCCCCCTCCAGAGCCAGTGGGAAAGTCACCCACTTAAGAGACTGTGGCCTTGTACTCCCCAGGACCAAACACAGGGCATGTCGCCCCCTCCAGAGCCAGTGGGCAAGTCACCCACTTGAGAGACTGTGGCCATGCACTCCCCAGGACCAAGCACAGGGCATGATGCACCCTCCAGATCCAGTGGGCAAGTCACCTACTTGAAAGACTGTGGCCTTGCACTCCCCAGAATAGAGTGATGGGCATGTTGCCCCCTCCACGACCAGTGGCGTTGTACCATCTTCCGGCTGAGGTGCCCTCCCATTCCCTGTCCCCCTGAGGTGCCTGGCTATTTTCGACCTGATGCCCCTGTAGTGTTCTCTCCGTGTTATTGCGGGAGTGAGGTGGGGCCTTGGACTATGTGATGTGGCCCACATACATTGAGGACTGGGCAATGTCCCTACATTTGTAAATGTGCATATACAGTACTTGCTGATTTGGATGCACATATTGCCACTATATTTATCTTATTACACTCATTTTAATCAAATCTTTTTGTCCTTGCATTATTCCTGAAGGCGTACGGGGTGAATATGTAATGTTTGTGTATCTGCTTGTGTGTATGGTGTTGGGGGTGGGGGTTTTGTGTGTTGCGTGTGTGTGTGTCACTCTCTTTTTCCTCCCTCTCTCCCCTGTGTGCTAGACAGCAGTACTCACCATGGTCGTCTTCGCCGGCGTAGGTATTCGTAGTGGAGCAGAAGGTCGAAGATCATGGGGAACACATGCAACTCGGGCTCCATGGCGGCGTGGTTCTTCTTTGAGTCTCCAGAGGTGAGTCGTTTCCCTTCTATGCAGTGTTTCAGCCAGGCTTTTGATGTCGTTGGTACCGCCCCGGAAAAGGTGGCAGATTGGTGTCTTATAATACAGTACAGTGGGCAGAACATTGTCTTCCGCCTGGCTGTAGGCGGTTACCGCCGTGGTGCATGTTGATTTTGCCCTGCCGGTCAGTGTGTTAAAGTGGCTGTCTGTCTGAGCGGTTTCCGCTGTGGTCATAATTTCATATTTATTACCGCTGGCCTGTTGGTGGTATTACTGCCTCTTTATCACCAACCACCAGGGTTGTAATGAGGGCCTTTTACCTTCAACATGCGAAAAAGAAATAATATGAAAACTGTCTCTGACAGTTTTAGATTTTGTGTTGTAGATTGATAGTCATCATTGAAAACCTATAAAAATTGAATAGAATAAAGGAACAATTCCTTAGTACTATGACGGGTAATTTCTGAGTTTCATAATGAAGGTTCCATGGCCACTTCATCTCCATTCTTTCCATATTGATTTGGCCACTTCAAGACCTTCTGAAGA
This sequence comes from Pleurodeles waltl, assembly GCF_031143425.1. Taxonomy (NCBI): domain Eukaryota; kingdom Metazoa; phylum Chordata; class Amphibia; order Caudata; family Salamandridae; genus Pleurodeles; species Pleurodeles waltl. Next base: position 761,093,346 of record NC_090438.1, read on the forward strand.
CAATATCTGAGTAGATATGAGGGCACAAGAACAAAGCACATTTCAAAATGAACTGAAGTCTGTTAATATTTCCACACTGCTTCATCTCCCTACTCTGATTGTGCATGTGGATGCAGTAGGCAACAAAGCTCTCAGTGCAGGGAAATACACTACTGCATGTGCCTAAATTCACAAATGGAATGAAAGGTGATTCCAGTACATAAGGGTGCAGTCACATCCACCTCTACTTGTCATCTATTTACAGTTGTCATGAAATGTGACGCTCCCCTTGTTCCAGTTGTCATTCGCATCCTCCCACTCATTTTGTGAAATGGACATTCCAACTGAAGACGTAGATAACCATGTTACCTATCAAACTGTCCTTGAAAAAATGGTTGATGCTGTCTTGTGGTACCAAAAAGGCAGCAACACTGGCTGAGATTTGAGAAGCTATTCTTGGAGAGCTACACCCACCAGTATGGTGCTGACTAAAATACATCCAAAGATGTGTCAGTGGCTGAGCTGATTGAAACCTCCAACTCTGATAGTTATAATTGCTCCAAGTGCAGTGTGCTGTGGGGCAATGGACTTCAGGCCCTCTGGTGTTGGGGGAGGGACAACATTAAGGAATTCCCCCATTCAGTCCACGGTCAATGAATATTTATAAACTGTGGGAGACTCAGGGGACCCTCATCACATTTTGCAGGGAGGCCCCATCATTTTGCTTTATGCCACTGCTAATAAGCAGAGTTGCCAAAGGTATGTCTTTGGAAAAATACGCGGTTCCCCAGAACAGACAATATGCTTGGGCGATGGAGGCATCATGTGTTCTGTGCCAGGCAGCTGGTTCAATAGAAAGACAAAACCCTATTTGTATGCCTCCATATGTGTTCAAACCATAGGTGCTGGAAATAGGTGTGTTCGGGGAGGGGCGCAGTACCCCCAATAACAATGCTGGAGTTCCAAAGGTAAATGAACAATAAAGATGTCTGTAAATCTTTTTGCTTTTGATGTGCTTTCAAAGACAGATGTCAAATATCACACGCCTGACAAATTGATGCTTATTCTTTTGAAATGGAAATTGGTATTTCCCTACTTAATGGTGGTCGTAACGCTGGCACGCTAAAGGCAAGCCCGTCTGCCCCCATCCGCACCTGGACCACACCCAGCACCGGAACCCCTGGTTCTCGCCCCTCCACTACTGCTACACCTGTCTCCACTACGACACCACCACCCTCCACGCTCTCAACATCGGCCGCTCACCCTCCTGCCATCAAGCCACCCTGCAACTCACCCACAGACCCTTCTCCTGCCAGAACAGCACCTTCACCAGCCTTCACGCCAATGACCCACCAACCATGGCAGGACACAACCATCTCAGATGCGTCCTACTCAACACCCACTCCATCCACAAACATCAAACTTTGGAATCTACTTAACTCAGCTTCCCCAGACGTCGCCTTCCTGACCGAGAGCTGGTTGAACCCCTCCGCAGCACCCAACATCGCCATAGCCATCCCGGACGGCTACAAGATCACCCATAGGGACTGCACCAACAAACCAGAAGGAGGCATTGTCATCATCCCCAGGAACACCCTCAGAATCACGACCAGCACCGAATACAACCTTGGCACGGCTGAACACCTGCACTTCCAGATCCACACCAACCCAAACACCACCCAGAGAGGGACCCTCGTATTCAGACCCCCGGGTCGCAAACAGCAGTTCAGCGACCCCATCACCAGAATGCATGCTATCACGTCCACAGACTACATACTCCTTGGGGACTTGAACTTCTACCTCGAGAACACCAACAACAACTCTACCACCCTGCTCGACAACCTCACCAACCTCTGCCTCAAGCAGCTCGTCACAACACCCACCCACTCTGTAGGGCACACGCTCAACCCCATTTTGTCCACCAGCAAACACATCTTCTTCAGCCACACCACCGAACACCACTGGACCAACCACTGCTGCATCCACTTCTCCTTCGAGAAACCCACAACACACCATCACCTGCAACGGATCCCCCACCGCAGATGGAACAAGGTACCAAAGACCAACTGATCACTACCCTCTCCCGGAACCCACCTATCAACACCACTGACACAGCAGCCCTCAACCTCAGGCAATGGATCGACTGTGCCAACACCCTCGCCCGATCAAGAATCATTCCAACAGACGCACCGACAGAAAGGCCTTCTGGTTCACCGCTGATCTCCAAGAATCTAAGCAAACATGCCAAAGACTCGAAAAGAAGTGGCGCCAAGATCAGACACTGGACACCACACAGCCTTCAAGAACTCCATCCGCAGACACCACCAACTCATCCGAACCACCAGGAGAACCGCCTTCAAAGAACGCATCGACAACAATGCACACAGCCACAAGGAGCTCTTCAACATCGTGAAGGAGCTCTCCAACCCCGGCTCCAACGTCAACGATATCCCACCATCACAGGACCTCTGCGACTCCCTAGTCAGCTTCTTCTAGCGCAAGATCGCAGGCATCCATGACAGCTTCAGTACTCAGAACCCCCCGTCAACCACCAACACCACAGACTCACCACCCACCAGCCTCTTGCTCTCCTGGACCCATGCCAATGACACCATCGAAATCATGAACACCATCCTCTCTGGCTCACCATCCAACCACTGCCCTCACCACATCTTCAACAAAGCACGCTCTGTCATCGGACCCCAACTCCAGAAGATCATCCACAGTTCCTTCGAGACCGCCTCCTTCCCAGAGAGCTGGAAACCTGTTGAGATCAAAGCCCTCCTCAAGAAACCCAAGGCGGACCTAAAGGACCTCAAGAACTTCCGACCCATCTACCTGCTCCCCTTCCCGGCAAAAGTCATAGAGAAAATTGTCAACAAACAACTGACCCGTTTCCTCGAGGAGAACAACACTCTGGACCTATCCCAATCTGGATTCCGCAGCAACCGCAGCACTGAAACCGGCCTCATTGCCGCCACCAATGACATCAGGACCATACTGGACAACGGCGAAGCCGCAGCCCTCATCCTCCTGGACCTCTCAGCCGCATTCAACACCATCTGCCACCACACTCTATGCACACGCCTCAACGATGCAGGAATCTGTGACAGAGCCCTGGACTGGATCACCTTCTTCCTCACCGGCAGAACTCAGAGAGTCCGCCTCCCTCCATTCTGCTCTTAATCCACTAAATTGATCTGCGGTGCATCTCAGGGTTCATCCCCCAGCCTGACCCTCTTCAACGTTCTATATGACTACGCTCACTAACATCGCTTGATCTCACAACCTCAACATCATCTCATACGCCAAAGACACCCAGCTGATCCTCTCCCTCACCAAGGAGCCTGCCACCGCCAAGACCAACCTCCACAAAGGAATGAAGGCCATCGCCGATTGGGTGAAGAACAGCTGCCTGAAACTGAATTCCGACAAGACTGAGGTCCTCATCTTCGGCTCCACCCCCTCCGCATGAGATGACTCCTGGTGGCCTGCCACACTTGGAACCGCACCGACACCCACCGACCACGCATGCAACCTGGGATTCATCCTGGACTCTTCACTATCTATGACCCAGCAAGTCAACGCCATCTCCTCCTCCTGTCTCAACACCCTCCACATGCTTCGGAAGATCTACAAATGGATCCCCACTGAAACCAGAAGCACAGTCACTCAAGCCGTCGTAAGCAGCAAACTGGACTACGGCAATGCCCTCTACGCAGGAACCACGGCCAAATTCCAGAAAAGACTGCAACACATCCAGAACGCCTCCGCAAGTCTCATCCTGGAAATCCCCCGCCACTGCCACATCACAACCCACCTGAGAGACCTGCACTGGTTCCCCGTCAACAAGAGAATCCTGTTCTAACTCCTCACCCACGCTCACAAGGCACTGCACAATACCGGACCAGAATACCTCAAAAGAAGGCTCTCCTTCTACACCCCGACCCTACAATTTTGCTCCGCTGACCTTGCCCTCACTACTGTCCCATGCATCTACAGAACAACTGCCAGTGGCAGACTGTTTTCCCACCTCGCCGCCAAGACGTGGAACACTCTTCCCACCCACCTGCGTCAGACTAAGGACCTATGTACCTTCCGGAGACTTCTCAAGACATGGCTGAGTAGTGCGCTTTACAAATTCTATGATTGATTGACTGAGTGTGCTTTCAAAGACAGAGGTCAACTATCACACGTCTGACAAATTGATGCTTATTCTTTTAACATGGAAATTGGTATTTACTTTTCTTTCTCTGACTACAAAGTGAGAGTTTTATTTATAGTAAACTACGTGACAGTCATCATCATCATAATAAATACATTATTACGTTCTATAAAACCAGAAACATTAGCATCATATTAAATTAAAAAAAAATAGTACATAAATCGATTATAAAACATTACAATACTTAAAAAATGACAGTACGTGCTTAAGAGGGAAATAATATGTTGTCATCATCAATAATTATTGCAAATTTGGAGGGTGCTTAACATGAAATTTAGCACAGCATAATCAACAGCTTCGATACCCAGATCACTCTGATAATTGAGAGCCAGATCATTAGAGCTAATTCCTGACGCTAAAAGGACTGGGCAGAGGAACTGCCTCTTCAACACGACATACAAGGAACAGAATTTTAAAAAAGTGCTTTGTGCTTTGAGGAGTGAAACCATCACAGGGGCAGGGAGGAAGCATTTGAAACCATGTACCCTGAATAGGAAATGTTACCAAAAAGTGTACAGTCTTTAAACAAAACCTGGTCAATAAAAATGTATGCTGCTCACAAGAAATGATTTGCAAATACAGGCCAGGATATGAAGGAAACTTCTGCGGATCCACAACCACCCCAGAACCCCCACACCATGTGCGCATGTTTAAAAAATAAATCTTTTATTTTTACTACTGCCTTGGCGGAGTGGGAGACTGGGTCAGAAAAGTACTATACAGCACCCAAACTAGCAAAAGTGTTTCTGACATAATTTATCCAGAGTATATCCAGGGATCGGTCCAGAGCCAAACAATCAGCTAACACTGATCTACAAAATGGGCTTCAGGGTTCCTCCACAGTTTGAGCCAAAGTAGCAAAGGCTGCAGTCTAATATGTTTATCTGTAGGCCTCAGACCAACTTCTGTATGGCAAAAAGGTGATGGGGTTGAGTATGAAAGAGCAAGCAGTTGTTTCAAAAATGTGTTTTCCAATATCTGGAGACTTTTGCTATTTGTATATCCCCGCACACCAGCACCAAAAGAAGCAATGGATAAATATTTACTTTTAAAAATAGTAAGCAGTTCTTTCACAGGTTTGTAGCCCAATTTTTAAAAAACCTAAGAACATCATCACTAGATTTTAGGAACTGTAAAGTGGGAATGATCACGCTATGCAGATGATCCTCCAGGCCATTGATATATACACACACCCTTACCTCACCCCTTAACAGATGGAAACTCTTCTGTGAAATCCCCCTCTTCGCTATATTGAACTTTGGCATAGGTATGGGCATGGAGTCTACAGAGAAGAGTTATGATGCCACTGTCAACCCCTAGGTGTGCTATAATGGCCCATTGCTTTCATCTATTCAGTGTATCAAAGGCACATGTTAGATCTATAAAGGTGAGATGGCCACAACCTTTTTTTGCCTTTGTCTATCTTTGTATTATGAGGGTTAAGTTCAGAGTCTGTTCTAAAGTGCCTAAACCGGGCATAAACCAAATTGGACATCTGATAGGCCAAAAGTTTCTGCCACCCAATCTTCTAGTTTGGCTAATATAACTTGACCTAAGATCTTCACAGAGCTGTCCAGGAGAGAGATTGGGCAACAGCAATGGGGTTGACCCTTGTCTCCCTTTTTAAAAAAAAATGGGGACGATGATTGCCTCCTTCCATGTCTGAACCAAAAGGCCAGTTTCAGCAAATCTTATTACATTAGTAATTAACAGCCCCCGAAATTCTGGGAGGGCTTTACACAGATTTGAAGGAAATCTATCAGGACCGGGGCTTTATCCAAGGGGCTGTACTGAATGGCCCGTATGACATCTGCGGCCTCAATTTTCTTACTAAAAACTATAGCCGTAGTTTAATTGTGTTGGAGCAGAGGACCAACTGCCAAAATATAAATTAGGCCTTTAGTGGCCACTGCAACTATGAATGTGTTGGCTGTAAATGTCAGTGAGCTACCATCCCATGCTTTAGTAATATATTTGCAACAGAGTGCACCAAAATGTACCACCAGCTGCATGCTGCACCCTTACCACTGTATTGCAGAATGGGTGGTGCTTATTTGCTACACTTGTTCTTTGTGTGACGATTGGATTTTTAACAATCTTCATGAGTTCAGTTATTTAACATTCCTGGCAGCACCCACACTCTGAAAATTGTTCCTGCAACAGTAGTTCAACCGTGACATAAAGTATATGCATGCTTCTGTTAGCTTTCTAGTGATCAGTACTTACTAGTGGTGAAATGATAAGTTACCCAGTTACCCTAAGAATTTGTAACATCTCCAAGTTCATGAGGTCTTTAAAAAGTCCTTTGCATTTTCCAAGAACAATGGTGTGATAGTTCTTGATTGACTACTACTCCCCACTCTTACACTAAAATGTTCTCCGGGGTCCTTTTTCAGACAGACAGTTATTTAACCATACATGTACATGTGTTTTGGATGCCAGGCCAATTAGATCAATAATTCGTAAAAAGAGAATGAAAACTGTAAAGTAAGGGACACCTATGAATAAAGGTGATATATTTAATAACAAACTATGTTAGGCATTTATATAGTACCACTCAGTTCATAATGTCTTCATTTAGAATGTAAACATGCAAAAGTATAATAAACATATCAATAGAATACTTAATGTCCTGTCGTTCGCAGGGAGACCCTAAAGCAACATATTCCAGTGACTGAGTCAGGTTTAGGCCTTCAGCTAAATTACCATTTGCACTGTTCTGAGTAACTTTCTAAAGCAGAAGTTGGTTGGGTCAATTACCAGCATGTATCAAAAACACGCCAGAAATTTGGGCCCAAGACTCCCTGTGAATGACCACCATGCACATGTTGCTTAAAAGATGATCGAAAGTCAGGTTAACAATGGCAGATTATAGAATCCTGACAGAGACATCTTAGTACAGCCATGGTCTATTGATATGCAGTGTTTGATTTAAATTCTTCTTTATGATGCACTATGTCTTAAACTTGATAAAGGATTATCCTGGAAACTTCTGGTGTTGGTTTCAATAGGTTATGTTTGGCGTAGCTCACACCCATCCTGCAGGCTCACATTCTGAAGTAGTTACAGTATTTACAGCCTATCTGTGAGCTTTTTTGGCAGGCATAAAATGTACATTAATGTGGTATACAGGTGACATAACCAACACTATGGTCAGCTCAGCTCAGCTATGTGAATAGATTGCAGTAGTATACCATGTTTAGTCAGCTGAGATGAGAAAACTGAACATAAACAACTCAAAATACCCACTCTTTTGAGTGCCCCATGAAGATTACAAGATGTTTGGGGGTATGTGGATATGGTGTTTTTCACCCGGACACTTTCCAGGGGCAAAGAAAAGGAAGAAACATGCCGGAATGATTGTACTACTTAATATTGACCCCCAGAATATTGTCTTATAACAATATCAAGGACATAATATTGAGAGACAAAAGATCAAAAGGTAAATACATACAGGGAAATATAGATTTACAAATCCTTCCCACGGAGGTACATATTTTAAGTTTAGAAAATCTAGATTTACTCTCTTGTTGACAGTTTTTTTCAATATTTTGTCCTCAATATTGTGTCATATCAATAATCTGGAGTCAATATTCCTGGTGCACACTTGCGGGAAGCAGTGCTAAAAATACCAATTCCTGCATGTTATTCCCCAAAATCTGGTGTTACACCCTCTTTGAGCTACCTGGGCTTCTTAGTATCTGCTTGTAATGAGCAAGAGTCAATCATGTAGTGATTGGTGAGTGATCATTCTCAAAAAGATCCTCCTCAGAAAATATCGCCTCTGCGTCTTCAGTTTTTGTCTCCCAGTTTCTCCTGTGCATCATTTGAAGACCGCCATCTAGATACATCATCTCTCTGTTGTTTATCACCCAACCTTATTTATTTATTTTCAATTTTATATATAGGAAACAAGACCTTCACTTTAAAGGAACCCCTTCTTAGATGGGCCCCTCCCCAGGATACAATATTTGGCTCCACTCCCAAAGGTCCTGTGGTTTCAAGAATGTGACATGCTGTGCCAGACTGTTTATAGAACCCCACTAACATGCACAAACATCATTTGGTTTTCACAGTTTTCTTTAGACTTTTGGGAAGGCTATTAAGTGGGAGCATGTTGTTTAGTTTCTTGTTGTGTGGCATTTACAAAAACCTGGGCTTCATACTACAATTACTATGGTGATGGTAAGAGTTCAGCATGGTTAAACTTTATGAGTGTGGATGCCTAATCTCAACCTGTCACTCACCCAGCAGGATTCTGACGGCGCAACTTAAGAGAATATCACTGAGACAATCTAGTCAGGATGTTGAAGCAAAATCAAAATCAATAAAAAACTGAACAATGTATTCATGCTGCAAAGATAGGGTAGCAGTTTCACTCAAAGGAAATGAGATGCTAAGGGTCCTTAAACTATCATCTTGCTCATTGAAGAAGCAGAATGATCATTCACATCACATTCAGTGGTACAGACTAATGACCAATCAAATACATTTAAATATTTTGGTGCACCTGGGGGTCTTTGACCTCCCAAAGTACGACTGCCTCAGAGCAAACACTTTGGGGGTCATTTCAACCCTGGCGGTACATGACCACTAGGGCTGAAATGACGGAAGCACCGCCAACAGGCTGGAAGCACTGCGGTCGCACCGCCGGGGCCGGCGGTTTCCCGCCACAATGGCCCCGCCGGTAGTAATCCACCAGGGCAGCGCTGCTAGCAGCGCTGTCCAAGGGATTACGAGTCCCCCTACCGCCAGCCTTTTCCTGGCCGTTTGAACTGCCAGGAAAAGGCTGGCAGTACGGGGAGTCGCGGGGTCCCTGGGGGCCCCTGCACTGCCCATGCCACTGGCATGGGCAGTGCAGGGGCCCCCTGACAGGGTCCCATGCAGCTTTTCACTGTCTGCTCTGCAGACAGTGAAAAGCGCGACGAGTGCAGCTGCACCCGTCGCACGGCCGCAACACCACCGGCTCCATTTGGAGCCGGCTCCCATGTTGCGGCCCAGCAGGGATGTCATAATGGGCACCGCGGGAGTGAGGCTGCATTGGCGGCCGCATGGCGGTTACAACTTGGCACCAATGTTGTAATGAGGGCTTTTATGTTCTATCATATATTTCATAATACATTTGTGGTTAATCCTAAAACAAAGTCTTCATACAACAACAAGTGATGGTTAACCTGTTGGGTGCCTGGGACGTAACGGTTACATCCTGGGTAGCACTGCTCGGGTGCTCAGGGCGTAACCGTTAAGTCCTGCACCAGGCCCTAGGGTGAAGCAGTAGCCTGTACATAGTGATCGTGCTGCAGGAATGCCACCAGACACCAGGAATTTTCTTTTTTTTTTTAAATTGGCCTAACTGAAGCAACCCCTTTGGCAAGAGTTGCTCCCCCAGGGAGGGCATTTTTTTCTATGGCCATTTCTGCCCTCCCCCCTGTGGGCAGATTGGCCTATATTAATTAGGCCGATCTGGCCCCAAGTGGGGCAGAAACCACCAGACACCAGGGATTTTAATTTTTGTTTTTTACAGATGGGGAGCGACCCCTTAGGCAAGGGTCACTCCCCTGGGAGGCACATTTAATTTATGCCATTTCTGCCCCCCTTGGGGCAGATCAGCTTATTTTTCTTAGGCCAATCTGCCCCCAAGGAGGACAGAAACCACTAGACACCAGGGATTTTCACACTAATTTCACGCAAGGCGAGCAAACCCTTAGGCAAGGGTCTCTCCCCTGGGGGAACATTTATTTTAGCCCATTTCTGCCCCCATTGGGGGCAGATCCACCTATTTTTGTAAGGCCCACAAATAAAAAGGGTGGGGGTATGGCTATGCTCCCACCGCAAATGAATGGGGACAAAGTTGTTCTGCCCACCGGTGGGCAGATGGGGCAATTACCCCCATCCACTCCCCAGGGGGGCAGAAAGCCTACTAGTTGCCAAGGAATTAAAAAAAAATAGTGGGGTGGTGGCTACCAACCAGTATGGGCATGGTTATGCCTCCACCCCAACTGAAGGGGGTAACAGTTTTTCATCTACCCCCGCACACTATAAGATCTTATCCCAATGGCAAGCAAGAGGACATTTGATTATTTTGGATGTTGGTTTTATATTTGGGCCATGAGAGCTTGCCTAACTCTCAAAATCATCCCACTTGGAATGTTGAGAGCTGCACTTTTTGGACTTTGGGATGCTGCCATGTAGAAGAATCTATGAAACCTAGACACATCTGAAAACTAAACATCTGGGTGAGTCCAGGGTTGTGTGCTTCACATGCACCCCACACCATTTTCTTACCCACAATGCCCTGCAAACCTCTAACTTTGCTTGAAATCACACATTTTTCCCACATTTCTGGGATGGAACCTTCCGGAATCTGCAGGAATCCACAAAATTCCTACCACCCTGCTTTGCTGCATGTATACCAATAAATGTTCTGCCCCACATGTCAGCCTAAAAACGTTTTTGTTTCAAACTGCCATTTTGGACCCATTTTGGTTCCCCTTCATTTTCAACATGTTTTTGACTCTTCCCTGACACAGGCACTTGGCCCACCTACACAAGTGAGGTATCATTTTTACAGGGAGACTGAGGGGAACTTTGGGTGGTGGGAAATTTGTGCAGTGCGGTGATCCACACAGAAATATGGGAAAAATGTAATTGTTTAGCTAAATGTGAGGTTTGCTGAGGATTCTGGGTAGGAAGACAATGGGGAACCATGCAAGTCACACTTCCCGGGACTCCCGCGGGTGTCTAGTTATCAGAAATGCGTGGGTTTGGTAGGTTTCCCTGCATGGCTGCTGAGCCCAGGACCAAAAATGCAGGTGGCCCCACCTGCAAAAACAGGTAGTTTTGATGTGTCTACATAGTGTTTTGGGACATTTCCTGTTGTGGGCACTAGGCCTACCCACACAAGTGCTGTACCATTTTTATTTGGAGACCTAGGGGAATGCTGGGTAGAAGGACATTTGTGGCTCCCCTCAGATTCCAGAAATTTGCAGCACCGAAATGTGAGGAAAAAGTAATTGTTTTGCTACATTTTGAGGTTTGCTAAGGAGTTTGGGTGACAAAACCTGGTGAGAGCCCCACAAGTCACCCCATTTTGAAAGTTGCCGGCTGAGCTAGAGGCCAAAATACACAGCTAGGCACTTTGAAAAAAACAGGTCAGTTTTCTTTGGGAAAATGTGATGTGTCCACATTGTGTTTTGGGGCATTTCCTGTTGCAGGAACTAGGCCTACCCACACAAGTGCTGTACCATTTTTATCTGGAGGCTTGGGGGAATGCTAGTTGAAAGGAAATGTGTGGCTCCTCTCAGATTCCAGAACTTTCTGTCACTGAAATGTAATGAAAAAGTGTTTTTTGCCAAATTTTGAGGTTTGCTACGGATTCTGGGTAACAGAACCTGGTGAGAACCCCACAAGTCCCCTGATTCTGAATTCCCCTAGGTGTATAGTTTTAAAAAATTTATAGATTTGCTAGGTTTCCCATAGGTACCGGCTGAGCTAGAGGCCAAAATCCACAGCTAGGCACTTTGCAAAAAATAGGTCAGTTTTCTTTAGAAAAATGTGATGTGTCCACGTTGTGTTTTGGGGCATTTCCTGTCATGGGCGGTAGGCCTTCTCACAAAAGGGAGGTACAATTTTTATCGGAGACTTGGGGGAATGCTGGTTGGAAGAAACTTGTGGCTTCTCTACGATTCCAGAACTTTCTATCACCGAAATTTGAGTAAAACGTGTTTTTTTGCCAAATTTGGAGGTTTGCAAAGGATTCTGGGTAACAGAACTTGGTGAGAGCCCCACAAGTCACCCCATCCTGGATTCCCCTAGGTGTCTAGTTTTGAAAAATGCATAGACTTGGTGGGTTTCCCTAGGGGCTGGGTGAGCTACAAACCAAAATCCGCAGCTAGGCACTTTGCAAAAAACACGACAGATTTCAATGTAAAAATGTGATGTGTCCATGTTGTGTTTCCTGTCGCGGGCATTAGGCCTACCAAACAAGTGAGGTACCATTTTTATCGGGAGACCTCAGGGAACACAGAATAGCAGAACAAATGTTATTGCCCCTTGCCCCTTGTCTTTCTCAACATTTTTTCCTTCCAGATATAAGACAGTGTGTAAAAAAAGATGTCTATTTGAGAAATGCCCTGCAATTCACATGTTAGTATGGGGACTCCGGAATTCAGAGATGTGCAAATAACCACTGCTTCTCAACACCTTATCTTGCCCATTTTGGAAACACAAAGATTTCCTTGATATCTATTTTTCACTCTTCATATGCAGCTCCTTTCTTGGCTCTGTGTACCTAGGGTTCTTGATGAACCTACAAGCCCTATATATCCCCAAAACCAGAAGAGTCCAGCAGATGTAACGGTATATTGCTTACGAAAATCTGACATTGCAGGAAAAAGTTGCAAAGTAAAATGTGGAGAAAAAAGAAATGGTTGTTTTTTTCACCTCAATTTCAATTTTTGTTTTATCTCAGCTGTTATTTTCTGTAGGACAACCTTGTAGGATCTGCACAAATGACCCCTTGCTGAATTCAGAATGTTGTCTACTTTTTAGAAATGTTTAGCTGTCTGTGAACCATCATTGTTTTCACACCCATTTCTGTCACTAACTGGAAGGAGGCTAAGGGCCAGATGTAGGTAGGTGTAAAATTGCGACTTGCTATGCAGAAAGGTGTCTCAGACACCTTCTGCAACTTGCAATGGGGTCGCAAAGACCCACCTCATTAATATTAATGAGGTGGGTCGCCCCACCTCATTAATATTAATGAGGTGGGTCGCAGTTTGCGACCCCATTGTGAGTATGGGCACTCACGGGGATGGTGGCCTGCTGGAGACAGCAGACCACCATGTCCGTGACTGCTTTTTAATAAAGCAGTTTTTTTTTCTCCATCTGCAGCCCGTTTTCCTTAAAGGAAAACGAGCTGCACTTGGAAAAAAATACCGAAACCTTTAGTTTAGTTTTTTTTCAGAGCAGGCAGTGGTCCATTGGACCACTGCCTGCTCTGAGTTTTATTTTTTTCCATTCACAAAGGGGAAGGGTTCCCGTTTGCGACTGGGTTACCATCCACTTCAAGTGCGATTTCATTTGCGACCGCGAAATTGCATGGCATTGCGAGTCGCAAATAGGAAGGGAACACCCCTTCCTATTTGCGAGTCGGAAATGCATTTTGCGAGTCGGATCCGACTCGCAAAATACATTTCTGCATAGCGGAGAGGCTTTTGCGCCTCGCAAACGCCGTTTTTCGCCGTTTGCGAGGCGCAAACCCTTTGCTACATCTGGCCCTAAATGCACAAAAAGTAGTAAAAATGGGGTATGTCCCACTAAAATGCCAACATTGTGTTGAAAAATCTGATTCAAGTCTCCCTATTCCTGAAAGCTGGGAAGATGGTGATTTTAGCAGTGCAAACCCTTTGTTGATGCCATTTTCAGGGGAAAAAAACACAAGCTTTCTTCTGCAGCCCTTTTTCCCATTTTGTGCAAAAAATCAAAAAGTTTGCTGTATTTTAGCTAATTTCTTGGTCTCCTCCAGGGGAACTCACAAAGTCTGGGTACCTCTAGAATCCCTAGGATGCTGGAAAAAAGGACGCACATTTGGCATGGGTAGCTTATGTAGACAAAGGGTTATGAGAGCTTAAGTGCGAACTGCCCCAAATAGCAAAAAAAAGGCCTGGCAGCAAAGTGGTTAATGTATTAGAAATCATAAATAACACCAGAAAAACAGAAACTACCCTTTTATCGAACCCTCATAAAAATCACAGCAGTACTTAATTGAGCAAAAAAGAATATGCAGCCTGGAGACGTTCAACAGCAAAACATGAGCTGGTGAACAAAAAAAAACTAAGGCAAAACCAATATGTCTTGGCTCTAAAATGCAGTCATACTGGCTGTTCCAATGCTTCTTTGCAATTGTATAAGGACACATGCAAACGCATCGTTAGCAACCGTAGAACACGTTTTTCGTAAAGAAAACACATTTTAAGATGGTCAATGTTGTAGCGACATATACACACGCGCAATCACCTGTGCGCCATGATACGTCATGATATATGACGCAGGTGGCCATTTTTAGGGGCGAGCGCAAAGCGCTCTGTCCCTCTTCAAATCTTTCTTTAGGGGGATTTTAACCATGCCCATGTTACGTCAGTCACTTTCATTGGTTTGTGGACTTGCCTTTTAAAATTTGCTTGTTTTCATTTGTGAAAGGCATGTATACGTCATGCCTTTTCCGGTGTTTAGCCCTCCTCGAGAGCACCGGTAAACTACTGGAAACATACAAGGCTCCATGTTTTAAATATGGTATCTTGACTACTTTTTCTCTTTATTTCGCAGCGCGATCGTACTGTTTTTTTTTTTTCATTGAATGTGGCAAGAAAAGTCCGGTTTGGAGTTTACTACGCTAATGGTTCTAACTCAACGTAATGCGAGACCCATTGCATTGCAAATGCTTGTTAATTTACCAAGCCAACATGGATGGTGGCCATGTCAGAATGATACATTTAAATGAAAAAATTGACATGATTAAAGCAAAACAAAACAGGTTGCACAAACCACAAAATAGGGAGCCCTAGCAGAACTTTGAAGCTACAAAGCCCCTGTAGAAACAATAAAAAATAAATTTATTGAAAATAAATATTTTATTCGATGGAGAGCAGAAATGGCTGTGCTGCCGGCAGAATTTGGTGAGTAGGGAGAAAGAAGACAGAGCAGTTGATCAGCTTAACAGCCACTGGGCCGTTGTGAGAAATAGAAATACTTTTTTTTTTAAAAGCATATGTGTAACCCAAAGATGCTGGTTTGCTGGGCCCGCAACCATATTCTAAGAAAGACAGTAGACTCACTGCTGCATCTGTGCACAAGCATGCATCAGGATTAGAGGGAAAACATAAATTGGATCTCATACTGGCAGGCATTGCATCTACAAGGGACTTCCCAGAAAATAAAATAGGCACAGTGTCTCTGGATTTTAATTTACTGAGGCATTCAGAGTTAAATGGCTGTCAGGATGTCCAAAACTGAAGCAACACTAACAGAGGCGGTGCCATGTACAGAAGATTTACAAAAACAGGCAAAGGACATAACAAAAACAGTTTGCTATTGCTAGCGCACTTGGTCCTTAGTAAGTAAACTTACAAGGGGACGCGTATAGGTCGATAAACCTTTTGATTCGCATGGAGTATCCTAGCTATGGTGTAACCAATGTTCATCAATAATCAATACACAAACCAATAACCAATAAACAAAACATTAGTAGTTAATAACGTCAACAGTCTTGAATAACCACAACTCAACATACGTTTTAGCATCTTTATTTCCCTATTGGTTAAGATACTAAGTCATAGGGTTAATTCAAACCTTATTCAAATCAACTCAAGATTAATTCATTAATGACCACCAAGAACATAATCTAATCAGAACTAGAGAAAACATGTGTAGGAAGTTGGCTCTGTATGTGCTATTTCAAAGTAAGGAATAGCATGCACAGAGTCCAAGGGTTCCCCTTAGAGGTAAAATAGTGGTAAAAAGAGATAATACTAATGCTCTATTTTGTGGTAGTGTGGTCGAGCAGTAGGCTTATCCAAGGAGTAGTGT
Source organism: Pleurodeles waltl (assembly GCF_031143425.1). NCBI lineage: Eukaryota > Metazoa > Chordata > Amphibia > Caudata > Salamandridae > Pleurodeles > Pleurodeles waltl. The sequence continues at coordinate 761,109,136 of NC_090438.1, forward strand.
TAAGCATTTGTTGTACCTACACATAGACAATAAATGAGGTACACACACTCAGAGACAAATCCAGCCAATAGGTTTTGTATAGAAAAATATCTTTTCTTAGTTTATTTTAAGAACCACAGGTTCAAATTTAACATGTAATATCTTGTTTGAAAGGTATTGCAGGTAAGTACATTAGGAACTTTGAATCATTTCAATTGCATGTATACTTTTCAAGTTATTCACAAATAGCTATTTTAAAAGTGGACACAGTGCAATTTTCACAGTTCCTGGGGGAGGTAAGTTTTTGTTAGTTTTACCAGGTAAGTAAGACACTTACAGGTCTCAGTTCTTGGTCCAAGGTAGCCCACCGTTGGGGGTTCAGAGCAACCCCAAAGTTACCACACCAGCAGCTCAGGGCCGGTCAGGTGCAGAGTTCAAAGTGGTGCCCAAAACGCATAGGCTCCAATGGAGAGAAGGGGGTGCCCCGGTTCCAGCCTGCCAGCAGGTAAGTATCCGCGTCTTCGGAGGGCAGACCAGGGGGGTTTTGTAGGGCACCGGGGGGGACACAAGCCCACACAGAAATTTCACCCTCAGCGGCGCGGGGGCGGCCGGGTGCAGTGTTAGAACAAGCGTCGGGTTCGCAATGGAAGTCAATGAGAGATCAAGGGATCTCTTCAGCGCTGCAGGCAGGCAAGGGGGGGCTTCCTCGGGGAAACCTCCACTTGGGCAAGGGAGAGGGACTCCTGGGGGTCACTTCTGCAGTGAAAGTCCGGTCCTTCAGGTCCTGGGGGCTGCGGGTGCAGGGTCTTTTCCAGGCGTCGGGACTTAGGTTTCAGAGAGTCGCGGTCAGGGGAAGCCTCGGGATTCCCTCTGCAGGCGGCGCTGTGGGGGCTCAGGGGGGACATGTTTTGGTACTCACAGTCGTAGAGTAGTCGGGGGGTCCTCCCTGAGGTGTTGGTTCTCCACCAGCCGAGTCGGGGTCGCCGGGTGCAGTGTTGCAAGTCTCACGCTTCTTGCGGGGAGATTGCAGGGTTCTTTAAAGCTGCTCCTTTGGATAAAGTTGCAGTCTTTTTGGAGCAGGTCCGCTGTCCTCTGGAGTTTCTTGTCGTCGTCGAAGCAGGGCAGTCCTCAGAGGATTCAGAGGTCGCTGGTCCCTTTGGAAGGCGTCGCTGGAGCAGAGTTCTTTGGAAGGCAGGAGACAGGCCGGTGAGTTTCTGGAGCCAAGGCAGTTGTTGTCTTCTGGTCTTCCTCTGCAGGGGTTTTCCGCTAGGCAGTCCTTCTTCTTGTAGTTGCAGGAATCTGAATTCTTAGGTTCAGGGAAGCCCTTAAATACTAAATTTAAGGGCGTGTTTAGGTCTGGGGGGTTAGTAGCCAATGGCTACTAGCCCTGAGGGTGAGTACACCCTCTTTGTGCCTCCTCCCAAGGGGAGGGGGTCACATCCCTAATCCTATTGGGGGAATCCTCCATCTGCAAGATGGAGGATTTCTAAAAGTTAGAGTCACCTCAGCTCAGGACACCTTAGGGGCTGTCCTGACTGGCCAGTGACTCCTCCTTGTTATTCTCATTATTTTCTCCGGCCTTGCCGCCAAAAGTGGGGGCCGGGGCCGGAGGGGGCGGGCAACTCCACTAGCTGGAGTGTCCTGCGGTGCTGTGACAAAGGGGTGAGCCTTTGAGGCTCACCGCCAGGTGTTACAGCTCCTGCCTGGGGGAGGTGTTAGCATCTCCACCCAGTGCAGGCTTTGTTACTGGCCTCAGAGTGAAAAAGGCACTCTCCCCATGGGGCCAGCAACATGTCTCTAGTGTGGCAGGCTGCTGGAACCAGTCAGCCTACACAGATAGTCGGTTAAGTTTCAGGGGGCACCTCTAAGGTGCCCTCTGTGGTGTATTTTACAATAAAATGTACACTGGCATCAGTGTGCATTTATTGTGCTGAGAAGTTTGATACCAAACTTCCCAGTTTTCAGTGTAGCCATTATGGTGCTGTGGAGTTCGTGTAAAACAGACTCCCAGACCATATACTCTTATGGCTACCCTGCACTTACAATGTCTAAGGTTTTGCTTAGACACTGTAGGGGCACAGTGCTCATGCACTGGTACCCTCACCTATGGTATAGTGCACCCTGCCTTAGGGCTGTAAGGCCTGCTAGAGGGGTGTCTTACCTATACTGCATAGGCAGTGATAGGCTGGCATGGCACCCTGAGGGGAGTGCCATGTCGACTTACTCATTTTGTTCTCACTAGCACACACAAGCTGGTAAGCAGTGTGTCTGTGCTGAGTGAGGGGTCTCTAGGGTGGCATAATACATGCTGCAGCCCTTAGAGACCTTCCCTGGCATCAGGGCCCTTGGTACCAGAGGTACCAGTTACAAGGGACTTGTCTGGGTGCCAGGGTGTGCCAATTGTGGAATCAAAAGTACAGGTTAGGGAAAGAACACTGGTGCTGGGGCCTGGTTAGCAGGCCTCAGCACACTTTCAATTCAAAACATAGCATCAGCAAAGGCAAAAAGTCAGGGGGTAACCATGCCAAGGAGGCATTTCCTTACACAACCCCCCCCCCAAACGAAAGAGGATGAGACTAACCTTTCCCAAGAGAGTCTTCATTTTCTAAGTGGAAGAACCTGGAAAGGCCATCTGCATTGGCATGGGCAGTCCCAGGTCTGTGTTCCACTATAAAGTCCATTCCCTGTAGGGAGATGGACCACCTCAACAGTTTTGGATTTTCACCTTTCATTTGCATCAGCCATCTGAGAGGTCTGTGGTCAGTCTGAACTAGGAAGTGAGTACCAAAGAGGTATGGTCTCAGCTTCTTCAGGGACCAAACCACAGCAAAGGCCTCCCTCTCAATGGCACTCCAACGCTGCTCCCTGGGGAGTAACCTCCTGCTAATGAAAGCAACAGGCTGGTCAAGGCCATCATCATTTGTTTGGGACAAAACTGCCCCTATCCCATGTTCAGAGGCATCTGTTTGCACAATGAACTGCTTGGAGTAATCTGGAGCTTTTAGAACTGGTGCTGTGCACATAGCTTGCTTCAGGGTGTCAAAGGCCTGTTGGCATTCTACAGTCCAGTTTACTTTTTTGGGCATTTTCTTGGAGGTGAGTTCTGTGAGGGCTGTCACAATGGATCCATATCCCTTCACAAACCTCCTGTAGTACCCAGTCAAGCCAAGGAATGCCCTGACTTGAGTCTGGGTTTTTGGAGCTGCCCAGTCCAGAATAGTCTGGATCTTAGGCTGGAGTGGCTGAACTTGGCCTCCACCTACAAGGTGTCCCAAGTAAACCACAGTTCCCTGCCCTATCTGGCATTTGGATACCTTGATAGAGAGGCCTGCAGATTGCAGAGCCTTCAAAACCTTCTTCAGGTGGACCAGGTGATCCTGCCAGGTGGAGCTGAAGACAGCAATATCATCAAGATAAGCTGCACTAAAGGATTCCAGCCCAGCAAGGACTTGATTCACCAACCTTTGGAAGGTGGCAGGGGCATTCTTTAAACCAAAGGGCATAACAGTGAACTGATAATGCCCATCAGGTGTGGAGAATGCTGTCTTTTCTTTTGCTCCAGGGACCATTTTGATTTGCCAGTACCCTGCTGTTAAGTCAAAGGTACTTAAGAATTTGGCAGCCCCTAATTTGTCTATTAGCTCATCAGCTCTAGGAATGGGATGAGCATCTGTCTTTGTGACAGAGTTGAGACCTCTGTAGTCCACACAAAACCTCATCTCTCTCTTTCCTTCTTTGGTGTGAGGTTTGGGGACTAAGACCACTGGGCTAGCACAGGGGCTGTCAGAGTACTCAATTACTCCCAATTCCAGCATTTTATGGACTTCCACCTTGATGCTTTCCTTAACTTGGTAAGACTGTCTAAATATTTTGTTTTTGACAGGCATGCTGTCTCCTGTGTCCACATCATGGGTACACAGGTGTGTCTGACCAGGGGTTAGGGAAAAGAGTTCAGCAAACTGCTGCAGGACCTTCCTGCAGTCAGACTGCTGTTGGCTAGAGAGGGTGTCTGAGTAGATCACTCCATCTACTGAGCCATCTTTAGGGTCTGATGAGAGGAGATCAGGGAGAGGTTCACTCTCAGCTTCCTGGTCCTCATCTGTTACCATCAACAGATTTACATCAGCCCTGTCATGGAAGAGCTTAAGGCGGTTCACATGGATCACCCTCTTGGGGCTCCTGCTTGTGCCCAGGTCTACCAGGTAGGTGACCTGACTCTTCCTTTCAAGTACTGGGTAAGGGCCACTCCATTTGTCCTGGAGTGCCCTGGGAGCCACAGGCTCCAGAACCCAGACTTTCTGCCCTGGTTGAAATTTAACCAGTGCAGCCTTTTGGTCATACCACAACTTCTGGAGTTGTTGGCTGGCCTCAAGGTTTTTACTTGCCTTTTCCATGTACTCTGCCATCCTTGAGCGAAGGCCAAGTACATAGTCCACTATGTCTTGTTTAGGCTCATGAAGAGGTCTCTCCCAGCCTTCTTTAACAAGAGCAAGTGGTCCCCTTACAGGGTGGCCAAACAGAAGTTCAAAGGGTGAGAATCCTACTCCCTTCTGAGGCACCTCTCTGTAAGCGAAAAGCAGACATGGCAGGAGGACATCCCATCTCCTTTTGAGTTTTTCTCAATGATCATGCCCTTTAATGTCTTGTTGAATCTCTCAACAAGGCCATTAGTTTGTGGATGATATGGTGTAGTGAATTTGTAAGTCACTCCACACTCATTCCACATGTGTTTTAGGTATGCTGACATGAAGTTGGTACCTCTGTCAGACACCACCTCCTTAGGGAAACCCACCCTGCGTTCTAATTCTTCAATGTAAGCTAATAACGAGGAATATGTCAACATGAGTAGTTCAGCAAATCAGTCCATCAATCATTTGTCACTGTATATGTCAGCGTCTCAGAATAGGAACCCTATCTAAACCAGATTAGCATTAGCATGTGGGACTTCATGCAAAAACAGTTTAGAACATGAATTTGGAAAAACATCTAACTTAAGACAAGAAAATAAAAACTTATTAGACAGCCCAGTTGGTACCTAGAAAGAAAATGTACAAAAAGTTAATCAGTCACATAGTCATAGCCACCTATCCATGGTATGGATCAGCAACAAAGTCAGTCTTCGTCTTCAGGTCATCAATCGATCAGCATCACATCAGGCTCTCAGGAGCTTGCGCCCAATGACAGAATCTCAAAGCTCTTTTTCCCCAATATTGCAATCAATTTTGGAATAATGTCTCTCCTCTGACATCTGCCCCTAACATCTCTCCATCAGTTCTGACGTTTTCCCCCTTTCTCACTGCATTATATCAAAGTCACCCAGACTATTCCCCAATTCCTAATTGGTCAGTTAGTCTCCAGTTATGACTCTATCCAATAATTTCAGTTCTTCAAATCTATGAATTATAATGTTACACAGTTCTCAAGGTGTCGATTGGTTCACTATACGATGTCCTCATAATCCAGCTCGTCAGGTGTCAAAAATGTTGCATCTTCTTCTCCAGTCAGTGTCTCCATTGTTCGAGTCCTGGGAAAGTACATCTCGTCTGCTTTACATCGAGTTGGATACAAACTTTCATTCTGTCATCACCTGTTTGTTGGTTCATCGCAAATAATTTTAGCTAAGCAGTTTTATTAAACAACGAGTGGTTCATGGTCAGTTCTGCACATTCGCTTCTCTACATTGCTTTAGTAATTCAGCTTCTGCATGAGTCCTGGCAAAACTAGGCCACAACTTTGTCTAAGTTAACTCTACAATATAATGCAAAACACATGTTATATATCTCAATATGACATACTACTACATTATTCAATACATTTTTCTACATTTCATACGTTATTCATTCTATTAGTACATTTGTGAATCTTGGTGATTGCTCTCCGAGGGCACATTTTCAAACGTGCACATTAATTCTCTACATTATTTATTTCTACATTTTATTATTATTATTCAAAATGCATAAACCTTTATTAATATCACTAATTAACATAACTGCTTTATCAATCCCTCCTCTGAAGACTAAATATGTCATCACACTACTGTTCCCATTAACATTTTCATAGCTCAATTTCTTCAGTATTTTGTCTCCTTCTCAAATCTTCCCTATACATTCTTTCCCTGTTTCAATCTTCCCTTCTCTGATTATTTTAGACCTCTTCAATTTATTCTTTTGACACAATTTACATGCACCCCATAATCCTAATACGGAAGGAATCACAATTAATATTCCCTCTGAATAATACCCCATTCCAAATGTTACTAAGCCAATATCCCACTGCAGCAAATCCCTTTCCAACATTTTCCCAAACACCTGGTTCCTTCAATTCCTTCAAATCCTTACCTGAGTTAGTCAGGTTAGTAAGTAAGTCTCTTATCTCTTTACTATTGTTAGGTATATAGGAAAAGCAATGCCTAGAGTTAATAATTTTACAGACCCCGCCGTCCTTCGCTAGAAGGATGTCTAAAGCAAGGCAAATTTGAAGCGTCATAGCCCTATCCGCAGCTAATTCTGTACTTATCAGCAGTATTGCTCCTGTAAAAATTGTCAGCATGTTATCCACAATAGTAGACAACTTTCGTATCTTGATTGAGTTCAGAATGACTCCCAGTGAAGGAATTACTGCACCAAATATATCTCCCACAATAACAGAAGAGGATTCCCTCCTCTATCACTTATGATATAATTAAGTCAATTTCGGAAACTTCTTTAAGTCATCCATCTGATAAATCTTTGGGAAAACTATCCCCAAATAGCATGCCCCCTACCATCCTCTTGGAATACGGTAATAAGCATTAAGTCCACAAACATAACAGATACCAGGAATCACAGGGTCCTGACCATTCAACATAAAAGTACATTTACTCTGAAACAAAAACACATGCCTCGTTCCCACAAATAAGGTTTCAGTGCATGATTTTGGTCTTTATAAACAAAGCTTCCCTACATGAAATGCATCTAAAGCAAATTTTACTTGCATCTTAATTGCAGTGTAAGCATAATCTTTCTTGTAAGTCCTTTTCTCTAAGCCTTTTTCTAATTTCTCCTTTAGTACTTTTCTCCTGTCATCAATATGCTCTATAAAGCTCTTCTCAAAAGGTGTAAGCAAGCGTGTGAGGTTATTTTTATGCGCGTAAGCAGTTCCAAATGTTAGTGTAGGCTCAAAGAATCCTCTAACTAATACCATATCATGATCCTTAGCTACTCTACTCAAATATCTAATACTAGGAACAAACAAAAACACCAAATCGTAGTTAGAATAAACATATTGTATGTGCTCTTGATAATAGAACCTTGTTAGTAGCAGACTACAGCTTATTCCGTAGGTTGATGGAAGGCTATGGTACATAACACCTTCCTCTACTGACGAAGGAATTTGCATACACACAAAACAATCCCTTGCCTCCATCGCCTCAACATATTCACTCAATAAGCGATAGAAGAAATTAGAAGAAAGCTCTCCTTGAGCATTAGTATAGTCATGCAAATACTTCTCATCTAACTTAAACCTCTCCAAAGCTGTTAGTGTAGTAGTTTGAGGAGCGGAAGTACGATTGATTCCTTTTGCATCAAGAACAGACATACCCATAATCAATACAATAAACAAAATCCGACAGATAATCGCTAATCCAATGCTCATATATTTAAAAGCACCTAGCATCCCTAACTTGATCATTTAACTCAGCCATGATCTGTAACGAATCAGAAAGCAGAAGCAACTCTTATATAAGTGCAGTAAAATTCAAAATAAGTAAAAAGTCTTCTCTCACAGTTCAGTCTCACATTCAGGAACCCTTTTCCCTTGTCAAAGTTGATTAGCAGCTTGTCATATCTGGGTTTTTAAGGTCAAATCAGGTTATCAATGTCTCTTCTGGTTTATTTTTAACAGTCTCTTTAAGTACTTCAGATGTGTTCAACAATTCAGCTTCTTGTTCACCTTCAGTTTACATCAAAGTACTGATTGGAACCTCTCTATCAAAGCAAAAGGACATAAACTTGTGTTGCCATTCATTAGTAGTTGCACACGCCCATTCAGGACTTGCGCAACAACGACTTGCTATTCTCTTTCTTTTCAACTTTCAATCACCACTTATTTCTCCTTCACTCAATTCTTCTTTTCTCATAGTATCTACTTATTCCTTTATTGTTTTATTTATCAACACTTCCTTTCTTTTTCGTACCTGCAATTCAGGCCAATTATCTCTTTTTCTCAGTCCTTCTGTTAATACTCTTTTCAAGATTGGACTCTTCTCCTTCTCTTTCTCTATGGTGTTTTCTCTTGATGGACATGCAACAGGCTCTGGAGGAGTCGGATCACCTTGACTTTGATCGTCTCAACTCCCTCTCCTTCTTGGACTGGCACTTGCTCTGTCTGCTTTTCGGCACTGTCTGCTTCTGGGAGAACCCCTGCTGAGCTAGGATCTCCTGCTGTATCAATGGAGATTGTTTCTTCTGCGCCCTCCTGTAATTCTTCACTTTCATCTCTTACAGGGGTAATAGAACCTTCTTCCACAAGCTCTTGTTCAATTTCAGGCTCTCTTTATTCTTTTTCTGGCTCAGGTGAGACAATCTGTTTCACTGTTGTTGGTGCTCTCAACCACGCTTCTTCATGATCCAGTGGACTTGCCACCTTTTTCGTATGACTCGCGTGAATCCAGTTCAGGAGTCCTGCACACTTCACAGCTGTCATAGTTGTCAAGACCACCTGGTATGGCCCTCTCTAGCATGGCTCTAAACACGCCTTGTGAGCATGTTTTCGAACAACAACCCAGTCACCGGCTCGCTGATTGTGCCCTGGATCATGGATGGGTGGCAGGGCAGTGGCCTGCATCTGCTGAGAGAAAGAGCGAACCTCATCAGTCAGACCCTTGCAATAGTCCAACACCATATCATCTGTAATGTTTACAAGTGCATTTGCTGGAACTGTTGGTATGCTCAATGCTCTGCCCATGAGGATCTCGTCGGGTGACAGCCCTGTCTTCCTGTTAGGTGTATTTCTCATCGGCATCAATACCATAGGCAATGTATCTGGCCATTTCAGATTCGTGGTTGCACACATCTTATCAGTTCTCGATTTCAGAGTACCATTCATCTGTTCCACTAGTCCTGATGATTCAGGGCTGTAGCTACAATGCAACTTCTGCTCAATGTTTAGTGCTGCACATAAGAGTTTAATCACCTCGCTGTTGAAGAGAGTTCCCGTATCTGATTCTAAAGAGATCGGAAACCCGAAACGTGGAATCAACTCCCTAAGCAACAACTTTGCTACGGTGAGACTGTCCTTCCTTCTTGTGGGGTATGCTTCAGTCCAGTGACTAAAAATGCACACAATCACCAACGCATACTTCAAACCTCCACACGCAGGCATCTTAATGAAATCCAATTGCATTCTGCTGAATAGACTTCCTGCTCTTTCAATGTGGCTCAAATTCACCACTGTCCCTTTTCCCACATTTACCTGCTGAAAAATTATACAGTGATGTCATACTGCTTCTGCTGCCTGCATAAATTTAGGATTGAACCAGACAATTTTAAACAGACGTTCCATGGCATCCCTTCCAATGTGTGCCTGACCATGGTGATATCTGGCCATTTGCGACAATAAACTATTGGGCAGGACCATCTGACCTTCCTCAGAAACCCATATCTCACCAGGCCTTTGAACACATTTTAATTTAGACCAAAGTCGTTTCTCCTTTTTGTCAACATTATTTTGCAGTGTTTTCAACTCTTCCAAAGTATTGATCACTTTCAATGCAGAACTTGTACATGTATTATCTTCTTCTGACATCAGTTCCCACTTGTCTTTGAATGATATACAGTTCAATGAGCAAAACCTTGCGACTTCATCCATATAGCCATTTCCTAGTGAGATGTAGTCTTGTGACTTTAGATGTGCACTGCATTTTACCACGGCAATTTCTTCAGGTAACTGTATTGCATACAGTAACTCCTTTATTCTGTTGCCATTTCTTACTGGTGTACCAGTAGAGGTTAGGAAATTTCTTTGTGACTACAATTGACCAAAATCATGAACAATTCCAAATCCATATTGGCTATCTGTGTAGATAGTAACTCTCAGTCTTGCAGATACATGGCATGCTCTAGTAAGAGCCACCAATTCTGCTACTTATGCAGAATATACACCTCGAAGCCAAGAAATTTCTAATGTACCTGCAATTGTGCACAGAGCATATCCTGCTCTCAATGTTCCTGTACCATCCCTGAGACATGAGCCATCAACAAAGACAATTTGATCATTTTCTTCCAATCGTGTATCTCTTATATCAGGTCTGGGTTTTGTGCACAACTCAGATACCTCAAGACAATCATGCTCAATGTCTTCTTCCTTTTCAATTTCAACAGTACCACTTGAAAGTAATGTTGCCGGGTTCAGCACTGTACATCTTTTCAATGTTACATTTGGAGCACCTAGAATGCTCTTCTCATACTTTGTGTCAGTCTGGCACCAGTCAAATACTGTGTTTTAATCCTCATGAAGAGGCACAGAAAAGAAAGCTTGCGACAAATCAACCACTGTGAACCATTCTGCATCGCATGGAATCTGAAACAATATTACTGCTGGGTTCGGCACAACAGGACACTTGACCACCATGTCATTCACTTTTCACAAATCTTTTACAATTCGTACTTTCCCACAAGGCTTCTTTAAGCCCATTATGGGTGAATTAAATGGACTGCTCAACACTTTCTTCAAAACCCCTTGTTTCAGAAAGTCTCCAATTATCTTTGCCACTTTCATCAGAACATTGTGTGCCATGTTATACTGTGGAAGCTGTGGAAACACTGCATTCTGCTCCAAGTGATCTTAATTGGCTCCACTCCCTTGATCAAACCTTCTTCTTTCCTGTCAGGTCCCACACATTTTCCTGCACTGTTCCCTGCAAATCTGCATGTAATTCTTTCACAGTAATCATCGGGAAAAACTCGATCAACGAGTACTCTTCATTAGTGGTTTCATTCTCAGTTTCAGGAGTCTGTTCTTCCTCGCCCTCACTATTCATATGAACCTCTATTCCAGCAGTTGAACAATTAATCAAACTTCTGGTCTTGCACAACAAGTCCCTTCCCAGTAGGGAGGCTGGACTTGAATCACAGAATACAAACTTATGCAGTCCCTGAAAATTGCCAATCTCAACCTGTACTGGATCTGTGATCGGATTTATCAACTGTCTATTCACTACGCCTACAACCTGAACTGTCCTGCCTGAAAGAGGTAAGTTAAAAACTTCTGCACTTCTTACTGTAGAGCGCGTAGCTCCTGTGTCTACCAGAAATGAGACCCTATGACCCATCACCTTTCCTCTCATAAAGGGTCCTCTCTGATCTACTTCTAGGGATGCTGCAACCATGCATGGCTCTTCATTCAAACTATCACATATCCATTCATCGTTTATTTCATTCTCACTATGTAATGGAAATTGGTGCACTGTGCCACTACTTCTGTCTTGCCTCTGACCTGTGACCTGCAGAGTAAGCATCACCTGTTGCTGTTCCATCGGGGCTTGAGATATCTGCATTTGCTGTCTAGGTACCATAGGAACCTGCTGCTGCATTGGTTGTATCTGTCTCATTTGTACATGAGGTATTTGCATCTGCTGCATGGGTTGAAAATTCTGCATTTGATTCATATTATTCTGAAAAGTCGGATTAAGTCCTCTCATTCTTTTACAGTTTGAAATGTATTGGCATCACCACTTTGCTGAACAACACCATCCTGCACCATCATCGGACACTCCCGCTTGCAGTGTCCCACTTTTCCACAAAAATGACACAGCAACATCTTTTTCAGCCCTTGAACATCATGTTGAATCACTAGTGTATTGAAATCTGGACCACGATTCATGTTAGCTCCACGACCTCTACCTCTCATCTGAGGTTGAAATATAACAGTTCCCTGCTGCTGCGGCATCTGTTGCACTAAAGCTCCCTGCACTCCTGTCGGGGCTGCCTTAATTTGCATCACCATTGCTTTCTCCTTCAGCTTTTTCTGCTTCTACTCAATCTTGTCCCTACAGTGTTTTGCTTAGTGCAACACCTCATCAATCAGTTTAGTTTGCCAACAAATTAAATGACTTTTAATCATCTGACCTATTTCAGGTCTCAATCCTTCCACGAACCTGAATACAAAGTGTAGCATGTCTTTCGGCTCAATCGCTTCCTTGCCACTGTACTCCTTGCACGCTTTCAACAACCTCTCATAGTATGCATGTACCGACTCTTTTACCTCCCCCACTGTTACGTTAATGTATGTATCACCCTTTATGGCACTCCTAAACGCTTTGAAAAACTTCATCTTTTCTCTGTTGTTTGTATTTGATTCAATAAAGAAATTACATTTATTCCCAGGATTCCCTTCACCCGCCTTCTCATTGTCTCTCACGGACGGTGCCAATCCGCCCGCGACTCTTCTTACTAACCAACCAAGTCCTGCGGCTCATCCTCCTACTCTCCGATTCGCACAAAACTAATGCAATTTATTGCGAGCCCTAACCAAAAACCAACAACCATAACAAATCAGCTGGTTTACTACAGGAAGGTAAATAATCGCTCAGAGACCTTACAGATTTTCACTGATGGCCCTTTTCGCTCATACAGCTATTCCTCTTTCTCAATCTCCCACATTTGCAAGCATAATTCGACCTGCAAATTTTACTCTCAACTGATCAATGGGTGTGTCCTGGTGCCCGTAGGACTCACCAAATCTCAGTCGAAAATTTCTCTTACCCACTTAACTCACACACCGACTTGTTGACCACGCCCGATCAACCTACTAAACCAGACAGATTACAACATAAAACCAAGTGTCTCCTACACTTGTCAATATACTCCGAAGTCTTAGACCACACAGGGTCCGTACATCACCAACCACCACGTGGACAATTTTTTAGCACAAAGCACCACACACATATGAAGTTCAACGACTTCCTTACTCTCATACTGCGGAGTATGCACACTCCTACTAAACCTCAACTGGAGTACGCAGACTCCCTACTTCCCTAACATATGTCACAATTCATCTGCAATTTGCATAAGCCTTTGCTATCACAAAGACGCTGAGAACATACCCAACTCTACTTGCAGGATCCAGGATCTGGGAAAGTCATTTCTAGGCTTAAGGGAACATCATTCTTGCTACAATTGCCATTCCGAAAAACAAAGTCCAAATCACAATAATACAACTAACCCTGATCTAAACTACCACCCTAACCATCGGTTACCACATAACTAGTTCTCCAAGGAAACTAACCATCAAGCTGCTACCAAAAACTTCTAGCGCGCCTGGTCCTTAGTAAGTAAACTTACAAGGGGATGCGTATAGGTCGATAAACCTTTTGATTTGCATGAAGTATCCTAGCTATGGTATAACCAATGTTCATCAATAATCAATACACAAACCAATAACCAATAAACATAACATTAGTCAGTAGTTAATAATGTCAACATTCATGAATAACAACAACTCAATATACTTTTTAGCAATCTTTATTTCCCTATTGGTTACAATACTAAGGTGGTCATTACAACCCTGGCGGACGGTGTTAAAGCGGCGGTAAGACCGCCAACAGGCCGGCGGAAAACAATTAGCAATTATGACCGTGGCGGAAACCGCCAACAAAGACAGCCACTTTAACACTCCGACCACCACGGCGGTACAAACAAACAGCACAGCGGTCACCGCCAACAGACAGGCGGAAGACAATGTACCTCCCACACTATTATGACAGGCCAATCCGCCACCTTTTCCGGGGCGGATTCACCGTGGATAAAAACACGGCGGAAACAGGAATTTTGAAGGGAAAACGCTCACCGCTACACACTCCACGAGGAACGAGGACACCATGGACCCGGAACTCCAAATCCTACCTGCTCCTCTACCAGGAGCACGAACGCCGGCGGCGAAGGCCACGGTGAGTACTGCACCTACGACACAGGGGAGGTGGGAGGCAAAAAACAGGGACACACACACGCAACACCCCCACTCTCACCCACTACAACACACACACTAATACATATCTATACATTAGAGTTACCTCCCCCATCCCCCCCGGAAGAATGCAAAGACAAAAGGAAATGAGTGTAACCATTGTAATCTATTAAAATGCAGTACGCAAGAATATACATATATACACTATTAACAAAATATACACCAAGAATAGTAGTCCAGGTATTGCACCATTTATAGTCCGTGGACCACTGGGCCCAAAATGCATGGGCGAGGCCCACACTTGATACCAGATCAAAACAGAGAGAACACTGCAGGGGCATCAGATAGAAATACAACAGGCACCTCAGGGGGAAGGGAAGGGGGGGCACCTCAGCCGGATGAGTGCACGACACCAGATCCACGAGGGGGCTCAATGCCCACTGTTCAATCCTGGGGAGTGCAAAGACACAGGGGGTCATTCCGACCCTGGCGGTCATGGACCGCCAGGGCCGGGGTTGGAGGATGCACCGCCAACAGGCTGGCGGTGCATCAAGGGCAATTCTGACCGCTGCGGTAAAGCCGCGGTCAGAAAAGGGAAACCAGCGGTTTCCCGCCGGTTTTCCCCTGCCCCTGTGAATCCTCCACGGCGGCGCTGCAAGCAGCGCCGCCATGGGGATTCCGACCCCCTTCCCGCCAGCCTGGTTCTGGCGGTTTTCACCGCCAGAACCAGGCTGGTGGGAACGGGTGTTGTGGGGCCCCTGAGGGCCCCTGCAGTGCCCATGCCAATGGCATGGGCACTGCAGGGGCCTCCTAACAGGGCCCCACATTGATTTTCAGTGTCTGCCTAGCAGACACTGAAAATCGCGACGGGTGCAACTGCACCCGTCGCACACCAGCAACTCCGCCGGCTCCATTCGGAGCCGGCTTCCTCGTTGCTGGTGCTTTCCCGCTGGGCGGGCGGGCGGCCTTTTGGCGGTCGCCCGCCAGCCCAGCGGGAAAGTCAGAATGACCGCCGCGGTCTTTTGACCGCGGTACGGTCTTCTGGCGGTTCCCGCCAGGCGGGCGGCTTCCACCGCCGGCGGGGGTCAGAATGACCCCCCCAGTCTCTCAAGTCTCTCCAGTGGGTGGTTTGTCCACTGCATTATCCTGGGGAGTGCAAAGCCACAGTCTCTCAAGTCTCTCCAGTGGGTGGTTTGCCCACTGCCTTATCCTGGGGAGTGCAAAGCCACAGTCTCTCAAGTCTCTCCAGCGGGTGGTTTGCCCACTGCATTATCCTGGGGAGTGCAAAGCCACAGTCTCTCAAGTGGATAACAGTCTCCACTGGTTCTGGAGGGGGACTGGTGCCCAGAGTGCTTCATCCTGTGAATGACAGAGGTAGTGGATGCATGTCTCCACTGGTTCTGGAGGGGACTGGTGCCCAGAGTGCTTCATCCTGTGAAGGACAGAGGTAGTGGATGCATGTCTCCACTGGTTCTGGAGGGGGACTGGTGCCCAGAGTGCTTCATCCTGTGAAGGACAGAGGTAATGGATGCATGTCTCCACTGGTTCTGGAGGGGGACTGGTACCCAGAGTGCATCACTCACCCCGTGACGGTCCCAGTTGCGTCAGTGCCCCTGCCGCTCATGGGCTAGCGGTGCTTGAGTTGGCGGTGCCCTGTTCATCGGTGCTTGATTTGGCGGTGCCCTGTTCAGCGGTGCTTGATGTGGCGGTGCCCTGTTCAGCGGTGCTTTATTTGGTGGTGCCCTGTTCAGCGGTGCTTGAGTTGGCGGTAACCTGTTCAGCGGTGCTTGATTTGGCGGTGCCCTGTTCAGCGGTGCTTGATTTGGAAGTGCCCTGTTCAGCGGTGCTTGAGTTGGCGGTGCCCTGTTCAGCGGTGCTTGCTCTGTTCAGCGGTGCTTGAGTTGGTGGTCCTTCATGGCCCAGCAGTGCTTGAGTTGGCGGTCCTTCATGGCCCAGCGGGTCTTGTGCTGGCGGTCCTTCATGGCCCAGCTGGGCTGGGGGTGGCGGGCCCTCCTGGGCAACTGGGCTGGGGCTGGCGGGGCCCTCCTGGGCAGCTGGGCTGGGGCTGGCAGGGCCCTCCTGGGCAGCTGGGCTGGGGCTGGCGGGGCCCTCCTGGGCAGCTGGGCTGGGGCTGGCAGGGCCCTCCTGGGCAGCTGGGCTGGGGCTGGCAGGGCCCTCCTGGGCAGCTGGGCTTGGGCTGGCGGTGGCCTCCTGGGCAGCGGGGATGATGGCGGTCTTCTCCGCCGTGCCGCTCTTCCCAGACTTGCCGGGTTTCTTGTGGCCCTTCCCCACCTTGGGATGTGTCACAGCTGAGTCCACACTCCCACCGGGACCCCTGGGAGCGGCTTGGGTGGCTGGAGTCTTCCCCGTCTCCCGCCGGGCACTAGCCAACTTCTGATGCTTCACAGGGGGGGACTGGCTGTGCTGTGGCTCTGTGCCACACTGGCTTTCCTGGTGTCCGGTGCACTCCACATTCCTGTGACTGCAGGCACCACTGATCCCAGAGATGTTGTGGCTGAGGTGCTACTTCGGGACCTATGAGATGGACGGGGTGGGGGAGGTGTGGGAAAAAGGTCAAGGCTGGACAGGAAAAGTTTTTTGGACACTGGGACGGGTAGCTGGAGGGGGTTTGGGAGTGGAGGAAGAGGTGGTGGTAGTAGGAGGTGTACGTTTGGTGAGTTTGGGTGCAGGTGCATGCGCTGGAGGCTGTCGTGAGGTGGATGGCTGTTGGGTGGGTGTGTGCCTGCGTTTGTGTATCTTGGGAGGGGGCGTCACAGACACACTAGGAGAGGACACAGGGGACGTGTGAATGGTAGTGGGGGTGGTGATGGGGGTGGTGACTGCATGTGAGCGCGGTGTGCTGGTGGGTGTGCTGGTGAGGGACGTAGTGGCTGTAGAGGTAGTGCATGCAGGTGTGTGTGTAGACGAGACTGGGAGGGAGGAGGGAGATGACGAGGATGGGGACACAGTGGAGGCAGTGGATGTTGGTGTGTCTGCATGTGTCTGATGCTTGCGTGAGTGCCTGTGGGATGTGTGGTGCTTATGTTTGCCTGAGCTTCCCTTTTGTGGTGAGGTGTGTGCAGGCTGGTCTGATGGTGTGCTTGGGATAGGCAGAGGTACAGGGGATTGGGTCTGGGTGGTGGAAGTTGGAGGGGGGAGGCTTGACACAGGGACAATGGCTGCCATCAGTGCTGAGGCCAGAGTTTGAAAGGCTCGGTGAAGGGCCGCCTGACCAGAATGAATGCCCTCCAGGAATGCATTTGTTTTTTGCAACTGCCTTTCTGCACCCTGGATGGCATTCAAAATGTAGACTGCCCAACAGTGAGTGACCTAAGGAGGTCAATGGCCTCCTCACTGAGGGCAGCAGGGGTGACTGGGGCAGGGCCTGAGGTGCCTGGGGCGAAGGTGATGCCCACCCTCCTGGATGAGCGGGCACGGGGTGAAGGCTGAGGGGCTGCTGGCAGGACGGTGCTGGTAGGGGGGGTGGCGGCTGTACCTGTAGATGTGGGGGGCACAGATGTTGCCGCCACCACAGGGGAGCTCCCATCAGAGGACGAGTCCGTGTCGCTGGTGTCAGCTCCTCCTGTCCCCGCCGTGGAGCTCCCCTTGCCCTCCGTCCCACTGGGGAATTCTGAGTCCGTAGTGTGGCCTTCAATGGCCATGTGGGATGCAGCTCCCTCATGCTCCGGTGTGACTGCTCCTCCGCCTGATGATGCTAATGCACACAAGAACAGGGAAACCACAAAAAGGGTGGGGGGGACAGAATAAAGCCATGTTGAGTGCATGGATTACCAATACCGTTGGCGGACAAGACAGACACAGAAGCCCCCTGCACTACGCCGTGCTCTTGGGCTCTACAGTGCAATTCCTGGGAAATGGCCTACAAGGCTATGGACGACATCTGCACACATAGATGACACAGGGGCATGAATAGCTGTACTTGGCACTCTACAGAGGTTGGAGGCCACAGGGCCATGCCTTACGTAGGGGCCTAGCCTACGGAACTCGCCCTGGCCTATGGAAACCCACAGCCCTCCTCCCCCATCCAGACAACTCCACTGCGCGCAAAGTCAGCCGAATGAGAGCGTACTCACCCCCTTGTGACTGCTCCCATCCAACTCTAGGTAGGCCACCACCAGGATCCTGAACATCAGGGGTGTCATGGTTCGATGGGCACCCCTCCCACGTTGGGAGGCCATCCCCAGCTGAGCCTCCGCCGTCTTCTTGCTCCAGCGGCGAATGTCCTCCCATCTTTTCCGGCAGTGGGTGCTCCGTCTGTGGTAGACCCCCAGGGTCTGGACGTCCTTGGCGATGGCACGCCAAATATCTTTCTTCTGGTGGGCGCTGACCTACATGAAATGTACAGGGGAAGAAGAGAAGTCATTACCAACTGCACCGTCAAAGTGAGTGGCCCCCATCCCTACCCTTGCCATGTGGCACATGCACCCAGCGTCTTTCATGCACGCAGAACTCTGCCCCCTTCCTTCTTACATCCAGCCCTGTCCACACAGGCATAGCCCATACAACATGCTCCCTGTGTACTTACCTGTTTGTCTGGAGGACCGTAGAGTAGCGTGTACTGGGGGAGGACCCCATCAACGAGCTTCTCCAACTCCCCCGATGTGAAGGCAGGGGCCCTTTCCCCAGACGCACAAGCCATTGTCTCTTCCAGACCGAGGTCACAGGAGCACTTGCAGTGTAGGTCCTCTCCTGTCGAAGATCAGGTATTGAGTGATTGAACAGATAGAAAATGGCGGTCACGTCCGCGGCGGTCATGTCCGCGGCGGTGCGTACCATCACCACTGGCGTACATCGTCATTGGCTCCTGGGACCCATAGGGTCTAATGTTAACCAATGCAGCATTGCGCCGTGGTCTCCTACCACCTACCGTGATGGTGTACAACGCCAGCGCAGTTACCTCACATCCCATTGTCCCACTTTAGAGGTCAGGCTGCCGCCATTTCAGGGGCCCACATGGCCTAATTTTTAACTGCGTCACACATACCTAGGCCTAGTCTCAACACACATACAGGCCACCTATTGTGTATGATTGGTGTTCTGGGTAAACTGTGGGTACGTACCTCTGAGTTGTTTGACTCTGTGGTCGCTGTTGTCCTTCATAGGCACCATCCACTGGGACATGTGAGGAGATGGCGGAATCCTCTGGTGTACCGACCGCTGGTGGACCTGTCGACATTGGAGGAAAGACATTTGATAATCACCTACAGGTTTGACCGTGCCACAATCCAGGAACTGTGTACCCAGTTGGAGCCAGACCTGATGTCAGCAATCCGCCATCCCACAGGAATCCCCCCTCAAGTGCAGGTGCTGTCAGTGCTCCATTTCCTTGCAAGTGGGTCTTTTGAAACATCTGTGGCCATGGAATCAGGGATGTCCCAGCCTATGTTTTCCAAAGTATTGTCCAGAGTGTTGTCTGCCCTGCTGAAACACATGCGGAGCTACATCGTTTTCCCTCAGGTGGAGGATTTGCCTACAGTGAAAGGTGACTTCTATGCCCTTGGACATATCCCCAACATCATAGGTGCCATTGATGGGACCCATGTGGCTTTGCCCCCCCCCACAGGAGTGAACAAGTGTACAGAAACCGGAAGAGTTATCATTCCATGGATGTACAGATGGTATGTTTGGCAGACCAGTACATCTCCCATGTGAATGCCATGTTCCCTGGCTCAGTGCATGACGCCTACATCCTGCGGAATAACAGCATCCCTTATGTGATGGGTCAACTCCAGAGGCCCCGTGTGTGGCTATTAGGTGAGCCCCTGGAAGCAAGACAGTGGGAATGGGTGTCTGGGGTTGTCCCTACAGGTTAGTGTGTGTCTAACAGTTGTCCCTCACCATTTGCAGGTGACTCTGGGTACCCCAACCTGTCATGGCTACTGACCCCAGTGAGGAATCCCAGGACCAGGGCATAGGAACGCTACAATGAGGCCCATGGGCAAACTAGGAGGGTGATCGAGCGGACGTTCAGCCTCCTGAAGGCCAGGTTCAGGTGCCTGCATATGACAGGTGGATCCCTATTCTACTCACCAAAGAAGGTGTGCCAGATCATCGTGGCCTGCTGTATGCTTCACAACTTGGCTTTGCGATGACAGGTGCCTTTTCTGCAGGAGGATGGTCCAGATGGCGGTGTTGTGGCAGCTGTTGAGCCTGTGGACAGTGATGAGGATGAAGCAGAGGAAGAAGACATGCAGAACAGGGACTCAGTGATCCAGCATTATTTCCAGTGAAACACAGGTGAGAATACATTCCTGCCTACTACATGTACTTTTCAACTACTACCTCTCTACTGTCTGTCGTTTTCACCCAGTGTATGGTCACTGAGTTGCCACTTTCCCTTACGGTTTCACAGATGTGGGTCCCAACGTGTGTCATCTGCTTAGATTCCTCATGGACTAGAGCTGTGTGACATAGGTATGTTGACATTACTATTTCAAGAACATTTTGTCACTGTAATTCCAAATACACTATTTCGAAATCACAGACAGACTCCAGATCATTTTGTGCTTTAGGTGTGTTTATTTAAATGCAAAATATTGGAGGGGGAAGTTAAATGGTGAGGGGTGATGGCGGAGGAGTGTCCATGGCAGAGTCCAGTCTATTAGTCTCACAGATGCATTGCCCATATGGGCATAGGAAGTGGAGCTAGGGCAGTTTAATTATGGACAGGGTGACAAAGTGGGACAGTGGGATGACAATCAGGGTGGTCTCATTTCTTGGTGGGGGTCTTGGCATTGTGCCCTGTCTTGTTCCTGGATCTCAGGGACCGTTTGCAGGGTGGTTCTCCCTCTGCAGGGGGTGGGGTGCTGGTGTGGTGGTCCTGTGGCGGGGCGTCCTGTCCACTAGCGCCGGCAGAGGTGGTGGGCAGTTCATCGTCCATGCTAGTGTCAGGGGCCCCTTGGAGTGCCACAGTGTCCCTCCTGGTGTTAAGTAGTTCCTTCAGCACCCCTACGCTGGTGCCCAGGGTGGAGCTGATGGTTCTGAGTTCCTCCCTGAAGCCCATATACTGTTCCTCCTGCATGCGCTGGGTCTCCTGAAACTTGGCCAGTACCGTTGCCATCGTCTCCTAGGAGTGGTGGTATGCTCCCATGATGGAGGAGAGGGCCTCGTGGAGAGTGGGTTCCCTTGGCCTGTCCGCCCCCTGTCACACGGCAGCCCTCCCAGTTCCCCTGTGGTCCTGGGCCTCCGTCCCCTGGACCGTGTGCCCACTGCCACTGCCCCTAGGTCCCTGTTGTTGTTGGGGTGGTGGGTTATCCTGGGTTCCCTGTAGTGGTGGACACACAGCTGATTGACGTGTCCTGGGGACGGAGGTATGGGCCCGCTGGGTGGGTGCTGTGCTGGTGTTTCCAGAGGGGGGAAGGTCTCTGGTGGCCTGTGCCTGTGTGAGGGGAACCGACTGTCCAGAGGCCCCCGATGGTCCGGGCTGGTCATCTAGATCCAGTTGGACAGAGGTGCTGTCATCACTGTGAGCCTCTTCTGTGGGTGGAGTGGACATGTCTGGACCCTCCTGTCTGGTGACGTTGGGTAGTGGTCCTGCAGGGGTGGAAAGGCATGATTATTGCATCTGTGTGTGGCATGGTGTGCAATGGGTGGGTGACCGTGTACCCCAGTGCTGGCATTCCTGTGTGGGAGCTTGTGTGATGATGGTTTAGGGGGGTGTATGGGTATGTGCAGTGGGCATGCTTTAGTGATGGGTTTCCATGCTTTGTTGTTGCATGGAGGGCTTGGTGTTGGGATGTGTGGTTTGTGATATTGGTACATTTGTGAGGAGTTGGAGTGATGGGGTGAGGGTGAGGGTGAGGGTGAGGGTGGGGGTATGTGATAGCATGCAGGTAGGGTGAGGGATGTAATAGTTAAGATTTGACTTACCAGAGTCCATTCCTCCACCAACTCCTGCAAGGCCCTCAGGATGCAGAATCGCCAAGACCTGCTCCTCCCATGTTGTTAGTTGTGGGGGAGGGGGTGGGGGTCCGCAGCCAGTCAGCTGAACCGTAAGGTGGTGTCTTGAGACCACGGAACGCACCTTCCCCCGTAGGTCGTTCCACCTTTTCCTGATGTCCTCCCGATTTCTTGGGTGTTGTCCCACTGTGTTGACCCTGTCCACTATTCTTCGCAATAGCTCCATCTTCCTTGCAATTGAGGTGTGCTGCACCTGTGATCCAAATAGCTGTGGCTCTACCTGGACGATTTCCTCCACCATGACCCTGAGCTCCTCCTCCGAGAACCTGGGCTGTCTCTTCCGTGCCATGGGGTGGTGTGGGTGTTGTGTGGGGTGGTGTGTGTGGTGATAAGTGTGGTGATATGTAGCGATGTGTTGTGTGAGGTGCGTGGAAGTTGTGTGGGTGATGGTGTTATGTGCCTGTGGATGCTGTTGTACTTGCTGGTGGTGTCTCTCTCTGTGCTTTGTTCTCAATTTTTGGTAGTAGGGGTTTGTGTGTGATGTGGGTGTGTGTTTTATATTGTATTGGGTGTGTGGGTGTGGTGTGTGTATGTGTATCAGGTGTGTGTATTTTGAATTGTCCAATGTGGCTGTGTTTTGTAAGAGTGTGTGTATTTTGAGCGCGGCGGTGTGTACCGCCAATGGAATACCGCGGTTGAAAGACCGCTGCGTGGATTCGTGTGTCGTGATAGTGTGGGCGTATTTCTGTTGGCGTGACGGTAGAGGTTTTATGTTCGCCAGTTTATCACTGACCTTTGGTGTGGCGGACTTGTGTGGGTGTCTGAATTTTGGCGGGTTCCGAGATGTGGGTCATAATAGCTGTGGCGGAATTCCGCAGCCGCAGCGGTGTGTTGGCGGTCTTCTGCACGGCGGTAAGCGTCTTTTACCGCCAATGTTGTAATGACCCCCTAAGTCTTGGAGTTAATTCAAACTTTATTCAAATCAACTCAAGATTAATTCATTAAGGACCACCAATAACATAATCTAATCATGACTAGAGAAAACATGCGCTCTAATGCTTCAACGTAAGTCAATAACGATGATTATGTCAACATGAGTAGTTCAGCAAATCAGTCCGTCAATCATTTGTCACCGTACTTGTCAGCGTCTCAGAATAGAAACCCTACCTAACCCAGATTAGCATTAGCATGTGGGACTTCATGCAAAAACAGTTTAGAACATGAATTTGGAAAAACATCTAACTTAAGACAAGAGAATAAAAACGAATTAGATAGCGCAGTTGGTACCTAGAGAGAAAAGGCACAAAAAGTAAATCAGTCACATTGTCATAGCTACCTATCCACGGTATGGATCAGCAACAAAGTCAGTCTTCGTCTTCAAGTCATCAATTGATCAGCATCACATCAGGCTCTCAGGAGCTTGCGCCCAATGACAGAATCTCAAATCTCTTCTTCCCCAATATCGCAATCAATTTCGGAATATTGTCTTTCCACTGACATCTGCCCCTAACATCTCTCCATCAGTTCTGAACTTTTCCCCCTTTGTCACAGCATTATATCAAAGTCACCCAGACTATTCCCCAATTCCTAATTGGTCAGTTAATCTCCAGTTATGACTCTATCCAATAATTTCAGTTCTTCAAATCTATGAATTATAATATTACACAGTTATGAAGGTGTTGATTAGTTCACTGTAGGATGTCCTCATCATCCGGCTCATCAGGTATCAAAAATCTTTCATCTTCTTCTCCAGTCAGTGCCTTTATTGTTCGAGTCCTGGGAAAGTACATCTCGTCTGCTTTAGACCGAGTTGGATTCAAACTTTAATTCGGTCATCTCCTGTTCGTCGGTTCATCGCAAAGAATTTTAGCTAAGCAGTTTTATTAAACAATGAGTGGTTCATGGTCAGTTCAGCACATTAGCTTCTCTACATTGTGTTAGTAATTCAGCTTCTGCATGAGTCCTGGCAAAACCAGGCCACAACTTAGGCTAAGTTAACTCTACAATATAATGCAAAACACACATTATATATCTCAATATGACATACCACTACAATACATTTTTCTATATTTCATACATGTTATTCATTCTATAAGTACATTTGTGAATCCTGGTGATCGCTCTCCGAGTGCACATTTTCAAACGTGCACATTAATTCTCAACATTATTTATTTCTACATTTTATTATTATTATTCAAAATGCATAAACACTTATTAATATCTCTAATTAACATACCTGCTTTAGCACTATGCTTACTACAAAGCAGAGGATTCCAAAAGGAGGGCCATGCAAGACAACGTGATGATACTAGGCATGTCTGAAACATCTGAGGACAGCCGTGTGCTAACATTCTTGGCGGACTAGCTTTAAAAATCAGTGGCACTGGAAGAAATATTGCTGTTTCTTGCACCCTTGATGACCCACAGACTGCCAGCGAGGCTGCCTCCACCAGGGCACCCCTCCGAGATTAGTTATAGCAAGGCTGCTTCATTATCGGGACAAGGCTCATATCCTGCAGCAAGTGATACTCAATAGCCAGCACATAGCAGAACAATGGAAGGCCATAATTTTGCCAGATTTTACAGTGGGCGTTCATCAGCAGTGCATTTCGTTGTTTGGAGCCAGGAATAGACAGCAACCAATGGAAATTGGCTACAACTTGCTTCTTCCAGCTAAATAAAAATACTGATGGAAAAAGGAACCCTGTTTTTGACCATCCCACAACTACTGTGACTGAATGACAAATACCTGGAGGTAATATCAGATTGCTGAAGTTTTTAATGCAGAAATGCAGGAGATGGAGAAACATGAGGTTCCATCTGAGATGACCATCATTTTACCAATCCTAATTACAGAGGGATCAAAATGTGATAGCAGCAGGTAATTTGAGAGGTAGACCAATCTAATGGTAACTTAAAGGGAAGTATCATCATCAAACTCCAGCTCCGAATAATCTCAGTACACAATTAAGGAACAAAGCAGGCCCAAAGTAATGCCAACTACAGTAAGTAACATTGGGCCTGATTCACGAAAGTAAACTTAGGCCAAAATTTTACATTTAGACCAAAAGTCTAAACTTAGACCTAAAGTCTAACTTTACTTGTAGTAAAGTTAGACCTTTCTTCTAAGTTTAGACTTTTGGTCTACGTTTAGACCAAAAGTCTAAACTTAGATCTAAAGTCTAACTTTACTCGTAGTAAAGTTAGCCTTTTGGTCTAACTTTAGATTTTTGGTCCAAACTTAGAGCAGAAGTCTAAACTTTGACCAAAGGTCTAACTTTACTCAGAGTAAAGTTAGACTTTTGGTCAAAGTTTAGACTTTTGGTCTAAAGTTAGACTTTTAGTAAAAGTTTACTTTTGTGAATCAGGCCTATTGTTTGACAAAAATGAACGGGTCAGTGCTGCAATGGCACATTGTTATATTGTTGGGACTTCAAGACCACTGTTAAATATTAAGAATGGTTGTGTTCGAGGACTAGGGTTCCAGTCCCTTAGTTCTCGAACACAAGCATCTTAATATGAGTGAAAGGGGAGATTGGAACACACCAATCTCCTTTTTTTAAGAATGCTGCCTATGTGGCTTTTAAAGATTTGTACTGGATGTCAAGTTAGTAATATTTAGATTCAAGAGTTTGGGTGGAGGGCTGTTGCCCAACAGTCCAGGGAGGGCCAATCCAGGGAAGGGTTTATTGGTCCTTGCTGATGAGGATCCCAGGATCCTGAGCTGCAGATCTTGGCCAAGAAGGTTGTATGACACCATCACCATCTAGTGTGCCATCTCATGAGGAAGATACCACAAAAACCAAACAAAAGCATGCTTGTGGAAGAGATAACAGATAAAATCATTACTGTTCCAAACCTCGAAAGGCTAGGTACTTAAGTGAGTTGCCAAGTACAAGTGCTAAAGCATGGCAACTGGTGGTAGATCTCTACCTCAGCTCTAATACAAGCCTTGGGAAGATACAATTGTAACCATTCTCAATATGTCTGGAGTGCAAGACATAAATGAGGAATCCAGGGTAATAGACATGAGAACTGTAATGAAAGTACATGTGGTTGCTAAAAAGTTGACTTGGCTAGGACCCATCATCATTGTTAAGAATGACCAATGTGATTTGTTATTCATATTCACCTTGATCCATGAATGTGCTGTCATGGGGACAACAAGTCTGGCATAGCTGATAAGTACTGAGATTGGACTACAGGAATCATAATGTATTGTAGTCATGATGATGAAGGGCTGATTTGTCTACCGAGTACATTGAGGGTGATGTGTCACCACAGTATGACTAATATTACTTCTCTACAGGATCATAGCACTGTGATTGGGTTCAGGTAGCCAAATTCAGCTGTTCAGCATGCACAGGTCCACATCACACAGCGTGTGCACATTAATAAAGTGTTTCATTTTACGGTTGCAGCACACTTGTTCTTGTTTACGTGAGGCCACAAGGTGTGAAAGAGTGCAGTAAATTAACCATAGGATGTCAGGAAATCTTACTGCAGCATTAATGTTTGAATTACTGGCATTAGCTTTGTGGGTGCCCAAAAGGAATTACACTTGCTGCCCACTCGCTCCCTGAAAAGCATCCATCTCATAGCAGAGTATTTTGCTCAAGCCTAATGGAGAAATGTCATACACCAATCCTACTGTCCGATGTGTGGCACTTGTTCCAAATAATTCTACCTCTGCTAGCATTTTCAGGAAGAGAGCAAGGTATTGGATTCCTGTGTGGGCCTCTACGGTATCCGTCAAGTTGAAAATATGTTTTGTATGTTGATTATATTGAGTCTGTATTACTGTGTATCTCAAGTGCACTCATGTTTATGTGTTCGTCTTTCTCTGTCAGTCCTGACTCTCAACCTGCATTGCTGTGCCATTTGAGGTCCTTCACTGGTAGCCTAGTTTCCTTCCTCTTGCTGCATGGTTTATTGTAGCAGAATATAGATATGACTCAGCATGACAGAATAGCTTAGCAGTGCTCAGGGGCATAGCTACCAAAGTGTAACTAGTGCAATAGGCTGGGGCCTTGAGGTGGGAGAGGACCCAACTGCAACAGTCCCTTGAGTTATGAGAGTACCTACTAGCACAGGCCCTGGAAGCAGGGGTGAGTGAGGTGCTGCAGCATCCCCAAAATAATCGTGCTGGAGTTCAAAAGTTTAATGAGCATTAAAGATTACCTTACATTTTGTTTTTATCTTACCACATTTGGTGTATGTTCAAAGACAGGTCAAATGTCAGTCTAGTTGAAAGACAAATTGCTACCTCTTCTTTTAACATGGGGACTGTATTTACCGTTCCTTCTCTTACTGCAGAGTATAAGGATTTTGTAAACTGAACTATGTGGCAATCTTGATGGTGTGAAAGGAAATGCCATAGAATGTCATTTTCTTCTAAAACAATGTATTTTGAATACCTATATATGAACTGTACACATATTTCAAACTAAATTAAAAGTAACTTTTTTTTTTGATGCCCAAAATGACACATGTTCATTGACACCCAATTTCCACACATTATTGTTTGTGTGCTATATAGTTTTAATGATGCAACCATGTGTCTGTGCAAATGCAGTGGACGTACAACAATGGATATGTGCTGTCTGTAAATGACAGTGTGCTACCACACCATGCTTTAGTTATATGCTTGTGACAGAGTGCACCTAAATGCAACACCAGCTACATACTAAACCCTTAACACACTCCTGTTAAATGGGTTAGGCTCATTTGCAACACTTGTTCTTCATGCAATGCTTTGATTTTTCAGAATCCATATGAGTTTACTGATGTAACTCATATGACAGCACCCCCAGTCTGAAGATTGTTCTAGCACCACTACTTACTCAGGGCATAGGAACTCTTACAACTGGGAGCTTGGTATTAGATCAGTTTGATTCCCCTCAGCTGCAGGAGTCAGACTTTGAGCAGCAGAAGCCACTGAAGCACCTTTGAGTGCACAGCAAAGGCCTCATTGCACAGAAAATGAATGGACGAGCAGTGTGCCTGTGCACTTCTGTAAGTGATGAGTGTGCCATTTAGCCCAGGTTCATGCCACCAGCAGGGGTCAAAGAAGTTATGCCCATGCTGCAGTGTAGCTTCTGAAGATAAGAGAGTCACATGTGATTATTGCATTCACCTTGGTGGCTAAAGGGCAGACGATAGCGGTTAGTTAAAGAACATAGGGCCTGATTACAACTTTGGAGGAGGTGTTAATCCGTCCCAAATGTGACAGATATACCACCAGCCGTATTACGAGTTCCATAGGATATAATGGACTCGTAATACGGGTGGTGGTATATCCGTCACTTTACCGTCACTTTTGGGACGGATTAACCCCTCCTCCAAAGTTGTAATCAGGCCAATAGACTTGGTTAGGACACAGTGCTGAAAACAAGTTATTGCTTCAGTTTGTGCTAAGAAAATGCAAAGCTGTTTGTGGTCGCTAATGCACAGCTCTTCCTCTTTAGAACCAGAGGTAGGAGTATTTACCCTTCTTATACCCATAGAAACCTCCAGGGTGGCAGGGAAGGGGTAGGTTTCCTCTGAATCAGTGCACTGGAAACCTTTTGTCCCACAGCTAGTGTGGTCTCTGCCAACACCTAAGGGGTGAATAGTGAACCGAACTTGGGTCAGGTTTTAGACATCCCCAGGTACAATCTACTATGAGAATTTGGATTTTGTGTGATTGGGGTACTGTTTACTAGGGATACACCCACTCTCCCCCATCACTAGTAAATTAGATTTTAGTTTTATGGTCCTGAAGAATTGCCCTGATCGATGAAGGCACTTGAGGCAAGAAACATGTCGACCTTTATGTAGGAAGCTGCTCCTCTATGTAGTGTGCAAAACTAGGCACACTGTGCTGAGAGTCCAGGCAACCACACATTGGTTTACAGGGGCAAAAACTAGATCACCTAATGCTCTAATTTTTAAGGTAACTTGGTCGAGCAGTTAGGCGAATCTTGGAGAAGTGCAAAGCATTTGTTATCCTCACATCATCAATCCTGCAACTCACACACTCAAAGGAATAACTCAAGACCAATTTATAAAAATACATCAGATATTTATATAGATTTTAAGATTAAGATCATCAAATTTGGTTAAGTGCTTTTCGAGATATTAATTTTTGAAGTTGAATAAAAATAGTCTTTTTGTGCGTAACTAAGCACAATAGGAATCAATGGTGGATCACCTTTAAAAATACATATAAAATCAGACAGTGGGTTCACAACGTTCTTCTATTGCAGGTTGATCGATGTCATCAGTGGGCACACTGTTTCAGCTGGAGAATTTTGGGCGGTTCCTGGTTCCGACAGGAACAGCGGTATAAGGTCTCTGGAGCAGGTGCAGGACCACTGCGGGAGTCCACTTGGAAAAGCACTGCACAGGTAAGTTTAACAGTGAACCCTTGGAGTGACACGTTCGTAATGGGTGGGGGACCCTTAGGACATGGTTGGTCCTTCAGTGCAGGGCAGAGGTCAGCCGGGGACAGAATGAATCAGTGAGCCAGGAGCTGTGTGCAAGGATGCCCACAGGAGCAGGAGGTAAGTTGGTTCCAGGGTTGGTTGCAGGACAGTGGGGCACTCTGGTGAGAGGTCTCAGTTGCTTCTGAAGTCCCTCGATTGGGGCTTCATCCTGGTCCTTTTGCAGCCCTGTGCGGACTGTTTTTCTGGGTGTCTGCCATGGGCTGACTAATACCCAGGGTACTGGCAGGGTTTTGGCCGCTAGAGGGGGCAATGCCACCAAACCTGTCACACTGGCAGGATATGTCCTAGCAGTTGTTAGGGTGCAGTTTGGTCCAGCTGTAGCATCCTTTTCTGGAGATAGCAGCTGGTCAGTGAAGTGACCGTCACACGTTTGTTGGTTTCGTGTAGGTTTAGAGTGGTACCTCTGCTCTGGAGGGAGTTCTCTGGCAATGTGTGAAACCTGGAAATCCTCTGGGGTTTTAATAGAGTTGGCCAGTTGTCCAGAAGCTCCTCAGCGGTGATTGTTGGGTCCTGGGTGCAGCAGGCAGGGTTTGGCACCTTTTCTTTGGTGCAGCAGGTCCACAGTTCTTGTGATTTGGATCTTCTTGGTGCTCGTCTTCTTCTATCCATCAAATCTAATTTCTTGGTCTAGGGCTGACCACTAAATACTGTATTTAGTGGGCATTATAGGAAGAACCTGGTAGTGGCCAATGGGTCATCCAACCTAGGGTGGCTATACCCTCTAAGTGACCACTTACTGTGGGCAGGGATCACTTCCCTACACCTCATTTGCTATATTCCTTCCATCACACATGGAGGAAAATTAAATGGATGGTCCACTTCGCAGGCAATACCATACGGGTAGTGCATGTCAGGTGGGGCCACTCCTGTCCTTTGTTGAAA
This sequence comes from Pleurodeles waltl, assembly GCF_031143425.1. Taxonomy (NCBI): domain Eukaryota; kingdom Metazoa; phylum Chordata; class Amphibia; order Caudata; family Salamandridae; genus Pleurodeles; species Pleurodeles waltl. The sequence continues at coordinate 761,139,348 of NC_090438.1, forward strand.
TTTCCCACAGTTGCTCCCACTAAAGGTGGGGGTTTGCAAGAGGGATGGCCGTCTGCTGCTAGCAGCAGGTCTGGGAAGGTCGACTTTTACAGCCGGTAAGTCCTTTGACGCTCGTTGCCAGGGCAGTGCACATTCCTGAGGAAGGGGGTGTTAGCACATCCACCCAGTAAGGACTTTGTTCTGCAACGAGAGAGAAGGATCTTTCACCCAAAGGTTGTAGATTGGTTGTCTGGTCGTGGCAGGCTGGATAGGACCAGTCAGCAACCATGCCAGGGTAGTTAGCCTTTGCAGGGAGCACCTCTAAGGTGACCCCTGGGTAAATTTTATAATAAATCCAACACTGGTACCAGTTTGGATTTATCATTCTGATTTGGTTAATAGCAAACAACCCACGGTTCAGAGTGTCCATCATGTAGCTCTGAAACTCATACTGACCAGTGTCCAGCATATGCATTTAAAAATGGCAGCTTTGTTCACTCACCATGTCCCAGGTTTGGCAAGGACACAGTGGGGGCATATGGCTCATGCAGCTATGCCCTCATATACAGTATAGGTCACCCTGCCTTGGGGCTTGAAGGCCTGCCAGAGGGGTGACTTGCCTATATTGCATGCAGTATGCAGTGGTCAGGGCACACAGGCACTGTGCCATATCAAGTTTGCATTTTAGGTTTACATCAGGGCACTCAGCCGGCAATGGCAGTGCTTGGTGCACCTGAATACATGGCGCTACAGGGTGGCACAATCAGTGCTGCTGCCCTCAGAGGCCTACCCTTACTACCTCCCCCTTACTACCTCCTGCCCTGGGCACCTGAGTACCACTTTCTAGGGACTTATGGTGGCAGCCATAGGTGTTTCCAATTGTGCAAATGCATCAGAACAGTTTAGAGAAAGAGCTCTGGCCCAGGGAACCTAGTTAGCAGGGCACCTGGGCACTAACAACTTCTAGGCTACATCATACACCAGGCAACAAGTGGGGGCTAACCATGTCAAAAAGAGGCCTTTTCTCACACTTTACAAAAATTATTTGAGCTGTATGGGATCATTACTTCAACATTCTTGCTTTCTAACCATAACAAGAGAATCCACCACTTAAATTTGATTAGGTATATCTTAGTTCTTTTTAACTAACAATTCACATTACACCAATCATCACCTTGAGCACCTCCACCCTACACTTCTCATTGGTGTCTCCTGCTCAAAACACCTCTGGCAAAGAGCCCCCTTGAGGGTCCCGTTGGGCATTGCACTGCCGGCCCAACAAGGAACTGCCTGATGCTGATGCATGACACCCAGCTGAGTGTGTGAGAGCTCTTGCTTCTGAGGAATTAGATCCCTTGATCTTTTGTTCAAGCTCCACCGGCTTAGGCTCCCCTTTTCATTCATTTTATTGCTCCCTCCCTAAGAACTGCATACCACTATATAGAGGTTAAAATTTATGAAAACAAGAGGTTGCTCCCGAGAGAGAGATACCGAGAGAGAGGGAAGTCAAGTAACTGCAATACACAGTACTGTAGAAGAGGTGGGTGAGCCAACACATTAGCAGTGAGAGCAGAGTCAATGGTCTGTCTTGGCTCTAAGAGCCTGTCTTGGTTCTAAAAGCCCAGGCACGAGCTGCGCCATTGGAACATATAGTATAGAAATTGTGCAACAAATATTATGTAAATAATGAGAAACTGCCTTCAAAATTAAAAAACATACATTTCTTTACCAACTGTCTCACCTTAGTACATCACATTATATCACTGTGTTCAGATGTATTTATTAAATTCACATTATGTAGTTCAACTACTAGATTGGTATTCTTTTCTTGTTCATGTTTGACATCAAAGTGTAATGCTTCTTTCATTCTTAGTGACTGAGGTTAGAGTGTGGATAGCAGACAGAAGCCACAGTCAAGTTCAGTTCATTTTGGGGTCAAGGGCCCAAGAGGACCTCAAGCTAAACGAGAAGCTGCCATCTGGCTCGAGCCTTCAGGAGCTCAACTACGTCTATACTGGAATAAGCTTACATGCTGCTGCCAGTGTGATGCCTGTTTTGTGGGTGAGGATATCTTTGCTTGCACTGCTGCTCATCATCTTGTACTATGCTGTGCATAGGTGGAACTTACTTGCTACTGCCAAATGCTGCACATTGAGGGTCTGATTCACAAAGGGGAGTTGCACCTTTAGACTTTGTTCTAAGTTTACTACTTTCAGGATTCACAAACTCTGAGCATAAACTTACTATGATAGTCTAAGCTACATGTCTCCACCACCAGAGTAATACAATTGACTTACTCTTGTGTGAGTGGGTGACATCCATTCCTAAACCCCTCCATAAACTCCTACTACTACTTCTAAATCCTATCCTCTTTAGCAGCAAGTCTGCCCCTTTTCTCACCCACTCCCGATGTCGCTTCCACATTTACTACTGAAATCTATACTTTTGACATTTAAGAGCACACTGTGGTGGTCATTCTGACCCTGGCGGTCTTTGACCGCCAGGGCGGAGGACCGCGGGAGCACCGCCGACAGGCCGGCGGTGCTCCAATGGGGATTCCGACCGCGGCGGTAAAGCCGCGGTCGGACCGGCACCACTGGCGGGCTCCCGCCAGTGTACCGCCGCCCCGTAGAATCCTCCACGGCGGCGCAGCTTGCTGCACCGCCGCTGGGATTCTGACCCCCCCTACCGCCATCCAGATCCCGGCGGTCCGACCGCCGGGATCCGGATGGCGGTAGGGGGGGTCGCGGGGCCCCTGGGGGCCCCTGCAGTGCCCATGCCACTGGCATGGGCATTGCAGGGGCCCCCGTAAGAGGGCCCCTACATGTATTTCACTGTCTGCCGCGCAGACAGTGAAATACGCGACGGGTGCAACTGCACCCGTCGCACAGCTTCCACTCCGCCGGCTCGATTCCGAGCCGGCTTCATCGTGGAAGCCTCTTTCCCGCTGGGCTGGCGGGCGGTCTGAAGGCGACCGCCCGCCAGCCCAGCGGGAAAGTCAGAATTACCGCCGCGGTCTTTCGACCGCGGAACGGTAATCTGACGGCGGGACTTTGGCGGGCGGCCTCCGCCGCCCGCCAAGGTCAGAATGAGGGCCTGTGTCTGCATATGCCTGCCTGACTGAACCCAGATGTACCCTCCTGGATTGACAGTCATCAATGATGGCATGCTCTGGAATATGTTCTGGAATAAAAGTATGTGCCAAAGCAAGCTAGGGAATGAATCATATGCATGGGAAACAGCTGCAATCAAAGAGGGGAGCTTCAGCTACTACAATGCACATACTGAAAACTTTTATAGTGGGTTAGGTGCTGGAAAAGGATACACGGGGCTCATCCTTTAATGCAATTAATTCCAGACAGCGCACAAACAATGTACAAATCAGCTTTACTTCATACGTGCTCAGTACAATAACATTCACAAATGGAAAACAGAAGGTGCTTGATGTGTATATTGAGCTTCCTTTACATGTTATTTATCATGGTTTGCGTGTTATGATCTCAAAATGTACTATGCAACATATACCTTAGAACTAACCTTGTGATATAAGGTGACACGTTGTTCACCAGGGAAGCAGAGGTAATAGTCTCCTCTGTCCAAGCGGACTACTTGCTTCCATATTTAGAGATCCCCATCTGCTTGGCAACTATCTCTATGCCTTCAGCGGAGCTGCAGCCATGGTGACTTCTCTCAAGGCACTTTGACTTCTCTCAAGGCACTTTAAGCTTGCTGAGTGGCTGCTATGGTTCATTCAGGAGCTCAGCAAACATTTTTGTTTTACAAAAACAAGCTCCAGATTTTTCTTTAATATAAAAATAAATGACCTTGATTCCCTTGGAACTTTCTCCTAGGGAGGGTTGAGGTCAATATTCTATTACTCTTTCCATACCTGAGAGAAATTAAATACATCTTTAATAGAGTGGATGGTCTGATGTGCTTACATCAATAGCCCAAAACCCCTCAGCCTGTCAGTGTGAGGTTTCTATCGGCAAAACTAATGACGGTCCACCTGACTCTAAATTGAGCTGTAACTTTGCTAGAACCTATACTCTGCCCTACCCTTTGTTGCAGATATAAATCTGTCCCTGCTGGAGTCATCTCAACTACTGAGAAGATTTCTTTGTGCTGCCTTAATAATTTCTGTTAATGTGATGTGCCTTTACTGATTGATTCCTAACTATGATGACATTCAAAAAGTGATATATGGTAAGCTATAATCTCATAGGTGAATATGATTATTATAAAATTATTCATATTATAGTTTCTGTAAAGTGTTATTGCAACTAAACAATGCATCAAAATGCTTGTTAGGTAGGGGTGAGGTGGAATGAGGAATAGGCAGAACATGTGTACTCTTTGAATCCACTGAGGTTCTTCCAGTTTGAAGGTGATGATTCCAAACACAGGGCATGGCACATTCCCCAACAGTCCTGGGGCATTCTCCAGATTTATTGCACCTCAATGGCACAAGTGAATCTAGGCATCGAACTTTAAGCGTCTTATCAAGTGGTGTGGAAAAATCATTTATGAAAGGTATTCTAGAGGGCTGAAATGCACATTGCTGTGGACCAGAGAGAGAGCTTAGAGCTTTCCATTCAACCAATTCTTTAACTGGCAGTGAGTGGAGTGACATCAATAGAGCTAAGAAGTGATCAGATATTTTTAGGCCAAAAATGAACATAGCAGTAAAGTTTTAAGCGCTTTTAAGTTTACCTGCCTTTTTTTGTAGGCAGACTTCTGTATGACATTGTTACACTGAACGCATGAAAAGGCCTCAGGCAGGATGCAGGCAATTGGAGCAGATCTAGCAGAACACTCTCTTGGTCATATTGCAATCCTCTACAGTGAAGGAAAAAGTGTCAGCTGAAAATAACCCCAAGATTTCTGGGCAAGCTCGTGGTTTGAAGGGAGCACCTATAATGTGAGGCAACCTCACTGAAGCACCTATGAGCCACCAGCACCATGGAGTATTTGATTGTCCCAATTAATGTCAATCCAGTTGCAGCAAACTATACATTGTTACACATAATAAAAACCTTTGTTGATAGACTATCAATTTTCTAGATCATTATTATTATCTAGAATTGATTTTAGGTGGAAGCATGCAGGTCATCACTGATGTTATGACTAATGAAGATGGTGATAAGGGGCTCTGTATTGACTTTTTATTAGGACATATGAAAGAGAAGAACTATGGGGCACACTTAAGGTCACTGTGGAGATTTGTAAATGAAGGTATTAGTTTTATGTTTTCAATTTCATTACAATTTAAGATGAAGTATTATTAACCATGGAGTGCAGACCTTCTTGTACCACATGAAGTGACTGAATGAGAGAGAAAACTCTAGTCCAGTTTGGCAATTACTATGTTTGTTTTCAGGTAGGCTGAGTATGGCAAGGTAGCCAACTTGGAGTTAGTCTTTGCTAGAGATGGCACAGACGACAGACTGTAGATTGCCTGACGTCTGAATCAGCAGCCAATTTCTTATCAAATGAAGTTACAAAGAAAATAATATGTTTTTTGGGTACAATGCTTGACATTAGGGGAGCCATGATAAATCAGGTCTTTTTCAGTGTAGTAGAACTGCATTTAGAGGTCCTCACAGACATTTTGTATTGGTAGGACTTGTATATTAGTGAGCTGCAATAACTTCAAGATACACTTGAAAAGATTGTTCTGAGTGTAAAACCACATTTGGATCGTTAGACTGATATTAGGATTTTTGGTTCTAAATAAGGTGCCAGGTAGTTTGCAGTGTGTTTTCAGGGTCTTGACTTTTCATCTCAGGATTCTGAGCTCTTAAAATGGGTAACTATTTTGACATGCTTTGGCTGATCTTTTATTTCTTGTGAGAGGCCTACCTCATCATAGTCAGTAGTAATACATTTATAGTGATCCAGAATAGGTAAAATGTTGTCAGAGCAAAGTAACCCCATATCAGTGATGGCATGGAGGATCTCATTAGCCTACATGTTGTAAAGATTCCTTATCCAAGATACTGGGGATGCATGAGGTTTGACAACCTCTGCTTGGATAAATTTGTCTAGTAAGGTAAAGTGAAAAGGGGGATTGACCCAACCATGACAGAGGTTGGTAGCTGATGATTATCAATTTTTTGAGTTATAAGAAAAACAACATAAGAACATACCAGCAGCATTGGTGGGAATTAAAATTAGCCGGGAGGAACCCAGATTGTCCATGTTTACTACGATTTTGCGTGTGTCGACATTCAGACGGACATCTGTTGTGTGTGATGGTAAGAACAGCAAGGTTGAAGGATTAAATGAAGGTGGACATCATCACATGTTGTGCCAACTGTAAAATGAACAGCTACAAAGGTTCAATGAAGATTGTTTGTTGGTAGTTCATGATTGTTCATGTCATGGAGAACTATGGGTCTGTTATACATTACAAAAGTAGGTATTCCTGAGTAACACAAGTGTGGCTGACTTTGCTACCTTGATATTATTCCATACTTCATGAAACCACTCCCACTTACAGATTTGTTACTCAAACTACCTTACTCCCGCTATCACTATCAAATCTCTCACAGACTAGCCCTCAACTCAGTCCCTCCCTTTGATACAAACCCTTCCCTCATGTTCTCCCTCCTCTGTTCTTCAAGTTCCAAAATGTCTTGTTTTTGTCTACATCCTACATCTCTACTGATGAGCCCTAACAAGGGAGAAATGGGTCTTAAATTGCTTGAGTTCTGTTTTAGGGAGGGCTTGGCCTGGCAGTTTGGGTTGGAGTGTTCTTATTGGAGTAAGATCAAGACTGATTTGCTTATAACTACGCCCAAACTGTTATGGTGTGGTGGTCACAAGAGCAACGGGTTGTAATGCTACCCTAAACGACTGCCAGGGATTAGACAAAGTGCAAACATTCTGCCTATCAACTCTTGTGTGTTTGATGTGATGGTTTAAGTGTCCAGGGGTAAGCCCAGATTAGGGTTTATGCTCGCTGTGCCATTGGAACCAAGCTGCATCCATCTGAAGAGCTCCAATTAAGATGAAACTGGGCTTGGGTTACTTACGCTCAGGATCAGGAGGGACTTGGCTGTTGTGGGTCCATTCTAGCACCTTGCATTGGCACAGTATTTGGCTTAGCTGAGGCTTGCGGCCTGAGAATTTCACCCAGATATTATGCTCTGTTTTCATTTATTCGATTTTATTTATTTTAGCACAGCTTGTTTTAGTGGTAATGTTTTTATTGTAATAATCAGTTGCAATTCTGTGAGTGTCATTATCAGTGTTATGAACGACATATTTTGTTCATGTAAAGCAAACAGGATAATATTTTGGTATTGCGCAAACAATCTAACACTTAGGTACATACCTGCGTCAGGCTTATTTTGCAAGAAGAAAACATGTTCCTTATATAAACACCTTTTAGGACAAAGAAAGTTAGAGGGGGTTCCAGCCAGGATTTTCCATCTACACTGTATGTCAGTTTGCAACTGACCTCAGCCTTTGTTTCTACGAAGCCTGAACTGGAGACTGGAGGCCCCACCTTGTACTCAGGTAACGGGGGTGTGCTTCTCATGGGCACTGTACAGGCAGATTGGGCTTACACTGCCATGATCTCGCTAGAGGCTGGAGAATAGGCTTTATGGAGGAATTATATATTCATGTTTATTGCAATATGTTGGGGTTGTTCATCTTTACATCTCTGATCTTCACAATCCTGAGGTTGTTATTCCTCATTATTCTAATCATTGCAACTCATGAATTTTATCATAGATTGCGGTCTTTTCAATAAATGTCTTAAAAACTGTCCTGCATTTTCTTTCTTGCCTGTGTGTGTAAGAGATTTGTATTTTGGAGAGAAAGGGTAAGGTTTGTTCACCACAATTTCCCTGAGGGGTCTTCAGAGTTCCACACACTAGGCTGCCATAAATCATCTTTACCGTTTGGGTTTGGGTGAGGTGCAGCTAGAAAGCCAGGAGGGTTGGGTCAACAGCTGCCAACAGGTGTGGAAGTGACCCAGTCACCTACAAGCAGAGGTGCTGCCCCCCCAAATCCAGCAGTCTCGCTGAGACACAAGAGTCCTTGCTACATGCCCTGGCAGGTTGGGCTGGACTGTTCCTAGTGGCACAATGTGAAGACTGATTTGCATATGCCTGGGAGCAAACTGAAGTGGTGTGGTGGGCAAAAGAATGATTGGATGGAATGCTACTTAGAGTGATTGCCAGTGGTTAGACAAATTGGAAGCATTCCTCCTATCATCTTTTGGGTGTCTGATGTGACACGCTAAGTGACCAGGGGAATGCTCAGATGTTGATCCCATGCTCACTCTGCCACTGGAGCCAAGCTACACCCAACTGAAGGGACACTATCAGCCTTTGGTGCTTGGTTTTTTACAGCTGGCACAATCTGTGATTTACAGATGGCTGCATTCAAACTGAGGTGGCATGGTGGGCAAAAGAATGATGGGTTAGAATTCTACCCTGAGCAATTGTCAGTGGTTAAACAAATTGTAAGCGTCACTTGCCATGTGTTTGAAACAAATAATGAAATAGCATATTTGTATCCCAATCATGGGGTCTTGAGAACAACATACTCGCAGCATGTTCCAAGGGATGAGATCCACAGTGTCATTACATGAGGGTGCACACACTCCCCCTCTTCTTTAAAATAAATGTTTTTTTCCCCAAAAAATATATATTGCACTGAATGAGGGGCTTTTTGTTGGAAAAGGGCCACAGGTCTTTTTTTATAAATTTAGGCATGGTACCACAAGAAACAATAATTAATTTTGGCCCCAGGGCATCCTTCAATGACCCCCTCACAATGTGAAAGGGTATCTTGACCCTGCCACTCTACACGTTATTTCTCATTTTGTTTCAGGACACAGGAACTGAGTCCCTGTGTCCTAAAATGGCTGCCAAACAAGTTTGTTGACCTGAGGCAGACAATTACATCTTATCATTTGATCTACCAGTATCGTGGTACTACAGCATTGTGAAATATCTATTAATTTTTAACCTTAATTTCTCAAAAATTACTGGAGGGATTCACACCAAATCCCAAAAAGAACACTTTATGCTAGCTTTTTGCCAAATTTGATATTATTCTTTTCAGCTTTAGCTGTTTTAGGTGTAACATTTTATAAAGTTCCTATGAGAAAATGCACAGGGAAAAGGTGTTTTGGGATCCCCTTGTTTTGTGAAGATTCATCAGACTGTGCCAAGGTTATTTGCAAAACAAAAACTCAATTTCCTATGGAGACTTGATCCTAACTATAACTACACAGTGGCGACCTTCATATGGGGGGTCCCAAAATGTATTTTCCCATAGGATCTTTAGACACACTTACACCCCAAACCACAGAATGGAATTACACCAAATTTGGCAGAAAGCTACATCTTGTTGCACAGATTGTGCTTTTTGTGATTTGGTGTAAATTTGTTCAGAAATTTTGGGGATATTAAAAGTAAACACATATAGATGTCTAGGGACGCAGATCCTCTATGGATCTAACTGTCCCTGTGCAAATATCTGATTGGCTGCTAACACTTAAACAAAAAATTGTTGGCAGCCATTTTGGGACTCTGCTTCAGCCAAGTCCCACCGGCATTATGACTGTATATGGAATTCTGCCAGAAGGCATGCAGAATACCGTCGATGGTCATGGCGGCCGACGGCAGTAAGGTGGCACTGCTTTCAGCAGCAGTGTCACGCAGGCAAAACACAGCCGACCATATCATGAGCAATGATACGGCCTGGCGGTATTTTTCTGATGGACGCTGCTGCTGACAGCAGCGCTGCATCCTGTCTCCTGCCGGAGGACCCCCTGCAAGCAGGTAAGTGGGGTTCTCCGACAGGAGAGGGGGGTGTTGTGTGTGTGTGTGATGGTGTTGTGTGTGTGCGGGGGTGTGTGTCTGTTTTTGTATGCGTGCATGCATGTGTGTGTCACTTTGAATGCGTGCTTGAATGACTGAATTTGAGTGTACGTGTATGTTGTGAATGCGTGTGTGCGACAATGTATGTTGTGTGTGTTGTGGTGTGTGGGTATGTATGTGTGCATGCGTGGGTGGATGTGGGTATGCGTGTGTGTATGAGTGTGTATGTGTGTGCGTATGGGTGTGCACATGTGCGGGGGCAGGAGAGGGAGGGGGAGTATGGGGGAGAAGTCTGGGGAGGGGGAAGGAGGCGGGTGAGACCCCGATCAGTGTCGGGGAAGGAATTCCCTGGCACAGATAGTGCCTACTGCCATGGTTTTCGTTGCGGTACGCTTGCCACGGAAACCATGGTGGTAGGTGGGGTAATAATCCTGAGGGTGGGATAACCACTCTGGTGGACTGAGTGGTACATTGGCAGTTTGGCTTGAGCCAAACCGCCAATGTCATAATTTGGGAAAAGATACCGCCAGCCCGTTGGCAGTACCTTTCCCTAAATTACTGCCGACCGCCAGTGGCCAAAGGGCCAAAGTCTTTATCCCGGGTGAGATCCTCTGATACCATGTTTGCCCTAATAACTGACTGACTGCAACCTGAATCAATCAATACCTGAGTGGGTTTCCCATTTATCGATATTTCCTTTATATATTGTGACGTTTCTCTAGTAGTGCAAAACACCCCGCCTCGGGTAATCCCTATTTCCATTGGTTCTGGTTTTGCCATTTTGTGGGGCCAGTTATGTTCTATATGTCCCCATTCAGCACAGTTATAACATTGCTGTATTTGATTTGGATCTCTATTGGGTATTCTAGGAGTCTGGACTTTCTCTGGGCTTTTCACTGGACGCAGTTGGGAAGAGGAGATAGATAATCGTCCTCCCATATTTTGTCCCTTCTGGGTCCCTATTTTAAACTCAGGAGATTGATGGAAAGCACATGCTAACTCTATAGCTGTGGTTGTATCGACATTGGGATGTTGTTTGATCCAGTTACGTGTTTGCGGGTGTAGGGCATCTAAATATTGTTCCAATAAGATGATCCGTATGACTTCTTCTCTGTCTATCCCTATTGGGCTTAACCATTTCAATCCCAAATCTTGTATTCTATAATAAAGAACTCAGGAATTTTCCACAGGAATCTACTTGTCCTTCCTAAACTTAATACGGCAGTATTCCGTATCAAACCCTACTCCCTTCAGAATAGCCTTTTTTATCTCTGGGTATGGGGTCGTCGCTCCAGGATTTACGGCCTGGTAGGCGGCCTGTAATGTACCGGTCAACAGGGGGGATATATGGACCCCACCTATCCTGAGGCCAATTGGCCGATGCTGCCAAACTTTCAAAGTTTGTAAAAAAGGCATCAGGGTCTTTGCCTTCTTGAAACTTTTAAAAGTACAGAACTGGGGACATTGGGATGTACCCGACTGGTAGCGATGGTGTCTGTTAATTTCTGAAGCGCTGTTTCATTTACCAATTGGTTATAGGCTATGATGGTGCCTTGGCTCTTTCAGGTGTTCTGAAGAGTCTTGCGATCATTCCAGGCTTCTCGTTGTTGCTCCTCCCACACCATTTTGAGGTGTTGTTGTCCCTCAGCGAGTAGTTGTATCATATCTTCTAGAGAGGGTTTTCCTTCCATCTTTTGGATAGTCGTAAGGACTTTTCCAAAATCCTACTTCTGACACCAAATTGTTGTGGGTCTCGCTGTGTGCAGGCGTAAAGAACAGTTCCGACAGCAGTTTATAGTAAAGGATAAGTACTTGTTTTTTTTATTGAAATTGTTCTTCTCACAAATGTATATATATGTATGTCTTAATTCGCATTTTAGCTGTTCCTTTTTTAGGTATCTTCAGACTTGAGGATTATTTCGGAATTATCTTTTCATGGATCCTTCTCCTTCTTAGGTATCTTTGTGATCTTGTGTTGTAGCAGTCCCCCATCACTGGATGAATCCTCGGAAAAAAGAACCCAGAAACAGATGGACATAAGGTAAGTGGTTGTTTTTTTCTCTGATGTTGTTTTTCTTTTATAATGGGGGGTAAAGGAAAGGAATGAAGAAGGGAAAAAGGGAAAGAAAAGAATAAAGAAGTAGAAAAAAAAACTGTACAGTGTGTGGGAGTAGGTCAGGCACTGAAAGGAATGCCAAGGCAGGGGGCAATACCAGTGTCACTACCACCCCCAGGCAACATAGTGTACCCTGATACAAAGCACCCTTCTCCCTCTACTCACCCATTGAACTGTACTCACCTGAGAGGAAGACAACTGTACAGTGTATGTGTGATACAGGGAGAGAAATGGCTAGAACTCATAGGAGGATCCCTTACTCTCACTCCAAGCAACAGTCCAGTGTACACCTGCCAAAATACCTTTCCCTGGGAATACACACATGAAGTGTACACACCTGAATGAGGCACATTGAACGACTGCATGTAGTACAGAGAGTCACATGACTGCTAAGGCCAGGAGGCTCTTTCTACCCAATCCGATGACCCAGCCCACTCTGCATATGCTGGTATACTTGCTATGGAAGTCTACTCACCTCAGAGGACAGACAATGTGAACTGCGAGTTTTGATGTGAGTAACGTGACTATAAATCCCAGGAGGGCCAGGCCATGCAATCCCAAACACCAGGCCAGTGTCCATAAGACATTGTGCCACATCCATGATCCCACTACTGAACTCGACACACCTGGGATGGACAAGGATACAGGTCATGGTATACCCTTTGATGTGGCCATACACCAGGCTCATCTTGAAATGCTATGCTAAGATGAAAATAGTGTAGACAAGAAGGACAGCTCAAAATGTCTGTTAAGAACATCTAAGACAGATCTAAGACCTCACGATGTGTCATCTGCATGACATTGGCACTAGTCACATCCACAATGCACTGACCACAGGATGACAATTATTACTTTGTGTCCAAGGTTCTGCCACTGCCTACATTACAGACAACTAGGTTTCAAGATGACTCAAACAAGAGTCCATTACCATCCCTGCTACAGCTAACAATTGCAGACAGTCTAAGGCTAGGTCACTGAACTGGAATTGGTATGTAACTCCAATGTCAGGTTATCACAAATTATAAGATGTGTAGCTATAAGGGAAATCAGCAGATCTAATGTGAATATGGCCCTAGCACAAGGTCAGTGTCAACTATTGGAGGTAGTTGTAGCAATACAACCACTAACATTGTCTCTCTCACATCAACAGGTCAAGCTGCCACTGCAACTACCGACAACACTGAGGAGACTGCCACTACCCACATGGACAAAGCCTTCAGTGAGGACATCCCTCCTGGACTGCTGGACGTTGAGGGCGGTTGTGGCCCATCCAGGTAACCTGGTCAGATGACACCGGTCAGCCTCAGCCTGACCACATCGACTCCTCCTAGCCCCGTTACCTCTACATCACAGGCAGCCAGTCACCCCAAACCTGTGTCCTGTGGACAGTCACCAGCATCTTGTGCCCCCCAGTCCAGGTTCCTGAGTCACAGTCAGCCAACTCTGACAATGAAGGGCCTGGAACCAGTGGAAGGGGGCAGGCTGCAGCAAGGGTGCAGGCACGTTGGGGTAGGGTCACCTGGGAGGGATGGTGTGGCACAGCGGCAAGACGCTGCTGGTGATACCCCTGACCAGGATACCATCTGCCAGGTCTTGGGAGGCTACCAGCATTCCCAAGGCGTGATGGGCCAGATACTAACCAAACTCAGGAAAATCAAGGAGCTACAGAGGGATTTCCATCAGAAAATGCACGGACAGTGGGAGGCCCACAATACCAACATGGCCTACCTAACAGGGGTTCTGAGGGACATCAACACTACCCTGAGAAGGGATTAACAACAACATCCCACCTCCTCCCGTGGTACATCTACACCAGGTCCTTCATCGGCGTCAGTCACTGGAAAGGAGGCCCTGCCAGGGGAAGCACCTGCCTCAGACACCCCTGTCTCTGTAGTTCCTGAACCCCCCACAAGCAGGGACGTCCAGCCAAGCATCCAGGAGGTACAGATGGCAAGACACCAACCACTGCCAGCAAGTGACCACTTCCTGATTTAAATCCTTTATGTGCCATAGATACACTCTGTTGAGTGTTCCTTAACCATTTTCCATGCTAGCAGGTCACTGGACTATGGATTTCAAATGTTGTGGCCTCTTCTCTATTGATTGCATCCACCATGGCTGATCCCTTCACCTTACTTCTTTTTTTATTATTCACTATTGGTTTCTTTAGTAATGTAAATAAACACATCCATCACTGAAAAAAACTGCCTACTACCTATCTTTTTTTTAACTGTCTCAAATGTTGACTTCTAATCACATGTGAAGCACATGAGTAAGACAGAAAAAGGTAGGGGATGGAGGGAGATGTTTCAGATAGTGTCATGCTGAGGATGACTAGCAACACAATGTCACAAGTGTATGGTCACAGCAAATGTGTTATTGTACTGTATTGCATATAGGCTGTTGAGGATTTCGGGACAGTCATAGCCAAGAACGTCTTAGCCATTTTGAGTCAGAAAAGGGCAGTACAACATACCCTGAGCCCAGGTCCTTCCCATTACAATGAGCAAGCAACTGGTGGAATGTCACAAACCTGTGTCAGTGGTGTGGGACAGGCACACTGGCCTGCAATGAGGAAAGACATTGTCAGCCACTAACAGATCATACAGGATTAATGTCAACACAATGAGAAGGTAGAAGGCAAGGATTGCACAGAACGACTTATTACAAGGCCACATGATCACACACATTAGACCATAGGACCAACACACCACAGCTAACAAGTCTATTGTGTATCTCGGATTCCTGCCCACGCACTGTCCTGGCAGCTTGGGCATAGGACTCATACACCTAGAAAGTGTGATCAACATTACCTTAATCAATACATGTCCACTTCACAGGTCAGAACAGCGCCAGCATGAGATGCCCTGTCTCTTGAATAAAGAGATACCCTTCTCAACCCATCCTGACCCCTACAGTTCCCCATACAATCCAGAAATCACATAACATCACATAATTACATGCAAGTAAAGTAGTGATTGTTGAGATCTTCCTGCATGTCTCCACCTTCATCCTCATCACTGTAATCCTCACTGGCATTTCCAAAGGCTCATCCAGGTGCGCTGCTAGGTCCGTCTCAGCAGAAATGTATGGGATATTCCTCCTCAAGGCAATATTGTGGAGTATGCAGTAGGCCACAATGATCTTACACACTTTTCCAGGTGAGTAGAGGAGGCATCCACGTCTCTTGTCAATGCTAAAAAATCTGGCTTTCAAAATCTGGCTTTCAGAAGGTCAAAAGCCGGCTCCACGATATGACGTGTCATTTCATGAGCCACGTTAAAGCAGACTTCCCCTGGCGTAGTTGGGTTCCTCACCGATGTCAACAACCATGGATAGTTTGAGTATGCACGGTCCCCTGTATGGAATGCAACATATAGGCAACCATAAGTCCCAACCATCATCTCACTAGCAGCACACATAGCATACAAATACACATGGCACATGTGAATTACCAACCAGGCCTTCTTTGAGTACATACATGTCATCAGCTGCGGATTAGCGCTGTTCTACACAATGAAGGCATATTTTACTGATCCTGAATAACAGGTGCAGACCTGTGAAATATAGAGGTCCACCAAACAAACAACTGACATAGATGGAAAGGAATTTTTTTCCTGTTCCGATGGACTTGGTCACTGCCATGCGGTGGAACCAAAACGCCCACCACATGTGGAATGTGCGCCAAACCATAGAAGTCAGCCTTCACATGGGCCAAATCCTCAAGTTGAGGAAACCAGATGTAGCTGTCCAGGTGCTGCTGAGAGTACATCTTTCAAGACCAGACTGAACATGGGCTGTGACATCCGAGCAGATAGGGCCACTGTATTTTGGAAGGACCATGTGGCCAGGAAGTGCAACACTGCCATGACTTGAGTGATGGGTGGTAACTATGTGGGACAATATGAAAGTATAACCGTCATTCAATGTGTCCTTTGCAAGATACATAATACATGTCATTTACGAACAGTGACATGGCATGTGAGTAGAAGAGGACATGATACACAGTATACATCACCACTCACAATTACACATAAGCAACATGTTTCCCCCTTGCTTTTCCACATATGTGTACACATTATCTATCTGGACAGCAACAATATGTGCATGTAACTTGCCATCCAGACTATGACTTAATGCCCCAAATTCTAACTTGCCCGTGGGTAATGTGGTGGGGGCTGTTTCCCTAATTATGTTGTCATATGTGCTTGACGTTATACCAGTATGATGACAAAATCTATTAATCTATATGACAGGACAAGACCGGCACTCATAAATTGCCCAACCAACATATTCGGAATTGTGACACATCAAAAATAGTAATTAATAGCATTGTATGCCTTTAAAATGGCAGGTGCCTGACCAACTCCACTGGACATTAGAAACCGCCCACGATCGCCAGCAGAAGTCGTCATGGCGGTAGGTGGATGCTACCGTGGTGGACACAGCCATGGGTCAACATTGCTGTCTGTGGCAGCCTTGGGCCAATGGCTGTGTCCACCAGCGGTGACGGTCTTGTACGTGGCAGACGTGACCACCATCTTCTGCTGAATCCCTCACTTGACTCCTGACACTTCTGCCAGCAAGACTTCCACTACCTGAGCGGCTGTGTACTGCATCTAGGAGCAATCATGCCACATCCAACAGGTGATAGGGCCCCTGCCTTCTCACCAGAGGAGCTGGAGAAGTTCATTGAGGAGGTCCTACACCTGTATGGACAGCTTTATGGTGTACCAGAGGAGCAGGTAAGTGCCCCATGTGCACCCGTTTCTCAGTACTTCAACATATCTTACCTTTAAATAGCCTAGAGTTTGGCCCCGTTTGTCAGATTGTGGAGTCAAAGCCCCGTAGGTGTTGTCAGTGTGTATCAATGGGTGAGTCAATGGGTATGTTTCTGTGTCAAGTGACAGGTCCTGAGAGAATGTGGTGAGTGTGTATTGAGTGTTTCCTGACCCAACGTGTGTTGGATGCACATAAGTAGGTGAAGTGTCATAACAGCGATCCCCAAGCAACTCTTGCCAGAAGATGTTATCAATTAGTGGTAATATATGATTGCATGACAGCAGGAGTGGTGAATGCATGTTGTATGTGTTGGTTGTTTGTAAGCTGAGCTCTGTCTATGTTAGCACAGTAATCTCAGGTCACTTCTGGCTTTGTCAGACTGTGATTCGGAAGCTGGGTAATGACTTAACAATCTCTTCAGCTCTGCACATAGACACCACATGGCAGCTGGCTGTAGGCTACATGATGTACTGTTATGCATGTAAGTGTTGGAAATGGTGTTTGATGTAGGTCTGCCTGCTCAGCCTGCAGAGACCAGGGCCTGTCCATTGTTTCTCACAGTAGCAGTCGAAGTCTGGGCGTGTATGGATTCCCTTTTGCTATGAAAGTGAGACACTGTCCCCACAGCCAGTATCCCTGCACAGTATGTTATGATGCAAAATCATGTGCCAATATGCAGCTTCTTGAGCCTCTGTCCACTAATTAGAATGGAAATGGTATTGGGGGCAGGCTGGTTATCGTTGACTGATGCGCTTTTATCCTCTTTGAAAATGTGTGGTACATAGCCTTGACAGCTTCCTTGATCCCACAGCCCTGTTGTCTCTTTCATCAAGCTCAAATGTGTCCTGTGCAAGGTCCTTGCATTGCGGTCATTGCATTAGTGCAACCAGTTTGCTGTTCACTGATGAGCCATGATATCTCACTCTGTTGTTTTGGCATATAGCGGGACATGTACAATGCATGCCCATGTTTTTCAGAAGGTACTCTAGGTTTATGGGACACACATGTGTGGAAGTGTGTATTGCAATGTTGATGAGAAACACAGACCCCCATCCGCTGAAGTGGCATGTGCCAGCATCTGTCTCTGCACATGTCCACACATGGACAGGCTTGACTCTTTGTGTGCGCAACATAATACTCCCTTCATTTAGAGCCAAGTGCGATGGGACAGTTTGTTGATTGGCTCTAGCCTATAGGGAGTTTATGCAGCGGGTGATATTCAGAGGTAGAGGAGGTTTGTGTACATTCTTGGCTGAGGAGTTTACCTGTCAGTTGCCACTTTGTGTGATGTGTTCTGTAGATTTTCTGATTAAAGTCAGGTTGCTAACTCATGTCCCACAAAAGTCACAGTTGTCCTGCATAGTCACTGCAGGGCCATAGCTGGGTGGTATGTAGGTCAGCCTATTGGGGAGTGTATGTAGTCATGTTCCTGTGTCCAATGACTGCTGTGTGCCACAGGTGGGCAGGATGGTGAAGACAGGATGTTCTTAGCGTGGCACACTGACATGTATGTGACTCAGCCATTTTGTGCAGGACATGTGGACTTAATTCTCTGTCTTGTCTTTTGCATCCATGCAGGTCAGCGCCCATCAAAAGAAGGGGATGTGGAGAGCCATCGCCAAGAAGGTGCGGACCTTCGGGGTCCACAGCCAGAGGAGTGCTCACTGTCAAAAGAGGTGGGAGGACCTGAGATGCTGGGCCTAGAAGATCGCAGAGGCCCAGCTGAGGCTGCCTTCCCAACTTGGACGGGTGCCCTTCGGACAATGACCCCTCCAATAGCCTGCATTTTGACAGTGGCATGCCCAGAGTTGGATGGGCATTTAGGGCAGCACAGCAGCCACAAGGGGGTCAGTACAAGGCAAATTCCTGCTTGACCCTTTGCCATGTGATTGAGTGAGAGCCTAACTGCTCTCCCTGACAACGAGGGATGTGTCATGTGTCACAGATCATTTTGGAGCTAATTTGTGTTACCGGGCCATGTGTTTCCAACTGGTGTTGTCTGTCTTTTGGACCTGGGACCTAGGACAAAACTGTGGGGAATCCTCAGTCCATTTGCTCAGCAGGGAGCACATATGGCTGTGTTTAACGTACAAATATTCTGTGTCACCTCCTCTGGTGGGTGTTAGGTTTCACCAACAGATCACTCCTTCCAAATGTTACAGTCCAAAGGTAAGTAGGATGTGGGTCACTGTACTCTGCCATGTGTCTGTGGATAGGTGTATGTTGACATCTGCCACCCAGGAGCAATTTTTCTCATGTGTATGATGGATGCTGGTGCCTCACTGGAGTCTGTGATGCATAGGTGTCCATCATACACGTGACATGACTTACATGGCTAATTGTTAGTAGCTGTAGCAAACTCCTTTCCCTTGGCAAGTGGGGAATGTGCATTGTCATGAGTGATGTTTCATCACTGTAGCCACTATTCCTTGTGCCTACATGTCTGCATGTGCCCCATTCCTCTTAGGATAAATATCTGTGCACTTGTTTTAGGCATGTGCTAGCCATGTGGATGGGATGATCTCTGGAGTCTCTCACATATAGGTGCATGGAGTACTGTTGTTCTGTTGTGTATAATGGCGCATTTACAATGGCTGTCCATTTCTTGTGGTGCCATAGACAGGAATGTGTCACCATCATATGTTGTCTGAGAGATACATTCATGCCTCATAGTATGTCATTAGTTAAGTAGAACTCCAGTAGCTATGAGGGACATGACAGGTAGAGCCAGGGTGTGGATCCACTTCATGTTCATATTTATGCTTGATGTGGAATCATGTTTGGAGGTGCAGTGTAATATTGGGTACTGTGCCCTAACTGTTGGGATGCATCATGGATTGACTTGCAGTGATGTTTGTAGCACATGTGTTTGAGGTCAGGGACTCATCCACAGACAGATGCCATGCTTGCCATGTGTGAGATGTGGGTAATGATGTTGCTTCTCCTTGGACAACAAGTTGGGCCCCTTCTGTTAGTGATTGTAAGGTATGTGTCTCTCCTTCCTGTACGGTACAGACACCCTCATATGATGTCATTGTGATAGGTGTCAGATATTGGTGGTGGTTATCCTGGGCCTTACAGATTCATTGTTGTGTGTACTCTGGACACATCTCTCCATGAGATTTAGGACCTGATTTCATTGTTGTTCCTTGCAACGCCACATGTGGGGTATGTCTGATTGACCTTGCTACCACCTCCTTGACTCATTTTGGGCACGTATTGCTTGTGGAGCTGTACTCTGTCATAATGTGTCCATAGTGACTAGGATATTTCCAAGTCAGCTACTCCAGGTATAGCACATTTGTACCAGTGTTGTCTGCATTTCTTTCGCAACATCTGTTCTTGTTGGTATGTCACATCAGTGCAAAATGGATGTGTGCCTAGGCTTGTGTCTGTGTATTTGGTAGGGTACATTACTATGGGATCCAGTTGTTGGCTACTGGTTCACTGGGGTCTGCTGCATATGCACAGCTTTGAGGGTGCAGAGGTCACCTAGTTGTGGTATGGTTAGTGTGGTTGCTAGACTTCATCCATACTATTGTAGTTGTCAAAGAGTCTGAATTTCCCATGTGTTACTTTTGGAATTCCAGATAGCAGGCATGGTTTGGTATTGGCACATGACTGTGCCACTTAGCTGGCACTTTTAGCAGGGGGCTACTTGACAGGATGGTATGGTTTGTCTCTCAGAGTTGTGATTGAAATGTTTTCATGTCAATGTTGTGACCCTATTTTTCTTTCTTTTAACAGCATCAGGACAGGAATTCGAGGGAGATGGGGCTGAGATGAGGGGGAAGCATCTGACCACAGGAACTCGGGTCAAGACACCACTGACACAGAGGGACCCACTGGCCCAGAGGGCGAGGGAAGTGCCACAGGGTAGACCGGATCTGCATCGACATCCTTTGATTCCTCCTCCAGTGGTCACTCCCTTGTGGTGGTGGACCCATCAGGGAAGCCCTAGCACTACAGTATCTTTGTCCACCATCCACCATTCTATCTCCGCCCTCCCTGTTGCTCCCCACCCAGTTGGCAGTGCCTTCTCACCCAAGAGGGTGGGCATTGCCTTTGCCGCAGGCACCTCTGACCCAGCCTCTGTCACCCCTGGTTTTCTCGGTGAGGAGGCTATTGACCTCTTGAGGTCAATCTCTGTGAGTCAGTCTGCCATATTGAATGCCATCCAGGGACTGGTAATCAAGTCCAGCAAACCAACACGTTCCTTGAGGGCATTCACAGTGAAATGGCTGGCCTACAAAGGTCCTTTCAGGCTCTGGCCTCCACACTGACAGCAGCCAGTCACTCCTTGTCACCTTTCCCCCTCCACCTTCCTCTTCCCAGTCCAAATCCCCGCTTCCCCAACCTAGTTAAAGCACACAGGAACACTCTCATGCGTCCTTCTCAACAGACAAAGGTAACACATGCAAATACAAGCACCACAAGACACACCGGAATACACAAACAACATTCACCTGCAGACACAGCAACAGTCGCGACTTGCCCTGACACCTCCCCACCACCAGTATCACACACAACATCCAACATACCTACAGTCACCACATCAACAGTCACTGATACAGCCATCACAACCATCCTACCCACAGGCACCACCCAAGCAGACCCTCTGACATCCATCCCAGGCACCACACCTGCAGACACCACAACTACAGACACACCTACATGCACCACATCCACCATACCTGCAGTCGCCACCCCAACAGACAGCCACCTAACACGGCATCCCCCAGCACTCCCCCCGCAACCCAAGATACATAAATGCCCTCACTCACCGACCAGACACCCACTACACAGAATCACATCTCCCACAAGCACACACCCAAAGCATCCACCACTACATGTCAGACAACCACTCCCTCAACCTCCAAATCCCAACCCCCTTCTGATTCCTGTCCCCGTCTTTCAAAGAAACTCTTCCTGTGTGACCTTGGCCTTACCCCTGCTTGCCACCCGTACCACACCCAATAGGACTTCAAACCTCTCCAAAGCCATCCCTTCTACCGCCAAGGCCTCCGCTGCCCCCTCCAAGCACACATGCCCCTCCCCCAACAAGAAGAAATCCATCACTCCCAAGAAGGATCCTCCCCTTCCAAGCCCAAATCCAACCCCTCCACCAAACGCCCCCTCTCCCCAGACAATCCCTGAGGTGCCTGCCTCTCCCCTTGATGCCCTTCTGTAGAGATTACATGGCTTTCAGGAGTCAGAATGGACTTGCCTATCGCCTTGAACTTATGAGTTGGTCATCTAGTAAACCCAACCAGCTATTGGTTTTGTTGGGTACACCTTTGTCCTGCTACTACTTTCCTAGCTTTCTGTTGTTCCTGAGTGACTTTCGTTGTGTGGCTGTAGGTGTGTGTTTGTGCCCTCTTGCTGCTCCTTGTAGCATTGTTTGAAGTATGTGTGTTTATGTGCAGTGCTTTTGTTCCCCAGGAGAAGGACTTGTGTAGTGTGATTGGTATGTGTGTGTAGAAGCAATGTTGGTGTTGTGGCATTATATAGTGTTTGTTATGGTAAGTATTTCCTTTTGTGATGTGCAATGTGGATATGTATGCTATTGGACTTGTTCCCCTGAAATGGCTACTATATACATGTGATGTGTGCCTTCTTTAGTTTTGTCAGTGCAGACATGGAGTGTGTTCAGTTGCACTAGGTTGCTTTGCTTTTGAGAGTCCATGTGTCCCTTGCAGCTGGTTTGTGTAGGGGTATGTTCCATGGAGTGGGAGCTGTGTGTGCTTTGTTGGCTTGCCCTTGCCCATTGTGTAGCTACGCATGACAACTGGTTTTGGTATTACTTGTCCATGGGCTCCATGTAAGGTCATTTCCTGTGCACTTGTGGTTTGAAGGCCCTGTTCAATGTGATATGTGTCCCAGTGCACCCTCCTTCCATGTATGGTTCTGATGCTTCCATCCCAGCTGTGCAGGCTTTGTAGTTGTGGTGCGCTTTGTCTATTTTGTCTATTTGTCTCTCTGTGTATTGTGCATGCCATTGGGCTTCCATTGTGGTGTGATGTGTGTGATGAATATGTCTACTGCAAGGTTGTTTCATGGTGCTATTGTATGTACTCCATGGAACGTTGATGGATATGTGTGTTGTATGTGTGGACAGTTCCCGGCCAGTGTTGGGTGTGAGTGTGTGTATGTTATTTGTATATGTACAGTAGTTGTGTTGTTGTTGGTGTGTGTGAGAATTCTATGTGGACTTGTGTGTGCCTGAGCTGTGTGGCCGGATGTAATTGTGTAGATTTCCTGAGCAATTTGTGCATGCTGGCCGAAGTGTATGTATTGTGTGTGTGTAGGTGTCCGTGCAGATATATGTCAGTGAGTGTGTGTTGCATGAAACGGGTAGTTGCTGTCCGTGGTGGCCCCCCATGATGTGTTTGCCGGCACAGCATGCTTTTCTTAATTGGTTAATTTTACAGGTAGGTGTGTGTACTTATGGTTGCTGTCGTCCACTGTGGCATTAATTTGATTGTCTTTCGGTGACCAGGACCTGCGGCATTATGTTTGCGCAGGGCTCTATGGCAGCTCTGGATGTGTGAAGCTGTCTGCAGGTGAGTGTCTCCCGTTACCACCAGCATGTACTTGGTGGTTGGAACGCCACGGTTACATTGGAGGTGTGCAACCTTGTAATGGGGCCGTCGGAAACATGGGATCCACCGGCCTATTTGTGCTTCCTGTTGACCGTGGCGGTCTGTGCTGCCCGGCAGTGGCGGTGGACTACTGGCGGTCTTCTGTTTATTTGACTGCCAAACTTGAAATACAGCGGTCTGCTCCACCAGGCCTTTGACGGTCGCAACGCCACCACCAACATGGTAGTCCTCAGATCGCCAAACTCGTAATCAGCCCCAAAATGTCAGGCAAATGGTGGCCTGTTGATTCTCTTAACTACAAAAACCCATCTGACAATATAAAATAGTTAATTTGCTGGATAACAATGCCCAGGGTCTAAAGTTAATCTTTAATATCTCCTCTTTGTTTTCTGCATCTCCTTGTTTTCTCACAAATTATTTTTTTCTCTTGGTAACAAAAATATTTAATAAGTGCAATCATTTTTTTCAAGATAGCCTCATCCTTTGTACATTAAATCCCTCCAAATGAAATTAAAATAATGGGGGGGTTCAATGTAAAATTCTCAAAATATTTTGTAGAAGTGTATAGAGATAGGGATTTTAGCACCTTGACAATTGCTTTGACACTTTTACCAGAATACTGCAAGAAGATACCCAGGGTATTGCTTTACTTTTTAAATTAGGGGAACTATGGTTTAGATTTGTTAAATGGCAATTTGAAGATGAGTCCCCTGCCAAATCTACCAGAAATGGTCCTTCTGGCTCTTATATAATAGATTATTTTGCATGTATTTATGCATTGTTTAATCTTTTATTTTAGGGTCTGGTAACACCAAATATATTAAATTATCATTTCATTTTGTTAATTAAGCTAGCATTGCCCACAGAAAAGATTGAAACTTGGGATCCACCGGGTGGACTAATGGAGTTTATAAAAACAAAACGTCCAGCTATTTGGGATTACAGAGCTATATTAGTGATGAATTATTTTTTGCCAGCTTCTTATGAATCGGTAATACATGTTAAAAAAAACAATATTGCAGAAACTTTCAAACAATGCCTTGAATTAGAAAAAAATAAGAGCCCACCACAGGATAAATTGGAATATACCCCATCTAAGGAATTAAACTCTTTGCTACCTATATCTAAACAATTTCTGGCACTATGGCCCTCATTACAACATTGGCGGTAAAAGGCGCTTACCTCCGTGCAGAAGACCGCCGACACACCGCCGCACCAGCGGAATAACGCCACGGTCATTGTAACCCACTGCTCGGAATCCGCCAAAATTCAGACACCCACAGAAGTCCGCCACACCAAAGGTCAGTGATAAACTGGTGAAAATAAAACCTCCACCGTCACGCCAACAGAAATACGCCCACACTATCACAACACACGAATCCACGCGGCGGTCTTTCAACCGCGGTATTCCATTGGCAGTAGACACCGCCGCGCTCAAAATACACACACATTTACAAAACACTACCACATTGGACAATTCGAAATACACACACCTGATACACATACACACACCACTCCCACACACCCATTACAATATAAAACACACACCCACATCACCCACAAACCTACGACAAAATTACAGAGAGAAGGCCAGAGAGAGACACTACAAACAAATACCAAGCATCCACAGGCACACAATACCATCACCCACATAACTTCCACGCACCTCACACAGCACACCACTAAATATCACCCCACTTATCACTACACACACCACCCCACACATCACCCACACCACCCCAGGGCACGGCAAAGACACCCCAGGTTCTCTGAGGAGGAGCTCAGGGTCATGGAGGAGGAAATCGTCCGGGTAGAGCCACAGCTATTCGGATCACAGGTGCAGCACACCTCCATAGCTAGGAAGATGGAGCTATGGCGAAGAATAGTGGACAGGGTCAACACAGAGGGACAGCACCCAAGAAATAGGGATGACATCAGGAAGAGGTGGAACGACCTACGGGGGAAGGTGCATTCCGTGGTCTCAAGACACCACCTTGTGGTTCAGCGGACTGGTGGCGGACCCCACCTCCTCCCCCACAACTAACAACATGGGAGGAGCAGGTCTTGGCGATTCTGCATCCTGAGGGCCTCGCAGGAGTAGATGGAGGAATGGACTCTGGTAAGTCAAATCTTAACTATTACATCCCCCACCCTACTTGCATGCTATCACATACTCCCACCCTCACCCTCACCCCAGCACTCAAACTCCTTACAAATGTCCCAACATTACAAACCACACATCCTAACACCAAGCCCTGCATGCAACAACAAAGCATGGACACCCATCAGCAAAGCATGGCCACTGCACATACCCATACCCCCCCCTCTAAACCACCATCACACAAGGACCCACACAGGAATGCAAGCACTGGGGTACACTGTCGCCCACCCATTGCACACCATGCCACACACAGATGTAATAAACATCCTTTTATACCCCTGCAGGACCCCTACCCAACGTCACCAGACAGGAGGGTCCACACATGTCCACACCACCAACAGAAGAGGCCCACAGTGATGACAGCAGCTTTGTCCAACTGGATCTAGATGACCAACCCGGCCCATCGGGGACCTCTCGACAGTCGGTTCCCCTGACACAGTCACAGGCCACCACAGAGCTTCCCCCTCTGGAAACACCAGCACAGCACCCACCCAGCGGGCCGATACCTCTGTCCCCAGGACACGTCAATCAGCAGTGTGTCCACCACTACAAGGAACCCAGGCTAACCCACCACCCCAACATCAACAGGGACATGGGGGCAGTGGCAGTGGGCACACGGTCCAGGGGATGGAGGCCCAGGAACCCAGGGGAACTGGGAGGGCTGCTGTGCGACAGGGGGAGGACAGGCCAAGGGAACCCACTCTCCACAAGGCCCTCTCCAACATCATGTGAGCCTACCACCATTCCCAGGAGACAATGGCAACAGTACTGGCCAAGTTTCAGGCGATCCACCGGCTGCAGGAGGAACAGTATTTGTGGTTCAGGGAGGAACTCAGATTCATCAATTCCACCCTGGGCACCATCGTAGGGGTTCTGAAGGAAGTCTTCAACACCAAGAGGGACACTGTGGCACAACAAGGGGCCCCTGACACTAGCCTGGACGATGAACTGCCCACCACCTCCGCCGGCGCTAGTGGACAGGAGGCACCGCCACAGGACCACCACACCAGCACCCCACCCCCTGCAGAGGGTGAACCACCCCGCAAACGGTCCCTGAGATCCAGGACAAAGACAAAGAACGATGCCAAGACCCCCGCCAAGAAATGAGACCACCCTGAATGTCATCCTTCTGTCCCACTTTATCACCCTGTCCATCCTCAAACTGCCCCAGCTCCACTTCCTATGCCCATTTGGGCAATGCACCTGTGAGACTAATGGACTGGACTCTGCCATGGACATTCCTCCACCATCACCCCACACCATTTTACAACCCCCTCCACTATTGAGCACTTAAATAAACACCCTTGAAGCACAAAACAATCTGGAGTAATTCTGTGATTTTGAAATAGTGTATTAGCAATTACAGTGTCAAAATGCTCTTTCAAATGTAATGTCAACATACCTATGTCACACAGCTCTAGTCCATGAGGAAACAAATCAGATGTCACACAGTGGGACCCACATCTGTGAAATCGTAAGGGAAAGTGACAACTCAGTGACCATACACTGGGTGAAAACGACAGACAGTTGAGAGGTAGTAGTGTTAAAGTACATGTGGTAAGCAGGTTTGTATTCTTACCTGTGTTTCACTGGTAATATTGCAGGATCACCGAGTTCCTGTTGTTGATGTCCTCTTCTTTTGCTTTCTCGTCTTCACTGTCCACAGGCTCCACAGCTGCAACAACAACGCCATCTGGACCATCCTCCTGCAGAAAAGGCACCTGTCGTCGCAAAGCTAAGTTGTGAAGCATACAGCAGGCCACGATGATCTGGCACACCTTCTTTGGTGAGTAGAATAGGGATCTACCTGTCATATGGAGGCACTTGAACCTGGCCTTCAGGAGGCCGAAGGTCCGCTCTATAATCCGCCATGGGCCTCATTGTAGCGTTCCTCTGCCCTTGTCCTGGGATTCCTCACTGGGGTCAGTAGCCATGACAGGTTGGGGTAACCAGAGTCACTTGCAAATGGCGAGGGACAACTGTTAGACACACACTAACCTGTAGGGATAACCCCAGACAACCATTCCCACTGACTTGCTTCCAGGTGCTCACCTAATAGCCACACACGGTGCCTCTGGAGTTGCCCCATCACATAAGGGATGCTGCTATTCTGCAGGATGTAAGCATCATGCACTGAGCCAGGGAATTTTGCATTGACATGGGAGATGTACTGGTCGGCCAAACACACCTTCTGCACATTCATGGAATGATAACTCTTTCGGTTTCTGTACACCTGTTCACTCCTGTGGGTGGGACCAAAGCCACATGTGTCCCATCAATGGCACCTATGATGTTGGGGATATGTCCCAGGGCATAGAAGTCACTTTTCACTGTAGGCAAATCCTCCACCTGAGGGAAAACGATGTAGCTCCGCATGTGTTTCAGCAGGGCAGACAACACTCTGGACAACATGTTGGAAAACATAGGCTGGGACATCCCTGATGCTATGGCCACTGTTGTTTGAAATGACCCACTTGCAAGGAAATGGAGTGCTGATAGCACCTGCACCTCCAGGATTGTGGCACGATCAAGCCTGTAGGTGATGGTCACATGTCTTTCCTCCATTGTCGACAGGTCCACCAGCGGTCTGCAACCGGAGGATGCCACCATCTCCTCACATGTCCCAGTGGACGGTACCTATGAAGGACAA
This sequence comes from Pleurodeles waltl, assembly GCF_031143425.1. Taxonomy (NCBI): domain Eukaryota; kingdom Metazoa; phylum Chordata; class Amphibia; order Caudata; family Salamandridae; genus Pleurodeles; species Pleurodeles waltl. The sequence goes on from NC_090438.1 coordinate 761,167,483, forward strand.
CAGCGAGCACAGAGTCAACCAACTCAGAGGTACGTACCCACAGCTTACACAGAACACGAATCATAATCCGAAATTTGGCCTGTATGAGTGTTGAGGCAAGGCCTAGGTATGTGTGACGCAGTTAAAAATAAACCATGTGGGCCCTTGAAATGGTGGCTGCCTGACCTGCAAAGAGGGACAATGGGATGTGAGGTAACTGCGCTGGCGTTGTACACCGTCGCGGTAGGCGGTCGAAGACCGCGTCATAATTCTGCATTGGTTAACATTGGACCCTATGGGTCCCAGGAGCCAATGACGATGTACGCCGGCGTTGACGGTACGCTCCGCCGCAGACGTGACCGCCATTTTCTATCTGTTCAATCACTCGATACCTGATCTTCGACAGGAGAGGACCTACACTGCAAGTGCTGCTGTGACCTCGGTCTGGAAGAGACAATGGCTTGTGCTTCTGGGGAAAGGGCCCCTTCCTTCACATCGGAGGAGTTGGAGAAACTCGATGATGGGGTCCTCCCCCAGTACACGCTACTCTACGGTCCTCCAGACAAACAGGTAAGTACACTGGGAGCATCCTGTATGGGCTATGCCTGTGTGGAGTGGGGCGGATGAAAGATTGGGGGGGAGATTGAGGCGTGCATGAAACGACGGTGAGTGCATGTGCCACATGGCAAGGGTAGGGATGGGAGCCAATGACTGTGACGGTGCAGTTGGTAATAACTTTTCTTTTCCCCCTGTACAATTCATGTAGGTCATCCCCGCCAAAAAAAGGATATTTGGGGTGCCATCGCCAAGGACGTCCAGACCCTGGGGGTCTACCACAGACGGAGCACCCACTGCCTCAAGGGATGGGAGGACATTCGCTGCTGGAGCAGGAAGACAGCAGAGGCCCAGCTGGGGATGGCCTCCCAATGTGGGAGGGGTGCCCGTCGCACAAGGACCCCCCTGATGTTCAGGATCCTGGCGGTGGCGTACCCGGAGTTGGATGGGCGCTTGAGGGCATCACAGCAGCCACAAGGGGGTAAGTACACTCTCATTCTGCTGATTTTGCGCGCAGTGGAGGTGTCTGGGTGGGGGGGGTGGGCTGTGGGTTTCCCTAGGCCAGGGTGAGTGTGCTAGTTAGGTCCCCTTGTTCTGGCAGACCCTGTGGCACCCCACCCCACCTGCGTACAGTGCCAAGTACACCTAGTCAGGCTCCGTTGTCATCATTGTGTACAGATGTCGGCCATAGCCTTGTGGGCCATGTCCCAGGGATTGGACAGTGGAGCCCAAGTTCGCAGCATAGTGCAGGGGGCTTCTGTGTCTGTCGTGTCTGCCAATGGTAGCGGTAATGCATGAACTCAACATGTCTTTCTTCTGTCGTCCCCCCCCTTTTGGTGGTCTCCCAGTTTTTGTGTGCATTAGCATCATCAGGTGGAGGAGCAGTGGCACCGGAGCATGAGGGAGCTGCATTACACATGGCCCTTGAGGGCGAGACAACGGACTCGGAGTTCACCAGTGGGACGGAGGGTGGGGACAGGAGCTGACACCAGTGATACGGACTCGTCCTCTGATGGGAGCTCCCCAACCAGCACCGCCCTCCCAGCAGCCCCTCAGCCTTTGCCCCGTGCCAGCTCACTCAGGAGGGTGGGCATCACACTCGCCCCAGGCACCTCAGCCCCTGCCCCAGTCACCCCTGCTACCCTCAGTGAGGAGGCCATTGACCTCCTCAGGTCCCTCACTGTTGGGCTGTCTACCATTTTGAATGCCATCCAGGGTGTAGAAAGGCAGTTGCAACAAACAAATACATTCCTGGAGGGCATTCATTCTGGTCAGGCGGCCCTTCAGCGAGCTTTTCAGACTCTGGCCTCAGCACTGATGGCAGCCATTGTCCCTGTCTGTAGCCTCCCCCCTCCAACTTCCTCCACCCAGACCCAATCCCCTCTACCTCAGCATGTCCCAAGCATACCTTCAGACCAGCATGCACACACGTCAACACACAAGGGAAGCTCTGGCAAACATAAGGCACTCACGCGAGCATCACACACATGCAGACACACCAACATCCACTGCCTCCACTGTGTCCCCCTCCTCCTCGTCTCCCTCCTCCCTCCCAGTCTCGTCTCCACTCACACCTACATGCACTACATCTACAGCCACTACTTCCATCACCAGCACACACACCACCACACCCCGCTCACGTGCAGTCACCACCCCCACTACCATTCACACGTCCCCTGTGTCCTCTCCCAGTGTGTCTGTGATGCCCCCTCACAAATGCAGGCACACACCCACCCAACAGCCATCCACCTCACAACAGCCTCCAGCACATGCACCTTCACCCAAAGTCACCAAACGAACACCTCCTACAACCACAACCTCTTCCTCCACTCCCAAACCCCCTCCAGCTACCCGTCCCAGTGTTCCCAAGAAACTTTTCCTGTCCAACCTTGACCTCTTTGCCTCACCTCCCCCACCTCGTCAGTCTCCTAGGGCCCGACTCTCCAGGTCCCAATCTAGCACCTCAGCCACAACATCTCCAGGACCAGTGGTGCCTGTAGTCACCGGAATCTGGAGTGCACCAGGCAGCAGGGCAGCCAGTGTGGCACGGAGCCACAGCATGGACAGTCCCCCACCTGTGAAGCATCAAAAGTTGGCCAGTGCCCAGCGGGAGAGGGGGAAGACTCCAGCCACCAAAGCAGCTCCCAGGGGTACATGTGAGAGTGTGGAGTCAGCTGCGACACCTTCCAAGGTGGGGAAGGGCCACAAGAAAGTCAGCAAGTCTGGGAAGAGCAGCACTGCGGAGAAGACCAACATTATCCCCGCTGCCCAGGAGGCCACCTCCATCATCCCCGCTGCCCAAGAGGCCACCGCCATCATCCCGGCTGCTCAGGAGGCCACCGCCAGCACCAGCCCTGCTGCCAAGGAGGCCACCGCCAGCACCAGCCCAGCTGCCCAGGAGGCCGCAGCCAGCACCAGCCCAGCTGCCCAGGACAGGACCGCCAGCACCAGCCCCGCTGGGCCAGACTGGACCGCCAGCACCAGCCCTGCTGGGCCAGACAGGACCGCCAGCACCAGCGCAGCTGAGTCACTGCCAAGGGCCCCGCCGCCACAAGCACCGCTGAACAGGACACTGCCGCCACAAGCACCGCTGCCAAGGACACCGCCACCACAAGCACCGCTGATCAGGATACCGCCGCCACAAGCACCGCTGAACAGGATACTGCTGCCACAAGCACCACTGCCAAGGACACCGCCGCCACAAGCAACGCTGAACAGGACACCACCGCCACAAGCACCGCTGCCAAGGACACCGCCGCCACAAGCACTGCTGAACAGGACACCGCCACCATAAGCACCGCTGAACAGGACACTGCCGCCACAAGCACAGCTGCCAATGACACCGCCGCCACAAGCTCGCTGCCAAGGACACCGCCACCACAAGCACCGCTGCCAAGGACACCACCTCCACAAGCACCGCTACAAGCACCGCTGCCAAGGACACCGCCGCATCAAGCACCGCTGGCCCATGAGTGCCAAGGGCACTGACGCTACTGAGTCCGTCACGAGCAGGATGAAGCACTCTGGGCACAAGGCCCCCTCCAGAACCAGTGGAGAGATACATTTACTACCTCTGTCCTTGGCAGGAAGAAGCAGTCTGGGCACAAGGCTCCCTCCAGAACCAGTGGAGAGATACATCCACTGCCTCTGTCCTTGGCAGGAAGAAGCACTCTGGGCACAAGGCCCCCTCCAGAACCAGTGGAGAAAGGCATCCACCTGAGAGACCGTGGCTTTGCACTCCCCAGGATGAAGCAGTGGGCAACCCACCCACTGGAGAGACTTGAGAGACTGTGGCTTTGCACTCCCCAGGATAAAGCAGTGGGCAATCCACCCACTGTAGAGACTTGAGAGACTGTGGCGTTGTACTCCGCAGGATAAAGCAGTGGGCAACCCACCCACTGGAGAGACTTGAGAGACTGTGGCTTTGCACTCCCCAGGATAAAGCAGTGGGCAACCCACCCACTGGAGAGACTTGAGAGTCTGTGGCTTTGCACTCCCCAGGATAAAGCAGTGGGCAGCCCACCCACTGGAGAGACTTGAGAGACTGAGGCTTTGCACTCCCCAGGATTGAACAATGGGCATGTAGCCCCCTCGTGGATTTGGGGTTGTGCACTCAACCGGCTGAGGTGCCCCCCCTTTAGCTTCCCCCTTAGGTACCTGTTTTATTGCTATCTGATGCCCCTGCAGTGTTCTCTCCGTCATGTTCGGGGATTGAGTGTGGGCCTCGCCCATGCCTTGTGGGCCCAGTGTTCCACGGAATTCAATGGAGCACTACCTGGACCACTATTCTTGGTGTATATATTTGTTAATAGTGTATATATATTTTTGCGTCCTGGATTTTAATATATTACAATGGTTACACTCATTTGCTTTTGTCTTTGCATTCTTCCAAGGGGTTTAGGGGATGTAACTGTAATGTATCATGCTGTATTAGTGTGTGTGTTGTAGTGGGTGAAGGTGAGGGTGGGGGTGTTGCGTGTGTGTGTCCCTGTTTTTTCCCACACCCTCCCCTGTGTCGTAGGTGCAGTACTCACCATTGTCTTCACCGCCGGCGTTCGTGCTCCTGATAGAGGAGCAAGAAGATGAGGGCTGGCAGGATCTAGAGCTCGGGTTCCATGGCGTCTGGATTCCTCGTGGGGTGTGTAGAGGTGAGCGTTTTCCCTTCGAAGTCCTGTTTCTGCAGTGTTTTTGTTCGCGGTGAATCCGCCCCAGAAAAGGTGGCGGATTGGTAGTTTCTGATACTGTGGGCGGTACATTGTCCTCCGCCTGTCTGTTGCCGGTGACCGCCAAGCTGTTTGTACCGCCGTGGCGGTCGGAGTGTTAAAGTGACTGTCTTTGTTGGCGGTTTCCGCCACGGTCGTAATTGCAATTTTTTTACCGCTGGCCTGTTGGCGGTCTTACCGCCGCTTTAACACCGACCGCCAGGGTTGTAATGACCACCAAAGTTCCTTGAGGTCAAGTAAAATAAAACAACTGAGAAAACATTTAAATAATGTAAGCGTACAATTGAAACAAAAACAGGCTTACATTTTGTAGCATGATCCAACAACAGCCACAGAAGAGAACAAATCTGAGAACCTTGTGGCATATTATATTAAAGCCATATCAATCAAGAACTAAAGGGCTGATAATCACGGGCGGACAGGGCTACTCCCTCACAAACGTGATGGATATCACATCTGTCAGATTTCAATTCCATTATATCCTATGAGGATCGTAATATGGGGGACGGAATATCAGTCACATTTGTGACATAGTATTCCAACCACCAAGAACGTAATCAGTCCTAAATCACTTAACTGTCATAATTTCACAAAAAAAAGACTAATTTGTATTTCATTTCTTTTCAGTATCGGCCAGCACACCAGTTCAGGTTTTTTGATTAGAGCTACGGCTTCCTAGTGTTTATATTTTGTTGTGTGTCATAGTAGCGTGTTGGGTCTATACATTATTGCACTCCAAGGAAAAAAACCTTATGTGGTTTTTAACCCTTTGGGTGCCGTAGACTTAATGGTTACACCCTCGGTGGTACCGCTAGGGTGCCGAGGGTGTAACCATTACGTCCTGATAAGGGCCCTCAGGGGAAGCGCTAGCGCTTCCCCCAAGGGCCTGGCACCCACCGCCGCTGGGTGGAGATGGAAGTGGAATCTCATTCCCTTCCAGCCCGCCCCCCCTGACCCTCTGTGGCGTCTGATGTCGTCAGCATGCAATCGCGCTCTGACCTCATCAGAGGCTGCCCCCTCCACACTGAGAGAAATGCAAAAGCATTTCTCCTCCGATCATGAGGTGGGGGTGAGAGAGGCATAAAAGGAAAGGAAAGGCCTTTCCTTTCCGTTCATGTCTCTCTCAACATTTCTGCTGCCCGATCGCATCAAATGCCCACTAGACACTAGGGATTTTGTTTACATTGTGTAAACAAATAAAGAGAGTGGCCCCTTGGGCGAGGGTCGCTTCCCAAGGGGGGCATTTAATCTAAGGCCATATCTGCCCTCAGGGGGTCAGAAGCTACTAGACACCAGGGATTTGTTTTTTGTTTGTTTACATTGATAAGGGGAGCGACCCCTTAGGCAAGTGTTGCTCCCCTGGGGGGCAAATTGTTTTTAGGCTTTTTCTGCCCCTATTGGGGGCAGATCAGCCTATTTTTATTAGGCCAATATGACCCCAAGGAGGGCAGAAACCATGAGACACCTGGGATTTTTTATTAGGTCAGTTTCACACAAGTAGCGCAAACCCCTAGTCAAGGTTTGCTCCCCTTGGGGAGGCACATTTATTTTAGGCCATTTAGATCGGCCTATTTTTATAAGGCCGGTCTGCCCCCAAGGGGGGCAGAAACCACTAGGCACAGTGATTTTGTTTTTTATTTACAGATGCAGAGTGACCCCTTAGGCAAGGGCTGCTCCCCTGGGAGGGAAATTTATTTTAGGCAATTTCTGCCTCCCCGGGGGCAGATCGCCCTATTTTTATAATGCTCATTTGCCCCCAGGGAGGGAGACACCCCACCTGACACCAGGGAAGATTTTTTAAAATTCTGCCTCACTTGTCAGCCTAAAAATTTTTTTTTTCAAAATGCCCTTTTGGATCCGCTTTGGTTCCCCCTCCATTTCTACATGTTTTTGGCTCTTCCCTGTCACAGGCACTTGGCCCACCTACACAAGTGAGGTATCATTTTTACTGGGAGACTGAGGAGTACGTTGGGTGGTAGGAAATTTGTCCCAGTGTGGTGATCCCACACAGAAATGTGGGAAAATGTTTTTTTTTTTTAGCTAAATTTGCAGTTTGCTGAGGATTCTGGGTAAGAAAACATAGGGGTTACACGCAAGTCACACCTCTCTGGTCTCCCTCGGGTGTCTAGGTTTCAGAAATGTTTGGGTTTGGTAGGTTTCCCTATTTGGCTGCTGAGCCCAGGACCAAAGACGCAGGTGCCCCTTGCAAAAACAGGTCGTTTTGTATTTGAATAATATTGATGTGTCCACATAGTGTTTTGGGGGGGCATTTCCTTTCGCGGGCACTAGGCCTACCCACACAAGTGAGGTATCCTTTTAATTGCAAGACTTGGGGAAATGCTGGTTGGAAGGAAATTTGTGACTCGTCTCAGATTCCAGAACTTTCTGTCACCGAAATGCAAGGAAAACGCGTTTTTTGTCCCCAATTTTGAGGTTTGCAAAGGATTCTGTGTAACAGAACCTGGTGAGAGCCCCACAAGTCACCCCATCTTGGATTCCCATAGGTGTCTAGTTTTTATAAATGCACAGGTTTGGTAGGTTTACTAAGTGCCGGCTGAGCTAGAGATCAAAAGCCCCAGCTAGGCACTTTCCAAAAAACAACAGTTTTCAATGTAAAAATGTGATGTGTCCATGTTGCATTTCCTGTCGCAAGCATTAGGCCTACCCACGCAAGTGAGGTACCATTTTTATCGGGAGACTTGGAGGAACCCTGAATGGCAAAACAAGTGCTATTGACCCTGGTCTTTCTCTACATTTTTCCTTTCCAAATGTAAGACAGTGTGTAAAAAAGACATCCATTTGAGAAATGCCCTGTAATTCCCTTGCTAGTATGGGCACCCCGGAATTCAGAGATGTGCCCAATTTGGAAATACAAAGGTTGATACCTATTTCTCACTCTTTATATTTCACCAAATGAATTGCTGTATACCAGGTATACAAGGAAAACCCATTGCAATGTGCAGCTCCTTTATTGGCTCTGGGAACCTAGGGTTCTTAATGAACCTACAAGCTCTATATATCCCTGCAACCAGAAGAGTCCAGCAGATGTAAAGGTATATTGCTTTAAAAATCTGACATCGCAGGAAAAGTTACAGAGTAAAACGTGGAGAAAAATTGCTTTTTTCACCTCAATTTCATTTTTTTAATTTTTATTTCAGGTGTTATTTTCTGTAGGAAAACCTGATAGGATCTACACAAATGACCTCTTGGTGAATTCAAAATTTTGTCTACTTTTCAGAAATGTTTAGCTTCCTGGGATCCAGCATTGGTTTCACACTAATTTCTGTCACTAACTGGAAGGAGGCTAAAAGCACAAATAATAGTGAAAATGGAGTATGCTCCATTGAAATGCGAAAATTGTGTTGAAAAATGTGGTTTTCTGATTCTAGTCTGCCTGTTCCTGAAACCTGGGAAGATGGTGATTTTAGCACTGCAAACACTTTGTTGACGCCATTTTCAGGGGAAAATCACAAGCCTTCTTCTGCAGCCCTTTTTTCCCATTTAAAAAATAAAAAATGTTTGCTGTATTTTGGCTAATTTCTTGGTCTCTTGCAGGAGAACCCACAAACTCTGGGTAAACCTAGAATCCCTAGGATGTTGGAAAAAAGGATGCAAATTTGGCATGGGTAGCTTATGTGGGCAAAAAGTTATGAGGGCCTAAGCGCAAACTGCCCCAAATAGCCACAAAACAGGCCTGGCACCTGAGGGGACAAAGGCCTAGCAGCGAAGGGGTTATAGGAAGTAAAAAATGTGTTAAATGTTTTTCATCAAAAGTTTATTGATACACTATCCACCTATAAGATACAATTTGAGTACCTAATTCTTATATTATCTTTACATCTGATCGATTATATTGTAACTCATTGAAAAGTTATAACGTTAGCGCAGACTCAGCCATTCTACGTAAGATTTAGCCAGATTTGTTGATGGCTATTGAGCATAATGTTAGAAGAACCATAGTCTTATTAAGGGCAGACAGATTATTTATCTAGGTAGTGTTAGGGTCATGGAAATGTATACATCAGAAACAGTAAACGTGTTTAGAACAAGACAATAGAATTACATCTTTTTAGGTGCTCCGTCTTAGAGCAAGATGGATATGCAGTTTTAGACCCTTGCTTTAAGAAATGGAAAGTATATGCTAAAAGTTATATCTATGCAGTTATCAGATCTTCTGAAAATGAAAGGATATGTCATTGTGTTGCTAAATTCATTAAATGTTTGTTAAATATTTATTAGGATACAATCTGACAAACCTTGCATTTTATTACTAATGTTTCACAGTGAGTATATGACTTTTATTATCTTTGTTCTATGGGTATTATGATGTGAATATATTGTTCCACTCGGATGAAGTTTAAGTCAACAATAATTGACTTGACTTGTAGAAAGTATTCAAGCATAGTTTTTGTTCTGGAAGGCAACAGTTCCAGTATAAAACCTCTCCTTCACAGAAAACGACACCCTTGCACCACTATGCAAGGTTGTATGCACTGGGCAAGACAGCAAAAGTGAGCCAGCGCTTGGGGAGAGAAAAATAGCACCATATCTTAGTAAATTTAGCTGCATTTATCGCTCTCCCTTTGGGTTGCACTAAAGGTTAGTAAATCTGCCCCTTAGAGCCTACCACATTAATAAATGTTAAATATTTACCAAAAAGATCTTTCTTTTCAAGTGTTTTTCCCGGCCATGAAGTGTGGAGATTGTGTCTGCAGAAGTAATGCAATGATGATGCTGAGGATAAATAGAATGGAGTTGGGATGCTTGAAATAGATTTGACAGGGTGCAACCATTTTTATGGCTGGGTTTTGTTTAGCATTTAAACGAACCTCATTGCTGATGTTTATTGCAGGGGGTTTCGTTCATACCAAATGACCCCAGCTACCATAGTGAATTTGTTAATCTTTAGGACACTTTGACATCAAATAATTCAGAAACCTGGGCGTCTATTCACCAAAATGCCAAGGGTAGCGGAAGTGGCATCATAGGGCCTTTGACCTCCACTTTCACTTACAGACACATACTTATAGATACACGCAGATTCACACTTACACACATTCGCTACATAAATATACTCGCAAGCACGCACACAACATATATTTAAAATAATTTTACTTACCTCGGCTGCCATTGGAGAGCATATCCTCATTTTTATTATACTAATAGTGAGTAATATTTAATTATTCACTATTAGTGTAATACACAATTGACAGAAAACAGAGCGGAGTCCCAACTAACGTTCATAAGGACGAGCTGTCACTGTGTTCCTGGCTCTGAATTTGCCCCCTCTGAAGCCAGGGCTCCCAAAGGCAGTGCCAGGGGTCACAAAGGGCAATCCAGGGGTCGCAACTGCAACCCCTGGCGATCCCTAAATTACGACCATGTTGAGACATAATTCAAGAACGTCACGAAAAATTCAAGTGGCCTATATCAACAAGCACAACTCTGTATTCTTGACTTTTATTTGAACTGGGCTTCAGAACAATAGAAACACTCGAAACAGTGACAATGAGCAAAACGATATGTGAGATCGAGCTTGCAAAACAATATGGTGGAATGTTGTGGCTGTGCAATCACAGTGGCAGGGCCAATGGGACAACAGCTTTACAATATTTACCACATTATCAGTGTTGTGATCATAGCCATGGCTAGACTCCCTTTATTCTGTGATGATCCTGGAACTCAAAGAGCAGTGCACTCTGTTCTACATATTTAGTGTTGCTTGTTTTTATTTCGCAATATTTTCTGCGGTTACTATAGAATGTGTGGGATTACAATGAAGTCTCAGAGTCTTAGTGGCTACAGAAGCTCACAACACTCAGTAACGTAAAAGTGATGCAATAACACTAAATTAGTATATTTCTAATTGCCTGAAGTATGAAATAATGTGTTGTTTAATTAATAAATTGACCTAATGGATACATTTTTGTTTTTGGGTGGAGAAGTACAGATATTACATTCACAGATATCATATTTTAACCTTTATTTTATATATCCCTTGTCACTTTTGAAGCTGTGGTCGATGTCACTGAAGTAGTAGCAGGTCACACCACCCAGGCGACAGACAACTTTTGCATTAAGGAGTGTCTGTGGGACATGATCGCTGGTAGTTCACACTCCACCCCCTTCTGTACTAGGTGGTACTGTACCTTTGGCAGAAACCTCTTTTAGCTGGCAGTGCGGTTTTGCATGTTCCAAAATGATTGATGTGGATTTAAGACATTTTATACTACTCTTCCGATGAGGACATTCAGAAGTTAGCTTAAAAAGCAATGTGGCCACCATGATACTGGTGTCTCGGGTGTAAGGATATTCATCCATTATAGATAAACATCTCACATGGGATAGAAAATGGTTTTTTTATAAATTCGACTGCACAACATGTTGTAGATTTCACTTACGTCTGTGACAGATATGCTATTATGGTGATTTCTCACAGTATTAAAGCATGGGATTAGGGGAGGGAACATGAATGCCAAAGGGAGGTGACAGGGACCCTTTAAACAAAAACTATCCTTAAAAATTCTAAAGATCACAAACGCTGCAGCTTTTGTACAGCAGCGATGCCCATTATGGTACACAGCGCACACTGGCACCTTATGGAGCACCTTACCCCCTTCCTCCTGCTGCACCTCTGTGTTTCACTATCCTCTTTACATTCCTTCACCCGGCCTTTCTCTCCTGCAGCTTCTCGAATCGTCTTCTGTCTTGTAGTATCCTGCCTCCTTTATTCCAACTATCCTATTTCTACCGAAGCACTGTTCTGTCCTCACCATCCCTATCCTATCCTGGCTAGAGCCCACAACCTCCTGCAGCAAATTCCTTAAGCAGTATTTTATTCTTCCTTAAAATCCCCACCCCTCCTGCAAGCTCCTAATTCCTTATGCTTATTACTCTTGTTTTTCTTTTGCAGACTCAGCTATCTTGTGGTACCCAATCTTTTTTCTAAATTAGAACTGTTCCTCCTGCTTCAGTCTCACCAGCATTGTCCTATCTTCTGCTACAATGCATCTCATTCCACATCCCCTTTTTTCCTGCATTAGCCTCCAGTCTGACACACTTTTCCTACCTAAGATGTCAGTCAGCAGCAGGTAGGACTCCAGTGTCATTCATATCCTATTTGCATGCTTTTTAATCCAGGTGATCTGTGTAGTGACACTGAGCCAGCAACAGGAGTAGTCCAGGCCAGAAATCTCCAGCTGCCAAGGCCAGAGCTCTAAACTCAGAGTATAAAGAGTCACTGGAGCAGTCAGATTAATGGCCTGATTTAATTATTGGCGCACAGGATAGTACATCGCAACGGTGACAGAGTAACCTTGCCAACAGGAATGTGGCCTGCCTGCCAAATTTAGATGGACCTTTGGTTTAATCATGGCAGAGACTAGGCAGATCTGTAATTCTGTCCACCTGATGTAGACGGCCCAAATTAGAGATCAGTTTTCACTTCCCTTCACCGAATAGAAAACTCTGGCAGTAAGGGGCAGTGAAATGGTTAAACGCTTCCCGCGGCATGGGGGAGTTCTCCCACGGTGAAGGGAGCATTTTCTTTTGTATTTTCAAAAGAACATACTGCTTCAGGATTTTGTTTTGAAAATACGAAAGAAAACAGTTTGGTGCACGGCTCCATCATGTTGATGGAGCCATGCACCAATCCTCCCAAGGCAGTTATTTCTCAGTTTTGTGGGCAGCACCCCCGTCAGTGCGACAGAGTAACTTAGTCCGTCTCCCTGATGGAGAAAAGAAACAGGTCGCCTACCAACATCAAAATCAAGCCCTAAATTTGGAATGCTGGGCACATGAGGCATTGCAAGCTACAGGACAGTAAGAGGTTGCCAGCAGCAGGTTACATTCTCATGTGCACTGGAGTGCCTATTTGCACCGTGAAGATGGAGGAAGTTGCTAATAAAGGACAATGCAATGCCACATCAATGGCAGGTTAAATGAAAAAATGAGCGTTGGGCTCCAGGGGGTACACAGTACCCATCCTCGTACCTTCTGATGCACATTATGATGGGTAGGCCTATTTTGCAGCAAACCCAAAGGATTGCATGCTGCATAAGGAAAGAGGTTAGCAAGTTGGGGACAGGTTCAAATGGGAGGGAAGGGTGAATTTAGTGATTGAAAAGCAGAGTGAAATCAGGAATATGTTGAGTGGATTAGCCAAATGACAGTGTACGGAATACTACTGTAAAGTTGACAAATGCTGAAAGTGATGGAAAAGGGAAACCGGTGGTGTAGAGAAATAGGATGAGTCACAAATCAAAATGGACACAGGGGCCTTTCAGAGCCAACAAACCCAAAACGGAGATATTGGCTCTGACAACAGCCCTAGCTAAAGAAACCTCTACACAAAATCCTCTAAATTGAGATGGTGTGCCAGAAATGTGTCCTGCTTCATCCTTGAGTTATATCTTTCCATGTGCAAACACACTAAGCAAATTAGTGATCAGGAAAGAAGCAAGTACATTTTAATGGATGTTGAAACAGAAATTTGATAGTGCTCTGCACGCTTGAACCTCAAATATCTAACTCCATGACCAACGATATCTGGTGGTCATGAAAAGCAACAGAAAGAGGAATTAGTGTTAGAGTGGAGTGGAGTGGAGTGGAGAAGAGAGGAAAATGATGAATTCAAATGTCTGCTGCAAGGAAATGCCAATACCCAGGGAAATGGGGGTGATTCCACTAGGCAAAGCAATACAGTGTAGAAAGTCGGGGCCAGATGTAGCAAACAATTTGCACGTTGCAAACAGGAAATTTTGCCGTTTGCGACATGCAAACTGCACTTGGCAATGCACAAAACCCCTTTTGCGATTCAGTAACCTGGTTACCGAATCGCAAAATGGGTTTGCGAGTTGCAATTAGGAAGGGGAGTTCCCTTCCTAATTGCGAGTCGTAGTGCAATGCCAGATTGCTTTGTGACTGCAAACGCATTCGCAAAAGTAATCGCAGTTAGCACCCATTTCAAATGGGTGCTAACCCATTCACAAAAGGGAAGGGGTCCCCATGGGACCCATTCCCCTTTGTGAATAGCATTAAAAACATTTTTTCCATGGACCACTGCCTTCTCTGAAAAAAGTAAACAAAAACGTTTAATTTTTTAGTTTTGTAATGCATCTCATTTTCTTTTAAGGAAAACCGGCTGCATTACAAAAAAAAAACTGCTCTATTTAAAAGCGGTCACAGACATGGTGGTCTGCTGTCTCCAGCAAGCCTCCATCCCTGTGAGTGCCGCGAGTCTTAAGGGGGTCGCGAATTGCGACCCACCTCATTAATATTAATAAGGTGGGCCTTTGCGACCCCCTTGCGAGTCACAGATGGTGTCAGGGACACCATCCTACATTCCAATTTGCAACTCGCAAATTGCGAGTCGCTCTGACTCGCAATTTGCAAGTCGCAAATTGGAATATACCTATATCTGGCCCTTGGTCTCTTACCACTCTCCCTGACTTCTCATTAAGTAAAGGAAACCATCATCCCAAAAGATCATTATTAGATCATAATTATTAGAGTACAGTGTATATCTAGATGTGACAAAGCAAAAAAGACAGAAGGAAACTGTAACCAACTAAACCCATGTACAAGAAAGCATGGGGAAATATGGAAAGCAACAAGAAAATGCCATCTCAGCAGAGGCTTAAAGGAGGTAAATGTAAAAGCAACAAGCATAGCAACATGGAGAGGAGGAACTGAAGAGTCAAACCCATAAAGTGAGAGAGAATTACTTTTAAGGTAAAAAGCCATATGTGTAAGGAGGCAAAATATATAATCTAGACATAAGGAAGGCATGCAATAAATCAATTATCCACATAACTCTGATATGTAAATTCCACACACAAAATTCCAACATAACCTATACCCTTTACCTATTTTCCCCCAAATTCCTAAGGAATATCATGAGAAGATTAAGAAAAAACCTAGAAGTTCTCCAAATAAAAACGCAAATATTGGGAATGGATCCTGGGAACTTTTCTGGCTATTTTTGTAAGAAACACAAAAGGATGATGGACTGAGTGCTGAACAATGCAAACATTCACCCGCAGTCACATATCTGGGTGTAATCCATCATTCTTTTGCTCACCATGCCACCCCAGTTTGGACCCAGCCATATGCAAATCAGTCTTGACCCTGTTCCTCATGGGAACAGTCCAGCCCAAACTGCCAAGCCAGGTCCTCACTGGACCGGAAACAAGCATCTTGGGACCGGTTTCAGGGATTCACCCTTCATCAGCCAGGCTAGCTTGAATCCAGTGGCACACTGAGCAAGGGACCCACGTCTGGGCATACCCTTCCCACTTAGGGCAACTTTAGCAACACAAATAAATTATGGACAGAGTGCTGAACAATGCAAACACTCACCCCCAGTCACAGATCTGGGTTGAATCCATCATTCTTTTGCTCACCATGCCACCCCAGTTTGGACCCAGCCATATGCAAATCAGTCTTGACCCTGTTCCTCATGGGAACAGGCCAGCCCAAACTGCCAAGCCAGGTCCTCACTGGACCGGAAACAAGCATCCTGGGACTGGTTTCAGGGTTTCACCCTTCATCAGCCAGGCTAGCTTGAATCCAGTGGCACACTGAGCAAGGGACCCACGTCTGGGCATACCCTTCCCACTTAGGGCAACTTTAGCAACACAAAAGGATGATGGATGGAGTGATGAACAATGCAAACACTCATTCCCAGTCACAGATCTGGGTTTAATCCATCGTTCTTTTGCTCACCATGCCTGTTCAAGGAGGACCTGACCTAGCAGTTCGGGCTGGACTGTTCCTATGGGGAACAGGGTCAAGACTGATTTGCATATGGCTGGGTCCAAACTGGGGTGATGTGACGAGCAAAATAACTATGGATTAAACCCAGATCTGTGACTGGGGGTGAGTGTTTGAAAAGTTTCAGCACTCCGTCCATCATTTTATTTTGTTTTGTGATGTTGCTTTGTGTGCCCTAAGTGGCAGGAGTATGCCCAGACGTGGGTCCCTTGTTTGCTGCGCCACTGGATTCAAACTAGCCTGGCTGATGAAGGGTGATACCCTGCAACCGTTCCCAGGATGTTTGTTTCCCTTTCAGGGAGGATCTGGCCTAGCTTCTTGGGCTGGACTGCCCCTATGGGGAACAGGGTCAAGACTGATTTCCGTGTGGCAGGGTCCAAACTGGGGTGACGTGGTGAGCAATATAATGATGGATTAAACCCAGATCTGTGACTGGGGGTGAGTGTTTGAAAATATTCAACACTCCGTCCATCATTTTATTTTGTTTTGTGATGTTGCTTTGTGTGCCCTAAGTGGCAGGGGTATGCCCAGACGTGGGTCCCTTGCTCGCTGTGCCACTGGATTCAAGCTAGCCTAGCTGATGAAGAGTGATACCCTGAAACCGGTCCCGGGATGCTTGTTTCCTGTTCAGGGAGGACCTGACCTAGCAGTTTGGGCTGGACTGTTCCTATGGGGAACAGGGTCAAGATTGATTTGCATATGGCTGGGTCCAAACTGGCGTGACGTGGCGAGCAAAATAACTATGGATTAAACCCAGATCTGTGACTGGGGGTGAGTGTTTGAAAAGTTTCAACACTCTGTCCATCATTTTATTTTGGTTTGTGATGTTGCTTTGTGTGCCCTAAGTGGCAGGGGTATGCTCAGACGTGGGTCCCTTGCTCGCTGCGCCACTGGATTCAAGCTAGCCTGGCTGATGAAGGGTGATACCCTGAAACTGGTCCCAGGACACTTATTTCCTATTCAGGGAGGACCCGGCCTAGCAGTTCAGGCTGGACTGTTCCTATGGGAAACAGGTTCAAGACTGATTTGCATATGGCTGGGTCCAAACTGGGGTGACGTGGCGAGCAAGATAACGATGGATTAAACCCAGATCGGTGTCTTGGGATGAGTGTTTGTAAGGTTTCAACACTCCGTCCATCATTTTATTTTGTTTTGTGATGTTGTTTATTTATGAAAGAAATACACGTGAAAAGTCTGGCCTTGAGGAGGATCATGAGTGGAAATAATCAAATTTTCATAACAAGCCTGCCTACTGAAGAACAACTTTAATTAGAGGTCTAAACACTAGCATCAGGCATAGATTCCAGTAGCAGTCACAGTAAGTAGTACAAACACAAATGAGAACAAAACAACAAAACGAGAGCCTCCAGTGGTGAAAAACACTTTCAAAGATAAAATGAAAGAAAATCTAGACTGTAATGAGACCAAGATGAAAGAAAGGGACAATAGCATGAAAACTGTAATCTGTCATTTACTCTAAACAATCTTTGATTTGGGGAAAAAGCAGACAACTTGAGAGGACATAGTAAGGGACAATAAAACACATCTCATCCAATCGTTGGCAGGCATGTCCCATGTGAGAAAAGTTGACTATTAGCAGGGGTGGTTGTGAGACCAAGTAATAATGTCAGTAATCTAATTCAGATCCAGGTAGTTTTCTTCAAATCAAACCCTAGGTCTCTACTGGACAGCTGTGGCACAACGCAGATAGACTTTACTCAAAGAACAACAAGTGTAAATCTTTTATCAATATCAAAACAGTCAGTAAGTAAGAAGCACAGCATAATAAATGACCTATTCCAATTTATGAAAATAGTGTATAATTGTACCTTTAAATAGACACCAAAATGACAAAAATCTAATTCAAAATGATTTCTCCAAGGTTTTCATAAATCCCTGCTTTTCACTGTTAACAATAGTCTATGAGCCTCAAACACAAGGGTCTGTGCCAAAGTTTCAGGCCAACCAGGATGGAAGTCAGGTCAGATGCAGACGTTGGGTTGGTCCCAGTCAAGATTTTACCTTCACACTTAGAAATTGTTCTGATTCTATTACTCATTGACAGTCAGGTCGGCGGGATCCTCTGCAACTTGAGTCTGGCGTTGGATTTGATGCCGGTGGATGAGAGAAATGCATTGGTCTGGTGAAGAGTCTTGCTTCTTGAAAGCATTTGAGGCTACCCTTGAACCTGCAAGTAGCAGTAGTCTATGATCCTGGGACTCCGTCCAAAAACAGTGGGGCAGATGTAACAACACAGTAGCGTAATTTGTTTTACAAAGCAGGTGTTAAAAGAAGGCACACCATTATTCATAATGGGCTTCTATGGGCTTTGCAGGATTAGCGTCAAAATTTTTTACGCTAATCCTGCAAAGCTCCTGTCCCCTAACTACTGCCATGGTGCACCGTATGTTAGATACTCAATTTCAGAGCTACACCTGCTGAGTCCAGCAGTGACTGCTCAGTTAGGCATTTTGCAGGCCCAGGTGCTTTAGCTTTTGTGACCCTGAAGCTTAACAATAGGCTTGCCAGCTAGCCCTTGGAGTCCAATCATGCGTCCTTGGCACAAGTGGGAGCAGGTCCAGCCCTTGGAATCTCTTGCTGCAAGTTCAACAGCAGAACCAACCCTACTCTTTCTGAAGTACTGTCTTGGTTCAGTAGGTGCAGCAAGTAACTTGCAATATCCAGACCCTTGAGGTGAGTCCAGTCTAATTAGCCACTCCTCCTTGAAAACTGGTTCTCAAGTGGTTTTTACCTGAAAGAGATGCCAATCTGTCTATCTACACAAAGGGAAGGAAAGAGCAGGCTGTCTTGTGATTCATATTTGCCTATCAGAGGCGATAGCCCTGTTTAAGCTGGCCTTCTCTGGCCAAAGCCGTCTGGCCATCTTGCTGGATGAGTTCACACCTCCTTTCACCAATAGTCCTTTTGCTCCTGGGAGTGCTTAGTGCTTTACACCTCTTGGTAGGAGGGTAGCAGACTGTCTCAGGTAATAGCTGTTGTAGTCAGTCAGAAACTGCTACTAGAACTTTGGGTCAAGAAAAGGGAGACTTAAACCCGACTTCAGCTTATTTACAAGCCCATGTGTGTCACCGGAGCATCACTTTTTTGATGCTCCTGTGGCACACACTGCAGAGCACACCTAAAAGGCTAATTGCAGCCACTCTGTGTGGCTTTTCATGGCCCTGTAGATATGGAGTGAAGCAACACAGCACAAGTTGCTGCATTGCCTCACACTGCGATAGGGAGGCATGCCATGGGCATTACAGTGGGTGTTTCCATGTAACACCCATGGCATTTGACACATTCACAGCTTTACAATGTGCAGTAAACCTGGGAATGCAGGGGAGGCATAAGGGAGGCACAGCAAGGAGAAGTAACATTATTTATTCTCCTTGTTTCCTCTTTCCGTGTGTGCTGCATTCTGCAGCACAGATAGTAAGAGGAAATCACCTCCATTGATTGTTTTTGTGCAGGAAGATGTGCCTTCCTGCACAAAAACAATCATACCTACAAAGCAGCTGGGTACCTGTGTTGGCGCATGGGAGATGGGTGCCTGTGTTGGCACATGGCAGCCAATTGTGCACCAGCGCTGTGGAAGAGGAGAGGAATGGGCCCTATCTTACAGGTATTCATGCCCTTTCCTTTTGACGCAGAGCAGCTCAGCAAGAAGGCTTGTCGTGCTGCCCTGCACCAAAACGAGTATAACTATGCCCCTTAGTGCATGAGCTAGTGAAGCTTAATATTAGCCAAAGAGACTACCGGCCTTGCTGCAGTGAAAACGAAAGTTGAGAGTTTTCATTGTAAGGACATGTTTAATATAAATTCAACATGTACTTCTTTTTAATATCCATCACCCTCCCTTATGGGCTAATTAGGCCTGCCTTAGGGATGACATATAGATATTAAAAAGGAAGGTTTAGACATTGCAAGAGTGTTATTTTGCCACATCGATTTGGCAGCTAAAGCTGCACTACTAGGCTGCAATGGCAGTCCTAGATCCACATTTCACATTGTGACTTCTTTGGTGGTGCAGCAAGTGTTGCAGTACACTGGTGACATTTAACGTACTAACCTTGGGTGCACTTTGTACGATATACTACGGGCTTGTACATATGTTAAATATGCCAATGATAGTTATTAGCGAATTTCACAAATTCTTTGAGGGGTCAGACCACATGCACTGGTACCTGGGCATGAGGGCCCTGTGTATGCAGAGTTGAAAAGCAGTAGCATCAGTTCAAACATTAGCGGGGTGATCATGTACAAAAGATTTAGGGCCAGATGTAGGAAAAAAGCAATTTGCGACTTGCAAATTGCGAGTCCCTGCGACTCGCAATTTGCAAGTCGCAAATTGCTATGCAGTACGGTGTCTCAGACACCGACTGCAACTCGCAATGGGGTCGCAATGACCCACTTCATGAATATTCATGAGGTGGGTCGCAAATTGCGGCCCCATTGCGAGTATAGGCACTCGCTAACATGGAGGCCTGCTGACGTCAGCAGACCTCCATGTTAGCGACCTGCTTTTAAATAAAGCATTTTTTTTTTTTTTAAGTGTAGCCCGTTTTCCCTAAGGGAAAACGAGCTGCACTTCAAAAAAAACGAAACCTTTAGTTTCGGGTTTTTTTCAGGGCAGGGAGGGGTCCCTTGGACCACTCCCTGCCCTGAAAAAATATTTTGGGCTCCAGTCACAAACTGGAAGGGGTCCCATGGGGACCCCTTCCAATTTGCGATTGGGTTACCATCCACTTGAAGTGGATGGTAACTGCGATGCCATTTGCGACCGCATATGTATTGCATCCCAATGAAACTCGCAAATAGGAAGGGAACACCCCTTCCTATTTGCGAGTCTGAAATGCATTTTGCGAGTCGGTAACGACTCGCAAAATGCATTTCTGCATTGGGATACGCGTTTTGCGACTCGCAAACGGCAAATTTTGCCGTTTGCGAGTCGCAAAACGTTTGCTACATCTGGCCCTTATTTCCTTACACCGCACAGGTGCGATTAGCAAACTCTAAAGGGATTGTAGATAATAAATGTTGACCATGGGAAGTGAGGGGGTATACCATCTACAGAGGCCAGTAGAAAACCATTAACAAGTTAGCAAAGAAATCAAATAAGGGCTAAGTACAGAGGAACCATAAAATAATAACCCAGCAACAAACTCACAGAACATCACACGGACATGTGGTAATGGTTAATGTAGAGAAGTGAAGACGAACTTGTAAAGAAACATCAGATAATATATCCCAATTGAATCCAACAAACACAAGAGAACTATGCCATTGTCTCCTATCTTCCCTCTTCAAAATGAATGAATTACACTTGGCAGAATAGCAAGATCTATAACTATTTGATTTCCTGCATTATTTTCATCCGTGATGTTGATACTTTGAAATAATTACAAAAAACACCTTGACATGATATAATCAATACATAGTATAAAATACTACCTTAAACTGTTTCAGTGCATTAAGATTGCTTATTTCACACTAACAACAGCTGACAGAAAAACCTGCATCAAAGGAATACTGTGGCATAATATTGTTAAGGAAATGATTTATTTGGGATTAAAAATTATTCATAAAATCAGCACTCGTGTCATCTATATGTTGATAAACTACAACCGTAGCATTGAAATACAACAGCAATTTGATCAAAATAAACATTGAAGCTAATTGCATATTTTAGTGAAACATTATATGCTCTGCTCCTTTCTCGAACAGCTTAAATTAAAAATTGCCAAAATACTGTTCAAACTAGAAGAGGCTCCATTATACATAAAAACATGAGACTTGCCTGGTATACGAAGTGCAATTCCTACAGCCAGTAAAATAGGTCTAATATATTGCACAATTGTCTATGAAAAGTATGAAAGAATAGTAAGTCCACAGTCCTTTGGGGAGATTTGACATCACTTTAACAAAAAGTGTTCTTCCAGGTAAGAAAGTCTATATCGAGAATGATTCTCAATCCGAGGGAGGTTAAAAGATACCTGCGTCCAGCATAAAGTAACTCTAAGGAGCCAAATCGATATTTTAAGCGCCAGTAAACTTTCACAGAGGGCTTTGTGAGCTGTCTGCTGTCCTTCAGCTGACCTTAAAAAATGTTTTTAATTGATCTAGGAGTGACTGAATCTCCTTAGCTCTTGTCTTCACGATCACATCCTGTATTATAGTTTGGAAAAGAGCTATCTGTAAAAAATATGAACCAGATTTATCAGATCAGATATATATGGGAGTGATTGCTCCTGATGGATATCATACCCATTGACTGAGGAAAGGCCGCAAGCCTGCTAATAAAACATCCTCGCTCATCTGCACGGAGACAGCTGGGGAGCCCAACAACGATTATCCAACTTGCTGCTTTCTCTCAACTGTAGTCAACCACCACTCCCAGCTTTCTAATTCCTTTTGCCCCTTCCAGTTCAATACATTCATCCCCCTGTACATTCATCGATCTTTACCCACCTTGCATTATCCTTGCATAAGCCGACTTGTAGCCCACAGGATCAATTAAAAACTGGCCAAAACGACACATTTACACTCTTAAGCTTCGAGAAATGATTGCCTTTGAGCCGATTCTCTCTAAGAAGAACCTCAAACGATTCAAAAAGTAAAATACAAAATATAATAACTAATTACCCATGTGAGTTGGCTTCAAGAAAACATTAAGCAACACTCACCAGAACCAAGCCGGAAATCATGCTGTCAACTCCTCCTGCATAGCTCAAAAAGCGATATTTAATTGGAAACATCATCATTGCTGGACGGACTAAAGGAACATATGTGAGCGCTGAAACTTGTTACTAATGAAATTATGTACTACAAATAACAAATTTGCACATAAATTAATTAACATAGAGAATAACGTGAGATTTAGAAAATGTGCCCACTTGAGTGGCTGTCATAAAATTTAATAATGTACTAAATGCATACTAATCTTTACCTTGAAATATATGTGAATGGAAATTTTGCAGTAATGTGTCATACTAATGATTTAATGCTATGTATTCTGTTTAATTAATTGTAAACCTTAAGTTAGAGAGGTCTGGGCCTAGTATTGCACAGTCTCATATTGAACTGCAATGTCTGAATAAAAATTATGAGCTCATGTGTAGAAAATAAAGACGTATTATTCTAACTAAAGGTTGACCGGAGATGTAGCTGCAGAATTACATTTTTCATGAGAAATGTTTGCAGAGTGATGTTGTCCCTAAACTGATACTTTTAAGGACTGAATACGTATGAGAGCCATGTTCTAGGGAACTAACAATGGACTCACTGACGTGAGTATGAAAAGATACAAGAAAGTTACCTGACAAGCCAGATGATGTAAACAGAAGAAGAACAACCAATCATTGACATTTGAATGATAGTTTAGTTATATTGAAGATTTCAATTTAGGCTTTTATTGGACTAACTGTAAACACACGATTTTTTTAACCAATGGAAATGTGGGAAATGTTCTGGGCAATTTTGACTTAACGCACTGTACAGAGGAAGAACTTCACTTCTTCACCACTTCATCGTCGACATCACTTCATAGCCACTTCTTTGCCCGTACCTAGTCTTTGATGTCTATTAACTAAATGCTGCCCTTAGAAATTTGCTTTATGGTTCAGACTACGTAGAGCCGTTTTGTCTGAACTACCCCCTTTCATTGTCCTTTGCTGATGCAGACGAAACGAATGCCCAGCTTGCAAAGAAATATTGCAGATTGCCGATCCATATTGAAGAGAGGTATAAAATGCCATTGACTTGTTGCAGATGTTTTAAGCTATATTATGTACCAACTGCTGATTTTTGCTGGACCCTTTAGCTAGATGTTTTTCTAAATTAGTTTTGACTAAATTGTTTCGCATGAAGCCCAAACATGCTATTCTAATCTGGATGTTAGATAGGGTCTGATTGGAGATTTCCTTGTTCATTTGCTGAACTAAATGTATGCTATATCTAATGCACAGTATTTTCTGTTATTGCTGTGCATCGTGAATTTAGAAGGCCTAACTGTAAATGGATTAATCAAGTTGAAATTCTTTAGAACATTTAGTTAACCAGTGTTATTGGGATATGCTTACCAAGTGATTTTGAGATTGATTTCAGTGACTTTAGCATTGTTAATATAGGGAAATAAACATTCTAACTTTACTAAATGTGTGGTTATTCATGATCACATGGGTCAAGGTGTGTGCATTTACTGAATTTTTAGAAATTCATTGATGTTCTATAGTAATGTGATTAAGTCAAAGGGAAGGGATTGTGATGGAGTTATCCTAAGTCAAGTCAAAAGGTTAATGGGCTTATAAAGCGTCCCCTGGTCTATTATTGTAGAGACCAGATAAGGACCGAAGCGCCAGCAGAAATGGTAGCAGAGTGGGATGGTTATTTCACTAAGCGATCTGCCACAGAGACTTTCCTGTGATAAAAGAGTTGATGGGTAGTCCTTGTACAAGATTGATCTGATTCGTAGTTCAGTAAAAATGGATTATTTGGATTTCAATGATGCAAAGTGGAGAGAAAATGTGTCCCTAAGAACCTAGTGTGACTTTCCTGGATCTCTGGAGATTGCCAAAGCTTGTTTAAAAATGTTCTTGGCATTCTAGTGACCGGGTGTGTGTAATAGATTTTGCGCTTGCATAGCTTAAGCAAACCACAGGTGAATTGTGATTTTTGTGAGGGTTTAGGGAGCTTGTGTACTCCAAAATGAAGTTGTTTAGGGAGTTTGCGTACTCCAAAGTGTGAGAGTAGGGAAGTTGTTGAAGTTCACAGGCGTGTGGCGCTTTGTGCTCAAACATTGTCCACGTGGTTGTTGATATACGGGCCCTGCAAGGTCTAAGACTCCGAAGTATTAAAAAGTGTATGAGACTTGTTTATGTTGTAATTTGTCTGTTTAATAAGTCAATCGGGTGTGGTTGACAAACTCAAGAGTAAGTGTTTCAGTGCGTGAGAGGTTTAGACTGAAATTTGGCGAGTCCTATGTGCACCAGGACAGACCCAATGATCAGTCTGGAGTGAAATTTGCAGGTCAAATTTTGCTTGCAAATCTAGGAAACTGAGAAAGAAGGAGTAGCTGTTAGAGCGAAAGGCCGTCAGTGAAAATTCTGTAAGGTTTCCGAAGTGATTGTGTTAAACTACCTGTAGTAAGCAGACACATTATTGTATTGAATTTTATTTAGTGCTTGCAATAGTTTGCATTCATTTTGTACGGATCTGAGTTAGAGACGACGAGCCGGAGGGCTTTCTCAGCCGCTGTACATGTGAGTGTGAGTGACATCGTTAGAGCCGCACTGGGATTGGTTGGTTAGTGAGAAGGGTAGCAAACGGATTGGTGGAGAACCGTGAAGCGCGATTGGTTGAGAAAACAGTCGAAAAGGATGTTGGGATTGAAAGTCACTTCTTTATTTGATTGAAAAGCAGAATAGGTTACAGAAATGAAATTTTAGATAGCATTGAAAAGTGACCTAAGGTGAGATGTGTATATACCAGCTAGTGTGGGAGAAATTACACCTCCAGAAGGTACACATGCTTATACCTTATTCGGAAAGCTGGGTGCTGCACCGTGTCTTTGGATGAAACAATGGTGAAAAGCGTCAGAAAAGGCCGGGAGCTTAGCTTTTCCTGCCCATGGGACATATAACTTGAGAACTTTAAAGAATTTGAGGATGGTACTGTATGACTTGAGACCCCCTCTGAGACCTGCACATTTCGAAGCATTAGCTATATGGGAACTAGTGGCCAGACAGCAACAGCAGTTGAAGTTTGAAAGGAGGATGAGGAAAGTTGAGAAGACTTTAGCAAAGGCTAGATGGGATAGTGAACAGATGTTTTGCAGAACTGAGACTTTGCAATGGATTAGGTTGTTTCCTGCAATCACCCAAGAAAATGGGAGTAAAGCTAGAGAGAGCAGTAAAAAGAAGGGTTCTTATCCTTCTGACGACAAAGAGCAGACAGAATCTAGAATGTCTTTGACTCTTAATGAAGACTCAGATGATGATGAATTAATTTAGCAGTTCCTGAAAAATCGTTCCCCACCATATGCAGTCCATGAGAAAGATTCAAGTACCAGTGTAGATCCTACAGCCCCAACACCAGTTGAGTCTACACAGAGTCAGGTACAGGTCAGTCATAGCATTCAGAGTGTTTCTGTAGTACAGATGCCTCTGCCACAAACGGGCATACCAAGAATTTATCCTGATGTGTCAACCGTGTATACTGCAACAAATCTAATAGTGCATACAGGACAGGTTTCTCAAAAGCCAACTCTGGTTCAAATGGAATCCACACCGAATTTAATATTTCCAATGCAAGCACAAACAGTTCATGGATTCACCCCAATAGCAGGTTCTCAGACAGAAATGTCTGCCCTAATAAATCAGAATACAGGAATTATGTTCCAGAAAGAGTCAAATACTAGAACAAATCCACATGCAGTATCTCTGCCAGTTACCATAGGTCCAGTCATACCACTGTTTGCTCAGGGAACTAATGTAGGCAATGAGCGGACAACTTTCAATCAGTACATAGAAAGGGAAGGAAACAATGAGAATGCTAAAATAATGACCCCCATGGGACCAACATTTGATGGATCAGGTCCATTGATTGATTTAGGGTCTTTTAGAACTCGCCAAAATAATCAGACAAGGTTCGAGACATGTCCACATCCGAGTGTGGTGACACTGGAAACCCCAAGTTTAACTTTACAGCATGTGCCAGGTAACAATAATAGTAGCATTTCACTACAGGGTTTGACAGCTCAGCAGTTAACTGAATGGTTGGAATAGCTGAGTAGCACACAAAGTGATTGCAGTGGCGGAAACATTCTGACTTTGACCGGACTAAAACTAGAAGCAGAAGAGCTGATTGAGGGAACAATGAGATAAAAAAAAATTGAGTCATACAGGGAAGAGGAGCCGCGTTATTTATACCACCGATCCACCCACCAAGGCAGGATGCAACCACGTAAGATGCATCCTCCTCAACACCCGCTCCGTCCACAAGCACGCAGTAGAGCTATGGAATCTACTCGACTCAGCCTCCCCAGAAGTCGCCTTCCTGACCGAGAACTGGATGAACCCTTCCTCAGCGCCTGACGTTGCCATAGCCATCCCGGACTGCTAAAAGTTCACCCGCAGGGACCGCTCCAACAAACCAGGAGGAGGCATCGCTATCATCCACAAGAACACCCACAGGATCACGACCAGCACCGAAGACACCCTCAGCACCGCCAAACACCTGCACTTCCAGATCCAAACTGACCCAAACACCACCCTCTAAGGGACCCTCGTCTACAGGCCTCCCGGCCCCCAACAGCAGTTCAGTGTCTCCATCACCGACATCATCAACACGCACGCTCTCCATCCACTGACTACATACTCCTCGGGGACTTAAAAAAACTTCCACCTTGAGAACACCAATGACAACACTGCCACCCTCCTCGACAACCTCTCCAACCTCGGCCTCAAACAGCTCGTCATGACACCGACCCTTTCTGCAGGACACACACTCAACCCTATTTTCTCTGCCAGCAACCACGTCTCCTTCAGCTACACCACCGAACTCCACTGGACAGATCACCGCTGCATCCACTTCTCCTTCAAGAAACCCACAACACACCACCACCCACAACGGATCCCCCATCGCAGTTGGGACAAGGTCACTGAAGACCAACTTATTGCGACCCTTTTCCGGAACCCACCAATCGACACCACTGATACTGACACAGCTGCCCGCAACTTCAGGCAATAGATCGACACCTGTGGAAATGCTCTCACCCCGATCAAGAATTCCTCCAACAGACGCACCAATAGAAGGGCCTTCTGGTTTAGCGCCCACATCCACGAATATAAGCAAACGTGCCGTAGACTCAAAAGAACGTGGCGCCAAGATCAGATTCTGAACAACCACGCAGCCTTCAATAACGCCATCCGCAGATTCCACCAACTCATCCGAACCACCAAGAGAACCACCATCAAAGACCGAATCAACAACAATGCACACAGCCACAAGGAGCTCTTCAACAGCGTGAAGGAACTCTCCAACCCCATCTCCAACGCCAACGATATCCCACATCTCAAGACCTCTGCGACTCTTTAGCCTCCGACTTCCACTGCCAGATTGCAGATATCGATGACAGCTCCAGCACCCAGACCTCCCGTCAACCACCAACATCACAGATTCACCTCCGACCAACCTCCTGCTCTCCTGGACCCCCGTCAACGACAACAACATAATCGAAATCATGAACACCATCCACCCCGGCTCTCCATTTGACCTCTGCCCTCACCACATCCTCAACAAAGAAAGCTTTGTCATCGCACCCCAACCACGGAAAATCATCAACAGCTCCTTTGAGTCCGCCACCTTCTCAGAGAGCTGGAAACACGCCGAGATCAACGCCCTCCTCAA
This sequence comes from Pleurodeles waltl, assembly GCF_031143425.1. NCBI lineage: Eukaryota > Metazoa > Chordata > Amphibia > Caudata > Salamandridae > Pleurodeles > Pleurodeles waltl. Next base: position 761,195,421 of record NC_090438.1, read on the forward strand.
AAAACCCAAGGCAGACCCAAAGGACCTCAAGAATTTCTGGCCTATCTCCCTGCTCTCCTTCCCGGCAAAAGTCATAGAGAAGGCTGTCAAAAGACAACTAACCCGCTTCCTCGAGGAGAGCTGCACCCTGGACCCTTCTCAATCTGAATTCCGCAGCAACCACACTACCGAAACTGACTTTATCCCTGCCACCGATGACATCAGAACCATACTGGACAATGGTGAAGTCACGGTCCTCATCCTCCTGGACCTCTCAGCTGCATTCAACACAGTCTGCCACCACACCCTATGCTCAACCCTTCAGCAATGCAGGAACCCTGGACTGGGTCACCTCCTTTCTCAACAGCAGAACCTAGCGAGTCGCTCTCCCCCCATTCCTCTCGGAGGCCACCAAAATCATCTGCGGCATCCCCCAGGGTTCGTCCCTCAACCCGGCTCTCTTCAACGTCTACATGGCCCCGCTCGCTAACACCGCCCAATCCCACATCCTCTCCCTCACCGAGGACTCCGCCAAGGCCAACCTCCATGAAGGAATGAAGGCCATCGCCGAATGGATGAAGAACAGCTGCCTCAAACTCAATTCGGACAAGATGGAAGTCCTCATCTCCAGTCCACCCTCTCCGCATGGGATGACCCCTAGTGGCCTGCCACTCTTGGAGCCACTCCGACTCCCACCGACCACGCATGCCACCTAGGATTCAACTCCGATTCCTCATTATCCATGACCCAGCAAGTCAACGCCATCTCCTCCTCCTGCTTCAATACCCTCTGTATGCTCCGAAAGATCTACAAATGGATCCCCACCGAAACCAGAAGAACAGTCACCCAAGCCCTCGTAAGCAGAAAACTGGACTACGGCAGTGCCCTCTACGCAGGAACCATGGCCAAACTCCAGAAAAGGCTGCAACGCATCCAGAACGCCTCTGCATGCCCCATCCTGGAGATCCCCCGCCACTGCCACATCAGAAGCCATCGGATAGACTTGCATTGGCTCCCAGTCAACAAGAGAATCACCTTCAAACTCCTCACCCACGCTCACAAAGCACTGCACAACACCGGACCAGAATACCTCAACAGACGGCTCTCCTTCCACACCCCGACACGGCATCCCTGCTCCACTGACCTCGCACTCGCAACTGTCCCAAGCGTCTGCAGAACTACAACCAGTGGCAGATCATTCTCGCACCTCACCGTCAAGACGTGGAACACTCTTCCCACCCACCTGCATAAGACCAAAGACCTCCTTACCTTCAGGAAACTTCTCAAGACCTGACTGATCTAGCAGTAGCAGCACCTCCCCTGACCCTCCTACCCACCTCAGCGCCTTGAGACCCTCACGGGTGAGTAGTGCGCTTTACAAATTCCTGATTGATTGATTGAATCATGGTCCAGATTTGAGTTCTGTTCAAGGTGCTGTGCGGGGAATGAAGCGATTGTTACCATGTCACAGTTGGGGAGGCCTGAGACATTGGAAAAGGGGAATGTCCAATGTTAAATCAGGAGGGAACTGTTCAGAAAACGAATTAAGTAAATTCCTTTTCAAATTCAAGAGGTCCAAAATTGAAAGGCCAAAATCTGAATTTCCAGAATAGTGTGAATCCAATGCAAATCTTCAGCATGTACAACAAGTGCAAATGCCAAGATTTCAGATACCAAAGGTACAGGAGATGCAGCCTCAAATGCAAATGGTACCTAGACAGAAAATTCAAATGCCTCAAGCCACAGTGGAACAGCAACCTGTGATGCTTCCTCAGCAGGTCATGAGTCAAAGGTTTATTCAGAATAATAACACGGTACACCAATTCCCATTACACAGTGAGAATGAAGCGAATGATGACTGGGGAAATGAAAGTTTGGATTGAGAGTGTGAGTTAGCTGCTTCCCTAGAAGTAGATCAAAAGGGTCCATATGTGAAGGGAAAGGTGATGGGTCACAAAGTCTCAATCTTAGTTGACACCGGAGCTCCACGCTCCACTATGAGATCAGCAGAAGTTCCAAATTTACCTCTTTCGGGAAAAACAGTGCAGATCGTAGGAGTAGCTAATCAGTATTTGACAAACCCAATTACAAAACCATTCCAGGTTAATATTAGGAACTTTGAGGAACTACACAAGTTTGTGGTTTGTGATTCAAGTCCAGTATCCTTACTGGGAAGGGACTTAGGCCCTCATTACAACATTGGCGGTATTGACCGCCTACCACCACAGCGATGGCTGTCAACATACCGCTGCCGTGGGTACCACCTGTCTACGCGTATCATGACCACCGACGGTATTCCGCCAGAATGCTGGCGGAACACCGCCGATGGTCATGGCGGTGGATGGCGGTAAGGCAGCGCTGCTGACAGCAGCACCCCCACGCCAGCAAAACACCGCTGACTGTATCATGACTAATGATACAGCCTGGCGGTGTTTTGCTGGCAGACGCTGCTGCTGACAGCAGCGCTGCGGACCATCTCCAGCCGGAGGACCCCCTGCGAACAGGTAAGTCAGGTTCTCTGACCGGAGAACAGGTGTGGGGGGTGTTGCGTGTATGTCGGAGGGGTGTGTGTATGTTTTGGTATGCGTGCACGTGGGTGTGAGTCACGTTGGATGTATGCATGATTGAGTGATTGTGAGTGTTGTGTGTTGTGAATGCATGTGTGTGACAAGGTATGTTGGTGTGTGTTGCGGTGAGTGGGTATGTATGTGTGCATGCATGGGTGATGGTGGGTATGCGTGTGTGCATGTGTGTATATGGGTGCACATATGGGTGTGTATATGTGCGGGGCAGGAGAGGCAGGGGGAGGGTGGAGGAGAACTCTTGGGAGGGGGCGGATGAGACCCCTATCAGTGCCAGGGAAGGGATTCCCTGGCACTGATAGCGCCTACCGCTATGGTTTTCGTGGCAGTAAGTTTGCCACGAAAACCATGGTGGCAGGCTCGTCGTAATCCCGAGGGTGGGATTGTGACGGCTGCCGGGCTGGAGACCAAAGTCTCCAGCGCCCGTTACCACCCTGGTGGTCAGTGTGTTAAAGTGGCGGTCTTGGATGGCAGTAACCGCCAGGGTCAAAATCCCATTGTTTTTACCGCCGGCCTGTTGGGGGTATTACCGCTGCTTTAACACCAACCGCCAGGGTTGTAATGAGGGCCTTACTGTGCAAAACGAGATGCCTGATTACTTGCTCAAATGATGGAATCGCTATCCAGACAAATAGTGATGATTAAGAAGATTCGCCTACAGAAAAAGAAAGAGGTGTAGTGAATGAAGAGTATCCTCTGATTAGTTTCTTTCCTGTTTTCACATTGAGAGATTTTCCTTCTCACTTACAAGGAACAGTCAAAATGAGAGTATGGGATTTAACAGGGAAAAATATTGGGTTGATCAAAGGGGTTGAACCAGTTAAAGTCCCAACTATTTCAAATGCGATTTTCCCCCAGATACCCCAATATCATATGACAGAGGATGTCATTGAGGGAGTAGCTCCTATAGTGGCAGAATTTGTGAACCAAGGAGTTTTGAAAGACGTTTTAAGCAGCCCATGTAATTCACCAATAGTGGGGTTGTGAAAGCCATGTGGGAAGTTTTGAATAGTTCAGGACCTGAGAAAAATCAATGACACAGCAATCAAATATTGTCCAGTGGTGCCAAATCCAGCAGTCATTCTGTTACAGATTCCATGCGATGCTGAATGGTTCACGTTAGTGGGCTTGTCACAAACATTCTTTTCTGTACCTCTCCATGAGCATAGTTAATTTCTTTTCTGTTTTAAAATGTTGGATCTAGTTTACTGTTGATGAAGAATTTCTCAAGGATTTTCTGAGTCACCTTCCATTTTCAATCAGATCTTCAAAAATAATTTGGAGTAATTGGAATTACCTTTCCAATTGATATTAGTCCAATACAGTAATGACCTATGGATTGAGTCAAAAACCAAAGAAGCATGCAAACACAATACTATTGCTTTATTGAATGACTTAGGGAAGAATGGACATAAAGGGGGTTATTACAACTTTGGAGGAGGTGTTAATCCGTCCCAAAAGTGACGGTAAAGTGATGGATATACCACCAGCCGTATTACGAGTCTGTTATATCCTATGGAACTCGTAATACGGCTGGTGGTATATCCGTCACTTTACCGTCACCTTTGGGACAGATTAACACCTCCTCCAAAGTTGTAATAACCCCCAAAGTGTCCCCAGCAAAATTATAGTATTGTCAGCAACAGATTAAATACTTAGGTCACCAAATTGAGAAAGGGGCAGGAAAAATCTCCAGAGAAAGGGTTACAGCCATATTGCAGATGAATCCCCCATCCACACAGAGAGATGTGTGAATGTTTCTGGGCATGGTGAGCTATTGCCATCAGTGGATTCCCAACTTTGCAGTTATTTCGAAACCATTACAGAAGCTGACACAGAAAGATGTTACCTATCCCTTAGAGTTAGATCAAGAGTGCATGAAAGCTTTTACAGATTTGAGAGAGAGCCGGTGCCAAGCCCCAGCTTTGGGAGTGCCTGATTACACAAAACCCTTTATGTTGTTTTGTCATGAGCATGATGCATGTTTTTTGTCTGTCTTGACTCATTTCATGGTGGTGTAATCCGCCCAGTAGCAAATTTTTCAGCTACTTTGGATCCTGTCACAGCAGCTTTACCAGGTTGTCTACGGGCAGCAGTTGGACAGGGTCTCACTCAGAGTAAGTGCATAGTGATGGGACATCCTTTAACTGTCATGGTCCCTCACTCTATAGAGGTTTTGCTCACAACGTCCAAGGCACAGCACCTGACTAATGCAAGATTAACGAAATACAAGACCATTATCTTGGGAACGCCTAATGTGACTACAAAAAGGTGTACAGTGCTTAACCCAACAACCTTACTTCAAAATGAAATTACTGAGATTGACAATTTGACAAAAATTTAGCAGGGTCTGCCTGATTTGTGCATGAAACCAAGACCTGATATTCACGATACTCAATTGGAAGAAATGACTAAATTGTCTTTGTTGATGGTTCCTGTTTGAGAGATGGTGTGGCAACACTGAAAGCGGGATATGCTGTACGCACAATTTCTAGTATTCTTCAAGCATCCTGGCTTAAAGGAGTTTATTCCGAACAAGTGGCTGAATTAGTAGCTCTTACAAGAGCCTGCTATGTTTCTGCACAGCTTCAAGTTACTGTCTATACCAATAGTCAGTATGGATTTGGAATAGTCCATGACTTTAGCCAGCTATGGTCACAGAGAGGTTTCATGACCTCTTCTCGTTCACCAGTTAGAAACAGAGAAAGAATACATGAATTGTGACAACCCATACAACTACCTGAAAAGATTGCTGTGGTAAAATGCAGTGCACACTCAAAATCACAAGATTTTGTACCAATGGGAAATGGATATGTGGATCAAGTTGCAAGGTTTTGCACATGGAACTGTATATTGTTCAAAGATAAATGGGAGCTGTTGCAAGAATATTAAGAAAGTGCAAATTATGCTTTACAGGTAATAGATACACTAGAGGAACTGAAAACGCTGCAAGAAAAGGCAGACAGGGAAGAGAAACGGAACTGGGTGAAACAGAAATATCTAGCGGAAGGATGACTTGTTGGTATCAGGAGCGGGACAGTTGGTTTTGGCAAATTTCATGTTGACTCAGATGGCAAGATGCTATCATGGTCAAGCACATGCTGGGAGAGAGGAGATGATCCGAACTTTTAGGCAGTTCTGGTACAATCCAAAATTTAGACAGCCAAAGCAATTTGCCACCGCTATGTCATCTGCCAGCAGATAAATGTGGGAAAAGGGACTGTGGTTAATATGATCCACATAGGAAGATCAGGAGGTCCATTTAGGAGAATGCAGACAAATTTCGTTGAGATACCAGTGTGTGGAGGATTGAGATATGTGTTGGTGATTGTTTGCATCTTTGGCCATTGGTTGAAGCTTACTCTACACAAAGAAATTACAGCCTCACAGTAGCAAAGTTACTACTTAGGGAACTAATGCCGCAACGCTTTGGTTTCCCGGTCTCTTTAGAGTCGGATAGAGGAAGCCACTTCAGTAATGAAGTGAACAAATTGCAATGTTCAGCCTTGAATATTGAGCAGAAACCGCATTGTAGTTACTTTTCTGAAGCGTCAGGACTTGTTGAGCAGATGAATGGTACTTTGAAATCCAGAATAGCAAAGATGATTGCATCCACAAACCTGAAAAGGCCATAAAGTGTCCCCAGCACTTGTTCTGATGAGTACGAGAAACACACCCGACAGGAAAATTGGATTGTCACCGCATAAGATCCTCATGGGCAGAGCGATGAGGTTGCTGGCAGTTCCTGCAAACGCTGTTGTGAACATAACAGATGATATGGTATTGGACTACTGCAAAGGCCTGGCTGATGTGGTTCGCTCCTTCTCTCATCAGGTGGACGCCACCACTCTACAGCCATTGCAAGATCAGAGCCACAACCTGAACACTGGTGATTGGATTGTGATCAGAAAACACGTGAGAAAGACGTGCCTGGAACCTCAATGGAAGGGTCCCTACTAGGTGGTACTAGTTACTACCATATCTGTGAAGTGCGCTGGAGTTTCGAACTGGATCCATGAAAGTCATACTCAGAGAGTACCTTGTCCTCTGGATAATGAAAAAGGGTTGTTGAGAGCACCAACAACTTCCAGACCGGCTCCAGAGTTGGAAACAGGGGAAAGAGAAACCAAAATTGACTCTGAACAGACTGGAAGCAGTTCAACTGCTCCTGTAGGAGGCAAATCAGAAGAAATACAAGAGAACAACAGTGGACCAGCCTCGGCTGAGGTAACAGGAGAATCTAATCAGAAGAGGACTTTCCAGAAGCAGACGGTCTTGAGAGGTAAACAGAGCAAAAAGCAGGTCCTGAAGGTGAAGGAGTTAAGGTGGGTCAAAGCCAGAATGATCTGACTCTTCCGGAACCAAAAGCGGGTACGTCAAGAGGAAATCCTGCAAAACTAAATGAAATGAATAAGAGCATTGACAAGAGGTCTACTGAAAGGTGATGAGTGGCCAAAATTACAAACAAAGAGAAAAGAAGCAATCACTATACCAAGAATCGAGGAAATAGTAGACACAACAAGAAAAGAGGATTTCAGAGATGGAGAGTTGAATAGAGATCGCAGACTGAAAGGAAAATGTGTTGCAAATAGAAGATACACTGGTCCTGAGTGGGTGTTTGTAACAACAAGTGAATGGCAGCATGAATATTTATTTTTTTGTTTTGATAGAGATTTTCCAGGTCAATATTTTGGCACATGAAGGAAGTCAAGGAACTGAATTGTGTGAAGCTGTAGACTGAGAAAAGAGAAGAGACTGTTGAAATTAACTAGAAAAGACTTTTGAACCTGATTTGACAAGCTGCTAAATCGATTTTTGACAAAGCTGCCTATTTTGACAAAGGGTCCTGGAAGAAAGATTGAAAGCAGTAAATAACCGCCAGGAGAAGATTGAAGATTTTGTTTTGTTTTTTACTTTTGCTGCATAGCTATAATTTCTTTTTTTCTCTTCTACTTTTTGATTCTTCACAGACCATGAAAAACCAAAGTCAGCAAGGCAGGAATAAAAAGTGCTGTAAATACGTAGGTATTGGTGTGGCAATTGCATGTATGATCCGATGTTTGGTGATGATTATGAGTATAGCATTGCTTGATAAAGTTGTGGCCAACCATACCACATCTTCAGGAACAACACGTGCGCTCACAGCTATACAGAGGTTTAGGTTAGATGAAAAATGTTTACATCCAGACAACCAAGGGGATCTTTCTTCAAGTGTTTTCTATCGCTTATTGAATGAGTATGGTGAGACAATGAATGCAAAAGAATGTTATGTGTGCACCCAAATCCCTTCATCAGTAGAAGGAGTTACTTACCATAGTCTACCCCTTGCTTATGACATAAGCTGTAGTCTGTTACTAACAAGATTCTATTACCAAGAGTATTTTCAATATTTCTTTTCTAATTATGATGTTGTATTTTCATTTGTTCCTATTATTACATTTTGGAGTAGAGTAGCTAAAGAAAATAACATAGAGTTAGTGCGAGGATTCTTTGAGCCATCATTAACGTTTGGAACTGCATATCCCACCGTAACAACTTGACATGCTTGCTTACCCACTTTAGAAAAGAGCTTTTTAGATCAGACAGATGACAGGAGAAAGGCATTAAAGGAGAAGTTAGACAAGGGCTTAGTAAAAAGGATCTTTAAGAATGATTATGCATTTAATGACACAAAGACACAAGAGAAACTAGCTTTAGATGCCCAACACAAAGGGAAACTTTGTATATATAGGCCAAAGTCTAGTACTGATACGCTGTTTGTGGAAACGAGTGAATATAGGCATGTGTTTTTGTTTTAGAGCAAATGGACATTTCTGTTAAATGGACAGGACCCATCGATTCCAGGCCTATATTACATCTGTGGACAAAATGTATATTACCATCTTCCGAGAGGATGGTACTTGGGAATAGTTTTCCCAAAGATATTTAAACTTGAGAACTTAATTAAGTTACCAAAAATGAAAGTCACATGACGAGCCGGATGATGTAAACGGAAGAAGAAGAACCAATCATTGACATGTGAATGATAGTTTAGTAATATCACAGATTTCGATTTAGGCTTTTGGTGGACTAACTGTAAATGTACAATTTTCTAACCAATGGAAATGTGGGAAATGTTTTGGGTAATTTTGACTTAACTGCACTGCACATAGGAAGAGCTTCACTTCTTCGCCACTTCATCGTCGACATCACTTCATACCCACTTCTTCGCCCATACCTAGACTTTGATGGCTATTAATTAAATGCTGCCATTAGAAATCCGCTTTATGGTTCAGACTACGTAGAGCCGTTTTGTCTGAACTACCCCCTTTCATTGCCCTTTGCTGATGCAGACCAGATGGATGCCTAGCTGACGAAGAGAAATTGCAGATTGTCGATCCATATTGAGGAGAGGTATAACATGTTAATGTCTTATTTCAAATGTTTTTAGCTTCATTATGTACCAAATGCTGATTTTTGCTAAACACTCTAGCTAGATGTTTTATCTCAACTGGTTTTGACTAAATTATTTTGCATGAAACCCAAACATGCTATTCTAATCTGGATGTAAGATAGTGTCTCATTGGAGATTTCCTTGTTCACTTGCTGAACTAAATGTATGCTATATCTAATGCACAGTATTTTCTGTTATTGCTTTGCACCGTGATTTTAGAAGGCCTAACAGTAAATACATTAAGCAAATTGAGATCCTTTAGAAGATTTGGTCAACCAGTGTTATTTGTATATGCTTACCAAGTGATTATGAGATTGATTCGTGTTACTTTAGCATTGTTAATATAGGGAAATAAACATCCTAACTTTACTAAATGGTGTGGCTATTCATGACCACATGGGTCATGGTGTGTGTATAAACAGAATTTTGAGTTATTCACTGATGTTCTATAATAATGTGATTAAGTCAAACAGAAGGGCTTGTGATGGAGTTATCCTAAGTCGAGTCAAAGGGTTCATCGGCCTCTAAAATGTCCCCTTATCTATTATTATAGAGACCAGATAAGGACCGGCGCATCCGCACATACAAACTAGCAAACAAAAAACACCTCCAAGAGATGCAAAGAAAGAAAAGAAAAAGCATAACTCTACATCTGAACTTAATCAGCAAATGGCTATTATCAGAGGGAACCAAAAGGAATAACCAAAAAGTGATAATAATCACTCCAGTTAGCCGGCCCAGCAGAAAAGTCAAAGAACCTTTTCACACAATTAAGTAGCCACAATTAGAAAATAATAAAAGAAACAGTGCGATCAGATACCATCATTCTTAATCTCTGCAAATCACAGCATGTAACTCAACAATGTATTGGCAGGTGTGAAACCATACTGCAAAAACCAACAGTCATTTAAGCATCAGCAAACCATAGTTTTAAGCCCAAATACCAGGGATGAAATCTGAAAATCACATAGTCCTGATGCTGTCACTTCTTTGCCATCTGATCAGCACACTAATGCTTTTGCAAGCAACTGCTCTTCCTCACTCTGTAAGTCAAAGAATCCAACACAAGGCACTGAAAAGCACGTAACACAACAAGGCACTGAAACCGTCAATATTAACCAGTCAAGTGCGAATAACATTTTACCAGAAAGTATTTGGGATCACAACCAAGGGAATCATCCCTCTATATGGCTCTCTGGCACAATATCATGGTAGCAATATTGCGTCATGAATATTGTTTACCACAATATCGTTATCCTATACTTTTAATGTTAGGTACCAAAATATCACAAAAAGATGTCATTCACACTAATAATATTCAAAAATATACAAAAATATAATAAAAAAATAATAAAAATAAAGTTTAAATTAGTAAATATTGAATTATTTTATGTGTTAATTTAATATAATGTAAATGTATATATGTATATATTATATATATCTCTATATGTATATACTTATATATTTTACATCATAATTAGGAAATAGAATTATAGAATTAAAAAAAACAGATAAATTCAGCACTTATAGAAAGAGTTATTTCAACCATAACTTGTGGCCTGAGGTGTCTGTAACTTGTGCCCACACCATGCAAATTTTTTCTGCAATAATTTGACTGCTCATGTTTCATTGGTATTTTTATTGACATTATAAAAGTTGACATGAATGCTGTAATATCTGGGGTAATTAGAAGTGCGTGGCGAGGAGGCGAGTTATAGTTACCTTATGCCGCGAGTTATAATTACTTGAAATACCTCTAACCATAAAAAAGTTTCATTTTCTGCTGCTACAGTCTTCAGCAACTGCTCGCCTCGCTCTTGGTCATGCCAGCTCCGCCATCCTCCACATCCGATATTCGCTGCTCAGCAGCGTCCAGCTTTCTACATTGGTCATCCAGGCACTCATGCATCTCGTCTAAGCGCATTGAAGAGCAAGTCAAAGGAATTAAAGCCTGCCTTCAGCTCCACCATTATTGCTGAGGTCGCCTCCAGCTGGGGGGCTGTGATTACACCACCTGACGGATCAGAACCAGTTGAGTCTTCCACCCCTTAACACCTGGGTGTTCTGGCAGGGTCAAACGTCATTTGGCACTGTTTAGGGTCTAAACGTCCCATCTTGAGACAGGGAAGATCTAGGCTATACAGAAAACAGGGTGGGCAGGAGGGAGCAGTTATTGGCTGGCGGTAGGCCATAGGATGTTTAGCAGAGCTGCAACAATCAAGGCCAACCACACTCTGCAGAAATATAAAGTCCTCAGCAATGAAGCGCAAAGTGAAAAAACGGGGGGCAGCGAAGAAAGTGCTGTATTGAGAGCACTATGGGTGCGTAGGCCAAGGATTCCTGAGGTGGTCTAGGTCAATGGATCCCCAAGAGAAGAGATGGCAACCATGGTCCACATACACCTCTGAGCAGCAGTAAAAAATCTCTGCATGCAATCAGGCACCCACCACCCCTATAATGCCCATCAGGCCTGAGGGGTCCTGCCTCATAATGTGGCTCCAGTGGGTGAACCGCGCAAAAGGGCCCTCAGGGAGACACAGCCCAGGATAACTAGACTGACCTCAGGTTCTGCTGCAGCCTGTTCCGAGGATGTACAGCCTGTGCAAGGCTCCAGCTGGTGCAGCCTTAGTGCCCCGCGGCAGCGCCATCACCAGAAGGGAGCGGGAGGCAGATAGGCAGAAGTCTTTCACCAGCGACCATAGCAGGCTCAAGGCAGCAATGAGGGCAGTCCGCAAAAGCCTGGCATGCCGTGGCCCTCGTCCTCAGACTCAGCCGCAGCCCCTGTCACCGCAGGGTGTCTGAGGACCCCGTTAGGCTGTGATGACTGGCTGCGAGTTGCCTGCACCCAAGCTTCACAAGGGCTAATGCCCAGTTGTCTGTAGGGGAAACTACAGGGCTAAGAAGTGGACTATATTGCTGCTTGCCTCAGCTGTGAGTGACGCCCTCCTCAGTCTGGACCGAGACCAGGAAAACAATGCATAGAGAAGCAGCTGTTTGGTGGCAACGGACCTACTGTATGGTTGGCAGCATGGCTACGGGTGGGCTGTGGGTGCACGTACCTTCCATGCTGGCTAAAAGTTACCCATTCTCTCTTGTCACTGCTGGGTCGGTATACTGGGGTAGGGGTTAGGATATAGCTGGGACAAGGATAGAAGGGGTGGAGAGGGAGCTACCCCTCTGCTTGTGTTACAACCACAATGGGGTGCAGAGTGTATGTGCGTGATATCTGCAGGTCAGCTTCTCTGTGTTCATGCCTATGTCCTAGGGTGCAGTTTGTGGGTCACAGAGGAACGTAATCACAGTCATGAGGAGTGATTGTATGCTTTTCCTGCAGCACACTCTGCTCGTGCTGCTACTGTGCGATGCATGATCATGGGAGGAGGGGCTCTGCAGTGTCAGCACTCTGTCTGCAGCCCTTCTGACCAACGGAAGCTGTGAACTTGGGTTTCAAGGATTCACACACATGTGATTTAGGGTCCAAGGTTTTGAGGAGGTGGATGGTGCAGCTTGTTTCACTGTGTCAATGCCTGCCATTCTTTAACACATGTAACTGTGTGTCCTGTGGATGAGATGTGAATGCCCCCACCTCGAAAACTAGTATTTGTGTTGATCTGTACTCAGCCCTCTTTAATCCAAGCAGTTTGTGAGCCTCGAAAGGCAGATAGGTTTTCGTTGGGTTGAGCTGGATCGACATGTGTGTTCTTCTCTATCTTCGCCACCCCCTTCCACATTTATCTACGGGTTGGGCAGTGGGAGTCATGTTTGGATGCTGTGTTAGGAGAACTTGCACATAAGTGGCTTAATGCTATCAGAGGAAAAGGGTTGTGTGCATGCCAGCTACCAACATCATATGTATGCATAAGTCTGTTTCATCAGTGTGTTTTACGTTCTTATGCAGTCTATTTGAATCCAAGCTGTGTAAACGGCCTGTCTTCGAAAAGAATGATTCTTGTTGTGAACTCCGATTTGTGGGGTTAAACATATGAAACATTTCGGCGCAGGACGATAGCTCTTCTGACTTTCAGATAACTGTTTGATCCAAGTTTGACACGTTCACAGTTTAATGCATTCTTCTGATTTCTCTAGTGTTTCTTATGTCTTGAATACAGCTCAGTGGACTAATCACTTCTCCACATTTTGTTGCGATGCCTTGGCACCTATATAATTGGGCCAAAGCAGACACCAAGTACTGAATGGTCATGGAGCCCGTATTAACCTCTTCTCATGCACCTAAGCAGGTTCAATTTACTGTTTGCTACTAGAGGTTTTGGGAAGGTTTATACCAATGTTGAAGACTTGAGTCTTCATCGTTAGCAGCCTGGCTCCTTATACATTCACCTGCCCTTTGACTAGAGAATAGTGATGAAGCGCCTACCTGATTTTTAAGGATGACAGGTAGGGAAAATAAACCAGTTAGTAAAAGGGCATAGATGTTGAATATTCCTCAAAGCAATCCGAAATGTAGGTGTGTTGTGCACTGTAAAACACTGGCTCTGTTCCAGATGTTTCCAACGTGCACACCATTTAACTGGTCTGCAGTCATTGAAGGTGATGAAAAGCCTAACCCCTGTCATAAAAATGGTTATGAGTCTCAAAAAGAGATCGGGGTCATTCTGACCCTGGCGGTCCGAGACCGCCAGGGCTAGTATGACTGAAAGCACCGCCAACAGGCTGGCGGTGCTTTCTTCCCCATTCTGACCGTGGCGGTAAAGCCGCAGTCAGACCGCCGGGGCCGGCGGTTTTCCACCATTTCTGCCCCGGCAGCGATAATCCGCCAGGGCAGCGCTGCTTGCAGCGCTGCCCTGGGGATTATGACCCCCTTACCGCCAGCCTGTTTCTGGTGGTTTTCACCACCAGGAAGAGGCTGGCAGTAAGGGGTGTCCAGGGGCCCCTGGGGGCCCCCGCACTGCCCATGCCACTGGCATGGGCAGTGAAGGGGCCCCCTAACAGGGCCCCAGACAGCTTTTCACTGTCTGCCTAGCAGACAGTGAAAAGCACGACGGGTGCAACTGCACCCATCGCACGGCCGCAACACCGCCGGCTCCATTCGGAGCCGGCTTCTGTGTTGCGGCCTCATTCCCGCTGGGCCGGCGGGCGCAAACTTGGTTTGCGCCCGCCGGCCCTGTGGGAATGTCGGAATGTGGGCCGTGTGAGTGCGGCCGCATTGGCGGCCGCATGGCGGTTTCCACCTGGCGGGCGGCAGTAGCCGCCCGCCAAGGTCAGAATTACCCCCATCATCTCTTACAACAACATTCTGGGAATATTGAAACCATTCAATGGAAACTGTTCTATGACTCAGTACTGAACCCATGCAAGTATAATGCCATTTAATCCTGGGTATTCGTTTTTGCCTACTTTGCATGAGCTGTATTTCACTTAAACAAACAACCTAGCCCTCTCTACCTTCCTTTCTATCTATTCTGTGCAGGTCTCATCCCTATCTATTCCCCATGAAACATAATTCCACTACAAAAATACACTTCACATCACACAATTCCACCTCACACAAGTCCACAAGTAACAATTCCAATATAACCCACATAATTCCACTCCATATCACACACACATCCACTACACTCCAAACTAAAACACATTGGTAAAAGACATTGGTGGTCATTACAACCCTGGTGGTCGGTGTCAAAGCGGCGGTAAAACCGGCAACAGGCCGGCGGAAAAGAAATTGGAATCACAACCATAGCGGTAACCGGCAACATAGACAGACAATTTAACACTCCGGCCGCCAAGGCGGTACAAACAAACACCACGGCGGTAACGGCCAACAGACAGGCGGAGGACAATGTATCTCCCACAGAATTACAACAGTGCAATCCGCCACCTATTCCGAGGCAGATTCACCGCAAACAAAAACACGGCGGAAACAGGACTTGGAAGGGAAAACGCTCACATCTACACACCCCACGAGGAATCAGGACGCCATGGATCCTGAGCTCCAGATACTGCCAGCCTTTATCTTCCTGTTTCTCTACCAGGAACAACAAAGACGGCGGCGAAGACCACAGTGAGTACTGCACCTACGACACAGGGGAGGGGGGAGGGAAAAGAGAGTGACACACACACGCAACAGCCCCACCCCCACCCTCACCCATGACAACACACACACTAATACATCATGATACATCATGATACATTGCAGTTACACCCCCAACCCCCGCCTGGAAGAATGCAAGGACAAAAGGAAATTAGTCGAATGTTTGTAATATATTCAAATACATGAATCAAAAATATATACATATATAAAGATATTCACAATATAAACAAATATATACACCAAGAATTCAAGTCCAAGGGATTGCACCATCATAGTCCGTGGACCACTGGCCCAAAATGCATGGGAGAGGCCCACACTCAATACAAGACAGAGAGAACACTGCTGGGGCATCAGATAGAAATAAAATAGGTACCTCAGGGGGAAGGGGAGGGGGGGCACCTCAGCCAGATGAGTGTACGACGCCAGATCCACGAGGGGGCTCCATGCCCACTGCTTTATCCTGGGGAGTGCAAAGCCACAGTCTCTCAAGTCTCTACAGTGGGTGGGTTGCCCACTGCTTTATCCTGGGGAGTGCAAAGCCACAGTCTCTCAAGTCTCTACAGTGGGTGGGTTGCCCACTGCTTTATCCTGGGGAGAGCAAAGCCACAGTCTCTCAAGTCTCTACAGTAGGTGGGTTGCCTACTGCTTTATCCTGCGGAGTGCAAAGCCACAGTCTCTCAAGTCTCTACAGTGGGTGGGTTGCCCACTGCTTTATCCTGGGGAGAGCAAAGCCACAGTCTCTCAAGTCTCTACAGTAGGTGGGTTGCCCACTGCTGCATCCTGGGGAGTGCAAAACCACAGTCTCTCAAGTCTCTACAGTGGGTGGTTTGCCCTCTGTTTTATCCTGGGGAGTGCAAAGCCACAGTCTCTCAAGTCTTTACAGTGGGTGGGTTGCCCACTGCTGCATCCTGGGGAGTGCAAAGCCACAGTCTCTCAAGTCTCTACAGTGGGTGGTTTGCCCACTGCTGCATCCTGGGAAGTGCAAAGCCACAGTCTCTCAAGTCTCTACAGTGGGTGGTTTGCCCACTGCTTTATCCAGGGGAGTGCAAAGCCACAGTCTCTCAAGTCTCTACAGTGGGTGGTTTGCCCACTGCTTTATCCTGGGGAGTGAAAAGCCACAGTCTCTCAAGTGGATAACAGTCTCCACTGGTTCTGGAGGGGGCTTTGTGCCCAGAATGCTTCATCCTGCCAAGGACTGAGGTAGTGGATGCCTTTCTCCACTGGTTCTGGAGGGGGTTTTGTGCCCAGAGTGCTTCATCCTGCCAAGGACTGAGGTAGTGGATGGATCTCTCCACTGGTTCTGGAGGGGGCTTTGTGCGGTAGTGAATGCCTTTCTCCACTGGTTCTGGAGGGGGCTTTGTGCCCAGAGTACTTCATCCTGCTCGTGGCGGCCTCAGTAGCGTTGGAGTCTCTGCGCTCACTGGCCTGCGGTGCTTGTTGCAGAAGTGTCCTGTTCAGCGGTGCTGGTGGCGGCGGTGTCCTTGGCAGCAGTGCTGGTGGTGGCGGTGTCCTGTTCAGCGGTGCTGGTGGCGGCGGTGTGCTTGGCAGCGGTGCTGGTGGTGTCCTGTTCAGCGGTGCTGGTGGCGGCGGTTTCCTTGACAGCGGTGCTTGTTATGGTTTTGTCCGCCATGCAGGTTTTCCCAGACTTGCCGGTTTTACTGTGCCCCTTCCCCACCTTTGATGGTGGCGCAGCTGTCTCCACACTCCCAACTGTACCCCTGGGAGCAGCATTGGTGGCAGATTTTTTTCCTCTCTCCTGCCAGGCACTGGCCAACTTTTTATGCTTTTGAGGTGGGGACTGTCCGTGCTCTGGCTCCTTGCCACACTGGCTGCTCTGCTGCCTGGTGCACTCCAGAAGCCGGTTACTACTGGCACCACTGTTCCCGCAATTGTTGTGGCTGAGGCACTGGGTTGGAACCTGGAGAGGCGGGCCCTAGGAGACTGAAGGGGTGGGGGAGGTGAGGGAAAGAGGTCAAGGTTGCACAGGAAAAGTTTTTTGGGCACACTGGGACGGGTAGATGGAGGGGGTTTGGGAGTGGAGGAAGAGGTAGTGGTTGTAAGAGGTGTACGTTTGGTGACTTTGGGCGAAGGTTCATGGGCTGGAGGCTGTCGTGAGGTGGATGGCTGTTGGGTGGGTGTGTGGCTGCGTTTGTGTACCTTGGGAGGTGGGCTCACAGACACACTGGGAGAGGACACAGGGGATGTGTGAATGGTAGTGGGAGTAGGGGTGGTGAGTGCACGTGAGCGGGGTGTGGTGGTGGGTGTGCTGGTGATGGAGGTAGTGGCTGACGATGTAGTGCATGCAGGTGTGAGTGGAGACGAGACAGGGAGGGAGGAGGGAGACGAGGAGGAGGGGGACACAGTGGAGGCAGTGGATATTGGTATGTCTGCATGTGTATGATGCTTGCGTGAGTGCCTGGGGGATGTGTGGTGCTTATGTTTGCCTGAGCTTCCCTTGTGTGTTGACATGTGTGCATGCTGGTCTGATGGTGTGCTTGGGATAGGCTGAGGAACAGGAGTTTGGGTCTGGGTGGAGGAAGTTGGAGGGGGGAGGCTAGAGACAGGGACAATGGCTGCCATCAGTGCTGAGGCCAGAGTCTGAAAAGCTCGCTGTTGGGCTGCCTGACCAGAATTAATGCCTTTCATGTATGCATTGGTTTGTTGCAACTGCCACTCTACACCCTGGATGGCATTCAAAATGGTAGACTGCCCAACAGTGTTTGGCTCTGTACACAGGTGGGGTGGGGTGCCACAGGGCCTGCCTTCAGAAGGGACCTTGCCTACTAAACTCGCCCTGGCCTAGGGGAACCCACAGCCCACCTCCCCCACCCAGACACCTACAATGCGCACTGAATTAGCTGAATGAGAGTGTACTCACCCCATTGTGTCTGCTATGATGCTCTCAAGCGCCCATCCAACTCCGGGTATGCCACCGCCAGGATCTGGAACATCAGGGGGCTCATGGTGCGACGGGCACCCCTCCCACATTGGGAGGCCATCGCCAGCTGGGCCTCCGCCGTCTTCTTGCTCCAGCGGCGAATGTCCTCCCATCTTTTCCGGCAGTGGGTGTTCCGTCTGTGGTAGACCCCCAGGGTCCGGACTTCCTCGGCGATGGCATGCCAAATATCCTTCTTCTAGTGGGCGCTGACCTACAGGAATAGTACAGGGGAAAAGGAGAAGATATAACCGTCCGCACCGTCACAGTCATTGGCCCGCATCCCTACCCTTGCCATGACGCACATGCACTCACCGTTGTTTCATGCACGCCTCATTCTCCCCCCATCTTTCATCCACACCACTCCAAACAGCCATTGCCCATACAGCATGCTCACAGTGTACTCACCTGTTTGTCTGGAGGACCGTAGAGTAGCGTGTACTGGGGAGGAACCCCATCCACTAGTTTCTCCAACTCCTCCGTGCTGAAGGCAGGGGCCCTTTCCCCAGACACACGAGCCATTGTCTCTTCCAGACTGAGGTCACAGCAGCACTTGCAGTGTAGGTCCTCTCCTGTCGAAGATCAGGTATCAAGTGATTGAACAGAGAGAAAATGGCGGGCACGTCTGTGGTAGTGCGTACCGTCACCGCCAGCGTACATCGTCATTGGCTCCTGGGACCCATAGGGTCCAATGTTAACCAATGCAGGGTTGCGGCACGGTCTTAGACCGCCTACCGCGATGGTGTAAAACCCCAGCGCAGTTACCTCATATCCCCTTGTCCCACTTTACAGGTCAGACAGCCGCCATTTCAGGGGCCCACATGGCATTATTTGGGACTGCATCACACATATCTAGGCCTTGCTTAAACACTAATACAGCCACATGTCGATTTGCAAACATTTTCCGATTAAGTTGTGTTTACGTATCTCAGAGTTGGTTGACTCTCTGCTCGCTGTTCTCCTCCATAGGCAACGTCTGTTGGGGCAGGTGAGGAGATGGCGGCATCCTCCGGTGTACAGACCGCTGGTGGACCTGTCGACAATGGAGGAGCGGCATGTAATTATCACCTACAGACTTTATTGTACCACAATCCTGGAACTGTGTGCCCAGTTGGAGCCAGACCTGATGTCGGCTATCCGCCATCCCACAGGAATCCCCCCTCTAGCGCAGGTGTTGTCAGTACTCCATTTCCTAGCAAGTGGGTCTTTTCAAACCACAGTGGCCATAGCATCAGGGATGTCCCAGCCTATGTTTTCCAACGTGTTGTCCAAAGTGTTGTCTGCCCTGCTGAAACACATGCGGAGCTACATCGTTTTCCCTCACGTGGAGGATTTGCCTACAGTGAAAGGTGACTTCTATGCCCTGGGACCTATCCCCAACATCATAGGTGCCATTGATGGGACACATGTGGCCTTGGTCCCCCCACGCAGGAGTGAACAGGTGTACAGAAACCTGAAGAGTTACCATTCGATGAATGTGCAAATGGTGTGTTTGGCCAACCAGTACACCTCCCATGTGAATGCCAAATTTCCTGTCTCAGTGAATGACGCTTACATTCTGAGGAATAGCAGCATCCCTTATGTGATGGGGCAACTCCAGAGGCACCGTGTGTGGCTATTAGGTGAGGTCATGGACCCTATACAGTGTGAATACGTGTCTGGGTCTGGGGATTTCCCTATGAGTTAGTGTGTGTCCAACAGTTGTCCCTCGCCATTTGCAGGTGACTCTGGTTACCCCAACCTGTCATGGCTACTGACCCCTGTGAGGAATCCCAGGACAAGGGCAGAGGAATGCTACAATGAGGCCCATGGGCGAACTAGGAGGATTATAGAGAGGACCTTCGGCCTCCTGAAGGCCAAGTTCCGGTGCCGCCATATGACAGGTAGATCCCTATTCTACTCACCAAAGAAGGTATGCCAGATCATCGTGGCCTGCTGTATGCTTCACAACTTGGCTTTGCGGCGACAGGTGCCTTTTCTGCAGGAGGATGGTCCAGATGGAGGTGTTGTGGCAGCTGTGGAGCCTGTGGACAGTGAAAACGAGGAAGCAGAAGAAGAGGACATAGACAACAGGAACACGGTGATTCAACACTACTTCCAGTGAGACACAGGTAAGAGGACAACACTGCCTGCTACATCTGATTTAATTCTACTACCTCTCATCTGTCTGTCATTTTCACACAGTGTATGGTCACTGAGTTGTCACTTTCCCTTACGATTTCACAGATGTGGGTCCCACTGAGTGACATTTGCTTTGTTTCCGCATGGAATAGAGCTGTGTGACATTGGCATGTTGACAGTACAATGGACATTGCTATTTCCCTCAGTTATTGCAAATACACAATTGTGAAAGCAAAGGCTGACTCCAGATTGTTTTGTGATTCAAGGGTGTTTATTTAAGTGCTAAATAGTGGAGGGGGTTGTAAAATGGTCAGGGGTGATGGTGGAGGAATGTCCATGGCAGAGTACAGTCTATTAGTCTCACAGGTGCATTGTCCAAAGGGGCATAGGAAGACGAGCTTGGGCAGTTTAAGTATGGACAGGGTGACACAGTGGGACAGAAGGATGACATTCAGGGTGGACTCATTTCTTGGCGGGGGTCTTGGCATTGTTCTCTGTCTTTGTCCTGGATCTCAGGGACCGCTTGCGGGGTGGTTCTCCATCTGCAGGGGATGGGGTGCCGGTGTCGTGGTCCTGTGGTGGTGCCTCCTGTCCACTAGCGCCGGTGGAGGTGGTGGGCAGTTCATCGTCCAGGCTAGTGTCAGGGGCCCCTTGTTGTGCCACAGTGTCCCTCCTGGTGTTGACGAGTTCCTTCAGCACCCCTACAATGGTGCCCATGGTGGAATTGATGGATTTTAGTTCCTCCCTGAAGCCCAGATACTGTTCCTCCTGCAGCCGCTGGGTCTCCTGAAACTTGGCCAGTACCATTGCTATTGTCTCCTGGGAATGGTGGTAGGCTCCCATGATGTTGGAGAGGGCCTCGTGGAGAGTGGGTTCCCTGGGCCTGTCCTCCCCCTGTCGCACAGCAGCCCTCCCAGTTCTCCTGTGTTCCTGGGCCTCTGTCCCCTGAACCGTGTGCCCACTGCCACTGCCCCCATGTCACTGGTGTTGTTGGGGTGGTGGGTTAGCCTGGGTTCCCTGTAGTGGTGGACACACTGCTGATTGACGTGTCCTGGGGACAGAGGGATGGGCCCGCTGGGTGGGTGCTGTGCTGGTGTTTCCAGAGGGGGGTTGCTTTGTAGTGGCCTGTGCCAGTGTGAGGGGAACCGACTGTCCCAAGGTGCCAGATGGGCCAGGCTGGTCATCTTGATCCAGTTGGACAGAGCTGCTGTCATCACTGTGGGCCTCTTCTGTGGGTGGAGTGGACATGTCTGGACCCTCCTGTCCGGTGACGTTGGGTAGGAGTCCTGCAGGGGTGTAAAGGCATGATTATTGCATCCGTGTGTGCCATGGTGTGCAATGCGTGGGTGACCCTGTACCCCAGTGCTTGCATTCCTGTGTAGGACCTTGTGTGATAATGGTTTAGGGGGGTGTATGGGTATGTGCATTAGACATGCTTTGGTGATGGGTGTCCATGCTTTGGTGTTACATGCAGGGCTTGGATTTGGGATGTGTGGTTTGTGATATTGGGACATACGTGAGGAGTTGGAGTGATGGGGTGAGGGCGAGGGTAGGGGTATGTGATAGCATGCAGGTGGGTGGGGGATGAAGTAGTGAAAGATTTGCCTTACCAGAGTCCATTCCTCCAGCTACTCATGCGAGGCCCTTAGGATACAGTATAGCCAAGCCCTGCTCCCCCCATGTAGTGAGGTCTGGGGAGGAGGTGGGGGTCCGCCGCCAGTCCTCTGAACCGCAAGGTGGTATCTTGAGACCACGGAACGCACCTTCCCCTGTAGGTCGTTCCACCTCTTCCTGATGTCATCCCTAGTTCTTGGGTGCTGTCCCACTGCTTTGACCCTGTCTACGATTCTTTGCCATAGCTCCATCTTCCTAGCTATGGTGGTGTACCCGGATGATATCCTCCACCATGACCCTGAGCTCCTCCTCAGAGAACCTGGGGTTTCTTTGCGGGGCCATGGGGTGGTGTGGGTGATGTGTGGGGTGGTGTGTGTTGTGATGTGTGGGGTGATATTTAGAGGTGTGTTGTGTGAGGTGCTTGGATGTTGTGTGAGTGATGGGGTAGGGTGCCTGTGGATGTTATTTTTCTTTCTGGTGGTGTCTCTCTCTGGCCTTCTGTCGCAATTTTTGACGTAAGGGTTTGTGGGTGATGTGGGTGTGTGTTTTATATTGTATTGGATGTGTGGGAGTGGTGTGTGTATGTGTATCAGGTGTGTGTATTTCGAATTGTCCAATGTGGATGTGTTTTGTAAATGTGTGTGTATTTTGAGCGCGGCGGTGTGTACTGCCAATGGAATACCGCGGTTGAAAGACCGCCACGTGGATTCGTGGGTCGTGATAGTGTGGGCGTATTCCTGTTGGCGGGACGGTGGAGGTTTTGTTACCGCCAATTTATCACTAACCTTTGGTGTGGGGACTTGTGTGGGTGTCTGGATTTTGGCGGATTCCGAGCTGTGGGTCATAATGACCGTGGCGGAATTCCACGGCCGCGGCGGTGTGTTGGTGGTCTTCTGCATGGCAGTAAGCAGCTTTTACGGCCAATGTTGTAATGACCCTCACTGTCATTTACAACAAATGCAAGACCTATTACATTGCAAATGTTTATTATTTCTGTCAGCCAAATGTCCCATCTTGCTGCTTAGGTATAAGAAAGTGTAACAAGTGCACTGTTTAACTTCTATTCCTGGCCCAGTTTAATGACCTTCTGTGCCAATACCTGTGCCAGTTGTCCAAAGGGGGAAGCCAGGAGTTACAGTTGCGACTCCTGGCAACCCCTAAATGTCATCCATGGTCAGAATTTTCCAAATCCTGAACAAACTTATCTTTGTGCAGGAGTGAAGATTATGAGCTGAACAGAGTTTTCCATGGTCAGTGATTATTGGGTCTGGACCTTTCATTATATTTCGGCAGGTCGAACCTTTTGGAATTTAACAGGGAAAAAGAGTTCAGTTTTTACAGTGAGATGCAGACTTTTGGTGTAGGAAATACCAACAATCTCATATTATTCCCCAAAACCTCAGCATATGTGTAATTTATCACACCCAATAAATTCCAGTCCCTGGGAAGTCAGATTTAATTGGATCTGAGCACAGCATCTACTGTCCGGGCTACTCGTAGGCATGGCCTAAGCCTCATGGATATGTCTGACAGACAGGAGAATTCAGTCAAACTCGGCTCCCAGATAGGAAAAAGAAGATATTTTTGTTCTAGGACTTAGTGAAAATTATTTTGAAGGTGTATAGAAGAACACCTGGGGATCAACAAAGACTACTTTGGAGGGTTGCAACTGTTTAGAAAAATTAAATATTATTAGCAGATTATTAATAAAGTATGTACATAAGAAAGCAAGAAGTAAAACTAAAAATATTAAACCTCTGTAAATATGAATGAATTCGAAATTGGAGTCTAAAAATTAAGTTGATATCTTTAGCTTGATTCATTGGAGCAGCTCACATACAGTATGTAAACAGAATGTAGCATAGGTGTTTGGTGACCTCAATTGAATTATTAGTATCTGCTGACAAAAGCAAGCATATATTAATTACTCATATTCCTATCTTTCCCTTTATCTACTCCCTCCTTCAATCTTAACGTGTACTCAACCAGTCTGATTCAGAGAGTGTCCTCACTTCACTCCCCTTTCCATACAACCCATCAACGTACTTACTTGAAACCATCAATATTCTCCCCAAGAATTTTCTGTTTCTCCATAGATACAATATTATTGAAAAACAATCCCATTAAAATCTTTAAACTGATCTCAGACATTACATTTGATTCACTCTTTTTCACTGAAACATGCCTAAGTGAGGTCTCTGTTCTTCCTACATTTCATAAAACCCTAATGAAAAATTATTCTAAAAATAAGCCTGGGGGACGAGTAACTGCTGTCCACAAAAAGCTGTACCTGTTAAATCAATTGTAGAAACTTCTACTCTAGAATGTGAAATTCTGCTTGTTTAATGCTCTCTTACCTATACTCTTTTTAACTTATCTGCAGACCTCCAACAAGCAATCTTGTATTTGCTGATGACTTTGTAGAATTTGTTTTCGAGATCACATCGAAACAGCCCAACCTCTCTATACTTTTGGAATTTGATATCTGGTGAGACAAACTTGGAGTGCCCATAACCAAATGATTGATATCCAAACTAGATTGGCTGAATCAATACCAACCAGTCCCTGGTCCTGCTCACACAATTGGGCATACACTGGAGACAGTTTTTATCATCAAATCCCTTACCCGGGCTGATCATGCTATAATTAATTTTTATTCAATGTAATTTACAGTCACAATCCATAAAAGTGCAGGGGCATGGAAAAAACTGGTTGCTTTCCCCTTCTAAGCAAAACCTACTTCTTTCTTTCTTAATTGACCAACATTTTCAGTTCAACTGTTCCACCATTAGCTGACAACCATCTTTAACCACACCATCTACCAAAGACCTCCTCAACTGCCTATGAATGCCAGAAAGTTAGCTGAATGACAACTTTAAAATCTAAAAAACAGAGACTCTTGGGAGACATTAGAAAAAACCAAACAACTCAAGGGACAAACTGATACTGTGATGGCACTCCAAAAATGTAAACTCTAATTCCTGATCTTTATCTCTAAAACTCTCCTCAACCACTCCCTGAAAGGTGCCCAGTTTCAGAGTGAGCAAAAGCCTGTCTAAATCAAACCAATTAAATAAAACTAGTACTAACCCAGTGGTCCCTTCTAACTATCACCCAATTTGCACTGGGCCCACTTTGGAGCAAAATAATAAAAAAAGACCTGGCCGAATACAGTTATCAGAATTAATCGGAGAATAAAATCTCTCTGACATCCAAATAGGAGTCCACTTTGGTTGGAGTAAGGGAATTTGCAATCATTTTGACATGGTACTACATCAAGAAAATGGTGAACTCAAATGGATTACTATTAGTTAAGTCTGTTATTTGGCTTTATCATCCTCCAATGATTTGGTCAACCACCCTTCTTCGTGCATGAGACTTGATTTTATAACCACATAGGATAATATTCTGTGCTGGAATCCCCGTTTTTGACAAGGATCCCTCATACCAAACCTTTCTGTTTTTTGCAGTACTTCTTTTCCCTTATCGGCCTGAGTTTCTCAAGGATCTACCAGACCCACCCTCCTCCCTAATATCAACATTAGCCCACTAACAGAAATCATCTTCTACAATGTCAACTGCTATAATCACACAACTGAACACAAATTATTTGGGGTGGGTGATATACTCCATTGGTGGAATCAGTGGAATTTTGGCCACCGAGCATTACACTTGTAACGTGGATTTCCAGCCACATTCAACCAATCACCGCACATGGCACCGTTTTTTCTCACTTGCGGTTCGCCATCATTAATTTGGCAAGCGTGAGCAAGATTTTGCAGTGTGCTTTTTGATTGCTAGGAGGGCACCTGAAGAAATTTCCCCACCCCAGGATGTCGTGGGGAGTCATGATCACCCACATTCAGAAAGATGCTGTTCGAGCAGAAAACTTTACAGGAGCAGCAGCAAAATCAATTCGAGAAGCAGTGTCCTCTGGTGCGGTGTGTTGTGCTTTTTCCACTAATTTTTCAGCGCAGAACAAGCTCCTGGTGCTAAAATGTGCAAAAGCAGTGCAACATGCATATTTCCATCCATCCGTGGAACCCCATGGAAGCTTGTGGCATTTTCATGTAATTACGCAAAATTCCACCAAGTGAAACTCCATGTGATCCACCCGCCCGTGACAAATTATGCTGTCTGATCTTGATTCCTACTCCTTCAGCCCATGGTTGATAGCTTTCGCTCTTTGGATGCTAATAATTTACTTGCATTTAACTCATAAAAACAACTGTGATACTAGCTTGTAATAAATGGACTCACAGCTACCTAGTCTCCATCTGGCCATAAGTGTTTGGCCCACTTACATGCTGACATCTGCCAATAAGAAATGTAGGCAGAATCATAGATGCAAACTTCTCCTTGATCATGTGAATCAAGTTACATGGGGTCAATTTTATATGATGAAATGCCTACATTGAGTTTTCCCTTATCTAGTTAGTGTGCACCCCAAATATCAACACCAGAGTATGGATAGGACACAACATCGAGGACAGAATATCAAAAATGAAATATCAACAGGTAAGTAGGTCTCAATTTTGTATATGAAACTACACATATACGTACCGTGGTCATATAAATCCTCAAGGTATGTCAATGTGGAGTTAGGAGTAGTGTATGTATACTTTGCTATATGGACGTATCTTTTGATATTTTGTCTCTCAATAGGCTGTCCTCAAAATTATTTTCTTAATATTTTAATTTTAATTTTGGTTTTACAGTGTGGAAAAAACAACATCCACGTTCTGGTGGCATATGACTCAGTTAAATTGTGGTTAGGACAATATACCGCTTCTTCAGTAGAACAATCCTGCTTTAAGATATTACATCTTAACTTTCCCTCCTGGCTGAGACCACCGACATTGCTTCCACACTGTACAATCCCACCACATATGGGCCTAACTACCCAAGGTTATGTTGAAATCCCTTTGATATAGTGTTTCTCCCTGTTCCTACACTTACCCATAGTGTTCCCTTCACTTTTCCAGATTTTGGAATAATTTATAGGTCAGGCCCCACTCTCTTTGCCTCCATATACATACCCATGCCTGCAAGCCATTGCCTCATAGTTGCCAATTGTGACCTACCTTACAATTTGGCAACGTCCCTCTTTGCTAGCATAAACTGTAAGTGACAAAAAAGGAGATGGGTACGCATAGTGTCAACGTCGCTGCCGATTCCCAGAAGGATACATTCAATATTTTTGCACCATGATATTCTGGGGGTCAATATTCAATAGTACAACAATCTAGGTTTCCATTAAAGAGTACAAATGTCTTTACTGTTGTTACCTATTATCTATCTCTTACTAACTGTATAGACTCAGGAACTCCTCCCATTTCACAATTAGAGTGAATACATAACACAGCAGCAAACAATTCTTTACTGTATACCAGGTCTTGCATTTCACCTGTCTGTAAGTCTTAACACTGGCTGTTGGTGGCTCGGTGCATCACTATAAAAACAATGCAAAGTTCATCAGCTATTTACAACTCAGGAGCTATCTTCATTTAGCACAAATTAAATATTTATCACTGAACCAGATCTCTTTGATTTAGCCTGGCTCTTCTCTTGGCAGTGCTCTCCTTTTATATGTCACAAACTGCAAGATAGGAACACATTATCTGCAAGAATAAGAAAAATTCAAAAGCATCAGGAATTCATGACATCATTGAAAATCTGGCTCTTTAATCACTCACAATTATAGTTAATTCCAAAGTAAAATGGTAGAAGCACAGCTGTACCTATGTGAATGTAATCCCTCAACATCTCGTACATAACCACATAGTGCCAGCACTGTACTTTATTTAGAGCACATATCCAAACCTCATACACCTCACTCTACACCTCATATAAAGGCTTCATTCAAAATCCTGTAAATTCTTTCCCTTGAAGGTGGCCGTATTTATCAAGCTAGACTTTTTAATTAGTTTTTAGCAAGTCATATTATACCGTGTGGTCTACAAATTATTTTATTGTATTTGATGGAAATCATATATGGTATATGACCTTGATCCACTGGTGCAATCTCACAGATAAACATAAGTATACATATAGGGCACTGTGTTGTCTTCTGCGTCATTGTAAAATCTCTTCCTGGCCAAGGAAAGCTTCACATATTTACAGACTTGTCCAGCTTGTGGTTATTTGCTGATGACTTCAATACCATGCCACATGTCTTTCCAACACAACAAACAGAACACAAAGCATTAATGTAGCAAGATTGTGGTTTTAGAATAATATGAATGTATGTAAAAATGATTGTTCCAGTTGATTATCAGTCTGAAGAAGATAAGCCCATATGTACTAATGAATTTGATACCACAAATACAAAAACAAACTTATATCACACAGGTGGTGTCTAGGGTTCAACTGGGTGGAGTTTAGGGTCTGATAAGATATATTATTCTGTGAAGTATAGTCATTTTCTCTTTACATCTAATTCCCACTGCTCAAGATGAGAGGTTGAGTGGTAAAGGAAAATCCTCTCATCTCTGGAGGAAGCAATGCATATTTATGAATTTTTACTTTGGTAATTTCCTTAACCACATGGCAGTGTGGTAAAGGATATTACTATGATGGATTATCTTCCAAATGTAACATTTCCATCAGATAGAGGACATTTTACATTGCCACTCAACTCTAAATATAGCCCCTACAATATAATTTGGACAACCCAGCTGAAAGTGTGAAGTTTCAAAACATCATCTCATTTGTGGAGAAACATCTGGTGGTTTTAAAGACTGCTGCGTTGATTAAGGCATCCACTGCAGAGATCTGTGTTTCCATAACTACAGATTTAAAGGTTGTTACACTTAGACCCTCATTATGAACATGGCGGTCTGGACCGCCATGACACTGGTGGCGGTAATTACCGCCACCGGCATGACGGCCCAGACCGCCATATAATATTCGTGGTAGAACTGCCACTTTTGTAACTCCGCCACTGCCAGGCTTCCGCCACCAGCCAGCCTGGCAATGGTGAGTTACATATCCGACAGGGCAGAGCTGCAAGCAGCGCTGCCCCCCGGATAATGTTCCATGGTTCCACCAACATTTAAGGGCTGGCGGAATGGGTGTCTCAGGACCCCCTGGGGGCCCCTGCACTGCCCGATTTATGGGCAGTGACATGCGCGACGGGTGCTGCTGCACCCGCCGCACTGCTACATGGCCCCCGCCTCCATGTGGAGCCGGAATCAATGTACAGGCCCTGCATTCTGCTGGGCCGGCTGGTGGAAACACTGTTTCTGCCCACCGGCCCAGCGGAATGTATATATTGTGGTGGGTGGGATCTTCGGCGCGCTGGCGGTCTTTTGTTGACTGCCAGCACCGGACTCAGCAGGTTTCCCGCCGAGTTCATAATGAGGGCTTTCATCTTTCATCTGTATGAGATTAATAAAATAAGAACCAAGACATTGAACAACAATAAACATCATTGATCTATAAATAGCACCAAGATACTCCTTTGGGTTAACATGCTCTCGACAGATACATTGCTTATGTTATGGCATCTCATGTGATGACTATTACACCATGCTTGAGCAGCATGTTGGAAATGTTGCCACAACATGAGGCTATCAAATCAGGAATGCATTTCTAGTATCCACTTGATAAGTGTTTCTAACATGCTGGTAGAGTTGCTCTAGCATGTATTGTACAGTAACCTAAACGTTGCCTGCAAGATTGCCATGATTTTCATGGTGGTAATGCAATGAGGAAGCCAGCCTAAAATAGACAGCCAGTATCTCACCATTTTTAGTCGCATTGGGTTCCTGATCCCCATACTTGTAGTTACAATAGGACAGACAATTGCAGAGGAGAGCAAATGGACTTCTAATTTAGTTTTTACCTATTTCCCATTACTGTTCTCTTCAAAATAAAGTCCTTACAATATTCTTTGGTTGTGTTGACTCAAAATATGTGGAAATGTCGATTTTATGAAAGAGCTACATGTGAGAGATGGAACATTAGACAGCATCAGGGAGTTGTAGGTCTATGAACACATTCCCAGATTAGCAGTTCTGTGAACACTTTCTAAGGTTGGCAGGACTGTTCCAGTCATGAGTACTATGGGCCAGATGTATCAAACACTTTTGCGATTGCAACGGGCCGATGGCAATTTCAAAAATTTTGTTTGATATGTATCAAGTCCAATTTGCGATTCGGTAACTTGTTACCGAATCGCAAATTGGATTTGTGACTACATACCAATTCGGTATTAGGAAGGGGCGTGTCAAGGGTGTCCCTTCCTAATACCGAATCGCACAGGTATGTATGATTGTTTTGTGACCGTGAATGCGGTCGCAAAACAATTGCAGTTAGCACCAATTACAAATTGGTGCTAATCCATTCGCAAAGGGGAAGGGGTCCCCAATGGACCCCTTCCCCTCTGTGAAAGCATGCAAAAACATTTTTTAAGAGCAGGCAGTGGTCCCACGGACCACTGAATACCCTTAAAAAATGAAAAGAAAACTTTCAATTTTTCTTTTTTAAACGCATCCCGTTTTCCTTTAAGGAAAACGGGCTGCGTTTAAAAAATAAAAAAAAGAATGCTTTATTTAAAAGCAATAACAGACATGGTGGTCTGCTGAGCCCAGCAGCCCACCATCCATGTGATTGTAGCCATTCGCAATGGGCCACAAACTGCAACCTAAGTCATGAATATTAATGAGGTAGGTCCATTTGTGAGCCCTTGAGAATCGTTATATGAAACTCCTGGAGTTTCATACATTCCAATAGAGATTACTCAACTGTGTTTCGCAAAAAAACGCAATTTGGTAATGCTAGCGCAGATGTTTTAATAAGAAATTATAAATGAATGTTTATGTATTTTCAATGAGTTTATGTCGAAAATGAAATAACGTAGAAAAATAATGCACACATTTGAAAATGTGATCTCTAAGAATGGCCACTAATATTAACGAAGTGTACTAATCAATGATTAATACTTATGAAATACTGAATATATGTTAGACTAATGCAGTAATATGTCATTTTAAGGGTTATGAAGTATGCTTTAGCTTTATTTATTGTAGGCCTTAATTTAGTGAGTGTCGTGGCCTATTTTGCCAGGCCTCATGCAGAAGTTGTATTTCTTAGCGTTTAATAAAAAATGCTGACCAAGGGAATTAAACTGTAAAATGTCTATTGTTTGAATGTACTCATAAAGGAAGCTTTTCGTGAGAACTGACTGCTAAGAGATGATATTCTTGCTAATGCAACATTTTGGCCCTCATTACAAGATTGGCGGCAAATGCCGCCTACCGCCACAGCAACGGCCGCCAACGTGCCTTCGCCGTGGCTACAGACCGTCCATCGAATTATGACCCTAGACGGAATTCCGCCAGAAGGCTGGCGGAATTCTGGCTACGGTCATGGCGGCGGATGGCGGTAAGGTGAAGCTGCTGCCAGCAGCAGTGCCTCACCAGCAAAATGCTGCCTACCGTATCATGTCCCATAATATGGCCTGGCGGTGTTTTACTGGTGGACGCTGCTGCTGGCAGCAGTGCCGCATCCCATCTCCTGCCAGAGGACCCCCTGCAAGCAGGTAAATCGGGTTCTCCAACAAGAGACGGGGGGTGTCGTGTGCATGAGTGTGACTGTGTTTGAATGCGTGCATGGGTGTGTGCATGAGTGGCTGTGTGCGAATGCGCATGTTCTGTCATGTGATTGCGTGTGTGCCTGGATGTATGTTCGTGAGTGTTGCTGTGAGTGTGAATGAATGTATGCACATGTGGGTGAAAGTGTATATGCGAGTGTGTATGGGTGTGTATGTATGTGCGTGTATGTGTGTGTGTGTATGTGGGGGGGTTTGGATGGTGAGGGTGAGGGAGGACTCGGGGGAGGGGCGGGGGAGACCCCTATGAGTGCCAGGGAAGGCGTTCCCTTTCACTAATAGTGCCTACCGCCATGGTTTTGGTGGTGGTACAGAAACCACGGAAACCATGGCAGTGGGCGGGGTCAAAATTCCATGGGTGGCCTAGTGACGGCCGCCGGGCTGGAGATTGTAGTCTCCCTGCCAGCAGTCGTTACCACCATGACGGTCAGTGTGTTATCTTGGCGGTTTGCCTTTGGCCAAACTGCCAATGTCATAATGGGGAGGGCGATTTACCACCACAAATACACTGACCACCCTGGTCGTAATGACCCCCTCTATGTGTAATGTGTGTGAGACTGACTTTCCTAGGACAAAAGCAATGAAGATACTGACTAGAGTGGAAGCTGCAACAATATTGTTACCTGACAAGCCGGATGATGAGGACATCGCAAGGCGAACAGATCAACAGTATGAGAATGGAGAAATATTAGAATTCATAGATTTGGTATAGTAGTCTTATTGCACAGTGTGAACATACACTTGACTGACCAATAGGGAATTAGGGGATAGTTTAGGTGACTTTGATATAACAACGCTGCAGATGAAAAAGACTTCAGACTTTACCAGATTTTGAGATTTTTAGGAGACTGTGGGAGAGACTGATTATTCTGATAGTCTTGCTCATTGGGCTCATATTCCCTGACTGAGAGCCTGATGCCTTGCTGATTGACTGATGTTCTATGGACGAAAACTGATTCTGCTTGCGCACCTATACCGAGGATAGGTATAAATTGAAATGTGATCATTATGCAAATTTGCTTTTCCTTTCTAGGTACCAACTGCGCTGGTTTGTCTATGACCCTATCATAGTTAGATGTTTCCCAAATTGGTGTTGCCAAATTGTTTTGAATGAAGCCCAACATTCTGATGCTAATCTGATGTTATTTGAGGATTCTGACATATGACAAAAGAGACTAATGCTTGATGGATTTCTCTGCTTAACTTCATGTATTTTATCTCGTTGACGCAGCTAACTCTGCTACTGATTTGCACCGTAACCTTAGAATGTGTTGTAGTTCAAGCTTAGATTAGATTGTGTTTCTTCCGCCGCTTTGGACAACCAGTGTTGTTTCTGTATGTGTTTCATTTGATTTTGAGATTAATCCACATGACCTTAGCGTTGTTAATATAGGGAAATAAACATTCTAAACTTTTACTAAATGTACGGTTATTCATGACTGAAAGGTCATGGTGCGTGACAATCACTGACTCCATTTGGTTATCGATTTTATTGATTCCTAATGATTGTTGATTATTGTGTATTGATTATCGATTCCTGTGCTGGAGCTATGGTAAGAGCTTCTTAATTGCAAGTCAAAAGGTTCATTGACCTATTCGCGTTCCCCTGTAATTTTACTTATTGAGGTCTGACACGCTAACAGTTATGGTAGCAGACAGATGGTTAGTCTCCTTAAGAGCTTGCCATAGACGAGCAGTACTCAGTAACAGGTGTCCCCCAGAGATGGTAGCAGTTTATTTAGTTGGTCCTTTCAAGAGTCATTATTATTGAGGTTTAGATTTAGTTTTTCAATGATGATAATTGGAGAGAAAATTATGCTCCCTTAAGCCCAGAAATGACTTTCTGAGATCCTGGATCCTGCTAATGGTTGTTGAGGGTGTTCCCGGCATTCTAGTGATAGAGTGAGTGAAATAGGTTGCGCTTGCCCAGCTTATGCAAATTGCAGGGGAATTGTGAGGTTTGTGAGGATTTTAGGGAGTTTGCATGAAGTTGTAGTAGGAGTGTGCGTACTTTGCAGTGTGAGAGTAGGGAAGTCGTCGAACTTCATATGTGTGTGGCGCTTGGTTGTTGATGAATGGACCCGGCGTGGTCTAAGACTCGGAGTCTATTGAAAAGTGCATGAGACACTTGGTAATATGTTGTAATTTGTCTTGTTTAGTAGGTTGATCGGGCGTGGTCAGCAAGTCAGTGTGTGAGTTAAAGTGGGCGAGAGAAAATTTAGACTGAGATTTGGCGAGTCCTATGTGCAACAGGACAGACCAATTGATCATTTGAGAGTAAAATTTGTGGGTCGAATTTTGTTTGCAAATCTGGGAGACCGAGAAAGAAGAGTAGCCTTAAGTGTGGGAAGAGCCATCAATGAAAAATCCACAAGGTTTCCGAAGCGACTGTGTTACCTTTCCTATAGTACACCAACAGATTTGGTTTTGGTTTTTGATTAGTGCTCGCAATATTTTGCATTATTTTTATGTGAATTGGAGTTTAGGAAGAAAAGCCGCAAGACTTTGTCAGCCGCAATACATGTGAGTATGACATCATTGGAGCCATGCTGGGATGGGTCGGTTAGTGAGAAGAGTAATTTCCTGATTTGATTTTGAATAAATAAAAGTAGAAAAAATGAAGGCAGTCATTCTGACCGCGGCGGTTGCCGCCCGCCAAGCGGTTCCCGCCAAAATACCGCAGCGGCCATTCTGGCTTTCCCGCTGGGCCGGCGGGCGACCGCCAGAAGACCGCCGGCCGGCCCAGCGGGAAAGCCCCTTCAACAATGAAGCCGGCTCGGAATGGAGCCGGCGGAGTTGCAGGGGTGCAACGGGTGCAGTGGCACCCGTCGCGATTTTCACTGTCTGCAAAGCAGACAGTGAAAATCTTTGTGGGGCCCTGTTAGGGGGCCCCTGCACTGCCCATGCTAGTGGCATGGGCAGTGCAGGGGCCCCCAGGGGCCCCACGGCACCCGTTCCCGCCATCCTGGTTCTGGCGGTGGACACCGCCAGAAACAGGATGGCGGGAAGGCGGTCGGAATCCCCATGGCGGTGCTGCAAGCAGCACCGCCATGGCGGATACCCTGGGCCAGCGGGAAACCGGCGGGAAACCGCCGGCTCCCCTTTTCTGACCGCGGCTTTACCACCGCGGTCAGAATCGCCTAGGAAGCACCGCCAGCCTGTTGGCGGTGCTTCCGCCGCCCCCCGCCATGGCGGTCATGGACCGCCAGGGTCAGAATGACCCCCTAAGTTTTTCAAGGTGTTGAAAAGTGCCCTAAGGGGAGAAACGTACATTACAGTGAGTGTAGGCAAGGCTGTTCCACCAGAACGTACACCGGCTTACATCGTAATAGAAGAGGGAGGTGTTGCACCATGTCTTTGGTTAAAGCAATGGTGCAAATTGACAGAAAAAGATGGGAGGTTAGCATTTCCTACAAATGGGAAGTTCAATCGGATAGTTTTGGAGCATTTACGGATGGTGCTATATGAATCACAGCCCCTTCCGAGACCAGCAAAGTTTTAGTCATTAGCGATTTGGGCACTGGTAGCCAGCCAGCAACAGCAATTGAAATTTGAGAGAAGGAAGAGAAAGGCAGAAAAGACTCTAGCGGACGCTAGATGGGTTTGCATTCAGAAGGTATGGAGAACAGAGACTTTGCAAGGGATTAAGTTGTTTCCGGAAATTACACAAGAAAATGAGAACGAAGGAAATAAAGCGACTAGGAAGTCTAATAAAAGTTCGTCCGAAAGTAAGGGAGCTAGAAAGTCCTCAATAGTAGAGGAAGAATCGGATGATGATGAGTTCCTTACACAGTCATTGAGAGATCGACCACCACCATATACAGTACATGAGAGTGGGCCGAGAACTAGTGTTGATCCGATAGCCCCAACACAGGCTAATGGTACAGTGAGTCCGGTGCAGGTTAATGCTGACATGACATAGTATGAGGTGCAAAGTAGTCCTAATGTGCCAACAACTCCCATAGTGCAGACTCAGATGCAACTGCCACAGGTACAGAGAATATTTCCTGATGTGCCTATTATGGAAACAACTTCAAACTTAGTGGTGCCCTCGGAGCAGGTCTTCCCGAGACCAATATTGGTTCAGACTGAGCCGACTTCGATTTTGTTGCCCCAAGTGCAGCCGCAGGTAATGCCAAGATTTACGCCAATGACAGGGACACAGTCAGACATGACTCCAATGTTGAATCAGAATATGGGAGTTACTCTCCCACAGAGTGTAGGTGCCA
This sequence comes from Pleurodeles waltl, assembly GCF_031143425.1. Lineage (NCBI taxonomy): Eukaryota > Metazoa > Chordata > Amphibia > Caudata > Salamandridae > Pleurodeles > Pleurodeles waltl. Next base: position 761,230,976 of record NC_090438.1, read on the forward strand.
GAGCAGCCCCGGATGCTATATCGCTTGATTTTAGTCCATTTGTAGCACTTCCAGGTATGGTGACAGGACCGAATGTTAGCCAGAACTTGAAGTTATTGACACCGCAGACTCCAAATGCCGTTGCACAGCAGGTGCCACCGGTCCAAGCAAGTAACATCTTGTTACAAGGATTGACAGCACTTCAGTTAACTGAATGGTTAGACAAGCTGAATACCCCACAGAATGCCCCTAAAGAAGAGGAGTACTTGAATTGTGCTAGACTACGCATGAAAGTGGGTGAACTTATTGAGGAAACTATGGGGGTGAATAGGTTAGAATCCTACACAGAAGTGGAATTGAGATATTTGTGCCCAAAGATTACGAGAGAAGTGAGCAGGGCACATCAGAGACTAGCAGATTTGGCAGAGAAATACGGCATAGAAATTGAGAAAATGAATCATTTGAAAATAAGTTACAGATTAGATTTTGAGGCAAAGGATTTTGAACACATGAGGTCAGCTGGAATGAAGGCACACCTTAAAGAGTTGCTGCAGAGTGCTCAGATCTGGGGTGGGGAGCATTAGACAAATGGTAAGGCAGATGGGTAAAGAAAAGAGACAAGAGGAAAAGGGATTCTTTGGAGCTGACTGAAAATGTATAGCAGGATCAAGATCCAGTAAAGATTTTACCAATGAGAGAGATTCCAGGAGGAAATTTTGTACACGTCCCTTGGAGCAGAAGTGACATTTTATAATTCACAGATGATTATCCAAAATTGAAAGAAAAGCCAGTAGAAGGGTATCAGCAGACGTACAGATTTGTGAAACTTGTGAAGTGTTTGTGGGAAGACTTGAACACATTACTAGAGATAGTAGTTCCAGCTGACTTGTGGATCGAGTGTAAGAGGAGTGTAGACTGGCCAACAAGTAAACCGGAGAGAGATAAAAATACAGGTGCACCATCTCCTGAAGTAATGAAACATTACTATAAAGTGATTGAGTTTCTGAAATCACGGATTTCACCTAAGAATATTGATTAGCAGAGAATTGACAGGACAGCTAAGGAAGCAAAAGAGTCGATACATGCATACTATGATAGATTGTTGCAGGCATTCAAGCATTACAGTGGTACAGAAACAATTGAGGTAAAAGATGTTTCATTTTGTATTCAGATTTTTGGAAGGGCTGAGACCTGAAATTAGCCAGATGATTAAGAATTATTTGATTTGCTGGCAAGCAAAGCCGATTGATGAGGTGTTGCGGATTGCTAAATACTGAAGTGATGAGATTGAGTTGAAGCAGAAAAAGTTGAAAGAGAAAGCAATGGTGATGCATTTTAAAGCGGCTCAAACAGGAGTGCAAGGAAATTGTTCACAGCAGTTGCCACAGCAGCAACAGGGAAACATGATGTTTCAGCCACAGATTAGAGGTAGAGGTCGTGGAGGCAATATGAATCGTAGTTCGGATTTGAATACTGTAGTGGTTCAGAATGGTGTGCCGGGAATGAAGAAGCTATTGCCAAGTCACATTTGCGGAGCCGTGGGACATTGGAAACGGGAGTGTTCGATGATGGTGCAGGAAGGTGTTGTTCAGCAGAATATTGACATCTATTCATTTCAGAATGCGAGTAAGGGGTCCTAATCTCAATTTTCAGAAAAATTAGAATCAAGTGCAAAATTTTCAGATCATGCAGTAGGTGCAAATGCCCCGTGCACAAGTGTCACAGTTGCAGCAAATGCTGCAGCAGGTTCCCATGGTACCTAGACAGAAAATTCAAATACCTCAAGCCCGGATGAAGCAGCAACAGATGATGCTTTCTCAACAGGTCACAGGTCTGAGGAAAACCAGAAGTAGTAACACAGTACATCAATTCCCATTACACAGTGAGGATGGAATAAATGGTGAATGGATGAGTGATAGTTCAGATGTGGAGCCATGTGTGCTTGTGACTTCTTTCAGAGAGGACCCTATGTGAAGGAAAAGGTTATGGGTCACAGAGTTTCATTCTTGGTGGACACAGGAGCTACACGCTCTACAGTGAGAAGTGCAGAAGTTCCGAATTTGCTCCTTTCAGGTAAAACAGTTCAGGCTGTGGGGCTAGCAAACCAGTATTTGACAAACCCGATTACGGATTCAGTTCTAGTAGAGATTGGCAATTTCCAGGGATTGCATACATTTGTAGTATGCGATTCAAGTCCAGTATCCTTACTGGGAAGAGAATTGTTGTGTAAAACAAAATGTTTGATTATGTGCTCAAATGACGGAATTAAGATTTAGACGAATAGTGATGATGGAGAAGACCAAGCCCCAGAAATAGGTTGTGAAACTACAAATGAGAAGTACCCATTGATTGAGTTCTTCCCAATGTTCACAGTGAAAGAGCTCCATCCTGATTTGCAGGGAACGATACAAGAGAAAGTGTGGAATTTGACTGGGAAGGAAGTGGATCTGATTAAGGGAGTGGAGACAGTCAAAGTTACCATAAAGCCGAATGCAGTTTTCCCCAACTTCCACAGTACCATCTGCCACAAGATGTCTTGATGAAAGTGGCTCAGATAATTGCAGACTTTGTAACGCAAGGGGTTCTGAAGGAAGTGTTGAACAGTCCATGTAGCTCACCTATAATGGGTTTGAAGAAGCCCATTGAGAAAGTTCGGATTGTTCAGGATTTGAGAAAAATAAATGAAATTGTGGTCAAATGTTGTTGTGTGGTGCCAAATCCAGCTGTGATAATGCTCCAGATTCCATGTGATGCTGAATGGTTCACTGTCATCGATTTGTCATAAGCATTCTTTTCGGTGCCTCTTCATGAGGACCACCAGTTTCTCTTTTGTTTTAAATTCCTGGATCAAGTCTATTTCTGGTGCAGAATTCCTCAAGGGTATTCAGAGTCACCTTCCATATTCAATCAGATTTTGAAAAAGAATTTGGAGTCATTGGAATTGCCTTTCCAATTGACCTTGATGCAGTACATTGATGACTTACTGATTGCGTCTAAAACAAGGGACGAGTGCAAGTGTGATACGATTGCCCTGTTGAACCATTTGGGAAGGAATGGTCATAAAGTGTCTCTGCTGAAGTTGCAGTATTGTCAGAAAGTAGTAAAGTATTTGGGTCACCAGATTGAGAAGGGTTCAAGAAAGATATTCAGAGAAAAATTACAACGATATTTCAGATCGGTCCCCCAACCACACAGAGAGATGGAACCCCCTTTGGTAATTTACCTTTGGTTACACTTTGTCGCTGGGGTCTGGTTTACACCAGTTCTTGTCCTTAATTGTTCTTATCAGTTATATGTCCTTTGTAGTCATGTTTTAATATTATTAATATTCTCTGCCTGTGTCTGATGTCACCCCGGAAATCATATATTTAGCGATACACCTCTTGCACGAAGTATCTACACTCAGCATCTTTGTGGATGATACTTGGTGAAGGCACCCAGGGCTTTTTTGTTGTCAATACGGGATTCATATTAATATCCTCTTTTTCCATCTGGTAGCTGTTGTGGCCTTTTCTGTTGTCCGTCTTGATCCAATATGGAGTCCATTAAAACATTTGGATTTAGTGAAGAAGATCTAGCTAAGTTATTGGATCAGCCCAGATCAGGAGCAGGCACATCGATTTCCATGAATCAGCCTAAAGAAGGATGGTACAGATTATTAGAATTAAAGAAAAAAGCTAAACGTACAGAAATACATGCCGATTACATCCTAGAATATCTTAGAGCAGGGATTATTCCATCGGGCCTAAGAGTAAGAAACACTCCAGGCCTTTTTGTAGAGATTAGACAATTTTTAGAAAAATGGTCTCTAATCTCCAACCGCTGCTCACGAGACTGGATGATCCTCATAGTAGAGACTGCGAGAGAACTGCTGGAGGTTCTCATGAAAGAAATTCAAACCTTAGAGGACAAACTGAAAACACAAGATTCGTTACAGGAAGCAAAGAAACAAATAGAGGCTATTAACCAAGAACTTGAGTCCTTCAATTTATATCTAGTCAAGAGAAAGACAGACAAGCTAAGGAAGGATATCGGGTGGTTTACCAAAGAACGAGCCTATCCTTATTTATCGGCTAAATATTATTTAAATCAACAACAAAATGTGCCAGAACAGGATCGACAGTTCTGGACTAATAAAAAGATTGTTACCTTTTCCGATACCTCCGAATCTGAAGGAGAAGGTAACTCCAATCAGTTTGATCAATTTAGTGGAAGGTCAGGCCCTAATGAAGGCCCCAGCCGCTCTAATCATTTTTAGCCCAGGGGAGGAAGATCCTGAGCGAGATTCAGGAACTATCAGAGAGGGAGATTCCAGAATGTGGACAATCCACCGCACATTTTACAAACACGGAGACAACAATATGGGAGGGATTAAAAGCAGTACCGGTTTTTAATCTTAGGTCTACTCCCATAGACATAGATACTAAATCTCAACTCAAGAAAGGGCTGTCATTTATTCCCACAACTTCTATCAATAGGTTTGACCTCCTTTCTGACCTCCATGCCTTTTTTCGGAGAATTAGACTTAAAAGATTCTTTGAAGATGGAACCGATGGTAGAGAGTTGAATCTATCAGGACTAAAACCAGTTTCCACCTTCACTCCTTATCTAGACATGGTAGGCCCTGAAGTTAAAATCTTTGAAAATATTGTATCAGATAAGATCCAGACTCTGTTGAAATTTATCCCTAAACCTCATTTCAATCTAAGCAAAGGAGAACAACAGGCTCTTCAAAAGCTGCAAAAAAAAAGATAAGCACATTACAGTAAAACCTTGTGATAAAGGAGGTGGCATCGTGTTATTAGATACTGAAGTATATAAATCAAAAATTCAGATCATGCTCAATGAACCTGCCTATTATCAAAAAGCAGGGAGTAGCTGGCCACAACGAGTAAAAAGAGAGATAACACAAATAAACAATGAGGCACTAGGTAAGGGTCTTAGTTGCCAACAAGAATTTCAATATTTTAACCCCCAGAAGATTAGGACCCCAGTATTCTATGGAGTACCCAAGATACATAAAAACAAGGTAGATCCTCCGATGCGACCCATAGTCTCCACTGTAGGGGCATTGACAGAACCTCTGTCTAAATATGTAGAGAAATTCTTGAACCCTAGAGTAGCTCAACTCCCTGCATATATTCGAGACACTAGCCATATCATCGCTAAGCTGGAAGGTATCCCTTTCAATTCGACTACTCAGATACTAGTCACGATGGACATTGAAGCACTATATACGAACATCCCTCAGAAAGAAGCTCGGCACTCAGTTGCCCGTCTATTCGAAAAAGAAGGCATGACGGAACATTCTGCCTTTATCTTACAGTGCTTAGATATTGTTCTATGAGAATTTTTTTTTTTATTTGATGGACAGCTGTACCAATAAAAGAAAGGAGTCAGTATGGGGGCAGCCTGCTCTCCCAGTGTAGCCAACATCTATGTAGGCTCCTTTGAGGAAATCCACATCTACAATGAGGTGGCGCCTTTCTTTGAAAATATCCACTTCTGGTCACGATACATAGATGACATCTTCTTTATTTGGACAGGAGAAGAAGAATTTCTTAAAGAATTCAGTCAGTGGATTAATTTATGTGATCCCAATCTTAAATTCACTATTCACACTAGTCGAGATAAAGTAGAGTTCTTAGACATCTGGATTGGCCACAATAGTCTCCAACTCGAGATGTCATTATTCACTAAACCGACAGCCAGAAATACTATTCTCCATTTTGACAGCTTCCATCCTACCAGTCAAAAACAAGGGATACCCTTTAGCCAGTTCCTACGTGTTCGTAGAAACTGTTCCAATTTGCGTGACTTTGAATATCACGCTCACATCTTACAGCAAAAATATCTTCTGCGAGGGTACCCCAGAAGACTTGTTAGAGAGTCCTACAAAAGAGCTAAGTATTATAACAGGACCAGCATGTTTGAGAAACAGAATAAAAAATCCAAATCTCAGATGGTTTGTGTAATTCAACATTCCACCTTGATTGAAAAAATCTGAAAGATAATTCTCTCCAATTGGAACATCCTTAATAGTAACCCCAATCAGTTACCATTGGAACGCCCTCTCCTAGCTTTTAGGAAAAATCAAAACATTTCCAATAAACTAGTGAGAGCTTCTCCACCGAGAAATGAGAACTTCTGTCAGAAATCCATCTGCGGGAACCAACCAATCAAGGGTAACCATAAAAGTGGCAATTGTACAGCTTGCCCTAGAGCGATAGTAGGAGATTCCTTCCAATGGACCACAGAAACTACAAATTTACTGATATGACTAATTGCAGAACAGACAATTGTATTTACTTGATCTGCTGCCCCTGTCCCCTACCATATGTTGGCGAAACAGGGAGAGAAGTTAAAATAAGAATACTGGAACACATGTCCAACATACGCAATGACAAGGAGAGTGCACCATTAGTCCAACACTGGAAACAACATGGACATAAAGTTGATTATCTCAACTGGACCGTATTGGAAAAGATTAAGAAATGAGGACAGATTGAGGATAATAAAATCAGGAAGAAACGGGAGGTCTTTTGGATCTTTACCTTAGATAGTTGCGAAAAGGGGCTTAATGAATACATCCCTTGGGAAAATGCCATTATATAATTGGTGTCATATATTGTTTATTCACTTTTAGTGAGTTATGGTGTTTCCTCATTTAATTATTCTTCTATAGCCATCTTATGAGACACCTTCCTTTTTTCAGCTATATTACCATGAAGACACTAAAATAATCACTTGGATGATATCAATGGTAGTCTATATTTAAATTATTCTCAATATTTCTTAATATTTACTTTTAAGTGCTGAAATACCGAATAAAATATAATTTGGCTTTCTGCTATTACCATCTGCCCTATAAACCCTCTTTTCATGCAAAAAAACTTCCTAATCTAGTAAGTAATTTGTAATCCTGTCCATTCCAACATGGCGACCATTTGACCTCCACTGGATTTCTCTGTATTTGCTGTCTAATCCATCACGTCATTTAAAATGTCCTGCTAAATACAGTCTATCCAGTTACAGGACATTATTTACAACCTTAATGCCCGTTATTCCCATTTAGTTGGTCCACGTCAGGCTCTATCGACAATTACATTGTCATCTGCTTTCTCCTTTCAGCAAGGCTCCGTTTACCCAAGTTAACCAAATATGGCGGCTGCCGTGGATCGGCATGCCTCATTCTTTATGTGCGGTCTAGAGCTCCATAGAGCCCATCCATTAGAGCGAGGATAAAACTGAACGCGGCCGGTGGCCGCCGTCAGTAATTATCGAATGCCAAGCCATCCTGCACGCAGGTAAGCATACTAGGCATATCTTTTTGACTTGAGAGACCACCTTATAATTCTTTATATTTATAGATCCTCCCACATTAGAATGAGATTCCTTTTTTAAAAGCTATTTGTGATATTTCCCTTTATCCTGTCTAGCTTTCCTATTAAAAACATATACCTTGGAATTGCTATTGGGCCCAACTCGAGTTCGAGGATACTTTAAAGACCATAGAACGGAACCTGCAAGTCTGTTCCATCTAACTGATTCTCAGGTGATCTTTAGTTTTTATATATAAAAAACTCATTATATATTGGCTAATCTCTTAATCTATCATCAGTCATAACAATATATAGCTATACTGTCATCCTGCACATAAGTCTTTTAATATTGACTAGAGTGTTTTCCTTCCACCAGTATGTTTACCTCTATTGACAACAAAAGGCATCTTCACGTTTTATCGTGAGAATGGGACCGCTTTATGTCAGTCGTATCGTATAGCCGGATACAACAGGTACCATAAAGAATAATAAAAATACTAATTTATTATAACAAATTTCACAACACAGCTGGGTGCATTGTTTATAAACTTGGGAAAGGTAGTAGAAGCAGCACTGAATAAGGCACTTCTATATATAAGTTTACTGATTACCAGATTTTCTATCTTCACACCAAATTAATCATCTCAATAATCTCTTCATTCTTCATCTTTGATCTTTCTACTAACTCTACAGTTGAATGCTAACTTTGATTGTCATGATACTTTTCCTAATAGAGAACCATGTCTCTCTTCCGTATGATTGGCCTATAACTTATCTACAATTGGCCTATCGCATGATAAAGTGAGGACCCATTATAGGTCCATAAATACTATTCACAAATAAAAACTTTTTCTCTGTTTTATAAAAATCAGAATTGGTGATTTCAAGGACACTAGCATTATATCTTCATATATATATATCTTTTTCTTTATTAGATATCATGACTACACCATTCATGTACATCCAGAATTTATCATAAAAAATTACCAGGATGCTTGGCTGCTAAGATTAGATTATCATTGGATTGTAACATTGGGAATGGCCCTGATGAAGGTGACCTTAACAACTGAGGAACACCGAAACGCGCGTAGGTCTTCTGTCCCTACTGCACCTCTCTGACAGAACAACTTCATCACCGTTCTTTTCCACAGATTCTGTTTGTATCAGAATATAAATAGTTTTTGTATTTTCTTGGATTAGTATATTCTTCTTTTTTATTGATTTGTAATTTTTTCATCTCTAAACTCTCTTTTGTTATCATGTAAATCTCAATATATTTTGTGTAGTTTCTACCTTTGTATTCTTCATTTCAATTGTCTTTAGTCTAGTATGATTGTGGCATGTCTGAGTTAGGTACCTAGGGCCAGATGTAGCAAAGGGTTTGCGCCTCACAAACGGCGAAAAACGCCGTTTGCGAGGCGCAAAAGCCTCTCTGCTATGCAGAAATGCATTTTGCAAGTCGGATCCGACTCGCAAAATGCATTTCCGACTCGCAAATAGGAAGGGGTGTTCCCTTCCTATTTGCGACTCGCAATGCTATTCAATTTCAAATGAAATCGCAGTTACCATCCACTTGAAGTGGATGGTAACCCAGTCGCAAACGGGAAGGGGTCCCACCATCCCCGTGAGTGCTCATACTCGCAATGGGGTCGCAAACTGCGACCCACCTCATTAATATTAATGAGGTGGGTCTTTGCGACCCCATTGCGAGTTGCAGAAGGTGTCTGAGACACTTTATGCATAGCAAATTGCGACTTGCAATTTGCGAGTCGCACGGACTCGCAAATTGCAAGTCGCAATTTGCTTTGTTGCTACATCTGGCCCCTAGTTCTTTGTTTTCTTATATCTAGTTTTATTTCCTCTATGTATTTTAGCATTTTGTGAAATCATTAAATAAAATTATATTTTGGTGATAGAATACTCTCATTTGTTATTCTAAATCCATGTTCAGCCGTACTGTTCATCCATGTGTCACTGATAGTTTTCGACATACAATGTTATAGTTATCTGTATCTATAGTGATTTGTACCTGAGGATTATTATTCCTATAGGTTTATTGTTGTAGCTCGTCTCGTAGATTCCTTCCACACAGAGAGATGTCAGGATGTTTTTGTGAATGATGGGTTATTGTCGCCAATAGATTCCAAATTTCTCAGTCATTTCAAGACCATTGCAGAAGCTGACTCATAAGGAAGTCACTGATCCCATAGTGTTAGGCCATGATGAAATTAAAGCATTCACTCAGTTGAGAGAGAGTTTGTGCAGAGCTCCAGCATTGGGTATGCCTGATTATACTAAGGTGGTCATTACAACACTGGTGGTAAAAGCCGCTTACCGCCGTGCAGAAGACCGCCAACACACCGCCGCGGCCGCAGAACTTCCACGCACAAAACACCACACACCACTACATATAACCACACTTATCACCACACACACCACCCCACACATCACCCACACCACCCCATGGCACGCCAAAGACACCCCAGATTCTCGGAGGAGGAGCTCAGGGTCATGGTGGAGGAAATCGTCCGGGTAGAGCCACAGCTATTTGGATCACAGGTGCAGCACACCTCCATAGCTAGGAAGATGGAGCTATGGCGAAGAATAGTCGTCAGGGTCAACGCAGTGGGACAGCACCCAAGAAATCAGGACGACATCAGGAAGAGGTGGAACGACCTACAGGGGAAGGTGCGTTCCGTGGTCTCCAGACACCACCTGGCGGTACAGCAGACTGGCGGCGGACCCCACCTCCTCCCCCACAACTAACAACATGGGAGGAGCAGGTCTTGGTGATTCTGCATCATGAGGGCTTCGCAGGAGTCGGTGGAGGAATGGACTCTGGTAAGTCAAACCTTTCACTATCATATCCCCCACCCTACCTGCATGCTATCACAGACCCCCACCCTCGCCCCCTCCCCTATCACTCCAACTCCTCACAAATGTACTAATAACACAAACGACACATCCCAACACCAAGCCCTGCATGACACAACAAAGCATGGACACCCATCACTAAAGCATGCCCACTGCACATGCCCATAACACCCCCCTCAACCATCATCACACAAGCCCCCACACAGGAATGCTAGCACTGGGGTACACGGTCACCCACCCAATGCACACCATGACACACACAGATGCAATAATCATGCTTTTACACCCCTGCAGGACCACTACCCAACGTCACCAGACAGGAGGGTCCAGACATCTCCACCCCACCCACAGAAGAGGCCCACAGTGATGACAGCAGCTCTGTCCAACTGGATCCAGATGACCAGCCCGGACCATCGTGGGCCTCGGGACAGTCGGTTCCCCTCACACTGGCACAGCCCACCACAGACCTTCCACCCTCTGGTAACACCAGCACAGCACCCACCCAGCGGGCCCATACCTCCGTACCCAGGAAAGGTCAATCAGCTGTGTGTCCACCACTACAGGGAACCCAGGATAACCTACCACCCACACAACAACAGGGACCTGGGGGCAGTAGCAGTGGGCACACGGTCCAGGGGACAGAGGCACAGGAACACAGGGGAACTGGGAGGGCTTCCGTGCGACAGGGGGCGGACAGGCCAAGGGAACCCACTCTCCACGAGGCCCTCTCCTCCATCATGGGAGCATACCACCACTCCTAGGAGACGATGGCAACGGTCCTGGCCAAGTTTCAGGAGACCCAGCGCATGCAGGAGGAACAGTATTTGGGGTTCAGGTAGGAACTCAGAACCATCAGCTCCACCCTGGGCACCATCTTAGGGGTGCTGAAGGAAATACTTAACACCAGGAGGGACACTGTGGCACTACAAGGGGCCCCTGACACTAGCATGGATGATGAACTGCCCACCACCTCCGCCGGCGCTAGTGGACAGGAGGCACTGCCACAGGACCACCACACCAGCATCCCCCTCTGCAGACGAAGAAGCACCCCGCAAGCGGTCCCTGAGATCCAGGAACAAGACAGAGCACGATGCCAAGACCCCCGCCAAGAAATGAGACCGCCCTGATTGTCAAACCACTGTCCCACTTTGTAACCTTGTCTATATTGGAACTGCCCCAGCTCCACTTCCTATGCCCATATGGGCAATGCACCTGTGAGACTAACAGACTGGACTCTGCCATGGACATTCCTCCACCACCCCCCCTCACCATTTTACAACCCCCTCCAATATTGAGCACTTCAATAAAAACCCTTGAAGCACAAAACAATCTGGAGTCAGTCTGTGATTTTGAAATTGTGTATTAGCAATGACCGTGACAAAATGCTTTTTCAAATGTAATGTCAACATACCTATGTCACACATCTCAAGTCCATGAGGAATCTAAGCAGATGGCACACGTTGGAAACCACACCTGTGAAACCGTAAGGGAAAATGACAACTCAGTGACCATACACTGGTTGAAATCGACAGACAGGATAGAGGTAGAAGTGTTAAAGTGCTTGTAGTAGGCAGGAATGTTTTCTCACCTGTGTGTCACTGGAAATATTGCTGGATGACTGAGTCCCTGTTGTCAATGTCTTCTTCCTCTGCTTCCTCCTTATCACTGTCCACAGGCTCCACAGCTGCCACAACACCACCATCTGGACCATCCTCCTGAAGAAAAGGCACCTGTCGTCGCAAAGCCAAATTATGAAGCATACAGCAGGCCACGATGATCTGACACACCTTCTTTGGTGAGTAGAATAGGGATCCACCTGTCATATGGCGGCACCTGAACCTCGCCTTCAGGAGGCCGAAGGTGCGTTCGATCACCCTCCTAGTCCACCCATGGGCCTCATCGTAGCGTTCCTCTGCCCTGGTCCTGGGATTCCTCACTGGGGTCAGTAGCCATCACAGGCTGGGGTAACCAGAGTCCCCTAATAGCCACACCCGGTGCCTCTGGAGTTGACCCATCACATAAGGGATGCTGCTATTCCGCAGGATGTAGGCGTCATGCACAGAGCCAGGGAACATAGCATTTACCTGGGATATGTGCTGGTCTACCAAACATACCATCTGTACATTCATGGAATTATAACTCTTCCGGTTCCTGTACACCTGTTCACTCCTGCGGGGGGGGACCAGAGCTACATGGGTCCCATCAATGGCACCTATGATGTTGGGGATATGTCCAAGGGCATAGAAGTCACCTTTCACTGTAGGCAAGTCCTCCACCTGAGGGAAAACGATATAGCTCTGCATGTGTTTCAGAAGGGCAGACAACACTCTGGACAACACGTTGGAAAACATAGGCTGGGACATCCCTGATGCCATGGCCACTGTTGTTTGAAATGACCCACTTGCAAGGAAATGGAGCACTGATAGCACCTGCACTTGAGGGGGGATTCCTGTGGGATGGCGGATTGCTGACATCAGGTCTGGCTCCAACTGGGCACACAGTTCCTGGATTGTGGCATGGTCAAACCTGTAGGTGATGATCAAACTTCTTTCCTCCATTGTCGACAGGTCCACCAGTGGTCGGTACACCAGAGGATTCCGCCATCTCCTCACATGTCCCAGCGGACGGTGCCTATGAAGGACAACAGCGACCACAGAGTCAAACAACTCAGAGGGATGTGCCCACAGTCTACACAGAACACCATTCATACACAAAATGTGGCCTGTATTTGTGTTGTGAGACAAGGCCTAGGTATGTGTGACGCAGTTGGTAATTAGGCCATGTGGGCCCCTGAAATAGCGGCAGCATGACCTCTAAACTGGGACATTGGGATGTGAGGTAACTGCGCTGGCGTTGTACACCGTTGCGGTAGGCGGTCGAAGACCGCGGCGCAATGCTGCATTGGTTAACATTGGACCCTATGGGTCCCAGGAGCCAATGACGATGTATGCCGGCGGTGACGGTAAGCACCGCCGCGGACGTGACCGCCATTTTCTATCTGTTGAATCACTCGATACCTGATCTTCGACAGGAGAGGACCTACACTGCAAGTGCTGCTGTGACCTCGGTCTGGAAGAGACAATGGCTCGTGCGTCTGGGAAAGGGCCCCTGCCTTCACTGCAGAGGAGTTGGAGAAGCTCGTCGACGGGGTCCTCCCCCAGTACACGCTACTCTACGGTCCTCCAGACCAACAGGTAAGTACACAGGGAGCATGTTGTATGGGCTATGCCTGTGTGGAGAGGGCTGGTTGTAAGAAGGAAGGGGGCACAGTTCTGCGTGCATGAAGGACTGTGAATGCATGTGCCACATGGCAAGGGTAGGGATGTGGGCCACTCACTTTGACGGTGCAGTTGGTAATGACTTCTCTTCTTCCCCTGTACATGTCATGTAGGTCAGCGCCCACCAGAAGAAGGATATTTGGCATGACATCGCCAAGGACGTACGGACCCTGGGGGTCCACCACAGACGGAGCACCCACTGCCGTAAAAGATGGGAGGACAGTCGCCGCTGGAGCAAGAAGACAGCGGACGCTCAGCTGGGGATGGCCTCACAACGTGGGAGGGGTGCTGTTGAACCATGACCCCCCTGATGTTCCGGATCATGGCGGTGGCCTACCCTGAGTTGGATGGGCGCTTGAGGGCATCACAGCAGACACAAGGGGGTGAGTACACTATCATTCAGCAGACTTTGCGTGCAGTGAACGTGTCTGGGTGGGGGAGGAGGGCTGTGGGTTTCCCTAGGCCAGGGCGAGTTCTGTGGGCTGGGCCCCTCCGTAAGGGAGGCCATGTGGCACCCCACCTCTGTAGAGTGCCAAGTACAGGTATTCATGCCCGTGTCATCTATGTGTGTAGATGTCGTCCATAGCCTTGTAGGCCATTTCCCAGGAATTGCATCTGTAGAGCCCAACAGCGCGACGTAGTGCAGGGGGCTGCTGTGTCTGTATTGTCTGCCAACGGTAGCGGTAAGCCATGCACTCAACCTGTCTTTCTTCTGTTGCCCCCCCCTTTTTGTGGTCTCCCTGTTCTTGTTTGCATTAGCATCATCAGACGGAGGTACAGTGGCACCAGAGCACGAGGGAGCTGCATCCCATGGAGGGCCACACTACGGACTCAGAATACACCAGTGGGACGGAGGGCGAGGGGAGCACCACGGCGGTCACCGGATCTGCAACCAGCGACACGGACTCATCCTCCGATGGGAGCTCCCTTGTGGTGGCGGCAACATCTGTGCCCCCCACTTCTACAGGTACAGCCGCCACCCCCCCTACCAGCACCGCCCTCCCAGCAGCCCCTCAGCTTTCGCCCCGTGCCCGCTCACCCAGGAGGGTGGGCATCACTTTCGCCCCAGGTACCTCAGCCCCTGTCCCTGTCACCTCTGCTGGCCTCAGTGAAGAGGCCATTGACCTCCTCAGGTCCCTCACTGTTGGGTAGTCTACCATTTTGAATGCCATCCAGGGTGTAGAAAGGGAGTTGCAACACACAAATGCATTCCTGGAGGGCATTCATTCTGGTCAGGCTACCATTCAAACTCTGGCCTCAGCACTGATGGCAGCCATTGTCCCTGTGTCTAGCCTCCCCTCCAACTTCCTCCACCCAGAACCAATCCCCTGTACCTCTGCCTATCCCAAGCACACCATCATACCAACCTGCACACACCTCACCACACAAGGGAAGCTCAGGCAAACGTAAGCACCACACATCCCACAGGCACTCACGCAAGCATCACACATATACAGACACACCAACATCCACTGCCTCCACTGTGTCCTCCTCCTCGTCATCTCCCTCCTCCCTCCCAGTCTCGTCTACACTCACACCTGCATGCACTACCACTACAGCCACTACGTCCCGCACCAGCACACCCACCACCACACCCCGCTCACGTGCACTCACCACCCCCACTACCCTTTTCCACTTCCCCTGTGTCCTCTCCCTGTGTGTCTGTGACGCCCCCTCTGAAGATACACAAACGCAGGCACACACCCACCCAAAAGCCATCCACCTCACGACAGCCTCCAGCCCATGCACCTGCACCCAAATCCAGAAACGTTACACCTCCTACAACCACCACATCTTCCTCCATTCCCAAACCCCCTCCAGCTACCCGTCCCAGTGTCTCCCAAAAACTTTTCCTGTCCACCCTTAACCTATTTCCCCCCCGTCCAACTCATAGGTCCCTTACTAGCACCTCAGACAAAAAATCTCTGGGACCAGTGGTGCCTGTTGTTACAGGTATGTGGAGTGCAGCGGCCACCAGGCCAGCCAGTGTGGCACGGAGCCACAGCACAGCCAGTCCCCCCCCTGTGAAGCACCAGAAGTTGGACAGTGCCCGGCGGGAGAGGGGGTAGACTCCAGCCAGCAAAGCCACTCACAGGAGTCCCGGGGGGAGTGTTGACTCAGCTGTGACTCCTCCCAAGGTGGGGAAGGGGCAGAAGAAATCTCCAAAGTCTGGGAGGAGCAGCACGGCGGAGAAGACCGCCATCATCCCCGCTGCCCAGGAGGCCTCCGCCAGCCCCATCGTCACTGCCCAGGAGGCCACCGCCAGCCCCATCGTCACTGCCCAGGAGGCCTCCGCCAGCCTCATCGTCACTGCCCAGGATGCCACCTCCAGAGTCACTGCCTAGGAGGCCACCGCCAGCCCCATCGTCACTGCCCAGGAGGCCACCGCCAGAGTCACTGCCCAGGAGGCCACTGCCAGAGTCACTGCCCAGGAGGCCACCGCCAGCCCCATTGTCACTGCCCAGGAGGCCATCGCCAGAGTCACTGCGCAAGAGGCCACCGCCAGAGTCACTGCCCAAGAGGCCACCGCCAGAGTCACTGCCCAGGAGGCCACCGCCAGCCCCATCGTCACTGCCCAGGAGGCCTCCGCCAGCCTCATCGTCACTGCACAGGAGGCCACCGCCAGAGTCACTGCCAAGAAGGCCACTGCCAGCCCCATCATCACTGCCCGGGAGGCCACCGCCAGCCACAGCCCAGCTGGCCAGGAGGGCCCCGCAAGCCACAGCCCAGCTGACCCATGAAGGACCGCCAGCCACAGCCCTGCTGGGCAATGAAGGACCGCCTTGGCAAGGACCGCTGAACAGGGCAAAGACCGCCATGGAAAGCACCGCTGAACAGGTCTGACACTGGCAACTCAAGCACCACTGAACAGGCCAAGGACCGCTGAACAGGGCAAAGACCGCCATGGAAAGCACCGCTAGCCCATTTGCGGCAGGGGAAGTGACGCAACTGGGACCGTCACAGGGTGTGTGCTGCACTCTGGGCACCAGTCCCCCTCCAGAACCAGTGGAGAACAGCATCCACTCCGTCTGTCCTACACAGGATGAAGCACTCTGGGCACCAGTCCCCCTCCAGAACCAGTGGAGAACAGCATCCACTCCGTCTGTCCTGCACAGGATGAAGCACTCTGGGCACCGGTCCCCCTCCAGAACCAGTGGAGAACAGCATCCACTCCATCTGTCCTGCACAGGATGAAGCACTCTGGGCACCAGTCCCCCTCCAGAACCAGTGGAGACTGTCATCCACTTGAGAGACTGTGGCTTTGCACTCCCCAGGATGGTACAGTGGGCAACCCACCCACTGTAGAGACTTGTGAGACTGTGGCTTTGCATTCCCCAGGATTGAACAGTGGGCAACCCACCCACTGTAGAGACTTGAGAGACTGTGGTTTTGCACTCCCCAGGATGGTACAGTGGGCAACCCACTGGAGAGACCTGTGAGACTGTGGCTTTGCACTCCCCAGGATTGAACAGTGGGCAACCCACCCACTGTAGAGACTTGTGAGACTGTGGCTTTGCACTCCCCAGGATTTAACAGTGGGCAACCAACCCACTGTAGAGACTTGTGAGACTGTGGCTTTGCACCCCCCAGGATTGAACAGTGGGCAACCCACCCACTGTAGAGACTTGAGAGACTGTGGCTTTGCACTCCCAAGGATACATAAATGGGCATGGATTCCCCTTGTGGATCTGGCGTGGTGCACTCATACGGCTGAGGTGCCCCCCCTTTCCTTCCCCCTGTGGTGCCTGTTGTATTTTGATCTGATGCCCCTGCAGTGTTCTCTCCATTTGGATCGGGTATCTTGTGTGGGCCTCGCCCATGCATTTTGGACCCAGTGGTCCACGGAATATGAATGGTGAAATACCTGCACTACTAATTTTGTTTATTGTGTATATATATATATATGTATATATTTGCTTACTGTATTTTGATATATTACAATGGTTCCACTCATTTCCTTTTGTCTTTGCATTCTTCTGGGGGGGTTAGGGGTGTTACTGTAATGTATAGATATGCATTGGTGTGTGTGTTGTAGTGGGTGAGGGTCGGGGTGGGGGTTGGGGCGTTGAGTGTGTATGTCCCTGTATTTTTGCCCCCCCCTCCCCTATGTCGTAGGTGCAGTATTCACCGTGGTCTTCCCCACCGGAGTTGATGATCCTCGAAGAGGAGCAGGAAGACTAGCGCTGGAAGAATATGGAGTTCCGGCTCCATAGTGCCCTCCTTCCTCGTGGAGTGTGTAGAGGTGAGCGTTTTCCCTTTGAAATAGCTGTTTCCGCCGTGTTTTTATCCCCGGTAAATCCGCCCCGGAAAAGGTGGCGGATTGGTAGGTTGTGATACTGTGGGCGGTACATTGTCTTCCGCCTGTCTGTTGGCAGTGACCGCCGCGCTGTTTGTTTATACCGCCGTGGCGGTCGGAGTGTTAAAGTGGCTGTCTTTGTTGGCGGTTTCCGTCACGGTCATAATTCCAATTTTTTTACCGCCGGCCTGTTGGCGGTCTTACCGCCGCTTTAACACCGTCCGCCAGGGTTGTAATGACCACCTAAATCTTTTCCATTGTTTTGTTATAAGCGTGATGCATGTACTTTGTCTTTCTTGACACAGGTCCATGGAGGCGTAAATCGCCCAGTTGCATATTTTTCAGCTACTTTGGACCCAGATGCAGCAGCCTTACCAGGTTATTTGCCTGCAGTTGCCGCAGTTGGTCGAAGCCTTACAAAGTGTGAAGGCATGGTGATGGGATATCCCCTGACTGTATTGTTCCTTCATTCTATTGAGATTCTACTGACAATGAAGAAAACCCAATACTTAACAACTGGTGCGAGGTTGACTACATATGAAACGAGTATTTCGGGTTCACCAAATGTGACATTGAAATGACGTACAGTGCTGAACCCGCCAACCTTACTTCCGAGTGAAAATGCTGACATTGAAAAAGAGGAAGATGTTGAACATGACTGTCTCGAAGTAACTGATTTGTGCACAAAACCGAGACCTGACATTAGAGATACCCAATTGGAAGAAAATGACCAAATTATTTTTGTTGATGGATCTTGTCTGAGAGACAATACAGGGACACTGAGAGCAGGACATGCTGTGTACACATTTACAGGTACCTTGGAAGCTTCTTGGCTTCGAGGAGTATATTCTGCTCAAGTAGCGGAACTGGTAGCCCTTACCATAGCGTGCCATGATTCTGCTCACCTGAAAGTTACAATCTATACAGATAGCCAATACGGATTTGGAATAGTCCATGATTTAGGTCAATTGTGGTCACAGAGAGGTTTCCTGACCTCTTCTGGTTCACCAGTGAGAAATGGTGAGATAATTAAAGAATTGTTACATGCTATTCAAATGCCTGAGAAGATTGCTGTTGTGAAATGCAGTGCACATCTGAAGTCGCAGGACTGTGTGTCATTGGGAAATGGATATGCGGATCAAGTTGCTAGATTTTGCGCATTGAATTGTATAGACAAGTGGGAAATGTTACCTGAAGAAGACGAACTTGTACAAGCTATGCACTGAAAATGATTGACACTTTGGAAGAATTAAAATCTTTGCAGAATAATGTTGACAGTGAGGAAAAGCGTTCATGGAGCAAATTGAACTGTGTACAAAGACAAAATGAATTGTGGGTTTCTGAGGAGGGTCAATTGGTTTTGCCAAACAGCCTGTTGTCTCAAATGGCAAGGTACTATCATGGTCAAGCACATGTTGGGAGGGATGCCATGGCTTGTCTGTTCAAACATGATTGGTTCAACCCAAAGTTTAGGCAAGTTGCTGAAGCAGTTTGCCATCATTGTGTCATTTGCCAACAGCTAAATGCAGGGAACGGGACAGTGGTTAATTTGAGCCACATTGGAAGAGTGGAGGTCCATTCAGCAGAATGCAAATGGATTTTATTGAGATGCCTGTTTGTGGAGGTTTGAGATGTGTTGGTGATCGTTTGCATCTTTAGTCATTGGATTGAAGCGTACCCTACAAGATATGATAGTCTCACAGTAGTGAAACTACTGCTTAGGGAACTTATACTGCGTGTCAGGTTTCCAATCTCTTTAGAATCAGATAGGGGAAGTCTCTTTAACAATGAAGTAATTAAATGACAGTGTGAAGCATTGAACATTGAGCAGAAGTTGCATTGTGGTTACCGCCCTGAAGCATCCGGACTAGTGGAACAGATAAATGGTAAATTGTATTCAAGAGTTGCAAAGATGTGTGCGGATACAAATTTGAAGTGGCCTGACGCGTTGCCTTTAGTGTTGATGTCAATGAGAAACACACCTGACAGGAAGACAGGATTGTCGCCCCATGAGATCCTCATGGGCAGAGCAATGAGGTTACCAGCGGTGCCAGCAAATACATTTGTCAACATTACAGATGATATGGTGTTGGATTACTGCAAGGGTCTGGCTGATGTAGTCTGCTCTTTTTCTCAGCAGGTAGAGGCCACCACACTGCCACTGATCCATGACCCAGGGCACAACCTGAAAGCTGGGGACTGGGTTGTAAGAAAGATGTGTTTAGAGCCTCATTGGAAGGGACCCTACCAAGTGGTCCTGACAACTACTACAGCTGTGAAGTGTGCTGGAATTCTGAACTGGATTCACTCAAGTCACACGAAGAAAGTGGCATGTCCACTGGATCATGAAGAAGCGTTGTTCAGAGTACCAACAACAGTGAGACAAGTCACAGGGCCGGAAGGAGAACGAAGGGGAACTGAGACCGGATCTGAGCTCGTTGAAGGCAGTTTAGCCACTCCTGTGAGAGACGAGGGAGGAGACCTCCAGGAGGGTATCGGAGAGCCTATCTCATTTTAAGCAGCAGGGGAGCCTAGTCAGAGGAGGGCTTTCCCTGAAGCAGATGATCTTGAGAGACAGACAGAGCAATTGCAAGACCCAGAAGGGGAAGGAGTTGAGATGGATCAATGTCAAAGTGATCCGATTCCTCCTGAGGCGTTTTCAGATCCGTCAAGAAAAAACACAACTGAACAAGGAAAAGGTTCAAGTTCAATTGTGAAGAGAATACTGACAAAGGGTCCACTGAAAGGAGATAAGTGGCCAGAATCCCAAGTAGAAAAAGGGAAAGGTGGTTGTCGAACCAACAATTGAGGAAGAAGTAGATACCACAAGGAAAGAAGATCCAAGTGAAGGAGAACTGAATGGTGATCAAAAATAGAATAGAAAGAGAACAGCAAGTCGAAGATACGCAGGTCCTGAATGGTCATATGGAACTACTAACAAATGGCAGCAAGAGTTGTTGTCTCTTTGTTTTGATGGAGAAGTTCTGGGTCAGTATTTTGGCACGTGAAGGAGATTAATGAACTGAACTGTTGAAACAATCTGAAAGAAAATCTTTGAGAAGGAGACTGTTGAAGTAACCCGAAGAGAAATTGATAACCTGATTTGACTTTTGAAACCTGATTTTGACAAAGCTGCTAACCGATTTTGACAAGGGTTCCCGGAAGTGAAACTGAACTGCTGAAAGAAGAGTTGTCTATTTTTGATTTTTGCTGCAAGTGTTCCTAAATTTCTTCTGCTTTCTGATTCTTTACAGATCATAAGTAACATTAGTCAACAAGGTAGAGGTGCTAGGCACTGTAAATATATGAGCATTGGCTTGGCGATTATGTGTAGGATATTGTTTGTGGTATTGATTGTGGGTATGTCTGTTCCTGACATGAGAAAAGCCAACCATACTTCTGCTTTTGAAACAACTACTGCACTAACAGCATTAGAGAAGTTTAAATTAGATGAGAAATAGTTGCATGAGAATACTAATGCACAAGGAGAACTTTCTTCTAACATTTTCTATTGCATTATGAGTGAGTGTGTTGAGACAATGGATGCGAAGAATTGTTTTGTGTGTATGCAGATTCCTTCATCAGTCGAAAAAGGAGTCATACATCATAGCTTACCTTTAACCTATGGGATAAGGTGTAGTCTGTTACTAACAAGGTTTTATAACCAGGAGTACATTCAATACTTCTATTCACATCATGATGTTGTGTTTTTGTTTGTCCATATAATTAGGTATTTGAGTAAAGTAGCTAAGGATAATGACATAGTATTAGTCAGAGGTTTCTTTGAACCTATATTAAAGATTGGCACAGCTTGTGCGCATAGAAATAACTTGACATGCTTGCTTACACCATTAGAGAAGAGCGTCTAAGATCACACAGATGACAGGAGAAAAGCGTTAAAAGAGAAATTAGAAAAAGGTTTAGAGAAAAGGACTTACAAGAATGATTATGCTTATACTGCAATTTGAATGCAAGGGAAATTAGCTTTAGATGCACCACATGTAGGGAAACTTTGTGTATGTAGGCCTAAATCACGCACTAACACTTTATTTGTGGAAACAAATGAATGTAGGCATGTGTTTTTGTTTCAGAGTAAGTGGACATTTATGTTGAATGGACAGGACCCTGCAATGCCAGGGATATACTATATTTGTGGACTTAATGCTTATTAGCGTCTTCCAAGAGGATGGTATGGGACATGTTATTTGGGGATAGTTTTCCCAAAGGTTTATCAAATGGAGGATCTGAAAAGGTTCCGAAAGTGACTGAATTACATCATAAGAGACAGAGGAGGGAGTCCTCTGCGGCTATAGTGGGAGATATATTTGGAGTGGTGATTCCTCCAATGGGAGTCATTCTGAATTTGATTAAGATTCAAAAGTTGTCTACTATTGTGGATAACATGCTGACAAATTTTTCAGGGGCCATACTCCTGATAGATACTGAATTAGCTGCGGATAGAGCTATGACTCTTCAAAATTGTCTTGCTTTAGACATTCTTTTAGCAAAGGATGGTGGAGTCTGTAGAATGATAAATTCTAGGCATTGTTGTTCGTATATTCCATTTAACAGTAAAGAGATAAGAGACTTACTTACTAATCTAACCAATGCAAGTGCTGATTTAAAAAAATTGAAAGAACCAGGTGTTTGGTAAAAAGTTGGCAATGGGTTTGCTTCAGTGGGAAACTGGCTCAGCAAGATTTGGAATGGGGTTCTATTAAAAATATTACAAGGGATATTAATTGTAATTTGTTTATTGGGGCTATGGGGATTATGCAAATTATGTAAAATAATTAACATGAAAAAGTCAAAGAATAATCAGAGGAGGGAAGAAAAGAAAAGGGAGAAATTTTACAGGGAAATTTCAAGGGGAAAATGAAATTATGAAGGGATTGAAATAAGAGAAATTTAGCTGATGAGAAATGTTGTGGGTAATAGTTAGTGTGATGACATATTTAGTCATCAGAGGAGGGATTGCTAGCGCAGGTGTTTTAATAAGAAATTATTAATGAGTGTTTATGTATTTTGAATAATGAGTTTTTGTAGAAAATTAAATAACGTAGAAAAATAATGCACACATTTGAAACTGTGACCTCGAAGAATGGCCACCAATGTTAACGAAGTGTACTAATCAATGATTAATACTTATGAAATATTGAATGTATGTTAGACTAATGCAGTAATATGTCATATTAAGGGTTATGAAGTATGCTTTAGCTTTATTAATTGTAGGCCTTAACTTAGCGAGTGTCTTGGCCTATTTTGCCAGGCCTCATGCAGAAGCTGTATTTCTTAGCGTTTAATAAAAAATGCTGACCAAGTGAATTAAACTGTGAAATGTCTATTGTATTGTATTGTTTAAGTGTGCTCATAACGAAAGCTTTTCATGAGAACTGACTGATAATTCCTGCTAATGCAACATTTTATGTGTAATGTGTGTGAGACTGACTTTCCCAGGACAAGAACAATGAAGATACTGACTAGAGTGGAAGCTGCAACAATATTGTTACCTGACAAGCCAGATGATGATGACATCGCAAGACGAACCAATCAAAAATATGAGAATGGAGAAATATTAGAATTCATAGATTTGGTATAGTAGTTTTACTGGGCAGAGTGTAAACATGCGATTGACTGACCAATAGGGAATTAGGGGATAGTTTAGGTGACTTTGATATAACAACGCCACAGGGGAAAAAGACTTCAGACTTTACCAGATTTTGAGATTTTTAGGAGATTTAGGAGAGACAGATTATTCTGATATTCTGGCTCATTGGGCTCATATTCCCTGAATGAGAGCCTGATGCCTTGTTGATTGACTGATGTCCTGAGTACGAAGACTGATTCTGCTTGCTGACCTATACTGAGGATAGGTATAAATTGAAATGTGATCATTATACATATTTGCTTTTCCTTTCTAGGAACCAACTGCGCAGTTTTGTCTATGACTCTATCATAGTTAGATGTTTCCCAAATTGGTGTTGCCAAATGTTTTTTGCCTGAAGCCCGACATGCTCATGCTAATCTGATGTTAGTTGAGGATTCTGATTTATGACAAAAGAGACTAATGCTTGATGGTTTTCCCCGCTTAACTTGATGTATTTTATCCTGTTAACGCAGGTGACTCTGCTATTGATTTGCACTGTAAGCTTAGAATGTGTGGTAGTTCAAGCTTTGATTAGATTGCGTTTTTTCCACCGCTTTGGACAACCAGTGTTGTTTCTGTATGTGTTTCATTTGATTTTGAGATTAATCTACACAACCTTAGCGTAGTTAATATAAGGAAATAAACATTCTAAACTTTTAATAAAGGTGTGGTTATTTATGCCTGAAAGGTCATGGTGCGTGACAATTACTGACTCCATTTGATTATTGATTTTATTGATTACTAATAATTGTTGATTATTGTGTATTGATTATCGATTCCTGTGCTGGAGTTATGGTAAGAGCTTCTTAATTGTGAGTCAAAAGGTTCACGAACCTATTCATGTCCCCTTGCAAGTTTACTTATTGAGGTTTGACGCGCTAACAGTAATCGCTGTTGAAAATCATGATACATCTAGATCTATATTTCCAAGTGTTGGCTCCCTCTTTGGGGGATTGAGGTGTTGACCCTTTTGGTATGAGAATCTAAATCTATGAAAAAACATACACAAACTGCACATATGGTTAGTGAGGAGCACTTGCCCAGGGTGAGATGCGCAGTTTGTGTATTTAGAGCACTGACAGGCCTTCAAGCAAGTCTCCTAGCTCTCTCTCTAATGGAGCACTGCTTGCCAGTGCTTCTACTCATGGCAAAGTACAGTGTCACACATACACAGTAATTGACCGGGCAAGCCAAATCACTGGTACTATCACACACTGCATGTGTGACTGAGAGTACTGTATAGCAGGAACTTCAGTCTGGTCAGAGCTATGTCCTGATGGTCCCTCAGCTCTGATTCGGCAGCTCGGCTGGACCTGAAGTGGAATACTATCAGGCAGCAGATGTGATGTAAAAGTTTTTTAAAAAATGTCAAATCCTGTGTGTGTGCTGGAGATAAAGAATATTTTTGTGAGTTGTATGCAAGTGAGTGAGTGAAAGAGTAAGACTGAGGAGAAGAAGGTAAATGGGAGGGAGGGAGAGTGACAGAATGAAAGAGCATGAGAGAAAGAGTGAAAGGAGTAAGAGAGAGAAAATGAGAGTAAGAGAAAGTATGTGAGCCATAGTGACAGAGTGAGATCAAGTAAGAGAGACAGATTGAGGAAGAAAGAGTGAGAAAGTGTGCATGAGCATTTGTGTGGTTGTGTGAAAAAGGTGAGTTGTAGGGTCAGAGAGTGAGTGAGAAAGAGACAGGGCGCTCGTGAAAGAGTGAGAGACATAGCAACAGTGACAAAATGAAAGACTGTGGGAGTGAGAGAATTATTAAAAGAGTGAGAGACAGTGAGAGAGCACGAGTGAAAGAGAATGAAAATGTGAGTGAGCATGTCAGAGTCAGAAGGCCTGTGGCGACAATAAGGTGAAGGAATCTCCAAGGAGTAAAATGAGTGGGTGGTGAATACCATGCCAGTCACCACAGGGGTTTGACCGTATTTCTATCAACGTTTTGTATTTCGATTTTAGTAATTTATGTTTCTCCTTGGATGAAACTAATATGGCAGAGCAGAGAGTAAGGGTGGTAAAGCCACAGGCCCCAAAAGCATTCACATTGATTTGCTCAAGGCCAAAGTTCCCTTGTGGGGTCCAATTTCAACCAGGATATTAGGAGCTTGTTGCTGTTCTGGTATTTTGGACAACTGGTTAGAGGTCATGATTGTACCAATTTTCAAGAAAAGAGACCATGCCAATCGTCCCTGTTACCATCCCATCTCACTCCTTGGTAAAAGTAACAGGAAGAATTCTGTTGGATCGATAAGAAGAGTGGGTCAAAACCAAAAATATTCTTTCTGATCTACAGTATGGTTCACGAAAGGGCCTAAGGACCATTGAGCAAATGTTAAATCTTAACATATTTATTGGTAAATATACCTCTATGAAGAAGGGCCATTTGTTCTTAGCCTTTGTTGATCTGTTGAGCGCATTTGACTGCATTTTTTGTAGTAAACTGTGGGCAATTCTTTTAGACCTTGGGTTGGATCCGCAAATTACTTGCACTTACAGGGATCTCCCTCAGATCAGCCGTAGACATTTTCCTTGTTTCCTTCATGCTGACGACTCCATGCTCATGTCCCGAACACCACTGGGTCTGCAGCAGCTACTTAATGGCTTTGTCAGTTTCATGTCAAATATTGGTCTGATTTTCAATATAATGCAAACATTCTTAATGAAGTGTGGGAGGAAAATCAGAAAGTGTCTTGATTTTACTATTAGTAATGTTAAATTAACCCCTTAGAAGCAAGGACTTTTCCCCCTCAGGTGCCAGGCATATTTTTGGCTATTTGGGGCAGTTTACGCTTAGGCCCTCATAACGTTTTGTCCGCATAAGCTACCCACACCAACTTTGCGTCCTTTTTTCCCAACATCCTAGGGATTCTAGAGCTACCTAGTTTGTGGGTTCTCCTGAAGGAGACCAAAAAATTAGCCAAAATACAGCAGAAATGTTGTTATATTTTTTTTTAAAATAGGGGAAAAAGGGCTGCAGAAGAAAGCTTGTGGTTCTTTTTCTGAAAATGGCATTGACAAGGGGTTTGTGAAGCTAAAATCACCATCTTCCCTACTTTCAGGAACAGGCAGACTTGAATCAGAAAACCACATTTTTCAACACAATTTTGGCATTTTACTGGGACATACCCCATTTTAAAAAAAATGTATGCTTTCAGCCTCCTTCCAGTTAGTGACAGAAATGTGTGTGAAACCAATGCTTCACACAATGCTGGATCCTCGATAGCTAAACACCTCTAAAAAGTAAAATTAGGAATTCAGCAAGGGGTCATTTGTGTAGATCCTACAAGGTTTTCCTACAGAAAATAGCTGAAATAAACAAATATTGAGATTGAGGTGAACAAATAGCCATTTCTCTTCACGTTTTACTCTGTAACTTTTTCCTGCCATGGCAGATTTTCAAAAGCAATATACTGTTACGTCTGCTGGACTCTTCTGGTTGCTGGGATATATAGGGCATGTAGGTTCATCAAGACCCCTAGGTACCCACAGCCAATAAATAAGATACACCTTGCAATGGGTTTTAATTGTATACCGGGTATACAGCAATTAATTTACTGAAATATAAAGAGTGAAAATAGGTATCAAGGAAACTTTTGTATTTCCAAAATGGGCACAAGATAAGGTGTTGAGAAGCAGTGGTTATTTGCACATCCCTGAATTCCGGGGTCCCCATCCTTGCATGTGAATTACATGGCATTTCTCAAACAGGCATCTTTTTTACATACTGTCTTACATTTGGAAGAATTTTTTTTGGAGAAACACAAGGTGCAATAACACTTGTTCTTCTATTCTGCATTCCCCCAAGTATCCTGATACAAAATAGTACCTCACTTGTGTGGGTAGGCCTAATGCCCGTGACAGGAAACGCAACATGGACACATCACATTTTTACATTGAAATCTCACATGTTTTTTGCAAAGTGCCTAGCTGAGGATTTTGGCCTCTAGCTCAGTCGGCACCTAGGGAAACCTACAAAACCTGTGCATTTGTTTAAACTAGACACCTAGGGGAATCAAGGATGGGGTGACTTGTGAGGCTCTCACCAGGTTCTGTTACCCAGAAATCCTTTGCAAACCTTAACATTTGGCAGAAAAGCACTTTTTCCTCACATTTCGGTGATGGAAAGTTCTGGAATATAAGAGGAGCCACACATTTTCTCCCACCCAGCGTTCCCCCAAGTCTCCTGATAAAAATGGTACCTCACTTGTGTGGGTAGGCCTAATGTCCGCAACAAGAAATGACCCAAAACACAACATGGACACATCACATTTTTACATAAAAATCTGATGTGGTTTTTGGAAAGTGCCCAGCTGTAGATTTTGACCTCTTGCTCTGCCGGCACCTAGGGAAACCTACCAAGACCTGTGCATTTTTGAAAACTAGACACCTAGGGGAATCCAGGATTGGGTGACATGTGGGGCTCACACTAGGTTCTGTTACCCACAATACTTTGCAAACCTCAAAATTTGGCAAAAAAACAATCGCTTTTTCCTTATATTTCGGTGATGGAAAGTTCTGGAATCTGAGGGGAACCACAAACCTCCTTCGACTCAGCGTTTCCCCAAGTCTCCCAATAAAAATGATACCTCACTTGTGTGGGTAGGTCTAGTGCCCGCGACAGGAAATGCCCCAAAACACAACATGGACACATCAAATTTTTACATTGAAAACTGACGTGTTTTTGGGAAAGTGCCTAGCTGTTGATTTTGGTCTCTAGCTCAGACGATACCTAGGAAAATCTACCAAACCTGTGCATTTTTTTAAACTAGACACCTAGGGGAAACCAGGACGGGTAACTTGTGGCACTCTCACCAAGTTCTGTTACCTAGAATCCTTTGCAAACCTAACAATTTGGCAAAAAAAAACTTTTTCCTCACATTTCGGTGATGGAAAGTTCTGGAATCTAAGAGGAGCCATAAAGTTCCTTCCTCCCGATACAAATGGTACCTCACTTGTGTGGGTAGGCCTAGTGCCACAACAGGAAATGCCCCAAAACTCAACGTGGACACATGACATTTTCCCAAAGAAAACTGGCCTGTTTTTTGCAAAGTAACTAGCTGTGGATTTCGGCCTCTAGCTCAACCGGCACCTAGGCGGCCTAGCAAACCTGGACATTTCTGAATACTAGACACCTAGGGGAATTCAGAATGGAGTGACTTGTGGGGCTCTCACCTGGCCCTGTTACCCAGAATACTTTGCAAACCTCATACTTTGCCAAAAAAAACACTTTTTCCTCACATTTTGGTGATGGAAAGTTCTGGAATCTGAGGGGAGCCACAAACGTCCTTCTACCAAGCGTTTCCCCAGTTCTCCTGATAAAAATGGTACCTCACTTGTGTGGGTGGACCCAGTGCCCGTGTTAGGAAATGCCCTAAAACACAATGTGGACACATCAAAATAATCTATTACAAAACTACCTGTTTTTGCAGGGAGGACACCTGCATTTTTGGTCCCAGGTGCAGAGGTCATTAGGGAAACCTACCAAACCCAGACTTTTTTAAAACTAGACCTTCAGTGAAGTTCAGAGAGGTGTAGCTTGAGTGAATCCCCCAACATTTTCTTACCCAGACTCCTCTGCAAACCTCAAATATTGCTGAAAAATCACATTTTCCACACTTTTCTTCGTAGAAACCCATGTGGCGATATAAATGTCCTACCACTCAGTGTTCCCCTTGGTCTGCCGATAAAAGTGATACCTCACTTGTGTGGGTGGCCCAGGTGCCTGCAACAGGAAAAGGCCAAAAATGTGTAGAGATTAAGGAGATAGCACAGCGAGTTGATAAGCACAATTTTGTTTAATACATTTTTAGGCCTACTCTGGGTTGGGGACCCACACAAGTGAGGTATCATTTTACTTGGGAGACTGAGGGGAACACTAGGTTGAAATTTAGGCCAGGGCACTGATCCTACAAAGAAAAGTGAGGAAAATGTGCTTTTTTAAGCAAATATTGAGGTTTGCAGAAGAGTCTGGATAAGAAAATGTTGGGGGATCCACGCACGCCACACCTCCCCGGACTCCTCTGGGTGTCTAGTTTTCAAAAGTGTCTGTGCCTGGTAGGTTTCCCCAGATGACCGCTGCACCAGGGACCGAAAACACAGGTGCCCTCCCCTAGGAAAAAGAGGTAGTTTTGTAATAGATCATTTTGATGTATCCACACCCTTCTGCAATGTTTCAACACTAAAATTGTGAAAAGAAATGCACTTAGGTTATGTTAAAAGACCCCTCATCAACCAACCAAGTTGGTGTCATGCTTCATTATCGGGGTCCCACCTGAGACACCTAGGATGTCCCGGGTGTGATGCGACGCCTGATTACAGCGGAGCAGGTTTTCTCATTTTTACCACACATACTGGTTGGATTTGGCACGAGGGTGAATGACGGTTCAGTAGATCAAATTTTATTAACAAGAGATTTCATAAAAATGAAATGCACTGTTAACAACTGAAAGGCAAAAAACTGAACCGGTGACTCACAGCTCGTGAGATGTAAAGCCACGTCAAGACACCAACCGCTTTACAGTCCATTCACACAGATTTCATACAAGAGATGCACAAGACCATTGATGCCGCCAGCTGCGGGACCAGCACATTACAACACTTGCATCAACAGACAACACCATTCAAGGGCCCATCACTTTCATACGCTCACATGCCCAATACAGCAATCACACTAGCTGATGGGAGTGTGTGGACTGGCATTTGGGTATTAGTGTACTGCAGTGGCCAACAGCAAGTCACTATTAACACTGCCAGCCAAGCGCCACTCCACACACACTGCCAGTCAAACGCCACTCCATGCACACCGCCAGCCAAGCACCATCCAAGTGCCAGCCAAGTGCCATCCCACGCACACCGCCAGCCAAGTGCCACACCACGCACACCGCCAGCCAAGCGCCACTCCACACACACTGCCAGCCAAGCACCACTCCATGCACACCGCCATCACTTTTTTTTTAAACAAAAAAGAAACCACTAACTAATTATAAGTACAAAACTACAAACAAAAACTCTAACTAAATACATGACAGTAATGCCAACTGTGAAACTGAACATATGAAAATATAAAGCAGGTAGTTTACGCTCACGGTATTTCCCAGAATTTGTTTTTGGTGATGTAACTCCTGAAACAGCCGGCCACACACTGACCATGCTTTAAAGGGCAATCGAGGCAGTACATCTGAGTCTCCCTCTGGATTCCTCTTCGGACACAGATTCTACATTTCTTAGCACAAAAGTATTTTTTGGGAGTGGGAGGAATATGTTCAGGAAAGTGGCGATCTTTCAATCTAGCCATATCCTCCACCACTGCTACTCTAGAAACTCTTGCATGATCCACCACAACAAGGGTCTCTTATACTGACTCATGAAATTTAGCAAATTTCATCCTTGACTCAGGGGAACAATCCTTGAACACAGTAAAAGCATTAAAAGTTGCTAGATTAAACACATGAATTATCAACTTTTTATACCAAACCTAAGACTCACGAGTAGCAGTGTAAGGTTCCAACCTCTGATCTACTCATCAACACCACCCATGTGCATGTTGTAGTCTAAAATGCACACAGGCTTGCTCACTTCAGCAACTTAACCCCAAACAGCCACAGGTGAAGTACTCTCATCATGGAAGGTACTTAGCATGTAGACATCCCCCCTGTCTGCAAATTTCAGAGCTAGCAGCTCATCAATCCGCAAGGCACTGCACCCTCTTAAGTTTTTTTACAGACAAGCTTTCTTGGATAGCCTTTCCGGTTATAAAGGATTGTGCCACAAACAACAGTGTCCACTTTGGACAATTCTTTGAACAGCTGCACTCCAGTGTAGACGTTATCTACATACAAATGGTGACCTTTGTTAAACAGTCATCTACCAAGTTCCCACACAATTTTCTCACTAACTCCAAAAGTGGGTGGACAACCAGGGGTGTCGATACTGGAATCCCTACCAGTGTAGACACGGAAATTATAAACATATTCTAGACTACTTTCAAACAGCATATATAATTTAATTCCATACCATGCCCACTTGCTAGGAATGTACTGCCTAAACACCAAACAACCCTTGAACAGGACCAAAAACTCATTCATACTTATTTCTGTGCCTGGAACATACACCTCTGAAAACCGATCTACAAAGTGATCAAGGATAGGCCTAATCTTAAAAAGATGGTCATAATCAGGGTGATCTTGTGGAAAGGCTAAAGTATTGTCAACAAAATTCAGCATCCGAAGAAGAAGCAAATGCCGATTACGAGTCATGGTTGTAGGGAATATAGCTGTTGCCATCAAGAGACTAGTAGACCAAGAAGAAGCCAGTCAAAAAAGTCAAACCCAAGGCCTTTTTCATCTCTTCCAGATTTGTGGGAATCCACTGGGTAGCTCTAGACTGTGGCCTAAGTCTGGCATCGTTGTCCCTCAAATACTGCTCCACATACAAATTAGTCTGCTCAACAATCTCTTCCAAAAAACATTATCCAGAAACAACTCAAAGAAACTGACAGGCAAAATGTTTTCTGTTTTCACTCTACACCCTGGGAAACCAGTAAAGGCAGGCAACTGTGGCTACTCCATGTTTGGGGAAACCCAGGTGTCAGGTCTTCCAATGGGAAACCTTTCAGCCCCAGGCTGCTGCACTATTGACATATCTGTGTCCTCCTCTAAAACAGGCCCTTCATCTGCACTGAGAGTGGCTTCCTCATGAGACGATTCTTCTCAGACAGACAATTCACTGCCAGAATCTCTCTCTTCCTCCTCTTCCTCAGATGCAGAGTCAGCCTCACAATCATGATCAGAAGACGACTCAAAAAGCATACCAACAACCCACTAAGCGGTCACTCTATGGATAGCCATGATTCTTTCCAGGAAGTGTCAATTGGGGAATGTGCCAACAACAGCCAGCATTGTCTAAAACAAGTAATAAACAAAGTTTGGCTTTATCCCAAAGAGATATGTACTCAAAATCTATACCACTCACTTGCCTGAAAAGGCTATACTCACCAGCAACTACTCTGTACAGCCACAGCAATCACCAATGATATTCCACTAAAAAGGAAAAAAAAGGAATATTAGACATAAAACAACACAAATATCGTTGTGCTCAAATCTAAGGACAATTTCACACACAATCCTGCATTTAGTACACCACCTGGCATTCATGCATGCAACAATACTCTTTTAGAGTAAATTGTTTTTTCTTACCGAAAACATGCAAATATGCAAACTTCAGGTCAACCACTGCCAAAACCGAAAGGAGCCACAGCAAAGGAAGCAAAAGCTTTGAACTAGAACAAACAAGAAAAATAAACTGTTATAATCAAAAATTCACAAATGCAAATACTTTGCCAGTTGACAAACACCCCACCACCAAACATTTATACATTTTCCCTAGTGTTAAAAGGCCTAAAAAAATAGGCCGAAATGGCAAACTATTCTGTACGCCATTTGGGGGGTGATCCTTGCCCCAGGGGCAGCCCCACACAAAAAACACACACAAAATCCCTAGCGTCTTAGTGGCTTCTGCCCCCTTGGGGCAGATGTGCCTAAAACTGATAGGCCAATCTCCCTTCAAGGGAGGGCAGATATGGCATAAATAATATTGGCCCCCTTGGGAAGTGACCCTTGCCCAGGGTCCCCCCCACAAAACACACACAAGATCCCTGGCACTAAGAGGTTTCTGCCCCCCCTTGGGGGCAGAAGGGCCTAAAAAAAATAGGGAGATCTGCCCCTAAGGGGGCAGAACTGCCTAACAGGGCTTTATCCATTTTGGAGGACAGCCCTTGTCTAAGGGACGCACCCTACACAAAAAAACAAATAGCAAAAACATGCGCTGTGGCTTCGGGCTAAAAATAATCGGCTGATACTCCCAAGGGGGGCAGAAATGGTGTAAAACATGTTGGATCCCTAAGGGGAGCGACCTTTGCCAAAGGGGCTGCTTCCCGACACATGAAACAGGCAAAGCACATAAACAAATATCCCTGGTGTCTAGTGGGCATTCCTTTCCGAACCCATCTTGGATATTTAGAGTGCTATAAAGTTTCAATATTGTGACAGCAGATGCTATGTAGAATAAGATATTATTGGTTATGCCCACATTGGTATCCATTGGTAAAACAACATTAACGATCCAAAGCATTCACCAACTAACCCCTAAATGCCTTGTTACAATCTATCTTCTAAATTCTCCAAATTCTGTGGCTTCCACTCCTTAAAGCTGAGCCTCTCGCTGCTGTTAGCCAGTATGTAACCCGCTGTTTTATGTGAAGGCTTCCATATCCAAGTGGTAAGGTTCATGCTATATCAGTAACACAATAAAAAACAAATAAGGAAACAACAAAATAAACAAACAAAAAATAAACAGATAAATACCCATTTACCGCCAGAACTTCATCATTTTTGCCGAGGGCAGGTAGGATGTTAAAAGGCACTCCAGGGCAGTCATATCAGGTCGTAGTCACCCAATGACATGTGTACTAGTTGACGACTTTGAAGTAGAAGTTTGTAGTAACAGCGGCGGTTACTCTTTTAGAACAGTTAAAACGCCCCCCAGGGATGAAAAATAAATTGGTAATAAAGTTCCTTTATTGCCTGTTTAATTTCCATCCTTCCATCCTGAACCTGTTACCGCGTCAAACCTTATCTGGTTTCTTATCGTTAGATCATAAGGAGACGCGTTGGAGGTCAATGAATCTTTTGACTGCACTTAGAGTAGTTCCCACCATAAACTCAGTTCCGGTACAAATCAATAACAATATCAATCAATAACATCACTAAATTTGGGAGTCAATAATTTCCATGCACCATGACCTTTTCGGACATGAATAGCCACACCTTTATGTAAAAGTTAGAATGTTTATTTTCCTACATTAACAATGCTGATATCATGTAACTCAGTCTCAAAATCAAATGGTAAGCATACAGAAACAATAATGGTTTACCAAATCTCTAAAGAACCACAATTTAATCGAAGCTGGGACCATTACACATTCTAAAGTTACAGTACAAATCAATAGCAAAAATAACTGCACAAACAAAATGGCATACATTTAGAGTCAGCAAAGAAAAGACATCATCTGTTATTACTTGCAGCGAGCATCATCACTGAGTACCCTAATTAACCTTCAGATTAGAATAGCATGTTTGGGCTTCATGCTAAACAATTTAGTTAACACAAATTTGGAAAACATCTAACTATGGCTGTATCAAAATTAGCGGTTGGTACCTAGGGAAAGAAGCAAATTGACATAGCAATCATTAACATCGTCTTATACCTTGCCTCAGTATGGTTCAGCGAGCGGTGACAGACTTCGTCAACTGGACATTGGTTCAGTCAGCAAGGCAACATAATTCAGCATTAAAGTTCAGGAAGGTAAAGTCTCTTCATGCAGTTCAGAAAAAGTGATAATTAAACACTCACAAGAAATGGGGAGAATGGAGCATCTCCTCTCGGTCCAATCTGCCTAAGTTTGATTTCCTAAAACTACTTCCCACATTGCTATTGGTCAAAGAATCATATGATTATACTTAGTCCAATGAAAGTAGAACCTCAAATCTAAGAATTTACTAGGCCACGGTTCACATGTTGATGAAAGCTCCTCTTCTCCTGTTCCCGTCATTGGGCTTGTCAGGTAACAATATTGTATCAGCTTACACTCCAGTCAGTGCATCCATTGTCTGCTCCTGGGAAGGTCGTCTTTACACACACTAAGTTATACAATGTATCTCTAGCTAGTACAGCAAATCTAGGAAGCAGTTCTCATGAGAAAGAATTTCAACTATTATCACTTGGTCAATGCAGTGGAAAATCACAATTTAATTCTCTAAGCAGCTATTTTATAGTTTGCTTAAGAAATGTAGCTTGACATGAGGCCGTGCAACTAGGCCTGAGACCTCGCTAAATTAAGGCCTATGATTAATAAAGCAAATACATAATACATAACCATTAATATGCCATATTAATACATTAATCCAAACACAAGCTTAACAATTTACATTAATAAGCTGTTAATAAGTACACTTCGTGAACATTGGCCACTCAAGTAGGTGCAATTTCAAATGTGTGCATTATTTCTCTATCTTAACTCATTTTCTATGCAAATTCAGCACTCAGAATACATGAATATACATAAGTAAAATTCAGTGTTCGCAAACTGAGCTGGGGGGCGGGGCCACTACTGCTGAGTGGAAGTAGTGAGCTGTGCACAGTTTAAAGTGCACATGTAAATTTTCAGGCTATCTTGAGACAGCCAGCCAGACATGCTCACTTTAAACTTCTAACCCTTAGAAGTCTTAAGACAGCTGGGTTATAGAAACCACAGGCCTCCCAGTGAACTTAAGAGAGATGAGAGAGGCCACTCCCTCCAGTCCTGACGCTTCCAGCATGAAAGCAGCGCCAGAATTGTGTAAGAGAATTTGCAGGAGCCCGAGGAGATCAGAGCGAGGAGGACGTCAGATGTCATGAAGCAAGCAAGGCAAGTGTTTTTTTCATTTTATGTACACACACACACACACACACACACACACACACACACACAACACTCACCTTGCATGCATGCACACATGCACCAGCACCACATTTTCCCACAACTCCCACTCTGCCTACATGCCAGCCACTGCTGTGTAGTAGAGGACCATTCAGAGTACGTACTGTTAAAATTGATTCAGGGATAACTTAGAAGGATGCTAACTCGTTGTGCTCTGTCTTCTGAGGTTTTGTTTCATACTGTAATCTTTGAACTTCTATACTGCAAGCTTGGTCTGTATCCCACAAATTGTATTTAGGCAACTCTGTATCTCAGATCACATGCACAAACTGTATTAAATGTTGAAACAATACAGTAACCAAGCCGTCTTAAAATATACTGCCTACCAATATGGGCAATGTTAGACTCCTACACCTTATAGTCCTCATTGTCTTATGTAACATTTATTATATACTGATTTACCCAATTATGATTCAAAGTCTCAAAATAATGTGTGTGTGATATAACGTGCTCTGACCCCCAACACTGGTAAGAATAGCGGTGTTAAACAAATGAAATATGTGTGAGAGAGGGGCTAGTGAGAAATAAGGGGCACTGTTGGAGAGTGGTATTGAGGTACCCCTTGGAGAAGGAGGGGGGCACCTACAATTTTGAAGGTCACGCCAGGTGGCACTGGTGCTAATGCCGGCCCTGCCTGATATGGTCAGGCTTCGTTGCCATACCACCAAAGTATTGAAATATTTCATGAGTAAGTAGATGTTCAAGTATTTTCTTAAGTGAATATTTTCACTTTCTGACAGAGCATAAATTCGATAACCGGGAACATTTGCCCCGGTATTACATCTATTTGGCAGTCACGTGGACGATGTGATGGTAATACTTCTGCCTTTATTTTACTAAATGTACCTCCAAAGAACTTGTACTGTGTTGGTCTCTTGTTGTCTGTAGCAGCACCTTCAAAACCTCTAGATCTCTGTTTTCTTCCCATAAACAAATCTGCTAACAAAATGGTACATGGATTTTAAAGATCTAGTTTTCCAATATATTGCTTAGTTGTATTGTATTAACCACGGAATACCAAGAATGAACCCATGTTGTTGTGGGCACATATAACTTTAAAAAAAAAATCAGTTTGGAATGTTTTGGCCCTTGCTCTCTGTGAATCAGTAGTACATCTGGAGTTTGGAGTGCTGTTGGACCACTGTATAGCATTTTGCAGTCAGCAGCTGAAGTGGCTTCAGGGTTATTTTTCTTAATTCATTGTATTTTCGAAAGCATTGACTAAAACTTGGTTGACAAAATAATCTTTTAGGCTCTTGAGTCTAACAGGTAATGAATGTGTTGCTGTTGTTTATCTACTTGAATCTTCAAATCTAGGAAAAAAATAGCTGTGGTGGAGTCTGCAAAGGAGCTTACTGAAGTGATGCTGGCTTTAACTCAAGGAGTTACCTTTGTCCAGTCAGTTTTCCAGTAATGGTTTCACTGTGACTATAGTTTTCTTAGGAATCAAAGCTGGATAGTTACCTTACCCTTGGGTTTATTCAGGCTTCTTTAACAAAGTGTCTCTTTTGACAACAATAAAGACATTGTCCATTCTGGTGACAAGTTTCCTCCTATGTTAATGGTGAGGGAACAGCTCCAATCTCATTTGAGCTGTGTTTCTTTCCAGGTTACTACTTGTGTTTTTGTTTTTTTCTGAGTTCCAATGAGACCTGTAATTTTTCCCTTTAAACCCTTTTCATTCGGCTAGTCCTTGGTATAGTCGTAAGGTGAGATTGATTAAGTCTCTATAACCTGTATGTTGGGGAACAATTTGTGCTAAAATATCCTTTAGTTCTTCCCAAAACCCTTGGTAATAGATGGCTGATCATCTTTTTCCTTTGTGCCAAGAGGTTTCTGCAACCAGTCTGTTGAAGTGGGCCATGTATTATACTAGATCGTTGATTCCCTGATTGAGTTCTAGCAATTCCTTCTCTGCTGACAGACTAACAGCTTGCCTGACAAACAGAGGAATAACAAAACTTAAGCCCCCCCGCAAAGTGCCTGTAGGGACCACTCTCCCGCTTGGACCAAGTCAGGGACCTGCCACCTATCCACAGTGTACAGTGCAGCGGGCAGCCCATTGCAGCTCGGGGACCCCGCACCACAGGGGTGTCAGGGCCTTTGTTATGCCACTGCTGTCAAATACCTTTTCACATTTTTTCATAAATGTCTTCCAATCATACAGCAATTGATTGTCTTGTCTAACTAACAGAAAAGACCAGGAAGGAGCATCCCCGGACAAGGAAGAAATCAAAAAAGCTATTCTAGATTGAGGGGCTGGGAAAGCACTTGGCCTGCAGGTAAACTGTAATTGTACTTGGGTAGGGAATATTTGTATCTTGCTGGGGTCTCCGGAGAACCTCTCAGGAGTTGCCAAAGGGCTCTGAGGTCGAACAAGAACAGAAATACTCATGGGTATCTGACTTCCTCCTTGAGTTGGGCTGGTAGCACCCAAATGATTTAAGCCTGAGGGATTACCAAAGGTAGCTGGATCCCCGCAACGTGCTAATTCTCCAACTTTTATTTGTAATTGATCCACCTTACCAGCTAACACCGTTGTGGCATTTTTGGACTCTACCAAGCCTCTCTGCATCTGAGTGATGACTTTCAATAAGTCTTCCAAGGTGACCATCATCAAACATTTGATGCGATCAAGAAGGTAGTAAACTTGTGGGCTCACTATTCTGTCAGACCAGTTCTCACTCAGAGTCTGCACGAAGATCAAAAGTCAACCTCCGGGCACCACGAACTCTGAATGCTCTATTGGAGTATTGGAGTGGCCAGGAGAGGAAAATGATTTAGGGGATAGGAACAGTGGGGACATCTGAAAAAGAGAACACACACAATATTCAGATGGAACCTGAGTTTAAACTCCCTGTAAAACTTCTTCCCTTTAGAGAAATTAGGTTTATACCCTGCATGGTGAGCTTAGAAATCACTCTCTCGCTCTATTCTGCTTTTTTGACGATTACTATACAGGATATTTTAATAACAGGTAAAAAGAGTTCAATTAAATGTTTCTCTCTCTCTTGCTTCTTCAATTGCCCAATGCCCCAGGTAAAGTCACCTGACTAAAATAGATAGATATATGAACTGAACAATAATATTCCTAAATCAGTTTCTTTACTCATCAATCAAACTGGTTTGTCTCTATGGAACTGCTTCCCCTGGAATTGTTTCTACCAATGGTCTTTTACTTGTAGCGCAAGAAAGTAGGTTACGTGTCTTCCTCTGAGTTAGAACCAAAACTATGACGAGGCTGTAAACGTGAATGAATTCAGCCGACTCTGCTCCTTACCAGGGACCATCTGCTCTGTCACAAGTAAATGCCCGCATCACTCGAAGCATGAGAGAACACACCCCTAAAGCACTCAGCTGAAGTAATGATGGCCAATTAACTCAGTCAACAAAACTGAGAGATCAAGTTTAGCGCAAGAGCCCAGGAAAGAAGCTTTTCCAGTAAAAGTGGGGGTGCAGTTCTGGGCATTAAATTGTATTTTTATTTTTTTTACTTAGGATTACCAAACGTATATAAAAACCCCTACTGGGATACATTGTTTATTTTCATCATCACTCAAAATTATGACCTTTCTCAGACTCCCCAAGCTCCTTCATTAACTCCCTTGAATTCTTCAAAAAGAAGGCCAACGCATAACACTGTGTATCTGGGAGGGCCATCCCTCCCTTCTCTCGCCTTCTTCTCAACTTCTTCTATTCAATGCGGACCCCCTTTGAGGCCCAAATTAAGCTGCTACTTTCTTCTTGGAGTTTACCCAACCATTCTTTTCTAAAGCATAAAGGAATCGCATTAAAAATAAAAAGGAATTCAGGCAGAATCACCATTTTAACCAAGTTGATCCGTCCTATCATACTAAGAGGAAGACTAACCGATTTCTTCATTAACTGGGTGGATTCTTTCAAAACCTTCTTGAAATTAGTTTCAGCAATTCTGCTTATATCCTGGGTTATGGTGATCCCTAAATATTTCACCTCTTTCTTAACAGAGATCCCTTCAGCCTACATTTTCCATACCATAACGTTAGATTTTTTGCTGTTAACTGCAAACCTACTAATTCTCCCAAACTCCTTTGTGTGTTCTTCCAGTACTGTCAATGCTTGACCCACGTCTGCTGTGTACACTAACAAGTCATCTGCATATAGGGAAATCTTTTTACTCTAGTTCCCACACTGAAACAGGAGTATCTGGTCTTTCCTAAGCTTGCACGCCAGGGGCTCTATATAGATATTAAAGAGTAACGGGGACAACGGGCAAGCTTGCCTTGTTCCTCTTTGAATTTTAAAGGGGTGAGTTAACACACTATTAGCCCAGACTCTTGCAACAGGATCTTGGTAAACTTCTGCAACACCCCCAAAAAATGTCTACCCAATTTAAAAAATCACAGACCACTTTTAAATAAACCCAATTAACCCTATCAAATGCTTTAGTAGCATCTATCATTATTACCGCCATTGGATCCTAACACGTAGTGGCCAAATCGATAGAGCCAATCAAAGTGTTTGTCAGCTCCTGCATCAATCTGCCCTTCATAAAGCCCTTTTGATCTATTTGAATAAGCTTACCTAGAACCCTGCTTAATCTGTCTGCCATGACCTTTGTGAAATTTTGTAGTCGCTATTTAATAAGGAGATTGGTCTATATGAGTCACAGGATCTTGGGTCTTTCCCTGGCTTCAAAATCACTGTGATACTTGCTTCCTTCCATGATAGAGGCATCATACTTCCACCTTATAAGATGCCATTGCAGAGCCCCACAAAGAAGTTATTAACGCTGCTTCCCAGGGCCTTGTATACTTCCAATAGGAGACAGTCTGGGCCTGGAGACTTCCCCACCTTCCCTGCTTTTAAAACCTGAACCCATTCCTCCAACCCAACTTGCTCGTTCAGGCCTCTACAATCTTCCTCACTCAAGGAGTCCGCTCCTAGAGGTACCGCTAGACCTTCTGCATTTAATTCTGAAAAAAAGACTCAAATGCTTCTCCTACCTTCTCACCCCCTATTTTCACAGTTCCTGAAACCGGATCTCGTAAATCTACCACCCTGTTCGTTTCTCTGTTAGCTTTTAATTTCCATGCCAACAATATGCCACAATTCTCACTATACTTGAAATGGACCAGCCTATTTCCCTCACGTCTATCTTTAATCCTATTCTCAATCACAGCTTTCAATTCAGACCGAAGTCTTCGATCTATCCTGCACAACTGATTCACTTCTTCTGCCTTAAGCGCGACCGGTGTTAATGTTTCCTCTATTTGTTGTATCTGCTCTAAATTATCAATCTCTTCATTACATAATCACCTCTTAAATAAGGCCATTCTTATAAGCCTCCCACACAAAAACGCCTTAAGGGCATCCCATACCATCGCTGGGGAAGTAGAGGCAACATTCAGAGTGAAAAAGTTCTTTACTTCAGCTTGTAATTCTGCTACCACCCCCTGATCTAGCAGCAAGGTCCTATCAAGCGTCCACCTACCCCGATCCCCATACCCTGTTAAACCAATACTCACCCAGATGGCGGAATGATCGGATAACTAAACTCCCATATGAGTTATCTCTTTCACACTTTGTGCAAAGTTCCTGTCTATTAGAAGATAATCAATCCTAGATTGATGTCTATATTTTTTGTTGTTGAAAGTATACCCCAGAGTTAATCCCATCCTTTCTCTCCATAAATCAGATAGTCCCAACTGGGACATAATAAACAGTTCTTGGCAACACATCTTCCCATTAATTCTAGATCTACTCCCTGATGATCTATTTAGATCATAATTTCATACCACATTAAAATTCCCCATCCAAATAATGGGATCTGACGTAAGCAATAAGTACTGAAATAATTCTACTAATGGTGCAATATCATCCCTATTGGGCCCTTAATAACTCACTAGCGTAAATGCCTCATTAAACGCAGCCAGTTTCCCTATGACCCACCTTCCAGCCCTATCTGCTGGTCCCTCCTGGAGGGAGCTATTAGGATGAGTTTTAATAAGAACTGCAACCCCCTTGCTGCCTCCCATCTGACGTGAACATATTATCTGTTCCTTTGTCTATTTACCACCCATGAACCGTTCACATTCCAAGTTAGCAGCCTCAATTCATTTGGCCCCATCATCCACCCCCTGGTGGAAGAGTTGTTATCCCCCTTAAGCTTCCCCTAATGATCATCACTATGAGGAAATTTTTTCCTTTTTTCCCACATGCTCCACACCCTGTGCCCCGTTCCCCTCCCTGCCCCTCCCTACTTCTCCCTTCCCCTCCCCAGGCCCTCTGGGAGAAGCCCCCAAACTACTTCTCTAAGGCAGATGGGGGCGAGGTTGGGAGAACATGGCGGCTGTCAGCGTCAGATTAGGAGGAGCTCTGTGGGACCGCGCAAGCATAGGAGGGGAAAGGAGAGCCAAGGGGAGCGGATCACAATGCAATTTTTCTTTTGAAAAGCACCTTACCTTCAGGAGGTGCCACAGTAGGAGCCGCGGTGGAGGGGGCCTGGAAATACGGAGGTCCAGGGCGAGCGGCGCTCTGGAGGAGAGCAGCCACAGATGTCAGAAGAGGAAAGGAGGCAGCTGCAAGGATACCCCTCCGGGGGAGAAGTGGCAGAGTCAGCACAAGCGACTCTAGTGTGTGGGGGAGATTGAGGAGGTTTGGAGAAGCTGACAGAGCTGTCAGTTAACTGCTTAATGATAAAGGTACTGTGTAACCCCCTGAGGGTTTAGGGGAGCAGTGTTTGGGGTATGCTGAATCCTTTGGGGGGTGGGAGAGTACAGCAAGGCCTACAGGAAGACTGTCCCCTATAAAATTAAAAGGGGGGGTATCGGCAAGGAGGGGGTTTGGAAGGAGCCCTGTGTATTCTTTGAGGAGCGGTGAGAACATTTATGGGGCTAAGGAGAGACTAAGTGGGCAAGACACGCAGAGCGAATCGTCTGAGGTCCGAGAGGTGTCAGTGATAAAGAAAGTGATAAGGGCAAACTTCCTTTGGGTAAGAAAGGGGTGAGAGCATGTCCTAATAGCTCAAATAGGCTAAAAGTCACACCATCATTAAGAACATATTTTTAGGGTGCTAGCTAGGAGTCAAGTAGACAAACAGGTCCTCTCAGACCAAGCTGGACAACGTATTGCTGGTATAGAAATGGCTTCCTCTAGAGGCGGTGAAAGTGGTGAGCATGCCGGGGAGCTCTGTACAACCCTCATGAGAGGCACTTCAAACAGATTCTTACCTCTGGCTGATAAGGAGAGGATGGAGGGGGATGAGGAAAGCCACTCTGTGCTAGCAGGGAGCTGGGCTCTGGACAATAATTCCCTGGAATTTACAAAGGAGGAGCTAGCAGAGCTGGAGGGATCTCAGGAGCAAGAGCATGCATCCATGTCAAGCGAGCTTCCGGTTTCAGATGGTACCAAGGAAACCCGGCATCAAAGAGAGGCAGATAGCCATCTGAGTCTATCCATCTTCTGTGGTGCTGATTAATTAATGAGGGGTTTGAGACATCAAGCTCCAACCAACGGGATATTAGAGGTCAATGCGAGACTCTGGGGAAAAATGGATGATTTGGCAGGCCGGACGACTGTACTTGAAGAGGAAGTAGGTGGCTTAAAGATGGCATTAAAGGAAAATAAGGAGGTTATCGAAAGTTTGAGAGCTGGAGAGGATAGTGTTAGGAACAAGTTGGGAACATTGGAGAATCATCAGAGAAGGAACAATTTGAGGTTTCTAAAAGTTCCAGAAGGGGGAGAGGGCAGTGACTTGAAAGGCCTTGTGGTCTGTCTGATTAAACAAGGGTTACAGTTAGAGGAAGCAGAGGCTGACATCATGAAGGATATACAAAGAGTACACCGAGACCCCTTTAAAAAAAAAACATAAAATAGAGAGACTCTGAGGAAAATTCTGGTCTGATTTTACAAACACAATTAAAGAAAAAATATTGAGAGCAGCACTGAAAAAAAAGTACTTATGGCAGAAGGAGTTTCATTTGAATAAGGTCATATCTTTCAAGCACAACTTTAAGTAGGCAATGGGAGCTTGGCAAAAGAATTGACGTTCTCCGGAGATTAGGTGCTATGGCCCAGTTAAGATTTTCAGCCTAATTGAGAGTGATGATGAACAATAACATGTATAACTTTAAAGAGGCAAGAGAGGTCAATGACCTGATGAAAATGCTAAAGGAAGCCAGTTAATTTGGGGGTTATAGTCGCCCGCTATATTTGGTCTTCCCCTCCATATTTGCTTAGTTGAAGTTTTTTTCCTTGTTTGTAGAGCGTTTTAAAGTCCCAGCAGGGCCCCCTGAGGCGGTATGCCTTGCACAGCAGGAAATATTGATCTTATATTGCAGTACATGTAGATCCCATTTCAGGCAGGGTTCAAGGCATTACCTGACACAATTGAACTCACAACAGGACCACTATTTTGCAGTCTTTGCAAAACAGTGGGCTTCTACACAGAGTAGTTGTCCTTTGCCAGAGTAGCCCTGAGGTAGGCAAGGGATACCCCAGGGGCGTGCCCTAGAGTGTGCACTACCGGGATTCTGACAGCAATGATATGATATAAAACAATCAGCCAGTTATCCATGTTTCCTATTTAATAAGGGGGGATTTTAAAAAACTGGGTTAAACATCAAAGAGCCCATTTGAAACCAATTTAGATTAGGATTCAAGGTATTTTCTATAACATGATCAGCCGCTTCATCCACATTACCCCCCAGTCTAATGATTATAAACATGTCAAT
This sequence comes from Pleurodeles waltl, assembly GCF_031143425.1. Classification (NCBI taxonomy): domain Eukaryota; kingdom Metazoa; phylum Chordata; class Amphibia; order Caudata; family Salamandridae; genus Pleurodeles; species Pleurodeles waltl. The sequence goes on from NC_090438.1 coordinate 761,275,619, forward strand.
GAGTGGAAGTCCTACACATGCAGCAAAGCTGCACAATGGTATACAATTTGCTACGAAATATGTACTTTGCGGCTTAATCAGAACTTGAATCAAAGTGCTTAAGCAGTGCAAATTCCAGAACAGAATTTTCAGAATAGCAAGGGTATGTAATGGCATGGCCAACAACTAAACTACGAGTTGACAGTTACTCACCTCCAAGTGTAAAAAATCTAAATCATCTGATAAATTGAGTACAGTTAACCGCAGTGAAGATATTCACCTGAGAAAAGTGGTGAGAGGTGAAAAGACAACAACCAAGGTAATGTGGAAGACTGTCAGGCTATTCAACTGCCACTGATGGAAGACACAGAACACTCCCTGGTACTTTAGATGCTGATTTAAAAATTTGGCACTACATTCCCACAAACTGTCTAGAATTATGGTGGACTCAAATAGTTGCTGTTTAACACAAGATTGCAAATGCATTCCCAAAACTGAGATTGGCAGAAACAACCACGAAAGACCACAGAGGCAACACATAGATGTTTAATTCAATCTTCCTGACAGTAGGCAGGAGAGATACAATTTCACAGTTGAGACTTTGAACAATGGGACATAACCTAGTCCATTGATGCAAGGCCTAGAATAGGTACTAAATAAATACAGTACTGTAGAGCATACGCAGTAAGCTCAAAATGAAACAGGCCTTTAAACAAAGACTCTACAATGCGGTATTAGAGTGGAGCAGCACTCAAAATATAAATATTTGGGAAAAAATGATATGAAAAAAGGAGAGGCCAGGTATAAAATTATCCAGCGATGATGCAAAAGTAAAGCAATGCCTTTCTCTTCCCACTGCAACGCTTATTTATTTTATGGAGACCTGGGAATTTAATACCTCAGTAGTTCACTTGTGGCAGATTGGTTGTGTGGACTACAATGTGAATGTAATATATTTTCAACTTTTTGTAGAAGTTGTGATGTGTCAACCCACAACCCACAAGATACATCAATAAATTGTTGTCTTAAACAATTTTTAAAGCTGATGGCATTTATGTGAACAGTTGTTTCCTTTGATACTCTGGGAAGTGACTTGAGAAAAATACCCATAGGTGGAAGGCTATAAAGTAGTTTGGCACATACCCAAGTTTATCCATTTCCAGGGCCTGAGACACGGTGCTGACTCACAGGCAAAACCTGACTAGAAGCTTCACTGGCAAGAGCCCAAAATCAATTTGCGATTCATGTACTCAGGAAGCTGCTTGATTATGCAAACCTTAGTCAACTTGGCAAGGACCGGACGTTGGGTCTCTTACAATAGCTGGAACCACCCTATATAATTATGGTGGAAATGGGTTTCTTGGCCTGCTAGGGTAGACACCTGAGCCAGGCAGTAACCACCACTCTAGTCAGGGCAAGGGAGCTACACACCTTAGATAAACCCTGCTCACATCCCTGGGTAACTTGGCTCAAACAGTCAGCAGTCAGACTTATCCCATAGGCAATGTGTAAAGTGTTTGCACAACACACACATCCCAGTGACAAAATAAATATACTACGAGTTATATAAAAACAACTGTATTGCATTATACACATTAGACCAAAAACTACACGAATCAGTAATTTTTTGCCAAACAGGCAATTGTCAAACCATTATTCTCATGAAGGCAACATAAAATGACGCATTTCCATATTGCTCACAGTGTAAAATATCATCCTCTCAGTGCATATCAAAACAGGTCACACCATGTACTCCCTATCCCAGCAGGATCCAAAATGCCAACGAATATACACCAGGTCATAACAGATGCAGCATCACAATGAGGGCACAACTTCACAAGGCCAATATATCATGCCATCAACAAACATCTTTCAAGCGAAGGTCAGGCGTGACTGTGCATCCTTTACCAAATATGTGTTCAGTGCAAACCCACCATGTCCAGCACAAGAGCTCCTGTTATGGTAAAGGGTAAAGGCGGTGAATTATCCTCAGTAGGACAGGGCTTCCGTTGAGGTTTCCATCCCATCCTTTAAGGGATATGTATGATGAAAACAAGGTCCTCGCAACTAAATGTGACTCCACTGTAAGGGGGAAAGGTACACCCACAGCTCCCCCATGATGGGAAGAGCTCTGCCGGGCTCTCCTCCTTTGGGAGTTTTAGCGAGCTGGCCGCTGCCCGCATGTACGTGGTCAAAGTACTCAGGAACTCAGCTCTCCTCCTCTGGGAGGGCACGAGTAACAAAGACGGCTCCACATGTCACAGGCACCAGAAAGGAGACAGGACACACACTACAGTATAGACTACGCTTCTCATGCCAACTCTTTCTGATCACGGCACCTCCCAAGTACTATCTCTCAGGAAGTTCCAGCAAAATATTATAGTGCTCACCTTGCGCTAAAAAGTAGAAGACCAGGGAAAGAAGGGCACACCACCCAGCCCCTGGAGACAACACAAGACAGAGGGCACGCAGTGGGCCAACACCCCAGGGTCCTTGTAGGTGAAGTGGCAGTCCTTCTTGTGGCCCAGCAGGTCCCAGGTCAGCACAACAACAAGTCAGTCCAATGCCTGTTCCTTGTACCGTAAGAGACACCTCCAGCAGCATCTGGTTCCAGGTCGATGCAGTGTCTGAAAAAATGGGGTACCACCCCTGTGCTTATACTCAAAAAGTATTTGATCTATATGGGGCACTTCAAAGGACCTTCAGAAGTGCACAACGTCCCCTTTCAATCCCAGTCCTGCCTACAGACATCAGTAGGAGGTAAACACGCCCTTTGTGTGAGGGCAGGACACAGCCTACACAAATGTAAGTCCGCCCCACCTCCCAATCTCCCAACCCAGGAAGACCACTCAGTATGTAGATTTAATTCTGTTACACCTCCACCCTCCCTGCGTGATGACTGTCTGAAAAGTATGCACAAAGCCCAGCTTTTACTGTACCCCGGTCATGGATTGGAGTCAGGCTGCAAAGCACAAGAGTCATACACACTTTGGAATGTCCAATTTCTAAAAATGGCATTTCTACAATAGTAATAAAACAATCCACCTACACCAATAAGCAGGATTTCTCATTACCATTCCAATCATACTAAACATGCCCAAGCTGCTCCTCATACATCTGAAATTACCACTTAGACATATATGAGACAATTCCTAATGCAAACCTATGAGAGGGGCAGAGCTCACAGCAGTAAGAAACCAAAGAGGCTGCTTGTCACTACCAAGATATGTCACTCAATGAGGAGACATGCCCTACCTTTTACCTACACAGCACCCTTCCAATAGGGCTACCTAGGGCCTACCTTAGGGGTTACCTATATACAGTAAAAGGGGAGTTCCAGACCTGGCAAGTAATTTTAAATGGCAACCCAGTGTGGCAGAAAACTGGGCACACAGGCTCTGCAGTGGCAGGCCTGAGACAGGTTTGAAATGCTACTACTGCAGCTGGCACAAGCTGTGCTGCAGGCCCACTAGTAGCATTTAATTTACAGGCCAATGGTATAAGGGATACCACTGTACAAGAGACTTTAAAAGTAAATTAAATCTGCCAATTAGATTCACTTTAGCACTGATCAGCAGTGATAAAGTGCCCAAGGTCCTAAAGCCAACAAAAGAGGGTCAGGAAAACAGGTGGAGGGAGGTAAAATATATGGGGATGACCATGCAAAAAGGACAAGGTCCAACCACAGTGAATAGCATTATGAATGACACACAATGACACTTTTTAACAGATAGTGGTGAGAAGTGTATAATTTGTAAAAGAATAAGTGTTGGGGCCCAAGGTTTTTCTCAGTTGCCCATGAATGGCACTGCTGAATGCCAGGGTTGCTGAATTCTAAGGCTGCCTAGTACCTATTCCTTCTCATGCCTCTTTCATCTAACACCTATCTGTGCCGTTTTATCCACTCTTACAGGTTCTTTTTTATCACTGCTTTCCCATTTGATCACAGTTTGCCTGTTTTTCTCTTCCATATTCTTCCACTTTTCTGCCATTCTCTCTTGTTTGGGGTCAAAGTATGATGATTAAAATTTAAGTCCTGGCACTCAAAAACTAGGACCAGGAGTACACACTAGTAACCAGCAACTCACATTCATCTCTAGTGGTCAGTAATAGCACATTGATACGCTATTAATTAAAGAAACCAAAGGAAGGACAGTGGTGATACTTATGTTCTTGTGCTGGGCAGGACAAGCACTAGAATAGATTTCAAAGCATTATGTAAATTCATAAAAGCATTTCGGAGTATGTAAAGTAGCACTCATTTAGTACTCTTGTAGTACTCATAAATGCCTTTGTCAATTGGCCCCAAAACAGCTAAAAGTGAAATATTCAGAGAATAGTCATATACAGTTTGTACAAGTAGAAAGCACAGTGTCCTCTTTGCATTTTTACTAATGGGAAGTTGTATACTTTAGGACCAATTCACAAAGCATTTATGATAGCATGAAGTACTATACCTCTGGTACTATTTCACATGATCATAAATGCCTTTGTGATTAGGTATGCTTTCCTATGTGAAGTTAGATTCTTGGAGCATGCATGCATCAAACCAGATAATCTGTTGACAAGGTGGTCTACCTCCCTGAAGGAATATGGATACCCACCACGATTTAAGAAAACCCTTTTGAGGATCTATTTAAGTAACTCATTCCAAATGTCTGCTGCTTCTAAACAGAAAACAGTGTTTGGCCAAGATATTTGAAGTATTCAATTATCAAGAGTTTGATTGCCAGAGCTTTGTTTTGTTTGCAGGTGAGAGTTGGACTAACATCAATAATCAAAGGCCTTGTTTGGTAACACCTGAGAACTCTTAGAACTACAGACATTAGGCTTTGAAACTGGGCATGCTTCTCAAACTGAATCAGAGTACCTTTTAACAGGAGAGTACTCAAGACCATCCCTTTATTTGAAGCAGGTGAAGAGGACTCTGGTAGTGTTTAATACTGTACTTTTGGTTGTACCTAAAAGTCACATACATATCATCATCATATACTTTATTCGACCATAGGTCATAAAAGTTACATATTAAGTTGTACAAAAAAGGTACGTTTTCTTCATTATACTTTTACACTGGCTGAAAATAGTAAGGTTTAGAATAGGAAAAGCTTCTATGGGCAATGGCCTACTATAGAAGGGGGACAGCTCTTCTAGGGAGGGAAGACTACCGTTGTGATCCCAATATCGACAACATGAGACCCAGGAGGTCTACAAATGTACCCAGGCACAGAGACCGTCAAGGTAGTTGGTCAAGTAATCTTACTAGTGACAGGGCCAGAGGTAGGACTAGCAAATCCGACCCACCGGAAACTGTCCAAGATTCCAGCCTTACACAACCCCCCAACAAGTCACATAAGACTCCCTCTAACAACATCACTCTCTCCCGATACAATTCTGAGAGTATAGTTAATAAAGAACAGGACCTGTTTATAAGTCAGGGAACAAATAAAATCTATTTGACTAATGTTCCAAAACTATCGCCAGGGTTAGCTGAGAATCAAGCTTCCTTGATCAACAAAGTCATACATTGGATACGTTCCCGACGAAGTTGTCTCTCTGTTATTCGTTCTGACATATCAATCAATAGTTTATTCGGTCCAAATTTGGGCCATTTAAAAGATTTTAAAAAAATATATACATACGTACGTACAAAAAGATAAAAACCATAAACCAGTACACAATAAAAGGAACAATAGTAAAAAAAAGTAGGGGTCCAGTAGCTGCCTGAGAAAGATTACATAAATAGGTGGGGTGAAAGAGGTGCTCGGAATAGACTCTGGATCTTACCCTGTACATAACCCTGAACAGTAAAATAATAATAACGTAAAAGCTGTTGTGTGGCACATCTCTATATAAAATCAGGCATTGAAACTCCAGACAGTAAAACTGATTAAAAATTTTAAGAAGTCAGACAGTGGTAGAAGATGCTCTAGGTTAATTAGTTCTTTTGGGTTAATTAATCCAATAAATTGCATCTTGACAGTTATAAAATTAAATATAATTTTAAATTTATAAAACACTTTAGTTAAAATAACTCAATGTAGCACTAATTCATTCTGACATAACATCGGCCAAGAGAAGCAGCATCACAGGGACCAATCTTGACATAATAACTATCTATTTTGAAGACAAGTATATGGTGACACAATTAATGGATTTTGATCGTCGTACCCACTTGGATCATGCAACAACCAGGGAGGGAATTAGACTCATGTTACACCCACAAAATACTGGACAAGCCATGGGACTGGCAGGATCTGATGGTTTAACTAATCCCCGCGGAGGTGCTGCACGAAAGGAAGTTAATCCCAGGCTGTTGCCCAATCCTGTATGACTGACTACTGAACTAGTAACTAATGTGACGGCCTGCTCCAAGGCCTTACATTTTACGGGGGATGACAAAACATTATCACCAAACACTTGCAGTACTGACTCGAGTGTGGTAGACGCTGGATGCACACCCGTGGTGACAAACCAAGATAAATGTACATTAGAACTTATGTCATGGAATGTTGCCGGCCTGGCAAAGAAACTAGATGATGGTGAATGGGCCTCTTTTATTAAAAAAACAGACATATGTTTGTTTCAGGAAACTTGGGCGGAGGATGCCACCAATATAGACGGATTTCTCTCATTTAGTGCACCTGCTATACCCCCAGAGAAGGGGAGGGGCCAGGCAAAAGGTGGGCTCTTATTACTTGTTAACAAGAATTTGCAGTGTGACTACAAGCTTTTGGGAATTGATTCTGTAGACCTAAAAGCCATGTGTATTACGTTTAACAGAAGATTATCAATTGTTATTGTTAATGCTTATATACGATCGGTCCCAAATGGCTCCGAGTCCCATACCCTGGCTATTCTGTCTGAATTTGTAGGCAGCCTCCACCCCTCAACTATTCTAATCATAGCTGGAGATTTTAACTGTACCTTCGAGCCTTCTATTCTCACAAGTGGTTTAACTGATGAAGAAGATGAGCAGTGGGGGATCCCACAACTATCTATTACCCAGCCTTGCAAAAAATCTCGGGTGGCCATGCAATTAGCCACATTATGTTTAAATCATGGCCTTAGGGCCTGTAACGGTAGAACTCCATCTGATATGAACAGCGCACCTACTTTTAAAAGGGGCATGTCGACAAGCACTATTGATTACTTCTTGGTCGATGTTAGGTTGTGGCCCCAATTGGTAGATATGAAAATAGAAGTAAGATGTGACAGTGACCATTTCCCCTTGCTCCTTACTCTTTCTGGAGAAACGTTCAGGAGAACACTCAATAACCATGTCACAATCATTCCGCCATCTTGTTGGAATAACAAATTCACCAAGATTACATGGCCAAAAGTGGTGTCCAACCCTCATCATATCAGAGCAATATATCAGATTTTTTAAAATAATTTGGCAGAGTATGAAGACCAGGCAGTGGGGAATATTCCGATTCTCAAAATACATGATAACATGTATACCCAACTACGGTCTTTTTTTTATAAAACAAGGCGGTCAAAGACACATGAAGGGAAAGGGGCAAGCAAGGGATGGTTTGATGAGAGGTGCTCAAAGGCTAAGTCTGGGTTAAGAGTTGCAGTAATGTCTGGTTCCCAGGGGGAAATTAAACAAGCCAGGTCCCTATACAAAGCAATCTTGTCTAATGCTAAAAAGCAGTGGGAGGATTCCCTGTGGTAGGAATTATTAGATGCTTCCAGAGAGAAGAACAATAAGCGTTTCTGGGAGCTTCTGTCTAAAAGAGAAAATGGAGGTAGGAGTTGTCCCAGCAACCATATCCAACCAGAAAGCTGGGTAGAGCATTTTACTACTCTCTATGCCCTACCAGAGGGCCCAATGGACACCAATGTGGTCCACTCTCCAACAGAATTGTTGGAACCAAATTCCCGTATGGCCCCCCAAGTGGAGTCTCAGTGTGCCCCTGAGCGTTGCCTCATTTTTAAAATAGAAGAGACCCTTGAGGCTATAAATAACCTAAAACCAGGCAAAGCACCTGGACCAGACAAGCTCCCTGGAGATCTTTATAGATCAGAACCACATATCTGGTCCTGGTATATAAATGCCATTTCAAATAGTATAGCGGCAGGGGGGCAAATCCCAGGTACATGGAAGGGGGCAGAGATCATACCCATTTATAAAAAAGGGAATGCTAATCTCCCAGCCAACTACAGGCCAATTAGCCTTATAGACAACCTACAAAAGATCTTTGCAAAACAAATTTTACAGAGGTTAATCAATTGGGTTGAGGAGTACCAAATCCTTTCCCATCTACAGGCAGGGTTTCGTGCAAAAACAAGCACGATAGACCAGGTTTTTCGATTGGCCATATTGCATTGGAAATATGTGCTTGTGGCCAAACAATGCCTGTATGTGGTATTTATAGACCTGCGATCGGCTTTTGATTTGGTCCCAAGAGCCAAACTGTGGGAAGTGCTGGGTAGATTGGGAATCCCAGAGGATCTATTACTCCTGTTAAAACGACTGCATGAGAACACTTATGCCCAAGTGAGGTGGGGTGAACAAGGCGAACTGACAGAACGGATTCCAATCAGAAGAGGAGTTCGCCAAGGCTGCGTGTTAGCCCCCCTACTGTTTACTATATTTATCAACGAAGTAGTAAAGGCTGTGTCCACAGGCCAGAATGATGCCCCTTCCCTGAATACACAAAAAATCCCTATCTTGCTCTTCGCCGATGATTCACTCCTCATTTCTAAGACACCAATGGGGTTGCAGACCCTTGTTGACCGGTTTAACCAATTCTGTAGCGATTATGGGCTGGAGGTTAACATTAACAAAACAAAATTGATGGTCTTATCCAAGGGACCTAGGAAAAGATGCTCCATCCACATTGAGGGAGTACCGCTGAAGGAAGTAAGCTCTATAGATTACTTGGGAGTTAGGTTAACCAGTAAACTACTATGGGAAGAGCAGATTACGAAAAGTGCAGGGCTCCTTCAACATAGAGCCTCATCCATATTGCGTTTTTATCAAAGCTCCTTTACAAAGGTTGTTTCCCCAGCAATAAAAATTTACACGGCTAAGGCTCAAAGTGCAAGTCATATACATAAATTCTGTGGACACTATTGTAGAAATAAAAAGTAAAGACAGAAATGTTGTGATTAATATTTATCCTAAACCATAACTGTATCTCCACCTTTAACAATAACACTAAAACTCTAAATTATACCCTATTATTTACCCGAAGCTTAACCCAAGAATAGCTCCAACATGTGAGCCACCTCTTGGCCTAAATCTTGCACTCCTCCAAAGTAACAGCAAGTCATTCAAGGTATGGAAAGGGGTTTTAATAGGTAGGATGGTATCCCTACAACAAGAGTGTAGCTATCCCTCAGCCAGCTCTAGGGTAAGTGATTTCACTGGAATGCTAGCTGAATCATAGAACCTAAAATGCAGGTTGCCCCTATACCCTGCATTCCTATACCATTTGCATCATTCACAGTATAAGCACAACACATCCTTTCCCCTTACTAATGAACAAGGCCTGACAGGCCTTGACACACTTTAAGTCTAGAGTTTATTGGTCCTATGCACAAACTTAGGCATGAAATATGCCATGTGTTTGGTGGATGTGCATTTAAAATGGTTGATTGTCAAATTTATGAAAAACATTTGTACCAGTGCCACTATTCCTATATTGAATGAAAGTTATATGGAGGAAAGTGTTCCTATGTTATCATTTTTTTTTAAATATCTTTTGTTGTTTTTTATCCTTAAACAGTATATTCCCCAATTTTAGCAATGAACCCCCCCACCCCCATGCACTTATATCAGCACTATTGCTGACAGTTCGAGATGGGCTGATCCGTGCAGTGTACGCGTCCAAAGTTTTATGTAGTCGGTGTGGGAGCTGTTTCTGATGCAGCGACTGAGGCCGACGGGGCATTTTCTGGGGTTGGATCGTTCAGGGTTTTCAAACTGTCCAGTAATGAATCCCATTGTGTTGCGCTCTTGGTCTCCGTCCCTGGAGCGCTTCTCTTAGTAGTACTATTCCCTCAGTTTCTGCCCATTTTTCTATTGCTTCCTGACAGTTTTTAGTCTGCGGGCCCACTGGGTCTTTCCAGTGTGAGGTGATTTCTCTTTTGGCCAGAACGAGAGCTAGATCAATAAATTTATTTGATATTTTGTGAGCTGATGGGCGAGGAAAGTCTCCCAATAATGCCACCATCGGGGACATGGAAATCATCCTGTCAGTGCAGGTGGAGATTCTCCGAAAGATCTCTGTCCAGTATGAACTGAGTTGCGTCAACTCCATAATATGTGTACTAGCCCAGCTGCTATTTCGGCACATCTAGGACATCTTGCTTCATTTGTGTTATATATTTTAGTTATCATTTGCGGGGTTAGATAGGCCCTATGGTAAATATATAAATTAATTAGTTTGAATCTAGCGTTTCTTGATACCGAATAAATATGAGAGGTGATCCTTGCCCACTGTGCATCCTCAATGGGTGTGTTTAATTCAGTTTGCCACTTGTTTCTAAGTTTGCTTAGGGGTGTGCATGTACTGCTTTATAGGGATTTGTATATTTCTGAAATCACTCCTTTCTTCTCCCCAATTGTACAAAGGGTGTTACAGCCGCTGTGTATTGGGGGTTCGAGGGCTGCTGTCCCCCAGATTTTTTGTGCAATTCTGGTGATCGCGCTATATGTGAGGAACAGTCCAGTTGGGAGATTGAACTGGGCTTGAAGCTCCGTATAAGTGCGGAGTCTCCCATTGTCATATATGTCGCCTAGTTTCATGATGTTATGTTCCCCAAGCTTATTAAGGCCTTTAAGCATTTGGTCCCCCATAGTAACTGCCAGGCAATCTAAGGGAACTTTGTACTGGCGTGTCTTAAGAATTGTTCCCAGCAGTGTCTAATTGATTCCCACTCTATGGGCAGCTGCAATTTTTGCTTCCTGGGGTTTAATACTATCCCTAATACTTTTTTGGGTGAGCAGTTCAGAGGGATCTGTAGCTCCTTCGCCCCTGGGGGTTCGCTGATAAGTTTTGCTAGCCATTGTAGTTGTCCTGCCCAATAATACATTTTTATGTTTGGGGCCGCAAGTCCACCTTCAGCAGTGGTTCTCTGCAGTAAATTTAGTGCAATTCTATGCCTACCCGATCCCCATATAAAGCTCGCGAACAGAGATGCCATACTTCTAAATACTACTTTTGGGATTACCAGTGGGATAGTAGCGAAGTAGTATAGCATTCTGGGTAGCACTATAATTTTGAGTAGGGCGGTCCTGCCGGACACCGCCAGTGGTCCCCAGTCCTAATTCCACTAAGCGCTCTATGAATATTACCTTCTAGGAGGTCCTCCTTGGTGTGGTATATGTTTACCCCTAGGTATTTGAATGTAGTAGGTGACCAAGGCAAACCTCTTGTCTCATTCAGTTCGGTTGTGCTTCTATGTGTGGGGAATATGGTGAAATTCCTCCAATTAATTCGGAGTCCGGAAGCTACTCCATAGCTCTCTAGCATGGTTATTACTCCGGGTAGGTCTTCTTCCAAACTTCGAAGGAAGAGCACCATGTTGTCAGCATAAAGAGCGATGTAGTGTGTCCAGTTATTAACAGATATCCCTTTATAGTGCCGCCCAGTTCTGGCCATTTGTGCCAGGGGCTCTACTGCCACTGCGAAAAGGAGAGGGAATAATGGGCAGCCCTGTCTAGTTCCCCTACCTATCGAAAAGGAGTCAGATATAGTGCTACCTGTTGTCACTCTAGCAGTTGGATTTGAGTACAATAGCTTAGTCCACCGTGTAAATCCCTCTCCCATTCCCAATTTCAGCATGACCTGTTCCAGGTAGTCCCATCGCAGGCAGTCGAATGCCTTCTCTATGTCTATCGAGATGACCGCTGACTGCAACATTTCCGGGGGTATGGAGTGGAGAACCGACCCCAGACACCTAATATTTTGTGCAGTGCTGCGTTGTGGGATGAAACCAGACTGATCCTGGTGGATTAGTGATGACATATGTGGCAAAAGTCTATTCGCTAATATCCGGCTTAATATTTTATAGTCTATATTAAGCATGGACAATGGACGATAGGAGCGGACATCGGATGGTGGCCTGTCAGGTGTTGATAAAGGGATCATGATGGCTTCATTAGTAGATTGGGGCAGGTCATTACTGTTCCATGCTTCTGTGTATACTGCGCTGAGGTGTGGGGCTAACAGGTCCTGGTATAGGAGGTAGAACTCGAGTGGGAGTCCGTCGGATCCAGGGACTTTGCCCTTGGCCATGCCTTGGATCGCTGTTTTGATTTCTGCAATTGTAATTGGGGCTGCTAAGACTGCGCTCTCCACTTCCCCAAGTTTGGGGAGGGCGGGGTCTTCCAGTTCTTGTAGCTGGAGATTATTTAGTGTCTCGGGGGGGTGCACATAATGTTGAATAGTAGTTAACAAAGCTTGTGTTAATTTCTTTTTGACTGTAAACATTGGTGCCTGGGGTGTCTTCAATTTCCACTATGATAGTTTGTTGTTTGGGTGGGTTATCCAGCCACGCCAGTAAGGCACCTGCTTTGTCCTCCTCTGAATGTGGTTTAACTAGATACTGTTTATAGTCATGTCGCGATAATCTAATGTTCACCTCCGCAATTTTATTTTTCGTGTCTTTCATCAGGGGCGCCAGCTCAGGTTTTGTGGGGCATCTACGCTCAAGGTTCCTAAGGGAGCCCTCCAATCTATGGAGCTCATTTTCCATTGATTTCCGGACCCCTATGTTCTCGCTAATACAGGTGCCCCTTATTACAGTTTTGAATGCTTCCCATTCAATGGATCTGGAGGATGTTGTCTGCGTGTTTTGTTTAAAAAACTCTACTATGGTTGTATGTAAGAGGTGTTTGAGTGCCTCATCTTCGAGCATTTCTGCTCTCAGGCGCCATGTTGGGATCATCGCTCTCACTCTTCCCCAAGACAGCAACAGCATCAGGGGTTATGATCAGAGATTGTACGGCTCAGGTATTCGATAGAAATTACTTCATTTTGAATTTCAGGGGAAGCTAAGAAAGTGTCCAGCCTGACATGCAGATCGTGTACCGCAGAGTAATATGAATAGTCCAGAGTTTTTGGATTGAGCTGTCTCCAGCTATCTTTTAATTGCCAGTGTTTCTGCCAGTCTGCGAATGATTTAGCGTTTTTAGTGTTGGGGAGTGATTGAGGGGAGGGTGCAATCTGTCCAGGTCAATATTGGTTATGCAGTTAAAATCCCCCCAATCAAGTTAGGGCCCGTCAGGTGTGAGCCTATTTCCAGTGGCAATTTGTCAAGGAATTTCCCCTGATCATGATTGGGTGCGAATATCCCGCTTAGTGTTATTTCTCTTCCCTCTAGTCTCCCGGATACTACTACGAATCTGCCATCTTTGTCTATAATCTTGTGTAGGACCTGAAAGGGTACCCCGGGGCGAATCCAGATCAGTACTCCCCTTGCAAATTCTGAATATCTAGTGGCGATTATTTGGCCGCTCCATCGTTAACTCCAAGGGCGTTAACTTCCTGTTCCACCAGGTGGGTCTCTTGTAATAAAGCTATGTGGATTCCCCTGCGCTTTAAATGATTGTACACTTTATATCGTTAGGATATGTTGTTTAGGCCTCTGACGTTCCAGGTTATTATTTTATACGTTGTGGTCCCTATTTTGGTTACTTAGCTTGTAGTGGGGCACATTTTTACTGCTTGAACTGTCAGCTACATTAGTGATAAGTGCATAACTAACTCCCTGTATTAATTTGAAAGATTCAATTCCCAACTCCCTCTCCCCAGGACCGGTGATCGGAACTTTCCCCGTCCAAACCATTTTAACTTGTCTCAAAATCCTATAGGTGGGTGGCGTGCCAGTGACCGAGAGCCTACACTCCAGGCCGGTTCCGGGGCCCAGCGTGGTTAAATTAAGCTTCCCAATAAGCTGTTCCACAAGTCGTACAGAGTGTGGGCCCACCAGGCTATCTACTTCTAGTTAGCTAGATCATGCCGGTTGGTTCGCCACAGCTTTCTTTTAATGCCAGTTCTGTCGGTGGAGGGTCAGATAATTTCTTCTGAGGATCTCGGAGTCACTTTTGGTAGACTGGTGAGGGTGTCGCACGATGAGATTGATGATCCCCGCAGCTCGAGTCGCGATCTGAGGTGTGTCCAGAGTTTTGTGATGAGAGGAAGAAGCCTCCGCTCAGTGCCGCAGCTGCATCCACTGCTTCATGCATTTCTTGAAGTGCCTGGTGTCTCGGGAGAGCAATCTCTTTGTTTCATTTTGAGGATCTGCTGCGCTTCCTAGAAGTTGTACTATGCGTCCCTCATCGGGGGCCCGGGGTTATGATGTTCTTGGATTCCAGCCATTCCTCAACTACTTGTGGGGAGGTAAATAAATGTGACTTCCCTTCATATTCCACTGTAAGTTTGACCGGGAAAAGCATGGCATATTTGATTCCATTTTCGCAGAGGATACGTTTGAGGTTATTGAAAGAAGCCCTCTGTTCCTGTGTGCTTTTGGTGAAGTCCGGAAAGAGCATAACCCGCTGGTTATCTAACATGATTTCGCCTTTCAGGCATGATTGTGCCAGAATGTAATCTCTGTCTTTAAAATGCAGGAGTTTTGCCACTATTGGACGAGCTCTTGCCCCAGGGGGAGGAGGTCTTCCGGGCACTCTATGGGCTGTTTCTATGGCAAAAAACGAGGTTAAATCTTCAGGAGGAATTGTGACTTTGATCCAGTTTTCTAAGAAGGATTCCATGCTTGCTGCCGCTGTTTCCACTCCTTCTGGAATGCCAATCAATCTTCAGTTACTCCTGCGGGCGCTGTTTTCAGCGTCTTCCGCTCTTGTTTCTAGGGCCTTTAAACAAGAGGTAATGTCCAGGATTTCTTTGGTAGATGACTTCTGGGTCGAGGATACGAGCTCAAGCACCTTTTCATTCGTTCCCACTCTCTCTGTGAGTCTGCGGTGGTCATCGCTCAGTAGAGAGAGGTCCACCGTCAGGTTGTCTATTTTCTGTTCAAGTGCTTCTCGAGATTCTCTGATGGCCAGAAGCACCGTGCCGAGGGTTGTCTCCTGTTGGGTCGTGCTGTCCTGAGAGTTTATTTTATGGGACTGATCTGAAATCTGTGTGCCGGTAGGGTTCTCCAGGCCCTGCCCCTCTCGTCTTTTGGGCTTGCCCATCATCAAGGGAAGGTGTTTGTTCACTAATGCAGGTGGTCTCGGCCAGTAATGGCCCGGGCTTTGTGCACCAACTATGATGTCGGTCTTTCTGGCTACTTCTGAGACTCTTTGTTAAATAGCAGTGGGGGGAGAACTAGTTCTTTATAACGGCGTTCGGCACGCTACTCCTCCAGCACTTGCCATGCCCAAGCGTAGTGTTCAGCGCCTCCAGATGTTGTGGGGTCAAATGAAGAGTGCCCTCCCATTACTCGCTCCCGCAGCTGGGGGGGCCTGTGAATGTTATATGGGTTCCCCCCCTTTCGTGTCGTTATCCAGTGTGTCTGTAGGTGTGCAGGGCGCTTAATATAGGGCCAGACTCGTGTTACTCCTGCCGCCCACACCTCCAGGGCAGTTATTTTGTAGTTTCCCCTTCTAGAGTTCGTTAAGGTTGCGGCTCAGGGGGCCCCCATTGGGATAGTGCTGGTGTGCAGGCCGTGCATTCCACGCTCCCTCTGTTGTGGCTTCCCCCTTCTTCGTGCCCTCGCCTCCGTACCTTGCACGACATGGGAGTAAGGGGCTCCCTTAGTGTCATCAGGCCGCCTGGCGGGATCCGCTCTCACTCTGATTCTTCCCGGTAGACCGGGGCCCAGTCCCGGGTGAGCCGCCCGCTCTCCGAGGCTCATCGGGGCTTCACCTCCCAGCCTCGCCCGTACGACCTCTCCTCCTCCTCACACTCAGCGGAAGCGCAAGAATGTCGCCGGGACGGTCGAGGGGCGCAGGCCGGTCCCTCTTGTTCTAGGCGGGCTCTCGGCTCCTCTCCCACAAGTCCGGGGCTCAGCCGATCTAAGGCCCGGTGGCGGCTGCCATTTTCATTCCTCGAGGTCGGCGAGGGCTCGTGCTATTTTCTCTGCGGTCCCTATTCCTCACGTCTTGGCATTTTTGTCAGGTTTGTCGGGCGGGTTTCTGCTCACTGAATTATGTTTTGCCGTATTCTTAAGGGGCTTGGAAATGCTAGTATTACAGCTGGGCCCCGTTCGCGGCCCCGGAGCATTGCACTAAACGTGCAGCTTCATCGGCTGCAGGCCACGCCCCCTTGCTAATGTTATCATAATGGATAATAGAACACAGTTGGTGTCTGGTGAGATGCATATGTTTCCGGAGACACGTGGATTGTACATAATCGCACCACCTTTTACAACCCACAAGGTAAAGGTGTTGTTGATAGGGCAAATAGAGTGGTCAAAGGCACCATCCAAATGGTCAATGTGGCAGGACACAATGTGGTTAGTATGGTGATGGACATGGTTGCCATGTATCGCACCAGTGTTGATGAAATTACTCAAAAGACTCCATCTGAACTTATGCGAGGAAGAATGGGGGCACCAAGTTAGTCCCTGCCTGGTTGAAAGATAAGACGTTCCATGATTCACAGATACAGAAACTTATTCATGATTAGCAAAGCATCAAATGTATTCGTATAGGTGACTGGGTTAAGATTGATTGTACTCAGAAAAGACAAGGTTTGTCCAAGTTCAGGGGACCATTTTACAGTTAAACAGATCCATCTCTTCTTAGTGGTGTTGGAAAATGGAGAAAACTGGAACAATAGACGTGTGGATTTGTATCAGAGACAAGTGAAGAAAAAGAAAACAGTGCATTGATGTTAGTGGGTGATGGCGAGTTGAGAAATGTATGTGCGCCATCCAATAATGCTGTGGCATTTGGAGCTGGAGATGTAGTGGTGGCGATTCCAAGAACAAGTGATGAAATTTCAGTGGTAAGAGATGTCAGGAATCGCAGACTACCAACATATTTGGAGGATTACATTCAATAGTTCGGACACCATGTTAATTGATGATTCCTACCTGCTCTAGCACTAGTTCTTATCTTATTGTTAGATCGTTTATTTCTTCTTTTCTTCTTTATTCATTTGAAGAAGAAAAGATGTGTTGTGCTTAAACTGTGAATGATATCAATGTTATAGGAATGTGGAGTATAATTCAGCTAGCATTCCAGTGAAATCAGTTACCCTAGAGCTGGCCAAGGGATAGCTACGTTCTTGTGGTAGGGATACCCATATCTCACCTTTTATTTGGTAAGATGGCACTGCACAAAACCTAACCCTCTAACCGATACTTCATCCTTTACATTAATCCTAAACCCAAACATAGCCCCATCACTTTAAACATGAATCACTTTAACCCTCAGAACAATAGCCCTATTCCTTGCCCTAACCCTAAACCAGACCAACTCCTATACCTTAAACCATCCTTTACTTTAACAATAACCTTCACCCCGTACCCCACCCCTTACCCTAGATCTTACCCCAACCATAGCCCCAACACTTAGACCAACTTTGCTCATCCCTTACTATAAACAAACCCCTATCCAAACCCTACACAATTGCTTACTTGCATCACAACCCAAGTCCCCTTTATTGTACCTTTATTTAATCCCAAATCTCACTGTAGCCCCATCCCTTATCCTAAACCTAATATGTAGAATACCCTCAGAGCCTTGCCATTAATTTATTACTGTATCCCAAGTATACACACTATGTAACACATCTTAAATAAAGAAAATAAAGAATTATACATTGGTTTTAATGTCATAAAATAAGCACTGTTTGACATATTGCCTTATTGGCATAATCAGCTGGGTGAAAAGGGAAGATATATGAAGAAAAAGGGCAACCACACACACACAAATGCATACACAATGACACAAACAACCACACATGCACATCAATGTTTGTTCTTCCTCCCTAATCCACACTTTTATTTTGAGAGTGGCTAGAGAAGATTCTATTTCTTATTCTGTGGCACTTATTGATTTTAATTTATCTTTTAAATTGTTTTTTATATTGTTTTCATTTTTTGCTAATAATCATTGTTTCCTGTGTTTGTGTGTGTATGAGAGAGCGACAGAGAAAGAGGGGGGAGAGAGAGAGTAAAAGCGAGAGAGAGCAGGGATTAAATAATAAAACCTGAACTGGAATGTTACTGTAAGAGTTTTTGCCTTACCTTCTCAGCACTGCCAGATGTGGGCTGTACTGCAGCTTTTCGCCCCTGCCAGCCCATGGCATGCCGTGCTTGTTCTCAGACACAGAGCACCATCTTTGTTTACCTTGTGTGAGTTGGCTTAGTGAAGCCACGCAGGGCATTCTGGGGCAATTCCTTGCCTGCATTTGGGCGCCTCTGAAATGTCACATGCAAGTGAGTTTATTTATTCAGGACAAGATGACGCAGTCATTTAAATGTTAAAAGTTCATCATTTAAAATGTAACAATAATCCTTGAAATTGAATTACATTCTACTGCTACTTAAAATGTTAATCATTATTATTTTATTGTTTTCCTTTTCCAATCCAAGATGAGCGAATCACTGTGCACAGGAAGTCAAATTGAGCCCAGATGCATCTCAATTGTGCCTGCTTGCTCACTAGATCTGTGAAAGTCCCACTTCTCCAGATTATTTTCTTTGACATCTTCATGCTTTTGTCTTGTTGCTTGGCCTAGACAGTTGAAAGTTTTTTCTGGTCTCCAGGTTTTTCCCTTTCTGCTGCTTAATATTTTCTACAGCATTTCTAGACGCCCAGTTTAATTCTGCTGTCAGGCTTTATTTCAGGAGATTGTAGACTGTTTCTACACGCTAAGAAGTCATTTGCATCTCTCATCATGAAGATCTACTCTTGTAAGTTTGGGACATCAACTGACTTAAAAGATGGACCAAGTCCAAGAACTCCTAACAGTGGTAAATTACTTCACTTTTTAAGTCCAAATCCTGACCACTGAAAATGCTTCTTTACTTCAATCTCTACCTGTCCTATAACAAGGGTCTCTGCAGTCTCTTTTGGCTGGCCGGGTAGAATTAAAATTTGATGGGAACCCCAAGATGTTAAAAACATTTTTGGACACCTGTTAGGTCCATTTCACCTGTAAGCACCCTATTTATTCCAATGATAGTTAACACAGGTCATCCTCTATGGCAGAGCATCATCACCCCCCCCCCGCCAGCAGCAGGAGATGCAAAATGAAAAATGAAAACAATAATAAACAGTGCTTATGATCAGTTTTATTTTTTGGCGCAGAGGGCCACGGGTGATGAGAGGGCCAGAGGGGGAGTGCAGAGCATCCCCTCAGTGTGCATGTATGTTTAGCCAGAAGTCTCGTACTGGCCAAACACACATGCGCACTGGGCTCCGTCCAACGCAGCACTGTGTTGCCGGGTTGGAGAGCAGGCAGAGGCTCCCACTCTGCCTTGAAGTGTCAGGCCAGGGGGCTCCAGCCAATCTTAATGCTGCTATCATGAGAGGATGGTCGTAGGGCAGGCTGGGAGCCTGTGCCTGTAACGAGTGGAGCAGGAGCTAGAAGAACGGCAAGGCAGCGTCAGCGGCGGAGGTAACTTTCTTTTTTTTAAATTTCTTTATGTTGTTGTGCTCCCGCCTCGCTGCATTGCCCCTACAGGAACCACCACTGGATAAAGTGTGGTTTATTGTGAGTAATGTGACTGGAAATACCGTGGCATAGGCTATGCCATTATTTTCAGATGTTAGCCCACTTTTGGACAACTTCCCGGCCTTTCTTAAACACTTTAAACACCGCCTGACAGTCAAGAACTGACATTTTCCGCTCACATGGAGATATTAGAAATTAACCAATTTTCCTTGGACTTGCATACATATATCTCCAAGTTCAAGTAAAGAGATTGATTGGCCTGACTCAGCCCCTTTCGCATTATTATTCAAAGGTCTAAAGGATAAGTTGAACAACAAACTCATTAGAGTGTCTAGACCAGCATCCTTACAAGATTTAATCCTGCTAACCACTCAGATATTTAGCCATCTTCAGAAAAGAAGAATTGTACGTCAAAAACATTCTCAGTCCTAGTACATGGAATAGAAGTAAATGAAGATCCGTCAGTCGTGCATCTTTCTTTGAATTCTTTTGGGCTAGTTTTATTGCAAGGAAAACTTCAAGCTCTTTCACAACATCACTCAGTTCCTGTTCCTGTGGATTGTGGAGCTTCCAATGTTTATATGGATATTGAATGGGCTTCCAACCAAAATATTCCACTTAAACGAAGCACATTCCAATTGTGGTAGAGGCTGTTGATGAACCCTCAGGGGCTTCTAGCTTAATCACTCAGGTTTTATCACTTTGGAGCTTATCTTCAATTTCATTTCCTCTCCTCGTTACCCTATTATTTTTTTATATTAACTGGCTACCTGGGCACATCCCATATATATAAACTGGGGACTGGTCCACCAAGACCATGTTCGTGGACTCTGAGTTTTATATATACCATTGTAACTCTTATAATTTCTCTTTTAAAAAGAGTACTGAAGTCCTTCACATGATTTCCAACCACTCAGTGGCCATGTTATCTGAAATTTCACAAACTTATAATGAATTTCCCGAGCTTTTCCAAGAGGCTACTTTCAAGAGGTGAACCTTCTCATCAACTATTTGATTATGCTATCAAAATCCTTCTTGAGATTTTAGTTGCCTCTAGTCACATCTTTCCTTTGTCTCCCTTGGAATGACAAGCTCTGAGAGAATATCTCCATGCTAACGCAGGGAATGATTGATTATTCCACCTAAATCTCTCATTATTTTTTGTGCTGAAGAGGGACTCTTCGGAACTTCAGCTCTGTATCAATGACAATGGTTTAAACTTTGTAACCATCAAGTACCATTATTTTTTGCCCCTCATTTCACATATCCTGGAGGCTGTTAAAGGATAAATTTTTGTTTTTATGTAATCTGAAAGGAGCCTATCACTTGATACAAATCTGATCAGGTGATGAGTGGAAGACATTCAAAACACCTTTTCGGCATTAAGAATATTGGCCCTCATCAAGACTTTGGTGATATTTTCTGAATACTGCTGTGCTGGCGGGCCCCCACTATAACAATGCGGCAGTGGCAATCCACCCAACCTAATATGACTCACAAAAATAAAATCACCAGAATACAGCCACAAATCCCTCACCACCAGGTTGAACGATGACGGCAGAGAGGCGGTAGCACCAGTCACACCGCCAGGCCAAAAAACAGACCTGCCTCCATAATACTACCCACAAATCAGCACAGCGGCCGAAGCGTGATGGTAAGTCAATGGCAGTGTGGACTGCAGCGTTCGAAAAGGAACCTCCACAACAACACCACACCACATTGGCTAATTTGAATACCCCACACCTGATACTCAAACACACACCACACCCCTTCCCAGACAGCACAATAAAACACATGCCCACACAACCCACAACCCTTTGCTCCTACAAACAATTAAGAGACATTTGACAGCCACTCAGTTGTACGCGCTGAATACACACAACACAGCCACCTGCCACCCCTCAGGTATCACACTGCACATTACATATTTTCACACAAACACACACCTCACCATCACCATGTCCCCACAAAGGCTACCCCGTTTCACAGAAGACGAGTTGTGGACAATGGTGGATGAAATCATCAGAGTAGAGCCACAGCTATTCGGTGCACAGATCCAGCAGACATCCATAGCCAGGAAGATGGAGATGTGGCAGCGGATCACGACAAGGTGAACTCAGTGGGAAGGCATCCGTGCACAAGCTACAACATAAGGAAAAGTTGGAACAATGTGAGGGGTAAGGTCAGATGCATGGCATCCAGGCACCAAATTGCGATCATGACAAATGGAAGTGGGACCCGACCTCCTCCCCTCGAGCTGACATCATGGATGGAGAAGGTCTTTGCAATCCTGCATCCTGAGGGTCTCAGTGGAATCTCGGAGGACTATAGACTGGTAAGTCACCTGCAATCATCTTGTATTCAGTATACCCGTATTGTATGCATCCCCATGCCCTGCATGCCCACCCAACCCCAGCAACACCAATCCAAACATCTACACTCACAAATGCACCTAATGCATGCTCAGCATGAAGCACTACGAATCCCACAATGCATCACTCTTTATCAACCTGACAATACACACCCCCTTCACATAGGTGCCCTGCAGACTGAGGTATGCCAAATAGCACTCACTTAGCAGCCTACGTCAAACAGATGAGGTAGATGTCAATAACAATCTCTGTCAACCACAGGTACCACTGATAATGTCACCCGTCAGCAGGGGCAACGAACACCCAGTCCTCCACCAGAAGACCCCAGTGATGACAGCGACACAGAATGTCTGGGTCTGGGTGACCTCCCTTGCCCATCCAGCACCTTTGGGCGGTCTCCCTTTACTGGCCTCACCCAGGCCATGATAGAGCCCCCCAGTACTGTAGCAGCCACAACAGCAGTCACACAGCACCCCCAAACTAGTGTCCCCAGGCCATGTCAATCAGTGGTGTGCTCACCTGTACAGGGGCCTGAGACAGAACCCACCACTCAAGACGATGAAGGTCCTAGTGTGAGTGGAAGTGGGCACACTGTGTGGGGGACACAGCCACAGGGGTCTAGGGCCAGTAGGAGGGCATTTGTGGGACAAAGGATGGGGCAACCCAGGGAGCCACTTGCCCAGGATGCCATTGCACAAGTCCTGGGAGCATTCCACCAATCCCAGGACAAGATGGGCCAGATAGTCACCATGTTGAGGGAACACTCAAGGCTGCAAACCCAGTACCACCAGAAGGCCATGCAGCAGTGACAGGAACACAATGCCACCATTGACTCCATCAAAGGGGTTATGCATTAATTACTATCCGTCCTGCATGAGTCCTCCACCCACCACCAGGCCCCTTCCAGTAGCCACAGTCCTGAGCAGCCTTCTACATCTGCTGCAGCTCCTGGGATGGTGGCTCTGCTTGAGGACTCACAAGCCACAGATGACCCTCCACCTGTAGATAAGGAACCCCCACGCAAACGTGGATGCAGCCCCAGCCATCCTGCAGGGACTGGAGCCAAGACAAACCCCACTGCCAGAAAATGAGCCTCTTCAGAACTGTCTCCCGTGTGTGACACTGACACACATTGGAGACTGACTACTGCCATATCTCCATTTCCTATCACTTTTCGAAACTGGACCTGTGCTACCGAATGCTTGGACTAACAACCTGATGATTTAGTACACCGTTGCCCCACTCTTTTGCCCCAACCCATCCTATTAGAAAAACAATAAATGTACTTTAACACAACAATTGGTTTTTGGGTTCAATAAGTGACAATGAACAAACAATGATGTGGTGTAGTGATCAAGTGTTGTGTGAAATGTAAAATATGTGAAGCCTTGGCCATACAACACGATGTCAGATGCACAGTGTCAATGTCCTCACATATCTGGGTCCACAGGTAGCAGAGAGGGAAGGGAACTCAGCATCAACAGATCTTCTGAGTAAAGGTGTCAACAAAAAATCTATAATGATAGATCACATCAATGGAATACCGCATGCACCTGCAATAGTACGTGTCTACAAACTTGCCTAATTCCAACAACACAAAAAGGATATATTATGAACAATATTGAACATATCACACTATTCCTGTCTTGGAGACATGACACATAAGTGAGATGCTGTCTATCACATTATCAGTATGCTATCCTCTACTGATAGTATGACAAAACTGAAAAATGAAATTTAGGGAAACTGTACCATGAGGTGATATTTAAGGACAGCTGTGAAAGAGGTACATTCCATTGTCACTTCCAAATAATTCATATATAATTTAGCATATAATGGGTTTGGATAGTAAGTGAAATCAATTCATACAGACTGACAACAGCAATGGCAGTAGTACTTCAGCCCAATAATACCTACTTATCAGGTACACTGTACTGCTGTACCTAACTCAGACATGACACTGCTAACAGATAGATTCCAAACAACACCCATCCTGTAGTTATGCATGATAAGTGGTATATTGAGAGATAAACCTACCAGAATGTCACTGAAAGCATTGCTGGATGAGCTGAGTTCTTGTGACAAAATCATCCTCATCCCCATCTTCGTCACTGTCTATTGCTCCCTCTACTGCTACTAGTACGTCCACTACTCCCTCCACTTCCAGCAATGGCACATGCCTCCTTAGCGCCAAATTGTCCAGCATGCAGCAGTCTATGACAATCTGGCACAACTTCTGAGGTGAGAAGAGCAGGGAGCCTCCAGACGTGCAACTACCGGAACCTCGCCTTCAGAAGACCGAATGTCTGATCAATGACTGTTCTCGTCCTCCCATGAGCTTCATTGTACCGATTATCCACCCCGGTCCTTGAATTCCTCACGGGTGTCAGTAGCCAGGACAGATTTGGAAAACCTGAATCACCTGTGGTTAGTGGAAACATCTATTACAGTCCTGCTATGTTCAGAGTGGAAAGTTTAGGCTTGATGAGGTCACAATGATTGTACACACACTCATCATACTCACCAATGAGGTAGCCTCTCTCCCTCTGTAGGTGCGTCATCATATGTGGGACACTGCTGTTCCTGAGGATGTGGGAATCATGTACAGAGCCAGGAAACTTTGCAGTCACCTGTGAGATATATTGGTCTGCTAACCAGACCATCTGCATGTTAATAGAATGATAGCTTTTCCTATTTCTATACACTTGCTCGTTGTCCCTCGGTGGTACCAAGGCAGTATGGGTACCATCTATGGACCCTATTACATGAGGGATATACCCTATTGCATAGAAGCCAGCCTTTACATGGGGGAAATCTTCAGTATGGGGACATTTTATGTAGCTGTCAACATGTTTCAGCAGGGCAGACACGACATTCCACAACACATGACTGAATGTAGGTTGAGACATACCTGCTTCCAGTCCCACAGTCGCTTGGAAAGATCCAGTGGCCAAAAAGTAGGGGACAGAAAGCACCTCCACAGTGTGAGGAATGGCTATAGATTGTCGTATGGCCGGCAGCAGATCTGACTCCAACTGGCTATTCAGTTCCATGATAGTTGTGCAGTTAAGATGATAGGTGAGTATGATGTGTCTGTCTTCTATTGTGGCAAGGTCAACCAGGGGCCGGTACACAGGTGCATTTCTCTGCTTCCATAGTGGTTGGTATCTAGGTTTAGCAAACAACACGTGTGAGTACGATTACATTTCATTTGTCTCCTATTGTGAAAATATATCGCCAATATGCATCACACATGCAAACAGGTTCCTGACTCAGACCTGAATATTTAATGGGAGACTGTTCTAACAATATGACAACCCACTGATGTCATCTGGAGCACATAAACCATATATTAGTCACGTATGGAGTCAGGCATTATAAATGTACTGTCACCCTTTCACCCACTAAACAATCATAGGATGTTTATGTGTCTGCAACATATTTCTCATTACTCTGAAGGTACAACTGACAAGATGTGAGTGACATTGTTCACAAACGTTTCTGCTTGGCATGTACATTGCCTGTAAGAGCTGTGACGGACATGTGTAACTGTACTCTGGACAATAGATGTGTAGAATGGCTGCTGCCTCTCCTGCATGCAGAGGAATATTACACTGAGCTCATTCCGCCAGCGTTATATCGTCATGACGGTAGGTGGTTGAAACCGCCATGCAACTCCTCATTGGTTAACATTGATGTCTATGGGAAACGGGGGCCAATGATGATGACTACCGGCGGTGACAGTGCAGACTGCTGCGGTCGTGACCGCCATTTTCTACAACCTCTCTCACTTGACTACTGACTCTCCAGCCAACCAGACCTCCACTACGTGTGCTGCTGTGTCCTGGAAGCCACAACGGCATGTGTAACAGGGGAGAGGGCCCCCGCCTTCACACAGGAAGAACTTTGAAACTTGTGGATCCTACCCCTGTACACAATGCTGCACGGCGCTCCAGAACAGCAGGTAGGTGGCATATTGGTGTATTTGTAGCGACATGGTTGTGTGTGGATGATAGTATGTATATGCTGCATACCCTGTGAAGGGTGATGCATCAGACACTCATGCTGGAAAAGGAAGTATATGTGTCCTGTCATGGATGGAAGTGTGTGTATACTGTTTGTGGTCCTGTCATATTTATGCATAATGTGTCTATATGACTGTGCCCTTCTTACTGTGTCTCCCATCCAGATCAGCACCCATCAGAAAAAATCCTTGTGGAAAGCATCGCCAAGGTAGTGTGGACCCCGGGGGTCCATAGCCGGCAGAGCATCCACTGTAGGAAGTGGCGGGAGGACCTGAGAAGCTGGGCCCGGAAGATCCCAGAGGCCCATTTGGGGGCGGCCTCCCAATGAGGAAGCGGTGCCCATAGCACCCTGACACCGCCCCGCCCCCGATGGCCCGCATACTGTCGGTGGCATTCCCAGAGTTGGCTGAGCACTTGGGGGCAACACAGCATCCACAAGGTTGTGAGTAACAGGGTGTAGTTCTTGTGTTATTTCACTCTAAATGGAAAGGATTAGAGATGGACAAAGGTAGATGTCTAGTGTACATATGATAGGGTATGTAGCTAGGATATTTGTGCAAAAGGTGTGTAGGAATGTTAGATTGGTAGTATATGTACTTAAGGATGCCAGGCATGTGTAAAGTTGCACTATCTGGGATTGGGCGGGAGGAAAGTAACTGCCATGTACAGTTCTTATCATGAAAAGTTGGTTCTGTGAGGACATACGTAGGTTGGCATCACATTGCAATGTTGTTACTTAGGGATTCCCTTAGCATACTTATAATCTGGATTCATAGAGGCATGCCAGTATGCAGCAGATCCTGAGTTGTGCTGCTGAATTGTTTTGGTTGTGCTCACTTACTTATGGGTAGCTATTTGATAGTGTTGATGAATGTGGTAATGTAGTCGGTGTTGCACACCTGTAATTGCTATGCTTGTGGCTAAAACTGTGCTGATATTTGCTTGATGTGTAGATATTGACCCTATGCTCCCTTTCATGCTCTCCCAGCCTCCCTTCTTGTCCTCCTCTTTCCATGTGTGCATTAGCATCAGCAGGCAGAGGAGTAGGGGCACCAGTGAGTGGGGAGGCTGCAGCCCATGGGACCCAGGAGGCCGAGAGCACAGACGCTAAGGGGGCCAGTGGGTTGGAGGGCGAGGGGAGCACCATGGGGGAGACAGGAACTGCAACATCTGACTCTGATTCTTCCTCTGATGAAAGCTCCCTGGTGGACCCTTCTGAGACCAGCCCAACAACATCCTTGACCGCCACCCCCCTTACCAGTACCGCCCTCCCAGTAGCTCTCTGCCAGGTGCCGTGCACGCTCACCCAGAAGGGTGGGCGTCTCCTTCGTCACAGGCACCTCTGCTTCTGCCCCAGTCAGCCCTGCTGTCCTCAATGTGGAAGCTACTGACCTTCTGAGATCCATCTCTGTGGGGCAGTCAACCATTGTAAATGCCTTTCAGGGCCTGGCATCCCAGATACAACAGACCAATGTCTACCTGGAAGGCATTCATGGTGCCTTGGCTGACCTACAGAGATTGTTTCAGGCTCTGGCCTCCTCACAGATGGCAGCTAGTGTCCCTACTTCTTCTGTCCTCCCTCCAGCTATCCGTGCCCAATCCCAGATTACTCTCCCCTCACCTATCCAACTCACACATTCAGACAGGCATTCACCCAAAGCAACAGATAAGGCATGCAAAGACATACACAGGCAGCACAAGACACACCACTGGCATTTACACACTCAACACTCAAAAACAGACACAACAACAGCCACTGCCTCCCATGTCTCCTCACTATCTCCTGCCTTACATCACAACTCACACCTGCCATCACTGCATGCTTACTCCCAGATCCTGCCACATTTCTGTTTTGCCCACAGTCACCACAACAGCAGACAGTCAGACATGCACCCCATGTACCAAATTCGCACTCACCACAACCACCATCATGACCACATGCAGCACACCCACCTTCCTTGCAGACACCACCCCAACATACATTCACACAATCTGTTTGTCCTCCCAACCTTCTCTTCCCCCTCCCAAAACACATAAACGCTCCCACTCAGACACTCAACATTCCTCCACCACACACATGCACACTATGCATACACCTGTATCCATATCCAGCACACCTACACCTCCTACAAGCACTCCTTCTACCTCCACTCCCAGACCTGTATCTCAGCCCATCCCCTGTGTTCCTAAGAAGCTTTTCCTTGCCCGCCTTGATCGGTCCCCTGCTCCTGTCCCACCTCACGTTGCCCCTCGTCATCATGGTTCCCTCCCCACACCCAGTCCCTCCATCTCCAAGACCTCCCATGATACCCCTTCTGTTTCCCATGCCTCTCCCCCCCCTAAAAAGCCTCCCCCTGTACCTGTGGCAAATTCCAAACACCTTCCTCCTCAGCCCAAGTCAAAATTTGCCCACCCTGCACCTCCCAAAACAAAGGCCAAAGACCCCCCCTCCCAAAACAAAGCCCAATGACCCCCTCCCAAACCTAAACCTCCGCCACCAACCCCTCCCACTGACCCCTGAGGTGCCTGCCTGCCCCATTGATGTCCCCAAGATGCTGTCAGGTTGGGCCAATTGCCTAGCCTTGTGTGCCTGTGGCACCTGAAGGGAATTTGGACTGGCCTATGGCCCCATTTTGTATATAGTTCGACCTGTGTCCTTAAACTATTACAACTGCCCAACAGACCACGTTGGTGTCAAATTGAAATCACCACCAGGGTCATTATTTGGCAGTCTGACCTGCCAGCTTGGCGGTGGTATGAACACCGGTATGGCATGTACTGTGACCACCAAAGTCGTCATGAGTGCCATTGTGTGATGCCATTTGGTCTCTGTAATGCCCCAGCTCAAGGTCTTTATGAATTAAATTGTTTCAACCTTGATCCTCCAGATGATGGTCTTTATCTTGAAGTTATTCATTTTTTTCTACAGATACAGCTGACCATTCATTCGTGTCAAGCAAGTTGTATAGTATTTGAAAATAAATTACTGGCTAACACACAAAGGCCCTCATTATGCCATTGGCGATAAAAACTGCCTACCGCCGTGACGATGCCCACCAAAAGACCATTGCCGCGGCTAACATCCATCCGCCAGATTATGACCACAGCCGGATTTCCACCACAAGAAGGGCAAAATCCAGCTGTGGTCATGCTGGCGGATGGTGTTAAGGTGGCGCTGCTACCACCAGCAGTGCCACACCAGTAGACCGCCGCCAGTAGTGTTATGAGAAATAATACGGCCTGGCAGTGTTCTGCTGTTGGGCGCTGCTGGAGGTAGCAGCGCCCCATCCCATCCCCTGCCGGAAGACTGACTGGATCCAGGTAAGTCGGGTTTCCGACAGGGGAGGGGGTGCAGGGTGTTGTGTGTGTATATGTGGGGGGAGTGTATGACTGTGTGAGTGTGTGCGTGAATGAGAATGTGTGTGTAGTATCATTTGCTTGCATGTATATATGTGCTAGAATGCATGTAAGTATGGATATGTGAATGACTGTCTGCGTGACAGTATGAATGTAATCAGATGTGTGCATGAATGAATGGATGCATGCGTGTATGAATTTGTGTATGCTTGTGTGCGTGGGTGTGTGTATGCGTGGTGGGTGTCCGCGTGTGTGTGTAGGGGGTGGGGGATTGGAAGGGGGAGCGTGGATGGAGGTGGGCGGGGGGCTTCTAGGGAATTGCTGGGGGGGAGGCCTTCTATCAGTAACAGGGAAGGAATTCCCTGTCACTGATAGGACCTACCGCCATAGTTTTCATGAACCATGGCAGTAGGCAGGGTCAAAATGCCTGAGGCGGTACAATAGCGGCCGTCGGGCTGGAGATTGGAGATTGTCATCTCCAGCCCGGCGCCTGCTACCGCCATGGCGTTCGGAGTGGTACATTGGCAGGTTGGCTTCAGCAGTATGTACCGGCAGCCTGTTGGCGGTACTACCGCCACATTACCACCGACCACCGGGGTCATAATGACCCCCAAAGGGTCTTCATGGGAAAGAATCAGATGATTATTTGAGCAATGTTCTTTCTTCTTATGGCATTGCTATGGACTTTTAAAACGCCTGAGCCATCTTTGATTGGCCCATTCCCTCATTATTGAAGGTGGTACCTAACTTTTCATTCTTGACTAATTAATATGGGAAATTTATCCACAGCATCTGTAAGCCTGTCTCACTGATAACCAAGCTACTCAAAGAGAATAAGACCATTCAATGGAATCACAATGCCATGTTAGCTTTTTAAATGTTAAAGAAAGAGCTCTTTGTAGCCTCCATTTTACAACAGCCTGATGTATCTACTTATTTGTGAGACCACTGCTTCAGACCAAGCAATAGAAACAGTTTTGATACATCTCAATCAAGAGTGAAAAGAACATTCAAATGCCTTTTTCTCAAAAAATCTCTCCCGTAGAAAAATATTATTACGTTCTGAAAAATGAACTTCTTGTTTTAAAAATGAGTCTTTCAAGACATTTCAGGTGACAATCTGCACAGATCATAGAACTCTCCAAAAGGTGGAATGCTAAAATAGTAGGCAAGCCCACTGACAATACTTTTTTCAACAATTTGACTTCTTTCTCACATACATTCCTAGTTTGGACAATGGTATAGCATATTCCTTATCTAGACTTTATCCAACAATGGAGATA
This sequence comes from Pleurodeles waltl, assembly GCF_031143425.1. Classification (NCBI taxonomy): domain Eukaryota; kingdom Metazoa; phylum Chordata; class Amphibia; order Caudata; family Salamandridae; genus Pleurodeles; species Pleurodeles waltl. The sequence continues at coordinate 761,306,224 of NC_090438.1, forward strand.
TAATTTCTCCCAGAGCCTTCATTTCCCTAATGATCTCTACCTTGAATCAATGGTGCAAAAAGGTAAAAAAGAAACACAGTTCATTCGAAAGAAACTCTTTATTCCTTAAAAACATTCTAAAAAAAGAATACCTCATCTATGCCATGATTCTTTGATTTCCAGAGACAAATGTAGAAGATTCACAAAACATTTAATGGGAAGGAAATTGTGGTGGCAATCTCTTCATCGTGATTAAGATTGTGAGGTCTGTGCTCAAATAAATCTAAAACCAAAAGGAAAGCAGGACTGTTAAAGATACCAGACGTTTTCTCTAACCCTCGGAAAATAATGTCTACTGACCTTATAGTAGAATTGCCTCCTTCTCAAAATTGTACCACTATAATGGTGACAGTTGATACATATGCTAAAATGGCACACTTTTCAGCTCTTCCAAAACTCCCAACTGTGTCAGAAATGCCTGGGATCTTGTACTCAGACATATTCTAACTTCATGGATTACCTTTGAAAGTTATCTCTGATTGGAGGCCCCAGTACGTTTCTAGGTTTCTAACTTATGGAAGTCTTGGTGTCATAACCTTGGCATCCAAAGAACATTTAATTCTAGCGTTCACCTTTAAAGTAATGGACAGACTGAAAGGTTGAATCGAACTCTGGAAGGTTTCATAAGATGCTATATTTCTGCTGCCCAAGATAACTCTGCCCAAGATAACTCGAAGGCTCTCTTACTTGCAACAGAGTTTGTATACAACAACTCTATTCAGTGGTTTCTCTCAATATTTTGCCTTGGCAGGGTTCCATCATAACAATTTTACAGGTACACTGGAAACCGTTGACTCTGTAACAGGTGGTCCAAAATTCATTGGAGAGGTTTTTGGTCTTTTCAAATTTCCAAAAGCATTAACCCTTACACTGTATGACTCAAGCTTCCCCTCTCCTGGAGGATTCATCATGTCTTTCATGTTTCCGATCTAAAATCCTATCTTTTTCAAAGAGGATCTCGGAATAAAAAGAGACTAGCTCTCATACTCATTGATGAGCAACCTGAGCATGAAATTTGTCACTCACAGTACTTAAAAAAGGATGCTTTAACATCTTATTGATTGGAAACAGTATAATCCCTGTGATTATTCATGGGAGCTGGCTAAGCAGATGCATGTTCTTTTTTCAGTTAAAAAATTCTGCTATAAAATTTCCCATAAACCAGGAGCTCCTACGAGGAGGCAGAGTGTAAAGGTTGTTAACGTATCTTCTCAACACCATCATGCGTGGGCTCTGTGGCTGGCAGTTTCTCATCCCTGTGGGTGACTGCCTGTTCCTCAGCATGTTTTTTCTCAGACACAGCAGCGTCATTGGTTCAATCCTTGTTTCACTTGAGTGCGTTGGCTCAATCAAGCCGCAAGAAGCAATCTAGGGTGATTTTTCTCCTGCATGCAGATGTCTCTGGAATGCCGCATTCAGCAGAGTTTATACAATCTGGACAAGATTAAGGCATCCTTTAAACATCGAAATGGAATTATTCTACTGTTAATATGTTGATTAATATGTTGTTTTCCTTTCCGAATCGAAGATGGCTGAATTGCTTTCTGGATTATGCCACTTCATGTTCTCCACTATTTAAGCAAAGTCCAATTGAACTCATTTGTGTCATAATTGTGTTTGCTTAATGGCTTGCTCACTGAGGGCCAGGAGTTGCATTGTCCTTGAGTCACGTAAGGCAGCACAGTTTCTTAATTCAGGTTAATAAAAGCCCCTTAAGGGGCGACTCAAGCCACCTTGCATGACTATCTAGAAAACATTTTATGCAATGGAGTTGCTTGCACTGCATTACCTTACATTTTGAGTTGGGTGGAGCATAGGAATTGCCATGCATCTACCCATTGATTTGATGCAAATCCAGATTTACAAAGGTTGTAAAGCTGGATTGTATCAAATCAGTATGTCTCTCAGATGATAGCGCAATGAGGAGAAAAATGTTTTTTCTCCTTGTTATTTCCTCATTCAAAAGGTTTTTGTGCAGAAAAGTGTGTCTCACTGCACATAAACAATCCATCCTGTAATGAAGGTATCATTGTACTGAGGTGCAAGAGTGCCTGCATTGGTGCTTGGCAGCACACAGTGCGCCAGCACAAGTAGAGAACAGAGATGATCCATACCTTAACATGGTGCATCTCTGCTGTCTCTCTTTCATGTGTTGTGTGAAATAACAGTAATTGTGCTCCTAGATTCATTGAGGTATCTCTTCTCCAGTTTCTTCTCCTTGACACCTTCTTGCTTTTGCCTTGCTGCTTACCCTGGACACTTGGAAGTGTTTTTCTGGTCTCCAGGTTCCTGCTGGTCATTATTTTCCGGAGCAATTCTAGATACCCAGTTTAATTCTGGTGTCTGGCTTTGTTTCAAGAGACAGTATGCCATTCCTATGCACCCATGACCAAGAATACCTGTTCTTGGCAGTAGCAAACAGTGTGGCCAATCAGATTGTTCAGGATTTAGTCCACAACTCCTTGTTTGAGGTATTTAGAGCCAAGGCATAGTCAAGCTCCAACAATGAGCATAAAATAAGTGCTGGAGAGATGTCATGAAAGCACAGATGGAGGAATGAATTGACATTCAACGCACAGTTATATGTTAACAGCATGATTAACCTTGAGGCAAGTGACTCAGGCTCTTCAACCAGTTGCAGGACAATGGCAACTGTTATTTACCAACTGTGGAAATATTATGTTATATATAAACACTTTTTAAAACTTTGATTACTATTGAAATTCTTTAATTGGGTCTGATTCACAACATAAATCGCAAATCTACTCCTATAGATGTACAACTGTGTATCTGGGTAGACATACAGGGGCATACTTATCAAGGTTTTGTATCACCCTTACACCACACAAGGGGGCACAAGGCCGACACAAAGCCTAAATGAGATTAATCATGTCACGCAAAGCCACCTTGCAATGGCCTGCAAGGCTTAATAAATCTAGAGTAATTCAAGAAAGCTCAAATCACTGCCTTGCGTTACTCTGTGGCTGGCAGGAGTTCCATAGGTGAAGCGTGGGTGTTGCCACGCATCCGTCCATGGATTCTGACACATTCCCAGATTTACCTACACTAGTAGACCTAGGAATGCATCAAAATGGAACACCTCTGGCAGGCTCCAAACAAGGTGAAATATCTTTATTTCTCCTTGTTGGTTCCTCATTCTGCAGCAAACACAGAAAGAGGAAAATGCCTCTAAGAATTGTTTTTGTGCGGACAGGTGCCCCTTCCTGCACACAAAACAATCCTGCCTGCAAAGTAGGCCACCTTGCAACATGACATAAGGGTGACTGCATTGGTGCTATGCAGCTAAAAGTGCACTTGCGCCAGGAAAGAACAGGAATGCACTGTATAATGGTAAATAGGGCACATTCCTGTCCTTTCTCTTTCACGCAGCACGGTGCAGCAAGGTGGCTTGCTGCGTTGCATGATTTTTTTTTATAAATATGGGCTGACTTTTTTTTTATCCTCAAAGATTTCCAGATATGCTCATGGGAAGACATGACAGTCACAGCTTTTCAGGAGTACTTACATGTGTAAACAGTTCCACATGCATAATTTCAACTGGTGGCTTTTTAGACAGTATATGTTTACCAAAAGCTCATCTGCACAGGTTAGCTTTATTGTTCTCCAATTGTAAAATATTTGTCCTCACTTGGAACACCCACCCTCTTATACCATTACCCATATGGGGGTGTTGCCTCCCCTTTTCTGCCCCGGATAGCGACTTAATCCAGCCCTTAACGTGGGTAAGTCTCTGACAGAGTTAATAATAGGAATATGCACTGGAAACGTCTCTGAAAGTACATCAAATTTCCATGTCTTTCCCGACCTAAATCAAATCTGCCTCGCAGAGCAGATTTTCTCCCACATAATGTTACACCATAATGGTGTAGTTTTGCAGGTGTAAGTCGATTTACGAGAGCAAATTCACGTTTTGTGATTTGAAAAATGGAACTTGTACTCATAAACCAATCCATTTGCACACATAAGTGGAATTTAAATAGTGTTATGAAGCAGGCCCAAAGTGTCTGCAAATAAACAATGAGCAGATGGCACGTGTGCTGGTTTTCTGTTTAACGATTTTCAAAAACATCAATTTGTGAATTGTTTTTTGTTTTAGATTTCCACAGTCTTAATGAAGTCCCAGTGTTGCGTTTAAATGCGCTATTGTTCGATATAAAAAAGCAACACGCATTGGGTGCAGACTAAGCTGTCAGGTTATAATATTTTTCGTCCAGAGACTGTATTTGTTGAAATTTGAATTTGAAATAGCAAGGTTATCATCCTTAATATTTCCCTTTTTCCAAAACAGCTCGTCATCTGTTTTTGTCGTTTTGTTTTTGTTGTAAACTTTGTGGCTACGACATTGTCGGATTGATAGGAAGAGTTCCGCCCAGTCTATAAACATCAGTTATGTAATGCTGAGTGTAACATGGTCTCTTGCAGGGCTACTGTCAGAAATGTGGGACAACTGGGCATATTTATGCAGAAGAGAAGCGTGTTCACTTTTCTTTTGCCATTTCTCTGCATCTGGCACAGTATTTGTATTTGCAGGGGGTACTTCTGTGCTGGAAAAGATTTCAGAGTCCATAAACATCTATGAAGCAAAGCAGTGGCCGGGCTGCGTAATTAGCAGTCAGTGGTGAAGCATTAAAGGCTCTCTGGCCCGGGTGACGAAGTCACCTGTTCTGGCGCAGCAAATGCTTTGCTGATTAATAGAAGAGGCTGCATTTGAGCTCTCAATCAGTCTCCGTGTGAGTAAACATCCCACGCGGCCACTGCACCTTCAGGCAGTCAAATTTCCAAGAATACAGGGATGGTTTACATACGAAGTAATACTTAGTGAACCTCACCTTCTGTTGCAAGACGGAGCAATTACTAATGAGGGATGGCAATTTCACCCCGCCCAGTGGTTTCTTAAAGCAGTCGTCTCCTACAAAATTGTAACATGTCGCAGCAGTTTTTGTTCCTTCCGTCAGACATCGTTGAACGCTTGTGGGCGACCAGCTGTCTAAAGGCTGTGCTTTATTCGTTTTCTATGTTTTTTCCCAATATAAAAATGAACATATAGCCATACAAAAGTAAAACTTCTATCAAGGTTTTCCTTTGTCGGTCAATGTCGACTCAATCTCCCCGTGCGTCACCGACCTACGAAGGTCTTGGACAGTTTAGCTGCTGCGGTGTAGCACAGATCGTAATTGCCACTGTCGAGTTTAGGGCTTGAGGCCTTGTCTAGACAAAATCTATAGCTTTTTTCATGATTTGAAATATATTACGTATGACCTTAGCCAAGACCTGTCGATTTTCCTAAATTGACATGCATGTTATACTTGCTTGTAGGGGCTTTCAGCAATTCCTCGGCATCTACTGGTTTGCTACTGTGTAATTTGTCATTTCTTTGCTTACTACAGCATACTGCACGTGGCAGTGGGTCACCCAACTCCACCCATTGGCTGACTCCACTGTGAGTGAGGGCATTCCCCTCTTTGAAAAGAAGCCTTAATTTACACAGAGTAGCTTCCTTCAGTGACGGACTACAATGTCAATGGATGCTTTTTGTGATCAAAACATAGCTTTGATTTTAGCCAATTCATTTTCTTGATAATGGTGAGCACCAGGCAACTCCCTCAGCTAATACGTGATATAAAAAAAATGGAAAACAACTATTTACAAAGCCAAAAGTCTGACAGTTAATGCCAGACGTATTGGGTTTGCAAGTGCTTGCTTTTCATTCCATAGGTTTATTTTGCATAAGTAAAAATTGTAGGTCATTTTGTGCTGCCACCAGGCGTTTCTGTCACACTTTATTGCTTTCTCTACATTACAAGTTGCTCTTATGCCATCTGTACAGGAAGAAAAGCTCCCGCTGTAGTAGTGCCATAGGGAAGCAGGAAAGGAATCTTTTAGTGAAACGCAGTGAAGTCTCTTCAGAGCATGTAAAACAGCTTCACAGATTTTTTTGCAAACGTCTTTGGCCTTAAGCCACAATCTACTTTGAAACATACCTCTGCAACACTGATCAGGTGTGCTTAGTCTTTAACTTGTTTAACATGGAGTAAAAATCCCACCCCAAAGTTTAGTGATATGTAAACGGTGCACCTTATAACTTTCAAAATGCTCAATCACGCATGCCTCCTAGGCTTACACTGTTTCCATGCTGTTGACTTACATGTCTATGCTCAGTAACTATGTCTTATACAAGTATGGTATTATCAGTAATGTTATTAATGATGTCATGAATGAATCCTTTCGAGATGTGTAAGAAATTGGGTTTTTGGTTGAGAAGGGTGAAAGTCCCACTCAGGCAACAACCACTAATCTTGTCAGGGTGAATCACAAAGATCACTAAATTAACCCATGCTTAACCCTCTGGTAGCTTGGAACAAAAGCAGTCAGGCTTAACCTAGATGCAATGTGTAAAGTATTTTTACAGCACACAAACAGCAATAAAATCAAAATAATACACAAGAAAAATCCCAAACAAATTTAGGGAAATAAAGTACAGTTAAATAGATAAAATGATACTAAATGACGAAATCCAATCAGTAGAACCAGAAATATTTAATTTAAAAGGTTTTAAGGGAAAGTCCAAAAAAGTGGAAGGTTCTACTCACAGTTATCTGGTCACGCTAGACTAGATAGAAGTCACATGTTCAGGCCAACTATGATAGAGTGTGGGTTGGACACAAGGACCAGGCTAATCCAGCTGGAGCGTTACCTTATCTAGACTGGCACAAATAGTTCCATTCACATAAGACAAGACTGTGAGGAGGAGATTTTTGGTTTGAAGAGCAGGTTGAGCATCACAGGTAGTCGTTGCTGTAGCACGAAAAGACGCTTATCCCTGGAGCCTAAAGTTGGTTGATTGTTGTGGATGGTTGCTGTCAGGGCAGGTGCGGGTCTTGCGATGCTGGTTGTCTTGAATGGACAACATTGGCACAAATAGCCAAACTCACTGGAGCTTGGCATTAGCGGTTCTCACAGGCAGAAATGTTTTGTCACAAGTGGCCCTTCACAAAGATCCCAAAATCAGGATTTTCATCTTTGACTTATGGAGGAGCTCTCACTGATGCCAGCCAAGCGTCCTGGACCTGGAGGGCACCTGTTGGGGATCAGGACTCACTCCAGCAGAGGCCAACAGCATGGCTTATGCAGTTAGTCAACTTACTCTTGGAGTCACTGGTGCTAGTATTTGTGTGGGGGGATTCCCTGACCTACCCCCAAAACTGGTTCTGGTCAGTTTTCTCCTTCCCTTGCTCCGAACTCCAAACTTTCTAGGGTAACAATAGGAAAGGCAGGCTTGGTGTTAGGTTCTTTTGTGTGTGCTGTAGGCAAAGCTCTTTGAAGTGTAAGTAAAGCTGGGCACAGCTCCTCCCTAGCCACCTTGTCAGGATGGCCTATCCTGTCAACATCTCCGATCTGGCCCTTTCTGCAGGGTCATCCCCAAAACCTTTTGCCTTCCTCCTCCTATTTTTGCTAAAAAAAAATTGTTGACCTTAGGACTGTGTGCACTTTATGGCTGCTAACCAGCACTAACGTGTTGGTGCTCTCTGTTCAAAACATGGTAACATTGGCTTATAACCAACTAGCATATTCAGTCTACTTATACGTCCCTAGTAAGAGCACTACATGTGCCCAGGGCCTGTAAATAAAATGCTACGAGTGGACTGCAGCATTGATTGTGCCCCACACTTAAGTAGCCCTTCAAACAAGTCTCAGGCCTTCCATTGCAAAGCCTGTGTATGCAGTTTTAAACTGACATTTTGACCCAGCAAAAAAAACCTTTGGCAGGCTCGAACCTTCCCTTTCAATACATGTAAGTCACCTGTAGAGTAGACCCTGGATTGCCCAAAGGACAGAGTGCAATGTATTAAAAAAGTTGGACATATACTTATGAGATGTACATATCGTGGTAGTGAAAAACTCTTAAATTCATTTTTCACTACTGCAAAGCCTCTCTATTCAAAAGGATAACATTGGAGTCGCCTTATTGCATTTTATAAGCGTTATTTCCAAATAGGAAGAGATAACTGGTTTGTGTTTGGTGTCTCTGGAGTCCTAATTTAAAATCCCAAGTTATGGTGAAGTCAGGTTTTAAATAACAATTCTACAAATGCCACTTTTAGAAAGTTGGCATTTTCTTACCTTAGCTATCGGTGCCTGCAGCCAGCCTGTCTCTGGTCACATGACGGGGTGTAGTTGACAGGTGTGCTTTGAGTATTCCTGCTAAACAGCCACACACAATGAGAGCTTAGGTGTGGAATAATGGGTGTTTACTGGCAGGATAGGAGGGAGGGGATGAACCCAGCCTCACTTACACCCGAATGTGTCCTGACTCCACACAAAGTGCTGCATACTGCCGATAGTTAGTGAAGGCAGGGAAGTCAGGGTATCTGTGAACTTCTAAGGCATGCCTCTACAAGCTTTGCCCTACTTCAAAGCCACAACTGAGTATAAAAGGAGAGCCTTAAACACCACCATTTTGGCACACCTCAGGACCTTTGGATACTCTGCCAGAAATTAGGACTGCTGTGCTTCTACAAGGACTGCTAGACTGCTGCACTACAAGGAACTGCTGACCTGTTGTGCTGAACTGCTGCCTGCTGCCCTCTTACCTGGGGAGGCAGAACTGGACCTACACCTCCATCTTGACCCCAGGACTCCAGAGTGACTCAAAGGGCTAGTCTGCTGGCCTCCTGATTTGAGCCTTAAGGACATAACAGGCTTCCCACAGCTCCTGGACCCATCTTCAATGAGTTCCTGATCTCCAAGAGGCAACTCTCATGTCTTGGGCCCTTGGCGCGGCTCTTAAAATCAATCATATAGGCTCTTTGTGACTGCAAATGGGCCCGTTTACTCCAGAACCACACTGCTTGCACAGAAAATCAGCACAAGCCACCTCAAGTCCATCTCATTGCACAGCAAGCATTGTCCATCCACGTGGATCGCCAAGACGAGGTTCCAGCCCACCCATCCATAACGCCAGGGCTCCAGCTCATGCCACACCAACCATCGCTAGTGACTCTCTCCTTGCTCCTGACAAACTTCTTTCACATGAACTGGACTCTTGGCAGAAAACATGAGAAGGTAAACCTTCATCAGAACTAATCAGGGACTGTATCTGACCTATACTCCATCACTTTTGGCTTAAACGTTTGATTTGGACCCAGTCCAGAGTGACCAGAAAGCCGTGGTTAGTGCTTTATGCTTTAAGGTGCTATGTTGCAACTTATTCTTTAAAAGTTCATGACTCTTGGTCTGATGATTGGATTTTTGTTGTTTTGGTCATTTTATTTATTAAATATTGTTCTATTTTGCTAACTTGTTGTGGGATCTTTTTCAGTGGTGTTTTCACGGTTTTACTGATTGAAATGTTGGCAAATACTATACATATTGCCTCTAAGTTAAGCCTGAATCCTCTGTGCCAACTTATCAGGGGTGACCACAGGTTGATTTGGGGTTTGTTTGTGCCTTTAAAAAAAAAAAAACAAGTCTAATTAGTCAAACAAGTTATGATACAGGTGAGAAAGGCAGGTCGACAAAATTTATAGTAAATTCATTAGTTGGCACAATCTAATTGAGTTCTTCTAGGTTCCTGGATCACACTCTAATATAATATTGATGCATTGCTCCCTCTCCGCAAATCTTTGTGAATTTTCGCATTGCTTCACCCTTAGAGCATATCTTTCTTCCCTTGAGTGGATTTGGGTCAGCTTACTGTCCCACCATTCAAAAGATGGCGGTACTACCATTCTCCATTGTTGTAATATCAATGAATTTGTTACCAATGATGCAATAAAAACCTTCTGCTTCTGATATACCGAGAGCTCGAGGTTGCTGGGAATACCAAAAAGTGCCCCCAGGGGGTCCAGGCTAATCGATACACCCATTTGGCCACTCAACCAGTTGAATATTTTTTCTCAGTATTCCCTCAAGCATGGGAAAGTAAAGCATATGTGCAACCAATCCCCTACATTATGGTGACATCAATGACAAGCCTCCGATGCTGCAGGAAACATTTGCTGGACCTAAGCAGGTGTATAATATATTATCCATTTTATAAAGAAAGGCCCTTCTTTTAAAATTTGCACCCCTGATAGCTTAGTGGGCCAACTTTTTATACTGCTTCCATACCTGCAAGCCTATTTTACATCCTGTTTCTGTCTCAATCACCTTCAAAGCATCTGGAATTCATTTAGCTTCAAGCTGTTGCTGTGGTATCCAATACCAGTTCCCCACCACTATCTGACCCTTCATGTAACATGCCTGGATATAGAAGGGGGTACCTGGATCAAACATTATTAAAATGGAGCGAATAAAATAATAGCAGCCCTAGTCTTATTCTTAGTAAAGTAGTCTATTGACTGTATTAGAAAATTAGTATTTGCTGACATTGTTCACCCGTTGATCCATGTGGACAACTGCCTGAGCTAATGGGGTAATCCTGGCTGCTATTATTCTTGAAAATATTTCAAAGTTGTTCTTGCTGAGATTTATAGGCTGGTAGGAACCCAGCTTCTCTGGTGGTTTGTCTTTCTTTGAAAAGGATACAATTACTGCTATACTAAAGTGAGTCTGGACCTTGCCCCCATTTAGTATTTCATTAAATATTATAGTAATATTGGAGCAATCTGATCTACTAGAAGTGTAGGTTTATAAAGCTCTGCTAAAGCAAGTCTATCCTTGAGGCTGAGTTGAATCTCTTTGAGAAACAGGTAAATTCTTGACTTTGGGGATGATCGACCCTCCAACGATCTATTAGAACCAAGGGCCTCATTACAACTTTGGCGGTCCTTTCATAGGACTGCTGAAGCCGCCGCAGGCAAAAGACCACCAGTAATGGATGTTTTTTGCCCACCATATTAGAAGTTTTCCGCTGGGCCAGCAGAAAACTCACCACAACATTGACGCCGGCTCATAATCAAACCGGCGGCAATTTTGTGGTGCATGGGGTGTGACAGCACTCATTGCGCATTTCTCTGTCCGTAATTCAGGCAGTGAAATGTGTGACAGGGCCATCCATGGGGGGCCCTGCACCGCCCAAGGCAAGTGCATGGGTAGTGCAGGGGCCCCCATGGGGCTCCAGATGCCCCCTTTCCGCCGGCCTTTGCATGGCGCTGAGATCCCCATGCAAAGGCTGGCAGAAAGGGGACTCGTAATCCCCGGGGCAGCGCTGCTTGCGGCACTACCCTGGCAGATTGCGATCGCCAAGACCGCCAGGCTGTCGACCATCTGCCATTGTCATAATAGGGTGGTTGGACCACCCTGTCTGCAGCGGTCCGACCACCATCGCTAGTGTGGCGGTCTTAAGACCGCCACACTGGTGATGAAGGCCCAAGTCTTTCAGAAACTTTTTTCAAAGCCTAAAACCACATCGTTTATTTTGGGACTTATTTTTACGTGATTAGTCAAGGTTTAGTAGCTGATTTTTTCTTTTGATATTGACGATTATCTATCTCGATTGGGGGTCCCTCCTAACTTGACACATTTCATCCATTAATCTGTGTAATTAGTATTGGCACCCCCTGAATTGCAGCACTGGCCGAAGCGTAAAAAGCTTTAGTTGCGTAACCGGGCATCCTTGGCTGTTTGGCCTGCATTCTAAGGTGTGTTTCCTGCAATAAAATCACCTGCCCCTGGGATGCCCTTAGCCATTCTAGAATAGCTTTCAATTTCACGATTGTTGATCCTGTTTGCATTACAGGATGCTAATCGGATGACTCCACTAGCCTTAATGCTTTATGGTCTGGACGCTGGATTCCTGATTTCCTAGATTCTAGCCACCTGCCCCTTTGATTTCATTGCTTAGATTCCCTGCATTTCCTTAGTTCCCCTAGTCTCCGAGACCTCCTTATATTATCAATAAGAGCCTTTTCCTCTGTCTCTCCTCATTTCTCACCTGTCTTTTCACCCCCCTCTTTCAATGTGACCCCCCCATTGCAACTCCGCACCGTCACCCTGGGGACCACACCCATCACGAGAACCCTCTCGCACAGTGATTGTCCCCCCCTTGTGCCCTGATGCCTGCCCCTCTCTTCCTCCCCTGTAAGGACTGTCCTGGTGTGGCACTCCATTTACTAATGTTTGGAAGAGAGCTGCAAGAAAGATGGGTTAAGAAAAATACACAACATTTATTTGAGCAAGTGCTAAATTCCAACTGAATTAAACTGGGGACAAGCCTTATTCCCTCTAGCTCGCTTAGACTCCTTAGCTTGTAAAGTTGCAGTCAACTATATTTGGTAGGACAGTACAGGACCTTTAAAGAACACCTTTAGCTTTGACTGCAGGATAATCCCTGCTGGCGCCCCATGCTGCTGAAAGTTGTCAATTAGGCCTACAAATTCCTTGTGACGCTGTGCCGACATGATAGACATGTCTGAGAACACACGAAAAGAGATTTCAGGAGTTTTAAAAACTTTGGGGCATATTTATACTCTGTTTGCGCCGGAATTGCGTAGTTTTTTTTTACGCAATTCCGACGCAAAACTAACTCCATATTTATACTTTGGCGTTAGACGCGTCTAGCGCCAAAGTCCATGGAGTTTGCGTCATTTTTTAGTGTGGACACCTACTTTGCGTTAATGATATGCAAGGTAGGCGTTCCCGTCTAAAAAATTGACTCTGAGGCATGTGCGCCGTATTTACACTCCCGGGCAAAATTCACGCCCGGGAGTGGGCGGGTCAAAAAAAATGACGTACGGCCGCTTTTGCTCCGTTTTTTAGCGCCTGGACAAGGCAGGCGTTAAGGGACCTGTGGGCTCGGAAGGAGCCCAGAGGTGCCCTCCCATGCCCCCAGGGACACCCCCTGTCACCCTTGCCCACCCCAGGAGGACACCCAAGGCTGGAGGGACCCATCCCAGGGACATTAAGGTAAGTTCCGGTAAGTATTTGTTTTAATTTTTTTTGTGGCATAGGGGGGCCTGATTTGTGCCCCCCTACACGCCACTATGCCCAATGACCATGCCCAGGGGACAGAAGTCCCCTGGGCATGGCCATTGGGCAAGGGGCCATGACTCCTGTCTTTGCTAAGACAGGAGTCATTTCTATGGGGGTTGGGAGTCGAAAAAAATGGTGCAAATCGGGTTGAGGCGAAAAATTTGCCTCAGCCTGACTTGCCCCATTTTTTGGCACCCAAGCTCCATATCCCCCTACGCCGGCGCTGCCTGGTGTACGTCGTTTTTTTCCACGCACACCAGGCAGCGCCGGCGGCTAACGCCGGCTAACGTCATTGATTAAATACGGCGCCCGCATGGCGCTTCAGAATGGCGTTAGCCGGCGCTAATTTTTTTTACGCAAAACTGCGTTAGCGCAGTTTTGCGTCAAAAAGTATAAATATGGCCCTTTGGCTTTAATTGCCTGTGAGAAAATTCATTATTTTACTCTGTAGTCCCCAAAATTGACCAGAATGGTATGAGAATATTTCTAAATCGTGGGTCTTACTGGTGGTACTCAATGTGCTTGATAGTCAAATCAACTTCTCGACTTGGCGGGTCCGGGAGCACATGCTTTAGGACAAGTTCTGTAATCACTTTGGTTACTGTTGATCCTGATTCCTGATCCTCCGGCACTCCTACAAATCTTAAATTCATCTATTGGGACCTGTTTTCCACATCATCCAACTTTAATTGAACTTTAATTGAAGTTCTTCCAATCCTTTCTGCATTTTTGAGGTGTTAATTTCATATCTGCCCTTTGAGTCCTCTAAGTACGATACCCTTTGCTCCACTTGGGAGATGCGAGAGGTAAGCTGTGTTATATTGCTTTTAATTTGCCCCAACTGCTCATTGGTCTTCTGATGAGCTTCTTTATGCAACAGCTTCAGCTCCCCAAGTTCCAGTAGTATCTGATTCATTATGACTTCTATGGGTGGGATTGTTATGGAAGACCCAACTGATATTTCTTCAACTGAATGTATTGATTCCCTCTCCGTGTGGGTATTCTGGTAGATTGACCTGGGCAGGGATGATGCTTTGGGTATATTGCCAGGTCCTTCAAATGCTGAACACAGCTTCAGGGTTTGTCCCTCAGTCACTACTGTCATTACTGTTAGTACTGCTGGTACTGTTATTGGCACTTTTGCAGTTATTGCTCCCTTTGGGTGAAAGTTACTCATACTGAACAATCGGTATGTTGATTTAGTGTGGGGGGGTTTCTTGGAGTCAAAGATTTGGTGTCAGTGCAGTCTCTCCTAATTGATGGTGGGCTTATGGGAGGGTACTATCCTTATTACTAGTGCGTGACAGCACCTGAGTTGTCTCTGCCGACTGAACCAACTGAGCCAGCTGAGATGAAAGTAGTTAGAATGTGGCCAATTGTGATCTTCTTAATAACATTGGTGACATTGGGGGGACACTTCCTCCTGTGTGCATGCAAATGTAGCATGCTGCTGCACCCCGGGTTTATCGATAAGTGAAGTATCCCTGCACATGAGGGACTTATGATCCGACATTGTTCGTCCATTGGCAGACTTAGACGGATTGTGTGTCTTCTTTGGCCCATGCCTGGATAAATGCTTCATTACTCAATCCTTCTATGATTTTGCACATCATGCTTGTGCACTGGGGAGAAAAACTGAATGTCATGAGAGGCTCACAAGCCGCATTCATGCTACACAAATCGCTTTGGTGACGCCTACTCAATCCACTCCCTCTTGGGGATAGCCTAATTCTCGCCCCTCAGGTTGCTTCCTCCCCTCCTGACTTCGTCCTTAAAGTCTTGTGCACAACTCATCACCTCTCTGTGACACTCAGCACACACTTTAACATGTTAGTAGATATCCTCTGCTCATACTGTGACTTGTAATGTAGCCCCCTCCCAACTCCAGTGGTATCCGTATACTCCGACCCCCCTTTATTGCACCTCTGAGTCCGTTTTTTTTGCTGCCTTAAGTTGCCATTTATTGAGTCCTCTACTGAGCTGCGGAGGTCAAGCAGGGAATTGGCAGAGCCTAGGACTGATTGATTGTTAAGTCCTATTGTTGCCTGTTTGTGCAGTCCAAGTTTGAGATAGTTACACTGCCTGGTGACTACTTCCATTCAATGCCCTGCCCTAAAAAACAGATGCAGCTTTTTGAAGTTCTTCCCGCCCCTCCGACCCCTCCTCTGCCCCCCGTTACCTGGGCTCACAGAGTGAGGATCACCTGGCTTTTCCTCATAATGTGTAAGTCGTCTGTTAGGGCTTGTTGGAGTTCCAGTGTGTTGCTTGAGGCCTCGCTCCCTCCATCATCAACTCTCTCTCTTAGCTTGTGCTTTGCCAAGTGATTCAACCGGCTCAGCCGACACCAATGCTCTGTGATCTCTCCTTGCCAGAGTGCACGTGTGATTGTCAGCTCCACATAGTAGCTCTAAACTGCGCTCTTTCTCCCAGACAGCCATCCTGGGTTTGCTCGTGCCTTATCCTGACTAGGATTGTGGTTGCTGCTTGACTCTGGCTCACATCAACCATTCAACCAGTAACACAATTTCTAACAAGAATAATTCACTGTCATGTGACCCAGAACACTAGCAGAAAGGCACAGTTGGTTGGTACAAGAACATGCCAACTTTCTAAAAATCGATTTTCAGAATTCTAACTGTAAATCCAACTTCAACATCAAGGACTAATTAAAATTACAACTCATTTAAGTGTAAACGGCATATCCCTATATGGTCCCAATCTGAAGTTAGTGCTTATTAAGTGTAATAAGGTAACCCAGTGTTAGTCGATGGGAGCAATACGCCTTACCATGGTAAAAACGACTTTAGAAGTTTTTTACTGCTAGGACATGTAAAACATAAGTACATGCCCTACCTTTTTTTTAAATCAATGACCCTACCTTATGAACTTAGGATCTACCTTAGGGGTGACGTATAAGTATTAAAAAGGAAGGTTTAGGCCTGGCAACAGGCTAATTTTGTCAGGTCAATATGGTGTTTTAAAATTGCAGTACAAGGTTCAGTAGCAGGCCTGAGGCAGCTATAAAAAGGCTACTTTAGTGGGTGGCACAGTGAGTGCTGCAGCCCATTAGTAGCATTCAATTTATATGCCCTGCGTACATACAGTACCATATGCTAGGGACGTACAATTAAATTAAATGTACCAATCAGATGTAGGCCAAAATTACTGTGTCTTAAGAAGAGAACACAAGCACTTTACCACTGTTTAGCAGGGAAAACATGCAAAGTGTCCTCAAAGCCAACAAAAACTGGTTCAGAAGAGAACGGCAGAGGAAGGCAAAAATCTCGGGGGACCCTGCAGAAAGGGCTAGGTCCAACAAAGTGCCATCAGTAGAGTCATCAATGATGTCATTTAACATGTTGTGAGAGGATGTAACATGTGTAAGTGACAGAAATGATGTAGGATGTGTCCTGGCTGTGTCTTGTTGGTTGATGAGTGTTGTCCATGCTTTTAGTGCATGTACAGGATACTCCACAGACTGATTGGCTAGATTGGTTGAAAAGACTAACTGTACTCTCAAGCACAACCTGTTTATGGGAGTTGTGTAAAGGAGGAGATTGAAGATGAAAGTGTTAGTTCCTGGTTATTGTTCTTTAGGAACATCTTGGTGTGGAGCACTTTGCTCTCAGTTACTGCAACTATCTAAATGTGGTATAATGAATCTTTACCATGATAAGGGGCAGGCGGTCAATTTTCTTATTTAATTATTTATGTAAAGCACAACATTTTCTAGAGCGTCAGAGTGCTCCACAGAGGTGGAAAGAATCAGCTCCAAATAGTATGGCTCCATATAGTATGCCTTATGAATCACTGCATATGATGTATGGAGGTGTTCATAAGCTATGCTCAAAAGATCCAACATACAAGCAAACATCAATAAAAGACTGATAAAACACATACATACAAGTAACAACAGATCAGAAATAAACAAACAGTGTACCGTTAGACTATTAGAGGTTCTAATGCTCTCTAATGATCCCAAATTAGACATCCAGATTCCACATTAATTTAAGAAGACTCAAAGAGGATCTAGCACAGAGGTCAGGGTGACAAGCTGGGGATCTGAGTGCGAGTCTTGGCGTTGGTGCCAAGTTCTGTGATTCTGGGCATTTCAATTAATCTCCCTGTGCCCATGGGCAGCGTCTGGATACCTTCATGGGTGATAAGATGTGCCTTATAAATCTGCAAATTTCATTTAATTTGTTAAAGGGCAAAATCCAGAGTTTTGACAGAGGCTGGAAATAAGTATTGAGAGATAGTGAGAGTGAATTGAGTTTACGAGTTTGTGCACTGAGCATCTAAGTTCATGTAGTGATCTTCTGTCAACATAGAGCCAACATAGTGAATGCAGTGCAGGGGTGATGTGATCAGAGCAGCCACTCCCTGAGATCAAACATGCTGCAGCATGCAAGGATGCTTTGACTGTGGCAAGATACTTTTTTGCAAAGACAGTGAGAATAGCATTCCCAAAATCAAGTCTGGATAGTACCAACGCATAGTTCACATGTCTGAGTTCCAGTTCTATATATGGGTTTGTAGTGACCTCGTACCAGCGACCTTTACTTTTGGAGGTCATCAACCAATGTGGAGTGCTGTGCCTGAATACGGTTAATGAAAGTATGACTGCAGTGAGATGTGTGTGGCAGTCAAAAGCCATTACCATGACTAGTCTCCTTTGCTGAAGATCCAAATTCATGGACAAATGGACATGGATGGAATGCACAGTGGTTTAAACATTGAAGGTTTATGTAGCACTGAGTGCTGTTGAAAGGACCCTATCAAACGCATGTGTCATGTGTGCACTCTGTGAATCTCTTCAACTATGAAACTGAGGAGTGCAGAACAAGTGCCTGTTTCAACATTGTAGATATCAAAAGAACAGAATTTTATGAAAGACTGTGTAAAGTGCATGGTAATATTCAGCTTGTCTGTCCTGCACAAGTAGACCGGTAACTAAACATTAATGTTTTTTTCAGCACTGGAGACAAGGAAATGTTCAAGAAGGGTTGGGTGAGCTCGTAATCATGTACTTAGTTGACATGGATCCTGGCTAGTGCTGGAAGTTATAAAGTCCACTGGGCATTGAAGTATGTGTAGCATAAGGTGACCATATGTAAGTATTTTCTCATACTGCAGTGTTTAAGTTAAAATGTGAACCACAGTTCTCTTTAGATTTGGAGGAACTATGCATAACCTATTCCCGTGTGTAGGAATTTTGTTTTTTGATGGTGCATTTTTAATATATGACACGATTTCTACACATTTGTAAAAGTTACAAACTTGACAGGAAATACGCAGCAATTAGATAATATAGTAAAAGCAACCAGCTTCCTGAACTGTGGTACACCAGTTGCAAAATTAAGACTATAAAAGGGATAAAAGTCCGTATTGTCTGTAGGGATTTCCATTACTTAAAAAATGCAAATGTTGTAATGGTCAAACATTTAAGTGACAGTGGCACATTATGTTTATTTAATATTCACATTATGTTTTGATATGGTACAATTGTTACTAATTCAATTGTTTTTGTTTTTGTTATATTTGTACTTATCAAATCAAATCAAATCATTAACATTTATAAAGCGCGCTACTCACCCGTGCGGGTCTCAAGGCGCTGGGGGAAAGAAGGGGGGGTTATCGCTGCTCGAACAGCCAGGTCTTTAGGAGTCTCCGGAAAGCGGAGTTGTCCTGGGTGGTCCTGAGGCTGGTGGGGAGGGAGTTCCAGGTCTTGGCCGCCAGGAAGGAGAAAGATCTCCCACCCGCCGTGGAGCGGCGGATGCGAGGGACAGCAGCGAATGCGAGGCCAGAGGAGCGGAGGAGGCGGGTGGGGACGTAGAAGCTGAGGCGTCTGTTGAGGTATTCCGGTCCCTTGTCGTGGAGGGCTTTGTGTGCGTGGGTGAGAAGTCGGAAGGTGATCCTTTTGCTGACTGGGAGCCAATTCAGGTGTCTCAGGTGTGCGGAGATGTGGCTGCTGCGGGGTATGTCGAGGATGAGGCGGGCCGAGGCGTTTTGAATGCGTTGCAGGCGATTTTGGAGTTTGGCTGTGGTCCCGGCGTAGAGGGTGTTGCCGTAGTCCAGGCGGCTCGTGACGAGGGCGTGGGTCACGGTTTTTCTGGTGTCGGCAGGGATCCAGCGGAAGATCTTGCGGAGCATGCGGAGGGTGAGGAAGCAGGCGGAGGACACGGCGTTGACTTGCTTGGTCATGGTGAGAAGAGGGTCCAGGATGAAGCCGAGGTTGCGGGCGTGGTCTGTGGGGGTCGGTGCGGTGCCGAGGGCCGTGGGCCACCAGGAGTCGTCCCAGGCGGACGGGGTGTTACCGAGGATGAGGACTTCCGTTTTTTCAGAGTTCAGCTTAAGGCGGCTGAGCCTCATCCAATCTGCGACGTCCTTCATACCCTCTTGTAGGTTGGTCTTGGCGCTGGTGGGGTCCTTGGTGAGGGAGAGTATAAGTTGGGTGTCGTCGGCGTAGGAGGTGATGATGATGTCCTTATGGTAATATCCTTCCATGTACTTATGGTAATATCCTTCCCTGAATGTTATTTACAAGCAACTGGCTCATCAGTGCTAATGAACCCGTTTTCTGGTGTCTCCCCAGCCCCACCTAACATCACCATAGGTGCGCCGTACTTACAATACGGTACACCATGGAGGTTGTTAGGACAACAGCATCAGAATTTTTTATGCTATTGTGGTGCTTTGCTGCACTAGCTTCAAAAATCCTGATGGCAGTGCAGCAGAGTGCAAGGAGGCCCATAGGATTCTATGGGTGTGTCATTTTAACACCTGGTTTGAGCAGGCATTAAAAATGGCACCAAAAATAGCACAGTGAAATATTGTAGATTTCAATGCGCCATTTTTGCTGGTCTCTTAGCGCCGGAACACCCCCCTTGCAAACATTATGCTTGACGCAAGCATAATGTGGTGCAAAGGGCTGCAAAGTGTGCAATATGAGAACTGCGCTTTGTAACTACGGTGTAGTCAAAAAGCCTTCCTAGTGTAAAAAAATGACGCTAATATGACACAGTAAGGCGCTAGAAGCTTGTAAATATGCCCCTGATTTTTTTTCAAATGATACATACTGTATGAATTATATCTAGTATCTTCACCACGTAATATTGACCACCTTCCTCCACAAGCCTTCTTCCCATCTTTTTAAAATACAAGCTTCCTCCCACTATGCTTTAGCATTTTTGGCATGTAGAATGTTGCTTAATAGAGGAGGTAGGCAACCTCTTTTTCCAAGAACCTTTCACACTTATGTCTGATGCTCTTAGACTCTGGACAGGCTCACGTAGGTTCAAAAAAGAGGAGAAAGTAGTAAACCCATAAAACAAACAATTAAAGCATAGATACCCACAGAAACTGTCAATAGAGAGTCATGAGGCCCCGGCTCGAGAAACTAGCAATCAGCAGTAATTTCATTCAGCATTGAGGGGGTCATTACGACCCTGGCGGTTGACGGAGAAGTGGCGGTTTTACCGCCAACAGGCTGGCGGTAAAAAATTTGGAATTATGACCATGGCGGTCACCGCCATGGTCATCCGCCACTTCTCCGATCAGACTGCCATGGCGGAGACGAACACTGGGCTGGAGACTTGGGTCTCCAGCCCGGCGGCCGTCACAAGACCACTGGCGGTATCATGATCTGGCTTACCGCCATGGAGTTCATGGGGTTTGGAACCGCCATGAAATCCATGGTGGTAAGCAATATCAGTACCAGGGAATTCCTTCCCTGGCACTGATAGGGGTCTCCGCCACCCCCCACCCCTCCCCCGAGTCAGTCCCCAACACCCCCCTCACCACCCCTACCCCTGAAAGGTGGCAGGACCCCCCTCCCCACCCCTACCCCCGATATCACAACACAGACGCACACCCGACACGCATACAGGCACCACCAACACACATTCCCGCACACACATGAACAAACATGCCAACAGACACACACACAGTCATACACGCACACCCTCATTCAGACATACACGCACACATCCATACAGACATCCATACAGACAGACCCGCACACATTTCCATTCACACTACACCCCCGCATGCATACACGCACTCACACACCCCCTCTACATACTCACACGCACACCTCCATGCACCCACACATCACACAACAACCCCCCCACCCCCCTCCCCTAACGGACGATCAACTTACCTTGTCCGTTGATCTTCCGGGAGGGGACGGGATCCATGGGGGCTGCTCCGCCGCCACCACACCGTCAACAGAACACCGCCACGCCGAATCACAGTTCTGTGATTCGGCGTGGCGGTGTTCTGTTGACGGTGTGGTGTAGGTGGAGCAACCTCCACTTCCCCTCCGCCCGCCAGTATGGCTGCTGGTGGCTCTCTCCGTCCGGAAAAGGACAGAGGGCCGCCAGCAGTCATAATACGCCAAGCGGAAAACCGCCACCACTGGTGATCTTCAGCACGGCGGTCCCTCGGCGGTCTTGTGAAAAGACCACTGAGGTCGAAATGACCCCAGAAGTGTTTAGTTTTTCATTCCAGTCTGCAACTTGCATATATGATGTTTGACCAATGTCATACAAGTTCACCCGAAAATCCTTTGAATACAATTTTTTTAACTATAGTCTCAGCAATAAATCTTTTGTTGCGATTTTTAAGTGAAGGGTCAATTGGGTTTAAAAAGCAGCTGTTGCTTCTGACATTTAAAAATGTGATAAAGTCGAACGCAAAGATGAATTTACCCATCAAAAACAGAAGCCCAAAAAACAGGAATATTGCTTGTTTGCAGTTGCAAAAAAATCACAATACTTCTCTAAACTACACAAAGAGTGGAAACAGGGACTCAATAAAAGTCTGTTAATATAATTAAAATCTACACTCCCTTAATTATTAAGCACTAAGGCCCTCATTATAACATTGGCAGTAAAAACCGCCTGCCGCCGTGGTGACAGCCGCCAAAAAGACCGTCGCTGTGGTTACCAGCCGTCCGCCATATTATGACCACAGCTGGATTTCTGCCAGAAGGATGGTGGAAATCTGGCTGTGGCCATGCCGGCAGATGGCAGTAAGGTGGCGCTGCTGCTGGCATTAGACCGCTGCCAGCCATATTATGAGAATTAATACAGCCTGGTGTTGTTCTGCGGGTGGACGCTGCTGCTTGCAGCAGTGCTTTGTCCCGTCTCCTGCCGGAGGACCCCACTGGATCCAGGTAAGTGGGTGCTCCGACAGAGGAGAGGGGTGGGGGGCGTTTGTGTGTGTATGTCTGTGAGTGTGTGTATGCAGGTGTGTGTTGCGTGTTGTATGTGTGTGCATGTTTGGGAGTGTGAGTGCGTGTATGTTGAGTTGTGTGAATGCGTTTCTGCGTGTATGCGTGTATGCATGTGTGTGTGGATGTGTGTGTGCATGGACGAATTTATGCGTGGATGAATGTGCGAATGGGTGTGTGCATGCGTGTTTGAAGGGGGGGCGTGTATGAAGGGGGGTCTGGAGAGGAATGGAGAGGGAGGGAGGTGGGGAAGTCACCTATCAGTGACAGGGAAGGGATTCCCTGTCACTGATAGTACCTACCGCCATGGTTTTAGTGGTGGTAAGGAAGCTACAAAAACCATGGTGGTAGGCGGGGTCATCATCCCACAGACGGGCAAGTGACAGCCTCCGAGCTGGAGATTGATGTCTCCGGCCCGGCGGCCATTACCTCTGTGGCGGTCGGTGTGGTACATTAGAGGTTTGGCTTCAGCCAAACCGCCAATGTCATAATATGGAGAAAAGTACCGCCAGCCTGTCTGCAGTACTTTCCTCCATATTACTGCCGACCGCCGGGGTCATAATGATCCCCTAAATGCCAACAAAAGACAACCTCGCAAGGTCGAGACAAAAAACTAAATATACAGCTATGAATGCACGCACAATAATCTAAAACTAACAGCATTATTATTAATTTAGACATAAACAATTTGTAAAAAAAAAACACAAAACGTTAAATCAAGTCAGATAATTATCTCAAGCTTTCTTAGAAATGAAGATATATCACACCCTGTGAGTTTTTTGCAATCACATCTCAGGTACTTAAAGAATGCTATATGTTAGCTTCCATATCCTGCAGAGCATCCTGATATGTGAATTATTGAACATTGTTAAAAGTTTTAAGCTCTTACTTGTTGCTGTGAGATACCCCGGTCTTTTTCCAGCCATAGTAACATATTTTCATCTCTTTGGAACAGCGCAGGAGTCAGAACAACGTAGAATTTAATTTGTTTCTTACGGAATATGCCATATGACTGAAGGGTTTTGTGTGCATTTAAGAAAGTCAGACAATAAACAGTAGCTTAGTGGGTAGGCCATCTTTAATGTTGGTGTCTGTGTAAAGATGTATTTCCTGGCATCTGACATATCTCTAAATAGTAACTGCAATAACAAAGAAAAGGGGAGCGCC
Organism: Pleurodeles waltl; assembly: GCF_031143425.1. Lineage (NCBI taxonomy): Eukaryota > Metazoa > Chordata > Amphibia > Caudata > Salamandridae > Pleurodeles > Pleurodeles waltl. The sequence continues at coordinate 761,329,598 of NC_090438.1, forward strand.
ATGGGTAAAATGAAAGAGATATGCTATTTGTCCAAACTTAAGACCAGATTTACAAGGCCCTAACGCCTCCTAACACCAGACTAGTGTCATTTTGTTTACGCTAATGTGGCGTTAAGGAAGCCATTCTCCGCCATATTTACACAGTGGAGCAATGCTTGCATTGCAACACTTTGCACCCCCTTGTGCCACATTATGCCTGTGCCAGGCATAATGCATGCAAGTGGGGCGTTCCCATACAGGGAGGCCAGTGAAAATGGCGCAGTGAAATGCACAACATTTCATTGTGCCATTTTTTGCGTCATTTTTAATGCCTGCTTAGAGCAGGCATTAAAATGACACGCCCATTACTTTCAATGGGCTTCCCTTTACTTTGAAGGATTAGTACCACAACAACATCATAAATTCTGACGCTATTATCCTAATGTGTGCCATGGTGTGCCGTATTGTAAGTATGACGCACACATAGGCGCCCGCCTGGCTGGAACCGCCATATGGCCGATCCGCGGTCAAAAGACCGCAGAGGCCATTCTGGCTTTCCCGCTGGGCCGGCGGGCGCCCGCCAAATGAGCACCCGCCGGCCCAGCGGGAAAGGCCCTGCAACAATGAAGCCGGCTCCGAATGGAGTTGCAGGGGTGCGGCGGGTGCAGTTGCACCCGTCGCGATTTTCACTGTCTGCAATGCAGACAGTGAAAATCTTTCTGGGGCCCTGTTAGGGGGCCCCTGCACTGCCCCTGCCAGTGGCATGGGCAGTGCAGGGGCCCCCAGGGGCCCCACAACACCCGTTCCCACCATCCTGGTTCTGGCGGTGAAAACCGCCAGAAACAGGCTGGCGGGAAGGGGGTCGATTCTCCCAGACGGGGGTAATCCGGCGGGAAACCGCCGGACCCGGCTGGGCGACCGCAGCTTCACAGCCGCGGTCGGAATACAGAAGGAAGCACCGCCAGCCTGTTGGCGGTGCTTCCGTGGTCATCGACCCTGGCGGTCGATGACCACCAGGGTCAGAATGACCCCCATAGTGTCTTTAAGAGGGTGCAAGGGGTGCAAGAAAAGTAGCGCATCACAGCTGATGTGCCACTTTCTTGTAAATTTGGCCCTTAGTGATCTACCTACCAAAGCATTCTGGAATACGTAAATTATTATCCCAAATAATTCTTTTAGGTACACTTACAAGCCTTTATGGACTAGTCCCAAAACATCTAAATTGGGAATATTCAGAAAATATTTATGTACAATCAGTACATGTAGGGGGCACTGTGCCCTCTTTGCATTTTTATTAATGTGCAGTCTGACGTTTTGGGGTCGATTCACAAAGCTACGTAAAAGTGCGTAAAAGAGTATCTCTGTAGTACTAATTCCTGTACTCATAAATGCTTCAGTGAATCAGACCCATAGTATTTTCTTTATGCGCAATCACAAAAACAGCAGTGCTATTTTGTGCATTGTTTTTCTGTGAATTGTTAGAGATCGGGGCAACAGCCCTCAGGGGCGAGTCCTCACGCAATTGAAGAGAACCGAAATTAGTCCAGTGCTCCAAGGTCATTAAATGCTTGAAAATGGAACAAGACGAATGCTTTTGGAAAAAAATAAAAACTGCATAAGTAATTCCTGTGTTGTCAATTATACTCCAGAGCAACATTTACAAACTGACTCCAACTTTTCTGCCATTTTCTCTCTCATCATTGTTTTATAAAGTGTGCCGGAAACAAAATCAAATGCATCGGAGTAAATAGACTGCTTGATGTTGAGCACTGAGCACCTTCTCAATGAAAACATTAAAATCTTCCACTAAATTGTCTACATTTTCAATCGTATTTGATTTAATTTGGCATCCTAAATCTCTTACCACACATTGAAAACAAGAAGTTTTTACTATAGATTCCTTATTGTTAAGCACTCTCATTAGGTCATTCTAGAATAGCTAGCTATAATTTCTTATTTTATTTTTTTATTTATCTATCTCTATATTACTAGTGAAGTGGCCGTTTTTCGCCGAGGTTCTCTGTCATTTGCGTTACTACTTAGCGTATTCATGTTTGTACTAATGCTCTCTAAAATGTTTCTAACACTGTTTAATAAATGTTGTATATCATAAACATCTCATTAAAAATATATTGTTTGGCACTGTACATGAGCTAGTTGGCAAGTGCATAACGATCGCATTTTGGTTCCAGAACAAATGAGTTATGTGCTGACAGCTGTAGCAACAGATTGGCGGCTGAGAAGTGACATTGTCATCACAATGAGTCAGCCTGGGCAGATTTGAAGTGACAGACCTAAAAAGTGCATTGTGTAGTCCGAGAATTTTTACCATCTCCACCCTCATAGGTAGTTTTAGTCATTTCTTTTGTAACCAACGAAAACTAGTTTTAATAAGGCTCGAAATTAGAACTATATACATGCAACTAGGCGCGTAGTTCTGATGACACGTAAGGAATTAGGAGGAAGAGCAACAGTATACTAGAAACAAAATATTAACTTTTTTTTATCGCTCAAACACAAGTTAGTCAAAAAAGATTTTTTTACCCAATTCAATTATTTTAATTTATCTCAGAAGTATAAGAGGCTTAGTCCGCATGGCGAAGAGGAGGATATGTGACCTGCAGGTTATACTACATCCAGTATAATTATGCTAAATAATAACAGGGAGGGTGGATTGCAAGGAACAGCAGCCCATTATTGCTCTGTTTGCCCTTTCAAATGAGTGCATTTATTTTTAAATAGTCTGTGTTCTTTAGGGGGACTAGAGCTACTTTAGAAATCAAAATTCATTTGAGATGACATCAGCTGAGTGAGGAGAGGACCACTGTCTGTTCCCTTCTGAAGGTGCCCAAACCAATGCTCAAGAGAAAAGCTGTTCATTGGTGATATTTTCCCCTTTCTGAATCTGTTACCACATATTGGAGGAATTGGTACGATGACATTTCAATAGTCTGTAACTGCAATTACCATCAGAAACCATTTTTACATCTCATAGCAAATCACAAATATGCGGTGACCCTCCTTTTTCTGACCCATCCTATTTGCAATTCAGATTGAGCCATTAAACCCATTTTGAACTGGCTGTAAAAGGCAAAGAGTTTCGTGGGGGTTTGCCATCTTCTATATGGCTGGATATCGCCGAGGTCTCTTACCACCAAACACCACTCACCCTCCCTCTCCCCAAGCTTCAATTAAACTTTAGATACACTTCGCTTTGGGATTAGGAGTCGTAAACCCCAGCCATATTTTATTATTGACAAGATATTGTTAATCACAATCAAAATTATACACAGTAACCACAATCATATTCACAAAGTATTTACAGTTTTTTTCAATGGATGCCTAGCCTTAACAGAGTACGCTAATACATCCACATTCGTGACACTGACTAATAAACAGTTCGTTCCTGCGTACCCAATGTTAGTGGTTGTGAATGAGATCATGACTGTTTTCCTAGTACCCCAAACCCTGCCCCTCCTTATGCTTACGAATCCCAGGGGTGGGATCTCAATCAGGGTGTTCTCATACCTTTCCAAATTGGATTGCTGTGGAGGGGGCCCACCTGCCCGCTAGGATACCTACTTCGGGCACCCCCGCCACATTCAGACTCCACCCCTCCCAAGGGCCAGTGCTCGCTTCAGACCTTCTGTGTATGCGCGGGTGGTTGGCCCTAGGGGCCAGATGCCAGCGACCACTCGCCACCCCACCGATCCTTTGTATGTCGTCCGCACTTCCTAGCCAGCACCCCTTGGAGGGTCCAATTGGCTTGTCACCCATTTTCTGTAATAAAAAAGGTACCCGTTTATATTACCAACAATGATCTCACCCCACCACAGGCCCACATCGTTGACCGTTGATGTGGCTTTCCCCCCAGCAAAGGTCACGTACGCTGAGATAGCCAGGCGTATCCAAACAAAGAGATACGAAAACCAGCCTTCAATGCGCTTGATGCAAAGGCACTCCTTGTAAATAGTTCACCTGCACGTCGAACATGGGAATGTCCGATTACCCACACCTTGGTGACCCCAGCAACTCCTGAGTCCACTGGAGTCTTCAGGACCGTCAACCACTTGTTGCGAGCGTCTACAAAGAGTACAAAGAAAGCAAGGCGTCAAGGACATGAACTCATAGCATATACAATCTCAGATATCGCTTGTAGCAATCCGAGGACCACCTCCCATTTCTCTTTACCACTGCTCCAGGGAATCCCATTGCCACAGCCGCCGTGGCTGCCCCTATCCTAAAGGAGTGAGTGCCAAAATCTGAGGCGTCCAAACCTGCTGCCAGAAGAGAGCGCTTGAGCACCTGTGAGAGTTGGTACTTAGTAAGTGGCGTGCCGTCCGCATATACTAAAACTACACCCGTTTCCCCCGGAGCGCGCTGTGCTAAGGAGACCTCTTAGTTACGTATAGGACAAAATGCGTTACCTGGGGCTCTATGCAATAAGATGTGGTCCCCCTTCCCATCTTGATCCGTCTTGGAGCGGGGGACAGTGATCACCAGACACCCAGATCCCTCTGGCCAATAAATATCCACCAACCGCAGTCCCCTAAAGATGTCCCTTTTATTGCGCGCGACCAGTTCACCCAATCTAATAGCCCCATAAAAAGCCAGGGTAAAGGTTGACTTAAATAAGGTTACTTCCCAAGTAGAAGTACAAACGCGATCCAAAGCGACTGGCAAGGCCCCCTACTTTGCCACATCTATGGGCCACCTAGAGTCCAGCTTAGAGCCCTGAATGCGCTGCCATCCCTTAAGGGCCCTTCTAACCATAAATGATTTTGTACCATCGGGCCTCCCACACACAGTTGCGCAAAGAAAGAAATAGCAGCAGAGTGACGTCTGGCTTATGCAAGTGACTTCCCCTCAGCCCTCAAGAACTCTAAAAATGCCAAGATTGAAGACGGTTCAAAACAAGCAGATGATACCGCCCCACCCCAGAAATTAATATACACTTCTGTATAAGCCTTCTGTGTTCTGGGTGCTAAGCTGGCTTCCACAAGGTCTGGTATTCTTTGGCACCAATTTGCCACAGATGTTCTAAAAAAGGCATTGGGAACTCTTCCGCTCCAGGGAGGCGAGATCTGAAAACCTGCATCTTAAAACGGGAGAGTGAGTCAGCAGCATTATTCAACACACCAGGTATGTTTTTAGCTCTGTATGTCACATTCAACCTGAAACACAGTAATACTATCTCTTTCAGCAGCCTTAGGATCATCTTGCACCTAGCTGCTTGCTGGTTAATGCACTCAACCACTGTCATGCTATCTGACCAGAAAATCACAGACTGATTCCGAAAACCCTCTGGCCAAATCGACTAGAATTTGGAATAGTTTCAAGAAACCAATATTAGTTACCAAGCCCTCCTGGACCCAGTGAAAGGGCCATCGCTGAGCGCACCAAGCCTTACCAAATATGGCCCCAAAGCCTTCACTGCCAGTCGCGTCTGTGAAAAGGCCCAATTCCTCTTTGGATCTAGGCAGACTGGGCCACATTACCATCCCATTAAAGTCACGTAGGAAGGTTCCCAAATCCTCATATCTTGTTTGACTTCGTTGGATAGTCTGGTGTGATGACGCTTGACTTTCAACCCTGACATGGCCTGAGCAATTGACTGAGAAAAGGGTGCCCCACATGGGTATGATTTGCAGCGCAAAGTTGAGCTGTCCAACCAGGCACTGCAACTGATGAAGTGTCAACTTCTGCACCCTCAAACAAGACCACAACGCATGCAAGAAAGATACCACCTTCTACCAAGGCAATCTAGACACATCTGCCACTGAATCCAACTCTATCCCCAGGAATTCAATCGTAGAACAGGGGCCCACAGTCTTTCCTTCCCCAAGTGGAACCTCGAACTCCCTCATGAGTTTTTTAAAAACATCCAGTGCACTTGCACATTGATTAGATCCAGCAGGACCCAGGAAAAGAAAATCATCCAAGTAGTGGAGAATCCATCCATGCAGTGTCCTGTCCCTAAACACCCACTCCAAAATGGTACTAAACTTCTCAAAATATGAACATGACACAGAGCAGCCGATAGGCATACACCTATCAAAGTAATACTTTCCTTCCCACTGGAAACCCAACAGGAAGTCTTCGGGATGCACCAGCAACATCCGAAATGCAGATTCAATGTCAGATTTCACCATCAAAGCCCCGGGCCCCAGCTCCTGTAGCATTTGAATTGCCTGATCCAAAGAAGCATACCTAACCAAATACAATGCCCCATCAATGGCCTCACTCACAGAATGCCCCTTTGGAGCGGACAAATTGTGAATCAAAACTACCCTGATTCTTTCTTGGGAACTACCCCAAAGGAGAACAAACAAAGCCCTGCATGTGAATTTCATCAAAAAATCCCACCACCCTCCCCAAATCCAGTTCCTTTTTGATTTTTACCCTTGCCACCCCGGGGTTGGAGCGCAGAGACAGCTGATTCTTACAATGGGTCAGGCCAACATAGTCCTGAGCCGGTATTCTGAAACCATCCTTAAAGCCCAAATACAACACCTGCGCAGCTGCTTGGTGGGGGTAAACATTAAGCCAAGGGGCCGTAGCCAATAGATTAACGAGGGACGAAGCCTTAACAAGAAAGGATACCGTTTGACCCCTGTCCACCGAATCGTCAGTCCTGTTTCTTGGCACCTTTTATCTCGTGATTTTGTAAAACACTTGAATTCAGGGTAGGAGGCCTGGCCACAAAAGGAGCAGCAGTGTTTGAAATAGCATGTACTGGGGCACGTGAGCAAGTGCGCAGGTTGAAATCCCAGCAGGCTCCCTCTTGGCCACTGCCCCCCTGAGGCACCTGAGCCCTGATTCACACGAAAGGGCTGGTGACCCGGCCCTTGAGTGCTGTTGCTATAACGCAACCAAGTGATTATGTGTATCCGATCCCATCCCAACGAAGGCTTATATGCCTTGATTCTCCTGAATTCCTTCTCGCATTCTTTCCATGCCGTGCCTCCATATTCATTGTGCACCCTCACGATCCTGTTCTGATAGCATGGTGATATTTTCCCCTTTCTGAATCTGTTACCCACTTATTGGAGGAGTTGGTAAGATGACATTTCAATGGTCTGCAACTGCAATTACAATCAGAACCCATATTTACATCTCATAACAAATCACAAATAGGAGGTGACACCCCTTTTTCTGACCCATCCTAGTTGCAATTCAGATTGAGCTATTAAACCCATTTTGAACTGGCTGTAAAGGGTAAAGAGTTTCATGGGGGTTTGCCATCTTCTATTTGTGGATCATCCTAGGTTCATCTGGCATTTGAAACTCTGGAGGGAGATCATGCTTGTTGGTATGTAAACTGATACGTCCTTCACTGTACTCCAGCACACCTAAATGGCTCCTATTCTTCATAATTTATTATGTGTTTGAGGTTCTGTAGCAGAACCAAATATGTTCTACAAAGCCCTAGAGTATTAATGGCCAAAAGATTCTGGGGGTCATTCTGACCCTGGCGGTCACTGACCGCCAGGGCCAAAGACCGCGGAAGCGCCGCCAACAGGCTGGCGGTGCTTCCTGGGCCATTCTGACCGCGGCGGTAAAGCCGCGGTCAGAAAAGGGGAACCGGCAGTTTCCCGCCGGTTTTCCCCTTGCAGCGCCGCCATGGGGATTCCGACCCCCTTCCCGCCATCCCGTTCCTGGCGGTTTTTACCGCCAAGAACAGGATGGCGGGAACGGGTGTCGTGGGGCCCCTGGGGGCCCCTGCACTGCCCATGCCGCTGGCATGGGCAGTGCAGGGGCCCCCTAACAGGGCCCCATAATGATTTTCAGTGTCTGCTTTGCAGACACTGAAAATCGCGACGGGTGCCACTGCACCCGTCGCACCCCAGCAACTCCGCCGGCTCCATTCGGAGCCGTCTTCATCGTTGCTGGGTCTTTCCCGCTGGGCCGGCGGGCGGCCTTTTGGCGGTCGTCCGCCGGCCCAGCGGGAAAGCCAGAATGGCCGCCGAGGTCTTTTGAGTTGCATCCATCCAGGGCATGATTCAAGTTATTTTCCTCCTGCAAAATATACCTACGCTATTGAAGAAAATAAACATTTGTCTATGAGTCCTGCATATCAAGAATGGAGGCATCACCTATTAGGCACTAACCATGGGGTCGCCATTGTAATTGTTCATAATGTTCAAAATAAGCTGCTACCACTCATTAACTTTTTATCTCATCCAATTTTGTGGTCATGTACCACTGAAGTAATGAAAAAAGAAAAGAAGATGCTCTATGTCATCTTGTGAGTTGTGATCCAGAGTATCATACCTTGGATTTACTAAGTGGCACAGTGGCATCTTCTGAATAGTTTATCAATACATGTAGCAAGGCAACTGTTACTCAAGTTGGTACATGAGTAGAAACTACATGAAATCAAAGGCAAATAAGTATTTTCCAACATACAGGTCAAACAACTATCATACTTCAAAAATCAGCTGTATTTGCTCACTCTAGAAACTTGTCAACTAATCTTGCTGAGTTGCCACAGTTCAAAACTCACTGGAAAGCCACATCAGCTGAAAACATTGCAGTTGTTGTAGCGCTGCTGTTACTGTCCACTTATGAATAAGGTGTTAATACATATGTAAAACTGTGAGCACTTTATAAATAAACCAACAACCTAGGACAATTCTGTAGCTTCTGCCAACACCACCCTAACCCCGTTGGCCAACAATTATTTTTACTTTAAAGGTGATTTACCCAAAATAAATGCATTGCACAGAGGTTTAAAAAAGCTATCAGTATTAGTAGATACTGTTACCAAAGTCATACATTAGCACCAACTACTAATGTAAAGAGATATCTAAGGCAGGAGCCTTGGCAGATCGATTCTACCACACCTGCTTAGACTCCATGATCTGCACATGGTAGGGAATAGTAAGCTTTACTGTACACATAAAAACCATTCACAATGAAAGCTCTTCAAAATGAAAGCAAAATTGACAAAGTAAATCAAGATAAAGCAGGTACATAAAATAACTATAAAATAGAGTAATTGTTATCTCTTAATATCCATATTTTCACTTAATCTATAAAGTAGATAGAAATAATTAAACGTATTTGATGGTGAGTTAAAAATGTAGACAAGGCTTCTAACATTGTCCTATATTCAGTTTCAATAAATATTGAAACTACATTAAACATTTAGCTCAGACTTCTTCAGGTCTACAATTGCCTACAATATTAAAATTAGTTTTTACCTTTGATGATTAATTTATAATCAACATAGTACTGTGGTTTCCTTGTGTTGGAGGCAGCACATTCTGGTTGGCTGAGGCAAGACCCTAGCCAGGCAGAACCAGCCACTCCCATCAAGGGAAAGTGATTATACTTACAGTATAACCTGTACTCACCTTTGTGTAGAATGGCAGAGAGCAGTTAGGCTCATCACAGAGTCAAAGTGTAAAGCAAAAACACAGTTCTGCCCCACCACAACCATGCTGCGCGACACAAAGGAGACTTCACACACAGTGTAGGTATAAAAAGATTGTATTCAACACACATCTTGTCAACACGGTACTGGTATAATGTTACTCTGGGCCTATGCCTCAATTTGGAATGGAAGTTACAATGTGAGGCCCAGCTGCGTTAGATACTTCTAAAGTATGTACACATGATGAAAAAGGATCATTCCCTCCCCTCACCCACATACGGTGCCAAACGTTGTAAGCACAAGAACCACCCTAGAATTCCTCACAATCAGTGTAGCATATAAATTCAGGGTGCACCTCGGTTCCCAACATTAGGAGCAAAATGTATATACTAGGTCTACAACACCTCACGTAGCACTGCTGCCTAAACCGCACTAGTAAGATGTAATGCCAACTGCAAGAGCTCCCTGTCAGGATAAACGTGACCAGCAGCACCATGGAACTACCTTCGCATTCACCCGCAGACACTCCCCACATTCACTCTGAACCGCCATGCGGTGCCACGAGTATCAACCACTCTGTTTACACACTAACTTACACACAGTCACTCTCGGCACCCTAATGTGGTGCTCTGATATTCAGATAGTGGATGCCGCTGGGTTTGCAAACACCCTGGGTCCCAAACTGCCCCTCACCCACCAACCAGCTTCAGCTATTCCATTCCTAAACACTGCGTCAACCTTTCGCTGGTTACTGGGCCACTCACGGCTAAGTCACAAGTCTTGGGGTTCCGGAGTCAAGGTGGAGGAAAGGAAAGACAACAGCTGGTAAACAATTAAGGAGTAGACTTTCGGGCTCCCCACAGGAGGTTCACTCAGAGGTTTGCAAAACACAGGTGGTGGGTCACTGGCACCGTCATTACACACCAAGGTGTCCAGCCAGACAGTTCAATGTTACCAAATAGTTACCAATTTCAGCACCTCTGGAACAGAAAGGCTCCATCTGGGCTTCTTGCCGTGAGTTGCCCTCGACACTTCCAGGTGCACACAACATGTTACAAGGTCTGCACCTGCTGTACCAGGAGATGCCACATCTCGGGTACAAAGACTGAAATGACCCCAGACTGTTACAATCCCATGTGAAAACTGCTGTGTGCTGAACCTCCACTGAAAGGAGGCACAACCTCAGGGGTTCGCTGATCTGAGTCACCCTGACCTTACATTCATTCACAAGCAAATTCCCAAGATGTTACCTCCTCAAACAGAAGCATCAATCTGGTGAGTGATGACACAAACTGCACAACACCCTCCCAGACTTTCCCACAAAGGATGTAAATCCCACACCCCTCTGGGAGGCACAATGTCTAGCACACGTGGACTTGTGTCACACTAGACCATCCAGTTACACTCAGAACTTGGTTTCCATACCTCTGTGGAATGAGGTACACTGGGTACATTCACAATGTTTAATACACAATGACTTGTAGTCCCCTCAGACTCTCTAGTCACATACTTCGATGCAAGTTCAACCATGCCATAAGAGGCCAAGTACAGCACAACTCAGGTTGCACCCTCACCTCCAAGGGTTGCAACCAATGAACAGGGGACCGAACACAATAAGCAAGCAGCCGAGGCTCACACAAGAAATGTGACACGCTCAACAATTTCGGGCCCCCATGGTCCCACACCGGGTGACTCCGTTCACACCAACAAGACATTTTGGTGTGCAGTGGTTCCCATACTGAAGGGTCACTCACCAGAAGTCGAGGCAATCCTTGATAAGCTCAGCACCAGGCAATTCTGATCTCCAGACACAATACTTAGGCCACACTAACGCGCACGATGCTAGGTGAAGTCCAGCATATGATGTAGATGTATCAGAGGGCACCACTCCCCAGATATTACCAGTCATTGATGTAAGTCCCTCTTAGGAGGTCGTTGATGTCCCTGAGACCTCCTCAGAGAACAGTGGGCAAGCTAACCTGCCTTTGGAGAGTTGCCCTTCAGGATGCTACACAGCATCAGGCAATCAGGCCCAGGCCACTCATCAAGCAGGAAGGAGAGCTTGGATCCCCTCCTCAAACATTTATCCTCCTGGACAGAACAGATTACTCTGGCAGTCTGCCCATGTGGTCCAGCAGCACCGGTCCTGCATCACCGTAAAGGTTACTTTGACTTGCAGAAGTTGAGCACCCCCAGTTATTCTAGATGGGTCCTTTGAGGCTTGGGTGGTTCATAGGGGGATATTTATGATGTCCCTAGTGCCACCTTGCACCACATTTGCATAATTGTTTATGCAAATGTGGCCTCAAGGGGGCATTTCCTACACACCATAATTACAAATTGGTGCAATGCAAGCATTGTGCCACTTTGTTAACTCTTGCGCTAGATTATGCTTGTGTCAGGCCTAATGTATGCAAGGGGATTGTTCCCACGTAGGGAGACCCAGAAAATGGTGAAGTGAAATTTATTAGATTTCACTGCATCATTTTAAGCATCATTATTAACAAAGATGATGCTTCCATTGAAAACAATGGGCCTCCCGGTGCTTTGCTGCATTAGCGCCATAATTTAATGCGCTAATCCAGCAAAGTGCCACATTAGTGCCATAAATTATAATGCTAATGTTGACACGGCCGCCATGGTGCACCGTATTTACAATGCGGTGCACACATAGTGTCATTAGGGAGACTCAATGGGATGCTAGAAAAGTGGTGCATTATGAATTATGCATCACTTTTCCATAAATATGCCCCAAAGAGTTTTCCTTTGAATCTCAGATGCCTCCCCTAAATTTCCTCTCTGTCTTCCCTGAGGCTCTGGAATGCAGACCTTTATCATTAGTGGGGCCATTCTCTGGCTCTCAGGCCAAGTGTCAAAAACCTCTTCCCCCAATCTATCTATCCAGGCTTCAAATGGCAGGGATTTGTCATTCTGGATGCCCATGTTAAATAGGGTTCTCCTGGGAATGTGCTCTACCCCCATGAGCCTTAGAATGAAGCTAAATTTATAAGACACCAGAACCACTTCCGAACTTAGAAATGCCCACTTCCCTGAAGTGGCATTTCTAGGGCATCAATGACAAAACCACCTTTCCTATCAAAAGAGGTTTGTCATCCTGAGTCCAACGATACTGAACATCAGGAGGCTGCTCCACTGCAATCCACTATTGCATCCTTACAGGTAGAGCAGTGCTCTTAGGTAGTGTGAACATGCATGGGTGTTCGGCACTCCCTGGGCACATATGCCCCTGTGCACACCCATGCCTGCTGAGGTATGTGGGGCACTTTTGTAAAAGCCACGCAAAGGTGCACGTGCATACTCGCCTGCTCTATCATGGTCAGTTACTATATTAAAGTACCTGTGCACAATTGTACACACCGTGGCAAGTGATGTCAGCTCCTGTACCTATGTAGGAAAACCACCAGGATGCAAGTTGCACACCCAGGCAAGTGATACTAGTCACCACACACACATGGCAACACATGTGTGCAAGAAGGCACACACTGGCAAGTTGTACCAGTCTCATTTAATCGTATGATGCCCTGGTGCAAGTCGGCACTACCAGGGCTGCTATGCCAAGCTCCCAATATATATGAACCTCCACGGGCACATGGGCATGATAGAGAGGCCCAAAGTGCCTGGTTCACTATATGATCCGGCATCCCTTGACAAGGGTGCCCCTATTGGCAAGCTGCGCCTGACGCAACATACATGAAATCCTCCATCGTGTAAGTGTGCAACCACAGGCCTGGTATGCCAGACTCAGTACCTCTGAAGGCCCTACATCTACTGTGCACACCCTGGGCCCTGTAATGGCAGGACCCACCCACGTTGGTCTGCGCCACCTCTCCTCCAGGGTAGGACATGCACTTCCCTCCTGCCCATACAGGGGGACAGTGCCCATGGCCCACGGCCAGTGGAAGAGACCCGGCCCACCTTTATGGAAGCGGCCAACCACCCCTTCAGGAAGGGGACACCCACTTGGGGGTACTTCCCTGCCTGGACAGAGTACACCTTTGTATAACTGCTCTGCTCTCCACCTACCACCAGTCATGCCATTGTGGCCCTCTGGGGAAGATGTAAGGCAGCTGAGAGTTGGCCCCCATATCGGGACTGCCACCCTGAGCACAGGCGTGCTAGCGCCCCTGCAGGCCTCTTCCACATGTATAGGACCTCGTTAATGGAGTCTTTTGGGGGTGGCACACCCAGTGCACATCCCCCTGGTAGCCAGGCCCCTACCTGCCCTGGGTATGTGGTGTACCTATTTCACAGGGCCCTCCTGTATACAGCACTTCAACCATGTCCCTACCTGCCCTTTCCTATCGTAGGTAGGATTGGTGCACCCACTTTCCCACTGCCAGACTTTGGGGAAGTGCCCAAAGTCCCAACAGAGAGAGAAAGCAAAGACTGGGAGAAAATGCTAAATGTTTTAGGAAAATTCCCTCAGCAGAGCCATGTCCAACATCTTGTATAAGAATCTTGGGTGTAGCCAGAGAACTTATAGTTCAGTTAACACTTTAGATCCCAATCATAGGCTTCCTTTTTTATAACTGACTCTAAAAGTAGTTTGCTTGCTGACAATGTATCTAGTTAGCACTTCTAAGGATGGTAATTGATGTTTGCTGATTATTGTGTTGATAATTAGAAGCATATTTCAACAGAAACACTTCCCTGTATAACATTGATTTAAAGAGTCCTGCTTACCACCAGTACAGTCACAGAAGTAATTATTTAGCTGGCGTTTCAACAAAGATAGGAGTGAAGATAGGTCCAAATCGAGTGGCATTTAGCAACCGGGAGTTGATGATCTCAGGTTTAGTTTAGAAGCGAGAGAGTAGATTGCCTAAAGCAAACAATACATTAAGTAGAACGAGAACAACTTTATATTTAAACACATTTAATGAAAGACTGCTGGTTCAACCTATTAGAAAACCTTTTAATGGAAAAAGGATTTCCAAGCTTATTTGCGTAAGGCTAGCAAAATATAGGCCCCACTTTTTGCTGGTCTCAATAATTAGGCCCAGATAAGGGTAACGTTTGATTTTTTTCTTGTTGTGGTGTCAAACTTCCATAAAAAACATTTTTTACAGCAAATGCACATGATCTTTGTTTGTGCAGTATTTATTACAAGTCTATTTCGATTGTTGTATTGAAGAAGTCTATGCAAATAATGTCTGGGTCATTGATAAAAATACTAAATCGACAGCAAATTAATATCTCTTTTGCCTCCCAGTTTCACACCAAAGTCTTCGTCATAATCCAAAACATATGGAGGATATGACATATAGAGTGAAAATAAAAGATAATTTCCAGATATTGGCCTTGTTAATCCTGAGACCCCAATCGCTGGATAGTTTTATAGGCACTCAGACGTTCGGGAAGTGTCATAGCATATTATAGATTCCCCAGTCCCGCAGTTTGGACCATATGTGGTTGCTGTTTACTTTGTCAAAAGAGTTTGCCCTCAATTGAATGATGAGTGCTATAGAGCAGTAAACGTAATACCGTAATGTTGTCAAAACTCAAGCAACCTGTGCAAAATCTAGTGTAAGAAAACTTAAACCTTCCCTTTTCATGAGCCCATTCAGATTATTTGGCCAATGGAAACAATTTGCCATCAGAGGCCAGTAATGCGATTAGTAGATAATTCCTTGCGTCCGATCGCAGGCCTCATTTGTGGAGTGTTTGCAGAAAATGTCCTTTCTAAGAATCAAGAGTGACTCAAGAGTTTTATATATATATATATTAAAAAAATACTTAATGTACCACTCCATAAAGCAAGATTAATTTTAGGTACTGCGATTGAAATTTCGTTTGAGCCTAGAGCCCTTGACAAATGGCTAGAAGGTATCAATGATAGTACTCCATCCTCAGATATTGATGAATAAGTGTTGACTCACATGTAAACTTATCTCTCTGGTGAACAGTATACATTTTTAATTATAAAGGGGTCCCAGGTTTCAAATGTGATATTGTACGTGTAACTATTGGTGCAGTGGCTCATATCTGAATAAAATATAAGCCATAGCATCTTGCGTCTTACCTATGCTTTTAATTAATTGCTATCATATGTAGTTATGACTGCATTTCTTTTATGTAAAACACTTGTTGCCTATATTCAAGATTTAGGTTTTTCAGAAGGGTGTCTCATATGAATAACATTGATGATTCTAAAAGGTGGCACAATTTTGTCCCGTCTATCCATTTTGCAGCGGCGATTGACCAACCAAAACTTGATTGCTTGAAGTAATCCCTTTGGAGATGATTGATCAGCTTGCATAAGTACTTTAAAAGACTTGCAGTAAAATTCTTTCAGATGTTACAAACCTCACATTTTACCATCAACTAATCAGAGTCATCAAATGCCCATGGCTACTGAAGCATGTAAAATAGCATAGACAACGCCAAGGAAATCTTTACCACATGAAGGAGTTTTCCTCACAAGCACCTATCTCCATGAGCGTTGCTCCCTCACAGGACCACAACACCTTGCCCTCCCTCTTTTTAGCAGCAAATCAGTGACACCTACAACTTTGAGTCCCAGCCAGACCCATCCACCCTCACAGCTTTCCAACATGCTGAGACCAACCCACAGAAAACCACCATGACCACCTGGCCTACCATCACCATATATGAAACTGCAACTGCCATGCTGTCCATATTCTGGAGCACCGTTCGGTCCCTGCCCTCACCACATCTTCCCTGAAAGACTGGACCCCATCAGCTCAGTCCTAACTACAATTCTGAATGACTTCATTCACACACCCACATTCCCGGTAGGCTGGAAGTATGCCACAATACTCTCCGTCTTTAAGAAACCCTTAACAAACCAGAAGACACTAACCAACTACTACCCAATTTCCCTGCTATCCGACCTGGCAAAAGACATGTAGAAAATTATCAACAAACAACTAGCTGTCCACCTCAATGACAACCCCCTCCTCAAGACCACGTAGTTCAGATTCAGGCCTATCAACAGCACTGAGACCGCCCTTATTGCCGCAATTGATGACATCTGACTAATCATGGAAAGAGAAGACACCGCAGCCGTCATCCTGCTTGACCTATCCGTCATCTTCAACACCACATCCCATCCTCATTCAATGTCTCCAAGAAGCTGACATGCAAGGACCAGTGCTCAGCTGGATCTGCTCCTTCCTAACAGATCACACCCCATCAGTCAGCCTGGCTCAATAGACCTTGGTCACTGCCAACCTTGTCTGTGGAGTACACCAAGGATCATACTTCAGCCCCAAATACTTAAATGCCTACATGGCCTCACTCACAAATATCTTCTGAACTGACAAAATCATCACATAAGCTAATGACACCCAGCTACTCTTCTACCTCTCCAGCAATAAACCATGGCCCCCAACCAACTTCACCTCCTGCATGTCTAAAGTTACCAGATATATAAAGATCAACTATCTCAAACTGAACACACACAAAACAGAAGTAGTACTCTTCAGTAGAGACACCTTGCTATGTAACCCTACCTGGTGGTCTGGAGACCTCGGACTCTCACACACCCTGGAAACCCAAACAAAGATCCACAGAGTAGTGGTTGACCACCAGCTTGCTATGGCAGGGCCAAGTGAAAACAGTCAACCCTTCCTGCTTGCACACCCTAAAAATGTGCAAGGAAAACTTCACATGGCTGCAGGTTAGCAAACTCAGAACCATCACTCAGGCCCTCAGCACCAGGATGCTCAACTACGGCAACACATTCTATGTAGGAATTAACCCCCAACTGAAAGGAAGATTCCAGACCATACTAAATGCAAAAGCCAGACTCACAATAAGGCTTCCGCCACACACTTTCATCAATCCAAACTTCAAGGACCTTTTCTGGCTCCCCTTCCACAAATACACACTCTTCAAACTTCTCACAAGGCTTTGCACAATCGTGGCAACACCTACCTCAACAGCCACAACAACTTCATTACACCTATGAGATACCTCCACTCAGCCAGACTCCTGCTCGCTTACATCCCTGTGTATGCAGTACCAGAGAACACAGGTGTACCTTCTCCTACTTTACTCCCAAAGCCTGGAATGACTTGACCCTACACATTGAACCATCTCCTCAGTATTTGAGTTTCACAAAAACCTCAAGACCTGGCTTTTAAACTAGACAATGCCCAGACCCTGCCAGCGCAGCGCCTTTTTCTCAGTGCCAGGATACTCTCCCAGGGTAGGTTTGCACTCTGCAAATACACATAATGTAATGCAACAGGCAGTTAAGCAACTTAACACATTATTGAATTACGAAATCAGTAAATTGCAAAAGTAGGTTCAACAAAAAAATCACTGGACTTTAAATAACCTTGACAAGCAGTTAGACTGTAATTCCATCGTATTTTCTATTACTAATTAGAATCAAAGTACCACTGAAGAGCCTGAGTTACTAATATAGATTGAATAGATATAGTCAATGTGAACAATTTGAGGATTGCTGTCACTTTCATTCCAGGGAGTATTTTTTATCTAATGAAAATCACATATGTCAGACCTGACAGCCTAAGTGTTGACTTCCCTCAACTTTTGTGCCTGCCTCCCTCCGTTTTTCTGATCTTGGTTTTAGGTCTCTGTGCACTTTACCACTGCTGACCAGCGCTTGTGCTGTCTCCCCTAAACTTGGTAACATTAGCTCCTACCCAATTGGCATATTTTATTTGCCTATAAGTCCCTAGAAAAGTGCACTAGATGTGCCCTGTAAATTAGATGCTCCTTGTGGGCCTGCAACAGTGATTGTGCCACCCACATAAGTAGCCCCTTAACCATGTCTCAGGCCTGCCATTGCAAGGCCTGTCGGTGCAATTTGAGTGCCACTTCGTCTTGGCATTTAAAACTACTTGCCAAGCCTTAAACTCCTTTTTTATTACACATAGGGCACCCCCCAGGTAGGCCCTAGGTAGCCCACAGAGCAGGGTGCTATGTAACTAAAAGGCAGGTCATGTACTTGTAAGTTTTACATGTCCTGGTAGTGAAAAAAAACCAAAGTCATTTTTTCACTTATGTGAAACCTGCTTCTCCCATAGGCCAGCATTGGGAATTCCCTTATATACTTTTAAGTGGTATTTACTGATCTGAAAAGACTGGCACTGTCCTGTTTGGTTTGGCAGGAATGGTAGTGAGAAATCCTGCTTACTGGTAAAGTTCGATTTAACATCACTATTTTAGAAATGCCACTTTTAGAAAATAGGCATTCCTCTGTACTTACTGCTCTCTATACCTTACAGCCTGTCCCCAATCCATGTCTGGTCTGTGCTAGGTGACAGCTCCCCTTGTGCATTCCACACAGACAGCCGTAAACACAGGACACTCAGCTGCATCTACATTCATCTGCATACTGAGTAGTCTCCCTGGGCAGGAAGGGTGGGGGGTCTCACACTTCAAAGGCTAGTGGCTAGACCCCCACAGATCTCCTGGCAGACAGGACTGTGTTAAAAGGGGAACTGGTGCACTTTAAACTCACTCTTTGAAGTCTATTCCACTTAAAAGGCATATTTGGGTATATATATACTGGATCACTGACCCCCTAAAATCATACACTTCTGGGCCTACAGCTGGATTCTGTCACAAGGACTGCAGTGACGCCCAAAGGACTCATCTGGACTGCTGTTTTGGAAGGACTGCTCTCCTGCTTGTTGCCCTGCTGCCTGCTGTTCCCTGGCTCTGCTGGAAGGACTTTGCTTTCTCACCACAAGTGATCTCCAAGGGATTGTCATCTTGCCTTCTGTTAAGTAGTCTCAGAGCCATCAAAGACTTTACCTAAGAGAGAAAATCCATGGCGCCAGAAACAATTGGCACAGTACCTGCAGAATTGATGCAGCACCTGTTTCACCACGATTCCATCATCACAGCGTGCTTGGATTTTTCACGCATCATTCCTGGGTGTCAATTTTGTCATCAAACCCCGCAACGCAGTAAGGAACCAAGACATTGTTCATTGGGAAATCCACACATTACCATGTCTTAGAAGAAAAAATTGATGCATCACCTCCACAGTGATGGAAAAATCGACACATCACTTTACTTTCCGATGCCTCACCACTTCTGTGGCCCACAGCGTCTTTATTTTTTACGCATCCCAGGTACTTTGTGCTAAAGTGATACATCCATTGATTCTTATGGATTAAGACTTACTTAAACCTCTTAAAAGTGATCTCTTGACTTCTAAATATTAGATGTTTTTCATTTTGGTATTGTTTTATTCAGATAAATATTATCTAGTTTTCTAAACTGGTGTAGAGTACTTTTTGTGGTGTTTTCACTGTGTTACTGTATGAGTTATTGCACAAATACTTTACACATTTCCTTCTAAGTTAAACCTGCCTGCTCTCTGCAAAGCTACGGCAGGGTGAGCACAGGATAACTTAGGTTGTGTTGTTACTTACCCTGAATAGGATTGTGGCCCCTACTTGGACATGGTGCATACCTCTGCCAAGTAGAGACCCAATTTCTAGCAAGATATATGTAGAAAAGTATAGCCTAAAAGAGGACAGCAGCTGTGAGAAAAGTAGGTGCATTTAACTAGGTCATCAGTGCTACATCGACTGTCTAAACAGTGGAAACCAAACTCTTATGGTCGAAGATATAAGACTGTCCTTCACTGACTGAGCTATAATTGAGCAGTGATTGTGATAATTTATACTGATGATCAATTGGTTTTAATGTTCAAAACCACTAAGGATATCAACTACTGAGGAGCTTGGCATTAAACGTCCCAGCAAAATACACTTAAAGTGTTAGAATATTTAACAGTTACATATTCTATTTCTGATAATATTGATTTTAGACTTACAATATTTTTGTAAGGTGATGGAGGGAAATGAGCATTGAGAATTATTATATTTTGATTTGTTATTAGTTCCTTGTCATTGGTCCTCATGTTGACACAAAGAGCACAGAAAGTATGTATTTAGAACTGGCGCTTCATTTAGGTCCCAAAATACCTAATGCATGCACAGTTAATTAATCAAAGTAACCAGGCAGCCACTGGTCAACACTTGAAGTCTTAGATGTAAGTGTCTCGAACCCAACATAGCTGTTGAATGAAAAGTTGCTCGGCTGTTAGGAATTTTGGGGAATAGAGAGAAAATTAGTTAAAAAAATGCTTCACGTTTTCACTCCCATATTTTTGTCTCTCCACTCAGCGATGCTCCAGCAGCAAATTCTAAAGAAAAATTTAGGAGAGTGGGAACAGAGGTAGAATCGTCAGGAATCTTGCATAGGTCTTCATTGGAAAGAACTTGTGAGCGTGTTTTCAAATTTGCAATGATTTGCGGCATCATTGAGAACTTCCACTCACAGAATAGATTTACCAGCTCTGGGCACTCTGTTAACTCTGAATTTTATTGATGAATTTTCATGTATTCTGAGTGTTGAATTTGCATAAAAAATGAATTAACATAGAGAAACATAATGAACGCATTTGAAGTTACGCTTACCTCAGTGGCCGCGAATGTTCACGAAGTGTACTTATTGATAGCTTATCAATGTAAAACTTTGAGCTTATGTTTCATTAATGTAGTAATATGTCATATTAAGGGTTATATATTATGTATTAGCTTTATTAATCATAGGCTTTAACTTAGCGAGGTCTTGGGCCTAGTTGCACGGCCTCATGTCAAACTGCATTTCTAAGACGACTTATAAAATGGCTGATTAGAGAATTACATTGTGATTTTCCACTGTACTGACAAAATGCTCATAGCTGAAATTCTTTCTCATGAGAACTGCTTGCTGGAAGATTATGTACTAGCTAACGATACATTGTATAATGTAGTATGTGTAAGAATGACCTTCCCAGGAAAAGACAATGGATGCACTGACTAGAGTACAAGCTGCAACAATATTGTTACCTGAGAAGCCAAACAATGGGAACAGGAGAAGAGGAGCCAATCATAGATATGTGAACCATGTAGTGGTAAAATTAATAGATTTGGGGTTTTATTTTCATTGAACTAAATGCAAACATGCAATTCTTTGACCAATAAGGATGTGGGGAGTAGTTTTAGGAAATCTAACTTAACCAGACTACACCGAGAGGAGAGAGCTCATTTTTCCGATTATTCTTTTCTGAACTGCACAAAAAGACTTTGATTTTTCTGTACTTTAATGCTGAATCTTGATGCCTTGCTGACCAAACTGATGTCCAATTGACGAAGACTGTACAGCTTGTTGAACCGTACTGAAGCAGGTATATTGTCGATGTTACTGATTGCTATGTCTATTTGCTTTTGTCCTTAGGTACCAAACACTGCTTTTGATAGCGCCATAGTTAGATGTTTTCCAAATTTGTGTGACTAAATTGTTTTGCATGAAGTCCAAACATGCTGTTCTAATCTGAAATTAGTTAGGGTTCTCACTGATGATGTTCGCTACATGTAATAACAGTTGATGTCTTTTCTTTGATTAATTTAAATGTATATTATTTTGTTTGTTCAGTTATTCGTGCTATTAATTTGTACTGTAACCTTAGAATGCGTAGTGGCTCAAGCTTTGATTAGATTGCGATTCTTTAGGAGATTTGATCAGCCAATATTGTTTCTGTATGTTTATCTTTTGATTTTGAGACTATGGTGGTCATTATGACAATGGCGGTGACTGTGAAAGTGGTGGTAACACCGCCAACAGGCTGGCTGTAATTACTGCCAAATTATGACCATGGCGGTGATAACTCCGATAGACAGCCAATGTACCACACCAACCGCCACGGTGATAACACCACTGATCATGGTGGCAGCCATAAACAGCCAGGCGGAAGACAAGGTACCACCCACCATATTATGACATAGCAAACCGCTACGATTTCCGTGGTGGTACCAACACTATCAAAAGCCTGGCGGAAACAGAACACAGAAGACAAAAGACTCACCATTACAAACACAGAGAAGATCAATGCTGCCATGGAACCGGAACTTCAAGTCTTCCCGGTGCTCCTCTATGCCATGCTCCACCTAGAACACCAATGCTGACAAAGATGACGACACTGAGTACAGCCGCCTAGCACACAAGGGAGGGAGGGGGGAAAAGGAGATTGCCACACACACACACAACACACACAATACACACACACACACCATATACAAAACCAGCTGCAGAGGAAAACCCATCTCACAGTACACACGTCATAATAATGCAAGGACAACATTTAGCCAGAACTGATAGTGTAATTCGATGCCAACAGCCACCATATTGTCCACGAGATAAGATAAATTTGAGTAAATGTTTAGAAAGGGCCAGTGGCTAGTCCAAAATACAAAAGGCCCACATGGCCACAGGGCACAGTCTAAGCCCCAAATAGTACCCTGACGAAATCCGCACTACACTGTGCAGGGGCATCATGTTGGAAATGGTCAGACACCTCAGGGGGAAGGGGGTTGAGGGCACCTCAGCTGAAGTGGGGAACTTGCCCACTGGTTCTGGAGAGGGCTATGTGCCCATTTCCCTTTGCTGGGGAGTGCAAGGTCACAGTCTCCGAGGTTGGGACCTTGCCCACTGGGTCTGGAGGGGGCTCCTTGTACAACAGTCCCTGGAGGGTGGTCCACATGCCCTCCGCTGGAGGTGAGGGCTGCTGTGTCCCAGCTGGAGGTGATGGCTGCTGTGTCCCAGCTGGAGGTGAGGGCTGCTGTGTCCCAGCTGGAGGTGAGGGCTGCTGTGTCCCAGCTGGAGGTAAGAGCTACTGTGTCCCAGGTGGAGGTGAGGGCTCCTTGCCCACTGCTGTTGGAGGGAGCCTCTTGACACTCTTTGTTGGTGGATTGAGAACCTTCCCTTTCTTGGTGGTGGAGTGGGATCCTTCCCTCTCTTGGGTGGTGGCATGGCATCCTTCCCTCTCTTGGGTGGCGGAGTGGGATCTTTCCCTCTCTTGGGTGGTGGAGTGCCCTCCAGGAATGCATTGCATTGCTGCATCTGGGATGCCAGCCCTTGAATGGCATTCACAATGCTTGACTGCCCTACAGAGATGGATTTCGGGAGGTCAGTAGCCTCGTCACTGAGGGCAGCAGGGCTCACTGGGGCAGGGCCTGAGGTGCCTCGGGCGAAGGAGATGCCCACCCTCCTAGGTGAGCGGGCATGGGCAACTCGGTGAGGCGCTACTGTGAGGGCGGTGCTGGTACAGGGGTTGGCGGCTGTACCTGTAGCTAGGGTGGTCCCAGAGGTGTCTGCCACCACCGGGGAGCTTCCATCGGAGAAGGAATCAGAGTCAGTGTTGTCACCTTCTGTCTCTGCCATGGTGCTCTCCTCGCCCTTTGTCTGACTGGTTCCCTCGGCATTGGTGGACTCTCCCTCCTTGGTCCTGTGGGATGCAGCTCCTTCTGTCACCGGTGCCCCTGCTCCTCTGCCAGATGATGCTAATGTACACATGGACAGGATGACAGAAGAAAAAAGGGGGAGAGAGAGAAAGGGAGCACTGGGTCAGTTGCAGCACCAACACCACAGATGGCATACACATTACCATCACACACAGGGATCAGGATTGAGCACCATGCATCGCACTGGCATTTCATTGGCTAGGTACCGCAGCAAGATGTGAGCCAACCACCGCCAACTGCACCATTCCTGGTAATCACTAAGCCCTGTCTGACTTGGAATGCAACCTAGCTAGGTTACCAGATTTTGCAATACACCCATTACCCTTGAACTGGACCTTGCTGCAATTTCTGAGCTAGCATTAAGGGGCACTCACTAACTGACACCCACCACCAGGATCCCATGCCAACTACTAATTATATTTGTAACGTCCACTGTACTCACCCCCTTGTGGCTGCTGTGATGCCCTCTAGCGCCCATCCAGCTCTGGGTAGGCCACTGCCAGTATGTGGCCATCGAGGGGGTCAGGTTACGACAGGCACCCCACCCTTATTGGGAGGCCATCCCCAGCTAGGCCTCCGTGATCTTCCGGGCCCAGCATCTCAGGTCCTCCCACCTTTTCCTTCGGTGGGTGCTCCGCCTGCTGTAGACCCCCAGGGTCCACACCTCCTTGGTGATGGCATGTCACAATACCTTCTTCTGATGGGCGCTGATCTGCAGAGGAAACACAGACAGGAGGACACCATTACACATACAATCCAGCCTGTCACACATATGGCCCACAAATCCCACTTCCATCTCCATTGGCACACACATCACCCAGCGCCCACCATGTACACTACCACCAGACATACCACCCCCCAAATGACACGATGCTTGCACACACATCTCTATGCAACCTTGTCAAATGCATTGTGCCCAAGGTGTACTCACCTGTTGGTCTGGTGGCCCATACAGCTGTCAATACTGTGGTAGGACCCCATCCACCAAGCACTCCAACTCCTCTGAAGTGAAGGCAGGGGTCCTTTCCCCGGTCACACAGGCCATGACAGGATCCAGATACAGGTCACAGCAGCACATGCAGTGTAGGTGTTGTCCTGTGGAAAGTCAGGAACCAAGTGAGGATTTAGATAAAAAATGGCGGTCACGTCCACAGTGGTGTACACTGTCACCACCGCTGCTGATCCCCATTGGCCACTCTACTCCATAAAGCCCCATATTAGCCAATGAGGAATTGCACAGTGGTGCAAGACCGCCTCCCGCCATGATGCACAATGTCGGCAGAGTTACCACACTTCCACCTGTCCCTAAATACAGGACAGGCGGTTGCCATTCCATGGTGGTGGACTACATTCAGATAATCCATAACTGCTCCATTGCTACAATTTACACATACATTGGCATTCCCATTGTCCAGTCACATCAATGCTCAATATACTCTGAGGAGGTGCTTCCATTGTTCAAATTGTGACAGCCTATTCACTCTTGTGTCCCTTGGATCCCTTCTAGGAGGAGGAGAGAAGCCCCCGTGTACAGACCCTTTGTGGACTTGGCTACACTGGAGAAGAGGCATATAATACTGACCTATAAACTGGACAGGACCACAATCACAGAGCTGTGTGCCCAACTGGAGCCTGATCTGATATCAGCTATGCCTTATCCCACTGGGATCCCCCCTCTTGTGCAGGTTCTATCAGTGCTCCATTTCCTGGAAACTGGTTCTTTCCAAGTGACAGTGGGCTTGGCAGCAGGAATGTTACAGCCAATGTTCTCAATCGTGCTGGCAAGGGTTTTGTCTGCCTTGGTCAAACACATATGCAACTACATTGCTTGTGGAAGATTTGGCCACTGTGAAGGCAGAATTCTATGCAATGGGTTATATACCTAATATTATTGGGGCAATTGATGGTACACATATTGGCCCTCATTCTGACCTTGGCGGTCTTTTCGCAAGACCGCCGAGTTACCGCCGCGGTGAAGACCGCCGACCGCGGCGGTATGCCGCTGTGCGCATTCTGACCGCTGGGAGCGTACCGCCGGAAAACCGCCAGCAGCCACACTGGCGGTCGGCGGGAAAGTGGAGACTGGTCAACCTCCACCGCCACGCCAGCAGAACACCGCCCACAGAATTACGACCCACATTTCTGTGTGGCGGTCTTCTGTTGGCGGTCTTCTGTTGGCAGTCACCTCCCCATGGCTCCTGTCACCTCCCGGAGGACCAACGCATAAGGTAAGTTGATCGTCCGTGAGGGGAGGGGGTGGGGGGGTGTTGTGTGATGTGTGCGTGCATGGGGGTGTGCGTGGGAGTGTGTAGAGGGGGTGTGTGAGTGCGTGCATGCGGGCGGGGAGTGCTGCTGTGCCTATGGGCAATGTGTGTAGTTCGGCGGGTGCGCATGTCGGCATGTATGTGTGCGGGTATGTGTCCCCGTTGTGTATGTGTGTGTGTAGGGGGTGTGTATATGTGCATGTAGGGGGTGTGTGCATGTCGGGGTGCGTGTATGTGCATGTCGGGGTGGGGGTGGGGAGGGGGTTCGTACCACCTCTGGGGGGTGGCAGGGGGGTGGAGGGTGTGGGGGGAGGACTCGGGGGGGCAGTGGGGGGTGGGGGAGACCCCTATCAGTGCCAGGGAAGGAATTCCCTGGCCCCGATAGTGCCTACCGCCATGGTTCGCATGGCGGTTCCCGACTGCCAGAAACCGCAGCGGTAAGCAGGGTCATGATACCGTTGGCGGTCTTGGGTCGACCGCCGGACCGGAGTGCGCAGACTCCAGCCCGTCGGTCATGACCGCCGTGGCTGTCGGAGTGGGGAAGTGGCGGTCGGTCGCGGCGGGGACCGCCGCGGTCAGAATGCCATTTTTAATACCGCCGGTCTGTTCGCGGTCCGACCGCCGTCTCTCCGCTGACCGCCAAGGTCAGAATGAGGGCCATTGTGTTTGCCCCAACCCCACCAGAATGAACAGGTGTTCAGGAATCGGAAGAGTTTCCACTCACTCAATGTGCAAATGGTGTGCCTGGCGGGCCAGTATATATCCCACTTGACTGCCAAATATCCTGGGTCGATGCATGATGCTTTCATGCGGAGGAATAGCAGCATCCCAAATGTGATGTCACACCTACAGAGGCACAGGGTGCGGCTAATTGGTGAGCCTGACTCCCCACCCAATGTATGTCAGTGTATGCCTTCTGGTTGTTAACCCCATTCCATTGTGTAAGGCTTATGTTTGTCCCTCAATACTTGAAGGTGACTCTGGCTCCCAAACCTATCGTGGCTCCTGACCCCTGTGAGGAATGCCAGGACAGGGGCTGAGAATCGTTACAATGATGCACATGGGCAAACCAGGAGAATTATTGAAAGGACCTTTGGTCTACTGAAGGGCAGAATCAGATGCCTCTATCTAACAGGTGGATCCCTGTGCTATTCACCTGAGAAGGTCTGCCAGATAGTAGTGGCATGCTGCATGTTGCACAACCTGGCCCTCAGAGGACATGTGCCTTATCAGCAGGAGGAGAAGACTGGAATGTCCCTGTGGTAGCAGTAGGCACTGAGGACAGTGAGTATGAGGAGGCAGAGTATGAGGATGTGGACAACAGAACATCAGTTATACGTCAATACTTCCAATGACACACAGGTGAGATATTGGAACTGACCATTCCTCTGAATTTTGATGTTTTCTGTGTGGCTGTAGCAGGATGGCATTCACTTCCTTTGCATCTCAACTTACTGTCACCAACGGCTTCTCATTTTGCAGATGTTGGTGATATAACAACTGTGTACTGATGTGATGACTACAGACAGCTACAGCTCAATAATTGTATGCTATCACAGTGTTCAGATCATTTGCACAAGATGTGACTGTTTCCGTATATGCACATTTTCATCACATAAAACACTATCACTCAAGTAGTGTTCAGGGGTGCAAATAATTGATGGAAAAGTGCAATGAAAAGGGGTGATGGTGGAGGAAAGTCCAGGGTATTGTTCCATTCTGGTTGTAGCATAGGTCCAGTGTCCAAGGGCCATAGGAAGGGGTGCAAGGGCAGTTCAAAGTGGACAAGGTGACAGGGTGGGACACAAGGAGGACATTCAGGAGGGTCTCATTTCCTGGCAGAGGTCTTGATCTTGGCAAGTGTCTCTGGCTTCTGTCTGGGTCGCAGGGAACATTTGCGCAGTGGTTCACCATCTGCAGGGAGAGGGGTGTTGGTGGCCTGTGGGAGCCCGCTGGTGTGCTGTCCATTCCCTCATGATGTTGGCGATATCTGCCAGCACCACTGCTATGGAGATCATGGTGGTGTTTAGGGCCTGCAAATCCTCCCTGATCTCCTGATGGTGTTCCTCCTGCAGCCGCTGGTTCTCCTGCATGTTGGTAAGGATCTGGCCCATCTTGTCCTGGGATTGTTGGTAAGCCCGAGGACATTAGTGAGTGCCTCCTGAAGAGTCAGTTCCCTGGGCCTGTCCTCCCCCTGGCACACAGCGGTCCTCCCAGAGTCCCTGTTACCCTGTGCCTGTGTCCCCTGAACGGTGTGCCCACTGCCACTGACCCCAGATCCCTGATTGTCTTGGGGGTGAGGTGTGGACTGGGGTCCCTGCACAGGTGGACACACTGCTGATTGACGTGTCCTGGGAACAGAGGTGTGGGGACGTTGGGTGGGTGCTGTGGTGTTGGATACTGATAGGGGAGGCTGTGTGGTGGACTGTGAGTGGGCTGCGGTGGCCAACTGACCAGTGGTCCCTTATGGGCCAGGTAGTTCATCCAGATCCTGAAGTCCAGAGTTACTGTCATCACTGGGGTCTTCTGCTGGGGAACTGGATAGTTGTGGCACCTTCTCGCCCCTGAGATTGGCTGGAGCACCTGTGGGGATGTAAGTGATGTATTATGCTTCATGTCTGTGACATATTGTATATCCCTAGCTTCCCCTCTATTGTTGCTGTTGGCCTTTGTTTCTTTGTTTGTGGTCTTTGTTTGTGTATGGTGATGTGTTGTGGGATTGTTAGTTCTCCATGCTGTGCATGCTTTGGTGATGGGTGTACATGCAGGGCTGGGAGAGCTGTCCATGCATTGGTATAGCATGCAGGGCTTGGCATGGTCAGATGTGTAGGTGCAATGTGTGGGATGGAGTGGAGTGATGGGAGTGAGGGTGAGGGGGTGTGATGGCATGCAGGTATGGGGGCTGATGAGTAGTAAATATTGACTCACCAGTGCCCAGCCCTCCAGCGACTCCAGTGAGTCCCTCAGGATGCATGATTGCCAAGACTTGCTCCTCCCATGCTGTAAGCTATAGGGGAGGAGGTGGGGGTCCACCGCCAGTCCTCTGGATGGCGAGCTGGTGCCTTGCTGCTATGGCATGTACCTCCCCCCGTAGGTCGTTCCACCTCTTTCTGATGTTGTCCCTTGTTCTCGGATGCTATCCCAAGGCGTTCACCCTGTCCATGATTCTCCGCCATAGCTCCATCTTCCTGGCAGTGGATATTTCCTTACCTGCACCCTAAACAGCTGTGGCTCTACCCTGACTATTTCCTCCACCATGACCCGCAACTCCTCATCAGTGAAACGGGGGTGCCTTAGTGGTGACATGGGTGTTGTGTTGTTTGTGTTGTGCAGAGGGTTTTGAGTGATGTGGTGGGGTGTGCGATGTGCGGTACGGTGCGTTACGGATGAATGGGTGATTTTGGTATTTATATGTAGATGTCTCAGTGGTCTTCATGTTAGACTTGTGGCGATTACTGGTGTTTGTAAAGGGTTGTGTGTAATGTGGGTGGGTGTTTTATAGTGCTGTGGGTGGATGGGTGTGATGTGTCTGTCAGTGTCAGGTGTGTGATTTTTGTTTAGGCCAAGGTTGTGTTGTTTTGTATTTAGGTGGCCATTCTGAGCACGTCGGTCTGTGCCGCCAATGGTTTATCGACATTGAATGTTCCCCATGGTGATTCGTGGGTCATAATGTGGTGGGCGTTGTTTCGTTGGCATATGGGTTTTCGTACCAACACTTTACTACTGACCTTTTGGTTGGCGGATTTGTGTATGTGGCAGTATTCTGTTGGTTTGGTGTGTTTCTGTCATAATATGGCGAATGGATATTCGCCACCGCTGTGGTATGTTGGCGGCCGTCACTGCGACAGTAAGAGGCATTTACCACCAATGTCACAATGAGGGCCTAAGTTACATGACATTAGCATTGTTATTATAGGGAAATAAACATTCTAACTTTAACTTAAAGGTGTGGTTATTCATGGCCGCAAGGTCATGGTGTGTGGAAATTACTGACTCCTATTGATTATTGATGTCACTGATTGTTATTGCTATTGATTTGCATTGGTTCAGGGTTATCAAATGATACATGTATAGAAACAACAATTACTGTTTTATTCAGCACATGAATCTAAGTTTAATCATTGCAAACAAACACAATATCTCAATGGTTACTACACAAAACCATAGTAACAAAATGTGAGCAAGAGAAATTGAATACATCGAGATAAAATCTATAACAATTCAAGAATATGTGAAAGACACCTCACTAACCACTGATTAGCATTAACATGTAAAAGAATTTAGTAACATACATTTAGAAAAATATCTAGCCAAGGAACTATCAAAAATAGCAACAGTATTATATTATTAGTAGTTGTTACCTGAAAAACAAAAGACAAATTACAATATACATTTCACACAATTACCCAATCACTAAAGTATTCAGCAACAATGTCTACTTCATCAAGGGGACAGCAACATCAAACATCAGGATCGCAACTGGTACAAAGTGAGGGTTATGATTTAGAATTTGGACTTTAAGATTACTAAGCCATCAAGGGGGTCATTACAACCCTGGCGGACGGTGTTAAAGCGGCGGTAAGACCGAAAACAGGCCGGCGGTAAAAGAATTGGAACTATGACCGTGGCGGAAACCGTCAACTAAGACAGCCACTTTAACACTCCGACCGCCACGACGATGCAGACAAACAGTGCGGCGGTCACTGCCAACAGACAGGCGGAAGACAATGGACCGCCCACAGCATCACAACCTACCAATCCGCCACCTTTTCCGGGGCTGATTCACCGCGAATAAAAACACGGCGGAAACAGCCATTTCAAAGGGAAAACGCTCACCTCTACACACTCCACGAGGAACGACGACACCATGGAGCCGGAACTCCATATTCTTCCTGCACTAGTCTTCCTGCTCCTATACGAGGATCATCAACGCCGGCGGCGAAGACAACGGTGAGTACTGCACCTATGACATAGGGGAGGGGAGGCAAAATACAGGGACACACACACGCAACACCCCCACCCCCACCCGACCCTCACCCACTACAACACACACACCAATACATATCGAAACATTACAGTAACAACCCCCAACCCCCCGGAAGAATGCAAAGTCCAAAGGAAATGAGTGGAACCATTGTAATATATCAAAATACAGTAACCAAGTAAATACATATATATATATACACATTAAACAAAATATACACCACGATTAGTAGTGCAGGTAATGCACCATTCATTGTCCGTGGACCACTGGGCCCAAAATGCATGGGTGAGGCCCACACTAGATACTTGATCAAAACGGAGAGAACACTGCAGGGGCATCAGATAGAAATACAACAGGCACCTCAGGGGGAAGGGAAGGGGGGGCACCTCAGCCAGATGAGTGCACCACGCCAGATCCACGAGGGGGCTCCATGCCCATTGATGTATCCTGGGGAGTGCAAAGCCACAGTCTCTCAAGTCTCTACAGTGGGTGGGTTGCCCACTGTACCATCCTGGAGAGTGCAAAGCCACAGTCTCTCAAGTCTCTACAGTGGGTGGGTTGCCCACTGTACCATCCTGGGGAGTGCAAAGCCACAGTCTCTCAAGTCTCTACAGTGGGTGGCTTGCCCACTGTACCATCCTGGGGAGTGCAAAGCCACAGTCTCTCAAGTGGATGCATGTCTCCACTGGTTCTGGAGGGGGACTGGTGCCCAGAGTGCTTTATCCTGTTAAGGACAGACGGAGTGGATGCATGTCTCCACTGGTTCTGGAGGGGGACTGGTGCCCAGAGTGCTTCATCCTGTTAAGGACAGATGGAGTGGATGCATGTCTCCACTGGTTCTGGAGGGGGACTGGTGCCCAGAGTGCATCACTCACCCCGTGACGGTCCCAGTTGCGTCACTGCCCCTGCCGCTCATGGGCTAGCAGTGCTTGAGTTGGCGGTCTTTGCCCTGTTCAGCGGTGCTTGAGTTTGCAGTTTCTGACCTGTTCAGCGGTCCTTGCCCTGTTCAGCGGTGCTTGCCATGGCGGTCTTTGCCCTGTTCAGCAGTGCTTGCCAAGGCGGTCCTTCATTGCCCAGCTGGGCTGGGGCTGGTGGTCCTTCATTGGGCAGCTGGGCTGCGGCTGCCGGGGCCCTCCTGGGCAGCTGGGCTGTGGCTGCCGGGGCCCTCCTGGGCAGCTGGGCTGTGGTTGGCGGGGTCCTCCTGGCCTCCTGGGCAGTGACTCTGGCGGTGGCCTCCTGGCTAGTGACGATCGGGTTGGACTCCTGGGCAGTGACTCTGGTGGTGGCCTCCTGGGCAGCGGAGATGATGGCGGTCTTCTCCGCCGTGCTGCTCCTCCCAGACTTTGGCGATTTCTTCTGCCCCTTCCCCACCTTGAGAGGAGTCACAGCTGAGTCGACACTCCCCTCGGGACCCTTGTGAGCGGCTTTGCTGCCTGGAGTCTTGCCCCTCTCCCGCCGGGCACTGTCCAACTTCTGGTGCTTCACAGGGGGGGGACTGGCTGTGCTGTGGCTCCATGCCACACTGGCTGGCCTGGTTCCCGGTGCACTCCACATACCAGTAACAGGCACCACTGGTCCCGGAGATTTTTTGGCTGAGGTGCTAGTACGGGACCTATGAGTTGGAGGGGGGGATGGGAAAGAGGTTAAGCTTGGTCAGGAAAAGTTTCTTAGGAACACTGGGACGGGTAGCTGAGGGGGTTTGGGAGTGGAGGAAGAGGTAGTGGTTGTAGGAGGTGTACGTTTGGTGACTTTGGGTGAAGGTGCATGCGCTGGAGCCTGTCGTGAGGTGGATGGCTGTTGGGTAGGTGTGTGCCTGCGTTTGTGTATCTTCAGAGGGGGCGTCACAGACACACTGGGAGAGGACACAGGGGATGTGTAAATGGGAGTGGGGGTGGTGACTGCACGTGAGCGGGGTGTGGTGGTGGGTGTGCTGGTGCGGGATGTAGTGGCTGTAGTGGTAGTGCATGCAGGTGAGAGTGTAGACGAGACTGGGAGGGAGGAGGGAGACGACAAGGAGGAGGACACAGTGGAGGCAGTGGATGTTGCTGTGTCTGTATGTGTGTGATGCTTGCGTGAGTGCCTGTGGGATGTGTGGTGCTTATGTTTGCCTGAGCTTCCCTTCTGTGGTGAGGTGTGTGCAGGCTGGTCTGATGGTGTGCTTGGGGTAGGCTGGGGTACAGGGGATTTGGTCTGGGTGGAGGAAGTTGGAGGGGGGAGGCTAGAGAGAGGGACAATGGCTGCCATGAGTGCTGAGGCCAGAGTTTGCAGGGTTCGATGAAGGGCAGCCTGACCAGAATGAATTCCCTCCAGGAATGCATTTGTGTGTTGCAATTCCCTTTCTACACCCTGGATGGCATTCAAAATGGTAGACTGCCCAACAGTGAGTGACCTGAGGAGGCCAATGGTCTCCTTACTGAGGGCAGCAGAGGTGACGGGGCAGGGGCTGAGGTGCCTGGGGCGAACGTGATTCCCACCCTCCTGGGTGAGCGGGCACGGGGCGTAGGCTGAGGGGCTTCTGGGAGGGCGGTGCTGGTAGGGGGGGTGGCGGCTGTACCTGTAGAAGTGGGGGCACAGATTTTGCCGCCACCACAAGGGAGCTCCCATCGGAGGACGAGTCCGTGTCGCTGGTTGCAGATCCTGTGACCGCCGTGAAGCTCCCCTCGCCCTCCGTCCCACTGGTGTAGTCTGAGTCCGTGGTGTGGCCCTCCACGGCCATGTGGGATGCAGCTCCCTCGTGCTCTGGTGCCACTGTACCTCCGTCTGATGATGCTGATGCACACAAGAACAGGGAGACCACAAAAAGGGGGGGGGACGACAGAAGAAAGACAGTTTGAGTGCATGGCTTACCGCTACCGTTGGCGGACAATACAGACACAGCAGCCCCCTGCACTACGCCGCGCTGTTGGGCTCTACAGATGCAATTCCTGGGATATGTCCTACATGGCTATGGTCGACATCTGCACACATAGATGACACAGGGGCATGTATACCTGTACTTGGCACTCTACAGAGGTGGGGTGGGGTGCCACATGGCCTGCATTATGGAGGGGCCTGGCCTAGGGAAACCCACAGCCCTCCTCCCCCACCCAGACACCTTCACTGCGCGCAAAGTCCGCTGAATGATGTTGTACTCACCCCCTTGTGTCTGCTGTGATGCCCTCAAGCGCCTATCCAACTCAGGGTAGGCCACCGCCAGGATCCGGAACCTCAGGGGGGTCATGGTTCGACGGGCACCCCTCCCACGTTGGGAAGCCATCCCCAGCTGAGCCTCCGCCGTCTTCTTGCCCCCTTCCTACTTACAACCAGCCCTCTCCACACAGGCATAGCCCATACAACGTGCTCCCTGTGTACTTACCTGTTGGTCTAGAGGATCGTAGAGTAGCGTGTACTGGGGGAGGACCCCGTCCACGAGCTTCTCCAACTCCTCTGCATTGAAGGCAGGGGCCCTTTCCCCAGACGCACGAGCCATTGTCTCTTCCAGACCGAGGTCACAGAAGCACTTGCAGTGTAGGTCCTCTCCTGTTGAAAATCAGGTATCGAGTGATTGAACAGCTAGAAAATGGCGGTCAAGTCCGCGGCGGTGCGTACCATCACCGCCGGCGTACATCGTCATTGGCTCCTGGGACCCATAGGGTCCAATGTTAACCAATGCAGCATGGTGCCGTGGTCTTTGGCCCGCCTACCGCGACAGTGTAGAACGCCAGCGCAGTTACCTCACATCCCATTGTCCCACTTTAGAGGTCAGGCAGCTGCCATTTCAGGGGTCCACATGGCCTGATTCACAACTGCGTCATACAGACCTAGGCCTTGTCGCACAACACAAATACAGGCCAGATTCTGTGTATGAATGGTGTTCTGTGTAGACTGTGGGTACATACCTCTGAGTTGTTTGACTCTGTGGTCGCTGTTGTCCTTCCTAGGACATGTGAGGAGATGGCGGAATCCTCCGGTGCACCGACCGCTGGTGGACCTGTTGACAATGGAGGAGCGACATTTGATCATCACCCACAGGTTTGACCGTGTCACAATCCAGGAACTGTGTGCCCAGTTGGAGCCAGACCTGATGGGACCCATGTAGCTCTGGTCCCCCCCCCACAGGAGTGAACAGGTGTACAGGAACTGGAAGAGTTATCATTCGATGAATGTACAGATGGTATGTTTGGCAGACCAGTACATCCCCCAGGTAAATGCTGTGTTCCCTGGCTCTGTGCATGACACCTACATCCTGCGGAATAGCAGCATCCCTTATGTGATGGGTCAACTGCAGGGGCACCGGGTGTGGCTATTAGGGGACTCTGGTTACCCCAACCTGTCATGGCTACTGATCCCAGTGAGGAATCCCAGGACCAGGGCAGAGGAACACTACTATGAGGCCCATGGGCGGACTAGGAGGGTGATCAAACGCACCTTCGGCCTCCTGATGTTAATCTTTCCTGCTTCTGACCTTTTCTCTGGCCAGTGAACACCTTTTAGTGGCTTTTTCGTTAGTACTCTTTTCAAAATCTAACTGGAACTCTTCTCCTTTGACATTCCTGCAACTGGTTCTGTTGGATCTGTCCAACTCCTTCTCCACTGGGGTTAGTCACTTGTTCAATCTCGTTTATCAGACCATCTGCTTCCGAGGACACCCTCCTCTGAGCAGGTCTTCTCTCGACCGGTATACTCTCTTGTTCTCTTTGGACTGGTTCTTTTACTGTTTCAGTTGACAATTGTCCCACTGCGTTGACCCTGTCGACTATTCTTCGTCATAGCTCCATCTTCCTATCTATGGAGGTGTGCTGCATCTGTGATCCAAATAGCTGTGGCTCTACCTGGACGATTTCCTCCACCATGACCCTGAGCTCCTCCTCTGAGAACCTGGGGTGCCTTTGCCGTGCCATGGGGTGGTGTAGGTGATGTGTGGGGTGGTGTATATGGTGATAAGTGTGGTGATATGTAGTGTTGTGTGGTGTTTTGTGCGTGGAAGTAGTGTGGGTGATGGTGTTGAGTGCCTGTGGCTGTTAGTTTGTGGATGGTGGTGTCTCTCTCTGGCCTTCTTTCAGATGTTTTGGTTGTAGTGGTTTGTGGGTGATGTGGGTGTGTTTTTTATATAGTATTGAGTGTGTGAGAGTGGTGTGTGTATGTGTATCAGGTGTGTGTATTTCGAATTGCCCAATGTGGTGGTGTTTTGGAGATTTGTGTGTATTTTGAGCGTGGCGGTGTGCACCGCCAATGGAATACCGCGGTTGAAAGACCGCTGCGTGGATTCGTGGGTCGTGATGGCATGGGCGTACTTCTGTTGGCGTGACAGTGGATGTTTTGTTTTCGCCAGTTTATCACTGACCTTTGGTGTGGCGGACTCTCGTCTTCCAGGATACCCTTCACTTTCGTCTGACACAGAGGTGGGTACTTCATCTGGAGCTATTCCAGGTGTAGCCTCCAGCTCTTCTCTTTCTTTTTCTTGATATGGAATACGCCTACATGCAGGTAATCTCAACAGCTCTTCTTGCTCTGTTGGATTGTTCACTTTCCGAGTGTGACTTGCATGTATCCAGTTTGCAAGTCCTACACACTGCACAGCTATAGTCGTGATTAATATCACTTGGTAGGGTCCTTTCCACCTTGGCTTCAAGCTTGACTTCCTCACGCGCTTACGAATAACGACCCTATCACCTGCTTTCAAGTTGTGACCTTGACCTTGAGACGATTGAAGTGTGGTAGCTTCCACCTGATGAGAGAAAGATCGTACCACATCAGCAAGACCCTTGCAGTAGTCTAACACCAAATCATCTGTAATGTTCACAAGTTCATTTGTGGGTACTGCTGGTAATCTCATAGCCCTACCAATGAGGATTTCACAGGGCGACAATCCTGTTTTATAGTCAGGAGTGCTGCTCCTCGACATTAAAACCAACAGCAATGCATCTGGCCATTTTAAATTCATTTTCGCCAATCTCGGTTTTAGAGTGTCATTCATGTCTTCCAGAAGTTCTGAGACTTCTTAGCGCTAACTACAATGGAGTTCAATGTTTAAAGCTGAGCCTAGCAATTTAATCACTTCATTGTTAAGTGGCTTCCCGTTTCTGATTCTAAAGATAGTATGCCAGTGATAGTAAATACTGCATATCCTGCTCTCAATGTGCCCACATTATCTTTCAGGCAGGAACCATCAACAAAAATAATTTGATCATTTTCTTCCAGGCATGTATCTTTAATGTCTGCTCTGGGTTTTGTGCATAACTCTGTAACTTCCATACAATCATGTTCTGTATCATCCAGTTTGCTCGAACCAATGTTTTCAGTCAAGAGTAATGTTGCTGGGTTAAGCACTGTACATCTCTTAATGGAAATCTTTGGAGACCCCAACATTGCCATCTCACATCTGGTCAGTCTCGAACTGGTCAGATATTGAGTCTTGGAACGTGTAAGTAAAATCTCTATTGAGTGAGGGATCATTATATTAAGGGGGTAACCCATGACTATACCCTCATTCTGAGCGATACTCTGCTCAACTGCTGCAATGGACTGCGAACAACCAGGTAAAGCTGCAGCGACTGGATCCAAAGTAGCTGAAAATAAGTTACTGGGCGACTGACACCACCATGTGTCTGAGTCACGACAGACAATGAACATGCACCACGTTCATGACAAAACAACGGAAAACTCTTAGGCCCAAATTTATACTTTTTCACACAAAACTGCGCTATCGCAGTTTTGCGTGAAAAAGTTTACAACTGTTTAGCACCATTCCAAGACATTGGCCGGGTGACTTATTTATGGAATGGTACAATCTGGCGCAAAGGTTGGGCTAGTGTCATGGAAAATTACATTAGCCGGGTGGAGGTGGCGGTGTGGAAGATGTGTGTTTTGCAGCAAAAAATGACATTAGGCTGGTTAGAATAGAAAAAGATGATGCTAAACCTACCATACAGGAGTCTTGCCCACCAACCCAATGGCCAACACAGGGGACAAGGGTCCCCTGGGCGTGGCATTGCACCCAATGCCATGTAGGTGGGCCAATTTCAGGGCCCCCAATGGCACTTTAATTAAAATAATAAAATACTCACCTCTACTTAATTATACTTACCTGGGATGGGGTCCCCATCCTCCACTGTCCCTCTGGTGTGGGTTGGGTTGTCCCTGGGGCCTGGGGAGGGCACATGTTGACTTATTCCATGGTGCTTCACCATGGAAATAGACCCACAGGTCCCCTAACGTCTGCCCTGAAGTTGAATAATGGCCCTAAGCAGGCTTAGCGCCAATATTTAGGCCCGCCACCCTCCCGTGCACCATTTTTGCACAGGAGGATAAATAAGGCGCCTGGGTCTTAGAGTCATTTTTTTGCCCCTGAACGCCTACCCTGCATCTTATTGATGCAAGGTTGTTTCCCTCTAGCAAAGGTTTTAGCCCCAAAGTATAAATATGGAGTTAGGTTTTCGCTGAATTAGCTTAAAAAAAAATTATGCTAATTCAGCGCAAAGCAAGCATAAATCTGGGCCTTAGTGTGGTCAGGCATACCTAAAGCTGGAGCCTAACACAAACTCTCTTTCAGCTCAGAAAATGCTTTCATACAAGCTGCATCCAATATTGTAGGATCTGAAACATATTTTCGAATGAGCTTCTGTAATGGCTTGGAAAGAACTGAAAAATTCATAATCCATTGACAACAGTAACCAACCATTCCTAAAGACATCCTCACATCTTTCTGCATACTTGGGACTTTGATCTGCAAAATTGTTGCTACTCTCTCTCTCGAAATTCTCCTAGTTCCTTTCTCAATCAAATGACCCAAATATTTTACCTCTTTTTGACAATACTGCAATTCAGTAGGTGAAATCTTATGTCCATTGTCTCCCAAGAAATTCAACAAAGGAATCCTATCATATTTACACACTTCTTTTGTCTTTGATTTCATTAATAAATCATCAGTGTATTACACTAATGTCGATTGGTATGGCATCACCAATGACACCAAATTATTTTTCAAGATCTGATTGAAAATGGATGGTGATTCTGAAAACCCTTGTGGAATTCCACACCAAAGTAGACTTTGCCTAAAAATGTAAAACAAAATAGATATCTGCTGTCCTCCTGAAGAGGCACGGAAAAGAATGCTTGACATAGGTCTAACACAGTAAACTATTCCGCCTCGCATGAGATATGAAACATAATCATAGCTGAATTTGGCATACTGGATAACATTAAATCTCAATGTAATTTATTTTTCTCAAATCCTGCACAAGACGAATTTTCCCACATGGCTTTCGTAAACCCATTATTGGTGAATAACTTGGGCTACTCAGCACTTCTTTCTCCACAAACTGCTCTATCAAAGGTTTTATACCTTCGATTGCCTCAATCGTCATTCGATACTGTGGAGTTTGAGGGAAAGGTACATTTGGCTTCACTGCTACTCTGACTGGGTCTACTCCTTTAATCAACCCAATGTCCGTTCCTGAAAGATCCCAAACTGCAGTCTTCTGCAGATCAACAGGAAGATCTTTCACTTAAAAAACTGGAAAGAAACTAATCAAATGAGCTTCTTCAATTTCTTGTTCATCAAAACTAATCAAAGGAAGTTCCTCAGACACCAACTCATTGCTGACAGTAAGTTTCGAGTCTTCTTCATCATCACTGTTTGTCCTAATTTCAATTCCCTCATCAAAATTGTTTTGCACGATACATCTCTCCCTAGTAGTGACACTGGACTTGAATCACAAACCACAAACATGTGTAAAACCTTAAAATTACCAATTTTAACCAAAACTGACTCTGCAATGGGGTTCATCAAATATTGATAAGCAACACCCACAATATGAATTATCTTTCCTGACAAGGGCAAATCTGGAACCTCTGCAGATCTTACAGTTGAGCGTTTAGCTCCTGTACAACCAGAAAAGAAACTTTGTGACCATGTACTTTTTCCTTAACATAATGACCTTTCTGATTCACTTCTAATGAAGCAGTCATCACACACTCCTCATCTGAACTATCCGACAGCCATACATCGTTTATTCCATCCTCACTATGTAAAGGAAATTGTTGAACTGCATTAGTACTATTACTCTGATTTACTTTCTGATCTATCTGTGACCACCTGAGAAAGCATAATTTGTTGCTGATCCATAGGACTCTGTGGTATCTGTAATTGTTTAGGTATTTTAATTTGTTGTGCAGGCACCATCTACACTTGTTGTAACTGAGGTATTTGTACCTGTTGTACCTGTGGCTGTACACGTTGTACTTGTTGCATATGCTATAAAGGTTGAAAACCCTGCATCAGATTTACACTGTTCTGAAAATTTTGAATTTGACCTCTCAATTTTGGTCCTCTCATATTCTGGAAAGCTTTGACACCATTCATCTGTTGAACAACATTTCCTTCATTCCATACTGGACAATGTCTCTTCCAATGTCCGATTCCTCTGCAAACATGACAAGGTAACATTCTCTTTCCCTGCGGCTCTCCTAGTATCATCACAGAATTCAAATCCACACTTTGATTAACAATCAGAAGTGTCATTCCACCACGACCTGTAGCTCTCCCTCCATTCTGAAACATACCTTGATTCTGGAACATGCCATATCTCTGCTGGTGTTGGGGCTGAAAACACCCCTGAATTCCTGTATGTTCACTTTTGATCTGCATCACCATCACCTTCTCTTTCAATTTTTTCTGTTTCAATTCAATATCATCACTACAGTATTTTGCATACTGCAACACCTCATCAATCGTTTTTTTTGCCAGAAAATTCAATGATTCTTAATCATCTGACTAATTTCTGGTCTCAATCTTTCAACAAACCTGAAAACAAAATGAATAATGTCTTTTGGCTCAATTGTTTCTGTACCACTAAAATGTTTAAATGCTTTCAACAACCTCTCATAGTATGCATGAATTGATTCTTTCACCTCTTGAGCTGTCCTGTCTATGCATTGCCAATCAATGTTTTTCAGCAAAATTCTCGTTTTCAGGCGCTCTTCATGGGATGGTGCACCTGTTTTCAGATCTCTTTGGGGATCACTTGTCGTTAATCAACACTCCTCTTACACCCAATCCACAAATCTGCTGGAACCATGATCTCTAAAAGAGTGTTTAAATCTTCCCACAGGCATTTCTCAAGTTTCACAAACCTATCTGTCTGCTGTCAGCATTCCACTGGTTTCTCCCTCAACCTGGGGTAATCATTTGTAAATGATAAAATATCACTTCTGCTCCAAGGGACAAGAACAAAATTCCCTCCTGGAATCTCTCTCATGGGTAAAACTGGCTCTTTAATCCATGATACATCTACAGAGGAGTATCTGAACCCTTCATCTGTCTTTCTCTTTTCTTGACCCATCTACCTACCCATTTATCTAAGGCTCTCCAAATTTGCACTCTCTCAAGTAATTGTCTTAGATGTGTTTTCATCCCTGTAGACCTGTGTTTTGTTTTCGTAAGGTCTATCTCATATTTATCTGTTAATTTTTGTTATTTGTTGATGTACTTCTGCTGCTCCCGCTGTGATTAATGGGCACACATATCTCATTTAGGTTTCAGTATAGGAATCAAGTCTATTTATTCCCATTGTCCCTTCGAGAACCTCACCCGCTTCCATTGATAACCTTGTTAGATTTATGTACTCTTTTCCCTGGAACTGACTCTCAGGAACACTTTAAAATTAACTCTCTGGATTGTTTGAAGTGCTTCAATCTTCTAACCACTTTGTTAATTGTTGTGCAGCCATATTTTGTAATGAAATATTACCAGGTTGCATACTCAGTTACTGCTGTTGTATTGGGCTCACGTGTTGAGGCGTCAACATTTTAAACTCAATACCATTTCCCACTCCAGTTGTTTCAGAATTTCTAATCGTAGTTAGATCCAATAATGACCTCGACCTATTTAGTGTCTGTCCCATAGGTGACATTAACCTAGTGTCTTCAATCTGATTTTGACCTCTTTGATTTTCTGTGCTCTTTTTATCCTGAGCATATAAAGGCACAAGTGGACCAAATGTAATTGGTCCTGATATTGCATCTGGGCTCCTACTTTCGACATTCTGAGTATTTTCTACTCCTGTAGTCTCCATTCGTAGCATTAACACTGGAGTAGGCTCTGTCTGAATCAATTTCAGCTCTTGTAAATTCTGCCCTGAAGATAATACAATTTTAGTAGTAGTGTTCACAATCGGAACATCTGGATAAATCTCAGGAATATTAGTCTTATGCTGCTGCCTATTGTCAGTTGACTCATTGAAGGTGCTCTGCATTGGTATTTGCACTAAAGGACTAGTCTGATTTGAGTTTTGATTCACGTAATGATTAATCTGTATGGAACTCCCAGTCGTGTTATTGCTACTCTGTTCTGGACTCTGTGTCATGTAACTAGTATCAGTGCAGTAGGATTTATACCTGTAGTACTTGATCCTTCTTGAAACATTGAACCATATAAGGTGGTGGACAATTTCTCAAAATCTGTGTAATAAACTAATTTTCATGTCATTCATCATCATTAATCAGAAACCTTCTAGGCTATTTTGATGTCTGTTATACGACTGCTGAAGAAGAACTCTTTTGAGATTTCTTTGAAACCTTACTTTCTTCAGTCATTGCAGGAAACAATCTAACACCTTGTAAGGTATAGAGTCTCCACTGTCTCTGCTCACTGTCCCATCTAACTTCTGCTAGTGACTTCTCTGCTCTTCTCATTTTTCTCTCAAACTTCAATGATGGTTGCTGTCTAGTTACCTGCTCCCAAATCACTAAAACTTCAAACTGAGCTGGTCTTGTTGGAGGTCTTAGACCATACATCACCTGCCTCAAATTCTCCAAAATTCTCCAATTAAATGTACCATTTTCTGGAAACGCTAAACAACCTTCCTTCTTTGTGATTTTAACCCAATGTTTTAATCAAACACATGCTCCGGTACCTTTCTTTTCGATTATGATATATGCTGGAGTACCTTCTGGTGGACATATTTCTCCTTTCTTAGCCGAAATATATTCATCTCTTCTAAGGGCATTTTTTATAGCTTTGAAAAACTTCATTTTCACTAATTTATTTACAAAGAATCAATAATCAGAAAGTGACTACAAAACCACAATCCTCTTCATCTCCCTTCTCGTTCAATTGTGCTTCACGGTTGTCTACCAATTCATATGCGACCATCCTCACTAACCAGCCTATCCCAGCGCGGCTCAAAAATGATGTCACACTTACACACAGTGGCTGACAAAGTCTTGCGGCTTGTCACAAAAACACTCAAAACTATTGCAATATGAATTGCGAGCACTTCTTCAAAACCAATAATAAAACACATTTGTCTATTTACTATAGGTAGGGTAATGCAATCGCTTCAGGAACCTTACAAATTTCACTGATGGCTTTTCGCTCATGAAGCTATTCTTCTTTCTCAGTTCCCCAGATTCGCAAGCAAAATTCGACCCGCAAATTTCACTCTCAACTGTTCAATGGATACTGTTCTGATGCACATAGAACCCGCCAAATCTCAGTCGAAAATTTCAAACATTCAATTTAACTTGCAAACTCAACTTACCAACCACGCCCGATTGGTCTATTGAATAGACAAATTACAACAAAAATCAAGTGTCTCCTTACACTTTTAATATGCTCCGGAGTCTTAGACCTACCCTGTGAGGTCCGTCCTACCAACAGCCACGTGGGCAATTTTCTCGAGTACCAAGCGCCACACACATGTTAAGTTTGCCGACTTCCCTACTCTCACACCTTAGAGTACGCCAACTTTCTCTAACATTATCTTTTTCTTCTGGAGTACTCCAACTCCCTAAAATCTCACAAATAACTCAATCAACTGCAAATTAGCTAAAGCTGTGCAAGCGCATATTCTATCCCACTCAATCCAACAACAGAACACTGACAACATTTCCTATCAACCTAAGAAAACTCCAAGAACCCAGGAAAGCCACTTTGGGCACTTAGCGATTAATTTGATCATAACTGAACAACATCTTCAAAAACAATAATCAAACAAACTGATAAACTTCACTCAATTCATGTTGGACTTCATGTAAAAGAATTTAGTAACATACATTTAGAAAAATATCTAGCCAAGGAACTATCAAAAATAGCAGCAGTATTATATTATTAGCAGTTGGTACCTGAAAAACAAAAGACAAATAACAATATACTATTCATACAATTACCCAATCACTAAAGTATTCACCAACAACGTCTACTTCATCAAGGGGACAGCAACATCAGACATCAGGATCAGAACAGGAACAAAGTGAGGGGTATGGTTTAGAATTTGGACTTTAAGATTACTAAACCATCAAAGTATTTATTCAGTATTGAACAGACAAAATAACCCTTCTGCGCCCAGGACGTCATGGTTACGTCCTGGGCAAAGAGCCCAGATGGAGCGCTAGCGCTCCCTCTGTGGTGTAAGGCAGTGATAGAAGGGGAAGCTCTTCCCCTTCCACTCCCGACCCCCTGGCCCCTCATGTGACGTCAGCACGCAATCAAAAGCGCGCTGATTGTCACAGAGGCCTTCTCCTATCACGCTGGAAGCTCAGCTTCCAGTGTGATCGGAAGAGAAATGCTTTGCATTTCTCTCCCGATCACGTGGAGGAGACCAGAGAGGCTTCAAAGGGAAGGAAATGGATTTCCTTCCCTTTGAAGTCTCTCTGAGCATTTCAAAAGCCGGATTGTAAAGCAATCCGGCTTTTGAAATGCCCACTAGACACCAGGGATTTCTTTTCCAAAAGGAAACTGGCATGAGGGGAGCGACC
The DNA here is from genome assembly GCF_031143425.1 of Pleurodeles waltl. Classification (NCBI taxonomy): domain Eukaryota; kingdom Metazoa; phylum Chordata; class Amphibia; order Caudata; family Salamandridae; genus Pleurodeles; species Pleurodeles waltl. Next base: position 761,374,259 of record NC_090438.1, read on the forward strand.
CCTTGGGCATGGGTCGCTCCCAGGGGGGGCATTTTTTTAAATGCCTTTTCTGCCCCCCCAGGCGCAGATCGGCCTATTATTTGGCTGATCTGCCCCAGGGGGGGCAGAAACCTCTAGGCACCAGGGATAATTATTTTTTTTTTGTTTTGTTTTTGTTTTGTTTTTGTTTTTAGAGGTGGGGAGCGACCCCTTAGGCAAGGGTTGCTCCCATAGGGGGCAAATTATATTTAGGCCATTTCTGCCCCCCTTTGGGGCAGATTGGCCTATTTTTATGAGGCCAATCTGTCCCCAAGGGGGACAGAAACCACTAGACACCAGGGAGTTTTTTAATTTTTTCGTGAATTTCACGCAAGGTGAGCGATCCCTTTGGCAAGGGTCGCTTCCCTGGAGGGCAAATTTATTTTCGGCCATTTCTTCCTCCCTGGGGGGCAGATCAGCCTATTTTAATTAGGCCGATCTGCCCACAAGGGGGGAAGAAACCACTAGGCACCAGGGATTTTTTGTTGTTGTTGTTTTACAGATGGGGAGTGACCCCTTAGGCAAGGGTCACTCCCCTGGAGGGGAAAATTGGATTTAGGCCATTTCTGCCCCCTTTGGGGGGCAGATCGGCCGATTTTAGTTCAATCTGCCCCCAAAGGGGATCAGAAACCACTAGGCACTGGGGATCTTTTTTTTGTGCCAATGTCACGCAAGGGGAGCGACCCCGTAGGCAAGGGTCACTCCCCGGGGGTGGGGGGACACATTTATTTTAGGGCAGATCAGCCTATTGTTATTAGGCCGATCTGCCCCGAAGGGGGGCAGAAACCTCTAGGCGCCAGGGCAAATTTTTTTGTTTGTTTTTTTAGAGATGGGGAGCGACCCATTAGGCAAGGGTCGCTCCCCTGGGGGGCAAATTGTATTTAGACCATTTGCCGATTTTAGGTCAATCTGCCCTAATGGGGGGCAGAAACAACTATGCACCGGGGATCTTTTTTTTTGCGCCAATGTCACGCAAGGGGAGCTACCCCGTAGGCAAGGGTCGCTCCCCAGGGGGGGGGAATTTATTTTACACCATTTCTGCCCCCCTGGGGGCAGGACGGCCTATTGTTATTAGGCCGATCTGCCCCAGGGGGGCAGGAACCTCTATGCGCCAGGGCAAAATTTTCTTTTTGTGTTTTTTTTTGTTTGTTTTTTTAGAGATGGGGAGCGACCCATTAGGCAAGGGTCGCTCCCCTGGGGGGCAAATTGTATTTAGACCATTTCTGCCTCCCTTGGGGGCAAATCAGCCGATTTTAGGTCAATCTGCCCCCAAGGGGGACAGAAACAACTAGACACGGGGATCTTTTTTTTGCGCCAATGTCACGCGGGGGGGGCGACCACGTAGGCTGAGCTAGAGGCCAAAATCCACAGGTAGGCACTTTGCAAAAAACACCTCTGTTTTCTGTGAAAAAATGTGATGTGTCCACGTTGTGTTTTGGGCCATTTCCTTTCGTGGACGCTAGGCCTACCCACACCAGTGAGGTACCATTTTTATCGGGAGACTTGGGGGAACGCTGGGTGGAAGGACATTTGTGGCTCCTCTTAGATTCCAGAACTTTCTGTCACCGAAATGAGAGGAAAAAGTGTTTTTTTGTCAAATTTTGAGGCTTGCAAAGGATTCTGGGTAACAGAACCTGGTCAGAGCCCCACAAGTCATCCCATCTTGGATTCCCCTCGGTGTCTAGTTTTAAAAAATGCGCAGGTTTGCTAGGTTTCCCCAGGTGCCAGCTGAGCTAGAGGCCAAAATCCACAAGTAGGCACTTTGTAAAAAACATCTCTGTTTTCTGTGAAAAAATGTGATGTGTGATGTGTCCACGCTATATTTTGGGCCATTTCCTTTCGTGGGAGCTAGGCCTACCCACACCAGTGAGGTACCATTTTTATTGGGAGACTTGGGGAAACGCTGGGTGGAAGGAAATTTGTGGCTCCTCTCAGATTCCAGAACTTTCTGTCACCGAAATGTGATGAAAAGGTGTTTTTTTGGTAATATTTTGAGGTTTTCAAAGGATTGTGGGTAACAGAACCTGGTCAGAGCCCCACAAGTTACCCCATCTTGGATTCCCCTAGGTGTCTAGTTTTCAAAAATGCGCTAGTTTGCGAGGTTTCCCCAGGTGCCGTCTGAGCTAGAGACCAAAATTTTTGCGCCAATGTCACGCAGGGGGAGCGACCCCATAGGCAAGGGTCGCTCCCCGGGGGGGTTTAGGAGGGCAAATTATTTTAGGCCATTTCTGCCCCCCCCCCCCGGGCCGGCTGAGCTAGAGGCCAAAATCCACAGGTAGGCACTATGCAAAAAACAACTCTGTTTTCTGTGAAAAAATGTGATGTGTCCACGTTGTGTTTTGAGCCATTTCCTTTCGTGGGCGCTAGGCCTACCCACACAAGTGAGGTACCATTTTTATCGGGAGACTTGGGGGAACAGGGAATAGCAAAACAACTGTTATTGCCCCTTGTCTTTCTCTACGTTTTTATCCTTCCACATGCAAGGCAGTGTGTAAAAAAGACGTCTATTTGAGAAATGCCCTGTAATTCACATGCTAGTATGGGCATCCCGGAATTCAGAGATGTGCAAATAACCACTGCTTCTCAACACCTTATCTTTTGGCCATTTTAGAAATACAAAGGTTTTCTTGATACCTATTTTTCACTCTTTATATTTCAGCAAATGAATTGCTGTATACCCGGTATAGAATAAAAACCTACAAGCCCTATATATCCCCACAACCAGAAGAGTCCAGCTGACGTAACGGTATATTGCTTTAAACAATCTGTCATCGCAGGAAAAGGTTACAGAGTAAAACGTGGAGAAAAATTGCTTTTTTTTCACCTCAATTTCAATATTTTTTTATTTCAGCTTTTATTTTCTGTAGGAAACACTTGTAGGATGTACACAAATGACCCTTTGCTGAATTCAGAATTTTGTCTACTTTTCAGAAATGTTTCTGGGATCCAGCATTGGTTTCTCACCCATTTTGGTCACTAACTGGAAGGAGGCTGAAAGCACAAAAAATAGTAAAACTGGGGTATGTCCCAGTAAAATGTCAAAATTGTATTGAAAAATTGGGTTTTCCAATTCAAGTCTGCCTGTTCCTGAAAGCTGGGAAGATGGTGATCTTGCCACCACCCTTTGTTGATGCCATTTTCAGGGGAAAAACCACAAGCTGCCTTCTGCAGCCTTTTTTCCAATTTTTTTGAAAAAAACAAAATTTTCACTGTATTTTGGCTAATTTCTTGGTGTCCTTCAGGGGAACCCACAAAGTCTGGGTACCTCCAGAATCCCTAAGATGTTAGAAAAAAAGGACGCAAATTTGGCATGGGTAGCTTATGTGAACAAAAAGTTATGAGGGCCTAAGCGCAAACTGCCCCAAATAGCCTTAAAAAGGCTCGGCACAGGAGGGGGAAAAAGCCTGGCAGCGAAGGGGATAAACTCAGACAATAATAAAGACCAGCATTGTCAGTAGGCTATCTGGCAAAGTACAAAATGTCAAAGTGACAGATCATAAAGAATAAAATCTCAGGAACTCATGATACATAAACAAACATCCAAAAAGAATCTTCAATAATGACCCTGAATCAATGGTGTCTGAACATTAAATTAAACTTGTTAAACACTCTGATTGGTTTAGAGAAATAGTGTGAGAACATCTTATCCCATCATTACTATAACAGTTATCAAAATTATATAAAATGTTAGCTCTAAGCTTTTCTATTTGCTGTTATCCCATTGACAATCCTTGAACTAATACATTTGTTATTTCTTCTTCTGTTCTTCAGTTGCATCTGTAGACTCTTTGTTTAAAACTCGAATTACGTGGTCATCAGACAGTGATTATAAATGATAGAAACATTTCTCCTCACGCCAATCTCTCCTCGAGGAAAAGAACATAGGTTAGAAACATAACTATAAACAAAATATACGAATACAATGAATGAAGTCAGTCTCCAGAAATGCAGCTAGGAAACAGAACACATTAGAAACATTTCATACAGATAACATTTTACAGTGACCTTGCATCTGCTTCTACTTCAGTCCAATAGAAGCCACTAAATACACGTTTAATTCTGGCAATTATTTTAGCAAACAAACACACTCTTTTCGAAAAGACAAAACAATTTCATCAGCTTAAGTTAGCATGGAAAATAAAAAGTAGGCCTTACATATGATGGTGGCTATTAAGTTGGTCACCAATCCCGGGTTTACAAAAAAAAAAAAAAATTAATGATTAATATATCAAAATATGAGTATTGTTACATATGTGGAAAATAAAACTAAACTTTTACGCTCTTACAGGACTCAGCCGCTTATCAGAGACTTGTCTGCTTAACAGGATAGGTGCAGCTTCAAATGCACGTTGCCTAGAGGCTAGAAGCTTGAGGATCAAATTAAATGATGAATAATTAGAATTCTTTATTGTGGACTCTTAATTTTGTGTGCTCTAAAGCAATTTTCAATATTTGAGCATATGTTTTTTAAGGGTTGTTTGGTGGCCACCTTTCATTTTAGAGTGATAACACGTCCCAACTCACTTAATTTACTTACAAGGGGGCTCGTTTTAGGGCAATGAACCTTTTGACCCTGATTGGAGACTCCTCAGGACGAGATATCTATTTAACATCTCAATTGATAGATCAATAATCAAATCGATATTCACAATAACTAATCAATAAACTAATCATTAACATTTAATAAGAATGGAACACACCATGGCCTTTCAGCCATGAAAAACGACACAAATCTAGTAAGATTTTGGATATTTATTCCCTATAAATGACAACCTACTAGCATATTCATTAGTCTCAATATCAATAAGCACATCAACAAAACTACAATATGGCAACTCGAATAAGACTTTATCAAAGCAAATATCATGAACATTAGGACAAAGCACGACGTCAACATGAATTACTTTAGCAGAGTATCCTTAGTACATTATTCAACAAAGCAAAAATTCTGTCATTTGTCTATTTGCACCCGATTTAGTGAACTCCTTAACTAACCTCTAATTAGCATCAGCATGTTGGGCCTCATGCAAAACAATTTAGCAACATGAATTTAGAAAACATCTAGCTATGGCCTCTATCAAAAGAGCAGTTGGTACCTAGAAAGAAAAGGCAAACAGACAATTACAATTCATCAGCAGATAGTTACCCATCCAAATGGGTCAGCATGCAGGATCAGTTTTCGTCCTCAGGACATCAGTCGATTCGCCATCAGCCCGGATAGAACAGGTAAGTCTCAGCAGGGCAGAGCAAAAGGCTCTTCCCTCAGAAGGAGGAGAAGTGCAATCAAGCAGGGGGTAGGGTGAAGATGGTTTAAAGTATAAGACAAAGGGGGTCATTACAACCCTGGCGGACGGTGTTAAAGCGGCGATAAGACCGCAAACAGGCTGGCGGAAACAAAAGGGAATTATGACCGTGACGGAAACCGCCAACAAAGACAGCCACTTTAACACTCTGACCGCCACGGCGGTACAGACAAGCAGCGCGGCGGTCACCGCCAACAGACAGGCGGAAGACAAAGTACCGCCCACAGTATTACAACAGGCCAATCTGCCACCTTTTCCGGGGCGGATTCACCGTGGATGAAAACACGGCAGAAGCAGCCATTTCAATGGGAAAACGCTCCCCTTAACACACTCCACGAGGAAAGAGGGCACCATGGAGCGGGAACTCCAAATACTCCCTGCGATAGTCTTCCTGCTCCTCTACGATCATCAGCAACGCCGGCGCCGAAGACAACGCTGAGTACTGCACCTACGACATAGGGGAAGGGGAAGGCAAAAGTCAGGGACACACACACGCAACACCCCCACCCCCACCCCGACCCTCGCACACTACAACACACACACCAATGCATTTCCAAACATCAAAGTTACAACCCCCCCGGAAGAATGCAAAGACAAAGGGAAATGAGTTCAACCATTGTAATGTATCAACATACAGTAAGCTAATATATACAGATATATATACACATTCAAAAAATTATACATCACGATTAGTAGTGCAGGTATGCACCATTCAATGTCCGTGGACCACTGGGCCCAAAATGCATGGGCGAGGCCCACACACGATACCTGTCCAGAAACGGAGAGAACACTGCTGGGGCATCAGATCGAAATACAACAGGCACCTCAGGGGGAAGGGAAGGGGGCACATCAGCCAGATGACAGCACCACGCCAGATCCACGACGGGGCTCCATGCCCATTGATGTATCCTGGGGAGTGCAAAGCCACAGTCTCACAAGTCTTTTCAGTGGGTGGTTTGCCCACTGTACCATCATGGGGAGTGCAAAGCCACAGTCTCACAAGTCTTTTCAGTGGGTGGTTTGCCCACTGTACCATCCTGGGGAGTGCAAAGCCACAGTCTCACAAGTCTTTTCAGTGGGTGGTTTGCCCACTGTACCATCCTGGGGAGTGCAAAGCCACAGTCTCACAAGTCTCACAAGTCTCTTCAGTGGGTGGTTTGCCCACTGTACCATCCTGGGGAGTGCAAAGCCACAGTCTCACAAGTCTCTACAGTGGGTGGTTTGCCCACTGTACCATCCTGGGGAGTGCAAAGCCACAGTCTCACAAGTCTTTTCAGTGGGTGGTTTGCCCACTTTACCATCCTGGGGAGTGCAAAGCCACAGTCTCACAAGTGGATATCAGTCTCCACTGGTTCTGGAGGGGGACTGGTGCCCAGAGTGCTTCATCCTGTTAAGGACTGAGGTAGTGGATGCTGTTCTCCACTGGTTCTGGAGGGGGACTGGTGCCCAGAGTGATTCATCCTGTTAAGGACTGAGGTAGTGGATGCTGTTCTCCACTGGTTCTGGAGGGGGACTGGTGCCCAGAGTGCATCACTCTCCCCGTGACGGTCCCAGTTCCGTCACTGCCCCTGCTGCACATGGGCTACCGGTGCTTGATTTTGCGGTGCTTGCCCTGTTCAGCGGTGCTTGCCATGGCGGTCTTTGTCCTGTTCAGTGGTGCTTGCCCTGTTCAGAGGTGCTTGCCATGGCGGCCTTTGCCCTGTTCAGCGGTGCTTGCCCTGTTCAGCGGTGCTTGACTTAGCAGTTTCTGACCTGTTCAGCGGTGCTTGCCATGGCGGTCTTTGCCCTGTTCAGCGGTGCTTGCCCTGTTCAGCGGTGCTTGACTTAGCAGTTTCTGGCCTGTTCAGCGGTGCTTGCCATGGCGGTCTTTGCCCTGTTCAGCGGTGCTTGACATAGCAGTTTCTGACCTGTTCAGCGGTGCTTGCCATGCCGGTCTTTGCCCTGTTCAGCGGTGCTTGACTTTGCTGTCTCTGACCTGTGCAGCGGTGTTAGCCATGGCGGTCCCTCATTGCCCAGCGGGGCTGTGGCTGCCAGGGCTCTCCTGGGCACTGACTCTGGCGGTGGTCTCCTGACCAGTGACGATTGGACTGCCCTCCTGGGCACTGGCTCTGGCGGTGGTCTCCTGACCAGTGACGATTGGGCTGCCCTCCTGGGCACTGACTCTGGCGGTGGTCTCCTGACCAGTGACGATTGGGCTGCCCTCCTGGGCACTGACTCTGGTGGTGGTCTCCTGACCAGTGACGATTGGACTGCCCTCCTGGGCACTGACTCTGGCGGCACTGACTCTGGCAGTGGTCTCCTGACCAGTGACGATTTGGCTGCCCTCCTGGGCACTGACTCTGGCGGTGGTCTCCTGACCAGTGACGATTGGGCTGCCCTCCTGGGCACTGACTCTGGCGGTGGTCTCCTGACCAGTGACGATGGGACTGCCCTCCTGGGCACTGACTCTGGCGGTGGTCTCCTGACCAGTGACAATGGGGCTGGTGGTGGCGTCCTGAGCAGCAGGGATGATGGCGGCCTTCTCTGCCGTGCTGCTCTTCCCAGACTTTGGTGCTTTCTTCTGCCCCTTCCCCACCTTGGGAGGAGTCACAGCTCACTCGACACTCCCCCCGGGACCCTTGTGAGCAGCTTTGCAGGCAGGAGTCTTCCCCCTCTCCCGTCGGGCATTGTCCAACTTCTGGTGCTTCACAGGGGGGGGACTGGCTGTGCTTTGGCTCTGTGTCACACTGGCTGCCCTGGTGGCCGGTGCACTCCACATACCTCTAACAGGCACCACTGGTACTGGAGATTTTTTGGCTGAGGTGCTAGTACGGGACCTATGAATTGGAGGGGGGGTGGTGGGAAAGAGGTCAACGTTGCTCAGGAAACGTTTCTGACGAACACTGGGACGGGTAGCTGGAGGGGGTCTGGGAGTGGAGGAAGAGGAGCTGGTTGTAGGAGGTGTAACTTTTGATGATTTGGGTGCAGGTGCATGTTCTGGAGGCTGTCGTGAGGTGGATGGATGTTGGGTGTGTGTGTGCCCGCGTTTGTGTACTTTGGGAGGGGGCGTCACAGACACACTGGGAGAGGTCACAGGGGACGTGTAAATGGTAGTGGGGGTGGTGAGTGCAGGTGAGCGGGGTGTGGTGGTGGGTGTTCTGGTCCGAGTCCTAGTGGCTGTAGTGGTAGTGCATGCAGGTGAGGGTGTAGACGACACTGGGAGGGAGGAGGGAGACGACGAGGAGGGGGACACAGTGGAGGCAGTGGATGTTGCTGTCTCTGTATGTGGGTGATGCTTGTGTGAGTGCCTGTAGATGTGTGGTGCCTATGTTTGCCTGAGCTGCCCTTGTGTGTTGAGGTGTGTGCAGGCTGGTCTGATGGTGTGCTTGGGATAGGCCGGGGTACAGGGGATTGGGTCTGGGTGGAGGAAGTTGGAGGGGGAAGGCTAGAGACAGGGACAATGGCTGCCATCAGTGCTGAGGCCAGAGATTGCAGGGTTCGATGATGGGCAGCCTGACCAGAATGAATGGACTCCAGGAATGCATTAGTGTGTTGCAACTCCCTTTCTACACCCTGGATGGCATTCACAATGGTAGACTGCCCAACAGTGAGTGAACTGAGGAGGTCAATGGCCTCCTCACTGAGGGCAGCAGAGGTGATAGGGGCAGGGGCTGAGGTGCCTGGGGCGAAGGTGATGCCCACCCTCCTGGGTGAGCGGGCACGTGGGCGAAGGCTGAGGGGCTGGTGGAAGGGCGGTGCTGGTAGGGGGGGTGGCAGCTCTACCTGTAGAAGTGGGGAGCACAGATGTTGCCGCCACCACAAGGGAGCTCCCATCGGAGGACGAGTCCGTGTCGCTGGTTGCTGATCCGGTGACCGCCGTGAAGCTCCCCTCGCCCTCCGTCCCACTGGTGTATTCTGAGTCCATGGTGTGGCCCTCCATGGCCATGTGGGATGCAGCCCCCTCGTGCTCCGTTGCCACTGTACCTCTGCCTGAACAAAAAGAACAGGGAGAGCACAAAAAGGGGGGGGGGGAACGCCAGAAGAAAGACAGGTTGAGTGCATGGCTTACCGCTACTGCTGGCGGACAAGACAGACACAGCAGCCCCCTGAACTACGCCGCGCTGTTGGGCTCTACAGATGCAGTTCCTGGGATATGGCCTACATGGCTATGGTGGACATCTGCACACATAGATGACACAGGGGCGTGTATACCTGTACTTGGCACTCTACAGAGGTGGGGTGGAGTGGCACATGGCCTGCATTACGGAGGGGCCTGGCCTACGGAACTCGCCCTGGCCTAGGGAAACCCAGAACCCTCCTCCCCCACCCAGACCACTCCACTGCGCGCAAAGTCAGCAGAATGAGAGTGTACTCACCCCCATGTGTCTGCTGTGATGCCCTCAAGCGCCCATTCAACTCAGGGTAGGCCACCGCCAGGATCCGGAACATCAGGGGGGTCATGGTGCGACGGGCACCCCTCCCATGTTGGGAGGCCATCCCAAGCTGAGCCTCCGCCGTCTTCTAGCTCCAGAGGCGAATGTCCTCCCATCTTTTCCGGCAGTGGGTGCTCCGTCTCTGGTGGACCCCCAGGGTCCGGACGTCCTTGGCGATGACACGCCAAATATCCTTCTTCTGGTGGGCGCTGACCTACATGACATGTACAGGGAAAGAAGAGACGTCATTACCAACTGCACCGTCGAAGTGAGTGGCCCACATCCCTACCCTTGCCATCTGGCACATGCATTCACAGTCCTTCATGCTCGCAGAACTCTGCCCCCTTCCTTCTTACATCCAGCCCTCTCCACCCAGCCATAGCCCATCCAACTTGCACCCTATGTACTCACCTGTTGGTCTGGAGGACCGTAGAGTAGCGTGTACTGGGGGAGGACTCCGTCCACGAGCTTCTCCATCTCCTGTGCAGAGTAGGCAGGGGCCCTTTCCCCATATGCACGTGCCATTGTCTCTTCCAGACTGAGGTCACAGCAGCACTTGCAGTATAGGTCCTCTCCTGTCGAAGATCAGGTATAGAGTGATTGAACGGATAGAAAATGGCGGTCACGTCCGCGGCGGTGCGTATCATCACCGCCGGCGCACTTCGTCATTGGCTCCTGGGACCCATAGGGTCCATTGTTAACTAATGCAGCATTGCGCAGCGGTCTTCGACCGCCTACCGCGACGGTGTAGAGTGCCAGCGCAGTTACCTCACATCCCATTGTCCCACTTTAGAGGTCACGCAGCCGCCATTTCAGGGGCCCACATGGCTTCATTTTCAATTGCGTCACACATACCTAGGCCTGGACTCAACACACATACAGACAACTTTTTGGATTTTGTTTCGTGTTCTGTGTAGCTGTGGGTACATACCTCTGAGTTGCTTGACTCTTTGGTCGCTGTTGTCCTTCCTAGGCACCGTCAGCTGGGACATGTGAGGTAATGGCGGAATCCTCCGGTGTACCGACCGCTGGTGGACCTGTTGACAATGGAGGAGCGACATTTAATCATCACCTACAGGTTTGACCGTGCCACAATCCAGGAACTGTGTACCCAGTTGGAGCCAGACCTTATGTCACCAATCCGCCATCCCACAGGAATCCCCCCTCAAGTGCAGGTGCTATCAGTGCTCCATTTCCTAGCAAGTGGGTCATTTCAAACAACAGTGGCCATGGCATCAGGGATGTTCCAACGTGTTGTCCAGAGTGTTGCCCGCCCTGCTGAAACACATGAGGAGCTACATCGTTTTCCCTCAGGTGGAGGATTTGGCTACTGTTAAAGGTGACTTCTATGCCCTTGGACATATCCCTAACATCATAGGTGCCATTGATGGGACCCATGTAGCTCTGGTCCCCCCCCACAGGAGTGAACAGGTGTACAGGAACCGGAAGAGCTATCATTCCATGAATGTACAGATGGTATGTTTGGCAGACCAGTACATCTCGCAGGTAAATGCTATCTTCCCTGGATCAGTGCATAACGCCTACATCCTGTGGAATAGCAGCATCCCTTATGTGATGGGTCAACTCCAGAGGCACCGGGTGTGGCTATTAGGGGACTCTGGTTACCCCAACCTGTCATGGCTATTGACCCCAGTGAGGAATCCCAGGACCAGGGCAGAGGAACACTACAATGAGGCCCGTGGGCGGACTAGGAGGGTGATCGAACGCACCTTCGGCCTCCTGAAGGCCAGGTTCAGGTGCCTCCATATGACAGGTGGTTCCCTATTCTACTCACGAAGGAAGGTGTGCCAGATCATCATCGCCTGCTCTATGCTTCACAATCTTGCTTTGCGACGCCAGGTGCCTTTTCTGCAGGAGGATGGTCCAGATGACGGTGTTGTGGCAGCTGTGGAGCCTGTGGACAGTGATGAGGAGGAAGCAGAGGAAGAAGACATTGACAACAGGGACTCAGTCACACAGCAATATTTCCAGTGACACACAGGTGAGAACACTTTCTTGACTACTACATTTACTTTCATACTTCTACCTTTATCCTGTCTGTCAATTTCAAGCAGTATTTGGTAACTGAGTTGTACATTTCCATTACGGTTTCACAGGTGTGGTTACCAACGTGTGTCATCTGCTTGCATCCTTCATGGACTTGTGATGTGTCACATAGGTATGTTGACATTACATTTCCAAACGGATTTTGTCATTGTCATAGCTAATACACATTTTCAAAATCACAGACTGACTCCAGAGATTTTTGTGCTTCAAGGGTGTTTATTGAAGTGCTAATTATTGGAGGGGGTGGTAAAACTGTGATGGGTGATGGTGGAGGAATGTCCATGGCAGAGTCCAGTCTATTAGTCTCACAGGTGCATTGCCCATATGGGCATAGGAAGTGGAGCTGGGACAGTTCCAATATGGACTAGGTTACAAAGTGGGACAGTGGGATGACAATCAGGGTGGTCTCATTTCTTGGCGGGGGTCTTGCCATCGTGCTCTGTCCTGTTCCTGGATCTCAGGGACCGCTTGCGGGGTGGTTCTCCATCTGCAGGGGGTGGGGTGCTAGTGTGGTGGTCCTGTGGCGGGGCGTCCTGTCCACTAGCGCCGGCGAAGGTGGTGGGCAGTTCATCGTCCAGGCTAGTGTCAGCGGCCCCTTGGAGTGCCACGGTGTCCCTCATGGTGTTCTGTATGTCCTTCAGCACCCCTACGATGGTGCCCAGGGTGGAGCTGATGGTTCTGAGTTTCTCCCTGAAGCCCAAATACTGTTCCTCCTGCAGGCGCTGGGTCTCCTGAAACTTGGCCAGGACTGTAGCCATCATCTCCTGGGAGTGGTGGTATGCTCCCATGATGGAGGAGAGGGCCTCGTGGAGAGTGGGTTCCCTTGGCCTGTCCGCCCCCTGTCGCACAGCAGCCCTCCCAGTTCCCGTGTGTTCCTGGGCCTCTGTCCCCTGGACTGTGTGCCCACTACCACTGCCCCCAGGTCCCTGTTGTTGTTGGGGTGGTGGGTTATCCTGGGTTTCCTGTAGTGGTGGACACACAGCTGATTGACGTGTCCTGGGGACGGAGGTATGGGCCCGCTGGGTAGGTGCTGTGCTGGTGTTACCAGAGGGTGGAAGGTCTGTGGTGGCCTGTGACTGGGTGTGGGGAACCGACTGTCCCGAGGCCCACGATGGTCCGGGCTGGTCATCTGGATCCAGTTGGACAGAGCTGCTGTCATCACTGTGGGCCTCTTCTGTGGATGGGGTGGAGATGTCTGGACCCTCCTGTCTGGTGACGTTGGGTAGTGGTCCTGCAGGGGTGTAAAATCATGATTATTGCATATGTGTGTGTCATGGTGGGCAATGGGTGGGTGACTGTGTACCCCAGTGCTAGCACTCCTGTGTGGGGGCTTGTGTGATGAAGGTTGAGGGGGGTGTTATGGGTATGTGCAGTGGGCATGCTTTAGTGAGGGGTGTCCATGCTTTGTTGTGTCATGCAGGGCTTGGTGTTGGGATGGGTGGTTTGTGTTATCAGTACATTAGTGAGGAGTTGGAGTGACAGGGGAGGGGGTGAGGGTGGGGGTGTGTGATAGCATGCAGGTAGGGTGGGGGATATGATAGTTAAGATTTGACTTACCAGTGTCCATTCCTCCACCGACTCCTCCGAGGCCCTCTGTATGCATAATGGTCAAGACCTGCTCCTCCCATTTTGTTAGTTGTGGGGGAGGAGGTGGGGGTCCGCCGCCAGTCCGCTGAACTGCGTTGTTGTGCCTGGAGACCACAGAACGCACCTTCCCTCGTAGGTCGTTCCACCTCTTCCTGATGTCCTCCCGATTTCTTGGGTGCTGTCCCACTGCGTTGACCCTGTCGACTATTCTTCACCATAACTCCATCTTCCTTGCAATGGAGGTGTGCTGCACCTGGGATCCAAATAGCTGGGTCTCTACCCGTACGATTTCCTCCACCATGACCCTGACCTCCTCCTCTGAAAACCTGAGGTGTCTTTGCCGTGCCATGGGGTGGTGTAGGTGATGTGTGGGATGGTGTATCTGGTGATGAGTGTGGTGATGTGTAGTGGTGTGCGGTGTTTTGTGCGTGGATGTTGTGTGGGTGATGGTGTTGTGTGCCTCTGTGTGGTGGGGTTGTCTATGCTGTGCTCTCTCTCTGGCCTTCGTCTATAATTTTTGGTCGTAGGGGTTTGTGGGTGATGTGGGTGTGTGTTTTATATTGTAATGGGGGTGTGGGAGTGGTGTTTGTATGTGTATCACGTGTGTGTAATTCGAATTGTCCAATGTGGCGATGTTTTGGAGATGTGTGTGTATTTTGAGCGCGGCGGTGTGTACCGCCAATGGAATACCACGGTTGAAAGACCGCCGCGTGGATTCGTGGGTCGTAATAGCATGGGCGTGCTTCTGTTGGCATGACGGTGGAGGTTTTGTTTTCGCCAGTTTATCACTGACCTTTGGTGTGGCGGACTTGTGTGGGTGTCTGAATTTCAGCTGATTCCGAGATGTGGGTCATAATAGCTGTGGCGGAATTCCGCTGCCGCGCCGATGTATTGGCGGTCTTCTGCATGGCGGTAAGCGGCTTTTACCGCCAATGTTGTAACGACCCCCAAAGTCTCTCAGAAAGGCAAAGAATGGTTAAGAACGGCAGAGTAAATGGCTCAGTAATGGCTGATCTTTCCTTGTGTCATGCCGTTATATTAAAATTGTTGAACAAGTCTCTAATTTCCCATTGGGCAATATTTGGTGCATCATTATCTCTGTCCAATAATCCACCTCACACCTTACTAGAATTTTCACCTAAGACAGTTCTCATGCAGTTTATTGGCATCTTCAACGGGTAGAATGTCAGGTAAGAAAAGTTACACTTGTCGCTCCAGTCAGTAGTTCCATTGTCTTTACCAGTTTAGGCGACCTTGCACCTATTGTGAATTACACTGTTGCATTTGGCAAGAATGTCTCCTTGAGCAAGTCAGGTCCCATGAGAAAGAATTAACTACGGCTACACACACATCTCTAGCTTCTGGAAAAGTACAGCGTCGTGTCCTTCAGGAAAGCAGCACATTGCACGTTAGAAAACACGCTTAATATGAGACCAGGCAGCTAGGCCCAGACACTTGTTAACTAAGGCATAGTGAGTAATTTAGCAAAACCTTATACACAACTCTTAATGCAAATCCGAAATCATACATGAGTACATTATTAATTCATTATTAGTCATTTTCATTAGTCATCGTATACGTTGGTAGCCACACCCCGTGGGCACATTTCAAACGTGTGCATTAATACTATTCTATCACGTTTTCTATGCAGCTTCGTTATACATTATTTTGCGAGCTTTTCACATTAATATTGATTATAAAAGTCACACTCGAACAAGAGCACCTTTGGTATAATCAGCTTTATAGACAACATATTTCATTTATTGTTTGTGTGCATTGGCAATTATACCCAGCCACTTTGAGATCTGAAATCTGAGACGTATGGTATAAACTTTGCAGTTTGGGGTGGCCATTAATATATCCACAGCCAAAAAAAACCTTTATGTTTCCAACTTCCTTAAATATTCTATATCCTAACTCTGAAAACCTAACACGTTCTACATATTGTGACACATAGGGGGTTATTCTAACTTTGGAGGAGGTGTTAATCCGTCCCAAAAGTGACGGAAAAGTGACGGATTTACCACCAGCCGTATTACGAGTCCATTATATCCTATGGAACTCGTAATACGGCTGGTGGTATATCCGTCACTTTACCGTCACTTTTGGGATGGATTAACACTCCTCCAAAGTTAGAATAACCCCCATAGATCTTTATTGGTTTCCCCACAGACCTACAGATCACACACATCCTGTGGAGACTTATGATTTTCCAGTTCTATTTTGGTAAGTGATAGCTTTTTGTCAATCAAGATAATCTATTGAAACCATGAAGGTCAATGTACATGTTAATACCAATATCTTCTTTTGAAATTAAGAGAATGTTGTCAACCACTGTGATCCTGTTAATAGGTTCAATTGCATTACTTTACACAATTTATGTAACTCCATCTTAAATTACACAATTTTACACCTATAACACACTGTTGGTGTTAGCAGTTTTCTACAACACGTAGACTTCATCTCACACACAAGAAAATGTTAGGCTAGACATATTATAATAGATTTTCCTCCCTTTCAACCTGACTTCAATCAATTCATTCAGATTCATATCTTGCCCCTTCCTCAGATGTCCTAAAGAAATATTTCTTTCCACCTATGTAGGATCACCACGATTCTGTAAGAGTTAATAATGAATGAATTTGTAAAATCTACCACCTTCATCAAAGCTTCAACCTTAATCAGTGTATCACAGGTGATGTTAAATATTTGTGGAAACATGCAATAAAATCATCAAAGAATCATTCTTTGGCTTCATGACTGCTTCTTACCTTATCTTACCCAATACTATCCAGTCCAGATCTACTACAAATGCAATCATCTTGTATTATCATACCTCACTTCTCTCATTCCTATCAGCAACCTGTTATCTCTTGAAATGAAATGCCAGATACGGTGACATGTTCTTTTCAAGTGTTATTTCTCCATCAACACAGGCAATCCAAACAACATGATACAGGCACAGTGGTGGCTTGCGCCCTCTGACTCTCCATGCATCCACTGTCTCCAAGGAAGCATACCAACCCATTACACCACTTCCTTGATGACATAAGGTAGTTCTATGAATGCATAGGGAAAATTCTTACCGAACACAACCAATCACGAGCCAACCCATTGTCCAGAAAATAGCAGAAAATTGAGACTATCAAAAGCAAACATATGTCACAATGTGCTTGAAAACTCTCCTTCTAAAATATTTTTGCAAGTATTTTTATTGTTAGTCATTGTTAATTTGCCTAAACAATTTTTCACAATCAGTTTGTTTCAAAATATATACTGTGTGGATTTTAGGGCTATATCGCCAGATGAGTGCAGTGCCTCGAACTCCCAAAATATATACATGGTTGTGTTTGGATTGTAGTGCCACTAATTGTTATGATAATGCTGCTACTTGTTATGATTGCTGCCACTTACAAAATACTGCTTCAAAGAACTTCCAGGTGGTCCCAGAACGACATTCTTAGACTATGCTGTAGTATTAATGCCCCAAAGGTGCTACAGAAGTGATGAGGTTGTTGAGTAAACCAAAGAATCATATTCATTCAAAGAAAGTCAACATGGAATCAGCCATTCTGGTAGGTCATGTTTTAACTTGCTTCCCTTAGTGCATTGATCCTTCATTTATAGGGATTTCTGGCCAACTTTTGTAGCACTTCGTGCATCTACTGGCTTGAGTGAGCAATTTGTCTGCCATTCATCTAAAAGACCGAACATACCTTCTCTTCATAAGGGCCACATGTGTGATCCAGTTAGTGCATGATTGCTAGGTACATTAATTGTATGCAACATTTCCTACAAATATATGAAATATCAACTGTCTTTTAAAAAGCTGTGTGTTTATCTTTGCAACGTACTGGAGGCAAAAATGTATAGTGATATTCTAGCAACACACTAGCCGAGCTACTTTACATTTCCGCTATCTCCCAAGAGCATAAATGTAAATATGCAATTAAAAAACAATCTAAAATGTAGCTGCCAAAAATGTTTCTTCAGAATAAGTACAATTTATTTCACCTGTACGCATAAAAACCCTTTATCTATAGTTAGACGTGGCATAAATTTATTACACGAATTGCAAGAATCTTGGCGGCCAACGCCAGACCTAGTAGCTTTTCCAATGCTTGTTGGACACTGGACTTGTATGTCCATTCCAGACTCCACTGGTTAAATAAGAAGACCGACTGAAACCAATAAATACCAGCAGACAGTAATAACCACTTTTACGATAGAGCAGGAAGCTTTTGACATTTTGTCAGTTCACGTGATATCCATGAAATCATATCCTAGCATCAGGATTCTTAGAGCCAACTGTGTGTTAAACCATTTTCTGTTCCAATATCTTCTGCCTCTACATAACCTCCACTATTTTGTGGGACATTATGAAGTTTCAGAATGAAGCACTTCTGAAACACTCTTGAAGTTTTCTAAAATATATTCAACATAATTGGCATGTTATTTTTTGAATAAATAAACCTAGATTTTTTTCTGTTATATAAAATAATGTAGTGCCTCATTACCTCCTTTTTGTCTCACTCATTAAAGTCCTTCCTTAAATACATAATGTGGTGATGTGAGAGTGAATTTTCTAACATGTTTGTTAATGATTTTGGTATACTAAATGTATAATGAATTAATGTGTAAAACGGGTGACTTTTGAAAATGGTCCCCACAGTTCATTTCTGTTCCTAACTGAGCAAAATTCGAAATAAATGTTGTGGTTATTTTCCATAATTCAATGCTTACATAAAAGTGTATTTGATGCTCTAATAGATCGGTCTACAGCTACCCCTAGTATGTTGCTGCATTATGTCTTACAAGGTCATGTTTAACTGAATTCTTGAACAAGTTGTGTTCTATTGTTTGAGAATATTTCTAATAAGTGGTTTCTTCCTCGGGGATAGAAGTAAAAGATACAAGTGAGAAAGTTTCTTCCTCAGAAGAGAAGTTTAGACAAGATGGAACAATGGAGCCACGAGACAGAAGAGGAAAAGTTACTGTTGAGAAAATATTTTAGTTAATGTGATGTCATATTTTAGGTTAGCAATTAAAACGTCTATTGGCTGAAACATAACCACCCCATGAACTGACCAATCATAACTTTTTAAAGGTTAGTATAACAACTTGAGTAGGATGTTTCTTTAGGCAGATTTTAGCCTTGAGATCGAAGTAGTTAGATTCCAGAATTCCTGCTGATGGTTCGATTCATGTTGGCAGTGTGGGTTTAGATGATGTTAGGCCTGATTCTTCTGAAGGTGTCCCCTTGCTGAAGTAGACTGCTTGTTATTATTGATTAGGGTAACGTATGATATTGTAATGTTATGAGTGTCTCTTTTGCTTTGCAGGTACCCGTGCAACTTATTATTCAATTTCTGCATATTAATAATATATTTTTTTAATAACCTGAGGTAAAGAGATTTTCCTAAATTTGTGTTTCTAAATTCTTTTTACATGAAGCTAAACTTGTGAATGCTAATTTGTGGTTAGTGAGGGTGTTAACTTAGAATGCTCATGATTTACATTGACATCTTTTGAGTGTTGCACTAATGTAAACTTTGCCATTGTTACCAATTCTCGTATTATTAATAAGTGTAATTCTTTTGTAGATTATTTGTTTGATCGTTTTGATTAAACTTAGATATATAAGACATTCTAATCAACCACTATTAATTCTATATGCTTACCATATGTGTTTGAGAGTTACTTTTGTGACATAAGCGTTGATAATCTAGGGAAAACATTTTATCATACTTCTTAATAAACTGGTGTGGTTGTTGTTTGAGTTGTAATATCTTTGACTATGCTGATTATTGTTGATGATTACATTTCACATTGATGACATCCCCTCAAACCTATGTTGCTTCGATCCATTGACCTCTAGCGCAGAATCCACTATTCAGTTTAAATAATGGCTAGGATTTCGTGGCGCTGTAGCAGTAACATTACAGCTGCCTTCCAACATTCCCTAAAGCTTTCTTTGCTTTCTAAATCTCCACAAGGAGTTACTAAAAAACTCTTATCCAACCTCCCACTTCCTGTTTTTATGAAATTTCTGTTGGACATTCTAGAAGGCTGTTGGTGTGCTTTTCGTTTCCTAGGAGCAAAGGGACTTCTTTTCATGACTGTTGGTGTTAAGTCAGCTTCCAAGGTAGCAGTCATAATTTGTTTTTTACTAGAGAAGTCTTGTTTTGATCTCCCAACTGTATTGTAATGTGTTTTTCAGGTAGTGCAAAGGGCTGAATGTTAAGTATTTTGTAAGCAGTTGCAGTGCTTGGCCAGCTTGCTTTATCCTTCTGCTCCAACTGTGACTGAAAGAGATGGACTCAACAGATTATGGTGTGGCAAACCATTTCTGTTTCTTGAGGGAGGTCAATGGCATTATGAAAATTACACTTTCAATCAATAAATAAACAAGTTATTGTAAAGCGCATCTACTCACCTGTGAGGGTCTCAAGGCGCTGCAGGGGGTAGAAGGGGGCCTCACTCAAAGAGCCACGTCTTGAGGTTCTTCCTGAAGATGATGAGTGATGGCCTTTGTCTGAGGTGCAGGGGGAGGTCTTTGCTGCGATTTGCTGCGATGTAGGTGAAGGATCGACCTCCGGTGGTGGCTTTAGGAATGCGAGGGGGGATGGCCAGGGCCAGCTGGGAGGAGCGGAGGGATCTTGAGGGGTGTGGAAGGAGACACAGTGGTTAAGGTAGGCTGGTCCTGCATTGTAAATGGCCTTGTACGTGTGGGTGTGTAGCTTTAAGGATTCGTTTCTCGACAGGGAGCCGGTGGGGGGTCCTCAGGTGTTGGGAGATATTTTCTCGGTATGGGAGCTCCATGATGAGTCTGGCAGCGGAGTTCTGGATGAGTTGTAGTTTTTGTATGTTTCTAGTCGAGGTGCCGGCGCAGAGGGCATTACCGTAGTCGAGCTTGCCTGTGAGCAGTCTGCTGGGATCCATCAGAAGATTTTCCTAAGTTTGCACAGTGTGTGCCAGCAGGAGGAGGTGACTGAATTTACCTGGAGGGTCATGGATAGGGAGGAGTTGAGGATGATGATTAGGTTGCAGGTGTGCTCAATCGGTGCAGAGGAGGTGCTGAGGGCTGTGGGCCACGAGGAGCCATCCCAAGCTGAGGTGTCGTTTCTGAAGATGATGAGCTCAGTCTTGTCAGAGTTGAGCTTGAGGTGGCTTTCTCTCATCCAGGTGGCAACGGCTTCCATTCCTGAGTGGAAGTTCCGTTTGGCCGTGTCCGGGTCTTCGGTGAGGGAAATAATGAGTTGTGTGTCATCAGCATATGACACAATGTTCATTCTGTGGCTTCTGACGATGGTTGCAAGCCGGGCCATATATATGTTGAACAGTGTGGCACTCAGTGAGGATCCTTAGGGGTCTCTGCAGTTGACTCCTATGGGTCTGGATGTGTAGGGCGGGAGTCTGACCCTCTGAGTTCGCCCAGAGAGGATGGAGTGGATCCATTCCAGGGCTCTTCCGCGGATTCCTATATCATGGAGTCTGGTGCTTAGAGTGGTGTGGGAGACCATGTTGAAGGCTGCTGAGAGGTCAAGGATTATGAGCGCTGCGGTGTGGCTGGGGTCTAGGAGTGAGGGGATGTCATCAGTGGCTGCCAGGAGGGCTGTCTCCGTACTGTGGTCACTGCAGAAACCAGACCGGGTGCTGTCCAGGGAGTTGTTTGCCTTAATAAAATTCTGTAGTTGTGTGTTGATTGCTTTCTCCAGTACTTTGGCGGGCAGGGTAGCAGCGAGATAGGCCAGAAATTTGTTAGTTCTTGTGGGTTGGCCGAGGGTTTCATCAGGAGAGGGTGTATTTCAGCGTGTTTCCAGTCCTCAGGGAAGGTGTCATTGTTGATGGAGAAGTTCATCATGTTTCAGAGCTCAGGGCGATGGATGTGCTGACTCTGATGTATATATGGTGTGGGCAGCGGTCTGTGGAGGCTCTGAAGAGAATGCTGTTCATGATGCTGACTGTTTCCTCTGTGGTGAGCGTGGACCAGCTGTGGATGGTCTGGGTGGGCTCTAGGGGGGTGAGTCGGTCGCAGGTTCTGGTGCCAGGTTTTTCCAAGAAGAAGCTGTCGTAGATGTCCTGGATCTTGCAGTGGAAAAAGGGGACAAGTTTGTTGCAGAGGTCCTGTGACAGGGGGATGCTTGTGGCTTTAAAGGGAGGATTTGGGAACTCGTTGATGACTGAGAGTAGATGCGATCCCGGAGTGCGTCCTTCCTTGCGTTCTTAATGTTTCGTCAGTGGGTGGCAGTTACGGCTCTGAAGGAGGTGAGGTCTTTGCTGGTTTGGCTGTTCCTCCCTCTTTTCTTTATGCGTCTGCGGGTGTGTTTTGATTCTTGGAGTTCGGTGGTAAACCAGCTGGTTTTCTTAGGGACATGTTTGGCCGTTGTCAGCCAGAGGGGGGGTTAGCATGTCAGCGCATTCAGTGATCCATGCATTCAGATTGCGTGCTGTTGTGTTGGCATCATCAGAGGGAGAAAGGAGGGATTTGGCGAGAATTGAGGTGAGTTGTTCATTGGTGATTTTGTTCCATTTCCTGTGCGGTCCAGTAGGTGTGGGTGCGGTGACTGTGAAATGTATTCAACGGTGGTGGGTCCAGTCTGGGGTGGAGATGGTCTCGATGGTGATACGGTTGATTGAGGTGAAGAAGCGGTCCAGTGTGTGTCCTGCAATGTGTGTGGGTGCGGAGACCAGCTGTTTGAGGATGAGGGTGGTGAAGTTTTCTACTAGGGCAGTGGTCTTTGGGTCAGCGCAGCTCTCGAGGTAGAAATTCAGGTCACCGAGGAGGAGGTAGTCATCTGACGCCAGGGCCTGGGGGGTAGCAATGTCTTTAATGTCATCTATGAAGGCTGGGCGGGGGCCGGGTAGTCTGTACACCAGGGTGCAATGGATGGAGGAGTTATGGTTGGAGTGGACCAGGAAGTGAAGGTGTTCCATGGTGAACATTGTTCTTCTGGGATGGCCTTGACACGTAGTGAGGACTTGTGTATAATGGCAAGTCCTCCGCCCAGGCCGAAGAGCCAGTTCTTCCTCAGGATGCTGTATCGGTCGGGAATGGCGATGTCTGGTATCGGTCTCGGTAAGGAAGCCGATGTCCTGTTGGGAGTTGTAGATCAAATCCCAGAGTTTGGGGGCATGTTTGTGGAGGGAGCGGATGTTCAGGAGGAGGCAGTTGATGGGGGCTGTGGGTATCTCTGTGTGTGGAGAGTACCTTGGGCTTGTTCAGGCTGGCATTGAAGTTGAAGTTCCTGAAAGGTCTGTGGGTGTCCTTGGGGGAGATGGTGCAGCAGTTGCTGAGTTGTCTGGTGTTAAGGCAGTGGAGGGCTTCAGCGTTGTAACGAAGGCTGGCCAGGGGGTGGCTTAACAGAGATCCAGTGTTCCTGGCACAGGGCACGGGCCGAGCGTGGATGGGTGCAGACGGAGTTACCCCAGGTGGAGGGTAATGGCCCTTCCCCCATCCTACCTTATATCTCAGCTGGTTCTTTCTCTCTTTTTTACTCCTAAAGATTTTATGGAGATTACAGAGGTCTGAGAAAACCCCTTTTACCGGCGCCTGTCCGTTTTGGTGCCTGTGTGATAAAACAATAATAATAAAATAAAAAAAGGGGAAGCAATGGAAGGATTAGAGTGGTATTGGAGGAACAAACATTAAAGAGCAGTGCTTCAGATCTTTTTTTAGGCCATTCTTACTGGTGTTTTTTCATCTCTTTTGTTGCTGTCCTTCAGGAAGCACCTTTGTTGACACCCTTTGTTAAACGGCTTGCACTATATAGAGTGGGGTTTTGGTGTTTCAGACTTGTGCTTGTTGCCCGTGAGTTCTCACAGCCATGAGGAAATATTCATACAAGACTCTTCATGTCTAGGTGCCATTAACTGATGAGAAGTACCTCCATAGGCAGGCTTCCATATAAAGTAAAGCAAAGTCTATTCAGAAATGGAACTGCAAAAAATAGTAAAATCCTGGTCTGACCTTTAGCACTCTCATGGGATCACTTCTTCACCAGTCCCCATTTCATCTCCACCTGGAATGTCCAGGGTTTCGGTCTACTCCTCTTCATCTGTCTTTTCCTGCGCTTCTCCAGATTCTGATTAAGACAATGTGGGATTTACGGCAGGCTCCCCTACCCAAGTGGAAAACATATTCAGAGGAAGGGTATTAAACCAAGTATTAATTATTTGCCCTCTAACCTTTTATATACCCACGAAGGAGGAAAACCCTGGTACTAGCAGTGACTAGTTCAGGCAGTTTCAGAGACTGCTCTTACCCAGAGTCTTTATCATTCCTGAAGTCCTAAACTTGTTGTAAAGAGAGTGGAGAAATCCTGAAAGAGTGTTGGTACCGCGTATCATTGGCAGACTCTACCCTTTAGATAAAAGAAGACACAAATCTTTTGCAAGCTTTAACCATTAACCCTCATCTAGCAAGCCTTATTGGGAAGCCCTTCCTCCTTTTGGAGGAGGTATCCTTGCCTGATTCCATTGACTAGAAGGTAGAGGGGGCTCTGAAACAATCTAATGCAGGTTTAAGTCTGGCTCTTTGTTCAGAGATTTATGCTGTCCACACTTCTCAGCTGTTGGTAAAGAATTTCCAGGCACTCTACTCTAGCATCCAGCAGGGAGAAGACTTCTCACAATGATGGGAAGGATTGTGGTCCATGCAAGATATTTATCTGACTATCGATGTATGATAGTTTAAGAGCCTCAGCTCTGTGGAAGAGGTAATTGCTGGACATCAATTATATTTGCATATTTGGAAAGCTCATGCTGCTCAAACGGGGTGTTTGCTTATTATGCCATAAAATGGAAGTTGTTTGTTTGGAGGAGAATTGGAGAGAGTACTTAGTAAATCATTTAAATCCAAAATTGCACTCAACCTTTTAGTAATAAACAGAAGTCTTGGGGATGAGAACCGGAGATATGAAGGGTACAGAAGAAAAAAGACCAATTTTAATCAGAGCAGTTCAAGGATCCAGCCTTGAGGTGCCTACTCTGCTTCTCCTCGGGTGACAGTTAGGAAGCAGGGAAGGAGAGGGGTAGGGCTCCTGAGAAGTCCAGAGAGGTGGAGATTCTGTCAGTGGCTGACCTCTTCATTTTCACCCAATCTGGAGAGACTATTTATCAAACAGCTGGGTTCTTTGTATTATTTCTTGGAGTTACTCCATTGAAGTATTGTCCCAGTTTCCGGATCCACATGTTATAACCACACCATGGCCATTGGATCCAGAGGTGAGAGTTCCCCTGTAGGAGAGCATTGCAATCTTAGTAGCGTAGAAGACCATAATTCACATGCTCCTGTAGGAGCAGGGGAGGGGATTTTAATTGTGTGTCTTCCTTGTGAAGAAACCTTCAGGAGATTAATGGATGATTTTCAGTCTCAGATTTCTCAGTTCTTTAATTCCCAAGGTACGCTTCAAAATGAAAAGCCTGCAGCGGGTAATTCCTTTTATCAGAGTAGGAGATTTCTAACCAAGAATGGGTCTTCAGGCTGCATACCTGCATATTCTGATCATTCTTTCACAATAAAAATATCTCCGATTTGCGATCAACAGCGAACAATTGACACTTTCAGGCCCTTTCTTTTAGGCCCCAAAACCACTCTCATAGTGTTCACCAAGGGTTCAGCACCAGTCCTAGATTGTTGCATTCTTAAGTAACAGCTGTTCAGCCTCACTTCATTATTTATTGATACAGCCCTTCATGATTTAACAAGCCCTGAAGGACACTCAGATGACTATCAAGACTCTGCAGAAGTTCATTTTCCTGATGACTTGAACCACATCTCACCTTGTTCTATGCAAGAAGCTGGAGTTTATAGGTATGATGTGTCAAACCACAACGGGGTGTTTCTTCTTAATAGACATCAGGAAGAAAAGGCTCCTATTTAACCTAGCAGAATTGCTAGCCAGATTGGAGAATCCAGCACAACAGTGGCAATGTGTGCAATGAGACATAGTAAACTGTATTCTCCTTCCACTCTACCACATGAGAAATTGGCAAGTTGTTTGTGTTTTCTCTCTAGTTCTTACTTTCTTTTTCCTGCAACGCCGAGTAATGGTCCATATCTAGTCTGCATCTGAGGGATTTGGATCAGCTTATTCTGGATCATTGGACACTGCACTCAGACAGTCACAAGTGGATGATTCCAGAGACACGTAGAATTCAAGACTTTTCCTGGTGGATGGTTTCGTCATTGTTTTCCTGCCCAGCACCTGTAATTGTAAGTACAGATGCGAGTCAGATAGGTTTGGGAGCTGTCCTGAAGGATCTTTCAGCTCAGGGTCAGTGTGATATATTGAAAAACAGGAGACAGTTCCAACAGGAAGGAGTTGATTGCAGTCTGGAAGGCTCTTCAAGCTTTCTCACACATCCTCTTGGGCTGGGCTGAACTCATCAGAACAGACAACAGGGTATTCATTTTTTTACCCAAGCCATCAATTTGGGGCAGGTTCTCTGTCCCTCAATCTGTTAGCTCAACAGATTTGCTCATGGAGCGAGTGCAGTCTATTACAGCAAGAGCTATTCATATCAGTGGAAACCTCAATTGCCAGGTAGAATACCTATTTTCCCTTTTTTCAGCACCTTGTGTTCAGCCCGATATCTGTTCACAAAAAATGCCACAGGTGGTGGATACCTCAGTTGGGTCTATTCGCAGGTCAATCCTAGAGATGTTTTAAGGCATGGGCAAAGTGGGCAAATGCCCCACCTTCCAAGAGCCCACTGAAAAAGTGGACTTTCTGTCTGTGACCTCTGCTCATTCTATTTCTCTATCTAAACCCCTCTCTCTCTCTCTCTCTCTCTCTACCCCTACTAATGACTGTCATCTTCTCCTCAGTTTCATTTTATTCATGTTTGGGGTCCCAGGCAAAATTTCAACAGTTTTTGTGACTCCAAATATGAAATTGTACCCGTTTATTAGTAGGAAATGGCAATATAACTTCTAAAGTTTTTCCTTACAGGGGAATCCAAAATGTGTCTTGCCCAGGGCCCCCAGAATCCTTTTAAAAACACTGGTAGTTCCAGTACTCAGATCCTGAGTTGTTTTTTCAAGTACAGACATCCCCATCCAGTGGGAGTGAATGCCCTATCCAGCCTAAAACCAGTAGGTCTGCTCTATGCTTTCTGCTAATTCCCTCAATCCCCAGAGTACTTGCAAGTTTTGGGTTGGGTTGTGCTCATAAGAACAGTCAGCAGGGCAGCCATGTCTTAGCTGAACCATCAATTTTGGGAAATTCTCTCTCCCTCAATCTGTTAACTCGACAGATCTGCTCATGGGGTGAGTCCAGTCTATTACAGCTAACAGCCATTCATATCAGTATAAGAAACCTCAATCATCAGGTGGATTACCAGAGCATCATTTTTCCACCTTTTCAGGACTTCGGGTTCAGCCCGCTAATTGTTCATAAAATATGCTGCAGGTGGTGGATGCCTCAGTTCGATCTATTCGCAAGTCAATCCCATAGACATTTTGAGGCAAGGGCAAAGTGGGCAATTGCCCTACTTTCCATGGGACCCCCTGAGAAAAAGAATGTTCTTTCTATGTGACCTTTGCCCATTGTATTTCTCTATCTAAACCCCTCTCCTCTAATACCTGCCTCTACTTATGACCGTCTCCCTCTCACCAGTGTCATTTTGAAAAATATTGGGGTCTCAGGCAAAATGTTAACTGTTTTGTGTGACTCTGATTATGAAAATGTACCATTTTATTAATAGAAATAGCATTAAAATGTCAAGTTTTTATTTACAGGGTCACCCAAAATGTATCTTGCCCAGGGACCCCAACAATACCTAAAAAAACTCTAGTCATTCCAATACTCAGATCCTGTGTTTTCTCTCCAGGTACTGACATTCCCACTTAGTGGGAGTGAATGCCCTATCCATTCCAAGGCCAGTAAGTCTGCTCTATGCTTTCCATCAATTCCCTCAATCTTGCAAGGTTGCAAAGGAAAAAGGCCAAAACTGTATAAGTAGTTCCTCACTGGATAAGGAGATCTTGGTTTTCATTACTCTGTCAGCTAGTGACGGATCAGACATAGGTTCTTCCTGTATATCCTCCTCCTCTAAGTCATCCTGCTCTGTCAGTGGAGACTCTCTCACGTACACATCTATCAGTTTGAAGGTTGAAAGGGAGGGTTTTGCTTTGGAGTTTCTTCTACCCATTCTGTAGTTTCTTGCTTTGTGGTATGAGGGTTGTAGATAAATTGTGTTCACTTTGCTTGTGCTGATGTTCCATATAGGTCATATCTGATCTAGAGTAGGGTGCAAATACCCCAAAACTTGTTTACCAAGGTTATTGAATCTTCATTGGTGCATTGGATCATTTAATCATCCTTTTCTGTGTGTTGGTTACTAGTTTTGGTGTTAGAAAAATGTTAAAACAGTTGGGAGGTGAGAAACTCATACTTGGCTAAAATATGATAGCCTCAAGAACAACATAACAGTGACTTATCCTCTGGGGACTGAATTCAATCTAGCAATATACTCTCTTTAGACTCATGACTCATATTGAAACAGACTTTAGAGAAAAGGCATGGCAGAACCATGATTCCTCAGTTACTGAAACAAAACCCAGGGCCTACAACAGCACTCTTAATCAAGGATAGACAGCCTATGTTGCAGATTTACAGTTTTCAAGGTAAAAATTAGAATATACACACTGCCCCAATTGAAATTATAGATGGTTTAATGTGATATTGTGATAATGTGATATTATGATAAACGATGTACTGACCAGGTCAGTGGGAGCAAGCCCACTGACCTGGTCAGTGAACTGCTCTGCCACCTCGTAGCTCCACCAGCAAGTGAAGCACTTCTGTCCCTGAACTCTGACCTCTGTCAGAAGTTTGAGGCCCTCCTCCACCCACAGGCTTCTGCCTGCGTCTCATCCCTGGTGTCTAGTGGGAGAGCTCTGCTCTTCTACTAGGCTGCCCTCTGCCTCTTTTCTCTTTTTTCCCTCTTTTCATTCCTTGTGTGCTGTTCCTTTGGTGTCTTTCGCTTTCTGAGCTCTTTCCCTCTCTTCCTCGTTTTTTTCCCCTCACTCCGCGCTCTCTCTCATCACTCTCGCTTCCCCCCTCTCTCACTCCCCACCACTGCTGTCCCTGCGGCCCTGCCCTCCTCCTCTCTCTCGGGCTGTATCCAGGCCACTGCTGCCGCGCAGCCCCACCCCCTTTTTTCGCACCTTTTCCCGCTCCTGCCTTCCAGCTGTCCTCTCTTCCACCACTCCCTACTTAATGGCGGCCGCTGCGCGGTAGGACGAGCAAGCCCATTGATCTGGTCAGTGAACTGCTCTGCCATCTCGTAGCTCCACTGGCAAGTGAAGCCCTTCTGTCCCTGAACTCTGACCTCTGTCAGGAGTTCGAGGCCCTCCTCCACCCACAGGCTTCTTGCCCCAGCTGTCCTCTCCTCCCAGCCTCCCCACTTAATGGCAGCCACTCGCAGCGGGCGTGCCTAAGGCAACCCTGTCTGCGCCTGTTCAGGACCCGAATGCAACCCGAACGTGACCAGCGCCAGGACCCCTAGTCCTGCCACCCGCAACCTCTACACATCAGCAAAATTCATCGAACTCAACCAAGGACACAACAACAACTGCTAGCAAGCATCTCCAGCCAACACACACGGTCCCTTCAGCTGCCTCTGCTGCCGCCATACCTGTGCCCCCACCAAGACATGGGACCCAGCTCAACCCACCCACAACAACTCCCCGAACCTGAAACCGGAACCCCTGAAGTGCATCCTCCGCAACGTTCACTTCCTCCATAAACACAGCACTGAAATCTGGGACCTCCTTGAGAGCACCACCCGGATGTTGTATTCCTCACCGAGACCTGGACCAACACCATCTCAGACTCGGACATCGCCATCACCATCCCCCAGGGATACAAGATTACCCGGAAAGACCACCCCATCTGTCCTGGGTGGGCGAAATTGCCATTGCCCACCAGTCCAACCTCTGCCTGAACACACACTTCGAGGACTCCAAAGAATCCGCAAACCTGATGTAACACCTCCACTTCAAGCTACACACCAGCCCGACATCCACCATCAGGGGAACCATCATCTACCTTCCCCCCCAGACCTCGCACACCATTCACTGACTCCATCACAGACTGCATCTCCGCACATGCCATCACAGCCATCAACTACACCTTGCTGGGAGACCTCAACTTCCATCTCGAGAAACTACAAGACCCCAACACCGCATCCCTCCTAGACAACCTCCACAATATAGGACTCCAACAGATCGTGACACAGGCAACACACTCTCAATCCCATCTTCACTACAGGAACCTCCGCTACCTTCAGCCACACCACGGAACGCCTATGGACAGATCACCGCTTCACCTATAACACACCCACCATCTCCAGACCCCAACTCCAACCTTTGCATAGAAACTGGACAAAAATAACCGACGATCAGCTCACCGCTGCCCTCGCCACCACCGCCCCTACCACCCCCACCGTCGCACATAACGACGACCCAAACACTGTAGCACGCACCTTCTACTAATGGATAACCGACTGCACCTACCTATAGCCACCTCAAAAAGAACAACAACACCCACGCAAAGAGAGCCAGCTGGTTCACCCCCGAACTCGGAGAATTGAGACGCACCTGTGGTCGCCTCAAGACAATCTGGAGAAACACCAAATCCCCAGAAGCCAACAGCAACTTCAGAGCCACGACCACACACCACCAACTCAGAAACACAAGAAAGAAGGCTATACAAGACCGAATCTCCTCACAAGCACACAACAGCAAGAAACTCTTCCGCATCATCAAGGAGTTCACCCAACCCAACAGTAAAACAACGCACATCCCACCCTCACAGGACCTTGGCAACAGACTCAACACCTACTTCCAACACAAAATCAAGACCATCTACAACAGTTTCAACAAGGACAACCTACGCGCGGAACCCCTTCTACCAAACCACAACACCAACAAACCAACAATCTCCACCTGGACACCCCTCTCCACCGGAGATACACTGAAAACAATGAAGTCCATACACTTTGGGGCCCCCACGGACCCATACCCCCATCGCATCTTCAACAGAGCTGCAGACACCATCGCCCCCCAAGCTCTGCCTCATCATCAACCACTCACTAGCTGCAGCCACCTTCCCCGATGACTGGAAACACGCCAAGATCAACCCCCTCCTCAAGAAACCCTCAAAAACCACAGGCCCATCTACCTACTTCCAGTTCCTGCGAAAGTCATTTATGGAAGACCACAATATCCTCAACATCTCCTAATCTGGATTCAGGTCAAACCACAGCACAAAAACAGCCCTCCTGGCCTCAACAGACGACATCCGTTCCTAACTGGACAAGGGAGAGACGGCGGCACTCATATTACTAGACCTCTCTGCGGCTTTCAACACAGTCTTCCATCACACCCTGATAAGAAGAATCCAAAAAGCCGGCATCAGAGACAAGGCCCTCAAGTGGATCCAATCCTTCCTCTCCGGCAGAACACAACGAGTATGACTCACCCCCTTCCTCGCAGACCCCACACCCACCACCTGCGGAGTGCCCCAGGGATCCTCCCTCAGCCCCATGCTGTTCAACGTCTACATGACCCCACTAGCCACCCTCATCAGAAGCTAGGGAATAAACATAATCTCCTATGCCAACGACACTCAACTCATCCTCTCCCTCTCCAATCAACCCGTCAAGGCCAGACACAACTTCCACGAAGGCATGAAAGCAGTTGCAAACTGGATGAGAAGTAGCTGCCTTCAACTCAACACAAACAAGACAGAAGTGCTCATCATGGGCCCTCAACCCAACGCATGGAGCGACTCCTGGTGGACACCTACCCTCAGAAACCCACCTACCATCGCCAACCAAGCCCACAACCTCAGAATCATCTTGGACCCCAACCTCAGCATGAACCATCAAATCAACTCAGTCACCTCCACCTGCTTCAACACCCTCCGCCTCCTACGCAAGACCTTCAAATGGATCCCCCTAGAACGAAGAAAGACCGTCATACACATCCTCATCACCAGCTGACTAGACTGCGCAACGCACTCTATGCCAGAATCAATAAAAACTCACCCGCAAATTGCAAAACATCCAGAATGCCACCGACAGACTGGTCCTTGACCTACCGCGACACTGCCACATCTCGCAACACCTATGTACACTGCATTGGCTTCCCATAGAGAAAAGAATCACTTTCAAGACCCTCACCCACGCACACAAAGCCCTCCACAACACCGGACCAGCCTTCCACATACCTGAAAGGGCCCTACGCTCAGCCCAGCTCTCACTCGCAGAAGTACCCCGCATCAGGAAAACCAGAACAGAAGGACGCTCCTTCTCATACCTTGCAGCCACCACCTGGAACGCTCTACCCATCACATCAGACAAACCACCTCCCTCACCAGCTTCACGAAGGAACTGAAGACATGGCTTTTTTAAACCACCTCACTGATATATGCTACACTCCCCCGCGCCTTGAGGCTCTAGCGGGTGAGTAGCTGCGCTTTACAAGCACTGATTGATTGATTGATTGATTGATTTGAGAGCAGGGCAATGTAAGAAATGTTCTCGTCTTTTAGGCAATTTTTAAAGCCTACCATGGACGAAGAAGCACAGACAGGTCTGATTTGAGAGGCAAATCTGGAGAAGCTTGTTAAAGCAACGCGTACCACAATAATCAATAAGGCTGCAGAGAATGCTGTAAATCTGGCTATCTTATATTGTGAATTTGTAGACCTGAACTCACCTGTTCTTTTATATTCAGAATGTGATTAATCAGACTACAATGTCACCATTATGTTTTCGAGTTACCATCTTCTGTGAAAAGAATAAGGAACCTAAGTTCTCTTCTTCGTATAAGCTAATATCTTTATTAAATGGAGATGGTAAGAGTTATGCCAAATTTCAGGCTAATCATTTGAACATCTTGAGACCTTCTGTAGGTCAAAGGGACCAACATGATTTTCTGGCAGGGAGTACAACTGCAGACCATACCAGTCTTATTGTTACTCAACTTGGTATGGCTTCCATTTACAAAACCTCCTGAGGAGCAATTTTTATTCATGTGAAAAGGCATTTGGCAAAGTCTTCTGTAATTTTTAGTGGAAGATCTTGGAAAGATATAGGCCCTCATTACAACCCTGGTGGTCAGTGATAAAGCAGCGGTAATACCGCAAACAGGCCGGCAGTAAAAAATTTAATTATGACCACGGCGGAAACCGCTCAGACAAACAGCCACTTTAACACTCCGACCGCCACGGTGGTAGCAACAGATTATATATTTTGCTTTTGTTATTTCATGTATGTTATCATTTATTTATTATCTTCTATGGGTATCTGTTACTTTGTAGCCCTGAAGAAGCCCATGATGTAGGGCGAAACGCATTGGCTGCTCATCTTTATGAACTTATTGGTGCAACAAACTTTTCGTACTAATTAAAGTCCTGTTGAAGAAACCAAGGAAGATCACACATTATTATTATTATTTCTTGATTGGACTTTTTGCACTTATTGGATTTTATTTTATTAATTGGAGTGGTGCACCCCCTCATTGTGTTTGATTATTGGGGTTTCTCTTTACCCCTTAGGCTCCTTTGTGCAGCAAGGGCCTTGGCGGAGTTGCACACCGCATTAGCCTAAACTAGGTATTATCTTATATACTGAGAGTTACTGGATACTAATAGGGATTGGTGCGTTTCCTTTGGGCTTGCTGCATTTTCCTTACTTTGTAAACAAGCACTACGGCGGTAACCGCCAACAGCCAGGCTGAAGACAATGTACTGCCCACTGTATTAAGACCGGCCTATCAGCCACCTTTTCCGGGGCGGTACCAACGACATTAAAAGCACGGCGGAAACAGAACACAGAAGTCAAAGGATTCACCTCTATATACTCAGGGAACACCCATGACGCCATGGAGCCTGAGCTGCACATTTTCCCCATGCTCGTCAACCTCTTCCTGCATTACCAGCAGCAACGCCGGCGAAGACGACCACAGTGAGTACTGCCGCCTAGCACACAAGGGAGGGGGGAAGAAAAAGAGAGTGATACACACACGCAACACGCAACCCCCTACCCCCAACACCATACACACAAACAGATGCAGTAACATTACATCTACATCCCGTACCCCTCAGGAATAATGCAAGGACAAAAAGATAGGAAGAAAGTGAGTGTAATACAATAAAATAACATGAATAAGTGCATGAAAATACAAACGTATATACCTATTTACAAATGGAAGGACACTGCCCAGTCCTCAGTGTCTGTGGGCCACAGGGGCACAACACATAGGCCAAGGCCCCACCTCACTCCTGCAACAACATGGAGAGAACACTGCTGGGGCATCAGGTCGAAAACACACAGGCACCTCAGGGGGACGGGGAATGGGGTGGCACCTCAGCCGGAAGATGGTACAACGCCACTGGTCCTTGAGGGGGCTACATGCCCTGTACGATGTCCTGGGGAGTGCAAGGCCACAGTCTCTCAAGTGGGTGGTTTGCCCACTGCTTGGTCCTGGGGCGTGCAAGGCCACAGTCTCTCAAGTGGGTGGTTTGCCAACTGCTTGGTCCTGGGAAGTGCAAGGCCACAGTCTCTCTAGTGGATGGCTTCTCCACTGGTGCTGGAGGGGGGCCTTGTGCCCAGTGTGCTTTATCCTGGGAAGGATGGGGTGAGAGGATGGCTTCTTCCACTGGTTCTGGAGGGGGCATTGTGCCCAGTGTGCTTCATCCTGGGAAGGATGGGGTGAGTGGATGGCTTTTTCCAATGGTTCTGGAGGGGGCATTGTGCCCAGTGTGCTTCATCCTGGGGAGGATGGAGTGAGTGGATGGCTTCTTCCACTGCTTCTGGAGGGGGGCTTGTGCCCAGTATGCTTCATCCTGGGAAGGATGGGGTGAGTGGATGGCTTCTTCCACTGGTTCTGCAGGGGGCATGGTGCCCAGTGTGCTGCATCCTGGGAAGGATGGGGTGAGTGGATGGCTTCTCCACTGGTTCTGGAGGGGGTGTTGTGCCCAGTGTGCTTCATCCTGGGAAGGATGGAGTGAGTGGATGGCTTCTTCCACTGGTTCTGGAGGGGGCATTGTGTCCTGTGATGCAGATCTTAGGGAGTGCAAGGTCACAGTCTCTCACCTGGGTGTCACAACTGCAGGATTTGCAGGGTTGAGGATACACTACAGCCCATGAAGGCAGGACTACACACTGCCTGCCGGCGGTAATGGCCTCGGATGTTTTCCCACTGGGGCTGCTGCTGCTGGCAGTGGCGGCACTGGTGTTGGGGTGGTGGTGGTGGTGGGGGGAGGCTCCAGCCCATTCCCTGCAGTCTTGGACGGCTGCCCACTGGGGCTGCTGGTGTCGGTGCAGGTGTTGGTGCAGGTGGCGGTGCTGGTGCTGGCAGTGGTGGGGGGCAGCTCAAGCCCTTCCCCTGCAGCCTCAGACGGCTGCCCACTGGGGCTGCTACTGCTGGCAGTGGTGCTGGTGGCGGTGCTGCTGGCGATGCTGCTGGCATTGCTGGCAGTGGTGCTGGTGTCGGGGCCGGCAGTGGTGGGGGGGAGGCTACAACCCTTCCCCTGCAGCCTTGGACGGCTGCCCACTGGGGCTGCAGCTGCTGGTGGCGGTGCAGGTGGCGGTGCAGGTGGCGGTGCTGCTGGAGGTGCTGGCAATGGTGCTGGTGTCGGGGCTGGCAGTGGGGGGGAGGCTCCAGCCCTTCCCCTGAAGCCTCGGATGGCTGAACCACCATGGTTAGTTGTGGGGGCTCCAAATGAGTCACAGCACCAGGCCTCCTGTCCTTCCTGCCTGCTGTTTCTGGCCCCTTGCCCTTCCCTTTTGCAGCTGGTGGTCCCTCCTTGCTCTTCACTTTGGCAGCTGGTGGTGCCTCCTTGCCCTTCCCTTTGGCAGATGGTGGTGCCTCCTTGCCCTTCCCTTTCTCAGCTGGTGGTGCCTCCTTGCCCTTCCTTGATGCATCTGGTGCATGCACTCTCCCAGTACTGCTGGCTGGTTACCGGGATCCTCTCCCACCTGCAGCAGCTGTGGACACTACTGTGGCCGTAGACTGGGTGGCTGAGGTGCTCGCCTGGGTTCTGACCACCCTGGCCTGATGTGAAGGACGGGGGAGGGGTAGGGAAGAGGTCGATGGTGGAGAGAAAACGCTTCTTAGGGACATTGGGGTGGGAAGAGAGTGAAGGTTTGGGAGTGGGTGAAGAGGAAGTGGTTGTAGGAGGTGTCTGTCTGCTGTGTTTGGGTGCATGGGCTGGATGCTGTTGTGAGGTGGATGGCTGTTGGGTGTCTGAGTGCTTGCGTTTGTTTACTTTGGGGGAGGGGGCACAGACACAGTGGGAGAGGACACAGAGGATGTGTGCATGGATGTGGGGGTGGTGACTGCCAGTGAGGGACGTGTAGTGATAGGCGTGCTGGTGGATGAGGATGTAGTGCATGCAGGTGTGAGTGCAGACTCTACTGGGAGGGAGGTGGACGACGAGGAGAAGGGGGACACAGTGGAGGCAGGGGATGTTGGTATGTCTGCTTCTGGATGGTGTTTGTGTGAGTGCCTGTGGAATGATGTGTGGTGCTTGTGTTTGTCTGAACCACTCCTGTGTGTTGTCCTGGGTGAAAGGTGGTCTGCCTGTGTGCTTGGGATAGGTTGGGGTTGAGGGGAACAGGACTGGGTAGAGGAAGTTGGAGGGGGGAGGCTAGAAACAGGGACAATGGCTGCCATCAGAGAGGAGGCCAGAGCCCGGATTGATCTCTGTTGGGCTGCCATGCCAGAGTGAATGCCCTCCAGGAATGCATTTGTTTGTTGCAAATGGCCTGCCAGCCCCTGGATGGCATTCACAATGGTTAACTGCCCAACAGATATGGATCTCAGGAGGTCAATAGCCTCCTAACTGAGGGCAGCAGGGCTAACTGGGGCAGGGCCTGAGGTGCCTGGGGTGAAGGATATGCCCAACCTCCTGGGTGAGCGGGCACAGGAAACTCACTGAGGGGCTGCTGGGAGGGCAGTGCTGGTATGGGGGGTGGCGGTTGTACCTGTAGTTAGGGTTGCCACAGAGGTGTCCCCCACCACCAGGAAGCTTCCATCGGAGGAGGTATCACTGTCCGAAATGTCCCCTCCTGTCTCTGCCGTGGTGCTCCCCTCGTCCTCTGTCCCACTGGTGCCCTCACTGTTGCCGGTGCCTCTGCTCCTCCACTAGATGATGCTAATGCACAGAAGGACAGGGTGACAAAACAAAAAGGTGGGGAAGAGACAAAGGATATACTGGGTCAGAGGCTGCTCCAACACCACCGTTGGCGTACATGACACACACACACAGGGAACAGCCCTACGCATTGGGCAATGCACTACAAGTCACCAGCCCATGGACAGTAATACCTAACGCCACTAACAGCATACCAGAGACCCACAGACTCCTGCCCAGTAGTGGCTGCCTACTAGCTTGGTTGGAGGTGGTTCACATCATACCCTGCCCAACATGGGACCTACACTGTAATGTCCAGCCTGGCCTAGGAGCACTCACGGGCCCACATCCCCCACCCGGAGACCACCCCACCACGCGCAGGTAGTATATTTGTAAAGAGTACTCACCCTCTTGTGGCTGCTGTGATGCCCTCAAGCGCCCATCCAGCTCTGGATAGGCCACCGCCAGTATGGGGGCCATCAGGGCGGTCAGGGTTTGATGGGCACCCCTTACCTGTTGGGAGGCCATCCCCAGCTGGGCCACCTCTGTCTTCCTTGCCCAGCATCTCAGATCCTCCCACCATTTCTGACAGTGGGTGCTCCGCCTGCCACAGACCCCCAGGGTCCACACGTCCTTGGTGATAGCTCGCCATAGACCCTTTATCTGATGCGTGCTGACCTGCAGAAAAATACACATTAAAAAAAGGTATCAGTCAGACTGTCCGGCCTGTTACACTCATGTCCCAACATAGCCCTCCCATCCCCTTATGCACAGACATTGCCCACCATATATGCAGGACGCTGCTCAGGACCCTTCCATCAACCCCCCCTCCCACGAGGCCCTCACACACAGCACTCCATGCATTCATGCCCCATGCATTGTGCTCACAGTGTACTAACCTGTTGGTCTGGAGGCCCATACAGCATTCGGTACTGGGGTAGGACCCATCCACCAGTCTCTCCAAATCCCCAGCGGTGAAGGCAGGGGCCCTTTCCCCAATGACACGAGCCATGGTCGGTTCAGACACAAGTCACAGCAGCACTTGCAGTGCAGGTCCTTTCCTGTTGAAGGTCAGGTAACAAGTGGGTGAACAGATAGAAAATGGCAGTCACGTCCACGGCGGTGCGTACCGTCACCACCGGCGTACATCACCATTGGCCACTGTAACCCATGGGGCCCAATGGGATCCAATGAGGAGTTGCATGGCGGTTTTTGACCACCTACCGCAACGGCGCACAACGTCAGCGGAATGACCTCATTTCCACATGTCACTCCATACATGACAGATGGATGCCATTTCAGGGGGGAGGGCAGGCCATGGCACCTAACTGTGTCACAGTACACATATGCACCATTTAGGCCTATTCAACAATCTTGTGTTACAGTCACAACATGCAATGCAGTGTAGTGTTTTAAAATATGGGATACTGACCAGCTATTCACCGTTTGCCCCCTAGATTTCAACCGCTGCGGATGAATCAGAGATGGAGACATTCCCCTGTGTACAGACCCCTGCTGGACTTGGCAACAATGGAGGACAGGCAGATTATCCTCACCTATAGACTGGACAGGGCCACAATCACAGAGCTGTGTGCCCAATTGGATTCTGACCTGATATCTCCTATCCGTCAGCCCATCGGGATCCCCCCTCTTGTGAAAGTCTTATCTGTGCTCCATTTCCTGGCAAGTGGCTCCTACCAAGTGACAGTGGGCTTGGCAGCAGGAATGTCTCAGCCAAGTTCTCAATAGTAGTGATTAGAGTGTTGTCTGCCTTGATTAAACACATGCGCAGATACATCGTTTTCCCACAGGTGGAGGATTTGGCCACAGTAAAATCTGATTTCTATGCAATGGACATATCCCCAGTATTATTGGGGCTATTGATGGTACACATATTGCATGTGTATACCCCCAGAGAAATGAATAGGTGTTCAGAAATCGAAACAGCTTTCACTCCATAAATGTGCAGATAGTGTGCCTGGCGGACCAGTATATCTCCCATGTCGATGCAAAGTATCCTGGGTCTGTATATGATGCCTTTATCCTGAGGAATAGCAGCATCACATACGTGATGGCTCAACTCCAGAGGCACAGGGTGTGGCTAATAGGTGAGCCCAGGGTTCCCACCCAGTGGATGTTGGTGTATGAGTATGGTGCGGGCCCCAGGGATTAGTGTATGTCTAACAGTTGTCCCTCAATATTTTCAGGTGACTCTGGTTACCCCAACCTCTTATGGCTACTGACCCCTGTGAGGAATCCCAAGAGAAGGGCAGAAGAACGTTACAATGAGGCACATGGACGAACAAGAAGAATAATAGAAAGGACATTCGGCCTCCTGAAGGCCAGTTTTCGTTACGACCATCTAACGGTGGATCCCTGTACTACTCACCCAAGAAGGTGTGCCAGATCATCGTGGCATGCTGTATGTTGCACAACCTTGCCTTACATCACCAGGTGCCTTTTCTGCAGAAGGATGAGGCTGGAGGTGGGCGTATGGCAGCAGTGGACCGTGTGGGCAGTGAAGATGAGGAGGCACAGGATGAGGATGAAGACAGCAGAAGTGCTAACATAAGACAGTAATTCCAATGTCACACAGGTAAGACACTGTAATTACACTTTATATTGACAGTTTTGTATTTGACATTGTCACTGGCAGACCAATTTTCCAACTTCTATGGCCACTTACTGTATCCTTTGGCATCTCTATTTTCAGATATTTGTGTCCCACTATCGCTCCTGGTGTGTTGACTGCAGCCAACTACAGGTCATTCCTATGTATACAATACTGTACAGTTATATTGCAGTGTTTAAAGCTTGTTAAACTAATACATGGTTACATGATTTGACAGACTCCATACATGTATTTTTTTTGCAAATGGTCTTTATTTAAGTGCTAATGATTAGAGGGGGATGTGCAATAGGCTGGGTTGATGACAGGGGAAAGTCCAGGATAGAGTCCAGTCTATTTGTATCACAGGTGCATTATCCAAGGGGGGCATGGGAAGGGGAGCAATGGCAGTTCAAGGTGGACAGGGTGACTGAGTGGGACAGAAGGGTGACATTCAGGACAGTCTTATTTCCTGGCGGGGTCTTGGCAATGTTCTCTGGCTTCTGCTTGGATCGCAGGGACCATTTGCGGGGTGGTTCTCCTTCTGCAGAGGGTGGGGTGATGGTGGCCTGTTGTTCCTGTGGCCGGTCTCCTGTCTATTAGCGGCACCGGAGGTGGAAGGCTGTTCAACGGTTTGGCTAGTGTCAGGGGCCCGGTGGTGTGCCACTGCCTCCCTCATGGTGTTGGCAATGTCAGTCAGCACCCCTGCAATGGTGACCAGGGTGTTGTTTATGTCCTTCAAGTCCTCCCTGATCCCCAGGTACTGACTGTCCCTCCTGCACCCGGTGGGTCTCCTGCAGTTTGTCCAGTATCTGGCCCATCGTCTCTTGGGAATGGTGGTATGCTCCCAGGATGTTGCTAAGTGCCTCTTGGAGAGTCGGTTCCCTGGGCCTGTCCTCCCCCTGTTGCACA
This sequence comes from Pleurodeles waltl, assembly GCF_031143425.1. Lineage (NCBI taxonomy): Eukaryota > Metazoa > Chordata > Amphibia > Caudata > Salamandridae > Pleurodeles > Pleurodeles waltl. Next base: position 761,414,322 of record NC_090438.1, read on the forward strand.
GCAGTCCTCCCAGCTTCCCTGTTGTCCGGTGCCTCTGTCCCCTGAACCGTGCGCCCACCGCCACTGACCCCAGGTCCCTGATCGGCCTGTGTTTGTGGTGGCCTGGGGTTCCTGTAGTGGTGGACACACTGCTGAATGCCATGTCCTGGGGACAGAGGTATGAGCCAGCTGGGTGGGTACTGTGGTGGTGTTTCCTGAGGGGGGAGGCTTTGTAACGGTATGGGGCTGTGCCTGGGTAACCGACTGTCTGGAGATCCCTGATGGGCCTTGGTCATCAAGATCCAGGCGTCCAGAGCTCCTGTCATCACTAAGGGCCTCGTCTGGGGGTGGACTGGAAGTTGCTGGCACATCGTCTCCGGTGACGTTGGGTGGGGGACCTGTGGGGATGTATATGCAGTGTTAATGTTTCTGTGTGTGTCATCTTGTGCATGGGTGCGTTGCCCTGTATGGTTGTTATTGTCCTGGCAGCTTTGCCTTGTGTGAGTAGTGATTTTGTGGGCTAGGTGATCCTATCCAGTGTGCATGCAGTGGTGATAGGTGTCCATGCAGGTCTGTGTGTGGTGTCCATGCATTGGTGTTACATGGAGGGCTTGGTATTGGGATAAGTGGGTTGTGATGGTGGGGTATGGGAAGGTGGTGAAGTGATGGGAGTGAGGGTAGGGGTGGGGGTTTGTGATGGCATACAGGTAGGGGGGGTGATAGTAATAGAAATTTGACTTACCAGAGTTCAGTCCTCCTCCTACTCCTGCCAGGCCATTAAGATGCATGATCGCCAAACTTCCTCCTCCCATGTTATTAATTGTGGGGGAAGAGGTAAGGGTCCACCGCCAGTCCTCTGTACAGCTATTTGGTGTCTTGCTGCTGTGGAACGTAGCTTCCCCCGTAGGTCGTTCCACCTCTTCCTGATGTCATCCCTTGTTCTGGGGTGCTGTCCCACGGCATTAACCCTGTCCACGATTCTCCACCATAGCTCCATCTTCCTTGCAATGGACGTATGCTGCACCTGTGATCCGAATAGCTGTGGCTCTACGCGGATGATTTCCTCCACCATGACCCTTAGCTCCTCCTCAGAGAACATGGGGTGATGTTGTGTGCCATGGGTGTAGTGTGAGTGGTGTGGCTGAGGGTGTGTGGGATGCTGTGTTGGGGTGTGTGATGTGGGGTGTGTGGATGGTGTGTAGGTGATGGTGGTGTGTGTCTGTGGTCTTGTCTGTAGTTTTGCTATCTCTCTTGTGGCACTTGTTTGTAATGGTAAAGGGTTGTGGGTAATGTGGGTGGGTGTTTTATAGTGTTGTGGACGTGTGGGTGTGGTATGTGTTTGTATGTTAGGTGTGTGTAGTTTGAATTGACCAATGTGGTGTTGTTTTGTATGTGTGTGTGTATTTTGAGTGCAGCTGTATGTACCGCCAAAGGTTTAGCCCCATTGAATGTCCGTCGTGGTGATTCATGGGTCATAATGCTGTGGGCGTAGTTCTGTTGGCGTAACGGTGTGGGTTTTGGCACCGCCAGTTTATCACTGACCTCTGGACTGGCGGACTTGTGTGTGGCTCTACAGTGACGGATTGCTATGTGTGGGTCATAATATGGGTGGCGGTAATCCGCTGCAGCGGCGGTATGTTGGCGGTAGTCAGCATGCCAGTAAGTGGGATTTACCGCCAAGATCATAATGATGGCCATAATTTCCAATCACATTTTTTCCGACCAAGAAGACATTAGACACTCACCTGGTTGTGGCTCTTTGCCTCAATCAATCACTCTCAAAGACCTTCATCACTGGACATGGTGCACTCATTGCCGTCATCTTTTTTCACCACTTTTTGACTTGTGTAGATTGAATCCTTCTTATTCTGACTCCAGCAACACCACCCATTTTACAATTTGCAGAACTCAGTACAGAGTTTGGCCTAAACAAGTTATTTTATTTATTGTCAATTTGGATACAACGTTCATTGTGAAAAACATTAAAAGCAACATTAAACATCATTAACCCCTTCGTTGCGTGACCTTTTCCCCTACTGTGCCGAGCCTTTTTTGGGCTATTTGGGGAAGTTCGTGCTTAGGGCCTCATAAATTTTTGTCCACATAAGCTATCCCCACCAAATTCGTGTCCTTTTTTTCAACATCCTAGGGATTCTAGGGGTACCCAGAGTTTGTGGGTTTCCCTGGAGTAGACCAAGAAATTAGCCAAAACACAACAAAAATTTAATTCTTTTCAACAAAATGGGAAAAAAGGGCTGCAGAAGAAGGCTTGTGTTTTTTTCCCTGAAAATTGCATCAACAAAGGGTTTGCGGTGCTAAAATCACCATCTTCCCAGCTTTCAGGAACAGGCAGACTTGAATCAGAAAACCAAACTTTTCAACACACTTTTGGCATTTTACTGGGACATACCCCATTTTTACTATTTTTTTGTGCTTTGAGCCTTCTTGCAGTTAGTGACAGAAATGGGTGTGAAACCAATGCTGGATCTCAGACAGCTAAACATTTCTGAAAAGTAAACACAATTCTGAATTCAGCAAGGAGTAATTGGTGTAGATCCTACAAGGGTTTCCTACAGAAAATAACAGCTGAAATAAATAAATATTGAAATTGAGGTGAAAAAAAACAGCCATTTTTCTCCACATTTTACTCTGTAACTTTTTCCTGCAATGTCATATTTTCAAAAGCAATATACTGTTATGTCTGCTAGACTCATCTGGTTGCGGGGATATATAGGGCTTGTAGGTTCATCGAGAACTCTAGGTATCCAGCCAGACCCAATAAAGGAGCTGCACGTTGCAACGGGTTTTCATTGCATACCGGGCATACAGCAATTAATTTGGTGAAATATAAAAAATGACAAATAAGTATCAGGAAAACCTTTGTACTTCCAATTTGGTGAAATATAAAAAGTGAGAAATAAGTATCAAGAAAATCTTTGTACTTCCACGATGGGCACAAGTTAAGGTGTTGAGAAGCAGTGGTTAGTTGCACATCTCTGAATTCCAGAGTGCCCATACTAGCATGTGAATTACAGGACATTTCTCAAATAGAAGACTGTAGGTAGGTCTAGTGCCCGCAACAGGAAATGCCCCAAAACACAACGTGGATACATCTCATTTCCCAAAGAAAACAGAGCTGCTTTTTCCAAAGTGCCTAGCTGTGGATTTTGGCCTCTAGCTCAGCCGGCACCTCGGGAAACCTACCAAACCTCTCCATTTCTAAAAACTAGACACCTAGGGAAATCCAAGATGGAGTGACTTGTGGGGCTCTCACTAGGTTCTGTTACCCAGAATCCTTTGTAAACCTCAAAATCTAGGTAAACAAATTTTCTTCCACCTAGCGTCTCCCTACGTCTCCCGATAATGGTACCTCACTTGTGTGGGTAGGCCTAGCGCAACAGGATATGCCCCAGAACACAACGTGGACACATCACATTTTCCCAAAGAAAACAGAGCTGTTTTTTGCAAATTGCCTAGCTGTGGATTTTGGCCTGTAGCTCAGCTGGCACCTAGGGAAACCTACCAAACCTGCACATTTTTGAAAACTAGACACCTAGGGGAATCTGAGATGGGGTGACTTGTGGGGCTCTCCCCAGATTCTGTTACCCAGAATCCTTTGCAAACCTCATAATTTGGCCAAAAAACACTTTTTCGTCACATTTTGGTGACAGAAAGTTCTGGAATCTAAGAGGAGCCACAAATTTCCTTCCACCCTGCTTTACCCCAAGTCCCCTAATAAAAATGGTACTTCACTTTTGTGGGTAGGCCTACTGCCCGTGTAAGGAAATACCCCAAAACACTATCTGGACACATCAAAATTATCAAATACAAAACTACCTGTTTTTGCAGCTATCTAGGGAAACCTACCAAACCCAGACATTTCTGAAAACTAGACCAGGGAGGTGTGACTTGCGTGGATCCCCCAATGTTTTCTTACCCAGAATCCTCTGCAAACCTCAATTTTAGCTAAAAAAAATCTTATTTTTCCCACATTTCTGTGTGGGATCACCACACCTGGACAAATTTCCTACCACCCAACGTTCCGCTCAGTCTCCCGGTAAAAATGATACCTCACTTGTGTAGGTGGGCCAAATGCTTGTGACAGGGAAGAGCCAAAAACATGTCAAAAGTGAGGGGGAACCAAAGCGGAGCCAAAAGGGCAGTTTGAAAAAAAAAATATTTAGGCTGACAAGTGGGGCAGAATTGTTATTGGTATAGATAAGACAATGCTAAGTGGTAGGAATTTTGTGGATTCCTTCAGATTCCGGAAGGTTCCATCACAAAAATATGGGAAAAATGTGTGGTTTCCTGCAAAGTTGGAGCTTTGCAGTGCATTGTGGGTAAGAAAATGGTGCGGATGCATATGAAGCACACCATCCTGGAATCACCCAGATGTTTAGTTTTCAGATGTGTCTAGGTCTTGTGGATTTTTCTACATGGCAGCATCCCAAAGTCCATAAAGTGCAGCCCTCACCATACCAAGTGGGATGATTTTGAGAGTTAGCCAAGCTCTCATGGCCCAAAAGTAAAACCAAAACCCAAAATAATCAAAAGTCCTCTTGCTTGTTGTGCGAGAAGATGTTTTAGTGTGCGGGGGAGGACTGAAAGACTGTTACCCCCTTCAGTTCGGGTCGGAGCATTACCATGCCCATACTGGTTGGTAGCCACCACCCCACTTTTTTTTTTCTTTTTTAATTCCCTGGCATCTAGTAGGCTTTCTGCCTCCCCCCCCCGGGGTGTGGATCGGGGGTAATTGCCCCATTTGCCCACTGGTAGGCAGAACAACTTTGGCCCCATTTATTTGGGGTGGGGGTATGGCCATACCCCCACCCTCTTATTTTGAAAATAAAATCTTCCCTGGTCTCTGGTGGGCTTTCTGCCCGACCCTTGGGGAGTGATGGGGCTTCCAAAAATAGGCCCATCTACCCCCAAGGGGGGAAGATATGGCCAACAGTAATGTGCCCCCCTAAGAGGAGCAGAAATGGCATAAAATAAATCCCCCCCCCCCCGGGGAGTGACCCTTGCCTAAGCGGTCACTCCCTTTGCGTGAAATTGGCGCAAAAAAGAAATCCCATTGGGAATTTGCAGAGGTACTTTTGGCTTGCAGGGCTGGCTGCAGGGCATTTTCACTTTTTCTTCCAAGAAATTAGATAATGTGGTTTATTTTGTGTTTCAGTCAGAAGGTCTTCGGCTAGTGCACAATATAGAATCCACTTCTTCAATTAAGTTGTCAATTTCTTTGACCACAAGTAGCAGCATGTTTAGCTAACTTATTCTTGTTTTGTTTGGCTCTGGGATTGTCAGCAGCTTTTCTCAACACAACAAGAATCCCAGTAATAATCTTATATAGGGTCACCAAATCACGGTCAATCCTGGCTGGACTTAACTCAACAGCTAAGAGGCATTTCTAAAATAGGAACCTTGAGATACTTGTCATACACAAATAAAGTGAAAACGAGGCCTTCATGAAACTACTGAGTTCGAGCCAAGTGGGGTGGCTCAGCCTAGCCTCTTCTAGGAAAAGACTGACCCTGTCTTCACCTGGGTGTGTCCCACGGGGGTCCCTTGCTGTGGGGCAACTATCAGCATTACTAGCACAACGTGGGAGAGCTCAGCCGCCTGCCATCGCAGCTCCTAGTAGAAGGAAGGAATTCTGGTACAGTTACTCCCTGCAGCTGATGAGGTGAGTGGGTTGCAGTCTGAGATTCCCGCTTTGCGGGAGCGCAATAAGTGTTAAATAGCACAACTGGCAGGGCTCCACCTGCTGCCCTCAAGGATTCTAATGGAAGGAAGGAATCCTGGGGCAGTTAGTCCCTACAGCTGATGAGGTGAGGTCTTTGCAGTGTGAGTCTCCCCAGACACATACAGTATTATACCATGACTGCTGCAAGTGTCCCTCGTGCTGCTCTGATCTCAGTATCATAATTTGAGTGCCATACATTTTAACATCTGTTAATAACATTACTTAGAAAAGGCAAAAGTACAGCATTTAGGGCTATACAAAAATAAAACAAATATAATTATGATAATGATTATTATACCTATCAGTGCGTGCATCATTCAGTGGGCGACACACACACACCCTCCCTCGTGCGGGCCACGATCACTGGCCAATGCTAGGGAGGGGTTTCTAAAAGCCTCCAGTGCAAAGCACCAGAGGACTATTTTTATCCCATTGGGAGATGCGGAAGAGCTTCTGCGTCCCTCCCCGATCCCCTTCCTCCCAACTGTGACGTCCCCACCAGAGCAGCGGAGCAGACGAGGTAAGTGTCCTCTCCCCTCTCCGGTGGGGAAAAAGGCCCAAACGGCCTCCCAGGTGCCAGGGAGGCATTATTGGAAAGGGGAGATTCTCCCCTTTCCATCGATGCCTTCCTGGCACAGTTCCCTGTCCATGGATCGCAACACGGCTGCGATCCATGGCCAGGAAACGGCCCTAGGCCCCAGGGATCCTGTTTGGGGGAGTCGCTACCTGTGTAAGTGGGCCGCCCCACCCCTCCATTTTTTTTTTTTTTAAACACTGGTTTTCCCCTAGGGCTATCTCGTGCATTCACCCTACTTACCCCCCCAGGGAATACAGACCATATAGGAGCTTGTCCAGCCACTATTTCTCAAAGGTTTATGTGGACAGTTTATATATAGGAGTAGAGCTGTTCAGAGAGTTCTACAAAGCTGGCACTGTGTCCTATGGTACAGTTTGTTGTAACTGCAAAGGATTCCCACAGAAGCTTGTTTGCAAGAAGCTCCAGAATTCCCAGAGTACTGCGTTGCATTCCAATGAACTGTGCGCAGTCAAGTTCTCAGGTTGGCGTGATGCATACATGCTCATTACAATTTATGATGAGAGCACTTCACTGATCATGGTTTGGAGTCAGATGGCCGACGTCCACAAGACCACCTGTGTTCTTTTCCCACCTGATCCATAGGCCAACATACAATGCATATGTTGTTTATCATCAGACAACCACAGGAAAACTCATGACTTCCTTTGACTTCCGGTTGCCTGCAATTGAAAGTCTCATTGCTGTTACAGAAGCAGCAGCCTACACTTCATATATTCTGGAGGATGTGGCAAGGCTGCAGGAACGACACTTTGTTGATCGCATTCCTAAAACACACAAAAAAGATAGTCCATGTCATCGCTGTAAAGTGTGCATGAAGCATGGAAAGCGGCAGGAGAGTCGTTGTCACGGTCTCCAGTGGCCATCTCAGGCTAGGCCTCTCTGTCTCTACTTGCTTTACATTGTATAATGCTAAAGCAAAGTTCTGGGATATCGAATGAGGTGGAGCTGCCGTTGGGTAAACCTTTCAGTGGCTATGCATTTTTACCGAACGTCCATGGGCCACTGCCTCGTTAGGCAAGCAGCCACCAAATTTTATTTCATCTGCTTCAGGAAATCAGGGATTTCCATATGACCTGCTCGACATCTTTATCCAGCGTCAAGATGTGGTAGGTGTCATGTTTGATTAACATGCATTATAGTACCCACACTGTACATACTAGTGGACAGAACATATGCCACATTGTCAGGGAGTACCCTGTGTAGCAAAATGTTCAAGGTGTGTCTGAATTTTGAAGTGCTTGTTAAGGAACTTATGTATGTCACACAAGGACCACCATGATTGCCAATGAGAACCAGAGTAAGTGTAATAATCAAACAAAATGTCCTGTGGGACATATTCATCAACATTTCTACTTGTTTGAAAATGTTAAAACTCAATTTGTAGTTTCACTTTCAAAGCAAAAGTAGAAGGGTTGATGAATGAGTTCCACTGGATATTTGTTTGACTTTTTACTTTAGAGACCTTTCGTAGTATTCACCATTACGTCCGCCTTAGTGTCAACAGTAGATATGCTCAGGCAGTTTGAGGTATTGGCCTCACAAGGCCTACTTACATACCCCCAACTTGCATCCACAAACTGGAACGAGTTGAACCGCAGTAAGTGCACTGATGGGGCATGAAAGACATGTTTTCTTGAGCTTCAAGTAGCTAATGCCGGAAGGCATTAGTATAGGTTCACTTGGTAATTATACAGGATGATACCTATGGGTCAGTGTTTGACCTGCTTGCCATTTTCATCCTCTATCAGAACTTGGTAGATGTTCAATTTGCTGTATGATAAGTGCAGTATAGTCACAGCACTGCACATAACGGAGGCTGGGACATATGTTACGTTCTCACAGACTGCGCTGTTTGCCAAACACTTCCCTTCTTCATAGTTTATGATGCTCTCTTTAGGAAACTTCACAAAAATTTCCCAGCATGTCTGTCTTAGATCCAATGGTAGATACGCTCACTCCCTTCGATGAATGGGCCTCACAAGGCATTTTTTGGACACCCCCAGCTTTCACCCACAAACTGGAAGGAGGTGGACTTAGCACAGTGAGTATGCTAAAGGCGCATGAAAAACAAGTCTTCCTGAGCCTCAGGTAGCTGTCATGGGAGTCATTAGTAAAGGTTCCTTATGAATGACTTCGGTGATGTTCAGGAAGAAGGAGGCAGTTACTTGATGGTAAAATGAAGTCAAATTTATTCCGTCCTGTGGCATGTGAATGTGATGGGGCCTTGTCTGGCAGCGGTAAGTTGATGTGAGTGCAGTGATTGGTTGGATTGGGCCCGTGGCTAGTGGAATGAAAGTGTTGTGTGTTGTGCATGAATAGCGTGTGAATGGACCATAGAGTGGTTGGTGCTGTGAAGTGGCTTTATGGCTCACCTTCAGAAGGCTTGGTTTCAATATTCAGATACTTTGATAATTATTCATGCTTCAAAACCATAATTTCTGGAAGTGCTAAAACCAGCCAGAGTGAGTGATGGATTAACTTTAACATACTGATACCAGGGGAGTCCAACAGTCTGGGGGGGGGCAGAAATTGTCTAAATACAATTTCCCCCCCAGTAAACAGCCCTTGCCTAAGGGGTCGCTCCCCATATAGAAAAAAAATGTAAACATAAACAAAAATGTATCCGTGGTGTATAGGGATTTCCGCCCCTCCTGGGGCAGTTCGGCCTATTTATAATAGGGCAATATGCCCCCAGAGGGGGCAGAAAAGGCCTAAAAATATTTTGCCCCCCTTGGGGAGCAGCCCTTGCCCAAGAAGCCGCTCCCATTATGTGCAAGTATAAAAATAAAAATCCCTGGTGTCTAGTGGTTTCTGCCCCCCTTGTGGGCAGCTTGGCCTAATAAAAATAGGCTGATCTGCCCCCAAGTGGGGCAGAAATGGCCTAAATACAATTTGCCCTATAGGGGAGCGACCCTGCCTAAGGGGGTCGCTCTTCATCTGTAAAACAAAAAAAAAACCTAGTGCCTAATTGTTTCTGCCCCCCTTTGGGGCAGATTGGCCTAATTAAAACTCAGCTTCCAGTGCAATGGTAGGTGGCCTCTGATGAGGTCAGCGAACAATGGCGCGCTGATGTCATCAGACATCACTGGGGGTTGTCAGGTGGGTCAGGGTGGAAGGGGAAGGGATTCCCCTTCCATCCCTGCCCTGGGGGGGTGGGAGGGAAGCCCAAGGAGGGAGCGCTAGCGCTCCTTCCGAGCTCAGGTGCCAGGACATAATGGTTATGTCCTCGGCACAGGAACACTGTGCCGGCCGACGTAACCATTACATCCCCGGCACAGAACCGGTTAAAATGAGAGAAAAATAACAAACAAATCTTAAAATTAATTAAAAGCAGTTAAATTAAATAGATTGAATCTTGCCAGTTCCATCATACACCCCGTGTACCAATTTATCGGAACTCGATCCCATTGAAAATAACAAGTAAAGGACCCCATTCCGGAACATCTGAAGTGCGACTGTGCAGATTACAAAAAACAATAAGCAATTGTTACAAAGATAAATCATTTTAGAGGCATTGCATCGAATGACACAAGTAGCACTGCAAAGGGTGCTGCAAATAAATCCGTAGGGTTCATGGAGAGGAACAAAGGCAGCACAAAGACTACGCCCCAGGAGATCCATAGTTTTCCATTATATCAGAGAGAAACAAAAAAGTGAGTCAACTGTGCTTGTATCTTCTCTAAAGGAAGCTTTGTGTTGGGCAGTTATATATTTGCCAGGCAACCAAGTTGTTAATTTGTTAAGAGTCTACCTACAAAAGATCTTTTGGAAGCTATCAATTAAGCTAATAGGATGGTAATTACTAGGATCTGTCTGAGATCCCTTCTTGTGAACTAGAACAATCATTGCTTCCTAACAGGTTTCTAGAGTTGGGGCACCTGCAGCTATAGCATTCAAAACATAATTCATATAAGGGATCCATATCTCAGGCTCTGACTTAAAAAGGTCTACAGGTATTTTATCTAGGCCGGATGCTTTATTCGCATTTCTGGGCTGGGAAACCTTCCACTGTATCCTTTAAGGTAAAAGTAATTCTTGACACACCTGGAGCAGCCACTTCAGAATGGGCATTGTCTGGGCTAGTATCTGATTCTATAATGCATGTGGAGTCATCATAGAGCCCTCCAAAATACTCAACCCATTCATCAGCCAAAAGGTCTATTACTTCCTCTATGAGAAAGAATGTGCAAGAAACTATTTAAGTTTTTAGAAGAGGCATCCCTTAAAAGATTGTCCCAAATGCCTACTTCCATTCTGATCAAGCCCCTCTAATCGCAGTTTTGAATGCAGATCTAGCTAACTTTATTTCACCATGATCGCCCAATTTAATAGCTGCTATAAGAACTTGCTACAGTATCATTCCGTGCCTGACCTTAGAGCATTCAGTAGAGTGTGGAGAACTTCTATTATACACATTAAGGGCCTGATTTAGATATTGGCAGTAACGGTCCCACTGTCGAGTTTTCAACAGAAAACTCGTCCACCGCTGTGACGGTCCGCCTGCTGTATTTAGATGTTGCCAGTCCCTGAAGCTTGCATTTGAATCTCTGTCTCCGTCAAGAAACAACGCCCACATCCAGGGTGGCATAGGGAAACGTGGCTGAGTACACTTATCGACACATACACATGTTATTGTGGTGTCATCATTCATGCTGGCACCACAATGACAGTTCAGTCACACATTTGCAGTGGTGTCCATGTGTGCGTATTGCAAGGGGACCTGTACTGGTAGGTTTGTGCTATCTGTTCTGTATGTGAGTCTGTACATGTATATGTGTGTGGACTGGTTGAATGAGGTAGAGGGGGCTGGAGTGGGTGGTGTGGTTGTGTCTGTGTCTGTATGTGTGTCACTTGCATGTGAAATTGATGTTGTTGTGTATGTTGTGTTACTATGTGACATGTTTAGGTCAGTGCTGTGTAGCAGACTTTGTTGTGATGTGTGTAGTTGTGCTTAGGTGTGAGTGTGTTTGGGTAGCCGAATATGTAGTTGTGTTGGTTGCTGTGGTTGTGTCATGTGTGGGTGCAGTGTCAATGGTGTGTGTGTGTTGTGTTATGCATGTATGTCAATGTGTGTTTTCGGCATGAACAAGTTGTGTTATGTTAAACTTTAAACACATCCACACCACCCTGGTCACCATTGCAGGGGTGCTGGCAGACATGTCCAACACCATGAGGGAGGTAGTGGTACACGAAAGGGCCCCTGGCGCTAACCATACCGAAGAACAGCCCTCCACCTCCGCCGACTCTAGTGGACAGGAGGCCCCGCCACAGGAACAACAGGCCACCAGCCGTCCAACCCCTGCAGAAGGATTACCACCCCGCAAACGGTCCCTGAAATCCAGGCAGAAGCCTGAGAACATTGCCAAGACCACTGCCAGGAAATAAGACTCTCCTGATAGTCACACTTGTGTCCCACTCTGTCACCCTGCCCACCTTGAACCTACATTGCTCCCCTTCCTATGCCCCCTTGGACAATGCACCTGTGATACAAATAGACTGGACTCTACCCTGGACTTTCCTCCATAAGCAACCCAGCCCATTGCAATACCCCCTACACTTATTAGCACCTAAATAAACACCTTTGGAACAAAATCAGATATGGAGTCTGTCAATTGTTTGACATATGTATTAGTTTCACAAACTGTAAACATTGTAATTCAAATGTACTGTAATATTTACATAGGTGTGACCTGTAGTGGGCAGCAGTGAACACACCAGGAGCAAGAGTGCGGCACAGAGATCTGAAAATAGAGAAGCCAAAGTGTACAGTAAGTGGCCATAGAAATAGGGAAATTAGGCTGCCATGCTCAATGTCAAACACAAAACTGCAACGGAAGGTGAAGTTACAGTGTCTTACCTGTGTGTCACTGGAAGCACTGTTGAATTAGAGTAGTTCTGTTGTCTACATCTTCTTCCTCTGCCTCTTCTTCGTCACTGTTCACAGGCTCCACCGCTGCCACACCACCATCCCCAGGCTCATCCTCCTGCAGAAAAGGCACCTGGCATCTGAAGGCCAGGTTCTGCAACATGCAACGATGATCTGGCACACCTTCTGGGGTGAGTAGTACAGGGATCCACCTGTCAGACGAAGCACCGGAATCTGGCCTTCAGGAGGCCAAATGTTCGCTCAATGATCCTCCTTGTTCGCCCATGTGCCTCATTGTAACGTGCCTCTGCCCTTGTCCTGGCATTCCTCACTGGGGTCAGTAGCCATGAGAGGCTGGTGTAACCAGAGTCACTTGCAAATATCGAGGGATACCTGTTAGCCACACACTCACCCTTAGGGCCAAACCACACCCATATTCCTACATCAACTGGGTGGGGACCATGGGCTCACCTATTAGCCACACCCGGTGCCTCTGGAGTTGAGACATCACATATGGGATGCTGCTATTCCTTAAGATAAAGGCATCATGCACAGAGCCAGGATACTTTTCTTTGACATGGGAGGTGTCCGCCAAACACACCATCTGCACATTCAGAGAGTGAAAGATTTTTCTATTTCTGAACACTTGTTCATTTCTCCGGGGGGGGGGGCAAATGCAATATGTCTACCATCAATGGCACCAATGATGTTGGGGATATGTCCCAGTGCATAGAAGTCAGCCTTCAATGTGGGAGAATACGATGTAGCTGTGCATGTGTTTCAGCAGGGCAGACAACAATCTGGTCAGCACGTTTGGCAGAACATAGGCTGTGACATCCCTGATGCCATGGCCACTGTTGCTTGGAAGGAATCACTTGCCAGGAAATGGAGCACTGACAGGACCTGCAATAGCGGGGAGATACCTGTGGGGTGGCGGATAGCTGTGATCAGGTCTGGCTCCAATTGGGCATACAGTTCTTGGATTGTGGCCCTATCAAGTCTGTAGGTCAGGATAATGTGCCTGTCCTCCATTGTTGCCAGGTCCACCAGGGATCTGTACATGGGAGGATGTCTCCATCTCCTATTCAACCTCAGTGGTTGAACTCTAGGGTGAAAAACGGTGAGCAGAAGGTCATATTCACACATATTTCAACATTAATTTGCAATTCTTGCTTTACAGACCAGTATGTGAACTCGTAAGTCAGTTGATGTGCCAATGTCTGCTGTGATGCAGTTAGGTGCCATGGCCTGTGCCCCCCTAAAATGGCGGCTGCCTGACCTGTGAGGAGGGACAAGTGGAAATGAGGTAATTTCACTGGCGTTGTGCGCCGTTGCGGTTGGCAGCCGATGACCACCGCGCAACACCGCATTGGTTATCATTGGGGCCTATGGGTTCCTGGAGCCAGTGGCGATGTATGCCGGCAGTGACGGTACTCCCCGCTGCGGATGTGACCGCCATTTTCTATCTGTGCACTCACTTGCTAACTGACCTCCAACAGGAGCGGACCTACACTGCAAGTGCTGCTGTGACCTGTGTCTGTAAGCGACAATGGCTCAAGTGTCTGGGGAAAGGGGCACTGCCTTCACTTCGAAGGAGTTTGAGAGACTGGTGGATGGGGTTCTACCCCAGTACCCTTCACTCTATGGTCCTCCAGACAAACAGGTCAGTATACTGTGAGCATGATGCGTGGGCCATGAATGTATGGATTGCTGTGTGTGTAAGTCTTGTGTAGGCGGGTCTGAGGGGTCCTGGGCAGAGTGCTGCATGTATGGTGGTCAATGTATGTGCGTAAGAGGATGAGGGGATATGGTGGGCCATGAGTATAACAGTCCGGACAGTATGACTAATACCTTTTCGGCTGTTTTGTTTCGGCAGGTCAGCGCCCATCAGAAAAAGGGTATTTGGCGTGCCATCGCCAAGGAGGTGCAGACCATGGGGGTCTTTGACAGGCGGAGCACCCACTGCTCGCAAACGGTGGGAGGACCTGCGCCACTGGGCAAGGAAGACGGTGGAGGCCCAGCTGGGGCTGGCCTCCCAACGAGGAAGGGGTGCCCATCATACCCTGACCACCCTGATGTTCGGCATCCTGGCGGTGGCCTATCCGGAGATGTATGGGCGCTTGAAGGCATCACAGCAGCCACAAGGGGGTGAGTACAGATTCTGAATCATGACTTTGCATGCGTTAAGGTATTACCTGGGTGGGGGATGTGGGCTGTGGGTGCCCGTAGGCCAGGGTGAACATGGCAGGGTATGTTCAATGATGGGCAAGCTCGGATGCACTCCAATCCTAGTAATGTTAGTGGGCATCTACTACTGGGCAGGGTCCTGTGGGTTTCAGGTGTGCAGCTAATGGCGTTAGGCATTGTACCATATTTGCTGGTGTCTAGCATTGTGACTGGTAGTGCATGGCCTAGTGCATATAGCTGTTCCCTGTGAGTTGTGTACGCCAATGGTAGTGTTGTTGCTGGCATTGACCAAGTGTTTCCTCTGTCTCTCTCCCCCACTTTTTGTTTTGTCACCCTGTCCTTGTGTGCATTAGCATAATCTGGCGGAGGAGCAGAGGCACCGGCAACTGAGGGAGCTGCATCCCACATGGACCTGAAGGCCGAATCCTCCAACAGTGAGGGCACCAGTGGGACGGAGGGCGAGGGGAGCACCACGACGGAGATAGGAGGGGACAGTACCGACAGCCACACCTCCTCCGATGGCAGCTCCCTGGTGGTGGCGGACACCTCTGTGCCCACCCCAACTACATGTACAACCTCCACCCCCGTACCAGCACTGCCATCCCAGCAGCCCCTCAGTGTGTTACCCATGCCTGCTCACCCAGGAGGGTGGGCATCTACTTCGCCCAGGCACCTCAGGCCCTGCTCCAGTCTGCCCAGCTGCCCTCAGTGAGGAGGCTATTTACTCCTGAGATCCCCCTCTGTTGGACAGTCAACCATACTGAATGCCATCCAGGGTGTAGCAGGGAATTCGCAACAAACAAATGCATACCTGGAGGGCATTCCAGGCTCTGGCCAACTCACTGATGGCAGCCATTGTCGCTGTCTCCAGCCTCCCACCTCCAACTTCCTATACCCAGTCCCAATCCCCTCAACCCCAGCCTATCCCAAGCACACCTTCAGACCAGCAAACACCCAAATCAACAGACAGAAGTGGCTCAGGGAAACACAAGCACCACACCTCATCTCACAGGCACTCACACAAGCACCATCCAGATGCAGACACACAAACATGCACTGCCTCCACTGTGTCCCCCTCCTCCTTGTCATCCACCTCCCTCCCAGTAGCGTCTCCACTCACACCTGCATGCAACTACATCCTCATCCACTACCTCAATCACCAGCACGCCTATCACCACACGCCCCTCACTGGCAGTCACCACCCCAACATCCATGTACACGTCCCCTGTGTCCTCTCCCACTGTGTCTGTGACCCCTCCTCCCAAAGTACACAAACGCAAACACTCAGACACCCAACAGCCATCCACCTCACAACAGCATCCAGCCCATGCACCTGCACCCAAACTCAGCAGATACCTCCTACAACCACTTCCTCTTCCTCCACTCCCAAACCTTCTCCCTTTTCCCGCCCCAGTGTCCCTAAGAAGCTTTTCCTCACCAACATTGGCCTATTCCGTACCCCTACCCCTGTCTTTCACCTCGGGCCAGGGTGGCCAGATCCCAGCCCAGTACCTGAGCCACCCAGTCCACAGCCACTGTGGTTTCTGCAGCAACTGCACGTGTGAGAGGCTCCAAGGAGTCACCCGTCAGCCCAGCCAGTGTGCCAGCACCACCTGCCAAGGCCAAGAAGGGTCCGACACCTAGTGAGGGCAAGAAGGGGACACCAGCCAGCAAAGGGAAGGAGGCACCACCAGCCAGCAACTGCAAGAAAAAAACACCAGCTGGCAGAAGCAAGGAGGCACCACCATCTGCCAAGGGCAGGAAGGGGCACACTACACTCCATGGTACTTCAGTCGTCCGAGGCTGCAGGTGAAGGCCTGGAGGTTACCACCACCACTGCCAGCACCACCACCTTCACCGCAGACAGCACCGCCAGATGCACCGCCACCAGCAGCACCACTGCCAGCAGCAGCCCCTGTTGGCAGCCATCCGAGGCTGCAGGTGAAGGCCTGGAGGCTACCACCACCACTGCCAGCACCACCACCTGCACCGCCGCCAGCACCGCACCACCTGCAGCACAAATGGCATCCACTGAGCAGCCGTCACCGCTGGCGAGTAGTGTGTAGTGGTGACTACTTGGGCTGCAGTGCATCCTGGCCCCTGCAACACCTGTCGGTGTGACACACAGGTGAGAGACTGTGACCTTGCCCCATCCAGGATGAAGTACACTGGGGACAAGGCCGCCTCCAGAACCAGTGGAAGAAGGCATCCACTCAGCACCTCCTTGCCAGGATGAAGCACACAGAGGACAAGGCCCCCTCCAGAACCAGTAGAAGAAGCCTTTCACTTAGCCCCTCCTTGCCAGGATGAAGCTCACGGGGGACAAGGCCCCCTCCAGGACCAGTGGAAGAAGCCATCCACTAGAGAGATGTGGCTTTGCTCTCCCCAGGACCAAGCAGTTGGCATACCACCCACTAGAGAGACTGTGGCTTTGCCCTCCCCAGGACCAAGTAGTGGGCAAACCACCCACTAAAGAGACTGTGGCTTTGCACTCCCCAGAAGCAAGCAGTGGGCATGGAGCCCCCTCCAGTCCAGTGGCGTTGTACCATCTTCTTGCTGAAGTGCCCCCCCATTCCCCGTCCCCCTGAGGTGTCTGTGTGTTTTTGACCTGATGCCCCTGCAGTGTTCTCTCTGTATTAAGGCAGGAGTCAAGTGTGGCCTTGGCCTATGTGTTATGGCCCAGCGGGCCCCGGACATTTTGGAGTGGGCATTTGTTCTGCTTTCCTACATATCTCCTATCGGAGCTTACAGAACCTCTCTGGAATGCACTTCTGAGTTCAAAGAAGACCTTTATTGTTGTTAATTCTCCCCACCCACAAGTTCTTGAGAGACGAAATTAGTAGATTTCAAGCACACGTAGTCGCAGCAATGAAAGCAAAATATATCACAGTACTTCTCAGTTGCAATGTACACAGCAAATATATATGATTATAGCATAGCAAAGCATAAAAGTCAAATTCATCACCGTATGGGCAAGGCGGCAGGGCCTATATATTCAGCTTCATCTTTCTGGGGTCTGCAAGTTGATGACTCCGGTCAACTGCGAGAAAGAGATTATCTACCCAAACGGGAGACTGGCAACTGACGTCTAGCTCCAGCCTGAAGTCAAGCAGATTCGAATCCCACTCACTGTAGCCCAGAGTCATCCTTAAAAGCAAACTCAGTTTGAGACTTGAACAACCTTGGAGAATGGCCAGTTCTCTTGAGCCATTCTGGTCTCAGACTGGATTGCGAGGTAAACACAAAATCTATGTGCTCTTATCAGCTAAGGTCTGGTGTGAAGAAAACAGCTTGGTTCATCTTGTGGAAAAATACAGCTTGGAAAAACACAGACATCATGGGCCTCATTATGACCCTGGCGGGCGGCGGAGGCCGCCCGCCAGGATCGCGCCCTCCAAATTACCGCGCCGCGGTCAAAAGACCGCGGCGGGTATTACGAGTTTTCCCCTGGGCTGGCGGGCGGTTCCAGTTAAACCGCCCGCCAGCCCAGGGGAAAACGACCTTCCCACGAGGATGCCGGCTCGTAATCGAGCCGGCGGAGTGGGAAGGTGCGACGGGTGCTACTGCACCCGTCGCGTATTTCACTGTCTGCAAGGCAGACAGTGAAATACATTTTGGGGCGCTCTTACGGGGGCCCCTGCCGTGCCCATGCCATTGGCATGGGCACGGCAGGGGCCCCCAGGGGCCCCGCGACCCCCCCTACCGCCATTCTGTTCATGGCGGCTTTCCCGCCATGAACTGGATGGCGGTAGGGGGGGTCAGAATCCTCATGGCTGCGGAGCGCGCTCCGCAGCCATGGAGGATTCCAATGAGCAGCGGAAAGTCAGCGGGAGACCGCTGACTTTCCGCTTCTGACCGCGGCTGAACCGCCGCGGTCAGAATGCTCATTGGAGCACCGCCAGCCTGTCGGCGGTGCTCCCGTGGTCGGTGGCCCTGGCGGCCACCGGCCGCCAGGGTCAGAATGACCCTCCTAATGTCTCAACTGCAATGTCTAACTCCACGTTAAAGCCAATAGGCAGCAAACCTAAATATCAAATGTAATGTAATGTCTAATGTCATGTCAAAGCCAATAGGCAGCTGAGCTGAATACAAAATGTAATGTCTAATATCATGTCAAAGCCAATAGGCAGCTAAACTGAATACAGAATGTAATGTCTAATATCATGTCAAAGCAAATAGGCGGCTAAACTGAATACAGAATGTAATGGCTAACTCCATGTTAAAATCAATAGGCGGCTAAATTGAACAAAACATATGGGTGGTCATATGGGTGGTCATTACAACCCTGGCGGACGGTGTTAAAGAGGCGGTAAGACCGCCAACAGGCCGGCGGCTAAAAAAATTGGAATTATGACCATGGCGGAAACCGCCAACAAAGACAGCCACTTTACCACTCAGACCGCCACGGCGGTACAGACAAACAGTGCGGCGGTCACTGCCAACAGACAGGCGGAGGACAATGTACCGCCCACAGTATCACAACCTACCAATCCGCCACCTTTTCTGGGGCGGATTCACCGTGGATAAAAACACGGTGGAAACAGGAATTTCGAAGGGAAAACGCTCACCTCTACACACTCCACGAGAAAGGAGGGCACCATGGAGCCGGAACTCCATATTCTCCCTGCAATAGTCTTCCTGCTCCTATACGAGGATCATCAACGCCGGCGGCGAAGACCACGGTGAGTACTGCACCTACGACATAGGGGAGGGGGGAGGCAAAAACACAGGGACACACACAACCAACATCCCAACCCCCACTACAACACACACACCAATGCATATCTATACATTACAGTAACACCTCCCAACCCCCTGGAAGAATGCAAAGACAAAAGGAAATGAGTTGTACCATTGTAATATATCAAAATACAGTAAGCAAATATATACATATATATATATACACACAATAAACAAAATATACACCACGATTAGTAGTGCAGGTATTGCACCATTCATTGTCCGTGGACCACTGGGCCCAAAATGCATGGGCGAGGCCCACACAAGATACCCGATCAAAATGGAGAGAACACTGCAGGGGCATCAGATTGAAATACAACAGGCACCTCAGGGGGAAGAGAAGGGGGGGGCACCTCAGCCGGATGAGTGCACGACGCCAGATCCACGAGGGGGCTCCATGCCCATTGATGTATCCTGGGGAGTGCAAAGCCACAGTCTCTCAAGTCTCTGCAGTGGGTGGGTTTGCCCACTGTACCATCCTGGGGAGTGCAAAGCCACAATCTCTCAAGTCTCTACAGTGGGTGGGTTGCCCACTGTACCATCCTGGGTAGTGCAAAGCCACAGTCTCTCAATTCTCTACAGTGGGTGGGTTACCCACTGTACCATCCTGGGGAGTGCAAAGCCAAAGTCTCTCAAGTCTCTACAGTGGGTGGGTTGCCCACTGTACCATCCTGGGTAGTGCAAAGCCACAGTCTCTCAAGTCTCTACAGTGGGTGGGTTGCCCACTGTACCATCCTGGGGAGTGCAAAGCCACAGTCTCTCAAGTCTCTTCAGTGGGTGGGTTGCCCACTGTACCATCCTGGGGAGTGCAAAGCCACAGTCTCTCAAGTGGATAACAGTCTCCACTGGTTCTGGAAGGGGCTTTGTGCCCAGAGTGCTTCATCCTGCCAAGGACTGAGGTAGTGGATGCCTTTCTCCACTGGTTCTGGAGGGGGCTTTATGCCCAGAGTGCTTCATCGTGTGCAGGACAGACGGAGTGGATGCCTTTCTCCACTGGTTCTGGAGGGGGACTGGTGCCCAGAGTGCTTCATCCTGTGCAGGACAGACGGAGTGGTTGCTGTTCTCCACTGGTTCTGGAGGGGGACTAGTGCCCAGAGTACAGCACACACCCCCTGACGGTCCCAGTTGCGTTACTGTCCCTGCCGCAAATGGGCTAGCGGTGCACTCCATGGCGGTCTTTGCCCTGTTCACCGGTCCCTGGCCTGTTCAGCGGTGCTTGAGTTGCCAGTGTCAGACCTGTTCAGCAGTGCATTCCATGGTGGTCTTTGCCCTGTTCAGCGGTCCCTGGCCTGTTCAGCGGTGCTTGAGTTGCCAGTGTCAGACCTGTTCAGCGGTGCATTCGATGGCGGTCTTTGCCCTGTTCGGCGGTCCTTGGCCTGTTCAGCGGTCCTTGCCAAGGCGGTCCTTCATTGCCCAGCAGGGCTGTGGCTGGCGGTCCTTCATGGGTCAGCTGGGCTGTGGCTTGGGGGGCCCTCCTGGCCAGCTGGGCTGTGGCTGGCGGTGGTCTCCTGGCCAATGACGAGGGGGATGGCCTCCTGGGCAGTGACTCTGGCGGTGGCCTTCTGGCCAGTGACGATGGGGCTGGCCTCCTGGGCAGTGACACTGGCAGTGGCCTCCTGGCCAGTGACGATGGGGCTGGCCTCCTGGGCAGTGACTCTGGCGGTGGCCTCCTGGCCAGTAACGATGGGGCTGGCGGTGGCCTCCTGGGCAGAGGGGGATGATGGCGGTCTTCTCCACCGTGCTGCTCCTCCCAGACTTTGGAGATTTCTTCTGGCCCTTCCCCACCTTGGGAGGAGTCACAGCTGAGTCGACACTCCCCCCGGGACCCTTGTGAGCGGCTTTGCTGGCTGGAGTATTCCCCCTCTCCCGCCGGGCACTGTCCAACTTCTGGTGCTTCACAGTGGGGGACTGGCTGTGCTCTGGCTCCGTGCCACACTGGCTGGCCTGGTGGCCGGTGCACTCCACATACCTGTAACAACAGGCACCATTGGTCCCGGAGATTTTTTGGCTGAGGTGCTAGTACGGGACCTATGAGTTGGAGGGGGGGTGGTGGGCAATAGGTTAAGGGGGGACAGGAAAAGTTGTTTGGACACACTGGGACGGGTACCTGGAGGGGGTTTGGGAGTGGAGGAAGAGGTGGTGGTTGTAGGAGGTGTAACTTTTGTGGATTTGGGTGCAGGTGCATGGGCTGGAGGCTGTCGTGAGGTGGATGGCTGTTGGGTGGGTGTGTGCCTGCGTTTGTGTATCTTGGGAGGTGGCGTCACAGACACACTGGGAGTGGACACAGGGGATGTGGAAATGGTAGTAGAGGTGGTGAGTGCAAGTGAGTGGGGTGTGGTGTTGGGTGTGCTGGTGCGGGACATAGTGGCTATACTGGTAGTGCATGCAGGTGTGAGTGTAGACGAGACTGGGAGGGAGGAGGGAGACGAGGAGGAGGGGGACACAGTGGAGGCAGTGGATGTTGGTGTTTCTGTATGTGTGTGATGCTTGCGTGAGTGCCTGTGGGATGTTTGGTACTTATGTTTGCCTGAGCTTACCTTGTGTGGTGAGGTGTGTGCAGGCTGGTCTGATGGTGTGCTTGCGATAGGCTGGGGTACAGGGGATTGGGTCTGGGAGGAGGAAGTTGGAGGGGGGAGGCTAGACACAGGGACAATAGCTGCCATCAGTGCTGAGGCCAGAGTTTTCAGGGTTCGATGAAGGGCAGCCTGACCAGAATGAATGCCCTCCAGGAATGCATTTGTGTGTTGCAATTCCATTTCTACACCCTGGATGGCATTCAAAATGGTAGACTGCCCAACAGTGAGGGACCTGAGGAGGTCAATGGCCTCCTCACTGAGAGCAGCAGAGGTGACGGGGCAGGGGCTGAGGTGCCTGGGGCGAAGGTGATACCCTCCTGGGTGAGCGGGCACGGGGCGAAGGCTGAGGGGCTGCTGTGAGGGCGGTGCTGGTAGGGGGGGGTGGAGGCTGTACCTGTAGAAGTGGGGGGCACAGATTTTGCCGCCACCACAAGGGTGCTCCCATCGGAGGATGAGTCTGTGTCGCTGGTTGCAGATCCTGTGACCGCCGTGGTGCTCCCCTCGCCCTCCGTCCCACTGGTGTATTCTGAGTCCGTGGTGTGGCCCTCCATGGCCATGTGGGATGCAGCTCCCTCGTGCTCCGGTGCCACTGTACCTCCGCCTGATGATGCTGATGCACACAAGAACAGGGAGACCACAAAAAGGGGGGGGGGGACGACAGAAGAAAGACAGGTTGAGTGCATGGCTTACCGCTACCGTTGGCGGACAATACAGACACAGCAGCCCCCTGCACTACGTTGCGCTGTTGGGTTCTACATATGCAATTCCTGGGATATGGCCTACATGGCTATGGACGACATCTGCACACATAGATGACACAGGGGCATGAATACCTGTACTTGGGATTCTACAGAGGTGGGGTGGGGTGCCACATGGCCTGCATTACAGAGGGGCCTAGCCTACGGAACTCGCCCTGGCCTAGGGAAACCCACAGCCCTCCTCCCCCACCCAGACACCTTCACTGCTCGCAAAGTCCGCTGAATGATGTTGTACTCACCCCCTTGTGTCTGCTGTGATGCCCTCAAGCGCCCATCCAACTCAGGGTAGGCCACCGCCAGGATCCGGAACATCAGGGGGGTCATGTTTCATCGGGCACCCCTCCCACGTTGGGAGGCCATCCCCAGCTGAGCCTCCACTGTCTTCTTGCTCCAGCGGTGAATGTCCTCCCATCTTATCCGGCAGGAGGTGCTCTGTCTGTGGTGGACCCCCAGGGTCTGGACGTCCTTGGCGATGGCACGCCAAATATCCTTCTTCTGGTGGGCGCTGACCTACATGACATGTACAGGGGAAGAAGAGTAGTCATTAACAACTGCACCGTCTAAGTTAGTGGCCCACATCCCTACCCTTGTCATGTGGCACATGCATTCACAGTCCTTCATGCAAGCAGAACTGTGACCCCTTCATTCTCGCATCCAGCCCTCTCCACACAGGCATAGCCCATACAACGTGCTCCCTGTGTACTTACCTGTTGGTCTGGAGGACCGTAGAGTAGCGTGTACTGGGGGAGGACCCCGTCCACGAGCTTCTCCAACTCCTCTTCAGTGAAGGCAGGGGCCCTTTCCCCAGACGCACGAGCCATTGTCTCTTCCAGACCGAGGTCACAGCAGCACTTGCAGTGTAGGTCCTCTCCTGTCGAAGATCAGGTATCAAGTGATTAATCAGCTAGAAAATGGCAGTCAAGTCCGCGGCGGTCACGTCCGCGGCGGTGCGTACCATCACCGCCGGCGTACATCGTCATTGGCTCCTGGGACCCATAGGGTCCAATGTTAACCAATGCAGCATTGCGCCGCGGTCTTCAACCGCCTACCGCGACGGTGTACATCGCCAGCGCAGTTACCTCACATACTATTGTCCCAGTTTAGAGGTCAGGCAGCTGCCATTTCAGGGGCCCACATGGCCTAATTACCAACTGCGTCACACATACCTAGGCCTAGTCTCACAACGCAAATACAGGCCACATTTTGTGTATGAATGGTGTTCTGTGTAGACTGTGGGTACATACCTCTGAGTTGTTTGACTCTGTGGTCGCTATTGTCCTTCCTAGGCACCGTCCGCTGGGACATGTGAGGAGATGGCGGAATCCTCCGGTGTACCGACCGCTGGTGGACCTGTCGACAATGGAGGAAAGAAGTTTGATCATCACCTACAGGTTTGACCGTGCCACAATCCAGTAACTGTGTGCCCAGTTGGAGCCTGACCTGATGTCAGCAATCCGCCATCCCACAGGAATCCCCCCTCAAGTGCAGGTGCTATCAGTGCTCCATTTCCTGGCAAGTGGGTCATTTCAAACAACAGTGGCCATGGCATCAGGGATGTCCCAGCCTATGTTTTCCAAAGTGTTGCCCAGAGTGTTGTCTGCCCTTCTGAAACACATGAGGAGCTACATCGTTTTCCCTCAGGTGGAGGACTTGCCAACAGTTAAAGGTGACTTCTATGCCCTTGGACATATCCCCAACATCATAGGTGCCATTGGTGGGACCCATGTAGCTCTGGTCCCCCACAGGAGTGAACAGGTGTACAGGAACCGGAAGAGTTTTCATTCCATGAATGTACAGATGGTGACTTTGGAAGACCGGTACATCTCCCAGGTAAATGCTATGTTCCCTGGCTCTGTGCATGACGCCTACATCCTGCGGAATAGCAGCATCCCTTATGTGATGGGTCAACTCCAGAGGCACCGGGTGTGGCTATTAGGGGACTCTGGTTACCCCAACCTGTCATGGCTACTGACCCCAGTGAGGAATCCCAGGACCAGGGCAGAGGAACGCTACAATTAGGCCCATGGGCGGACTAGTAGGGTGATCGAACGCACCTTCGGCCTCCTGAATGCCAGGTTCAGGTGCCTCCATATGACAGGTGGATCCCTATTCTACTCACCAAAGAAGGTGTGCCAGATCATCGTGGCCTGCTGTATGCTTCACAACTTGGCTTTGCGACGACAGGTGCCTTTTCTGCAGGAGGATGGTCCAGATGGCGGTGTTGTGGCAGCTGTGGAGCCTGTGGACAATGATGAGGAGGAAGCAAAGGAAGAAGAAATTGACAACAGGGAATTAGTTATCCAGCAATATTTCCAGTGACACACAGGTGAGAAAACATTCCTGCCTACTACAAGTACTTTCACACTTCTACCTCTATCCTGTCTGTCAATTTCAACCATTATATGGTCACTGAGTTGTACATTTCCCTTACGGTTTCACAGGTGTGGTTTCCAACGTGTGTCATCTGCTTAGATTCCTCATGGACGTGAGATGTGTGACATAGGTATGTTGACATTACATTTGAAACAGCATTTTGTCACTGTCATTGCTAATACACATTTTCGAAATCACAGACTGACTCCAGATTATTTTGTGTTTCAAGGGTGTTTATTGAAGTGCTCAATATTGGAGGGGGGTTGTAAAATGGTAAGGGGTGATGGTGGAGGAATGTCCATGGCAGAGTCCAGTCTATTAGTCTCACAGGTGCATTGCCCATATGGGCATAGGAAGTGGAGCTGGGGCAGTTCCAATATGGACAGGGTTACAAAGTGGGACAGTGGTTTGACAATCAGGGTGGTCTCATTTCTTGGCGGAGGTCTTGGCATCGTGCCCTATCTTGTTCCTGGATCTCAGGGACCGCTTGTATTTCCTTCAGCACCCCTACGATGGTGCCCAGGGAGGAGCTGATGGTTCTGAGTTCCTCCCTGAACCCCAAATACTGTTCCTCCTGCATGCGCTGGGTCTCCTGAAACTTGGCCATGACTGTTGCCACCCGTCTCCTGGGAGTGGTGGTATGCTCCCATGATGGAGGAGAGGGCCTCGTGGAGAGTGGGTTCCCTTGGCCTGTCCGCCCCCTGTCGCACGGCAGCCCTCCCAGTTCCCCTGTGTTTCTGTGCCTCCGTACCCTGGACCGTGTGCCCACTGCCACTGCCCCCAGGTCCCTGTTGTTGTTGGGGTGGTGGGTTATCCTGGGTTCCCTGTAGTGGTGGACACACAGCTGATTGACGTGTCCTGGGGACGGGGCTATGGGCCCGCTGGGTGGGTGCTGTGCTGGTGTTACCAGAGGGTGGAAGGTCTGCGGTGGGCTGTGCCTGTGTGAGGGGAACCAACTGTCCCGAAGCCCACGATGGTCCGGGCTGGTCATCTGGCTCCAGTTGGACAGAGCTGCTGTCATCACTGTGGGCCTCGTCCTGTGGGTGGGGTGGAGTTGTCTGGACCCTCCTGTCTGGTGACGTTGGGTAGTGGTCCTGCAGGGGTGTAAAAGCATGATTATTGCATCTGTGTGTGTCATGGTGTGCAATGGGTGGGTGACCGTGTACCCCAGTGCTTGCATTCCTGTGTGTGGGCTTGTGTGATGATGGTTGAGGGGGGTGTTATGGGTATGTGCATTGGGCATGCTTTAGTGATGGGTGTCCATGCTTTGTTGTGTCATGCAGGGCTTGGTGTTGGGATGTGTGGTTTGTGTTATTGGTACATTTGTGAGGAGTTGGAGTGATAGGGGAGGGGCCGAGGGTGGGGGTCTGTGATAGCATGCAGTTAGGGTGGGGATATAATAGTTAAAGGTTTGACTTACCAGAGTCCATTCCTCCAACGACTCCTGCGAGGCCCTCCAGATGCAGAATCGCCAAGACCTGCTCCTCCCATGTTGTTAGTTGTGGGGGAGGAGGTGGGGATCTGCCGCCAGTCCGCTGAACCGCGATGTGGTGTCTTGAGACTACGGAACGCACCTTCCCCCGTAGGTCATTCCATATCTTCCTGATGTCGTCCCTATTTCTTGGGTGCTGTCCCACTGCGTTGACCCTGTCGACTATTCTTCGCCATAGCTCCTTCTTCCTTGCAATTGATGTGTGCTGCACCTGTGATCCAAATAGCTGTGGCTCTACCCGGACGATTTCCTCCACCATGACCCTGAGCTCCTCCTCCGAGAACCTGGGGTGTCTTTGCCGTGCCATGGGGTGGTGTAGGTGATGTTTGGGGTGGTGTGTGTGGTGATAAGTGTGGTGATATTTAGTGGTGTGTGGTGTTTTGTGCTTGGACGTTGTGTGGGTGATGGTGTTGAGTGCCTGTGGCTGCCAGTTTGTGGATGGTGGTGTCTGTCTCTGGCCTTCTTTCGGAAATATTTGGGTCGTAGGGGTTTGTGGGTGATGTGGGTGTGTGTTTAATACTGTATTGGGTGTGTGGGTGTGGTGTGTGTATGTGTATCAGGTGTGTGTATTTCGAATTGTCGAATGTGGTGGTGTTTTGTATGTGTGTGTGTATTTTGAGCGCGGCGGTGTGTACCGCCAATGGAATACCACGGTTGAAAGACCGCCGCGTGGATTCATGGGTCGTGATAGCATGGGCGTATTTCTGTTGGCGTGACGGTGGAGGTTTTGTTTTCGCCAGTTTATCACTGACCTTTGGTGTGGCGGACTTGTATGGGTGTCTGAATTTTGTCGGATTTCGAGATGTGGGCCATAATAGCTGTGGCGGATTTCCGCGGCGGTGTGTTGGCAGTCTTCTGCACACGGTAAGCAGCTTTTACCGCCAATGTTGTAATGACCCTCATAATGTGCTACTGGTGAACATTGAGCAACTAATATGCGCAGTGGTGAAACACAAAGTCATTGGTCAAACACAATTAATAGCATCACAGCATTGTCCCTCCTTTTGTATATATTACATATATTGTACATACTGTTTATTGATTTAAATACGTATTTTTCTAAAAGTGTACTATTACACTCATTTTAATCCTTTCCTTTTGTCCTTGTGTTATTCCTGTGGGTTATGGGGTGTATATGTAATGTTGTTGCATCTGCTTGTGTGTGTGGTGTTGGGGTGGGGGTGAGGGTGGTGGTGTTGCGTGTTGCGTGTGTGTGTCACTCTCTTCCCCCCCCCCTTTGTGTGCTAGGTGCAGTACTCACCGTGGTCGTCTTCGCAGGCATTCGTGTTCCTGGTGTATGAGAAGGTACACCTGCATTGGGAAAAAGTGCAGCTCGGGCTCCATGGCATTGTGGATCTTCCTTGAGTGTCGAGAGGTGAGTCGTTTCCCTTCAGTGTTCTGTTCCCGCCGTGCTTTTGATGGCGTTGGTACTGCCCCGGAAAAGCTGGTGGATAGGCGTGTTGTAATGCTGTGGGCAGTACATTGTCTTCCGCCTGGCTGTTGGCGGTTACTGCCACAGTGTTAGTTGCTACTGCCGTGGCGGTCGGTGTGTTAAAGTGGCTGTTTGTGTTGCCGGTTTACGCCATGGTCATGATTTCAATTTTTTTACCGCCGGCCTGTTGGCGGTGTTACCACCGCTTTATCACCGACCACCAGGGTTGTAATGAGGGCCTTTATGACCATTCTTTCCCAAATAATTCAGTAAGGCAATCATGTTGTACTTGCACTTGTCCCTTGTTTTGGATGCAATCAGCAAATCATAAATGTACTTTACCAAAGTCGAGTGGAAAGGTAACTCCAACAATTCCAAATTCTTCTTCAAGATCTGATTGAATATGGAAGGTGACTCTGAAAACCCATAAGGAATTCTGCATCAGCAGTAAACTCGGTCCAAAAACTTGAAACAAAAGAGAAACTGGCTGTCCTCATGAAGAGGCACAGAAAAGAAGGATTGTGACAAATCAATGACATTGAACCGCTCTGCATCACATGGAATCTGAAACATTATGACAGCTGCATTTGGTACGACGGGACAACATTTGACCACAATCTCATTTATTTTTCTCAAATCTTGGACAATTCGAACTTTCCTACAGGGTTTTTGCAAACCCTTTATCATTGAATTACATGGGCTGCTCAGTACTTCCTTCAAAACTCCCAGTTTCACAAATTCTGCAATTATTTGGGCGACCTTCATAAGGACATCTTGTGGCATGTGGTAATGGGGAATTTGAGGAAAACTGCAATCGGTTTTACAGTAACTTTAACTGGCTCAACTCCCTTTATTAGACGTATCTCTTTTCCTGTCAGATCCCACACCTTCTCTTTAACTGTTCCCTGCAAATCAGGATGACGCTCCTTTACTGTGAACATTGGGAAAAATGCAATCAGAGGGTATTCCTCATTTGTAGTCTCACATTCGGTCTCTGGGGCTTGATCATCTTCATCACCGCTGTTTGTCTGAATCTCAATTACATCATTTGAACAGGTAATCGAACATTTCGTTTTACACAGCAAGTCTCTTCCCAGCAAGAATACTGGACTTTAATCACAACTACGAATTTGTGCAATCCCTGAAATTTACCAATTTCAACCTGAACCAGTTCTGTAATTGGGTTCGTCAAATACTAATTTGCTACTCCTACAATCTGAACTGTTCTCCCTGAAAGGGGCAAGTTTGGAACTTCTGTACTTCTCACTGTAGAGCGCGTAGCTCCAGTGTCAACCAAATATGACTCTGACCCATGACTTTTCCCTTCACACAGAGTGACCTCTCTGATTTACTTCTAAGGAGGTTGCAAGCACACATGGCTTCTCATCTGAACTTTCGTTCATCCACTCATCATTTGTTCCATTCTCACTGTGAAACGGGAATTGGTGTACTGTTATTACTTTTGTTAAGCCTCTGACCTGTGACCTGTTGAGAAAGCATAATTTGCTGCTGCTCTATTGGGGCTTTAGGTATCTGAATTTGTTGTCTAGGCACCATAGAAACCTGCTGCTGCATCGGTTGCAAGTGTGTAATGTGTACATGTGGCATTTGCATCTGCTGCATGGGTTGAAAATTCTGCACTTGATTCACATTATTTTGAAAATTTGGGTTAGGACCTCTCACTCTCAGCCCTCTCATGTTCTGGAACGAATTGATGTAATTACTCTGCTGAACGACACCTTCCTGCACCATCATTGGACACTACTGTTTCCAATGTCTGATGGCTCCGCAAATGTGACAAGGCAATAACTTCTTCATTCCCTACACATCATTCTGAACCAACACATTACCTGAATCTGGACCACAATTCACATTTCCTCTGTGACCCCTACCTCTCATCTGAGGCTGAAACATCAAGGGCCTCATTCCGACCCTGGCGGTCATAGACCGCCAGGGTCGCGGATGACTGAAGCACCGCCAACAGGCTGGCGGTGCTTCAAAGCCCATTCCGACCGCGGCGGAAAAGCCGCAGTCGGAAAACCGGGTCCGGCGGTTTCCCGCCGAATTTCCCCCGGCTGGGCTAATCCTCCATGGCGGCGCTGCAAGCAGCGCCGCCATGGGGATTCCGACCCCCTTCCTGCCAGCCTGTTTCTGGCGGTTTTTACCACCAGGAACAGGATGGCAGGAATGGGTGTCCTGGGGCCCCTGGGGGCCCCTGCACTGCCCATGCCAATGGCATGGGCAGTGCAGGGGCCCCCTAACAGGGCCCCAGCATGCTTTTCACTGTCTGCCTAGCAGACAGTGAAAAGCGCAACGGGTGCAACTGCACCCGTCGCACACCTGCAACACTGCCGGCTCCATTCGGAGCCGGCTTCAGTGTTGCAGGCCCCTTTCCTGCTGGGCCGGCGGGCGCTACCTTAGGTAGCGCCCGCCGGCCCAGCGGGAAAGTTGGAATGGCCCCAGCGGTCTTTTGACCGCGGGGCGGCCAAATGGCGGTTCCCTCCAGGCCGGCGGCAACTGCCGCCCGCCGGGGTCAGAATGACCCCCCAAGTGTCCTTGCTACGGCTGTGGTAACTGTTGTGGAAAATTTCCTTGCATACCCATTTGAGCACCTTTAATCTGCATCACCATCGTCTTTTCTTTCAACTTTCTCTGCTTCAACTCAATCTCATCACTACAGTATTTTGCGTACTGCAACACCTCATCAATCGTCTTTCCTTGCCAGCAAGCAAATGACTCTTAATCATCTGGCTAATTTCAGGTCTCAACTCTTCCACTAAATCTAAACACAAAATGAATAATGTCCTTCGCCTCAATTATCTCTGTATCACAGTAATACTTATACGCCTGTAACAATCTCTCAAAATACGCCTATCAACTCCTTTGCTTCCTGAGCTGTTCTGTCAATCCTCTGCTAATCAATATTCTTGGGTGAAATTCTCATTTTCAAAAATTCAATCACCCTATAGTAATATTTCATTACCTCAGGAGACGGTGCACCTGTGTGCTTGTCTCTCTCTGGTTCGCTTGTTGGCCAATCTACACTCCTTTTACATTCTATCCACTGATCAGCTGGAATCTCTAATAAAGTGTTCAAGTCCTCCTACAGGCACTTTGCAAGGTTCACAAATCCGTCCATCTGCTGAAAATGCTCTCCTGTCTCCTCCTCTCTCTCCTCAAACCTGCCAAGATCCTCATTCTCCTCGCCATGACGTAGAGTGCAGCCATTGTGGAAGAGGGGCTGAGGCTTTCTGGGCCTCTTTCTATAGGTTGCACCTGGTTACCACCTGGTTTCAGTTAGTGGTAAATTGCATGTGCAAACGGCCATTCTGCGAATAATCGCAATTTGCGATTTTTTGCTACATTGCATTGCAAATCTGTTTATGCGTGCTGCAAACTGCGTCTCGCAAATAGTAGCATGATTTAGGAGATCGCTATCTGCGATTCGCTATTCTGTATCGCAATTAGCGTTTCGCAAAATGCGATTCAGTAAATCATATCGCTATTTGCGATACGCTGTTTGCAGCACCCTAATTCGTGCCTCATTCGCAAAAAATCACTATTTTTGCGCTTCATTATTTTTGCACTGCAAATGCCTTTCATACATCGTAAAATGCACTTCTGCATTCGCAAACGGACCTTCGCACCACTTGAGAATGCAAAAACGCTTGATGCATCTGATCCGTAGCATCTGGGGTTGTTCTGGTACTTAAGTTCTGTGGGAGAGTAACTCCCATGTTCTGATCCATTATTGGAGTAATCTCTGACTGTGTCCCTGTTACTGGAGTGAATCTCGGCATGACTTGTGGCTGCACTTGGGGCAGTAAAAGTGGAGTTGAGTCAGTCTGAACAAACATTGGTCTTGGGAAAACCTGTTCCATAGGCAACATTAAATTCAAAGTTGTTTCCATAATGGCCACATCAGGGTAAATTCTCTGAACCTGTGGCGGCTGCACCTGATTTTGCACTACAGGAGTAGTAGGCACGTTAAGACCACTCTGCATCGTATTCTGTGTCAGGCTAGCACTAACCTACATCGGACTCACTATCCCATTAACCTGTGTCGGAGCTGAAGGGTCAGCACTCTCATGTGCTGTATATGGTGGTGGGCGATTTCTCAATAGCTATAAAATAAACTCATCATCATCTGATTCTTCATCCACTGTAGAAGACTTCCTAGCCTTCCTATTTTCAGAAGAACTTCTGTTAGTTTTTCTAATAGCTTTCCTTCCTTCCTTCTCATTGTTCTGCGTAAGCGCTGGAAACAACTTAATTCAGTGTAAGGTCTCCATCCTCCAAACTCTCTGAGCACTGTTCCACCTCGCCTCTGTTAAAGTCTTTTCTGTTTTTCTCATTCTCCTGCTGAATTTCTATTGCTGTTGCTGTCTGGCTACTAGCTCCCAAATCACAAATGCCTCAAACTGTGCTGGGCTCGGAAGTGGCTTCGATTCACATAGCACCATCCTTCAATGCTCTAGAACCGTCAAATTTAACGTCCTATTTGCAGGAAATGATAAGTTCCCATCCTCCTCTGTCACTTTGCACCATTGCTTTAGCCAAAGACATGGCTCAACACCCTTCTTACAATATAAGCTGTTGTACCTTCCATTGGTGTAGCTTCAACTATACTCACTGTAATGTATGTATCCCCCCTGAAAGCATTCTTTAAGGCTTTGAAAAATTACATCTTTTCAACCTTTTTTTTATTCAAAATCAAATCAGGAAGTGAATATTAATCCTAGAATTCTCTTCACCCACTTTCTCAACCAATTGCCTCTCACAGACGGCTGCCAATCCGAGCGCGACCCTTCTCATTAACCGACCTATCCCAGCGCGGCTTCAATGACGTCACACTCACACGTACTGCGGCTGACAAAGTCTTGTGGCTTGTCCTCCCAAACTCCATTTCACACGAAACTAAAGAAAAATTGTGAGCACTAATCAAAACCAAAAACCAAGTCTGCCAGCTTACAACAGGAAAGGTAACACAGTCGCTTCAGAAACTTTACAGATTTTTCATTGACGGCTCTTCCCGCACCTACAGCTACTCCTTCTTTCTCAGTCTCCCAGATTCGCAAGCAAAATTCGACCCACAAATTTTACTCTCGGCTGATCAGTGGGTCTGTCCTGGTACACATAGGACTCACCAGATCTCAGTCAAAATTTTCTTTCACTCACTTTGACTCACACTCTGACTTGTTGACCATGCCCGATCGACCTACTAAACCAGACAGATTACAACATAAAACCAAGGGTGTCATTCTAAGTCTGGCATGGGCACTGCAGGGGCCCCCAGGGGCCCCACGACACCCCATTCCGCCATCCTGTTCCTGGCGGGCGAACCGCCAGGAACAGGATGGCGGTATGGGGTGTCTGAATCCCCATGGCGGCGCAGCGAGCTGCGCCGCCATGGAGGATTCAGAAGGGCAGCGGAAAACCGGCGGGAGACCGCTGGTTTTCCTCTTCTGACTGCGGCTGAACCGACGCGGTCAGAATGCCCTGCGGGGCACCGCCAGCCTGTTGGCGGTGCTCCCGCCGACCCTGGCCCCGGCGGTCTAGTACCGCCGGGGTCAGAATCACCCCCCAAGTGTCTTATACACTGTTCAGTATACCCCGGAGTCTTAGACCACGCAGGGTCCGTACATCAACAACCACGTGGACAATTTTTGCGCACAAAGCGCCACACGCATGTGAAGTTCGACCACTTCCCTACTCTCACACTGCGCAGTACGTACCCTCCTTCTACTACTTCATTTAGAGTACGCAAACTCCCTCAGCCCTCACAAACATCACAATTCACCTGCGATTTGCATAAGCTGTGCAAGCGCAAGACCCGTCTACATTCACACTGTAACTAGAATGCCGAGAACATCCTTAAACAACCATTGGCAAGATCCAAGATTCTGGGCAAGTAATTTCTTGGCCTAAGGGGACACTTTCTCTCCAATTAACATAATTGAAAAATAAAATCCAAATCTCAGTAATAATTAATTCTTTATCTTTGTGTCTTCTTGCTGCCACCTCTGAGATCATCAATCCTAATACTATCTCTGTTAATACCTGTTATTCTATTCCAGACGTCTATGCTACCATCTCTGGGAACACCTATGACTTAGGGAGACAAACCATCAGTCTCTGCTATCTTCTCTGTCAGTATCTGTTACTCTGTATCGAACGTCAATGATGAGCTCTTAAGGAGACAAACCATCACCTCCCAGCTCTTACTCTGTACCGGACGTCTATGCTGAGCTTTTAAGGAGACACACCATCACCTCTGCTACCATCTCTGTTAGTGCGTCTGACCTTAATAAGGTAACATACAAAGGGAGGCGAATAGGTCGATGAACCTTTTGACGTGCAATTAAGATGATCCCACCATAACTCCAGGACATGCAAATCAATAATCAGTAATCAATCAACAACATCAATAATCAACAATAATTAATGACATTTAATAATCAATGGAGTCAGTAATTGTCACGCACCATAACCTTTCAGTCATGAATAACCACACCTTTAGTAAAACTTAGAATATTTATTTCTCTATTATTAACAGTGCTAAAGCCACGCAAGTTAATCTCAAAATTAAATGATACACATACAGAAACAACACTGGCTGTCTAAATAGATGGATGAACCGCAATCTAATCAAAGCTTGAACTATTACACATTCTAAGGTTACGGTGCAAATTAATACCAAGAACAGTTGTACAAACGAGATCACATACATTTAGATTCAGCAGAGAAATTAATCAAGCATTAATCCCCATTGGCAGACTTTCATTAGTGAGAAACCTTATCTAACCTCAGATTAGCATCAGCATGTTGTGCTTTGTGCAAAACAATTTAGTAACACAAATTTATAAAACATCTAGCTATGGCTCTATCAAAACAGTGCGGTTGGTACCTAGAAAAAAAAGCACATAGGCATAACGAACAAATGTGTACAATAATACCTCTCCTCAATTGGATCGGCAAGCTAAAACAGTCTTCTTCATCAGGACATTGGTTCGGTCAGCTAGAATTAAGGATTCATCATCAAAGTTCAGAAAAGGCAAAGTCTTCAAGAAACTCAAAAGAATAGAGGTAAACCCTCAAGAAGAATAGAGAGAATGGCCCAAGGCAAAAGTGCAAGGACAAAACGTGCAAGGGTGTGCCAGCACCTGTTAAGTCCTGTTAGGTCCTGTTTAGTTAAATTCACTAAAACTATTTCCTAAGTCCCTGTTGGTCAAGGGATCGTATGTTCATACCTTATCCAATAAAATGAAAACTTCAAAACTATGAATTCTACCACTACTCCGTTCACATGTCGCTGATTGGTTTTCTCCTGAAATGTCATCATCATCCGGCTCGTCAGGTAACAATATTGTTGCAGCTTCTACTCCAGTCAGTGTCTCCATTGTTCTTCTTCTGAGAAAGTCAGTCTCACATGCATTGCATACATAATGTTACATTTAGCAAGAACAGCATCTTCTAGCAGTCGGTTCTCATGAGAAAGATCCTCATCTACAAACACATTTCACAATACAATGGAAAATCACAATTTAACTCCCTAGGACAGCCATTTTCTTAGACGTTAAGAAATACAGCTTGACATGAGGCCTGGCAACTATACTATAAGATTATACATAACCCTTCATATGACACATTACTACATTATTCAAACATATACTCAACATTTCATATTAATCAACTATTAATAAGTACACTTCGAGAACATTGGTGGCCACTCTTCGTGAGCACATTTTCAAATGCATGTATTATTTTTCTATTGTTATCACATCTTCTATGCAAATCCATTCCTCAGAATACATAAACACTCATTAATAATTTTCATTAAAATACCTGTGCTATGATTACTTTCACATTCGGGATGCTGCTACACCTCTTCACATGATGCTAATATGTCAGCACACATTCCTCATTGTGCATAAGTCTTTACGCACACATCGCTGAGAACATAGGGAAGGCGCTTGATGCACTGAAATATCCGTTTCTGTGCTCACATCTAAGGCAGTGCTGGGGAGAATGGGACAACCAAGGAAGTTGAGAGGCAACAGTTCTCTCTTGACAAAGTGCTTACTGTATACATTTTTGGGGCAGTCTGGCACCACATCATACGAATGATTTCTCCTAACTACTATTTTGGTCTCGCTTTACGTGTTTATCTCTTGTAGATGGTCTCATTATCCTTCTAGTGTGTTACTACAGGGGCATTCTTCTCCCCATGTGGCATCTCTAATTCCCTACTAGGGTAAGTTCCAAAATATGAATGATGTGATATTGGGGGCATAGCCTAGTGAGCAAAGAAGGCCACCTGAATGCTCTGTTGCTCCTGGACAGCTACCTCATTATCCTCACCTAGCTGGCAGCTGATGCATGCATCTGCTTCCCTGACCAGCGCTGAGGACAGGGGAGGTGTGGCTGAGTCTACCTTGCTGAGTTCGGCATTCCAAGGGAGCCGGTGGCGGAAGTTGATGGTCACACCCGGCCGAGCCTCAGACCTAAGAAGAGACCCCGTGTCATGGCCTCCATGCACACCCTTCGCTCCACACCACTGGGCCCACAATAAGTGAAGAGGTGCCCTAAGGACCTCCTTAGTATTCTGAAGAGGATAAAGCAAGTGGTGAAAGACGGTGCATGGGGGACCTCTGAGTGAGAGTGGCCAGCCGTCCTTGATGGGGCAATGGGTGTAGAAGTGCCTGCCCCCTCACTTACACCAGATATATTACAGCCTTTTCCCTCCACCCAGGTGTCCACAAAGGGTGAATGCTAGGAGGAGCAGTGAGAGGTGTGCTGCAGAGGTTTTGCAGACACTGAAGCCATGACCTGGGTCTTTGCGCCCACAGCAGAAGAGGCCCAAGGGAACCAGGAGACATAGCTACCCCTTCACAGTTCAGGCCACGACCCCGCACAAGCTACGTGACCCCTACCACTTACCCTTTCTATTCCTGGCAGTCAGACCGAGGTTCTACTGGATTCCAGTATGATTTCCATCCTCAGAGGACGTCCTGCCTGGAAACCTCCCTCATTGCCTCTCCAGCCAGTCCCCTCACATTGCACTGTTTACATGTGTATAGTTATGCTAAGTTTGGACGGGGCATAGTTTGCGCCCTGTCTGTTCTTTTGTTCTAGACTACACACTGGCCTTTATGCACTGACACTCATGCATGCTCCATCTGGACTCAGCTGCCCGATTGGTGGCCGGCCTCAACTTTTTGCCCAAAACTGACACCTCCTGCACCTGACCTTAATGTGATCACATGGAATATCAGGGGGATTCACACCCCTCCAGGGGGTACTTGATATACTTTTATTTATGCTGCTGTAGTGACAACATAGCAATTTTATAGGCAATTCACATCACCCGGCTAGAGTCTACTGACCTCCTCCGCTGCTAGAGGGGCCAGGTCTGCTAGAAGAGTCATAAACTGGATCAGAGCAGAGACTCCTTTCGTGATAATTGGCTCAGCTCAGGAACCTTAAGACCATTGCCTCTTTGTGGAGGGCACAATGGTGGGATGTTGCTTGCTGCTTGGAACGATATACGCTCCAAATACAGAGGAACCTACTTTCCTTGACCAGCTCTCAGTGGTCCTAGCACATTGGGAAGGCGTTCCCTTGCTACTGGACAGGGACTTCAACAGTGTGTCAGACATTTTGCTGGAGAGATCCTATCCCCCGCAAGGGATGGGTTGTTTTCATTTTACTGCCATTCCCACAACCTCCACATACACCTCAACCACCTCATATGCTCTACCGGACTGGTGTCACTCTTGAGATTTTCAGACTATTTGGCGAGGACGAACTCCAATCACAATCCCCAGTGTGTGCAGGTCTGTTGGGACATTGCACCCTCTCCTATACCAATACGGCACAACTGCCAAGAGGCACTTGAGAATGCAGTACTTTGCTCAACCCAAGAGGCCTCTTGTCTCGAGTTGCTCAGAACAAATGCTGGCACTGCACCGCCTGCCTGGTGGAGTGGGATATGTTTAAAACCACTGTTAGGAGGTCACTGCATAAGTGCGGTCACCGGGATGAGGAAAATGTTAAACTGGGTTGGAGATTAACCTTCTCTGCCTAAAGATGCTGGCTGTCTCCTCAGCTGAGGGCAGATGCCGGCTCACAAAGGAAAGGCAAGAGCACACAACCCTGCTGGAGCACCTCAATTACACTGCACACCCTGCTGGGACCCATTCGGTAGCAGACAAATCTGGTGCTCTGCTGGCCTGGCTAATTAAACAAGACAGCCTGTGGCACTTTATTCTATCCATCAATGTGCCCCCCTGCCACAAAACTACCTACAGGGCATGAGATACATGCGGCCTTTACCCAATACTTTGAGAGCATTTACACACTGGCGGCGGAGATCTCCGCCATGTGGTGCTGTTGGATCTGTACCTGCTGATTTACAGAGGTGGGCTCCTAACTTCGAACATTATTACGTTTGGTGGATCGCTGAACTCAATCTGGAAGATACAGCAACACCGTTGTTGCCTTCTTGGACACTGGAGTGCTTACTGTACCTCATTCGCCCCCTAGTATGTGTTCCCATCCTACCCATGTGCCTTCTGTCTGTGGCACTTCACCTATGCTCCCCATTCCCGATCTTCGGTACACCCAGGGGATGAGCGCACCTCACAACAGCAGCTACTGCCCCATGACCTCTACACCTTGGGTGACCTGTTCTTCAGCACTGAGCTTATCCCATTTGCTGGCTTGAGTGACTGAACAGGTATCCTCCATGGACAGTTCCTCATGTGTCATTCAATCATAGATACTCTACGGGCATGCTGGGGGCCACTGCAACCTGAACCAAGCGTACATCAGGTGATTCAAAACCTACACCTACTGGACATGAGGAGTCACCTTGTTACCTGGTTCACTAAGGTGGTGCATGGAAATACTTCCCTACCCCTTCTGACACTTAGCAACTGGTGGAGTGAGAACTTGGGCAGGGCGTGCAGAGATGCGGAGCGGGCCATGATCCTGCCTTACCCTACCAAGGTCTCCCAGAATGTGCAA
This sequence comes from Pleurodeles waltl, assembly GCF_031143425.1. Classification (NCBI taxonomy): domain Eukaryota; kingdom Metazoa; phylum Chordata; class Amphibia; order Caudata; family Salamandridae; genus Pleurodeles; species Pleurodeles waltl. The sequence goes on from NC_090438.1 coordinate 761,453,094, forward strand.
TTGAAATTAATGCAGCTTTATGCCCTGCATAGAGTGAATTTCACTCCCACACAGATTGATCACTTCTTCCACCGTACAGATGCTTCAGCACCCACTGCTTGTGAGATGATGCAGACTTTGTTCATATGTTCTAGCAGTGTCCTCAGTTGGCTGACTACTGGCTATTTGTTACTGTTTGTTCTGTTTAAATGCACAAAAAAACACAGGGCTACCACCAGGTTTCTCGACCTGGCACTACTCTTAGGACAGCAAGGGATCACACATGCCTCAAAGTAAAAGGCCCACCTCAGCCTCTTCCCTGGGCTCGATCGGTGGAGGTGTGGGTGACTGCAGAGGGCACTGCCCTGCAGTCAGAAGAACTGCAGGGTCTCCAAAAGTACCTGAACTTGCATCAGTGGGATGCCCTGTTTGAAGCTTTCAAATCTAGGGTGGCTGCTCCTGGCTCTCTCATACCCGGTAAATCGCCAGCCCCCTTAACATAGCACCTGCTTCACCAATCAGTGCACTCGACCGTCTGTCTCCCACGGATGTCTCACATACTGCATTACCTGAATACCCGTAGCTATAGGTCTGACCCATTACTTCCCCCTGATTCTGTCACTTACCTGCAATACAGGTGTTACACTCATATGTTTTTTTTCTCCTACAATTATGGTGGATGTCCATGTGTGTGTGTGGTAAGGGACCTGAAGGTTTTGTGCATTGATTGTGTTCTTTTCTGTTGCTCATCCCTAACCTATCTTTCCCCTTTCTCTCTAACAATGTTCCCTCTTGTCATGAAACATATACATCCTGTACACTGTTGCATCAAAGTGTCTGTGGAACAACCACCACCTTGGATAAAAAGATTCAAAAACACTATGAGTACTTCTCAAAAGATGCGATTTAGCTGACTATAGATGGAGTCTTATTTTGTGTTTCTTTACTATATGTATCACTATACTACAGGAATCAAGACCAATTAAGGACATTTTGAGGTGAGTAATGTAGCTCACGGGGGCAGTGTTTTTTTTGTCCTGATGAAAGCTCTGGATCTCAGTGGCTACAGGTAAAGGGCTGAAACAAGCCAACTAATAAGTAAGGGCAATTTTGCAACCAACGCAGAGTGCACTGCACCAAGTGTGCGTACTGGGACCTGCCTGCACTTGGGCCTGCAAAGGGCCATTCTACAGTGTGTGCTCAATCCATGGGTGTGCCGCTTGGGACTCCCACTCATTTTTACTCAGCAGTGAGTGACTTGTGTGCCCCACCCAGTTGTGCTTCCCCCTCCTCCCCACTTGACTGTGATATTGCTACTCTACCTTTGCTTCAGGGGGAACCTGAATACAAGGGGTGGGCAAAAACTTCCGCTCCTCTGGTGGAGTTCGTGCAGTTTTGCCCACTCCCCATTCAACTTGGACCGCAGAGTTCTGAGAAAACTCACCAATCGCTGCACTGTAGAGTTTTTTCTCACGTGTGGCCCGCCAACATTAAGTTGACAAGTGAGAGCGACAATTTGTGTCCCCTAGCATGATTTTCAGGTGCTAGAATGCTTCCAGCGTGATTTCTCAATGCGAGTGGTCTCAGCAGGTCACAAATATTTGTGTTAAGAAAGCTGCTGCTTTGGTAGAAAATCTAGTAGAGCTGCAGAAAGAAGCTGCGCCTTCTGGTGCACTGTGTCATGCAGTTTGCGCTGACTTTACAATGCGGAACAAGCTCCTGGCACTAATAACCAGCGTAACATGCCCAAAACCCACCCACATGCAGAACTCCATGGAATCCCACAAAGTGTTTATGTAACTTTGTAGAATTCCATGGAGTAAAACTCAGTGAGCTCTGCCCAACAGAACTGAATACACTGTGAAGCGGCCCAACCAAATCTGTGGCTCATCTCCCACATCGAGGGTTGGGATTCTGAATAGAGAGACCGGGTCCTGCCTGCTTTGATATAGATCAACACTGATGGAGGCCCCCACCGCTAGGCCCCAAATCATCCTTCATATCTCTTTGCCTCATCACTAGCACGGCATCCCAGAACAGGAACTGCCTGACCCAACTAATCCTGGCATATCCTTCTGCCCTCACCTGCATCTAACCAGCTACCAGGCTTGCCCCTGAAGGGAATCATTCAGCCCTCACTGCTGCATGAGGACTCTCTCCTAACTTCTAGGGGCTATATCTCTTATATTATGTGGATTTGGGGTAATTGGAGGGGATTGTATCCCAGGTTTTATCTACATCGCAGAGGCGCTTGCCCCTATGACTGGCCCCATGGTTCATCCCAAACAAGATAAACATGCTACGTACACTTAATATGCCGAGGGAGCAACCGGGGGATCCCCTGTCCCTCAGATCTATCACTGGAACGCACTCTTTCGGACCAGTTGCGAAAGTTTGATGAAATCTTACAAGCTGTCTTGGACATTAAATCCCCCGTGAGCTCAAAATCCATTGCCATCGTTACAGAGATCGGCCTCCTGCGTGAGGACCACAAGAATTTGAGGGACTGAGTAGAGGCTTCTGAATCCACACTGTGGGTGTTCAGACCAACGGTCGCTGATGCAGACTCAAACACTTCAAGAAGAGGTGCGATATCTCAAAAAGAGGATTGAAGTTCAGGAAGGCCGCCCCTGCATCAACAATGTGAGAATTGTGGAAGTGCAAAACAGACTGAGGGTCCCAGGATGTAGCTTTATCTTGAGAAGTGGCTTTCCCAGATGATCATAGGGGGAAGTTCTCCGCCTTCTTCTCGGGAGAGCAGGCTCACAGGGTTTCAGATGGACCACCCCCTCCTGAAGCCCCCCCCAAGGCCAGTGGTCACTCGCCTTTCTTAATATAGAGACAGGGATCACAGCCTGCAGGTGATGCTTACGAGAGGGCCCTGGACAGAAGACAACTCCTCTGTGAACATTTTCCCAGACTACAATGCCGATGCTCAGAGATGCAAGCCCTCGTTTATGGATGGAAGATACAACTCCGCACCCTGAATGTAAACTATGGCTCAAAATTCCCACCCACCCTAAAGAGCATGCTCAAGGGCCGCACCACCTTTTGTCAACACCGGCAGAGGTATGGACCTGGCTGGAGAGTTGTCGTGCTGCTGCACCACCTGAGGATGAGGGTGATGCGGGTGGCTAGCAAGACAAGAGGCTACACGGGCCTGAGGAAGAAAGCGGAAGACAGGACCTACAAAAGAACAGGCAGCCAGGGAGAGGGCCTAGAGGGTGGCAGTTGCTGAGTGACACCGCACGTCCCCCTCCCCTACTTTGGATGGGTCTAAACAGGACAGCAATGCTCCAGCAGACAGTGACCTTGGTTTTCACATGGGGTGGCAGGCAGGTCACTACATGCCTATATTGCACCTTAGGCATGGATAGTGCACCACCATTCTGACTGAAAACATACTGGGAGACAACATTGGACATCCCAATTGAGGACAAGCAATGGGAGCAATGCATAGAAAAGGTCAAACTTATCACCGTCAATGCCAGACTCAAATAAACACAGTTTAACTGTCTATATCATACCTACCTCACCCATGTGAGGATAGTACAGCTATACCTAAGGGCGGCAGATGGCTGCCTACTCTGCCCAGCCGGTGAGGTAGATTTTACACACATGATGTGGGACAGACCCTTCATCAGTACATATTGGGACGATACACTCACCCACACATCGGAGATATCGGGCTCCAGCTTACCGAAAGATGCACTACACTGCATACTTAGGATTACTACATGCAATGCTGAACATAAACCACTCAATAAATGTATGGAGCTGGCCTTTGTACTAGCCAAGAGATGCATTACCATTGGTTGGAAATCTTCCCTTTCTCCACCTATACAGTTATGGCTCCACGACCTACACTCTGGCATACTAGCCGAGCGGGGTGGGCTGCATGCACTGCCACTAGGGCAGCGCGGGATGATCGGGCCTCCCGACTGGGATAGCTACTTGGCAGAGGTTGAAGACAAAGTGGAAGTGAGACCACTCTGAGCTGTCGACCAACACAATTACCACCGGACATCATGCGGGGTCTCCACGACTTCCATGGGCACCATGGATCACTACGATGGCAGACCTTCTTACCTAAGGTATGGGGGGTTGCCTCTCCCTGGGCCCACTTGCTGCTCTTGCTGCCCCAGCCCCCTTCCCATCTCGGGTCCCGCTCCGGTATATGCGCCTTCTGAATGCCAATACCATCCCAGCTAGCCTGCACTCCCCTCGTTCCTTCTTTTGCCCCTGCCGCCTAGTACAGACTCTGCCCTTCCGCACAGGTGAACTCTCTCCCCTTATTTCTGGAGAGGTGGGGAGTTGTGACCTATCTTCCCTTCCATGGAAGTATGGTGTACGCATGCATGCTGCTAGCTGGTTGAGCTAGTTGCTCCTTTTCTATTTGGTATTTGAATTTAGGTTTACCAAACACCTGAAGCAAACAACCACATAGACTGGCACATGGCACTTTTTATTATTGATGTTATAAACATGTCTGAGCTAATCTGCCATTTACAGTCGATACCAGGATTACGATTACTGAGCACTGTATTTGTATGCTATTCTTTACTTCTGTCAAATGTGTGCATGTTATCTAAATACCAATAAACATTTTTTTTAATAAAGGTTAGAGGACCATTATTTTCTTACACCCCTTTTTTTCACGTTAATTTTAACCATATCCAGACAACTGTTAATAATGGAACACCAAGGTTGGTTTGAAGTATTTTTATCTTTTTAGGTACCCGGCTAGGAAAAATATTCAAAGTGCTCCCAGAAATATGATAGAGCCCATCCTGGTTTTTAGGGGCCAGGATGAAACCCAGTGATGATGCATGCCACTAATAGAGTAAGTGAGGGTCTACTAAAGAAATAAGGATTTTTTTATTTTTATTTTTTTAATCTTTAGCAAGGCTTTTTTCGGGGTAGTGATTGTGAACACTAGGCAGGGTATACCTTTTTGTGATTGTTGAGGAAGGATAGAATCCAGATCAAAGACATGATAAAAATGGCTATGCTCCATTGGAGAAACACACATTAGATGGACAACCTGGGACAAGGAAAACCACCAAATAAGTAGCTAGCAAACAAAAGTGACAATAAAGTCAACCTTTAGTAAGCAAGGGGTGGGCTGTAGGCCCCTGTCAGTTCTTGATAAATTCACTATAAGTCTTTTGCAACTAGACAGCCTACATTGTCTGGTAGGCTAGAACTAAAAATGATTGGATTTTGTGCCGGAACAGAGAAAACTGTAGAATATGATCCAAACAGATATGAGCACCCCCATTATCATAATGGGTTGTCAGCAGCCAATCAAAATGATCCTAACACAGGAACCTATCCTGATTTGGTGAAAGGTTGGCCAATCAGGCTGATGTTCTTGCAGCAACCTGAATGTACACTTACAAATAATCAGAATATGCTGTGCTTGGTACCATTCTAATTTGTTATGATTAGCAATGAGAAAAAACCTTCTTCAAATTTTACATACTTTCAGAGAGAGACCCGAGCCATGGTGGTCCTCTGGCAGCAGTTCATGAACATTGTGAAATTTCCACCTGCAATTTGTTGACAAAAGCACGTCCCCAAAAAGAAGCATATTCATATAGGTTTTGAATTAATGTGAGCCAGGCCGAAAAATATCTTTTAAGCATCACTAGTCACAGGCAATGTTCCCTCTAATTTGTTTCCTGTGCGTGTGGCAATGAAAGGTCCTGGCTCCAAACTGTCTAGGATGAAAAAGGCAAGAGTAGGCCTGGTGTCAGGTTTCTTTGTGTGTGCTGCAGAAAGGGCCCTTTGAAATGTAATTAGGGCAGGTTACAGTGCCTCCCCAGCCATTCGGTGTGGAAGACTCACTCCCCTTACACCTAAGCCTCTTTCATCATTATGTTTGAAAGGAATACACAGTCCATTACAGGAGGGCCATTCACAGTCAAGTGACCCTCGTTATTGGTAGAAAGGCATTGTTGGTTTGGGTAGAAATATGCCAACTCTTAAAAAGTGTGAATTTTAGAATAGTAACTTAAAATCAGACTTTACCATTAAAGAGGATTTTGAAGACAATTCATTTGAGTGTATTCAGAATTGTTCTCTCTGATCCCAAGCTGAAGTTATCATATATTAAGTGTAATAAGGCAACCTAATGTTAGTCTGTGTGAGGGATAGCTTTACAGCTGTGATAAACATCTTTAGGAGCTTTTCCGGCCAGGACATGTAAACTCTAAACATACATGTCCTACTTTGTACATGCCATGCACCCTGGCCTGTGAGTGGTTAGGGTCTACCTTAGGGATCACTTATAAGAACTAAAAATTAATGTTTAAGCCTGGCAAAAGATTTGTTTTGCCAGGTCGAAATGGCAGTTCAAAACTGCATTACAAGCTGCAGTAACAGGCTGGAGTCATGATTTACAGGGCTACTTTAGTGGGTGGCACAATGAACTCTACTGCCCACAAGTTGCATTTAATGTACTGGTCCTGGGAACATATAGTACCATTTACTAGAGACTTACAAATAAATTACATGTGACAACTAGCAGTAGGAGAATTTTACCATGTTTCAAGGAATATTACTTACACCTTACCACTAAACACCAACAAACATGGTTTCAGAAAAGGAATTCAAAAATCTGCAGTGATGCTGCAGAAAGGGCCAGGTCTAACATTACTTCAGTCACAGCAGGAGCCATGGAAGGACACTAATGAAAATGAAGCAATCAATACTTGGTCCATGCTCCACATGAAAGAAGAGGGAGTAAAACTGACGGGTGCTTTGCAATTAGGAGGCAGCAAAAACAGAATGACAATGAAGGCAACAAATGGTGAGCAATAGGCCCTTGGAGCAAACAAAATCTCTCACACTCAACAGTGCATGCGTTCTATGTTAGGCGAGAATCAAAAACGGAAACATGCCATAAAAGGTGACAGTGCTTTTACATTCTTATATCATTATTCACCATATTAATTAGACGTGTATATAACATAAAATCAACATATGATGCTATTATGAATGTGGGAGACATTGCATTAAATGTACATCATCTATTCGCGTTTGTTGTTTTTACATCAGATGTCGGTGACACTTTAGTACATGCCGTTTTCTCGCAAGTATAACTTTTGGCAAGAACTTGCTGTTTTGTTTTTCTTAAACCTGTCACATCTTGATTCTTTGCTCCGTTGGTGGTAATGCTAGCCAACATTAGACAATCTTTAAATCAATGGCTTGTGTTTTAATTGGCAAGTTTACACTTATATGCAAACTGCTTTAAGAATAGAAAAAGAGCACAGTAAATACTCGTTCTCTTAGATCAGATCAAATGTTTTTTCAGTGTAAGAAGCAACTGTGGAGGTTATCTCAAGGCATCAGGCAATACATTAGTGATGTTATGGGCAGCATTCGAATATCAACTTGTGAAAGAATAAAATAGAACTTGATAACTGTATCGCAACAAATGTATGCATTTTGCACACATTTTCCCCAAAAACTATTTAGCGTTATCATAGCAACATTTAATTCAAAGTTTCCGCACTAATAGCGTGACTTTTCCAAACCCGTCCTGTGCTAAACAGTGTTACGATTGTTATGTCTACCATTGGTGCATACCAGGTATGCGAGGGGTGGGCTCAAAGCGTGTGGTGTAACACGTGCGGGCCATCGCCCCTGTTATAGGAGGGGCAGTTGGTTTTGACCGGGAGTTAAGCAAAGTTTAATAAAAGAGGCGTGAGATGCGCGCGAAGTCAGACGGCGCGAGGCCTGGAAGCAAACATAAGTATCAGTGTGATTTTATTACAACGCGCGTTGCGCCCGTAACAATTATGCCGCGCGGTGATTCCTGATTCAGGGTATATCGGGAACGCAACAAATTGGCGACGAGCGGGAAAGAACAACGCGGTCGTTCGAGTGCGCTGAATAGGAAAAAGCGAGTGCTCGGAGAAAACGTTTGACACGCACCTGGGGAGAAAAAGGGCTCACGGCCGGAGCACAGAAGGTGAGCGGGCTCACACGTCGACACGCCAAGCCGACAGCTTACTCTGATTCAGAGGCAAGACATACGGGGACATCAAACGGAGTGGATCCTTTGGGGCGGTGATTTTCTTATCCAAAGCAGTGCCCCCCCCCCCCCCCCCAACAAAATAAAAAAAGAGGCTTGGTCATAAAACACGAACTTTAGTCAAAAAAAAAAAAGAGAAGAAAAGATTTACTTTCTCATTTTTTCAAAGGAAGACTCACCTAAGTGGAAGAATCAATAAGATGGCCACATTCCCAACATTAGAACCTTTTGTCATGGAGGGGCCTCCGTCAGCACAAGCTGCCAAGTGGAAACTATGGGTGGAACGCCTAGAAAACTATTTTGCAGCCACCGCGTTACACCCAGAGAGACAAAGGCCGATGCTTCTTCACATGGGAGGAGTGATGCTGCACAAAATTAGCAAAACAGTGACAGAAGAAGGACCCCCATTCAATTACCAAACTTTAAAAAGAGCAATAACGGCATACTTTGAACCAATGGCGAATCCTGATTATGAGCGTTTTATTCTGAGACAAGCCAGACAACAACCAGAGGAGTCGGTGGACACCTACTACGCCAGATTAAGGGAACTGGCCAGCACATGCACATTACCAGATACCAATGATGAACTAAGGGCGCAATTTATTCAAGGATGTCATTCCACAAAACTCAGAGAGCACATTCTACAAATCCCAGGCATGACAATGGAGGATATGCTGACCATGGGCAGGTCGAAAGAACTATCCAGAGTAAGAGCGGCACACATGGAGTCGGTGCTTGCGCAACACATTAAAACAGAACCGGTGAATGTCGTGGCCGCAGGAGTCGCAACAAGAAGAAAAGACAAGACAAAATCAACCGGAAGTCACCGATCCTGTTACATGTGCGGAGGACCGTTCCCACATCAAGGCAAATGCCCAGCTATGGGGAAACAATGCACAAATTGTCAAAAATTAAATCACTTCGCAAAGGTCTGTCGTTCAAATCACAGAGCAAGGGGAGACACGCAAAGGACAAGTCAAGGAGTAAAAACAATCCAACCCCCAGATCTTAGTCCAGACATGGATGATGACGATGAGCCAGAAGGGATAGTGTACATTATTCACGCTGCGGAACCAGGTAGTCAAATCCGGAAGAAAATTCCAAAATGTAAAGTGCAGGTGGCTGGACACCAAGTAACAGCCCTAATTGATACCGGGGCCTCAATCAACATAATAGCGCAATCAGCATTGAAACACATGCCAAATCCCCCGACTCTCCGCCACACGGCAGTACAGGTGTTCGCGTTCGGATCCACCCAACCGCTCCCAATGGCAGGAATGTTCAGGACAAGTATCACTCATGACGAGACAACTGTGCAAGCCAAAGTGTACGTCACCAAGATCGGGACAGGAATGTTACTCAGCTGTCGAACGGCTGAAGAACTGAAGTTGGTAGCGTTTGCATTCAGCATACACGCGAAAGAGTTGGAGAATCTGCAAGGAGAGTACGCCGAGTTGTTCCAAGGGATAGGCTGTCTCAAGGACCGTCAAATAAAGCTGCACATAGACCAGTCCATAGAACCGGTGGCACTAAAACACAGGCGTATAGCTTTTCACCTCAAGCCGCAGGTGGAGGCTGAGCTGAAGAAACTGGAAGAGGCGGACATCATTGAAAAGGTGGAAGGGCCAACTCCATGGGTGTCGCCCATTGTCGTCACACGAAAACCAAAACAACCAGGCGAGGTACGCATATGTGTAGATATGCGCCTTCCCAATGTGGCCATTCGGAGGGAATGGCACCTAACTCCCACGGTGGATGACATCGTGACTGAAGTCAGCGGATCCAAATGGTTTTCAAAAATGGACCTGAGAGCAGGATATCATCAGCTCATGCTAGCCCCCGAGTCTAGAGCAATCACCACGTTCTCCACCCATGTGGGACTGAGGAGATACAAACGCCTAAGTTTTGGCATTGCCAGTGCAGCAGAGGTCTTCCAGGACACCATAAGAGGAGTGCTGGCCGGATTAGATGGAGTCATCAATGTGAGTGATGATATCTTAGTGCATGCGCCCACGGTGGAGGTCCACCTACAAAGGCTGAGAGCCGTGTTCCAAAGATTACACACGAATGGACTGACATTACACCAGGAAAAATGTGAATTCCTGAGGCAGGATATCGCTTTCTTTGGGTACCATTTTTCAGAGAAAGGTGTCCAACCTGATCCAGAGAAGGTGGCGGACATTAAGTCTGCGACGGCCCCCACATCGGTCACAGGTGTTCGTAGTTTCCTGGGAATGGTAACTTACTGTGGCAGGTTCATTCAAAATCTGACTTCCCTCACCGCCCCACTGCGTGAATTGACAAAAGCCCACACCCCATGGGAATGGAATCGGACACACGAAAAGGCATTTCAGGACACGAAAAAGGCACTGTCTGCAGAGACAACCTTAGTGTTTTTTTACCCTACCAAGGCTACGGAACTGTCAGTAGATGCCAGCCCCATAGGGCTCGGAGCCGTGCTATCACAAAGAGGAAAAGAAGGCGAGTGGGCACCCGTGGCATATGCCAGCAGAGCGTTGACACCCACGGAACAACGATATTCTCACATAGAGAAAGAGGCACTGGCGGTAAACTGGGCATGTCGACACTTCCATCTGTACATCTACGGTCACCCTTTTGAAATATACACTGATCACAAGCCACTCATTCCACTGTTCAACAAGACGGGGTCGCAGCCTCCCCCGAGAATCGAGAAATGGGTTCTTCAACTACAGGGATATCAGTTTTCAGTCATATATCGCCCAGGTACTCATAATCCTGCTGACTATCTATCGCGACATGCCCGGCCAGTTACAGCAGGCGAAGAAGAGGAAATGGAGCATACCGAGGAGTATGTAAGACTGATAGTGGAGAGATCGCGGCCTTTGCCCATGTCCCTCAACGAAATACAAGAGGCCACAAAGGAGGATGAAGTATTACAAATGGCCATTTCATGTGTTAGTGATGGAAGGTGGCACCTGCTGAAACAAAACCTATCGCTGAGAACCACAGAGGCCACCAACACATTGAAAGCACTGTTTCGAGTCAGACATGAACTGGCAGTGTCGTCAGAACAGTGCCTTTTGCGAGGTCACCGTCTGGTCATCCCTGAACGGCTGAGACAAAGGACCGTTGACTTGGCCCATGTTGCTCATCAGGGCATCGTGAAAACCAAAGCGAGACTGAGGAGCAAAGTGTGGTTTCGGGACATGGATACACAGGTGGAGCAAACTATACAAAGGTGCCATGTTTGCCAACTGGTGGGGCCGACGGAGCCGCCACCCCCCATCATCACTGAGCCCATCCCGACCAATCCCTGGCAGAGAGCCAGTGCAGACCTAGGAAGTCTACCAGATTACACATGCTAGTAGTAATTGATGATTTCTCAAACTATCCAGAGGTGGAGTTGCTGGAATCCACTGTCACTGAGAGGATCATACCCTGTTTGGAGAAAATAATGGCTACCCATGGGATAATACAAGAGCTGAGAACTGACAATGGTCCCCCGTTTTCAAGTCATGATTTTGCATCATATCTGGCATCACATGCAATCCAACACATAAAAATCACGCCGCGATGGCCCCAAGCCAATGGAGAGGCGGAGCGATTTATGAGGACTTTAAACAAAGTTTTGAGAATAGCGGTGGCAAAAGAAAGGAACCTGGACTGTGCCATTTTTGAATTCCTCAGAGAGTACCGTCTGACGCCACACAGCACGACGGGAGTGTCCCCGAGTTCAATATGTATCCAACGGGAAGTAAGAGATGTCATCCCTCATGTGGGAAGCACAACAGTAAAACAGAAACAAGTGGAAGCGAATTTGAAACGAAGACACATTCAGAATGAGCGAATGTCAAAAAGAAGGAGAGCTCGGATGAGGTATTTGCAGGTTGGCGATGTGGTCCTGCTAAAAAACAGACATTCGGGTGGAAAATTCCAAACTCTGTTTGAACCAAAAGTATGGACCGTCACACGAGTAAAAGGAACATTGATAACAGCCATGAGAAAAAATTAAACAGTAACGAGAAACATCTCGTGGTTCAAGCTATATCATGGAAAACCCAGGGAGTCCGAAAGGCTTGAAGTCAGCAACGAACCGTGTTTGGGCGATGAGGAGTCTGTGATAACTGGTCCCGTCCAAGCCGGTGAAGACTCGGAAGAAAGGTACAACACATCATTGACAGCGCCTGACAGGAGAGAGGAGAGAATTGGAGCTGAGGTGCCATCAGCTGAGGTGACATCAGCGTTTGGCCAGAGAGGAGGCATGGACAGGTATAGCCTACGACCCCATACGTTGGCTCCTGAAAAACTGAAAGACTATGTGAGGTATTAGTTGGACTCGTGAGGAGGTACGGGGTCCCTCAGTGCTCGTCCGGGAAGTGTGGACTGAATGCACTGGTGTGTAATGTGGGTCGGGAGGTCATATGCCATGACTTTATCTATTGTGTGTTTTTGTTGTCAGTTTTATGATTTTGTTTTAAATCCAAGTTGAGGAGGAATGTTATGTCTACATCATTGGTGCATACCAGGTATGCGAGGGGTGGGCTCAAAGCGTGTGGTGTAACACGTGTGGGCCATCACCCCTGTTATAGGAGGGGCAGTTGGTTTTGACCGGGAGTTAAGCAAAGTTTAATAAAAGAGCCGTGGGCTGCGCGCGAAGGCAGATGGCGCGAGGCCTGGAAGCAGACATCAGTGTCAGTGTGATTTTATTACAACGCGCGTTGCGCCCGTAACAATTATGGCGCGCGGTGATTCCTGATTCAGGGTATATCGGGAACGCAACAACGATCACATCTCAAATTTTTTCCCTGATTACCTACTAATTACACAGTGTATTTAAATGGCAGAGGTATACTACATATTATCCTTCTTTAGGACTTTAGAAATTAGAAACATAAATGTTGCTCTTCGTAAGCAGCCATTTTAGATGTGCATTTGTAGAAGACATGCTTGATCTTTGTAAATGGGTAAATTAATGTCTGTATGACTCAATGTGCATTAGAAGCTACAAGCTGCACTTTCTTAACCACCGAGGTAGGCAAGATGGCTGGCTGCTAAGCCAAGGAAGAAGTAAAAGCCACACTGGGAAGCATGGAGTTGCTAGCGCGGCTGGTCCTTAGTAAGTAAACCTACAAGGGGAAGCGTATAGGCCAATGAACCTTTTGGATCGCATGGAGTATCCTAGCTATGTAGTAATCAATAAACATCAATTATCAATGTAAACAATCAACAACCACTAAGAGAATCATTAAGCATGAGGCAATAAATCAACATTTCATGAATAATCACAACTCGATTATACGTTTTATCAATTTTATTTCCCTATTAGTTACTTTACTAAGTCATCTGGTTAGATCAATCTTTATTCAATCAACTCAGAATTAGTTCATTAATGATCACCAATAACATAATCTAATCAGAAATTGAGAAAACATATGCTTGAATACTTCAGCATAAACCAACAAGGATGAATATAACAGCATTATTTGCAGAGTTCAGCAAAGGACGCTTACCCAACCCAGATTAGCATTTAGCATGTGGGACTTCATGCAAAAACAATTTAGAAAACGTGAATTTGGAAAACATCTAGCTAATAGAAAAACTATAAAAGAGCGCAGTTGGTGCCTAGAAAGAAAGGCATAAAGTTTAATCAGTCACATTGTCATAGCTACCTAACCACTAAATGGATCAGCAACAAAGTCAGTCTTCGTCTTCAGGTCATCAATCGATCAGCAACCCATCAGGCTCTCAAGACCATGAGCCCAATGACATAATCTCGAATCGCGTCTTCTGGCATCAGCATTTCTTCCCTTGCATCTGAAGTTTCAGCCTTTTGTCATGACTTTTTATTAGAGTTTTTCAGTCCATCCCCCTAATTCCTAATTGGTCAGTCAATCGGCAGATATGACTCTAACCTCTAATATTAATTTTACAAATCTATGAGTTCTAATATTTCTCCATCCTCAATTAGTTGATGGGTTCGCTGTACGATGCCCTCATCATCCGGCTCATCAGGTATCGAAAACGTTGCATCTTCTTCTCCAGTCAGTGCTTCTATTGTTCAAGTCCCGGGAAAGTACATCAAGTCTGTCTTACATGAAACTTGTTACGTTTCCTAGTCCCTCATCTCCTGTTCGTCGGTACATTGCAGAAAATTCTAGCTAAGCAGATTTTATTAACGTATGCAGTTCAGGGACAGTTCAAAGCACCAGCTTCTCTGCAGTGTGCTAGAAATTTAGCTTCTGTATTAGGCTTGGCAAAACCAGGCCACAACTTTGGCTAAGTTAATTCTACAATACAATGCAAAACATATGTTATACATATACAATATGACATATTACTACATTATTATTATGCATTTTCATTATTTCACACATTTTTGGCTCTGTTAGTACAAGTTTGTATAGGTGGCTGACGTATCCTGTGGGCACATTTTCAAACATGCACATTAATTTTTTTCTACAATTAATTACTCTATGAACTTTTATAAACCTGTAATGACGTAGATTGGAATGCCTGTGTGTCGTGTGGAATCCTTTGACATAGTAAGGTGATGTCTTGGGATTCCATACGAGGCTAATGGACGGCTGCTCACATCGGGACTCTGTGCTCCTTTCCTCGGATTGTACTTGTTTTTTCACTACGCTTTGCCTACCCAATAAATCTTCTTTTATGGTAAAAAAGCTCAAATCGACTACACGTCTTAACAAAACCATAACATATAAGCATTTATTAATAATTTCTAATTAGCATATCTGCGTCAACAGTCCCTCCTCTGATAACTAAATATGTAATCACACCTTGCTTTCCCCATCATTTCACAATTCTGTTTCAGCTATATTATGTCTCCTTCTCAAATCTTCCCTATCAATTATTTTCCTGTTTCATTCTTCCCTCCTCTGATTATTTTGAGATCTTTTCAATTTTATCTTTTCACATAATTTACATGAACCCCATAATCCTAATATGCAAGCCATCACAATGAATATCCCTTGTATAATTTTTAATAATACCCAATTCCAAATTTAACTAAGCCAATTTCCCACTGAAGCAAATCCTTTTCCAACCTTTTCCCCAAACACCTGATTTTTTCAATTCTTTTAAATCTTTACTTGAGTTAGTCAGATTAGTGAATAAGGGCCAGATGTAGGTAGTCGTTTGCATGGTGCAAACTGCGAAAATCGCAGTTTGCGGCATGCAAACGGCCAAATGCGATGCTCATTCACAAATTGCGAGTCGGTACCGGCTCGCAATTTATGAATGCGACTCGCAAATAGTAAGGGGTGTTCCCTTCCTATTTGCGACTCGCATCGCAATTCAGAATTGCATTGTGACTGCGAATGCGGTCGCAAAGCAACTCGCAGTTACCACCAGTGTCACACTGGTGGTAACTCATTCGCAAAAGGGAAGGGGTCCCCATGGGACCCCTTCCCCTTTGTGAATGTCGCCAAAAATATTTTTTCAGAGCAGGCAGTGGTCCTCTGAAAAAACTAAACCAAATGGTTTCGGAAGTTTTTTCATTTTGCAACTTGTTTTCCTTTAAGGAAAACGGGCTGCAAAATGAAAAAAAAAACTGCTTTATTTAAAAAGCAGTCACAGACATGGAGGTCTGCTGACTTCAGCAGGCCACCATCCCTGTGAGTGCAGGGACTCGCTATGAGACACCGTTCTGCATCTGAGATTGCGACTCGGAAATTGCGAGTTGGACAGACTCGCAATTTCCGAGTCGCAATCTCAGACCTTCCTACATCTGGCCCTAAGTCTCTTATTTTATGGGAAAAGAGCTAAAATCGACTATGCGTCTTAACAAAAGTGGCGATGAGGATGAAGTAAGCTGCCCTGCCGCACTTCGCTTCTGAAGACCATCCTGCTTCAACGCTTCCTGTTTCGGTAAAATTCCTTTCAGCCTCAGCACTTGGTTGTATAAGTTGTAAAAGTGTTTTGGGGCACAGAGTTAGTTCACAACGTTGTACTCATCGTTAATTCACAACGTTGTACTAATCGAGTCTTTATTGGCAGCGCGCGCTGTGTTAAGCGCTACGCGCGAGTGCTGTGCCGAGCATCACTCGTGTGCCTGCCATTTTTCTTTTTCATGGCAGCGTCTCATGTGAAACTGCTACATTCTGGATCTACAAGTTAAATTGAACGAAGGGTGAAGTGTGAAGTTAAGTTTAACAAAGCTCTTACCAGAACATTTTCTCTCGGGGGAATCGTTGTCTTCTCACCTGGCAGGAAGTTCTACAATTAGTAAAACAGAGGAAGGACTGTTTTTTTTGTTCCTCTTCTATCAACAACGTGGAAGAAGGACTTCTACAAAGAAGAGTGGCAATATAGTTTGGCCATCTTCCTTTGGGACAACATAAATACTAAAAAAAAAAAAAAAAAAAAAAAATTCTCTCATCTTATTTCTGTTGGTTAGTATCGAATTATTTTTTTTAAACTTTCATTTCTAATAGATAAAGAAGAGAAAATATAAGAAGGAAAATGCAGAATGTGTTGCCACCCACTCCTTTCTTACAAGACCCTGGTGATCCTCCCCTGGAGTGGAAATGATGGCTCCGTTCTTTCAAGGCCTTCTTAGGAGCTATTGATGGACACAAAGGCCTGAAAGAAAAAAGAGTTTAATGTATTATTATCTGGGTGTGGAAGGACAGAACATCTTCGATCATTTACCAGTCTATGAGTTACGTGAGGAAGAAGAATTGGATGAATTTGAAATGGTAGTCGCACAACTGGACAAGCATTTCACTAAAACTAAGAATATTGTAGTACATAGGTACAAATTCTTTACAAGGTCACAAAACCCTAATGAAAGTGTAGATTAGTTCATTACAGCATTGAAAGTTTTAGCTGCAAAGTGCGAATTTGAGAATTTTACCTCTCAACTCATACGTGATCAACTAGTAGCGAGGTGCTATTCCAAAAGGATCCAGGAAAAGTTACTAACATGTAAAGACCCGTCCTTAGATAAAGCTATTGACACAGCAAACAGTATTGAATGTTCCTTGGAGGTTGCAAAACAATTGGAGTTGTCGTTGTCTAACATTTCCATTTCAGGTGCGGTGATGAGTACACAGAACAGTGATAACAAGAAACAAGTTCGTGCTGAGAGAAAACAAGAGAACATTTAATTTCCTAGGAATACTTCGTCACCTAAGTACAACCACAAGACTATGGTGGTCATTACAACCCTGGCGGACGGTGTGAAAGCGGCGGTAAGACCGCCAACAGGCAGGCGGTAAAAAATTTGGAGTTACGACCGTGGCGGAAACCGCCAACAAAGACAGCCACTTTAACACTCCGACCGCCACGGCGGTACAAACAAACAGCGCGGCGGTCACCGTCAACAGACAGGCAGAGGACAATGTACCGCCGACACTATTATGACAGGCCAATCCGCCACCTTTTCCGGGGCGGATTCACCGCGGATAAAAACACGGCGGAAACAGGAATTTCGAAGGGAAAACGCTCACCTCTACACACTCCACGAGGAAGGACACCATGTACCCGGAACTCCAAATACTACCTGCGATAGTCTTCCTGCTCCTGTACCAGGAGCACAAACGCCGGTGGTGAAGACCACGGTGAGTACTGTACCTACGACACAGGGGAGGGGGCAGGCAAAAAACAGGGACACACACACGCAACGCCCCCACCCTCACCCTCACCCACTACAACACACACACCAATACATATCTATAGAGTATAGTTACACCCCCAACCCCTCCCGGAAGAATGTAAAGACAAAAGGAAATGAGTGTAACCATTATAATATATTAAAATGCAGTACGCAAAAAAAAATATATATACACTATTAACAAAATATACACCAAGAATAGTAGTCCAGGTATTGCACCATTCATAGTCCGTGGAACACTGGGCCCAAAATTCATGGGCGAGGCCCACACTCGATACCAGATCAAAACAGAGAGAACACTGCAGGGGCATCAGATAGAAATACAACAGGCACCTCAGGGGGAAGGGACGGGGGCACCTCAGCCGGATGAGTGCATGACGCCAGATCCACGAGGGGGCTCCATGCCCATTGATGTATCCTGGGGAGTGCAAAGCCACAGTCTCTCAAGTCTATACAGTGGGTGGCTTGCCCACTGCATTATCCTAGGGAGTGCAAAGCCACAGTCTCTCAAGTCTCTCCAGTGGGTGGTTTGCCCACTGCTGCATCCTGGGGAGTGCAAAGCCACAGTCTCTCAAGTCTCTCCAGTGGGTGGTTTGCCCACTGCATTATCCTTGGGAGTGCAAAGCCACAGTCTCTCAAGTCTCTCCAGTGGGTGGTTTGCTCACTGCTGCATCCTGGGGAGTGCAAAGCCACAGTCTCTCAAGTGGATAACAGTCTCCACTGGTTCTGGAGGGGGACTGGTGCCCAGAGTGCTTCATCCTGTGAAGGACAGAGGTAGTGGATGCATGTCTCCACTGGTTCTGGAGGGGGACTGGTGCCCAGAGTGCATCACTCACCCCGTGACGATCCCAGTTGCGTCAGTGCCCCTGCCGCTCATGGGCTAGCGGTGCTTGATTTGGCGGTTCCCTGTTCAGCGGTGCTTGCCCTGTTCACCGGTGCTTGAGTTGGCGGTGCCCTGTTCAGCGGTGCTTGATTTGGCGGTGCCCTGTTCAGCGGTGCTTGCCCTGTTCAGCGGTGACTTGAGTTGGCGGTGCCCTGTTTAGCGGTGCTTGATATGGCGGTGCCCTGTTCAGTGGTGCTTGAGTTAGCGGTGCCCTGTTCAGCTGTACTTGATTTGGCGGTGCCCTGTTCAGCGGTGCTTGCCCTGTTCAGCGGTGCTTGACTTGGCAGTGCCCTGTTCAGCGGTGATTGAGTTGGCGGTGCCCTGTTCAATGGTGCTTGCCCTGTTCAGCGGGTCTTGTGCTGGCGGTCCTTCATGGCCCAGCTGGGCTGGGGCTGGATGTCCTTCATGGCCTAGCTGGGCTGTGGCTGGCGGGGCCCTCCTGGGCAGCTGGGCTGGGGCTGGCTGGGCCCTCCTGGGCAGCTGGGCTGGGGCCGGCGGGGCCCTCCTGGGCAGCGGGGATGGGGCTGGCGGGCCCTCCTGGGCAGCGGGGATGGGGCTGGCGGGGCCCTCCTGGGCAGCTGGACTGGGGCTAGTGGTGGCCTCCTGGGCAGCTGGGATGGGACTGGCGGGGCCCTCCTGGGCTGCGGAGATGATGGCGGTCTTTTCCGCCGTGCTGCTCTTCCCAGACTTGCTTGGTTTCTCGTGACCCTTCCCCACCTTGGGAGGTGTCACAGCTGAGTCCACACTCCCACCGGGACCCCTGGGATCGGCTTGGGTGGCTGGAGTCTTCCCCCTCTCCTGCCGGGCACTGGCCAACTTCTGGTGCTTCACAGAGGGGGGACTGGCTGTGCTGTGGCTCCGTGCCACACTGGCTGTCCTGGTGGCCGGTGCACTCCACAAACCTGTGACTACAGGCACCACTGGTCCCGGAGATGTTGTAGCTGAGGTGCTACTTCGGGACCTATGAGATGGACTGTGGTGGGAGGTGTGGGAAAAAGGTCAAGGCTGGACAGGAAAGGTTTTTTGGACACACTGGGACGGGTAGCTGGAGGGGGTTTGGGAGTGGAGGAAGAGGTGGTGGTAGTAGGAGGTGTACGTTTGGTGACTTTGGGTGCAGGTGCATGAGCTGGAGGCTGTTGTGAGGTGGATGGCTGTTGGGTGGGTGTGTGCCTGCGTTTGTGTATCTTGGGAGGTGGGTCACAGAAACACTGGGAGAGGACACAGGGGACGTGTGAATGGTAGTGGGGGTGGTGACTGCACGTGAGCGGGGTGTGCTGGTGGGTGTGCTGGTGAGGGACGTAGTGGCTGTAGAGGTAGTGCATGCAGGTGTGTGTGTAGATGAGACTGGGAGGGAGGAGGGAGACGATGAGGAGGGGGGCACAGTGGAGGCAGTGGATGTTGGTGTGTCTGCATGAGTGTGATGCTTGCGTGAGTGCCGGTGTGAGGTGTGGTGCTTATGTTTGCCTGAGCTTCCCTTGTGTGGTGAGGTGTGTGCAGGCTGGTCTGATGGTGTGCTTGGGATAGGCAGAGGTACAGGGGATTGGGTCTGGGTGGAGGAAGTTGGAGTGGGGAATCTAGACACAGGGACAATGGCTGCCATCAGTGCTGAGGCCAGAGTTTGAAAGGCTCGGTGAAGGGCCGCCTGACCGAATAAATGCCCTCCAGGAATGCATTTGTTTGTTGCAACTGCCTTTCTACACCCTGGATGGCATTCAAAATGGTAGACTGCCCAACAGTGAGTGACCTGAGGAGGTCAATGGCCTCCTCACTGAGGGCAGCAGGGGTGACTGGGGCAGGGCCTGAGGTGCCTGGGGCGAAGGTGATGCCCACCCTCCTGGGTGAGCGGGCACGGGGCGAAGGCTGAGGGGCTGCTGGGAGCTCCCATCAGAGGACGAGTCCGTGTCGCTGGTCTCAGCTCCTGCCCCACCGTGGAGCTCCCCTCGCCCTCCGTCCCACTGGTGAATTCTGAGTCCATAGTGTGGCCCTCCATGGCCATGTGGGATGCAGCTCCCTTTTGCTCCGGTGCCACTGCTCCTTTGCCTGATGATGCTAATGCACACGAGAACAGGGAGACCACAAAAAGGGGGGGGAACAGAAGAAAGACATGTTGAGTGCATGGATTACCGCTACTGTTGGCGGACAAGACAGACACAGAAGCCCCCTGCACTACGCCGCGCTCTTGGGCTCTACAGTGCAATTCCTGGGAAATGGCCTACAAGGCTATGGACGACATCTGCACACATAGATGACACAGGGGCATAAATAGCTGTACTTGGCACTCTACAGAGGTGGGGTGGGGGCCACAGGGCCATGCCTTACGGACGGGCCTAGCCTACGGAACTCGCCCTGGCCTAGGGAAACCCACAGCCCTCCTCCCCCACCCAGACGACTCCACTGCGCGCAAAGTCAGCTGAATGAGAGTGTACTCACCCCCTTGTGTCTGCTGTGATGCCCTCAAGCACCCATCCAACTCCGGGTAGGCCACCACCAGGATCCTGAAAATCAGGGGGGTCATGGTTCGACGGGCACCCATCCCACGTTGGGAGGCTATCCCCAGCTGAGCCTCCGCCATCTTCTTGGTCCAGCGGCGAATGTCCTCCCATCTTTTCTGGCAGTGGGTGCTCCGTCTGTGGTAGACCCCTAAGGTCCGGACGTCCTTGGCGATGGCACGCCAAATATCTTTCTTCTGGTGGGCGCTGACCTACATGAAATATACGGGGGAAGAAGAGAAGTCATTACCAACTGCACCGTCAAAGTGAGTGACCCCCATCCCTACCCTTGCCATGTGGCACATGCACCCACCATCTTTCATGCACGCAGAACTCTGCCCCCTTCCTTCTTACATCCAGCCCTCTCCACACAGGCATAGCCCATACAACATGCTCCCTGTGTACTTACCTGTTTGTCTGGAGGACCGTAGAGTAGCGTGTACTGGCGGAGGACCCCATCGACGAGCTTCTCCAACTCCTCCGATGTGAAGGCAGGGGCCCTGTCCCCAGATGCACGAGCCATTGTCTGTTCCAGACCGAGGTCACAGTATCACTTGCAGTGTAGGTCCTCTCCTGTCGAAGATCAGGTATCGAGTGATTAAACAGATAGAAAATGGCGGTCACGTCCACAGCGGTCACGTCCGCGGCGGTGCGTACCATCACCGCCGACGTACATCGTCATTGGCTCCTGGGACCCATAGGGTCCAATGTTAACCAATGCAGCCTACTGCGATGGTGTACAACGCCAGCACAGTTACCTCATATCCCATTTTCCCACTTTAGAGGTCAGGCAGCCGCCATTTCAGGGGCCCACATGGCCTAATTTCCAACTGTCACGCCTAGGCCTAGTCTCAACACACATACAGGCCACATTTTGTGAATGATTGGTGTTCCGTGTAAACTGTGGGTACGTACCTCTGAGTTGTTTGACTCTGTGCTCGCTGTTGTCCTTCATAGGCACCGTCCGCTGGGACATGTGAGGAGATGGCGGAATCCTCCGCTGTACCGACCGCTGGTGGACCTGTCGACAATGGAGGAAAGACATTTGATAATCACCTACAGGTTTCACCGTGCCACAATCCAGGAACTGTGTACCCAGTTGCAGCCAGATGAGATGTCAGCTATCCGCCATCCCACAGGAATCCCCCCTCAAGTGCAGGTGCAATCAGTGCTCCATTTCCTTGCAAGTGGGTCTTTTCAAACAACTGTGGCCATGGCATAAGGGATGTCCCAGCCTATGTTTTCAAACGTATTGTCCAGAGTGTAGTCTGCCCTGCTGAAACACATGCGGAGCTACATCGTTTTCCCTCAGGTGGAGGATTTGCCTACAGTGAAAGGTGACTTCTATGCCCTTGGACATATCCCCAACATCTTAGGTGCCATTGATGGGACCCATGTGGCTTTGGTCCCCCCCACGCAGGAGTGAACAGGTGTACAGAAACCGGAAGAGTTATCATTCCATGAATGTACAGATGGTATGTTTGGCCGACCAGTACATCTCTCATGTGAATGCCATGTTCCCTGGCTCAGTGCATGATGCCTACATCCTGCGGAATAGCAGCACCCATTATGTGATGGGTCAACTCCAGAGGCACCGTGTGTGGCTATTAGGTGAGCCCCTGGAAGCAAGACAGTGGGAATGGTTGTCTGGGGTTATCCCTACAGGTTAGTGTGTGTCTAACAGTTGTCCCTCCACATTTGCAGGTGACTCTGGGTACCCCAACCTGTCATGGCTACTGACCCCAGTGAGGAATCCCAGGACCAGGGCAAAGGAACGCTACAATGAGGACCATGGGCGGAATAGGAGGGTGATCGAGCGGACCTTCGGCCTCCTGAAGCCCAGGTTCAGGTGCCTGCATATGACAGGTGGATCCCTATTCTACTCACCAAAGAAGGTGTGCCAGATCATCGTGGCCTGCTGTATGCTTCACAACTTGGCTTTGCGACGAAAGGTGCCTTTTCTGCAGGAGGATGGCCCAGATGGCAGTGTTGTGGCAGCTGTGGAGCCTGTGGACAGTGATGAGGATGAAGCAGAGGAAGAAGACATGCAGAACAGGGACTCAGTGATGCAGCAATATTTTCAGTGAAACACAGATGAGAATACATTCCTGCCTACTACATGTACTTTTATACTACTACCTCTATCCTGTCTGTCGTTTTCACCCAGTGTATGGTCACTGAGTTGTCACTTTCCCTTACGGTTTCACAGATGTGGGTCCCAACGTGTGTCATCTGCTTAGATTCCTCATGGACTAGAGCTGTGTGACATAGGTATGTTGACATTACTATTTCAAGAACATTTTGTCACTGTAATTGCAAATACACTATTTCGAAATCACAGACAGACTCCAGATCTTTTTGTGCTTCAGGTGTGTTTATTTAAATGTAAAATATTGGAGGGGGAAGTTAAATCGTGAGGAGTGATGGCGGAGGAGTGTCCATGGCAGAGTCTAGTCTATTAGTCTCACAGGTGCATTGCCCATATGGGCATAGGAAGTGGAGTTGGGGCAGTTTAATTATGGACAGGGTGACAAAGTGGGACAGTGGGATGACAATCAGGGTAGTCTCATTTCTTGGCGGGGGTCTTGGCATCGTTCTCTGTCTTGTTCCTGGATCTCAGGGACCGTTTGCGGGGTGGTTCTCCGTCTGCAGGGGGTGGGTTGCTGGTGTGGTGGTCCTGTGGCGGGGCGTCCTGTCCACTAGCGCCGGCGGAGGTGGTGGGCAGTTCATCGTCCTTGCTAGAGTCAGGGGCCCCTTGTAGTGCCACAGTGTCCCTCCTGGTGTTGAATACTTCCTTCAGCACCCCTACGATGGTGCCCAGGGTGGGGCTGATGGTTCTGAGTTCCTCCCTGAAGCCCATATACTGTTCCTCCTGCATGCGCTGGGTCTCCTGAAACTTGGCCAGTACCGTTGTCATTGTCTCCTGGGAGTGGTGGTATGCTCCCATGATGGAGGAGAGGGCCTCATGGAGAGTGGGTTCCCTTGGCCTGTCTGCCCCCTGTCGCACGGCAGCCCTCCCAGTTCCCCTGTGTTCCTGGGCCTCCGTCCCCTGGACTGTGTGCCCACTGCCACTGCCCCCAGGTCCCTGTTGTTGTTGGGGTGGTGGGTTATCCTGGGTTCCCTGTAGTGGTGGACACACAGCTGATTGACGTGTCCTGGGGATGGAGGTATGGGCCCGCTGGGTGGGTGCTGTGCTGGTGTTTCCAGAGGGGGGAAGGTCTGTGGTGGCCTGTGCCTGTGTGAGGGGAACCAACTGTCCCGAGGCCCACGATGGTCCGGTCTGGTCATCTAGATCCAGTTGGACAGAGGTGCTGTCATCTCTGTGGGCCTCTTCTGTGGTGGAGTGGACATGTCTGGACCCTGCTGTCTGGTGACGTTGGGGAGTGGTCCTGCAGGGGTGGAAAGGCATGATTATTGCATCTGTGTGTGTCATGGTGTGCAATGGGTGGGTCACTGTGTAACCCAGTGCTGGCATTCCTGTGTGTGAGCTTGTGTGATGATGTTTTAGGGGGGTGTATGGGTATGTGCAGTGGGCACGCTTTAGTGATGGGTGTCCATGCTTTGTTGTTGCATGCAGGGCTTGGTGTTGGGATGTGTGGTTTGTGATATTGGTACATTTGTGAGGAGTTGGAGTGATAGGGGTGAGGGCGAGGGTGGGGGTATGTGATAGCATGCAGGTAGGGTGGGGGATGTAATAGTTAAGATTTGACTTACCAGAGTCCATTCCTCCACCTACTCCTGCGAGGCCCGCAGGATGCAGAATCGCCAAGACCTGCTCCTCCCATGTTGTTAGTTGTGGGTGAGGAGGTGGGGGTCCGCCGCCAGTCCGCTGAACTGCCTGGTGGTGTCTTGAGACCACGGAACGCACCTTCCCCCGTAGGTCGTTCCACCTCTTCCTGATGTCCTCCCGATTTCTTGAGTGTTGTCCCACTGCGTTGACCCTGTCGACTATTCTTCGCCATAGCTCCATCTCCTTGCAATGGAGGTGTGCTGCACCTGGGATCCAAATAGCTGTGGCTCTACCCGGACAATTTCCTCCACCATGACCCTGAGCTCCTCCTCCGAGAACCTGGGCCTTCTTTGCTGTGCCATGGGGAGGTGTAGGTGATGTTTGGGGTGGTGTGTGTGGTGATATGTAGTGGTGTGTTGTGTGAGGTGCGTGGAAGTTGTGTGGGTGATGGTGTTGTGTGCCTGTGAATGCTAGTTTGTTGACGGTGGTGTCTCTCTCTGGCCTTCGTTTGTGATTTTTGGTCATAGGGGTTTGTGGGTGATATGGGTGTGTGTTTAATATTGTATTGGGTGTGTGGGAGTGGTGTGTGTATGTGTATCAGGTGTGTGTATTTCAAATTGTCCAATGTGGCTGTGTTTTGTAAGAGTGTGTGTATTTTGAGCGCGGCGGTGTGTACTGCCAATGGAATACCGCGGTTGAAAGACCGTCACGTGGATTCGTGTGTCGTGATAATGTGGGCGTATTTCTGTTGGCGTGACGGTGGAGGTTTTGTTTTCACCAGTTTATCACTGACCTTTGGTGTGGCGGACTTGTGTGGGTGTCTGAATTTTGGCGGATTCCGAGCAGTGGGTCATAATGACCGTGGCGGAATTACGCGGCCACAGCAGTGTGTTGGCGGTCTTCTGCACGCCGGTAAGCGGCTTTTACTGCCAATGTTGTAATGACCCACTATTTGTTTTAGGTGTGGTTCTTCTAATCATATTTCTTCTTTTAAGAACTGTCCAGCTGTTAATCAACAGTGTAGGAATTGCAACAAACTTGGACATTTCTCACGAGTGTGTAGAAGTATTAAAAAGAGTAATGTTCGGTGTGTACTTGATGGAGACAAGGAGACTGTACAACATGAAGACAATGAGTTTGTATTAGTGGTCAAGGATAACACTTCTGCAGTTAACAAGCTAGTAGTAGATCCTGATATTGATGTATTAATGGGAGGAATTGTAGTTAAACTATTGGTTGATACAGGAGCTTGCTTTACAATTGTTTCACTAGAAAAATTCAATGAGATTTGGGCAGAAAAAACCCACTTTTCCTCCTGATGTTGCCACACTGGCTTTTGAGGGTAGCAAAATTGGTTTGATTGGGTACTTTTGGACTTCATTTTCTATTTTTGGTGAAACTATTCAAGGTAAAGTCTATGTGGCCAAAAAGGTATTAATGTCTTGGGGTTAATTCAGCTTTTAAGCTGAGTTTAAATTGATCATCAAACCGGGAAGGGAAACACCTGTGACTATTGAAAGAAGTGATGCCAATTGTGTTAAAACTATTTCAGACACTGCAAACTTCTGCCAACACAAATTCAAGAAATTATTTCAGGACAACTTAGTGAAAATAACAGATTTCACACACACAATTAAGTTGAAACAAGGGGCGGTACCCGTTTAACATAATTTAAGAAATGTTCCCTTTAGTGTGAGAACAGACTTGTCCAATTTGCTGAGAGACATGTGTGAACAGGTTATAATAGAGAAAGTGGAAGCAACCCTGTGGTTGTCTCCCATCTTTTTGGCAGAGAAGAGTTCTGGAGATTTGAGAATGTGTGTGGATTTAAGAAGCTTGAATGAAGTAATTTGGGTTGACAGTTTCTCGTTACCAAGAATTGATGACCTTATTACGAAAGTAGGTTCTGCTAGTTGGTTTACGAATTTGGATTTAAGATCGGCTTCTCATTAAGTGGAATTAGATGTTAATTCAACATATCTTACCGCCTTTGTGACTCCTGATGGGACATTCCAATTTTGCAGATTGCCATTTGGTTAACGTCGGCAGCTGCCGTTTTTCAAAGATTGATGACTGACATGTTTCCCAACAATCCCAATGTGGTGGTATTTCAAGATGATATTTTGATCTTTGCCAACACTGATATTGCACATGATAAAATCTTGGAGGAAGTCTTGAAGACTTTGTAGTGTAGAGGGGTTACTCTAAGGAAGGACAAATGCATTTTTAAGACTAGGGAGATTGAGTATATGTCTTATCCGAACAGGGTGTCAAACCTAAGCCAGGATTAGTAAAAAGCATCCAAGGAGCAATTATTATCCTTTCTGCGGTTGTGTGAATTTTATGCAAAGTTTTTTAAGGATTTTGCCAAAACCACGGAATGTCTCAGATCAATTCTTAAGAAAAAACAAACATTTTTATTGGTCTGATGAGTGCAATGAGGCATTTGAACATATAAAACAAAGCATTGTTAAATCTCCAGTGTTACAACCCTTTTCAGAAAGTAGTAAGACTATAGTTACAGTAGATGCGTGTGAGTATGGTTTGGGTGCAGTATTAACGCAAGTTTCAAGTGAAGGCAAGGAGAGTACCATCGGTTTTGTGTCGAGGACTCTGTGATTGGTGGGACGGAAATACTCTGTAATTGAAAAGGGACTTTTGGCTTGTGTATGGAGTGTAGAAAAATTTAGGCAATGGGGGTCATTACAACATTGGCGTTAAAAGCAGAAGACCGCCAACACACCGCCGCGGCCGCGGAATTCCGCCACAGCTATTACGATCCACATCTCGAAATCCGACAAAATTTAGACACCCACACAAGTCCGCCACACCAAAGGTCAGTGATAAACTGGCGAAAACAAATCCTCCACCGTCACGCCAACAGAAATACGCCCATGCTATCACGCGCTCAAAATACACACACATCTCCAAAACACCACCACATTGGACAATGTGAAATACACACACCTGATACACATACACACACCACTCCCACACACCCAATACAATATAAAACACACACCCAAATCACCCACAAACCCCTACGACCACCAATACAGAGGGAAGGCCAGAGAGAGACACCACCATCAACAAACTAGCAGCCACAGGCACTCAACACCATCACCCACACAACTGCCACGCACAAAACACCACAAACCACTACATATCACCACACTTATCACCACACACACCACCCCACACATCACCTACACCACCCCATGGCTCGGCAAAGACACCCCAGGTTCTCGGAGGAGGAGCTCAGGGTCATGGTGGAGGAAATCGTCCGGGTAGAGCCACAGCTATTTGGATCACAGGTGCAGCACACCTCCATAGCTAGGAAGATGGAGCTATGGCGAAGAATAGTCGACAGGGTCAACGCAGTGGGACAGCACCCAAGAAATTGGGACTACATCAGGAAGAGGTGGAATGACCTACGGGGGAAGGTGCGTTCCGTGGTCTCAAGACACCACATCGCAGTACAGCGGACTGGCGGCGGACCCCCACCTCCTCACCCACAACTTACAACATGGGAGGAGCAGGTCTTGGCGATTATGCATCCGGAGGGCCTCGCAGGAGTCGGTGGAGGAATGGACTCTGGTAAGTCAAATCTTAACTATCATATCCCCCACCCTACCTGCATGCTATCACAGACCCCCACGCTCGCCCCATCCCCTATCACTCCAACTCCTCACAAATGTACTAATAACACAAACCACCCATCCCAACACCAAGCCCTTCATGACAAAACAAAGCATGGACACCCATCACTAAAGCATGCCCACTGCACATACCCATAACACCCCCCTCAACCATCATCACACAAGCCCCCACACCGGAATGCTAGCACTGGGGTACACGGTCACCCACCCATTGCACACCATGACACACACAGATGCAATAATAATGCTTTTACACCCCTGCAGGACCACTACCCAACGTCACCAGACAGGAGGGTCCAGATATCTCCACCCCACCCACAGAAGAGGCCCACAGTGATGACAGCAGCTTTGTCCAACTGGATCCAGATGACCAGCCCGGACCATCGTGGGCCTCGGGACAGTCGGTTCCCCTCACACAGGCACAGCCGACCACAGACCTTCCACCCTCTGGTAACACCAGCACAGCACCCACCCAGCGGGCCCATACCTCTGTGCCCAGGACACGTCAATCAGCTGTGTGTCCACCACTACAGGGAACCCAGGATAAACCACCACCCCAACAACAACAGGGACCTGGGGGCAGTGGCAGTGGGCACACAGTCCAGGGGACAGAGGCCCAGGAACACAGGGGAACTGGGAGGGCTGCTGTGCGACAGGGGGCGGACAGGCCCAGGGAACCCACTCTCAACGAGGCCCTCTCCTCCATCATGGGAGCCTACCACCACTCCCAGGAAACGATGGCAACGGTCCTGGCCAAGTTTCAGGAGACCCAGCGCATGCAGGAGGAACAGTATTTGGGGTTCAGGGAGGAACTCAGAACCATCAGCTCCGCCCTGGGCACCATCATAGGGGTGCTGAAGGAAATACTTAACACCAGGAGGGACACTGTGGCACTCCAAGGGGCCCCTGACACTAGCATGGACGATGAACTGCCCACCACCTCCGCCGGCGCTAGTGGACAGGAGGCACTGCCACAGGACCACCACACCAGCACCCCACCCCCTGCAGACGGAGAACCACCCTGCAAGCGGTCCCTGAGATCCAGAAACAAGACAGAGCATGATGCCAAGACCCCCGCCAAGAAATGAGACCACCCTGATTGTCATCCTACTGTCCCACTTTGTAACCCTGTCCATATTGGAACTGCCCCAGCTCCACTTCCTATGCCCATATGGGCAATGAACCTGTGAGACTAATAGACTGGACTCTGCCATGGACATTCCTCCACTATCACCCTTCACCATTTTACAACCCCCCTCCAGTATTTAGCACTTCAATAAACACCCTTGAAGCACAAAACAATCTGGCGCCAGTCTGTGATTTCAAAAATGTGTATTAGCAATGACAGTGACAAAATGCGTTTTCAAATGTAATGTCAACATACCTATGTCACACATCTCAAGTCCATGAGGAATCTAAGCAGATGACACACGTTGGAAACCACACCTGTGAAACCGTAAGGGAAATGTACAACTCAGTGACCATATACAGGTTGAAATCGACAGACAGGATAGAGGTAGAAGTGTGAAAGTACTTGTAGTAGGCAGGAATGTTTTCTCACCTGTGTGTCACTGGAAATATTGCAGGATCAGCGAGTTCCTGTTGTCGATGTACTCTTCTTCTGCTTTCTCGTCTTCACTGTCCACAGGCTCCACAGCTGCAACAAC
The DNA here is from genome assembly GCF_031143425.1 of Pleurodeles waltl. Classification (NCBI taxonomy): domain Eukaryota; kingdom Metazoa; phylum Chordata; class Amphibia; order Caudata; family Salamandridae; genus Pleurodeles; species Pleurodeles waltl. Next base: position 761,483,161 of record NC_090438.1, read on the forward strand.
ACCGCCATCTGGACCATCCTCCTGCAGAAAAGGCACCTTTCGTCACAAAGCTAAGTTGTGAAGCACACAGCAGGCCACGATGATCTGGCACACCTTCTTTGGTGAGTAGAATAGGGATCCACCTGTCATATGGAGGCACCTGAACCTGGCCTTCAGGAGGCCAAAGGTCCGCTCTATTATCCGCCGATTTCACCCATGGGCCTCATTGTAGCGATCCTCTGCCCTTGACCTGGGATTCCTCACTGGGGTCAGTAGCCATGACAGGTTGGGGTAACCAGAGTCACCTGCAAATGGCGAGGGACAACTGTTAGACACACACTAACCTGTAGGGATATCCCCAGACCCAGACAACCATTCCCACTGACTTGCTTCCAGGTGCTCACCTAATAGCCACACACGGTGCCTCTGGAGTTGCCCCATCACATAAGGGATGCTGCTATTCCACAGGATGTAAGCGTCATGCACTGAGCCAGGGAATTTGGCATTAACATGGAGATGTACTGGTCTGCCAAACACACCATGGAATGATAACTCTTCCGGTTTCGGTACACCTGTTCACTCCTGTGGCGGGGTACCAAAGCCACATGTGTCCCATCAAAGGCACCTATGATGTTGGGGATATGTCCCAGGGCATAGAAGTCACCCTTCACTTTAGGCAAATCCTCCACCTGAGGGAAAACGATGTAGCTGCGTGTGTGTTTCAGCAGGGCAGAAAACACTCTGGACAACACGTTGGAAAACATAGGCTGGGACATCCCTGATGCTATGGCCACTGTTGTTTGAAATGACTCACCTGCAAGGAAATGGAGTACTGACAGCACCTGCACTTGAGGGGGGATTCCTGTGGGATGGCGGATAGCTGACATCAGGTCTGGCTCCAGCTGGGCACACAGTTCCAAGATTGTGGCACGATCAAGCCTGTATGTGATGATCACATGTCTTTCCTCCATTGTCGACAGGTCCACCTGCGGTCTGTACACCGGAGGATGCCGCCATGTCCTCACATGTCCCAGCGGACGGTGCCTATGAAGGACAACAGCAAGCACAGAGTCAACCAACTCAGAGGTACCTACCCACAGCTTACACAGAACACGAATCATAATCCGAAATTTGGCCTGTATGAGTGTTGAGGCAAGGCCTAGGTATGTGTGACGCAGTGAAAAATTAAGCCATGTGGGCCCCTGAAATGGCAGCTGCCTGACCTGTAAAGTGGGACAATGGGATGTGAGGTAACTGTGCTGGCATTGTACACCGTCGCGGTAGGCGGTCGAAGACCGCGGCGCAATTCTGCATTGGTTAACATTGGACCCTATGGGTCCCAGGAGCCAATGACGATGTACGCCGGCGGTGACGATACGCACCACCGCGGACGTGACCGCCATTTTCTATCTGTGCAATCACTCGATACCTGATCTTCGACAGGAGAGGACCTACACTGCAAGGGCTGCTGTGACCTCGGTCTGGAAGAGTCAATGGCTCAAGTGTCTGGGGAAAGGGCCCCTGCCTTCACATCGGAGGAGTTGGAGAAACTCGTGGATGGGTTCCTCCCCTAGTACACGCTACTCTATGGTCCTCCAGACAAACAGGTAAGTACACTGGGAGCATGCTGTATGGGCTATGCCTGTGTGGAGTGGGGTGGATGAAAGATGGGAGGGGGAGATTGAGGCGTGCATGAAACGACGGTGAGTGCATGTGCATCATGGCAAGGGTAGGGATGGGGGCCAATGACTGTGACGGTGCATTTGGTAATAACTTTTCTTTTCCATCTGTACAATTCATGTAGGTCAGTGCCCACCAGAAAAAATATATTTGGCGTGCAATTGCGAATGACGTCCGGACCCTGGGGGTCTACCACAGACAGAGCACCCACTGCCGTAAGAGATGGGAGGACATTCGCCGCTGGAGCAAGAAGATGGCGGAGGCCCAGCTGGGGATGGCCTCCCAACGTGGGAGGGGTGCCCGTCGCACCATGACCCCCCTGATGTTCAGGATCCTGGCGGTGGCGTACCCGGAGGTGGATGGGCGATTGAGAGCATCAGAGCAGCCACAAGGGGGTGAGTACACTCTCATTCTGCTGATTTTGCGCACAGTGGAGGTGTCTGGGTGGGGGAGGTGGGCTGTGGGTTTCCCTAGGCCAGGGCGAGTGTGCTAGTTAGGTCCCCTTGTTCTGGATGACCCTGTGACACCCCACCCCACCTGTGTACAGTGCCAAGTACAACTAGTCAGGCTCCTGTGTCATCCATGTGTGCAGATGTCGGCCGTAGCCTTGTAGGCCATGTCCCAGGGATTGAACAGTGGAGCCCAAATGCGCGGCGTAGTGAAGGGGGCTTCTGTGTCTGTCGTGTCCGCCAACGGTAGCGGTAATGCATGCACTCAACATGTCTTTCTTCTGTCGTCGTCCCCCTTTTTGTGGTCTCCCTGTTCTTGTGTGCATTAGCATCATCAGGCAGAGGAGCAGTGGCACCGGAGCAGGAGGGAGCTCCATCCCACATGGATCTGGAGGGTGACACTACGGACTCGGAGTTCACCAGTGGGACGGAGGGCGAGGGGAGCTCCACAGCGGGGACAGGAGCTGACACCAGTGACACGGACTCGTCCTCTGATGGGAGCTCCCCTGTGGTGGTGGCAAAATCTGTGCCCCCCGCATCTACAGGTACAGCCGCCACCCCCCCTACCAGAACCGCCCTCCCAGCAGCCCCTCAGCCTTTGCCCCGTGCCCGGTCACCCAGGAGGGTGGGCATCACCTTCGCCCCAGGCACCTCAGCCCCTGCCCCAGTCAGCCCTGCTGCCCTCAGTGAGGAGGCCATTGACCTCCTCAGGTCCCTCACTGTTGGGCAGTCTACCATTTTGAATGCCAACCAGGGAGTAGAAAGGCAGTTGCAACAAACAAATGCATTCCTGGAGGGCATTCATTCTGGTCAGGCGGCCCTTCAGCGAGCTTTTCAGACTCTGGCCACAGCACTGATGGCAGCCATTATCCCTGTCTCTAGCCTCCCCCCTCCAACTTCCTCCACCCAGACCCAATCCCCTGTTTCTCAGCCTATCCCAAGCACACCTTCAGACCAGCATGCACACACCTCAACACACAAGGGAAGCTCTGGGAAACATAAGCACCACACATCCCACAGGCACTCACGCAAGCATCACTCACATGCAGACACACCAACATCCACTGCCTCCACTCTGTCCCCCTCCTCCTCGTCTCCCTCCTCCCTCCCAGTCTCGTCTACACTCACACCTGCATGCAATACATCTACAGCCACTACTGCCATCACCAGCACACCCCTCTCACATGCAGTCACCACCCCCACTGCCATTCACACGTCCCCTGTGTCCTCTCCCAGTGTGTCTGTGACGCCACCTCCCAAGATACACAAACGCAGGCACACACCCACCCAACAGCCTTCCACCTCACAACAGCCTCCAGCGCATGCACCTTCACCCAAAGTCACCAAACGAACACCTCCTACAACCACAACCTCTTCCTCCACTCCCAAACCCCCTCCAGCTACCTGTCCCAGTGTTCCCAAGAAACTTTTCCTGTCCAACCTTAACCTCTTTCCCTCACCTCCCCCACCCCGTCCGTCTCCTAGGGCCCGACTCTCCAGGTCCCAACCTAGCACCTCAGCCACAACATCTCCGGGACCAGTGGTGCATGTAGTCACCGGAATCTGGAGTGCACCGGCCACCAGGGCAGCCAGTGTGGCACAGAGCCACAGCACGGACAGTCCCCCACCTGTCAAGCATCAAAAGTTGGCCAGTGCCCGGCGGGAGAGAGGGAAGACTCCAGCCACCAAAGCTGCTCCCAGGGGTACAGATAGGAGTTTGGAGTCAGCTGCGACACCTTCCAAGGTGGGGAAGGCCCACAAGAAAGTCAGCAAGTCTGGGAAGAGCTGCACGGCGGAGAAGACCGCCATCCCCGCTGCCCAGGAGGCCACTGCCACCAGCCCTGCTGCCCAGGAGGCCACCGCCACCAGCCCTGCTGCCCAGGAGGCCACCGCCAGCACCAGCCCAGCTGCCCAGGAGGCGACCACCATCATCCCCGCTGCCCAGGAGGCCACCGCCTCCAGCCCTGTTGCCCAGGAGGCCAACGCCACCAGCCCTGCTGCCCTGGAGGCCACCGCCACCAGCCCTGCTGCCCAGGAGGCCACCGCCATCACCAGCCCAGCTGCCCAGGAGGCCACCGCCATCATCCATGCTGCCCAGGAGGCCACTGCCACCAGCCCTGCAGCCCAGGAGGCCAACGCCACCAGCCCAGCTGCCCAGGAGGCCACCTCCAGCACCAGCCCCGCTGGGCCATGAACGTCCGCCAGCACCAGCCCCGCTGGGCCAGACAGGACCGCCAGCACCAGCCCCGCTGGGCCAGACAGGACCGCCAGCACCAGCCCCGCTGGGCCATGAAGGACCGCCAGCACCAGCCCCGCTGGGCCATGAAGGACAGCCAGCACCAGCACCGCTGGACCAGACAGGACCGCCAGCCCCACTGGGCTAGACAGGACTGCCAGCACCAACCCCGCTGGGCCAGACAGGACCGCCAGCTCCAGCCCCACTGGGCCAGACAGGACCGCCAGCACCAGCCCCGCTGGGCCAGACAGGACCACCTGCACCAGCCCCGCTGGGCCATGAAGGACCGCCAGCAGCTGAGTCACTGCAAAGGACCCCGCCGCCACAAGCACCGCTGAACAGGGCACCGCCGCCACAAGCACCGCTGAACAGGGCACCGCCGCAACAAGCACCGCTGGCCCATTAGCGCCAAGGGCACTGACGCTACTGAGTCCGTCACAAGCAGGATGAAGAACTCTGGGCACCAAGCCCCCTCCAGAACCAGTGGAGTATCACATCCACTACCTCTGTCCTTGGCAGGATGAAGCACTCTGGGCACAAAGCCCCCTCCAGAACCAGTGGAGTATCACATCCACTACATCTGTCCTTGGCAGGATGAAGCACTCTGGGCACCGAGGCCCCTCCAGAACCAGTGGAGTATCACATCCACTACCTCTGTCCTTGGCAGGATGAAGCATTCTGGGCACAAAGCCCCCTCCAGAACCAGTGGAGACTGTTATCCACTTGAGAGACTGTGGCTTTGCACTCCCTAGGATTGAACAGTGGGCAAACCACCCACTGTAGAGACTTGAGAGACTGTGGCTTTGCACTCCCCAGGATTGAGCAGTGGGCAAACCACCCACTGTAGAGACTTGAGAGACTGTGGCTTTGCACTCCCCAGGATTGAACAGTGGGCAACCCACCCACTGTAGAGACTTGAGAGACTGTGGCTTTGCACTCCCCAGGATGTGGCCCCCTCGTGGATTTGACGTTGTGCACTTAACCGGCTGAGGTGCCCCCCCTTTCCCAACCCTGAGGTGCCTGTTTTATTGCTATCTGATGCCCCTGCTGTGTTCTCTCCATCATGTTCGGGGACTGAGTGTGGGCCTCGCCCATACCGTGTAGGGCCAGTGTTCCACGGACTTCAATGGAGCACTACCTGGACTACTATTCTTGGTGTATATTTTTCTTATAGTGTATATATATATTTTTGCGTACTGGATTTTAATATATTACAATGGTTACACTCATTTTCTTTGGTCTTTGCATTCTTCCAGGGGGTTGCGGGCTGTAACCCTAATGTATCATGCTGTATTAGTGTGTGTGTTGTGGTGGGTGAGGGTGGGGGTGTTGCGTATTGTGTGTGTGTGTCCCTGTTTTTTCCCTCCCCACTCCCCTGTGTCGTAGGTGCAGTACTCACCATGGTCTTCGCCGCCAGCGTTCGTGCTCCTGGTAGAGGAGCAAGAAGATAAGGGCTGGCAGGATCTGGAGCTTGGGTTCCATGGCGTCCCGATTCCTCATGGGTTGTGTAGAGGTGAGCGTTTTCCCTTCGAAGTCCTGTTTCCGCTGTATTTTTGTTCGTGGTGAATCCGCCCCCAGAAAAGGTGGCGGATTGGTAGGTTGTGATACTGTGGGCGGTACATTGTCCTCCGCCTGTCTGTTGGCGGTGACCGCCAAGCTGTTTGTTTGTACCGCCGTGGCAGTCTGAGTGTTAAAGTGGCTTTCTTTGTTTGCAGTTTCCGCCACGGTCGTGATTCCATTTTTATTTTTCCGCCGGACTGTTTGCGGTTTTACCGCCGCTTTAACACCGACCGCCAGGGTTGTAAAGACCAACTATGTCTTGTCTTAAAATAAAAATGTTTTAGTTATTCGTTTAGATAGTTATTATGTTGAATATAAACTTTGTTTTCCATGTTAGTTCTAGTAACTTTGGTCATATGAGCATGTTTTTTTTAATAACTTTGTGTTATTGCATTCTAATTGTGTTTTTGTTGTAAAAAGGGGGGAGAAGTGTAATGACGTGGATTGGAATGCCGGTGTGTCATGTAGAATCCTTTGACATAGTAAGGTGATGTCTTGGGATTCCATACGAGGCTAACGGACGGCTGCTCACGTCGGGACTCTGTGCCCCTTTCCTCGGATTGTACTTGTTTTCTCACTACGCTTTGCCTACTCAATAAATCTTCTTTTATGGGAAAAGAGCTAAAATCGACTACACGTCTTAACAAAACCATAACATATAAGCATTTATTAATAATTTCTAATTAGAATATCTGCGTCAGCAGTCCCTCCTCTGATGACTAAATATGTAATCACACCTTGCTTTCCCCATCATTTCACAATTCTGTTTCAGCTATATTATGTCTCCTTCTCAAATCTTCCCTATAAATTATTTTTCTGTTTCATTCTTCCCTCCTCTGATTATTTTTAGATCTTTTCAATTTTATCTTTTGACATAATTTACATGAACCCCATAATCCTAATATGCAAGCCATCACAATTAATATCCCTTGTATAATTTTTTATAATACCCCATTCCAAATTTGACTAAGCCAATTTCCCACTGAAGCAAATTATTTTCCAACCTTTTCCCAAACACCTGATTATTTCAATTATTTTAAATCTTTACTTGAGTTAGTCAGATTAGTGAATAAGTTGCTTATCTCCCTATCATTATCTGGGATATAGGAACAACAATGCCTAGCATTAATCATCTTACAGACTCCGCCGTCTTTTGCTAAAAGAATGTCTGAAGCAGGCCTATTTTGAAGCATCATAGTTCTATCCACGACTAGTTCAGCATCTATCAGGAGTATTGCCCCTGTAAAATTCATCAGCATGCTATCCACAATAGTAGACAACTTTCATATCTTGATCGAATTCAGAATGACTCTCACTGAAGGAATCACTGCACCAAAGATATCTCCCACAATTGTAGAAGAGGTTTCCCTCCTCTGTCGCTTATGATGTAATTCAGTCAATTTCGGAAACTTCTTTAAGTCATTTTTCCGGTAAATTTTAGGGAACACTATCCTCAAATAACATGTCCCATACCATCCTCTTGGAAGACGGTAATAAGCAGTAAGTCCACAAGTTTAATAGATCCAAGGAATAGCAGGGTCCTGACCATTCAGCATAAAAAATCACTTATTCTGATTCAAAAACACATGCCTGCATTCACTTGTTCCCACAAAGAAAGTTTTGGCCTCTATGTACAAAGATTCCCTACATGTAACGCATCTAATGCTAATTTCCATTGCACCTTAATTGCAGTGTAAGCATAATCATTTTTATAAGTCCTTTTCTTTAAACCTTTTTCAATTTTTTCTTTTAATGCTTTTCTCCTATCATCAGTATGCCCTATAGAGCTCTTTTCTAAAGGTGTAAGCAAGTATGTAAGGTTATTATGATGCACATATGCAGTCCCAAATGTTAGTGTTGGCTCAAAGAATCCTCTAACTAGTACTATATCATACTCTTTAGCTACTCTACTCAGATATCTAACAATAGGAACAAATGAAAACACCATGTCGTAGTTGGAATAAAAATACTGTATATACTCTTGGTTATATGTTTTTTTTAATAACTTTGTGTTATTGCATTCTAATTGTGTTTTTGTTGTAAAAAGGGGGGAGAAGTGTAATGACGTGGATTGGAATGCCGGTGTGTCATGTGGAATCCTTTGACATAGTAAGGTGATGTCTTGGGATTCCATACGAGGCTAACGGACGGCTGCTCATGTCGGGACTCTGTGCCCCTTTCCTCAGATTGTACTTGTTTACTCACTACGCTTTGCCTACTCAATAAATCTTCTTTTATGGGAAAAGAGCTAAAATCGACTACACGTCTTAACAAAACCATAACATATAAGCATTTATTAATAATTTCTAATTAGCATATCTGCGTCAGCAGTCCCTCCTCTGATGACTAAATATGTAATCACACCTTGCTTTCCCCATCATTTCACAATTCTGTTTCAGCTATATTATGTCTCCTTCTCAAATCTTCCCTATAAATTATTTTCCTGTTTCATTCTTCCCTCCTCTGATTATTTTTAGATCTTTTCAATTTTATCTTTTGACATAATTTACATGAACCCCATAATCCTAATATGCAAGCCATCACAATTAATATCCCTTGTATAATTTTTTATAATACCCCATTCCAAATTTGACTAAGCCAATTTCCCACTGAAGCAAATTATTTTCCAACCTTTTCCCAAACACCTGATTCTTTCAATTATTTTAAATCTTTACTTGAGTTAGTCAGATTAGTGAATAAGTTGCTTATCTCCCTATCATTATCTGGGATATAGGAACAACAATGCCTAGCATTAATCATCTTACAGACTCCGCCGTCTTTTGCTAAAAGAATGTCTGAAGCAGGCCTATTTTGAAGCGTCATAGTTCTATCCACGGCTAGTTCAACATCTATAAGGAGTATTGCCCCTGTAAAATTCATCAGCATGCTATCCACAATAGTAGACAACTTTCATATCTTGATCGAATTCAGAATGACTCTCACTGAAGGAATCACTGCACCAAAGATATCTCCCACAATTGCAGAAGAGGTTTCCCTCCTCTGTCGCTTATGATGTAATTCAGTCAATTTCGGAAACTTCTTTAAGTCATTTTTCCGGTAAATTTTAGGGAACACTATCCTCAAATAACATGTCCCATACCATCCTCTTGGAAGACGGTAATAAGCAGTAAGTCCACAAGTATAATAGATCCAAGGAATAGCAGGGTCCTGACCATTCAGCATAAAAAATCACTTATTCTGATTCAAAAACACATGCCTGCATTCACTTGTTCCCACAAAGAAAGTTTTGGCCTCTATGTACAAAGCTTCCCTACATGTAACGCATCTAATGCTAATTTCCATTGCACCTTAATTGCAGTGTAAGCATAATCATTTTTATAAGTCCTTTTCTTTAAACCTTTTTCAATTTTTTCTTTTAATGCGTTTCTCCTATTATCAGTATGCCCTATAGAGCTCTTTTCTAAAGGTGTAAGCAAGTATGTAAGGTTATTATGATGCACATATGCAGTCCCAAATGTTAGTGTTGGCTCAAAGAATCCTCTAACTAGTACTATATCATACTCTTTAGCTACTCTACTCAGATATCTAACAATAGGAACAAATGAAAACACCATGTCGTAGTTGGAATAAAAATACTGTATATACTCTTGGTTATATGTTTTTTTTAATAACTTTGTGTTATTGCATTCTAATTGTGTTTTTGTTGTAAAAAGGGGGGAGAAGTGTAATGACGTGGATGGGAATGCCGGTGTGTCATGTGGAATCCTTTGACATAGTAAGGTGATGTCTTGGGATTCCATACGAGGCTAACGGACGGCTGCTCACGTCGGGACTCTGTGCCCCTTTCCTCGGATTGTACTTGTTTTCTCACTACGCTTTGCCTACTCAATAAATCTTCTTTTATGGGAAAAGAGCTAAAATCGACTACACGTCTTAACAAAACCATAACATATAAGCATTTATTAATAATTTCTAATTAGCATATCTGCGTCAGCAGTCCCTCCTCTGATGACTAAATATGTAATCACACCTTGCTTTCCCCATCATTTCACAATTCTGTTTCAGCTATATTATGTCTCCTTCTCAAATCTTCCCTATAAATTATTTTCCTGTTTCATTCTTCCCTCCTCTGATTATTTTTAGATCTTTTCAATTTTATCTTTTGACATAATTTACATGAACCCCATAATCCTAATATGCAAGCCATCACAATTAATATCCCTTGTATAATTTTTTATAATACCCCATTCCAAATTTGACTAAGCCAATTTCCCACTGAAGCAAATTATTTTCCAACCTTTTCCCAAACACCTGATTCTTTCAATTATTTTAAATCTTTACTTGAGTTAGTCAGATTAGTGAATAAGTTGCTTATCTCCCTATCATTATCTGGGATATAGGAACAACAATGTCTAGCATTAATCATCTTACAGACTCCGCCGTCTTTTGCTAAAAGAATGTCTGAAGCAGGCCTATTTTGAAGCGTCATAGTTCTATCCACGGCTAGTTCAGCATCTATCAGGAGTATTGCCCCTGTAAAATTCATCAGCATGCTATCCACAATAGTAGACAACTTTCATATCTTGATCGAATTCAGAATGACTCTCACTGAAGGAATCACTGCACCAAAGATATCTCCCACAATTGCAGAAGAGGTTTCCCTCCTGTCGCTTATGATGTAATTCAGTCAATTTCGGAAACTTCTTTAAGTCATTTTTCCGGTAAATTTTAGGGAACACTATCCTCAAATAACATGTCCCATACCATCCTCTTGGAAGACGGTAATAAGCAGTAAGTCCACAAGTATAATAGATCCAAGGAATAGCAGGGTCCTGACCATTCAGCATAAAAAATCACTTATTCTGATTCAAAAACACATGCCTGCATTCACTTGTTCCCACAAATAAAGTTTTGGCCTATATGTACAAAGCTTCCCTACATGTAACACATCTAATGCTAATTTCCATTGCACCTTAATTGCAGTGTAAGCATAATCATTTTTATAAGTCCTTTTCTTTAAACCTTTTTCAATTTTTTCTTTTAATGCTTTTCTCCTATCATCAGTATGCCCTATAGAGCTCTTTTCTAAAGGTGTAAGCAAGTATGTAAGGTTATTATGATGCACATATGCAGTCCCAAATGTTAGTGTTGGCTCAAAGAATCCTCTAACTAGTACTATATCATACTCTTTAGCTACTCTACTCAGATATCTAACAATAGGAACAAATGAAAACACCATGTCGTAGTTGGAATAAAAATACTGTATATACTCTTGGTTATAAAATCTTGTTAGTAGCAAGCTAAAGCTTATTCCATATGTTAGCGGAAGACTATGGTACATAACCCCTTCTTCTACTGATGAAGGAATTTGCGTACACACAACACAATTCCTCACATCCATTGTCTCAACATACTCACTCAACAAGTGATAGAAAACATTAGAAGAAAGCTCTCCTTGTGCATTAGTATAACCATGCAAGTATTTCTCATCTAGCTTGAACCTCTCTAAAGCTGTTAGTGTAGTAGTTTCAGGAGCAGAAGTAAAAGTAGATCTTTTCATATCATGAACAGAAATTCCCACAATCATTATTATAAACAAGATTCCACACATAACTGACAATCCAACACTCGTGTATCTACAGCACCTAGCAGTTCTATCTTGATTATTTATCTCAGCCATGATCTGTAAAGAATCAGAAAGCAGAATTCATTCTTATATAAAGTGCAGTAAAATCAAAAATCAAAAATTCTTCTCTCACAGTTCAGTTAACATCCAGGAACCCTTTTCCTTTGTCAAAATTGATTAGCAGCTTGTCACATCCAGGTTTATGTCAAATCAGGTTATCAATGTCTCTTTCAGTTTTTATTTTCAAATAGTCTCTTTTAAGTTTAAGTTTTTCAGATCAGCTCAACAATTCAGCTTCATGTTTCCCTTCAGGTTATATCAAAGTAATGACTCGGAACTTCTCTATCAAATCGAAAAGACATAAACTTGTGTTGCCATTCATTGGTAATTGCATACGCCCATTCAGGACCTGCGTAACTTCGACTTGCTATTCTCTTTCTTTTCAACCTTCGATCACCACTTAATTCTCCTTCACTCAATTCTTCGTTTCTTGTACTATCCACTTCTTCCTCTATTGTTTCATTTATGAACAGTTCCTTTTTCTTCCCTATCTGCCATTCACGCCAATTATCTCCTTTTCTTGTTCCTTCTGTTAATATTCTTTTCAAGATTGGACTTTTCTCCTTCTCTTTTTCTATGGTGTTTTCTTTTGATGGACCTGCAACGGGCTCAGGAGGAGTCGGATCACATTTACTTAGATCCGTCTCAACTATTTCACCCTCTTGGTCTGGCGCTTGCTCTGTCTGCTTTTCAGCACCATCTGCTTCTGGGAGAACCTCTGCTGAGCTAGGCTCTCCTGCTGTATCCATCGAGATTGGTTCTTGCGCACCCTCCTGTAATTCTTCACATTCGTCTCTTACAGGGGTCATAGAACCATCTTCCACGAGCTCTGGTTCAACTTCAGGCTCTATTGGCTCCTTTTCTGGCTCTGGTGCGGTGACCTGTTTCACTGTTGTTGGTGCTTTCAACAACGCTTCTTCATGATCTGGTGGACATACCACTCTCTTTGTATGGCTCGCGTGTATCCAGTTTGGAAGTCCTGCACACTTCACAGCTGTCACGGTTGTTAACACCATCTGAGAAGGAACCCTCCAACGCGGTTCCAAAAATGTCTTGAGAACATGCTTTCTGACAACGAGTCAGTCACCGGCTCTCAGGTTGTACCCTGAATCGTGGATGGGTGGCAGGGTGGTGGCCTGCACCTGCTGAGAGAAAGAGCGAATCACATCAGCCAGTCCCTTGCAGTAGCCTAACACCATATCATCTGTAGTGTTTACAAGTGGATTGGCTGGAACTGCTGGTAATCTCATTGCTCTGCCCATGAGGATTTCATGGGGTGACAGCCCTGTCTTCCTGTCAGGAGTGTTTCTCATCGACATCAACACCAAAGGTAATGCATCTGGCCATTTCAGATTTATAGCTGCACACACCTTTGCAATTCTTGATTTCAAGGTACCATTCATCTGTTCCACCAGTCCTGATGCTTCAGGGCGGTAACTACAATGCAACTTTTGCTCAATGCTTAGTGCTGCACATAAGAGTTTAATAACCTCGTTATTGAAGTGAGTTCCACTATCTGATTCTAAATAGATCGGAAACCTGAAAAGTGGTATCAACTCTCTAAGTAACAGCTTTGCTACTGTGAGACTGTCATTTCTTCTTGTAGGGTATGCTTCAATCCAATGACTAAAAACACACACAATTACCAACACATATTTCAAACCTCCACATGCAGGCATCTCAATGAAATCCAATTGCATTCTGCTGAATGGACCTCCTTCTCTTCCAATGTGGCTCAAGTTCACCACTGTCACTTTTCCCACATTTTGCTGCTGGCAAATTATACAGCAATGACACACTGCCTCTGCTGCCTGCCTGAACTTAGGGTTAAACCAATCGATCTTGAACAATCTAACCATGGCATGTCTTCCAATATGTGCCTGGCCATGATAATACCTGGCCATTTGGGACAATAAACTATTTGGCAGGACCATCTGACCCTCCTCAGAAACCCAAATTTTATCAGGTCATTGAACACATTTCAATTTAGCCCAAAGACCTTTGTCTTCCTTGTCAGCGTTACTTTGCAATGTTTTCAACTCTTCCAGAGTATCGATCACTTTTAATGCAAAACTTGTACACGTGTTGTCTTCTTCTGACATCAGTTCCCACTTGTCTTTGAATGATATACAGTTCAATGCGCAAAACCTTGCGACGTGATCTGCATATCCATTTCCCAGTGAGATGTAATCCTGTGCCTTTTGATGTGCACTGCATTTTACCATGGCAATTTCTTCATACAACAACTCCTTTATCTAGTCGCCATTCTTACTGGTGTACCAGTAGAGGTCAGGAAACCTCTTTGCGACCACAATTGACCAAAATCATGAACAATTCCAAATCCATATTGGCTGTCAATGTAGATTGTGACTCTCAGTCTCGCAGAAACATGGCATGTTCCAGTAGGAGTGTCAACACCAGGGCAGTGCGCGCTTTATTGGCGACTAGAATGCAAAAACCCAGCACTCTCAAAACAACGTAATTTATGCATTGTGCTGATATGTTGTTGTTTAACCTTTTGCATTGCAGAGTTCAATCCTGAAGGTGTTTACAAATTCTGTTCATTTGCAATGTATTGCTGCACGCTTTCAGAGTGTGTTAGGGTGTGGTCGCTTTCCAGGGCCTTCTAGAGACTTTCCCTGCAACATGCCTGGGTGTGGTTGTGGACTGGGCCAAGACTCTATAAAAAGGAGCCAGCCCAGCTCCAAGTGCTCACTATTCAGAGGTCCCGGTGCAGAGCAGCAGCTACTTCCTGAGCTCCTGTCCCGATTCGTTTCATGATAATTTTATCTTGTTAATTATTGCGCGCTACCATTTCTTGACATTTACATGGTGGCTTAAGAATCGGCAAGACGCGTGATTCGCTTTATGGTGTTTTAACTTTGTTGTTCATTGCGCGCTACCATTTCTTGACATTTACATGGAGGCTTAAGAATCGGCAAAGGATGCGCCATTTGTTTCATTGTACTTTGATTTTGTTATTCAGTGTGAGCTGTTATTTCTTGCCATTTACATCGTGGTTTACGAATCGGCAAGACGCACTATTCTCTCCTCAAGTTTAATTCATGTTGTTTATTGTATGCCACTATTCTAAGATATTTATCATGTAATATTCGAGTTGGCAAGTTATGTGATTTGTTTTTCCTGAATCCATATTGTGTTATTCATGGTGCACAATCCTTTTATGGTGTTTACTATATATATATATATATATATATATATACATATATATATATATATATATATATATATATATATATATATATATATATATATATACATGTATATATATATATATATATATATATATATATATATATATATATATATATATATATATATAAATCTACAATATGCGCAATTTGCGTTGAAACATTTTAAGAGTACACAGAGATCAGAGTGTCTAGATGCAATATTGTATGGTCCAAGTATGCATTCTCAAAAAAGGATTTATATGACTGGTTTCAAATTTAGGCCCTCATTCCTACTTTGGCGGGCGGCGGGCGCCGCCCGGCAAGCGGGAACCACCAGAAGACAGTACCGCGGTCAAAAGACCGCGGCGGACATTCTGACTTTGCCGCTGGGCTGGCGGGCGACCGCCAAAAGGCTGCCTGCCCGCCCAGCGGGAAAGCACCAGCAACGAGGAAGCCGGCTCCGAATGGAGCCGGCGGAGTTGCTGGTGTGCGACGGGTGCAGTTGCACCCGTCACAATTTTCAGTGTCTGCCAAGCAGACACTGAAAATCAATGTGGGGCCCTGTTAGGGGGCCCCTGCAGTGCCCATGCCAGTGGCATGGGCACTGCAGGGGCCCCCAGGGGCCCCACGACACCCGTTCCCGCCAGCCTGGTTCTGGCGGTGAAAACTGCCAGAACCAGGCTGGCGGGAAGGGGGTCGGAATCCCCATGGTGGCGCTGCTTGCAGCGCCGCCGTGGAGGATTCACAGGGGCAGCGGGAAACCAGCGGGAAACCAGCGGGGATGCAGCTACTTGGGCAATTCCTCTTGTGCGTAAAAATAGTCCCTTGTTGTACAACTGGAGAAATTTTGTTTGTGAGTTTGGGAGAGTTTTTGATTGTAGAACTGTAACACAGTCAGCAGATCGTGAATTATTAGATTTACGCCAAGGGAATCAAGACCTAGTGTTGTATTTAGCCAACTTTAACCGGCTGGTTGCCGAGACATCCTGGCCTGAAGAAAAACAAGCGGTCTTGTTTTACAAAGGACTCAAAGAGGAACTAAAAGATATCTTAGCGCAAATCGACCCACAACCTACAGACTGTCAAGAATTAATGAACCTTGTCTTGAGGCTTGATCATCGTTTAGCAGAACGTAAAGGAACGCGCAATAAGATTGAAAAATATTCATGGCGTGTTCATGATAACAGAGACTCAAGAACTCCGAAAGAGAGAACGCCGGAACCGGTGGAAATTGGAACCATCAGAAGACCTTTGACCAAAGATGAAAAGGACCTACGCAGAAAAAATTGACAATATCTTTATTGTGGGCGGAAGGGTCATTTTGCCAAAGATTGTCCAATCAAACCAAAGAGCAAGCAAGGTCCAGTTCAGAAGGTAGCAGCCAATGCACCAGTCGGGTTGGAAAACTAAAACACCCAAGATGCAGAGAAGGGTTGCTCTTGGGTGTCACTGTGGACCCTTGACAATCTAGACATCTTAAACTGGAAATAAGAGTTCAGGTCAAGAAAAAGATCTATTTCAAAAAGGCTCTAGTCGATTCTGGGGCTACTGGGAACTTTGTTGATGTCCGATTGGATTGTGCATGGGGGACCCCATGTATTGAAAAGAAGACCCCAGAAATCATCCAGGCATTTGATGGAAAACTCTTGACTGGAGGTCTAGTAACTCTTCAGACTATCGCCTTGTCGATGATTTGTGAAGATGAGAATCAAAGAAAGAAACATAAAGAGAAAATCATTCTTGACGTGATCCATGCTCCCCAATATGGGATTATACTCGGCTTGCCATGGTTAACTCATCACAATCCAGAGATCAATTGGGCAGAATGAAAAATCGTGTTCTCATCTGCGCTATGTAACGAACAATGGGGGTCATTCCGACCCCGGCGGGCACCGCCCGCCGCCCGCCGGGCGGAGACCGCCAGTAGACCGCACCGCGGTCAAATGACCGCGGCGGTCATTCTGACTTTCCCGCTGGGCGGGCGAGCGACCGACAAAAGGCCACCCGCCCGCCCAGCGGGAAAGCCCCAGCAACGATGAAGCCGGCTCCGAATGGAGCCGGCGGAGTTGCTGGTGTGCGACGGGTGCAGTGGCACCCGTCGCGATTTTCAGTGTCTGCTAGGCACACACTGAAAATCATTATGGGGCCCTGTTAGGGGGCCCCTGCACTGCCCATGCCTGTGGCATGGGCAGTGCAGGGGCCCCCAGGGGCCCCACAACACCCGTTCCCGCCATCCTGTTCCTGGCAGTTTTTACCGCCAGGACCAGGATAGCGGGAAGGGGGTCGGAATCCCCATGGCGGTGCTGTGAGCAGCGCCGCCATGGAGGATTCTTTGGGGCAGGGGTAAACCGGCGGGAAACCGCTGGTTGCCCTTTTCTGACCGCGGCTTTACCGCCACGGTCAGAATTGCCCATGAAGCACCGCCAGCCTGTTGGCGGTGCTTCCGCGGCACTCTGCCCTGGCGGTTTTCAACCGCCAGGGTCAGAATGACCGCCAATGTCTCCCAAAAATTCAAGTACCAAAAGTTTGTAACTCTTACATAGCTACTGCTGCAGAGAAAGAAATTCAGAAAAACAGCGTTCAAGACAAGATATGGCCTTTTTTAATACACCGTCATGCCTTTTGGTCTGTGTAATGCTCCAGCAGCATTTCAATTTTTCTTGAATGACGTTCTTAGAGAGTACCTCAACATATTTGCCATAGTCTACATCAATGACATTTTGATCTACTTTGACAATGAAAACGAACATGTCCAACATGTCAAGAAAATTCTTGCAGCCCTTCGAAAGCACCATTTATATTGCAAACTAACCAAGTGTGAGTTTCATGTTACCACCGTTGAGTTTTTAGGGGTTATTCTTACCCCTCAAGGTATGGTGATGGCAGAAAAGAAAGTAAAAGCCGTATCTGATTGGCCCATCCCAAAGACTGTTCGTGATGTACAATGTATCCTGGGGTTTGCAAATTTTTACAGGAGATTCATAAATCATTTCTCCCAGACAGTGGCTCCAATCACTAAGCTACTAAGAAAGAAAGAAAAGTTTGTATGGTCCCCAGAAGCTGATCAAGCCTTCTCGACTTTGAAGAAAGCTTTCTCCACTGCCCCAGTCTTGACTCATCCTAATGCGAATCGACCTTTCATAGTGGAAGCTGATGCTTCAGATGTAGCAATAGGAGCCGTCTTATCACAACAAAATAAAGATACTGGTCAACTTCATCCTGTAGCTTATATGTCTTGGAAGTTGAACAAAGCCAAACAGAACTATGTCATTGCTGAAAAAGAGCTTCTGGTGATTCGTGACGCCTTTGAAGAATGGAGACATCATTTGTTGGGTGCCAAATACACTGTCACAGTATATACTGATCATCGTAATCTTCAATTCCTGAGTTCCGCCAGACTTTTGACCACTCGGCAATTACGCTGGATGCTGTTTTTTGCCGAATTTGATTTTGTAGTAACCTTCCGGCCTGGTAAAGATAATCGCAAAGCTGACGCCTTGTCCCGTCAAGAGTCTACCACGTTGCCTGCATTTCAAGCCTCCAGAGCTATCATTGCTCCTGACAAGGTTCTATGTATCATAAAAACTGAAGATTTATTTGAAGAAATTCGCAACTCTTTCACTGTTGAAAAATGGCAAACATGGGCCCAAGCTGATCCCAAAAGGTCAATCAAGCAAGGACTACCCTTTCATGACGCTCGTTTGTTCGTACCCACTACCAAACTTTGCAAGATAGTGTTTCATTGGTTGCATGTTATACCGACGGCAGGTCACCCAGGTACTCCTAAAACTCTTGAACTGATCCAATGCTATTTTTGGTGGCCTACCCTAACAAAAGATGTAAAAGCAATGGTAAACAACTGCGAAGTTTGTGCTTGCATTAAAACAAGTCATTCAAAACCAAAAGGGTTGTTACATCCACTTCCAACCCCAAGTCGTCCATGGGAGCACATTTCTTTAGACTTTATTACCGGTCTGCCAGTGGTTCAACAGCATTCAGTAATTCTGGTGGTAGTAGATAGTCTCACGAAATATGGACATTTCATTGCCTGTAAAAAATTGCCCACTTCTAGTGAACTGGCAACTATTTTACTGAACAGAGTGGTACGTTATCATGGACTGCCAAAGGTTATCCTCTCCGATCGGGGGTCGCAATTTACCTCCAATTTCTGGAAGATATGGTGTAAAACACTCCAAGTGACATTTACGCTAGCTACTATTCACCATCCTCAAACAGATGGTCAAACCGAGAGACTAAAGCAGACTTTGAAACAATACCTACGTGCCTACGCTGAAAAGGCACTTCATTCTTGGACATCTATACTCTGGTTAGCTGAGTTAGCTTACAATAACTAATTCCACACTGCTATTGGCGTTACACCCTTTTTTGGTTTATTTGGCTATCATCCTGACACCCTGCCCATCACAATTCCTTAAGAAAGTTCTCTTACTCCAGCTGTGTCAGAAACCATTCAGCATTGGCATCAAACTCAGAAACTGATTCAACAGCATTTAGAAAAAGCCAAACAAAAATACAAAAGGCATTATGACAAGAAACATTGTGAGGGACCGCAATATCAACCAGGTGACAAAGTGTGGCTTTCCACAAAACATATAGACTTCAAGAAGAAGCACATGTTTAATCCCAAATTGATAGGTCCTTACACAGTCCTTCAGAAAATCAATCCGGTAACCTATAAACTACAATTGCCCAGATCCTTACGGATTCATCCAGTGTTCCACACTTCCCTATTGAAAAGGGCAGTCCAAAAGGTCCACCCTCATCCAGCTCCTGTTTTAGTACAGGGAGAAGAAGAATATGAAGTTAAGAAAGTGTTGGATTCTAAACTACGAGGGCGTAATGTAATGGCACTTAGGGGGTCATTCCAACCCTGGCGGTCAGTGTTAAAGTGGCGGCCAACCCGCCAACAGGCAGGCGGTAAATAAAATGGAATTCTGACCCTGGCGGGAACCGCCAACACAGCCCGCCACTTTAACACTCCGACCGCCACTGCGGGACAAACAAACAGCACGGCGGTCACCGCCAACAGACAGGCGGCAGACAATGTACCGCCCACACTATCACGACCCACCAATCCGCCACCTTATCCGGGGCGGGAGCCCCGCCGATAAAAACACGGCGGAAACAGACTACGAACGGGAAAACGCTCACCTCTATACACTCCACGAGGAATCTGGACAGCATGGAACCCGAATTAAACATCCTACCAGCTATTGTCTACCTGCTCCTCTACCAGGAGCACGAACGCCGGCGCAGACGACAACGGTGAGTACTGCACCTACGACACAGGGGAGGGGGGGAGGAGAAAAGGTTACGGGCACACACATACGCGACACATACACCCCCCGACCCCCCCCGCAAATCCCTACACACCAATGCAGAGCAACAAGTCAGAGTGACACCCCCCAACCCCCCCGGAATAATGCAAAGACAAAATAAATTGATCATTAAAATTGAAGTATATTATAGCATATTTGAAGTTAAGTGAAATATGAAATATCTAAATAAAATATATTACAACATGAACAATATATACATAGCCCAAAAGTCCGGCACATATTGGCTACCTTCCATTGTTCGTGGGCCAATGTGCATAAACACATGGGCAAAGCCCACACACGAGACCCGATTCCATTGGAGAGAACACTGCTGGGGCATCAGATAATAAAACTACAGGCACCTCAGGGGGAAGGGAAGGGGGGGCACCTCAGCCACATGAGTCCACGACGCCAGATCCACGAGGGGCCTCCATGCCCACTGTACCATCCTGGGGAGTGCAAAGCCACAGTCTCTCAAGTCTCTACAGTGGGTGGATTGCCCACTGTACCATCCTGGGGAGTGCAAAGCCACAGTCTCTCAAGTCTCTACAGTGGGTGGATTGCCCACTGTACCATCCTGGGGAGTGCAAAGCCACAGTCTCTCAAGTCTCTACAGTGGGTGGATTGGCCACTGTACCATCCTGGGGAGTGCAAAGCCACAGTCTCTCAAGTCTCTACAGTGGGTGGGTTGACCACTGTCACATCCTGGGAAGTGCAAAGCCATAGTCCATCAGGTGGATTACAGACTCCACTGGTTATGGAGGAGGCATGTTGGCCAGAGTGCTTCGTGAAGCCCTGCCCGACACAGATCTGGCCCTGCCAATGGGCCAGCGGTGCTTGAGATGAAGGGCCCAGCGGAGCGGTGCTTGACAGGAAGGGCCCAGCGGAGCAGTCCAGAGATGGCGGTGCCCAGCGGAGCGGTGCTTGACAGGAAGGGCCCAGCGGAGCAGTTCAGAGACGGAGGTGCCCAGCGGAGCGGTGCTTGAGATGAAGGGCCCAGCGGAGCGGTGCTTGAGATGAAGGGCCCTGTTCAGCGGTGCTTGTCTTGGCGGGGCCCTGTTCAGCGGTGCTTGTCACGGCGGGGCCCTGTTCAGCGGTGCTTGTCTTGGCGGGGCCCTGTTCAGCGGTGCTTGTCACGGCAGGGCCCTGTTCAGCGGTGCTTGTCACGCCGGGGCCCTGTTCAGCGGTGCTTGTCACGGCGGGGCCCTGTTCAGCGGTGCTTGTCACGCCGGGGCCCTGTTCAGCGGTGCTTGTCACGGGGCCCTGTTCAGCGGTGCTTGTCTTGGCGGGGCCCTGTTCAGCGGTGCTTGTCTTGTGTTCCTAGGGAACCAGATCTGGCCAATAATTCCCGCTCAGTCGCCATCCGACCTTTCGCTAGCGGGGCCCTCCTGTGCTGGAGTCCTGGGCCCGTGGGTGTCCTCCGTCACACCCAAAATGGGGCTGGTGGGGCCCTCCTGGGCAGCTCGCCTGCTGCCGGACTTGTCCGCCCTGCTGCCCTTGCCCTCCTTCGCCGAATCTCTGGGGCCCTTGCCTCCCTTTGTGGATGTGCCAGGTGACGGTGCAAGGGTAGTGTCCTTGGGGGCAGCCGTCTCAGGCCTGTCGCGCCGGCCCTTCCCTTTTTTGGTTCTTTTCCCAGGGGGTGGGCGGCTGTCCCCTTGCTGCTGGCCGATTTTCCGGCCCTAGGAGCTGGTGGACTCCAATAGCCCTGAACTATGGTCCTAGTAGGTGCAGGGCTTGTGGTGGCTGTGGTGCTGTTTGGACTCTTACGAGATGGAGGGGGTGGGTCAGGTGATGCAAAGAGGTTAATTTTGGAGAGGAAAAACTTTTTAGGAGCAATGGGAAGGGTAGGTGCAGTGGGTATGGGAGTGGAGGAAGAGGATGTGGTTGTAGGAGAGTCAAGTGTGCTGTCTTTGGGTGCAGGTGCTTGTGACGGAGGCTGTCGTGAGGTGGATGGCTGTTGGGTGGGTGGCTGCCTGCGTTTGTGTGGTTTGGAAGAGGGGGTGACAGACACACTGGGAGAGGACACAGGGGACGTGTAAATGGCAGTGGGGGTGGTGACTGCACGTGTGCGGAGTGTTCTGGTGGGTGTGCTGGTGATGGACGTACTGGCTGATGGTGGTGTGCATGCAGGTGTGAGTGGAGACGTCACAGGGAGGGAGGAGGGAGACGAGGAGGAGGGGGACACAGAGGAGGCAGTGGCTGTTGGCATGTCTGCATGTGGATGTTGCTTGTGTGAATGCTTGTGTGATCTGTGGTGCTTATGTCTGGATGAGCTGCCCTTGGGTGTTGATGTGTGTGCAGGCTGGTCTGTAGGTGTGTCTGGGATAGGCAGAGGAACAGGGGAGTGGGACTGGGTGGAGGGAGTTGGAGGAGGGAGGCTGGAGACAGGGACAATGGCTGCCGTCAGTGCTGAGGCCAGAGCATTGAACGATCGCTGATGGGCAGCCTGACCCGAATGAATGCCCTCCAGGTATGCATTGCTCTGATGCACCTCCCTTTCTACCCCCTGGATGGCATTCAAAAGGGTAGACTGCCCAACAATGAGCGTCTGGAGGAGGTCAATGATCTCCGCACTGAGGGCAGCAGGGGTAACTGGGGCAGGGCCTGAGGTGCCTGGGGCGAAGGAGATGCCCGGCTTCCTGGCCGAGCGGGCACGGGGCGAACGCTGAGGGGCTGCTGGGAGGGCGGAGCTGGTGCACTGGGTGGCGGCTGTACCTGTTGTTGCGGTGGGCACGGATGTTGCCGCCACCACAAGGGAGCTCCCTTCCGAGGACGTGTCGGTGTCGCTGATGTCTCCACGGGTCCCCGTTGTGGAGCTCCCCTCGCCCTCCGTCTCACTGGTGAACTCGGAGTCAGTTGCATGGCCCTCCGGGGCCATGTGAGATGCAGCTCCCTCGTGTGCCGATGCCACTTCTCCTCCGCCTGATGATGCTAATGCACACATGAACAGGAAAACCAAAAAAAAGGGGGAGGAGAAGAAAGAAAGACATGTTGAGTGCATGCATTGGCGGCACCGTTGGCGGAGAGGACAGACACAGAAGCCCCCTGCACTACGCCGCGCACTCGGGGTACACTACTCAATTATTGTGACTTGGCCTACAAGTCTATGGACGACAACTGCACACATAGGTGAGCCCGGGCCATGGATAGCTGTACTTAGCACCCTACAGAGGTGGGGGACGGGGGCACAGGGCCATGTCTAATGGAGGGGCCTAGCCTACAGAAACCGCCCTGGCCTAGAGATAGCCACAGCCCTCCTCCCCCACCCAGACACCTCCACTGTGCGCTAATATAGCAGAATGTGCTGAGACTCACCCCCTTGTGTCTGCTGTGATGTCCTCACGCGCCCATCCAAATCGGGGTAGGCCACCGCCAGGATCCGGGACATCAGGGGGGTCAATTGCCGTGTGGCACCCCTCCTAGGTTGGGAGGCCATCCCCAGCAGAGCCTCGGCGGTCTTTCTGCTCCCGCGGCAGATGTCCTCCCACCTCTTGCGGCAGTGGGTGCCCCGTCTGTTGTGGACCCCCTGGGCCCGGACGTCCTTGGCGATGGCACGCCAAATGTCGATCTTCTGATGGGCGCTGACCTATGTGACATGTACAGGGTGGGAAAAGAAATATCATCACTTTTCTGCATGGTCGATGTGAGTGGCCCCCCCTCCCCAACCTCCCCAACCTTGCCATGTGGCACATGCTCTCATTTGTTGTGCGTTGCATTCCTCATTCGCTCCCCTCCCCACCATCTTACATCCACCCCACTCAACACAGGCATAGCCCATACAACGTGCTCCCTGTGTACTTACCTGTTGGTCTGGAGGACTGTAGATTAGCGCATACTGGGGGAGGACCCCATCAACAAGTTTCTCCAATTCCTCAGATGTGAAGGCAGGGGCCCTTTCCCCAGTCGCAGCAGCCATTGTCTCTTCCAGACCGAGGTCACAGCAGCACTTGCAGTATAGGTCCTCTCCTGTGGATGATCAGGTCTCGAGTGATTGAGCAGACAGAAAATGGCGGTCACGTCCGCGGCGGTGCGTACCGCGACCGCCGGCGCACATCGTCATTGGCTCATGAGACCCATAGGGTTCAATGTTAACCAATGCTGCTTTGCGCCGCGGTCTTCGACCGCCTACCGCCACGGTGTGCCACGCCAGCGCATTGACCTCACATCCCATTGTCACACTTCACAGGTCAGGCAGCCGCCATTTCAAGGGCCCACATGGCTTAATTTCTACTGCGTCACACAGGCCTAGGCCTTGCATTGCCAATCATACAAGCCATTCAATGCATAGCGAATCGTGTACTGTGCAAGCTGTGGTTACGTACCTGTGGGTTGCTTGACTCTGTGCTCCATGTTGTCCTTCCTAGGCACCATCCGCTGGGACTTGCGAGGAGATGGAGGAATCCTCCCGTGTACAGACCGCTGGTGGACCTGTCGACAATGGAAGAAAGACATGTCATACTGACATACAGACTTGACCGAGCCACTATACAGGAACTGTGTGCCCAGCTGGAGCCAGACCTGATGTCCCCCATTCGCCAACCCACAGGGATTCCCCCTCTGGTGCAGGTTCTGTCAGTACTCCATTTTTTGGCAAGTGGATCATTCCAAACAACAGTGGCCATATCATCAGGGATGTCTCAGCCTATGTTTTCTAAGGTTTTGTCCAGAGTGTTGTCTGCCCTGATGAAATACATGCGGAGCTACATTGTTTTCCCTGAGGTGGGCGATTTGGCTACAGTGAAGGGTGATTTCTATGCCCTTGGACATATCCCCAACATCATTGGTGCCATTGATGGGACTCATGTGGCTTTGGTTCCCCCCAGTGAAAGTGAGCAGGTGTACAGGAACAGAAAAAGTTATCATTCGATGAATGTCCAGGTGGTCTGTTTGGCTGACCAGTACATCTCCCATGTAAATGCCAAGTTCCCTGGGTCAGTGCATGACGCGTACATCATGCGAAATAGCAGCATCCCTTATGTGATGGAACAGCTACAGAGACACCGTGTGTGGCTAATAGGTGACCCTGGTTACCCCAACCTGTCGTGGCTACTTACCCCAGTGAGGAATCCCAGGACAAGGGCAGAGGAACGCTACAATGAGGCCCATGGGCGAACTAGGAGGATTATAGAAAGAACCTTCGGCCTCCTGAAGGCCAGGTTTAGGTGCCTGCATATGACAGGTGGATCCCTAATGTACTCACCAAAGAAGGTGTGCCATATCATCGTGGCCTGCTGTATGCTTCACAACCTGGCTTTGCGACGCCAGGTGCCTTTCCTGCAGGAGGATGGTCCAGATGGTGGTGTTGTAGCAGCTGTGGAGCCTGTGGAGAGTGAAGAGGAGGAAGACGACGGGGACGACACAGACAACAGGGACACAGTGATACAACAGTATTTTCAGTAGCACACAGGTATGAATCAACCACGCCATTTTACATTTACTTAAAGTCTCCTGCCTCTCTACTGTCTGAGTTTCCCCCCAGTTCCTGTTAACTGAGTTGTGACTTTCCCTTCCGTTTTCAGAGCTGTGGGCCCCACTGCGTGACCTCTGCTTTGTTTGCCCATGGACTACAGCTGTGTGACAGTGGTATGTTGTCATCACAATGTAACTGAACATTTTTGCACCGTTATGTCTAATACATTTCTTCAAAATACAAGCAGACTCCAGATTTTTTAAGTGCAATAAGTGATTTTATTAAAGTGCTAAATTTAGGAACATGATTGTAAAACGGTGATGGGTGATGGTGGAGTAATGTCCATGGCAGAGTCCAGTTTTCAGTCTCACAGGTGCATTGTCCATATGCCTGTGGAAGGATGGAGCAGGGGCAGTTCAAGGTTGGACAGGGTGACAATGTGGGACAGTGGGATGACATCAGGGGGTATCCTTTGCTGGCGGGGGTCTTGGCATCCTACTCTGTCTTCTTGTGAGATCTCAGGGACTGCTTGCGGGGTGGTTCTTCTTCTGCAGGAGGTGGGGTTCTGGTGGCCTGTCGTTGTGTGGGGGCCTCCTGTCCACTAGCGCCGGCGGAGGTGGTAGCCTGTTCCTGGTCCATGCTAGTGACAGGGGCCCTTTGTGGTGCCACATGCGGAACTAATGTTTCTCAGTTCCTCTCTGAACCCCATGTACTGTTCCTCCTGCAGTACCTGGATCTCCTGGAACCTGGCCAGTACCGTAGCCATTGTCTCCTGGGAGCGGTGGTATGCTCCCATGATGGAGGAGAGGGCCTCTTGGAGAGTCGGTTCCCTGGGCCTGTCCCCCCCCTGTCGCACAGCAGCCCTCCCAGTTCCCCTATTTCCCTGGGCCTCTGTGCCCTGGACGGTGTGCCCACTACCACTGTCCCCAGGTCCCTGTTGTTGTTGGGGTGGTGGGGCAACCTGGGTGCCCTGTAGTGGTGGACACACCGCTGATTGACGTGTCCTGGAGACAGAGGCATGGGCCCGCTGGGTGGGAGCTGTGCTGGTGTTCCCAGAGGGGGTTAGGTCTGGTGTAGCCTGTGGCTGTCTGTGGGAAACCGACTGTCCCGAGGTCCCCGATGAGCCGGGCTGGTCATCTGGGTCCAGGGAGACAGAGCTGCTGTCATCACTGGAGGCCTCTTCTGGGGGTGGGATGGACATCTCTGGACCCTCCGTGGCGGTGTGGTGGCGTTCGGGTCCTGCAGGGGTATAAGAGTATGGTTATTGCTTCTGTGTGTGCCATTTAGTGTAATGGGTGGGTGGCCGTGTACCCCAGTGCTGGCTTTTGTGACGGTGGCTTGTGGGGGTGATGGGTGTGTGCAGTGGGCATGCTTTGGTGATGGGTGTCCATGCTTTGGGGACGCATGCAGGGCTAGATTTTGGGATGGGTGGATTGTGATGTTGAGCCATTTGAAAGGAGTTGGTGTGATGGGGGTGTGGGTGTGGGTGAGGGTGAGGGTGGGGGTATGATTTGGCATGCAGGTGGGGTGGGGGGAATGAAGTAGTGGAGATTTGACTTACCAGAGTCTATTCCTCCGCCTACTCCTGCGAGGCCCTCAGGATGCAGGATGTGCAAGACTTCCTCCTCCCATGCTGTGAATTCTGGGGGAGTAGGTGGGGGTCCGCCGCCAGTCCGCTGTACCGCGATGTTGTGCCTTGATACCATGGAACTCACCTTCCCCCGTAGGTCGTTCCACCGCTTCCTGATGTCGTCCCGATTGCGTGGATGCTGTCCCACAGCGTTGACCCTGTCCACTATTCTGCTCCATAGCTCCATCTTCCTGGCAATGGTGGTGTGCTGCACCTGTGCCCCGAAGAGCTGGGGCTCTACACGAACTATTTCCTCCACCATGACCCTGAGTTCGGCGTCAGAGAACCTGGGGTGTCTCTGGGGTGCCATGGGGTGGTGTGGATGAGGTGAGAGGTGGTGTATGTGTTGTAGAGTGTGGTGAGTGTGGTGGTGTATGGTGTTTTGTGCGTGGAAATTGTGTGGGTGATGTTGTGATTTGCCTCTGTGTGATGGTCTACTCTATGCTGTGCTGTCTCTCTCTGTCCTTCAGTCGCAATTGTGGTCGTAAGGGTTTGTGGGTGATGTGGGTGTGTGTTTTATATTTAATTGGGTGTGTGGGAGTGGTGTGTGTAAGTGTCTCAGGTGTGTGTATTTTGAATTGTCCAATGTGGTAGTGTTTTGTAAAGGTGTGTGTATTTTGACCGCGGTGGTGTGTACCGCCAATGGAATACCGCGGTTGAAAGACCGATGCGGGGATTTGTGGGTCGGAATGGCATGGGCGTATTTCTGTTGGCGTGACGGTGGAGGTTTGGTCATCGCCAGTTTTGCGCTGGCCGTTGCTGTGGCGGACTTTTGTTGATGTCGGGTTTTTGGCGGTTTGCCAGTTGCGGGTCAGAATTACCGTGGCAGTTTACCGCGACCGCGGCGGTGTTATGGCGGTCTTCTGACCGGCGGTAAGCGCCTTTTACCGCCGAGGTCAGAATGACCCCCTTAATCTCATGGAAAGGTTATGGTCCTGAAAGTAACTCATGGGTTTCAGCATCTGATGTTCATGCTCCAGTACTTGTGAGATGCTTTCATCGTCTTAATCCAGGCAAACCAGGCCCTAGTGCACGTCTGGAAGAGGGGAGTACTGTCAACACCAGGGCAGTGCTCTATTGGCGACTAGAATGCAAAAACCCAGCACTCTCAAAACAACGTAATTTATGCATTGTGCTGATATGTTGTTGTTTAACCTTTTGCATTGCAGAGTTCAATCCTGAAGACTTATTTTTAATGTGTTTAAAAATGCTGTTCATTTGCAATGTATTGCTGCAGGGTTTCAGAGCGTGTTAGGGTGTGGTCCCTTTCCAGGGCCTTCTAGAGACTTTCCCTGCAACGTGCCTGGGTGTGGTTGTGGGCTGGGCCAAGACTCTATAAAAAGGAGCCAGCCCAGCTCCAAGTGCTCACTATTCAGAGGTCCCGGTGCAGAGCAGCAGCTACTTCCTGAGCTCCTGTCCCGGTGGCCTATTTGATCTTCCAGACATCTGACTTTCATTTTTCATTTGGAGATCCTTGTTCTGGGCAGTAAGACGGTGGTTGGGCTGGCCTCCCGACGCCGTTATCGAGAACTCTCATGTTCTTGGGCCTAATTCTTTTATGATTTGACAGAGTATTTTGCACGTGTGAAATATGCGCTTGAGTGTTTGTGACATTTGCAGGGTGACTTGCGAATCGGCAAGACGCGCGATTCGTTTCATGATAATTTAATCTTGTTAATTATTGCGACTTACCATTTCTTGACATTTACATGGTGGCTTAAGAATCGGCAAGACGACCGATTCGCTTTATGGTGTTTTAACTTTGTTGTTCATTGGCGCTACCATTTCTTGACATTTACATGGTGGCTTCAGAATCGTCAAAAGACGCGCGATTCGTTTCATTGTACTTTGATCTTGTTATTTATTGTGAGCTGTTATTTCTTGGTATTTACATAGGGGTTTACGAATCGGCAAGACGCACTATTCTGTCCTCGAGTTTAATTCATGTTGTTTATTGTATGCCACTATTCTAAGATATTTATCATGTAATATTCGAGTTGACAAGTTATGTGATTTGTTTTTCCTGAATCCATATTGTGTTATTCATGGTGCACAATCCTTTTATGGTGTTTACTATATATATATTGTATATTGTAATTTTATAAATATATATATATATATATATACATATATATATGTATATATATATATATATAAATAAATATATATATACTTTTACAATATACGCAATTTGTGTTGAAACATTTTAAGAGTACACAGAAGATCAGAGTGTCTAGATGCAATATTGTATGGTCCTAGTATGCATTCTCAAAAAAGGATGTATATGACTGGTTTAAAATTTAGTCAGAACGTTTTTCTGATTCTCATGTAAAGGAAAGTACTTGAATAAGAAAGTTTTCATTTAATCCATCTTGATTCCCTTACAGGTATCCGGCCATCTTGAAACTTAGTCATTTTAAACGTAATTCTTAGATTGTTCATGTTTTCAGAATGACAATGCTTAGATTCATAGTCTAGTATTGATTTCAGGGGATATCATTTTCATATTGTGTGTTCTAACCTTTTTCTTACTACAGGTCTCCTTCCCAGCTGTTTCCCTTCCTAATCCCCTCTTGAACTCTCTTAGACTCTGTGATTTATCTATCAGAGTCTTGGAGCTGTTCAGTGGTGGACATGTTGGGAACGTGCGCAGACCCCGAGGATCTGGTGACTCTGACAAAGAGCTACCAGTTCTGCTACTTATGCAGAATATACACCTCGAAGCCAGGAAGCTTCTAATGTACCTGTGATTGTGCATACAGCATATCCTGCTCTCAATGTCCCTGTACCATCTCTGAGACATGAGCCATCAACAAAGACAATTTGATCATTTTCTTTCAAGCGAGTATCTCTGATATCAGGCCTTGGTTTTGTACACAGTTCAGTTACCTCAAGACAATCATGCTCGATGTCTTCCTTCTTTTCAATTTCAACAGTATCACTCGGAAGTAATGTTGCCAGGTTCAACAATGTACATCTTTTCAATGTTACATTTGGAGCACCTAGTATGCTCGTCTCATACCTTGTCAATCTTGCACCAGTCAAGTACTGTGTTTTCGTCCTTGTCAGTAAAATCTCAACAGAATGAGGAACCATTACCGTCAAAGGGTATCCCATCACTACTCCCTCACATTGCGAAAGGCTTTGACCAACTGCGACAACTGCCAGCAAATAGTTTGGCAAAGCTGCTGCGACTGAGTCCAAGGTAGCTTAAAAATAGGCTATTGGGTGATAAGCACCTCCATGGCCCTGTGTCAAAACAATCAAGGAACAAGCATCACGTTCATGACAAAACAATGTGAATGGCTTTGTGTAGTCAGGTATTCCCAACGCTGGAGCTCTGCACAAACTCTCTCTCAATTCAGTAAATGCTTTCATCTGATCTTCATCTAGCGTAATGGGGTCAGTAACCTCCTTATGTGTCAGTGGCTGCAATGGTTTGGCAAACTCAGCAAAATTTGGAATAACTTACCATTCCCAAAAACATTCCGACATCTCTCTGTGAAGTCGGTGGACTTCTCTGCAGTATCATTGTAAACGTCTCTCTGGAGATTCTCCTTGACCCCTTCTCAATCTGGTGTCCCAAGTATTTCACTGACTTCTGACACTACTGCAATTTCAAAGGTGACACTTTATGTCCAAATGTTCCCAAATGATTCAGCAAGGCAATTGAGTCATACTTACACTCGTACCTTGTCCTGGACGCAATTAGCAAATCATCAATGTACTGCACTAGAGTTGATTGGTAAGGTAACTCTAATGACACCAGATTCTTTTTCAAGATCTGATTGAACAGAGACGGTGACTCCGTATTCCCTTGTGGAAACCTGCACCAGCTGTAGAGTCTGTCTAGGAATTTGAAAATGAAAAGAAACTGACTATCCTCATGAAGAGGCACAATAAAGAAAGCTTGTGACAAGTCAACCACTGTGAACCACTCAGCATTGCAAGGAACCTGAAACAGTATCACTGCTGGGTTCAGCACTACAGGACAACACTTGACCACCAAGTCATTTACTTTTCGCAAGTCCTGCACAATGCCTACTTTCCCACACGACTTCTTTAATCCCATTATCAGTGAATTACATGGCCTGCTCAACACTCCTTTCAAAACCTCTTGTTTCAGAAAATCTCCAATTATTTGTGCCAACTTCATCAGAACATCCTGTGCCATGTTATACTGTGGAAGCTGCGGAAACACTACATTTGGCTTCAAAGTAATCTTAATTGGTTCCACTCCCTTGATTAAACCTACTTCTTTACCTGTCAGATCCCACATGTTTTCCTGTACTGTTCCCTGCAAGTGTGCATGCTATTCTTTCAGAGTAAACATCAGGAAAAACTCAATCAATGGGTACTCTTCGTTAATGCTTTCAGTCTTATTTTCAGGTGCCTGTTCTTCCTCATCATCGCTATTTGTCTGAACCTCTATTCCTGCAGTCGAACAACGAATTGAACATTTGGTCTTGCACAACAAGTCCCTTTCCAATAGAGATACTGGACTTGAGTCACAGACTACAAACTTATGCAGTCCCTGGAAGTTGCCAATCTCAACCTGTACTGGATTTGTGATCGGATTTGCCAACTGTCTGTTTGCTACTCCCACAACCTGAACTGTTCTACCTGAAAGAGGTAATCTTGGAACTTCTGCACTTCTCACTGTAGAGCGTGTAGCTCCTGTGTCCACTAAGAATGAGACTTGACCCATCACCTTTTCCTTCACAAAAGGTCCTCTCTGATCTACTTCTAAGGATGCTGCAAGCATACATGGCTCTTCATCCGAACTAATACTCATCCATTCATCATTTATTTCATTCTCACTATGTAATGGGAATTGGTGCTCTGTGTTATTACTTCTATCTTGTCTCTGACCTGTGACCTCCGGAGTAATCATCATCTGTTGCTGTTCCATCAGGGCTTGAGGTATCTGCATTTGCTGTCTAGGTACCATAGGAACCTGCTGCTGCATTGGTTGTAATTGTTGCACTTGTGCACGTGGCACTTGCACCTGCTACATGGGTTGAATATTCTGCACTTGGTTCTGCAAGTTTGAATTAAGTCCTCTCATTCTAGGGACTTTCACAGTTTGAAATGTATTGTCATCACCACCTTGCTGAACAACACCATCCTGCACCATCAATGGACACTCCCCTTTCCAGTGTCCCATGTTTCCGCACAGATGACATGGTAACATCTTTTTCATCCCTTGCACATCATTTTGAACCACTACAGTATTCAAACCTGGACCACAAGTCATGTTGACTCCACAACACCTACCTCTCATCTGGGGTAGGAACATGACAGTTCCCTGCTGCTGCAGTATCTGTTGCACTAAAGCTCCCTGCACTCCTGTCTGAGCTGCCTTATTTTGCATCACCATTGCCTTCTCCTTCAGGTTTTTCTGCTTTAACTCAATCTCATCACTACATTATTTTGCATACTGCAACACCTCATCAATCGGCTTTGCTTGGCAGCAAATCAAATGACTTTTTATCATCTGCCCTATTTCTGGTCTCATTCCTTCGACGAACCTGAACACAAAGTGCAACATGTCTTTCGTCTCAATTGCTTCTTGATCACTGTACTCCTTGAGAGCTTTCAAAAATCTCTCATAATAGGTATGTATTGATTCTTTCGTCTCCTGCACTGTCCTATCGGTCCTCTGCCAGCCAATATTCTTAGGCGAGATTCTCGTCTTCAGGAACACAATCACCTTATAGTAATATTTCATCACTTCAGGTGATGGTGCACCAGTAACTCTATCCCTTTCCGGTTCACTCGTCGGCCAATCCACTGCTCTCTTACATTCAACCCACAAATCCACAGGAACCACTATTTCCAACAAGGTATTCAGGTCTTCCCACAATCATTTAGAAAGCTTCACAAATCTAACTGTCTGCTGGTGCCACTCAACCAGTTTCTCTCTCAGTTTTGGATAATCATTTGTGAATGACAGAATATCACTCTTGTGCCATGGAACATGAACAAACTGCCCTCCTGGAATTTCCCTCATCGGTAAAGTTTTAATGGATCCTTTTCTTTCTGAGCACCTTCAGACCCTTCTTGTGAATCTATTTTCCGTTTATCCTTCTTCTTTGCCCATCTTCCTTCCCACTTTTCTAATGCTCCTCAAATCTGAGCACTCTGCAATAATTCTTTAAGGTGCGCCTTCATTCCTGCTGACCTCATATGCTCAAAGTCCTATGCCTCGAAGTCTAACCTGTAGCTTTGTTTCAAATGCTGTTTTCTCAATTTCTATGTCATCCTTATCTGCTAGGTCTGCAAATGTCTGGTGTATCTTGCCCACTTCTCTTGTAATCCTCAGACACAAATACCTCAGCTCTTCTTCTGTATAGGATTCTAACCAATTCACTCTCATCGTCCTTTCAACTAGCTCGGTTATTTCTGTAGCCAGCCTTACACGGTTTATCTGCTCTTCACCCTTGGAAGTGTTTCGAGGAGTATTCAAAATATCCAAACACTCATTCAATTGCTGTGCTGTCAATCCCTGTAATAAGATGTTACTCGCACTCGGCAATGGTACCTGCTGTACCGCTGCACCTGGAGTCTGCAGTGTCAAAAGCTTCAGGCTCTTACTTGCACTCGGACCATTTTCGTGATCATCTCCCTCACAAAAGACCCTACAACCGCAAGAAACAACGTCCACAATGGACTTCATGCCATCGCCAACTGGATGGAATCAAGCCGCCTCAAGATAAACACAGACAAAACAGAGATCCTCATCTTCGGCAGCAACCCCTCCGCTTGGAACGACTCCTGGTGGCCTACCTCCCTAGGAGCTGCACACACACCCACCATCCAAGTATAAAACTTGGGAATCATCTTGGACTCAGCATGACTCAGCAGGTCAACGCAGTCACCTCTTCCTGCTACAACACCCTTTGCATGCTCTGCAAGATTTTCATGTGAATTCCCGTTGAAACCAGAAAGACAGTCACCCACGCCCTGGTCAGCAGCCGACTGGACTACGGCAACACACTCTATGCAGGAACCACAGCCAAACTACAAACGAAAATGCAACGTATCCAAAACAGCTCCGCCCGACTCATCCTCGACGTCCCACGCCGCGACCACATCTCTGCCCACCTCAGAGACCTACACTGGCTACCCATATCGAAGAGGATTACCTTCAAACTACTCACCCACGCACACAAAGCCCTCCACAACACAGGTTCGGCCTACCTCAACGACAGACTCACCTTCCATACTCCCGTCCGCCAGCTCCGCTCCACCAGCCTCGCTCTCGCCTCCGTCCCCCGCATTCGCCGCACCACCGCCGGAGGAAGATTCTTCTCTCACCTCGCCGCCAAGACCTGGAACTCCCTACCACTCCACCTAAGCCAGACCCAGGACCTCCTGACTTTTAGGAAATGCCTCAATACATGGTTATTCAACCAGTAGCTCCCCACCCCAGCGCCTTGAGACCCTGACAGTTGAGTAGCACTCTTTATAAATTGCGTGATTGATTGATTGATTGATTTACCGCATCTAGAAGTGCAACAAGTGGACTAAGATCCATTAATGGTCTAGATCCTTCAAAGGTCTGACCCATATACGATACCACATGCACATGATCACTCACTCCCCTCCTCACAAGGCTTTGTGATATTTCACCCTGTTCTCCTGCAATCGTTTTCTTTTGCGCAAACAATGGTACCGCTGGACCAACAGTAATCAACAGCGTTATTGCATCTGGTGCTGCTCTGGCACTTGCATTTTGTGGGAGGATTACTCCCATATTCTGATTCATCACTGGTGCCGCATCTGTGTCCCTGTCATTGGTGTAAGCCTTGGCAAACTCTGTGTCTGTGCCTGAGGCAACAACATTGGAGTCAGCTCAGTCTGGCCTAGCATTAGCCTCGGAACCACTTGCTCCGATGGCACCACTAAGTTCGAAGTTGTCTCAAGAACTGGTATATCTGAATAAATTCTCTGTATCAATGCAGGATGCATTTGTGCTTGGACCATCGAAGTTGTCACTGCATTAGGAGTACTCTGCACTAACCCTTGTATCTGTCTATTATCTGTCTGCACTGGCCCCACTGTTCCTGTCACTTGTGCTGAAGCAGTGGGAACAGAACTACTACTTGGACCCCATTTATGCGCTGTATATGGCGGCGTTCGATCCCTCAATATCCGTGTAATAAGATACTCAACATCTGAATCTTCTTCGTCTACATAAGTCTTTTGCTTCTTGTTATCTCTTGAGCCCTTTTCACTCTTGCCATCATCCTCCTTTTCATCTGACTCATCTTCCTCTCCAATAGCAGGAAACAACCTAACACCCTGTAACATTGTCATTCTCCACTTCTTCTGTTCCCAATCCCACCTTGCTTCTGCCAAGGACTTTTCTACCTTCCTTACTCTCCTCTGGAACTTCATCTCTTGCTGCTGTCTGGCTACGAGTTCACAAACTGCTAAAGCCTCAAACTGTGCTGGTCTCAGAAGTGGCTTCATCTCATATAATGTCATTTGCAACTGATCCAAAATTCTCAAATTAAACGTTCTAAAGCATCCTGTTTCTCTGTCAACTTGCACCACTGCTTTAACCAAAGACATGGCGTGACACCTCGCTCCTCCATCACAATAAATGCCGGAGAATTTTCCGGTGGGGTTGGCTTCCCAACTGTCGCCTTAATGTAAGAATCACCCTTCATGGCACTTCTGAATACTTTGAAAAATGTAATTTTCTCTGTTGTATTTATTTCGATTCAAAAAAGGAAATCACTTTTACTCCCAAGATTCCTTTCACCCGCTTACTCAACCAATTGTCTCTTACGGACGGCTGCCAATCCACTCGCGACTCTTCTCACTAACCAACCTATCCCAGCGTGGCTCACTCTGACGTCACACTCACACACTGCGGCTGACAAAGTCTTGCGGCTTGTCCTCCTAAAATCCAATTCACAGGAAACTAATGCAAATTATTGCGAGCACTAACCAAAAACCAATAACCAAAACAAACCTGGTGATTAACTACAGAGGAGGTACACAGTTGCTTCAGAGACCTTACGGATTTTCACTGATGGTGCTTTCATTCATGCAGCTATTCCTCAGTCTCCCACATTCACAAGCAAAATTTGACCCACGAATTTCACTCTCAACTGATCAATGGGTCTGTCCTGATGCACATAGGACTCGCCAGATCGCCATCAAAAAATTTATTTTACTCTCTTAACTTACACACCGACTTGTTGACCACGCCCGATCAACCTACTAAACCAGATAGATTACAACATATAACCAAGTGTCTCCTACACTTGTTAATATACTCAGGAGTCTTAGACCACGCTGGGTCTGTACATCACCAACAACCACGTGGACAATGTTTGAGCACAAAGCGCCACACACATATAAAGTTTGACGACTTCCCTACTCTCATACTGCGGAGTACGCACGCTCCTACTAAACCTCAACTGGAGTATGCAAACTCCCTACTTCCCTTACATACATCACAATTCACAAGCGATTTGCATAAGCCTTTGCAAGCGCAACCTACCACTTTCACACTATCACAAATACACTGG
The DNA here is from genome assembly GCF_031143425.1 of Pleurodeles waltl. Classification (NCBI taxonomy): domain Eukaryota; kingdom Metazoa; phylum Chordata; class Amphibia; order Caudata; family Salamandridae; genus Pleurodeles; species Pleurodeles waltl. The sequence continues at coordinate 761,519,833 of NC_090438.1, forward strand.
GAACTTGCCCATCTTAGTAGCGGGACCCAGAATCTGGGGAAGTCATTTCTGGGCTTAAGGGGACATCATCTTTGCTACAATTGCCATTTCAGAAAAACAAAATTCAAACCTCATAAAATGAACAACTAACCCTAACTTAAACTACCACCATAACCATTGGTCACCACATAACTAGTTCTCCAAGTAAACAACTATCAAGCTGCTACCAAAGACTGCTAGCGCACCTGGTCCTTAGTAAGTAAACTTACAAGGGGACGCGTATAGGCCATTAAACCTTTTGGATCACGTGGAGTATCTTAGCTACGTAGTAATCGATGAACATCAATTATCAATGCAATCAATCAACAACCACTAAGAGAATCATTAAGCATGAGACAATAAATCAACATTTCATGAATAACCACAACTCAATTATACGTTTTATAAGTTTTATTTCCCTATTAGTTACAATACTAAGGGCCTGATTACAACTTTGGCGGAGGGGGTTAATCTGGCCCAAATGTGACGGATATCCCGCCTACCGTATTACGAGGTACATAGGATATAATGGACTTGAAATACGGCGTGTGGGATATCCATCACATTTGGGACGGATTAACCCCCTCCGCCAAAGTTGTAATCAGGCCCTAAGTCATCAGGTTAGATCAATCTTTATTCAGTCAACTCAGAATTAGTTCATTAATGACCACCAATAGCATAATCTAATCAGAAATTGAGAAAACATATGCTCGAATACTTCAGCATAAGCCAACAAGGATGAATATAACAGCATTAATAGCAGAGTTCAGCAATCAGTCTGTCAATCATTTGTCACTGTCAACATCACCCAAAGGACCTTTACCTAACACAGATTAGCATTTAGCATGTGGGACTTCATGCAAAAACAATTTAGGAAACGTGAATTTGGAAAACATCTAGCTAAGAGAAAAACTATAAAACAGTGCAGTTGGTGCCTAGAAAGAAAGGCATAAAAGTTAATCAGTAACATTGTCATAGCTACCCATCCACGAAATTGATCAGCAACAAAGTCAGTCTTCGTCTTTAGGTCATCAATCAATCAGCAACGCATCTGGCTCTCAAGAGCATGAGCCCAATGACATAATTTCGAATCGCGTCTTCTGGCATCAGCATTTCTCCCCTCGCATCTGAAGTTTTAGCCCTTTGTCATGACTTCTTATTAGAGTTTTTCAGTCCATCGACCTATTTCCTAATTTGTCAGTCAATCGGCAGATATGACTCTAACCTATAATATTAATTTTACAAATCTATGAGTTCTAATATTTCTCCATCCCCAATTAGTTGATTGGTTCGCTGTACGATACCCTCATCATCCGGCTCATCAGGGATCGAAAATGTTGCATCTTCTTCTCCAGTCAGTGCTTCTATTGTTCAAGTCCTGGGAAAGTACATTGAGTCTGTCTTACATCAAACTTTTTACATTTCCTAGTCCCTCATCTCCTGTTTGTTGGTACATTGCAGAAAATTCTAGCTAAGCAGATTTTATTGACATATGCAGTTCGGGGGCAGTTCAAAGCACCAGCTTCTCTGCAGTGCACTAGAAATTCAACTTCTGTATGAGGCCTGGCAAACCAGGCCATAACTTCGGCTAAGTTAATTTCACAATACAATGCAAAACTTATGTTATATATCTTAATATGACATATTACTACATTATTATTATACATTTTCACTATTTCACAAATTTTTAGCTCTGTTAGTACAAGTTCGTGTAAGAGGCTGACATACCCCGTGGGCACATTTTCAAACATGCACATTAATTTCTCTCTACGATTAATTTATCGATTAACTTTTATAAACCATAACTTATAAGCATTTATTAATAATTTTAAATTAGCATATCTGGATTAACAGAGTTGACATTAGGACCTGGCACAATCTCTTTAATGAAGCCCTACACTGGTAACAACAGGACTGAAAATGAGAAAGCCAGTCTTAACTACATCCTTCCATTGATTTAGCAAAACGCCTTGAATACTCTGATGAAAAGTAAGGGAGTCAATGGCAGAAGAATGATCCCGGCTGTGAAAATCATCAACCTCCTGAATTGGCCCCTGAAATAACCTGAGCATTTGCCAATACATCAACTAGTTGATCCGCTGGCATATCAATGGAAAAGGGGTGGGAGGTTATGGTCCCTGTTAGTGTGCCCCCACCCACTGCTAAACTCGCACGTGTGGAAGAACTATCATTCATCAGTCTAAGCAATAGCATCTTATCATCCACCATCTCCCAAGGCCCATAGGCATTAGCTCCTAGGAGGACATGATGCCGTTCATATTTGCAGCCTTTTGCTGTGCACATAATGTCCTTTAAGTTCATGGGTACTCACAAACATTTTCCCGGACGCCATAAAGTTTAGGCCCAGATTTATGAAAAGTGCTGCTGGACCTAGTGCAGCGCCACTTTTCTTGCACCCCTTAGCACTCCCCTAACACCACCATGTGTGCACTGTATTTAAGATACGGTGCACCATGGCGATAGGTAGGTGGACGAGTGTCATAAATTTTGACGCTAGTCCAGCGCTTTGCAGGACTAGCGTAAATAATTATGACGCTAATCTTGAAAAGCACCCAGAGGCCCATTGAACACAATGGGAGCCTCTTTTTAATGCCTGCACTCAGCAGGCATTACAAAATGCTGATAAAAATGGTGCAAAGGAATCTCGTAGATTCCTTTGCACCATTTTTACGGACCCCCGAGTGCCGGAACGACCCCGTTGCTTACATTATGCCTGGCGCAGGAATAAGGTGGCGCAAGGGGTTACAAAGTGGTGCAATGCAAGCAGTGCACCACATTGTAAATATGGCGTGGTGTTTTTTCCCTTCCAACGCCACATTAACATAAAAAAATTATGCGAATGTGGTGTTGGAATGCCACTAGGCCACCATAAATCTGGGCCTTAGTCTGCAGTGTTAATGAGGGCCATACTGATATCAGTAGGGTGTTGGTTGGTGCAAAGGAGTTAGATGGGTGCAGGGGAAGCAAAGCATGTACATCTAGTGGCTGAATTGATCAATCTGAAACAAGAAAACTTGAGCTCAATCCCGGCTTCACCATTTCACCAAATTTTGTGATTCAAGCCATTTCATTGACTTCGCTTTCCCTCCTTTTTCTTCATTATCACATATGAGAGGACTTAGAAATATATGACTTTAGGGTTTACACTGTACAAAACCTTCTCCTGTATGTCATTTAATCCTGGGCGGCTCATTCGCTTTGGCGAAGGAGCGTCGCACCCCAGGCCAAGGAGATGAAAAATGAAATGATAGTTTCACTATTGTTTCATTTTTCATCTGCTGGCTCAGCCAGCAGTACAGGGGAGGGGCGGGGCTGGGCCATGAGTGGTGGGAGGGAGAAGGAGCAGAGAGTGCACTAAGTGTGCAAGTATGTTTGGCCGGCTGTCTGAGGCCCGCAACCACACATGCAAATTTAGGTTTCTCAAGCCCAGCTGTGTACATAACCGGACTGGAGAAACTGAACAGACCCCAGGCTTGTGTCTGAGCAGCAATGACTGCCACTGAGACTAATCCTGGAGCTGCTTTCATGCCATGTCATGCCCTCCCCTTGAGATTTGTGGCCGTCGCCACTGCATTTAATAAACATTAATGTTGTTCAAGGATAGTAGCAATCCAGCCCATCCAAAGGATTCACATACAACTGACATGCCTCTTAATTCATTATTGGCATTGTCAGGTACGACAGAAGCATGAATATTTCTAAATTGATGTTCGAAAAAATACCATAAAAACTCCTCCATCCACTTTAAAAAAAATACTCCTAAATGCACTGATATGCTGTACTAAATGTACATGATCATTCATGTTAATAAAATTCACTTTTTGAATTTTGAAGAGACTAACATATTTTTACGTTTGCTGCAAGATGTTTTTAAAAATCAAAGTGTTCCTTTAGTTAAGTAGTGCAGGGCACCCTAGTTGCTTCCCCCTTTTTTATTTTCAAGTAACTATTAAATAGATGTTTTCTCGTTTATTTAATATATTTTTCATGATAGTGAGTCCAGTAAATAGCACTATTGTTCGCCAAGGGGTCGCATGTATAGGCCAGGATGGCTTCATGACTACTTTTTGTATCAAAGCTTTAGCTCAAGCACATCCATTTAAAAGATGATTGCCTAGCAGCCCCACACTGCTCCACACTGCGACCTCATAAAAAGCTTTCATGTTAGTGATACATTTTTAGAAGTTACCTTGTAAGCACGCCTTAGTAGATTCTCCTTGGCCCTCAGACATGCACAGGTAAGGACCAACTTACTGCCTGAGTGGAATAAACAGACAGGTTGTGACCCAAGCTTCTCCCACAATTTACATACAGCTGACAGATATGGGGCAGCTATGAAATTCTGTTAGAAACTGTCAGGAGTGTATTTTATTTTAGCAGGTTACTGGAACACCTTTCCTCGGAAGATGCAAACACATACACAAGTAATACACACTATCATTTTAAAATGCGTTGTTAATATTTTAAAGCCCTTAGAGTGATTAAAATGTAGGTAGTATATGTAGATAAAATGAAAATTAGCACCATGATTGATGGCGATTTGGGACGGAATCTGTGATGGGATCAATTCTCACTACCCCTGGTTCTAGCCAACATCAACGTTAACCCCCAATCTTGCCAAACATAGAAGCTTCCTAAAATGCACATATGAATGAATGCTCATAGAATTCACATTTTACACTCTGTTGCCTGCCTTGAGGCAAGGCCATTCTTCAACTATGTTTTATAATGGAACTCAAGGGAACTAGATAGTATGTAAAAGATAATGACCATGTCAGATTGTTTGGCATATATGCCCTCGCCTGAATTTTCCATAATATTTCTCAACATTATTTTGAGAAAAATGAACCCCTTGATTTGTGATGTATGGTGAGAACAATAATGTGCGAATTCCCCTGCATTGTTCAATTTCGCTACACCTTTCTGTAAATGTCACAATAATGAATGTATTTCATATGAACTAGAAATAGAACATCAAAAACTAATTTAACATTGCTATACTGCCAATGCAAATACACATACCATTTATGCATGCTAAAATAAATGTAAGCCTTGAACAACAATACAGCAAATATACGTAATGATGGGTGCTCAAAGAGATTAATAAAGCAAGGTCTATGACATATGAGCCAGACATAAGGGTGCTTGCCTAATCAGCAGTAGTATTGGAGCAGCAACAACAGAGGATAAAGTAGGACCACCCTCGTTGTGTGGGCTTCAAGCACTATCACCTGTCCCAGCTAAAATGCCTGAGAAAGGAGGAAAGTGGACCTGGGCCACCTCTAAACTCTCCTGGCTTACAACTGTATTGTAGGATATCAGGCGACAGAAATAAGGAGTGGCCTTTGGACCAGGGATGGTGTTATGGTGATCTAAGCAGAGGCCCAGATGTAGAAAGGAATGAAAGTTTGATGCCTGAGACAGGAACAGAAAAAATCGTGTTCCCAATTATAGAACAGGATTACCTATCTCTGGATGAGGACTCAGCTCACATATGTACGGAATGTGATGCAGAAGACTAGACACAGAATTAACAAGATTACAGTAAATAATTAGGAAATTAACACAGCCCGCCTTGTGAACTGAATGCTCTTTAGACATTCACTAGTTTGGAATCAGGAACTCGGTTCAACGAAAATTACAAATGAAAAAGAAACAAATTAGAAGGGATTTCTGTCATTTTACATTATTTCACATGGCCTTGAGAAAGAGAAATAGTGGTTAAAAAGCTTCAAAAGCAAATAACCATCTAGTGCCAGTTTAGTCACCGGTTTGGATAACACGAGGATTTATGTTTGAAGATATCCAATTATGAATATAATTTAGAGCACAGAGTATTATTCCATTCAAGAAAGAAGCAACAAAAATAAATAGATTGTAATACACTCTTCCTTGTCACATTCCATATTGATTGAGGAATGTCCTTGTACTCAGGCATAAACAATGCTAATCCAAAACCTAATCAGCCAATATTTATCTTTATTTTCCCTGCGTTCACAGTACTCCCCCCACATGGTCCTGGAAGGAAAGAAAATACACAAAACTCTTTCTGCTCATCCACCTGAACAGTATTTCAATTACATAGGAATATTAGCCTTTAATTTCTGGGCACAACATGCACATCATGTAGTGTAATTTGTCAGGTAGGGTGCTCCTGTCAGAGGCAGCATCAGGGGTCCATTTTTACCTCTCACGCCCTCCACCTCTCCTTCTTATAGACGTGGAAGAAGTAAGGGGTTACCTCGCAATGTATGAATGTAGGCCCATATGTACAAAAGCTCCATTTTGCATTTCCTAAATAGTGAATCCTAAGAAATTGCTATTTATGAAATGCAAAATGGAATATAGGGATATTGTGATTTCCTAAAAGCGATTTCTATAGAGTCACATTTCCTATCAGGAAATCACGATTTTGGAAATTCTAAACTATTCATACCTATGGGCCTATTACAAAATCGCAATCTTGGAAATACAAATCCCTTTGTACCTATGGGCCTAACGCCCCCCTTAACATACTTACCTAGAGAGTAATGCTCATGTACAGCACTTCTGTGCCCTCGGGGTGAGTGAGCGCTGTACATGGCACTATAAAAACTGCATTTTGGTGCATTTTTAAAAATTTCACTTGGTTACCATCGGATGAGATCTGATGATAATAGCATTTCCTAAATGCCCCTTTTGCATTTAGGAAATGGTACACGTGGTTAGGAAATCACAAATGGGAAATCCCTTTTCGTGATTTCCTGTTTTGGTATCGCATAATGCATTTTCTCCTGGGTAGAAATCACACTTCTCTTCCAGGGGATCCTCATCAATAGTCATAAACACTGAATATTCCCACCCACGTGCGGGGACCCTGGACCAGATATAAACACACAAATATATATGAAAAGTAGTATTCTAGTAGAGAATCTTAATACAAATATATTATATACATGTGAAAACAATAACGCAGTCTATGTTGAGAAAACAGGCTAAAAATGCTTTATTTTTGTGATTTGTTTTTTAAATATAAAATAAACTCTTAAATTAAATGTAAAGACTTTCGGCAGTCAAAGTAGAAGGCATAGAAAGTATAAACAATCCACTATAAAAGAAAAAACTACATTGAAAATAAAGGAGTTTTATTAGCCAATAGACTGCATGCAGGTTAACACAGCAGAACCAAAAAACTGGCACTGTGCCTTTAAGACCCTGAGCACCTCCAGTATCCCACCATGCCTCAGAGTGAGGTGACAGTTGGTTCAGTTAGGTCAGTTCTTTTTTCCGGCTCTTTCTGTGAGGATCCTGGAGCATTGAGCTATCATTTTTCTGAGTTTTTTGCCAGAACAATATTCTGAAAACATTTTTTCTCTGCTTTACTCAACATTTTCCCAATTTACCCAAGTAAAGTAACAACTTTTCTCTGAAAAATGCTTTCACTTTTTGTGAAATGCCCTTCTTGGGGCAAAAAGAAGGCCCAGTCAGATCCACACTCAGTGTGCATAGTGTGGTTGCCACAGAGTCATTATCATGAGACCTGCAAGCACTGTAAGAATCTGTCTAAGAGAACTCTGACAGAGAAAGGATTCATCTGCATGGGCTTCACGAGGGAGAGAAAATATCATCCTCCTCTCTTCATAAGAAGATCTCCAGAGACAGAGACTCTTCTGACAAGCGACAAGCCAGATCGACGTCAGCCGGTAGGAAAATTCCTGTTTGTTCGCCGTCGACGTCATTGCTTCTGTCGTCACATCAGCATCGCCAACCGACGTCGAAAAGTACACCTCCGTCAACTGTGATTCAGACAACATCGAGGGACAAGGCGTCAAGGAAACAACTCTCTCATCGGGATAGATCTCCATTGACACCCACCCACCGATCGACGTCGAGCAGCCACAGGAGTGCTCATACATCGTCAAAGGCAAGTCAAGATCCTCTGACGTTGAAACAGCCAACGTCAAAGTCGACCTCAAGGGCAAGGTCGAGGTTGCCACTGACACAACACCATTCGATGTCAAGGCATTCGCCACCGTTGGGCCATCGCTCGACGTCGAAGCGATCAACGTCGAGGCATACCCCTCCTTCGGGTCATCAATCACCGTCTAGGAATTCAACATCGAGACTTGAAAAGTCAAGAAGGTCACATCCGACCTCAAGGTTTCATCAATCTCCGTCGATGACATTACAGACAATCATCGCGTTTGACGGTTGCATCACAAATAACGTCTCAACATCCCAGCTCTTCTCAGAAGACAACACCAGGACAACAATCACCTGCTGAGACGACTCTACCTCCTCAGGACCCAGTGGTGAGTATACCGATCATCTGTGGCGTCCTCAAGGGCCTCCTTATCAGGGACAACTTTCCCCCCCATAAATCTGTCTCCGAGGTGGTTGGAAAGCCTTAACGAAATTCCGACTTTTCCAGATTTGCAATATTCACAGCTATATTCTCCCTCGGCTTCTTTTCCATGAACGCCATCTCCAACAACTCCTACCAAATGGGCAATGCCACCCTCTGACCAGCCCGAGCCATGACGACGGCGCAGTCCTTCATAGTCGCGCACAAGAAGTAGGTCACAATCCAGGCGTCGGTCAAGATCCCGGGTCTCTAGATCCTGTCACCAAAGATGCAGATCCCCTTCTTGGTCCACAGCATCTGAGTCTTTGATTAGAGACTATTCACCTACTTAAACCAATACTCCTCCGGCAAGAGTTTCTCCAGTGGACGATGTCACCACTTTCAACGAAGTGTTGGTGAGAGGGCCCAGAAGCTCAATATAGACATTCCGAAACCAACATCATCACTGTTGGTAATTTTTTAAACACTGCACCATCGTGCTTCTTCCAGGCAGCTGTTACCACTAGTTCCTGGTCTTCTACAGCCAGCTATGGACACTTTTTTGACACCAGCAAGTCTGCGTCCAGCTCCGGTATTGATCCTAAAGAAATATAAAGCCCCAGACCAGGACACTTTATTTCTCAGAGTTGATCCCCCACCGGACTCCGTCATTCTAGCTGCCGCCCGTAAGACACATTCGGTTGCCTCATCTTCAATGGTCCCTCCAGATAAGGCGAGCAAGCATTTGGATTCAATGGGCAGGAAAAGTTTGGTACATCGGCAGCTTTTATGAAAGTTTCTAGTGCCTCTGCACTTTTGGGAAGATACGACTGTTCTTTGTGGGACTCTTTGTACAGGTTCGTAAAGAAATTGCCAAGAGAGGCCAGACAGGACTTCCAAGAGATCCTTCAAGAAGGAAGTCTGGTAGCCAAGCAGGTGATCAGTGCAGCTGCAGATGGCCCGGACTTAGCAGCTCATGGGTATGCACATGGCATATGTGCAAGGTGGTCATCTTGGCTGCGCCTTACAGGTTTAAAACAGGAGGCTCAACATCACATCCCGAACCTGCCATTCAACAGGAACTCCTTATTTGGGACACATACAGATGATGAGATGGCCAAAATGAAGTCAGAGGTGGGCACACTGAAAGCCGTAGGGCTAGACAGACGCAAGGAATATCGAAGAAGATATAGGCCATATGATAGGCGCCCATATCAACAGAGGGCTCAAACCCCTCATTGGTCTCAAAGACACAGCAGAGACAAGGGCAACCATTCTATCAGTCCTGCAAGACTACAAGAGAGCGCGGTTCAAGTAGACAAAATCAGTCTACCCCCAAAACATCGGGCAAACAATGAGGATTCACTTCCCCTGATTCTGTCCACCACTCCAGTGGGGGGAAGTATTGCAAATTGCGTAAACGAGTGGCACACCATAACAAAGGGCAAATGGGTGCTAAATATTGTCAAGAATGGATATTCTCTTTGTTTCAAATCTCCTCCTCGTCCGGTGCCTCCAACAAAAGCAAAGCGTCTCCACCAGTCATTGCTACAAAAAGAGGTTATCATTCTGCTACAAAAACGAGCTATAGAAAAAGTTCCATCTTCTCAAACAGGAAAAGGAGTGTACTCCCGCTATTTCTTAGTACAAAAGAAGGGCCAAGACCAAGGACCATTTTGGATCTGAGACATCCGAACAAGTACATTTGAAAAGAAAAGTTCAGAATGCTGGCCCTTCATCAGATTTTCCCTCAGCTACATCAAAGGGACTGGATGTGTTCCATAGATCTACAGGATGCATATTATCACATCCCGGTTGTAGTGAAACACCGAAAATTCCTTCGCTTCGTAGTTGCATCCCAACATTACCAATTCAGGGTACTACCCTTCGGGCTAAAATCAGCCCCTCGAACATTCTCCAACTGTGTAGCAACAATAGCAGCTCACTTGAGAAAAAAAGAATATCTTCCTTTGCCCGCATCTCGAGGATTGGTACTGAAAGGCAGCACTATAGAGCAAACCTTGGACCACCTCAAGATTGTTTTGGACACCTTCAGTAGTCTGGTCTGCAGGACAACTTTCAAAAGTCCATACTCACTCCAACCTAGAGACTCCATTACCTAGGTGCAATGCTGGACACCAATCTAGAAAGAGTGTATCCTTCGGAGGAGAGACTATTATCAATAGCACACTTCTTCACACTCTACGATCTACAGTCAGACAAATAGCATCGCTACTGGGTTCCATGGCCTCCTGCATTTTCATTGTCCCGACTGCCAGATTACACATGAGACCTCTTCAGGAGAACCTGGAAGATCTGTGGAGTCAACTCACAGCCAGATGGGAAGACAGAATAATCCTTTCAACTGTGGCAAAAATGTCACTGCAGTGGTGGACTCGCCGACAGCATCTGTTGGTAGGGGTTCCTTTTCATCAGAGCACTCCTACCGAGACCCTTGTAATGGATGCGTCACTACAGGGTTGGGAAGCTCATATGGGTCTTCTCCAAACGCAAGGGCTATGGTAAAAAAGGAGCAGAAATACCACATCAATCTGCTGGAACTGAGGGCGATTCATCTGGCTCTCAAGTCGTTTTACCCATCCATCAAGGGCAAATCCATTTTGGTCCAAACAGACAACATGACCTCAATGTACTATTTGAACAGACATGGGGGAACAAGATCTTGTCCTCTGTCTCGAGAGTCACAAACCATCTGGCACTGGTTTATACCGAGGATGTTGTCAATCACAGCGCTTCACTTTCCCGGGGAACAAAATTCAAAAGCGGATTTCCTAAGCCGAAATCTATCAGACTCACACGACTGGGTGCTTCACGACGACGTTGTAGAAGACATTTTCCATCGGTGGGGCCATCCTCAATTAGACCTGTTTGCTGACGAAACCAGCGAAAAATGCCCAGACTTCGCATCCAGGTTTTACTGACCACGAACAAAGGGGAATGCCCTGTTGATAGATTGGTCAGGGACGTTTCTCTACACCTTTCCACCCATTCCCCTGATTCCCTCGGTAATCAACAAGCTCTACAGGTCGAAAACCAGGATGATACTAATAGCCCCGGAATGACCTCGACAATATTGGTCCACAGATCTCCTCCAGTTGTCAGAAAAACCTCACAAGATGCTGTTGTGCAGACCAGATCTTCTCCACAGATTAGAGGGGAAAGTTCTGCGTCCCAACCTTCCTTTGCTGAGCTTGACGGCATAGCTCCTGAATTCCTGCAGTATGGACATCTAGGCCTCTCGCAAGAATGTGTGGATATTTTAAAGGAGTCCAAAAGACCATCGACGAGACATGATATGACGCTCCTATGCGTTCAAATGGAAGAGATTCTACATATGGTGCAGGCAGAATGATTTCAATCCTATCCTGGCTCAAGAGGAGGTTATCTTGCCCTATCTCTTCCATCTTGCGAAGTCAGGACTGCAGTTTTCATCCATTAAGGTACATGTGTCTGCCATTACAGCTTATCGTGAATCGCCCTCACAAAAGTCATTCTTCACTATGTCAGTGGTTAAGGATGCTTTAGAGGGCTTGAAAAAAGTTTTTCAACCAATTCGTACACCTTCACCTCCATTAGAATTGATTGTGGTTTTGTCTAGACTTCTGGCCACTCCCTTTGAGCCCATCCACAAAGATTCTTTGCAACACCTTACGTGGAAGACAGCTATTCTTGTTGCCATTACTTCAGCTAGAAGGGTCAGCAAAATTCAGGCTCTCTGTTCAAAGGAACCCTATACAGTTTTTCACGATAACAGAGTAGTTCTACGGACCCACCCGGGGTTTTTACCTCAGGTGGTTTCGGACTTCCATTTTAATCAAACCATATTGCTTCCAACATTTTTTCCCCAACCTGCTACTCCGGCAGAGAGAGCATTGCACTCCCTGGACTTGAAGAGGGTGCTAAAATGTTATCTTGATAAGTCTGATCACTTATTTGCAAACTATGGACATATGAGAACAGGTAGGACGGCCTCAAAACAGACTATTTCTAGATGGATAGTTTCATGTAATGTGACTACATACCAGTTAGCTAACAAACAATTGGTTGCCAAAACTAAAGTGCATTCTACAAGAGGCAAAGCAGCAACTATAGCAATTCTTAACCCCTTCTGTGTCAGGAATGCAATGGTTACGTCAACCGGCACAGTGCTCCTGTGCCGAGGACGTAACCATTATGTCCTGGCACATGAGCTCAGAGGGAGCGCTAGCGCTCCTTCTGTGGGCTTCCCTCCCACCCCCCCAGGGCAGCGATGGGGAAGGCCTTCCCCTTCCACCCCGACCCTCCCCCAGTGACGTCTGATGACATCAGCGATCAATCGGGTGCTGACCTCGTCAGAGGCCACCTCCCCATTGCGCTCACGATCGGAAGAGAAATGCAAAGCATTTCTCTTCCGATCATGTGATGGGGGCCTGAGAGGCTTCAAAGGGAAGGAAAGGACTTTCCTTCCCTTTGAAGTCTCTCAGAGCATTTTAGCAGCCAGATCGTGAAGCGATCTGGCTGCTGAAATGCCCACTACAGTAGACACCAGGGATTTTTTATGAAAGGAAATTGGCATAGGGGAGTGACCCCTTGGACAAGGGTCGCTCCCCAGGGGCAATTTTTTTAAGGCCTTTTCGCCCCACCTGGGGGCAGATCGGCCTATTGTTATTAGGCCGATCTGTCCCCCGGTGGGAGGGGGCAGAAACCTTTAGACGCCATGGATAATTTTTTTTTTGTTTTAGTTTTTTAGAGGTGGGAGTGACCCCTTAGGCAAGAGTCACTCCCCTAGGGGCAAATTATATTTAGGCCAATATATTTTGGCCTCATATTTTTATGAGGCCAATCTGCCCCCAAGGGGGGCAGAAACCACTAGACACCAGGGATTTTCTTTTATACTTGCGCATAAGGGGAGTGGCCCCTTGGGCAAGGGCCACAAAATATTTTTAAGCCTTTTCTCTCCCCCAAGGTGCAGATCAGCCTATCTGCCCCTGGTGGAGCAGAAACCCCTAGACACCAAGGATATATTTTTGTTTATGTTTACTTTTGTTTTTTATATATGGAGAGCGACTCCTTAGGCAAGGGTCGCTCCCTTGGGGGGCAAATTGTATTTAGAACATTTCTGCCCCCCTTGGGGGCAGATCAGCCGATTTTTGTTAGGCCAATCTGCCCCCAAGGGTGGCAGAAACCACTAGACACGAGGGGTCTTTATTTTTTTGGTCAATTTCACACAAGGGGAGCGACCCCTTAGACAAGGGTCGCTCCCCTGGGGGGGCACATTTATTTTAGGCCATTTCTGCTCCCCTTGGGTGCAGATCGGCCTATTTCTATTAGGCCGATCTGCCCCAGGAGGGGGAAGAAACCACTTAGGCACAGGGATTGGTGTGTGTGTATGAGTGTGTTTTGTTTGGGGGGCAGCTCAGTGGGTAAGGGTCGCTCCGCATTGTGGCACATTACTGTTGGTCATATTGGCCTATTTTTGGGAGGCCCATCTGCTTCCAAAGGGGACAGAAAGCCCACCAGAGACCAGGGAAGATTTTTTTTCAAAATAAGAAGATGGGGTTATGGCCATACCCCCACCCCAAATAAATGGGGCCAAAGTTGTTTTGCCCACCAGTGGGAATATGGGGCAATTATTCCCAATCCACACCTCGGGTGGGGAGCAGAAAGTCTACTAAATGCCAGGGAATTAAAAAAAAGAAAAAAATAGTGGGGTGGTGGCTACCAAACAGTATGGGTCTGGTTATGCCTCCACAACTGAAGGGGGTAACAGTCCTTCAGCTCTCCCCCTGCACACTAAAACATCTTATCCCACGACAAGCAAGAGGACATTTGACTATTTTGGGTTTTAGTTTTACATTTGGGCCATGAGAGCTTGGCTAACTTTCAAAATCGTCCACTTGGAATGGTGAGGGCTGCACTTTATGGGCTTTGGGACGTTGCCATGTAGAAAAATCCACAAGACCTAGACACAGCTGAAAACTAAACATCTGGATGATTCCAGGGTGGTGTGCTCCACATGCACCCCGCATCATTTTCTTACCCACAATGCCCTGCAAACCTCCAACTTTGGAGTAAATCACACATTTTTCCCACATTTTTGTGATGGAACCTGCTGGAATCTGTAGGAATCCACAAAATTCCTACCACCCAGCATTGTCTCATCTATACCGATAAAAATTCTGCTGCACATGTCAGCCTAAAAATGTTTTTTTTCAAACTGCCCATTTGGACCCGCATCGGTTCCCCCTCAATTTCGACATGTTTTTGGCTCTTCCCTGTCACAAGCACTTGGCCCACCTACACAAGTGAGGTATCATTTTTACCGAGATACTGAGGTGAACGTTGGGTGATAGAAAATTTGTCCTGGGGCGGTGATCCCACACAGAAATGGGGGTAAATGTGATTTTTTAGCTAAATTTGAGGTTTGCTGATGATTCTGGGTAAGAAAACATTGGGGGATCCACGCAAGTCACACCTCCCTGGATTCCCTCGGGTTCTAGTTTTCCGAAATGTCTGGGTTTGGTAGGTTTCCCTAGATGGCTGCTGAGCCCGGGACCAAAAACGCTGGTGCCTCCCGCAAAAACAGGTAGTTTGTATTTGATAATTTTGATGTGTCCAGATAGTGTTTTGGGCATTTCCTTTTGCGGGCGGTAGCCCTACCCACAAAAGTGAGGTACCATTTTTATCGGGAGACTTGGGGGAACACAGAGTAGCAAAACAAGTCTCATTTCCCTTGTCTTTCTCTACATTTTTTCCTTCCCAACGTAAGACAGAGTGTCTCTATTTGAGAAATGCCCTGTAATTCACATGCTAGTATGGGCACCCTGGAATTCAGAAATGTGCAAATAACCATTGCTTCTCAACACCTTATCTTGTGCCCATTTTGGAAATACAAAGGTTTTCTTGATACCTATTTCCCACTTTTTATATTTCACAAAATTAATTGCTGTATGCCCGGTATACAATGAAAACCAGTTGCAAGGTGCATCTCCTTTATTGGCTCTGGGTACCTAGAGGTCTTGATGAACCTACAAGCCCTATATATCCCTGCAACCAGAAAAGTACAGCAGACGTAACGGTATATTGCTTTTGAAAATATGAAATTGTAGGAAAAAGTTACAGAGTAAAACGTGGAGAACAATTGCTGTTTTTTTCACCTCAATTTCAATATTTTTTTATTTCAGCTGTTATTTTCTGTAGGAAACACTTGTAGGATCTACACAAATTAACCCTTGCTGAATTCAGAATTTGTATCTACTTTCCAGAAATGTTTAGCTTTCTGGGATCTAGCATTGGTTTCACACCCATTTTTGTCACTGAGTGGAAGGAGGCTCAAAGCACAAAAATAGGAAAAATGGGGTATGTCCTGGTAAAATGCCAAAATTGTATTTAAAAGTGTGGTTTTCTGATTCAAGTCTGCCTGTTCCTGAAAGCTGTGAAGATGGTGAATTTATCACCATAAACCCTTTGTTGATGCAATTTTAATGGGAAAAAAACACAAGCCTTTTACTGCAGCCCTTTTTTCAATTTCTTTTGAAAAAATATTTTTTTTGCTGTATTTTGGCTAATTTCTTGGTCTCCTCCTGAGGAACCCACAAACTCTGGGTACCTCTAGAATCCCTAAGGTGTTGGAAAAAAAGGATGTAAATTTGGAGTGGATAGCTTATGTGGACAAGAAGTTAGGAGGGCCTAAGCCTGAACTGCCCCAAATAGCCGAAAAAAGGCTTGGCACAGGAGGGGAAAAGGCCTGGCAGCAAAGGGTTTAAGAATGTACCCATCTCTGAAATTTGCAAGGCTGCAACATGGAGATCAGTGCATACTTTTACGAGGCATTACTGTCTAAATTCAAATGCTAAAACAGACACTCAAGTGGGTCAGGCTTCTTTAAGAAATTCATTTAACTGAGCCTAATGGACTGTCTGGGCTTCTATCACGCCGTCCACAGGGGTATGGGATGGGCTTGCTAATCTTCAGTGTTTATGACTATTGATGACCACCATCCTCCTCGGACGTGATTTTAGAAGTACAGCAGTATTTATTTGTCTAATCTATTTCTTCTTACCACTGGAAAAAAAGTACTGACCTAACTGTGAACCAACTCTCACCGCACACTCATCTCTGAGGCATGGTGGGATACTGGAGGTGCTCAGGGTCTTAAAGGCACGGTGCCAGTTTTTTGGTTCTGCTGTGTTAACCTGCATGCAGCCTATTGGCTAATAATGCTCCTTTATTTTCAATGTGTTCAGTGCTCCCCGCTCCGCCTTCCACACTCCATCCCGTTTTTCCCTGCTGCCACCTCCTGATTTTGCTTCTTGCTTTTTTCCCGCCGCTGCGTCCTCCGCGGACCCTCCCGCCTCCCCCCTCCTTCTCACCATTTTGTTTTTGCTTTTCCCGCCGCTGCATCCCCTGCGGCCCCTCTCGCCTCCCCCTCCTTCTCACCGCATCGCTTTTGCTTTTCCCACCTCTGCGTCCCCTTCGGCCCCTCCCGCCTCCTCCCTCCTTCTCACCATTTCGTTTTTGCTTTTCCCGCCGCTGTGTCCCCTGCAGCCCCTCCCGCCTCCCCGCTCCTTCTCACCGCTTAGTTTTTGCTTTTCCCACCGCTGCGTCCCCTGCGGCACCTCCCACCTCCCCTCTCATTTGTCAGGCCCTCCCGCCTCCCAGCTGCCACTCCCACCCTCCCCTCCTCTTATGGCAGCTGCGGCGCAGTAACAGAGAGCAACCTTTGACCCTGCTACTGCAGGCAGGTCGCTCCCCGCTCCGCCTTCCGCTCTCCATCCCGTTTTTCCCTGCTGCCACCTCCTGATTTTGCTTCTTGCTTTTTTCCCACCACTGCTTCCCCTGCGGCCCATCCCGCCTCCCCTCCTCCTCCTCACCGCTTCGTTTTTGCTTTTCCTGCCGCTGCGTCCCCTGCGGCACCTCCCACCTCCCCTCTCATTTGTCAGGGCCTCCCAGCTGCAACTCCCACCCTCCCCTTCTCTTATGGCAGCCGCGGCGAAGTAACAGGGAGCAACCTTTGACCCTGCTACTTCAGGCAGGTTGCTCCCCGCTCCGCCTTCCGCTCTCCATCCCGTTTTTCCCTGCTGCCACCTCCTGATTTTGCTTCTTGCTTTTTTCCCGCCACTGCGTCCCCTGCGGCCGCTCCCGCCTCCCCTCCTCCTTCTCACTGCTTCGTTTTTGCTTTTCCCGCCGCTGCGTCCCCTGCGGCCCATCCCCCCTCCCCCCTCCTTCTCACCGCTTCGTTTTTGCTTTTCCCGCCGCTGCGTCCCCTGCGGCCCCTCCCGCTCCCCCTCCTTCTCACCGCTTTGTTTTTGCTTTTCCCGCCGCTGTGTCCCCTGTGGCCCCTCCTGCCTCCCCCCTCCTTTTCACCGCTTCGTTTTTGCTTTTCCCGCCGCTGCATCCCCTATGGCCCCTCCCACCTCCCCTCTCATTTGTCAGGCCCTCCCGCCTCCCAGCTGCCACTCCCACTCCCACCCTACCCTCCTCTTATGGCAGCCGCGGAGCTGGCGCGCCGAAGGCGCACCAAAGGCAAGCCCGTCTGTGCCCGTCCGCGTCTGGACCGCGCCCAGCGCCAGAACCCCTGGCCCCAGCAACAGCCACCCCGCCAGCATCCGCTACGATGCCTACACCCTCTGCTCACTCAACACCAGCCGAGACACCACCTGCTTCCAGGCCTCTCCAAAGAGCACGCACAGATCCTTCTCCTGCCACAACTGTAGCTTCACCTGCAACAGAGCCCACATACCTCCTAGGATCGAGACCAACCACCTCCATTGCATACTCCTCAACACCCGCTCAGCACGCAAGCACGCCATCGAAGTCTGGGACCTGCTCGACTCCACCTTCCCAGACGTGTACTTTCTAACTGAAACTTGGTGGAACGACTCCTCAGGACCCGACATCGCCATAGCCACCCCGAACGGATACAAAGTCGCTCGCCGAGACCGCACCAACAAAACCGGAGGATGCATAGCCATTGTCCACAAAGCCACCCTCGAAGTCAAAACCACCCTGGACGACTCCTTCAGCGCCACCGAACTCCTTCACTTCCAAGTCTGCACGGACCCCAACACCACGCTCAGAGGAACACTCATCTATAGACCCCCAGGACCCAGGGCACCTTTCAGCAACGCCATCGCCGACTTGGCCAGCAACCACGCACTCGCCTCCACGGACTACATCCTCCTCGGGGACCTGAACTTCCACCTCGAAAACAACAATGACACCAACTCTACCACCCTCACCGAAAACCTCGCCAATCTCGGCTTCACACAGCTCGTCAACACACCCACCCACGCAGCCGGTCACACCCTTGACCCCATCTTCTCCACTAGCAACCACGTCACCATCAACCATACCACCGAATTCTACTGGACCGACCACCACTGCATCCACTTCACCTTCAAGAAGCAGACAGAACACCACCTCACCAAAAACCACCCCACCGGCAATGGGGTAAAGTCACCGAACTCTAACTGTCCAACGCCCTAGCCCAGAAACCGCCCGTCGACCCCACCGACCCAGACATCGCCGCACACAACCTCAATCTATGGATCAACGACTGCGCCGACCACCTTGCTCCACTCAGAAAACCCTCCAACAACCACATCAACAAAAAAGCCACCTGGTTCACCGACGACCTCCTAGCCTCCAAACGCCACTGCCAAAAACGCAAGCAAATATGGCTACTCGAACGCACTCCAGACAACCACACGGCACTCAAGGATGCCACACGCAAATACCACCAACTCATCAGGCTAGCAAAAAGATCCTCCTTCAAGACCCGCCTAGAAAACAACACCCACGACTGCAAATAACTTTTCAGCATTGTAAAAGAACTCTCCAACCCAAACGCCACCGTCAATGACATCACCCCCTCCCAAGAACTATGCGACGCCCTAGCAACCGCCTTCCACCGAAAAATCATGGACATCCACGACAGCTTCAAATCCCCTCACACTCCGGACGCTCCCACCCCACCCACCACGAACTCCACCCGCTCCAGCCGCCTGACCTCCTGGACCATCATCAGTGACGACAAAACCCGCAAGACCATGAACTCCATCCACTCCGGATCGCCATTAGACCCCTGCCCACACCACATCTTTAACAAAGCAGACACAGCCATCACACCACATCTACGGAAAGCCATCAACATCTCCTTCGAAACTGCAAGATTCCTGGAAAGTTGGAAACACGCCGAAATCAATGCCCTTCTCAAGAAACCAAAGGCGGACCCCAAGGACCTGAGAAACTTCCGGCCCATCTCTCTGCTCCCTTTCCCAGCAAAGGTCATCAAGAAAATCGTCAACACTCAGCTCACCCGGTACCTCGAAGACAACAACATCCTCGACCCCTCCCAGTCCGGCTTCAGACGCAACCACAGCACAGAAACCGCCCTCCTCGATGCCAAAGATGACATCAGAAGCCACCTCGACAACGGAGAAACATCAGCCCTCATCCTCCTAGACCTATTAGCCGCCTTCGACACCGTCTGTCACCACACCCTAAAATCCCGCCTCCACGCAACAGGAATCTAGGACCAGGCCCTTGAATGAACTGCATCCTTCCTCGCCGGCAGAACCCAAAGAGTCCGCCTCCCCCGTACCAATCCAAAGCCTTCAACATCATCTACGGCGTACCCCAGGGCTCATCCCTCAGCCCGACGCTGTTCAACATCTACATGGTCCCCCTCGCACAAGTGGCCCGTCAGCACAACCTCAACATCATCTCCTACGCCGACGACACCCAACTCATCCTCTCCCTCACCAAGGACCCGCATACCGCCAAAACCAACCTCCACGAGGGACTAAAAGCCATCGCCGACTGGATGAGAGACAGCCAGCTAAAACTGAACTCGGACAAAACAGAGGTCCTCGTCCTTGGGCGCACCCCCTCCGCCTGCGACAACACATGGTGGCCGACCACACTGGGTCCCCGCCGACACCCACCGACAGCGCACGAAACCTCGGCTTCACTCTCGAATCCTCATTCTCCATGACAAAGCAGGTCAGCGCCATCTCCTCCTCCTGCTACAACACCCTCCGCATGCTCTGCAGAGTCTACAAATGGATCCCAATAGAAACAAGAAAAACTGTAACCCAGGCCCTCGTCAGCAGCAGACTCGACTACGGCAACGCCCTCTACACCGGTATCTCAGCCAAACTCCAACAACGCCTCCAAAGCATCCAAAACGCCTCCGCCTGACTCATCCTCAACATCCCTCGCCACTGCCACATCACCCCCCACCTAAGAGACCTTCACTGGCTCCCCGTCAACAAGAGGATCACCTTCAAGCTCCTCACCCATGCACACCAGGCACTCCACAACACCGGACCAACATACCTGAACAACAGACTCAGCTTCTACACCCCCACCCAGCAACTCCGCTCCGCCAACCTCGCCTCCATCCCCCGCATCCGGCGCAAATCCTCCGGCGGCAGATCATTCTCGTACCTCCCCGCCAAGACCTGGAACACCCTCCTGTCGGATCTACGACAGACCCAGGACCTTCTTTCCTTCAGAAAACTCCTCAAGACCTGCCTCTTCGAGCAGTAGCAGCACCCTCCTCCCCCCCACCCCAGCGCCTTGAAACCCTCACAGATATGTAGCGCGCTTTACAAATTGATTGATTGATTGATTGTTTTTTTCTTTTAGAGTAGATTGTTTATACTTTCTATGCCTTCTACTTTGACTGCAGAAAATCTTTACTTTTAATTAAAGAGTTTAATTTATATTTTTTTTTAAAAACTCCACAAAAATAAAGCATTTTTTGCCTGTTTTCTCAACATAGACTGCATTATTTTTTACACATGTATATAATATATTTGTATTAAGATTCTCTACTAGAATATTACCTTTCATATATATTTGATACGTATACACAGTGTTTATATATGCTCAGGGGTCCCCGCACGTGGGCGGGAATATTCAGTGTTTATGACTTTGATGAGGATACCCCTGGAAGAGAACTATTATTTACAGGTAAGTATCTTATCCTTTGTGACGCGCCAACATCCTTCTTCAGATTTGAAAACGGTGTTTTGCATTTCTTAATGGGCCGAAATGTCGATTCTGCCAGTTAAGTTGTGCAAATTCCTTTTGTACATTTGGGCCTTAGCTCCCACACAACAGAAGTTAGTGTAGGGATAGCTCCCCACTGTGCCCACACATGCCATCAACCTACTGCTGACACAATATTGCTCAATGTCCACAGCACATCCTGCTGGATCAATTGCTTCCTGGCCAAAGGTTCTCTATTTTGGGATGTATCTCATTGAGAAATACAGGAAAGTGGGGTTAAACGCTTGACAGCTACTAGGTACAGGACCCCAAAGAGAATACTCTAAGCACATAAAAGACTATGATAATCTAAATGAAGGCTTATTTACCTCATCACATATGTTGTGTGTAGTGGTCAGAGTGACTTAAAGTAATCAACTGATGCATGACTCCATTGCTACCCGGCAATATAGACCCTTACCCCATCATGATGTTGATGATAGTTATTTATAGGGCACAAAACCTAACTAAAAAGGGTGTCTTGGAAGTGAGCTGGGTGGTTAAAATGAGTTTAGCAAAAAAGTCTTGATTTAAAACTCTTGAAGAAATTAAGGGAATTGTTTTCTGATCGAAGATAGAGAGGAAGAGTGTTTCACAACTTAGGACCTACATAGGAGAAAGCTTTCCCTCATAGTGAAGCTCAAATCATATGACCAACTATTATTAGGGAGGCTTCAGCAGAAAATAGTTTCTTCTTGGAGGTGTAGCATTGATTCAAAATTGGATGAAATCTTGGCTCCAATTATGATAGTCTATAAGGCGTCAAAAATCATCAGTCATTCACAGGCAACCAATGCAGGCCCCTAAGATTTGAAGAAAAAGGACTGTGCAAAAGAAGACCTAAAAAGAGCCATATAGAGAGGTTTGAACTAGTCGTCTCTGCAGTATTGATTTTAAGGCAAATCAACGTACATAGAGTCATAGTATCTATAAGTTATAAAATAATCACTTGGGCTATTAAACATCAAGGGCCTGATTACGACCTTGGCGGATGGGATACTCTGTCACAAACGTAACTGTTATCCCGCCTGCTGTTTTAAAAGTTCAGTAGGGTGTAATGGAACTTGTAATATAGCGGACGGGATATCTGTCACATTTGTGACGGAGTATCCCATCGCCAAGGTCATAATCAGGCCCCAAGTGTTTAAAGAAAGTAGAAGAAATATGTTGCTTAGGAAACATAGATAAGAAAACAGGAAAAAATTAGGACTTTTTTTTGTTTTGTGAAAGATAAACAAAAATCAAGGATTGCTCCTGAGCCAACATACAGGATCAGATAATAGAGCTCCACCCAAACAGAAGCAACTCTGTTTTATCTCCATTCAATTTAAGTGAGTTCTTTCCCATCTAAGGAGCTAGGGCAAATTAAAAAGCATAGAAACAACTTGCGGAAATAGAGGACTTATCTGCAAAAGAGACAGGGAGGGCAGTAGGAAAAAAACAAGTATTAAGTATGGCTAGAAAGGTAAAGTAGATGTTAAAAATAGTGATTCTCAGTGAAAAACCTCACTGTACACCACATAGTAGAGGTTCAGGTTGAAAGCAACAGATTGAAAATAGTCAATTTAAAAAAAATCAGGAAAGCCTTTCAAGGTGCCAACTGAGTAAATCCTCTGACAAAGTACAGAGTGGTAAACAATATCAAAAGCAGTACAAAAGATTAAGAGACAGTGGTTGAGCACCCTCCTCTGTCCAACATCATAAATATATTATATTTTTCAGCACGTAGAGCCATCTTAGTGATATGTAAGGGTCAGAAAGCAGCCTTGTCTTCTTTTAATTTGTGTTGCATAATTTTTTCACTTATCACTGCACCTTCACTTGGAACACCTCAGTCGTTTATTGAATCAGCCTCATTATATTTTTGAATACCAAAAAATACAACATATTGTCATAATGTTTTAAAATTGTTTATTTTCATAATAATTCACAGATTTATTAAACTGGGTTTGAACCACAGTACCCTAGTAGTCCATCTTTTTCCCATATTTTCTGCTCTAGAGGAATTTCTGGCAGAACACAAATTTATGACTTTTAGAAAGTTGACAATTTCTTTCCTTAGCCATTTAGTGCCTGCAGCCTGTCTATGGTCACATGACTGGGTGTAGCTGGCAGTTGAGCTTTGTGTATTCCTCCTAGACAGGCACACACAATGGGAGCTTAGGTGTGCCTTTATGGCCATCCTGGGAAGGTTGGAGGGAGGAGCTGGAACACAGCCTCACTTACACCTCAATAGGCTGTGTCCTGTCCTGACACAAAAGGCTGCATACTCCCTTCAGTTAACCTGGAGTCAGGGCAGGGCAATTGTGCACTTCAAAGGTATGCCTTTGACGTCTCCACCACATCAAAGGTACCACTGGGTGTAAGAACTGGACCTTAGATACCTCAACTTCAGTACACTTCTAGATCTGTGGATACTCTGCCAGAAAGAAGGATGCTGTGCTGCTGAAAGATGGCCACTCTGCTAGCCTACACTCTGCTGGACCCGTGCTTTGCTGACTTGTTGCCTGTTGCCTGCTGCCCTCTTACCTGGGAGTGAGATGGACTGGACCTGTCTCTCTCCAACCCAGAATCCAGAGTGACTGCAATGATCCGTTGGCTGGCCTCCTGATTTGAAGTCTCAGAGACACAAAAGACTTCCAACCACCCTGCATCTGCACCTAAACTCTGCCATCTGTGAATCTACACTCTTAAGTGGTGCCACCCCAGTCTTTGGCCCTTGGAAATCAGCCTGAGGTGCTTCCCAGCGGAACAGGGGCAAACCTCTCTGCTGAGCTGCACCCCCCCAAGCTGATCCAATGCATCTCCTTGGCTGAGCAAAGCATCCTCAAGCAGAACTGACGTATTGCCACTGCTATGTGGATTGGACCCAGCACAGAAGACTTGCATTGCCGCTGCATCCCACTTCCTGGGCTCTATGCTTTGCCTTTGAAGCCACCGTTGTGCAAGAGCAGGTCCTTGCATCCCTCGCCAACAGCTGCCTCAAGGATGATGCCAGAGTTCTGCATCGCAGCTTTCCAGCTCAGGGAAACTGATGCATCACCTAGGCTGCACAACGCAGCCCCAACACCGGTCTTCACTTCGAAGGGATCCTCAATGTCAACATAACAGGACAACACATTAAAGACCTGCTGCATCTCAGAACCAATGCATCCCATTCTCTGTGCATCGTATCTTCAACTCGGATCAACATAATGCTCCCCAATCAGGATTTAAGTAGGGGTGGGCAAATAATTCTGGTTTGCTGGCGGAGTTCGCAGAGTTTTGCACACTCCACCATCTGCTTGGAGTGTGGCTTTCTGGCAAAACTCCGCCAACCGACATGTGGCAGATTTTTTTCTCACATGTGGCTTGCAAGTGAGAATTTGCATTCCTTAGTGCGATTTTCAGGTGCTAGAGCACCTCCTGGTAAGATTTCTCAATGCTGGCGGTAATTGCTGGTCGCAACCGTTCACGTTGAGAAATCTGCAGCTCGCTTAGAAAATCTACTTGTGGTGCCATAGATACTCCTGTGCTAAAAATCAGGGCGAGCAGTGCGATGTATCTGATTCCACTTGCTCGCAGAACTCTGCTACACATGTCTGAGTTTTTATGTAACGCTGCAGAATTCCACAGTGAAATGCTGCAAGTTCCTCCCAGGCCTAAATTTAAGGTACTTTGTTCAATAGTCCTACTTGAGTCTCTGTAGCCAGCCCACACTCCATTGTGGTCGGCCTACACTTTTGAATTTGTCCCGGTCGGGGACGACCAGATATCCACGATTGGTGCCTTTTGCTTTTAGATGCAAAATTATAGTTTATTCTTTAAAAATCATAACTCAAGTTCTACTGATTGGATTTTTGTTGTCTTGGTCTTGTATTTATTAAATTAGGTTCTATTTTTCTAGCCTAATGTGGGATCATTTTTGTGTGGTGTTGTTACCGTATTAGTGTTTGAAGTGTTGCACAAATACTTTACACATTGCCTTCAAGTGAAGACTGACTGCTCAGTGCCAAGCTACGAGAGGGGGAGCACAGGTTAATTTCGGGTTTGCCTGTGCCTTACCCTGACAAGAATTGTGGTTGCTGCTTCACAGGGCTTACATCCCACTCAAACAGTAACCTGATTTTTCACAGTGCAGGCATGACATGGCACAGCTTATGTGTCACATAGAAGCTATTCTTTCTGTACAATTAAAGTGGTGGTTGTGTCCCATCTACTAGCAAGGGCCAAAGAGGATGACTGGTCATGATTCTGTATTTACTGTAAAAATAAAAACCAAGGACCCCCATTTCAATTCAGTTGAGTCATTATTCCAGGTAACCAGACTGAATAAAGTCAGCAGGTCTAACATTTATAAATGTCATTTATTGGGATCTAGATGTAGCAATGTCAAAAATCTGTCGTATAGTTGTGACTTAACTAATAACTAACAACTACCTCTTCATATGTTTTATACAATGATATTAATCAGACTTTTCCTATTTTCAAACATAATCTTGCATTTATTCAGCATAGGGGAATGAGTGCAGAAACAACGCAGTGCTAGAGGGGCAAGATCTATAGTTAAAAGGTAGGGCCTCAGAAACTAAGGGCCTGATTTAAGGAAAGTACTTTTTCTTGCACCCCTTAGCGCCCCTCTTAACACCATAATGTGTGCACTTTATGTTAGATACGGCTCTCCATGGTGGTAGTTAGGGAACTAGTGTCAACATTTTTTACGCTAGTTCAGAGCTTTACAGGATTAGCGTCAAAACTGTTGACGCTAATCCTGCAAACCCAATTGAGGCCCATTGTAAACAATGATGTGCCTCCTTTTAATGCCTGCTCTGAGCAGGTGTTAAAAGTGCTGAAAAAATGACGCAAAGAAATCTCTTAAATTTCTTTGCACCCTTTTTTCGGCTCACCTAATGGGGGAATACCCCTTTTGCATACATTATGCTCGGCACAGGCACAATGTAGCACAAAGAGTTACAAAGTAGTGCAATGCATGAATTGCGCCACTTTGTAAATATGGCGTCGTGATTTTGTCCTTGTTGGGCCACATTAGCGTAAAAAAAAAAAATGTTAATGTGGCGCAAGGAGGCGCTACAGGCTCTTAAATCTGCCTCTATGGCTTTTAGCATTCGCAAAACCTCTGATTCAGGAAATCAGAGGGTTTGGGAACGCTAAAACCCTTTTTTAAGCGTAATAAAACCATTTAACAATTCAAGAAAGATTTTCCGAATACTGAAACAGGAGTTAGGAAACATTAAGGAATGGAAGGGGCTGTAAAGGGCGTCCCTTTCAAATATCAATTACTTTTACGTTATGTATTTATGTTTTACGATTGAAATCAGGTCGTAAAACATTCATATTTGATCACCAAGTTAAAGGCGGTGGTAACTATTCTCAAATGGGAAAGAATCCCCAAGGCACACCTTTCCCTTTGTGAATAGGGACACAAATATTTTTTGGAGTGGGATATGGTCCCTGGGATTGGCTGTAAAAAATTTAAAAAAATTAAATTGCATCCTGAGATAGGTCAAATTTCAACCCTGTACAATTTGGTATTTTGTTAACCAACCCATCACTACATAGATTGGTTCTCAAAATGCCAACGTACTCAGTAGAAATGGGTTCACAAATTGGAACCCCTTCTACTGAATATATTTTAGTACATTCCAAATGAGAAACGGCAAATTACAAATCATTATTAGTCGCTATTTACAATGTCTTATTTGGAGTTTTAGTATACGAGGCCCTAAGTTTCCAAAGTCACTTACAGTGTGTTCAAGGGCATAATGGCAGGTGTGTGAAAAAAAATGCTACAGTGTTTTGTGTCTGGTGCAGAGTGCCAGGGAAATAAGCACTGGAAAAGCCAATAGGTCTACCCATTGAGGATCAGAGGCACCACAGACGGAGTCTAGGGTAGGAAAGTACGGGAGAGATCATTGGCTATGAGACAGTTCAGTAGAGGTAAACAGATAGTGCAGACCAAGGGAGAACCCTGGAAAATTAGCACATGCTAGGAAGGAAGAGATTGACGGAGTGTTTTTCATTTTTGAGATTAAAGATTGGTTTGAAACACAGGATTGAGGTGCACAGTATTAAAAGGGGCATGATAAGGGAGTGAGGAAGTGTATGACTGTAGAGGGCAGTCCCAGGTTAATGAGAGCACATAATGAAAATGTACAGGATGGCTAAAATACAGGATGAGAGAGCATACCAGTGGACAACACAAGACTAACTAGCACAGAATTATAGGGTACAAAATTGAAGAGATAGAAGGGTGGAAGACACAACATGGGAGAACAGCTTAGATAGAAGGCATTATAGGACACACCCTCGAGTTGGTCATTTAAGAGCACATATGGAAAGGTCCCGCTGTCTTGTGTATAAAGAAAAAAAATGTCAGCTGGCCTTTTTATCATTGTACCCAGAATGTGGAAAACAACCTTGTATTCATAAGAACTGCCCGAACACTTCTACAATTTATCAAGGAGTTGAAACACAACCGTCCTTAAAGAACACTTAATCACGATGCAACAATCTACAAACCAGGTACCGCTCCCATCACTCGTTGACTGTATGTTTGCATTTGGGGCCAGATGTAGGAAAAAAGCAATTTGCGACTTGCAAATTGCGAGTCCCTGCGACTCGCAATTTGCAAGTCGCAAATTGCTATGCAGTACGGTGTCTCAGACACCGACTGCAACTCGCAATGGGGTCGCAATGATCCACCTCATGAATATTCATGAGGTGGGTCGCAAATTGCGGCCCCATTGCGAGTATAGGCACTCGCTAACATGGAGGCCTGCTGACGTCAGCAGACCTCCATGTTAGCGACCTGCTTTTAAATAAAGCAGTTTTTTTTTTTTGAAGTGTAGCCCGTTTTCCCTAAGGGAAAACGAGCTGCACTTCAAAAAAAACGAAACCTTTAGTTTCGGGGTTTTTTCAGGGCAGGGAGTGGTCCCTTGGACCACTCCCTGCCCTGAAAAAATATTTTGGGCTCCAGTCACAAACTGGAAGGGGTCCCATGGGGACCCCTTCCAATTTGCGATTGGGTTACCATCCACTTGAAGTGGATGGTAACTGCGATGCCATTTGCGACCGCATATGCGGTCGCAAATGGTATTGCATCCCAATACGCCTCGCAAATAGGAAGGTAACACCCCTTCCTATTTGCGAGTCTGAAATGCATTTTGCGAGTCGGTAACGACTCGCAAAATGCATTTCTGCATTGGGATACGCGTTTTGCGACTCGCAAACGGCAAATTTTGCCGTTTGCGAGTCGCAAAACGTTTGCTACATCTGGCCCTTGATTCTCTCTTTGGGGTGGATTATATGTCTTTGGGTAAGGTTTCCGCTGTGGAAATACTACATAGCTGAAGACTGCAAAACATGCCAACACAGGGTCATCAGGAGAAGCAACACAGGATGAGAGGTACTATAGTATGATAGAGAGAGTACAAAATGTGCAAGAGCATAGGAATGGTGTAAGCACAAATGGTAAAGTATAGGATGGTAGAGAGCACAAAAGTAAAATAAACAAGCATTTGCAATGCAATAGCTCTCACATTTCTTGAGTTATTGGCATTGTAAAAAACAGAATTAGACTTTTCTTGCTACCTGCCTCATAATTTTGTCTTTTCCTATCATGTTCTAGTGGTCACTGGTGACTACTGACATCAGAAATCACAAGCCCTTGAGGAGAGACGATAAGATGACTGCACTATCTCGAGTTGTGTAAATGTCTGAATAGAAATTGGAAAATAAGGCTGGAAAAGTACTTTCTTTTTATGTTAACAGAATGAAAAGGCTTGCAAGCGTTCTTGCCTCACATTTCAACAAAGCTCTAAAGAATGGATGAGAAGAGAGCATTGGAAAACTCAGGAGGGGTGTGGATAGGCTGGGAACATACAGAAAGGAGGTGTCAGAGGGAGGAATAACACTGAGGGATGAGGAACTCAGGGAATGCGACAACACATAAAGGGAGAATAGAAAATAGGAACAAAATTATAGGAAATTAAAGTTTTGGTTGGGGTAGCATGCTATGAGAAGGAAACACTATAAGAAAACCTATATTGATGAGCCTAGGCTGGGAGTAATGAACAAGAGAGTACACAGCATGGCTGAGAACGCAGGTGGGTTGAAAGCAAAGGAAACTGGTGGCAATAGAAAGGAGTAAATGGATAAGTAGATGATGATGGAAGGCAGGACAAATTGAAAGCCCTACATGGGTACATATAAGGGGAGTAGAAGATGGGAAAGCTTAGGAGAAGAGAGGATAGGATAGACAAAGCAGAGGATGTGACAGTATATGGAGAGGCAAGGTGGACGAGAGCAAGAGAGCATACTACTGGTGCAAGCAAGGAAGGGGGAGGGGATGATAGATTGATGGAAGGGCGGATGATGGGGATGCTAGAGCACAGGATGGGGAAAACGCACTGCACAGAACAGGAGAGGCTAAGCTATAGATTAGGCTACATTGGCAGAGCACAGGATGGTAGAGTCTAAGTTAGTATAGACCACTTTTCGCTAAAATACAGGATGAGAGTGTAGGGTTCGAAGGTGCTGGATGGGAGGGATGATAAGGGGAATATAAGGTGGTAAAATACAGTAATGTACAGCAAACAAATGGGAAATATGGAGTAGAAAAGAGTACATGGCACTGTATGAAAAAAAAACTAAATTGATGAGATCAGGCTTAACGAGAGCAAGGCAACAGAGAGCACATAAACAGTGAAAGAAAGGGATGGCAGAATTCGGGATAAGGGTGTGCAATGGATCATCCAGCCACAGGTAGTTAGAGCAAATGGATGAAGACATAGGATGCCTGAATGTATAGGACACATTAACTCAGGATGTGAAAGTGCTCAGGAAGTTAACACATTATGAGAGGGAATAGAGGATGAAGGGGAAGAAAAGTGGGCAGGATTGTGAGGATAAGAGAGGATAGCTGAGATCACAGCATGTTAAAAAAGTTGTAACTGCATTGCACTGGAGAACATGTATGTGTGTATGTGTATGGTATTTCTATAGCGCAAACCTAGCCAAATGGTAGCTGCATAATGGAAGAACACAAGACTGCAGAGAAGTGGACTGGGAAAGCACAGAGTGGTCAGGTCCTGGAAGAGGCAGTTGTCACTGCTTTATCCTTTGAAATGGAGTAGTTGAAACATCAAAATTAATTCTGGATGAGAAAAGTGGGATAAGCAGGGAATCAGACCCAAAATTACAATTTTCCTCTGCATTTGCTTATTTCTCAGAGAAGCCTTAGGGTTCCACCTGAAATACCCATTGATCCTGCCACCGGAACTGGATGCAGGTTTAACAGACCACATCTAGGCACTTATACTGATGCTCTGGGGCCGGCTTTATCAGTGGGAAATGGGGAGATTCCAACCCCTCAATGAAACTGTTACTACAAGTTAGGTAATCAGATGCTTTTCATAGCACAATGTATCAAATAATTGGTTAAAAGGCACAGAGTCTATAGCCATTTTGCAGTGCTTCTTTTAAGGACATCACCAGTACACACTTCTCACTTTCCCTTCCGTACTGGTCAGCTCTCATTTCCCATGCCTCCATCCTCACTCCTCATCACTCTGCCTTTATCCTTCACTTATTGGCCCTCATTCCTGGCCTCTCAACCCTCATTGCTTATCCCTCACTCGTTATCCTGTATTCCTCCACTGTCACCTAACAATCCTCATTCCTCAAAATGTACTCCTCATCCATCTCACTCATCTCTCACTTCTTATCCCTCACAGCTCCTGCTAACTGTTTGTTTATCACTACTCTATTCCTTTCATCTGGATACCCCAGCTGGGTAAAGAAGCTAAAACTTTAGAGTGAATTTAGGATGAGAAATGATGGATTACCAGGGAATCAGACCCAGAATTAGTGCTTTCCTCTGCAATTGCTCATTTCTCAGGGAAACCTCTGGCCTCACCTGAAATCCCCATTTACCCTGCCACCGTAAGTGATCAGTATGCCTGACCACATCTCGGCACTTATACTGAGGCTCTGGGGCCTGCTTTAGCAATGGAAAATGGGACGATTCCAACCGCTCAATGAAACTGTTTTCAGAGCACAACGTATCAAAGAATTGGTTAAAAGACACAGGATTTATAGCCATTTTGTAAAGCTTCTTTTTAGGACATATCTATTACACACTTCTCACTTTCCCTTCTGTACTCGTCAGCTGTCATCTCCCATGCGTCCTCCCTCAATCTTCATCACTCTCTCCTTCTCCTTCTCTTGTTTGTCCTCATTTCTCATCCTTCAATCTTCATGCCTGGTCTCTCAACCCTCTCCTCTCATCCCTCACTTGTTATCCTTCATTCCTCCACTATCACACAACAATCCTCATTAATCAACATTCACTCCTCATCCAACCCACTCATCGCTCACTCCTTTTTCCTCACAGCTCCTGCTTACTCATCATTCATCACTTCTTATTCCGTATCTCTCACACAGTACATGCAGGTGCTCCAGCTCTTCATTCTACATGCCCATTAGCCCTTAGTACACTACATTGCACATCCAGGAGCCTCAAGATTTTTAATGTGTCAATGCATATCAATACTACTGCACTGTATGTAGTTAGCTGTGGTACTGCATGTTGTATATTTATGGGGCCCAAACACAAACTGCTTTAAGCTCTTTCCACCTTGATTAACTTACTTATGCAATCTATTTGTTAGCAGCACATTTCCTACACTTGCAACATTGTGGTTAAGAGAAACAGGAAATATATTCTGAATGATGCTGAGGGAGACAATGTAAAGCCTAAATGCACCATGTGACATGCATTCCCTGAAATGTTGCCAATAGCTTTCATGCTGCATTGAGGTCTCTCTGTTTGATGAATACACGTCCTTTAATTTTCTCTCAGATGAGCTGCCTGCTGGAGTACCATTGCATAACCTCTCCTTTTTTTGCAAAATTCCTTAACTATCCATGTCATGGCACTACCAGGCCACACTGGTTTACATAGTTCATGCCTTGTCTGCACAATGGCACATTGGCCATCATTATGAGCTCGGAAGGAGGCGGAGGCCGGCCGCCAAATTCGTTCCGCCATCTGATCGTCAGTGCGGCCAGAACTCCGCCAGCCCTATTACAAGTTTCCTACTGGGCCAGCAGCCAAGTGGGAAACAGGGCCTTAACATTGACACCAGGGGCAATGTGGCGGTGCGGTTGGTGCACCAGCACCAGACGTGCTTTCCACTGCCCGTAATTACGGAAGTGGAAAGCGCCATGGGGCTATCCAGGGGTGCCCCCGTAACCTCCATTCCACCAGCCTTTCCTTGGCAGTCCAACAGCCATGAAAAGGCTGCCGGATTGGGGAGTAGTAATTCCCAGGGCAGCGCTGCATGCAGGTTTACAACTGCCGAGACCGCCAGGCTGTCAACTGGTGGCATCCTAGCGGTGTCGGCGGGCAGACCATGGCAGCTCCGCCACGGTCGTAATGTGGCAGTTGGACCGCCACGACCACGGCGATCCAACCAACACTGCGAGTCTGGCGGTCTTATGACCTCCAGACTCATAATGAGGGCCATAGACCTGTAATCCCCCCATTCTAAGATGGCAGCCAGACAGACCCAGGCAGTTCTAGTGCCTGTATGAGGCTGCAGTCTAACCTTCATTGCTCTATAGTGAATTCGTAATACAATAAACATAACTCAGGCAACCTTACTCCTCTTGTTTCCTGCAGTGCTGGCCCACTCAGTGGCACCGTTGGACCCCAGATTTGCAGTGTGATCTTTTGTTTTATGCACTTCGTGACATGTTTATAGGCCCCATGGTTTCTCCTGGTGCAACTAATGTCACTTGATGGGTGCTTTCTATGTAGTTTCTGTGAGTTTGATGCACAGTTGCACTGCTTGCACCTTTCAGTCAAGGGGCTCCTAATAGTACCAGCCACGTGGTTCAGTCCGTCCTTGCCGTTCTACTGCAATAGGCAGCATAATACATAAGCAATGAGCACTCAAAGTAAAATCTAACTATCTTTACCTGGACTCTTGTGATGAATGAATATAAAGTTATTTAGGAACATCTCCGTTTTGGAGTGAAAACCCTACAGGAATCCCAGTCTGCTTTTGCAGCCACGATAATATATCGAACATTACCACTTCCAATGAGCCAAAAGCCTTATTTCCAATTGAAATGAGTTAATGAACGAATGCTTCATCTGTCACTGTGAATAAATGGAACCCCTATAGAACCTTTTTTATCATCAAGTGTAGAAGTATAAGTACTTAAGTTTAGTAGGTTATAATGGTACATGCAATGAACAGCTTAACACCATTTTCCAAGAAAGAACTATAGAAATACTGTTCCTCTTCTGTTTAAGCCTGTCTCTAGACAACTCAGGGCCTGATTTAGAGCTTGGCAGAGGGAGTTACTTAGTCACAAAAGTGACGGATATCCTGTCCACCAGATTAAAATTCCGTTATGGCCTGTGGAACTTGTAATACAGCTGGTGGGGTATCCATCATGTTTGTGACAGAGTACCCCTCTGCCAAACTCTAAATCAGGCCCACAGTCGTGGTTCTCTTTCCTTCAGGACCTATTCATAGATTCTCCTATTTCTCTCCCTTGTTGCCCCCATTTGTTGTTAAATCCCAGGCTGGGGTAGGTCGCAAGATGGTCCTAATGCAAAAAAGGCAGCTTTCTGAGCAGCATAGGCTCCTTCTGGCCCTTCAATGTTGTAGAAGGCTTGACTGGCTTATAGTGGGCACCTTGTGGTACTTACACCTTGTGCCAGGTCCAGTTATCCCTTATTAGTAGATTAGAAGTGTTCTAACAGCTTAGGCTGATAGAGGTAGCTATAGCAGAGCAGCTTAGGCTGAGCTAGGAGACATGCAAAGCTCCTACTATACCACTTACATCACTTTTCACTATATCACAAGAAAACACAATACTCAGAGTTACTAAAAATAAAGGTACTTTATTTTAGTGACAATATGCCAAAAGTATCTCAGATCATATACTCCCTAAGGAGGTAAATAATATACACAAAATATACACACAAACCAAAATCAGGTAAGTAAACAGTTAGGAAAGTAGTGCAAACACTGTAGAACACAATGGAATGCAATAGGAGACAGTAGGCCTAGGGGCAACACAAACTATATACTACAAAAGTGGAATGCGAACCACAAATGGACCCCAGGCCTAGTTTAGTGTGTAGAGGGTCGCTGGGAGTGTAAGAAAACACTAAGGGTGTCCAAGATAACCCACCCCAAGACCCTGAAAAGTAGGAGTAAAGTTACCCTACTACCCCAGAAAGACAGTAAAGTCAAGATAGGGGATTCTGCAAAGACAACAACTGACTGCGAAGCACTGAAGACGGATTCCTGGACCTGAGGACCTGCAAAGGAAGGGGACCAAGTCCAAGAGTCATGCAAGTGTCCAGGGGTGCAGGAGCCCACTAAACCCCGGATGAAGGTGCAAAAGGGCTGCCTCTGGGTGGAAGAAGCCAAAGATTCTGCAACAACAGAAGGTGCCAGGAACTTCTCCTTTGGTCAGAAGATATCACACGGCGTGCTGGAGGATACAGAGTTGTTTACGGGCAGAAAGACCGCAAACAAGCTTGCTAGCTGCAAGAGTCACGGTAGAGGATTTTGGGTGCTGCCAGGGCCCAGGAAGGACCAGGAGGTCACCCCTTGGAAGAGGAGACAGAGGGGGAGAGCCCATGCAGAAGCAGGCAGCACCCGCAGAAGCACATGAACAGGCATTCAGAAACTCTGAGCACGGTGGTCGACTCAGCACAACAAAAGAGGGTCCCACAAAGTCGGAGTCCAACTCGCAAGTTGGGCAATGCAGGACCGAGTGCTGAGGACCTGGGCTAGGCTGTGCATGAAGGAAGTTTTGCAAAAGTGCACAGAGGCCCGAGCAGCTGCAGTTCACGTAGTACAGGATTACTGTCTGGTGTGGGGAGGCAAGGACTTACCTCCACCAAATTTGGACAGAAGGGCCACTGGACTGTTGGGGATACTTGGATCCAGCACCTGTGTTCCAGGGACCACGCTCGTCAAGATGAGAGGGGATCCAGAGGACCGGTGATGCAGAAGTTTGGTGCCTGCGTTGGCAGGGGGAAGATTCCATCGTCCCACGGGAGATTTCTTCTTGGCTTCCAGTGCAGGGTGAAGGCAGACAGCCCTCAGAGCATGCACCACCAGGAAACAGTTGAGAAAGCCAGCAGGATGAGGTGCTACAATGTTGCTGGTAGTCTTCTTGCAAATTTGTTGCGGTTTTGCAGGTGTCCTGGAGCAGTCAGCGGTCGATCCTTGGCAGAAGTCAAAGAGGGAAGTGCAGAGGAACTCTGGTGAGCTCTTGCATTCGTTATCTGAAGAGAAACCCACAGGAGAGACCCTAAGTAGCCCTCAGAGGAGGATTGGCTACAGAGAAAGGTAAGCACCTATCAGTAGGGGTCTCTGACGTCACCTGCTGGCGCTGGCCACTCAGAGCTGTCAATTGTGCCCTCACACATCTGCATCCAAGATGGCAGAGGTCTGGGACACACTAGAGGAGCTCTGGGCACCTCCCCTTGGGAGGTGCTGGTCAGGGGAGTGGTCACTCACCTTTCCTTTGTCCAGTTTCATGCCAGAGCAGGGCTGGGGGGGGTCCCTAAACCGGTGTAGACTGGCTTATGCAAGGAGGGCACCATCTGTGCCCTTCAAAGCATTTCTAGAGGCCAGGAGAGGCTACTCCTCTCAGGCCCTTCACATCTATTTCCAAAGGGAAATCCTTTGTTCTGCCTTCCTGGGACTGGGCTGCCCAGGCCCCAGGGGGGCAGAAACCTGTCTGGGGGTTGGCAGCATCTGTAGCTGCAGAGAAAACCCCAGAAAGTTAGTTTGGCAGTACCCAGGCTCTATGCTGGAGCCCCGAGGATGCATGGAATTGTCCCCCCAATACCAGAATGGTATTGGGGTACAATTCCATGATCCTAGGCATGTTACATGGCCATGTTCGGAGTTACCATTGTGACGCTAAATATAGGTATTGACTTCTATGTAGTGCACACGTGTAAAGGTGTCCCTACACTCACAAAGTCCGGGGAAATTGCCCTGAACAATGTGGGGGCACCTTGGCTAGTGCCAGGGTGCCCACACACTAAGTAACTTTGCACCTACCCTTCACTAAGTGAGGGTTAGACATATAGGTGACTTTTAAGTTACTTAAGTGCAGTGTAAAATGGCTGTGAAATAACGTGGACGTTATTTCACTCAGGCTGCAGTGGCAGTCCTGTGTGAGAATTGTCTGATCTCCCTATGGGTGGCAAAAGAAATGCTGCAGCCCATAGGGATCTCCTGGAACCCCAATACCCTGGGTACCTAGGTACCATATACTAGGGAATTATAAGGGTGTTCCAGCATGCCAATCAGAATTGGTCAAATTAGTCACAAGCCTGCAGTGACAATTTTAAAAGCAGAGAGAGCATAAACACTGAGGTTCTGGTTAGTAGAGCCTCAGTGATACAGTTAGGCACCACACAGGGAACACATACAGGGCACACTTTATGAGCACTGGGGTCCTGGCTAGCAGGATCCCAGTGACACAGGCAAAAACAAACATACATACAGTAAAAATGGGGGTAACATGCCAGGCAAGATGGTACTTTCCTACAAATGTCAGTTTCTAACCTCATCCAATCTTCCTGGTCTGAAGGCATTTCCAAAGTGTTCAAGTCTGTTTGAAAATCAAGGTGTGTTTTTTTGTGAGGAAAGGAGTCTTGATACCCTTTCGGCAGATGTCACAGCAGTTATTAATTTCTTAGCTTCTCTGGCTTTTTAGAAGAGTTGCTCCACACTGTTCATTGATACATATATGTGATTACCTACAGAAGAGTATGTTTCCATCTCTGGGCATTCAAAGAATTATTCTGTTTAAATTGAGTATTCCTATTTTCCATCCCATCCTACTCTATATGTGGATCATAGGCTCAAAGAAAATAAATTGAGAACAGCTTTGTTAAGAACATCTTCCGTGCAATTGTTAATATATTTTTGGAAACCATTACCTGTCTTTCTAGATGGGTCGAGTGGATGATGGCCTTGGTAGGAACTGATACAAATTCCTTTATTGCCCATTTCTTCAAATGTATGATGGCCTCAAAAGCATTTGGGGTTTGTGCTAGACTATATCCTTGTGTCTGCTTATTGTTCAAAGTTTTCTATGTTGAAGACATTCTGTTATAAACTAGTGGCTCCTGCTTCATTATCAGTAATTAATGCCCTTTAATCAAGCATAATAGAACCTTCAGTCTTCAAACAAAATGCCGATTTTCTTACCTATTATACTGAAGGAAAGTCTTGATTTTATTATAGACATAGAGACACATATTATGCATCTGCCATGATGCATTATATTGTGTTACTGTAGCGGTTCAGTTCGTACGATAATATTTTCTTTTTGATCTACTTCCGATATCCACGGTGGAAGGACCTTCCCATATGTCTGATGAACATTCCAAATTCCTTATTTTCATGTCTCTGGACAAGAGAATTCATTTAGTGCTGACAGCGATGAACTTGTTTTGTCCCTGCTGGGCTCTCCGCTATAATTGATATGTTTTTAATTTCTTCATGAACTCTAATTTGAATTTGCTTCATGAAAAAGGGGTTTGACAAATTCCTATTTCCTCTTAAAGGCTGTTATTTCAAATTATTGGTGGGTGTCTGGTCCAGATGGACCAAGGAATTACAATAGCTTCAGTTTGTTAGTTTTTGTGACTGCTGCCTATAAAGTACCAAGTGTTAAGAATGCTTAATATTCACCTTTGTGTCTGTATGACTTTCTTCCACTATAACAGTTAGGGAAATCTGTATTTTCCCACCTGCCACACAACTCTACATATTAGAACCTAACCTACAAAAATGTGTGGCAACAATCTGGTTGTAAATAAAGGTGTGATGTTGGTCTGTCATGACTACATAATAATGCTGACTCTACTTTAGATTGTTAAGCTACCATCAGGTCTTCATAAAAATTGTAACTGTCAGACTCCTTTCAGTGGACCACAGGACCACTGCCTACTCTGAAAAAATTAAACCAAATGGTTTTGTTATTTTTTTGTATTGCAACTCGTTTTCCTTTAAGTAAAACTGGCTGCAATACAAAAATAAAAAACTGCTTTATTGAAAAAGCAGTCACAGACATGGAGGTCTGCTGTCTCCAGCAGGCCAGCATCCCTGTGAGTGCAGGGAATCTCAATGGGATTGCAAAATGCGACCCACCTCATTAATATTAATGAGGTGGGTCTTTGCGACCCCCTTGAGATTTGCAGATGGTGTCTGAGACACTGTTCTGCGTACGATTTTGCGAATTGGAAATTGCTAATCGCACCTATTCGCAAAATCTATTTTTGCTACATCTGGCCAAATGTTCCTACTAGAAGATTAAGATTTGCCAGGTCTATGCTAGCTTTAGTTCCCATTGTGAAAAAGGTGCAGATTTGAGGATGCTCTTTCTAATTAGATAGGAACCTTCAGAATGACTGTTCCAAAAAAAGCTAAAAACTTGGTTGTTTAGGTCAGCCTACTGGGTCATGTTTCATCTATAGCTTATTGTTTTGGGCTTCTGGGTCATTTTACCTACCTCGATTGCAAAGTAGCCATGGCTTCATACGTGATTTTATGATGATGATGATGATTATTGTTATTATTATTATTATTATTATTATATCCCTCTGTACAGAATTT
Source organism: Pleurodeles waltl (assembly GCF_031143425.1). Taxonomy (NCBI): domain Eukaryota; kingdom Metazoa; phylum Chordata; class Amphibia; order Caudata; family Salamandridae; genus Pleurodeles; species Pleurodeles waltl. The sequence continues at coordinate 761,558,929 of NC_090438.1, forward strand.
CTATTACATAAATGTGTGTGTGTGTGTGTGTGTGTGTATATATATATATATATATATATATATATATATATATATATATATATATATATATATCCCCCCTTGCCATGCACAGTTTTCTTATCAATAATGTTATTGCAAACATTGCAGTGATATCAAAGATGCCATACAAGATTTCACCAATTACATATTATGTGGAGTAAATAGCTGTGCATGGCAAAGGAGAGAGTTATAGTCACTTTTGGTGCGGATTCTAGTTACTTGAAAGAACTCTAACTATAATTGCTGAATTTCTATGGTTTTGAACAAGTTAATCCGGAACCTAACTTTAATGTCCCTGTCACCTCTGTTTTTATCAGTGAATTTCTATGTATTGTTTTTTAAAATAAAGTAATTCTAATCACTGTAGGTTATTCCAGCCCTGACTTGACTTTGCAGCAAGGCCTTGCAGCTAAGCCCTTATACCCAGCCAACCCCGTGCCACGCATGGCCTTTGACCGTTCGCAGTGCGGATTGGCCACAGGGCCTGTCTCTGTCAGTGGATGTGTGAGTTGGTGCGTGAGTGTCTGAGTGGGTCTGAAAGTGGGTGTGTGAGTCAATGAGTGGATCTGAGTGGATGCATGAGTGTCTGAGTGGCTGTGTGAGCTGGTGCCTGAGGCTCTGAGTGCATGTATGAGTGACTGAATTAGTGTATGAATGAGCCTGCGGGCTTTCTTTCAAATTTTTCCATAATTGTGAATATTTGGCAAATAATTGGTGGAAATTCATTAAAATTTGTGAATCGTATGCAAATATTGCACGCCGTGATGCAAAATGATATTGGGGTACCTTCACCCTGACCCCTTATGCCGATACATAATGTCTTAGTGAACCTAGGCACACATACAATTACATATCACGATTCATTCTTATTGATTTGAAGTATCCTTTAACGTAACCTCAAAAATGCTTGCTAACCTACATGGCAGTACAGTACATGGTTACAGTAGGCCCAGAAGTCAATTTACTGAGTTTAATGAATTTGCTAATTTCAGCAAAGTGTTACATCATTTCCAGTATTTGCAATTGAAAGTAGAATTGTGTGGAGAATAACGAGGTCAGTATTATATTAATGAATGGTATAATTTCCTCATGGATGTCTTGCACCTGTTTTAGGGGAAGATCCTGGAACCTACTCAATAGATAGGTTCATGCAGACAGTTACAAATTTATGTCACATGATTAGGTTCCATAGACATGTCTTAAGAGAAAACATATATGAACTGTCCTTAAGTGTATCTATTTTAGCATTAGCCTCCAAATGATCCTTTTCTCTAGAGAGCTGTTTGCTATATTACATTGCATGCAAGTTAGACTTTGGGCTTCCTGATGAGTTGTGTTTTATTTTTAACACTACTAATGCACTGACTCTTGCCGGCAAACATCCTCTCTTATCAGGATGTATTAGGGAGATTAGGACTCTGCATAGTCTTTGGCGAAGATCTTGACTTGTTAGAAATGGGGTCTCTAGTTGGCAGACCTATACACCCTTGTCCAAGTATGATCCACAATCCTAGTAAGGTTAAATCACACACAATCCAAATTATCCTGTGCTCACCCTCTAGTAGCTTGGTACTGAGCAGTCAGGCTTTACTTAGAAGGCATTGTGTAAAGTATTTGTGAAATAAATCATACAGTAACACAGTGAAAACACCACAAAAATACACCACACAGTTTTAGAAAAATATAGGATATTTATCTGGTTAAAGTAAGGTCAAAAGGTTAAAGATTCAATAAGCACAAGTTGAGATATCACTTTTGCAAGGTTAAAAAGAGTCTTAAATCTTAGAAATCAACAGTTGTCTCTTGTTTGCACAAAGTACCTGGTTTGCATAAAAAATAACACGCACGGAGGCCGCAGAGGAGGAGATGCATTGAAAAATACGATGTGCGTCGGATTTTTAGACGGGGCACAGACGATGCGTTGTTTCTTTCCACACTACAAGGGGCTTTGCATCGATTGCCGGCACGCAGTCTTCGTTCCTCACTGTGATGCTGGGGTCTTTTTAGACGGCCAGAGACAATGCGGTGAGAATCCCACAGGTGTGTGTCAAATTTTCTGTTGCATGGGGGGCCCTGCATCGATTCTCCACTCAGGAAGTGGGGCTGCACCATTCCAGTTTGGCCTACGGCGATCTGGTACGGCTCTGCATCAAATTTTGGGCCGCAAGGCAGGTACTGCATCGATCCTTCATTCAGGAAGTTGGGCTGCATCGTTCCGGCTCAGCTGTGCGGTGATTTCTCAGTCACAAAACAGCTTTTGGTGCACAAGGAGTTTCCTGAAGAGATTAAGACCCTCATTACAACCCTGGCGGTGGGTGATAAAATGGCAGTAATACCGCCAACAGGCTGGCAGTAAGTATCGCCAAATTATGACCATGGCAGTGATATCTCTGATAGACAGCCAATGTACCACACCAACCTCCAGGGCAGGAACAACAGCCACCATGGCAGTAGCCGCCAACAGCCAGGCGGAAGTTAGAGTTCCACCCACCATATTAAGACCTTGCAAACTGCCACCTTTTCCGGGGCTGTACCAACGCCAACAAAAGCCTAGCGGAAATAGAGCACAGAAGTGAAAGGACTTACCATTGGAGACACAGGGAAGAACCACGCCGCCATGGAACCCGAACTGCAAGTTTTCCCGATGATCTTCTACATTATGCTCTACCTGGAACACCAATGCCAACGAAGACAACGGTGAGTACAGCCACCTAGCACACAAGGGAGGGTGGGAGGAAAACAATAGTGACACACACATGCACCACACACACCATTCACACACACATCATACACACAACCAGCTGCCCTACAGAAACAATTTGACCCCAAAATTCTGCAGAATAATGCAAGGACAACAGGAATTGATGAAAGTGATTGTAATCAGTTCAACATCAAAATTAATAATCCGATTTTGCAATTAAACAGATATGTACACATGTACAAAAAAGGGACACTGCCCAGTCCAAAGTTCAAAAGGCCCACATGGCCACAGGGCACAGTGGAAGGCCCAACTCGAATACTGAGCACATCCGGATAGAACACGGAAGGGGCATCAGTTTGCAATCAGGCAGGCACATCAGCCGGATGCAGGAACAAGCCCACCTATGTTTCTGGAGGTGGCAACATGCCCATAGCTCTGTCCTGGGGAGTGCAAGGCCACAGTCTCTGGAGTGGGTGTCTTCCCCACTGGTTCTGGAGGGGGCATAATGCCCATTACTCTTTGTCCTGGGGAGTGCAAGGCCACAGTCTCTCGAGTCGGTGACTTGCCCACTGGTTCTGGAGGGGGAAGCCCGCACAGTAGCCCCTGGAGGGTGGACTACATGGCGTCCACCGGTGGTGATGGCTGTATGCTGGTGGTGGTTGGGGGAGGCTCCTTGGCAGCCCCTGCACTCATTGATGGCTGCATGTTGGTGGTGTTTGGGGGAGGATCCTGGACAGCCCCTGCACTCACTGATGGCTGCATGTTGGTGCACTGCTGATTGACGTGTCCTGGGGACAGAGGCGTGGGTACGCTGGGTGGGTGCTGTGGTGTTGGTTTCTGATGGGGGAGGCTCTGTGGTAGTCTGTTAGTGGCCTTGGGTGACCGGCTGTCCAGTGCTCCCTGATGGGCCAGGTAGGTCGTCCAGATCCAGAAGTCCAGAGTTACTGTCATCACTGGGGGCCTCTTATGTTGGGGGACTGGATAGTGGTGGCACCTCCTCTCCACTGACATTGGCTGGGGTACCTGTGGGGATGTAAATGATGTATTATGCTTCAAGTGTATGACATTTGTACTTCCGTAGCTTCCCCTCTATGGTTGGTGTTACCCTGCCAGCTTTTGCTTGTGTATGTTGGTGTATTGTGGGATTGTTAGTTTCCCTAATCTGTGCATGCTTTAGTGATGAGTGTCTATGCAGGGCTGGGAGGGGTGTCCATGCATTGGTACAGCATGCAGGGCCTGGCATTGGGATTAGTGAGATGTGTTCGTGGAATGTGTGGGATGTGGTGGAGTGATGGGAGTGAGGGTGTGGGTGTGTGATGGCATGCAGGTATGGTGGTGATAATTGTTAAATGTTGACTTACCAGTGTCCAATCCTCCGCCATCTCCAGCGAGTCCTTCATGATGCATGATTGCCAATACCTGCTCTCCCATACTGTCAGCTACGGGGGTGGAGGTGGGGGTCCACTGCAAGTCTTCTGTATTGTGAGCTGGTGTCTTGATGCAATGGAACGTACCTTCCACAGTACGCCGTTCCACCTATTCCTGATGTCGTCCCTTGTTCTTGGATGCTGTCCCATGGCATTGACCCTGCCCACGATTCTCCACCATAGCTCCATCTTCCTTGCTATAGATATTTGCTGCACCTTTGCTCCAAAGAGCTGTAGCTCTACATTGACGATTTCCTCCACCATGACCCTTAACTCCTCCTCAGTGAAACGGGGGTGCCTTTGTGGTGCCATGGGTGTTGTGTGATGTGTGTTGGTGAGGATGTGTTGGGTAATGTGGTGGGATGTGTGATGTGGAGTGCGTGCGGGGTGTATGGGTGTATGTGATGTGTGTGTCTAGTTGTCTCTGTGCTCTTCTTCTCAGTCTCCTGGTGGCAATTGTTTTATGTAAAGGGCTGTGGGTAAATGGGTATTTGTTTTATAGTGGTGTGGGTGTGGTGTGTGTATGGGTGTCAGGTGTGTGTATTTGGTATTGTCCAATGTAGAGTTATTTTGTATGTGGGTGCCCATTCTGAGCGCAGCGGTGTGTACCGCCAATGGTTTACCGCCGTGGTGATTCGTGGGTCATAATGTAATGGGCGTTGTTCTGTTGGTGAAAAGGTATGGGTTTTGGGACCGCCACTTTATCACTGACCTTTGGTCTGCGTATTTGTGTATGTGGCTTTATTCTGTCGGACTGGTGTGTGTGTGTCATAATATGGTCAAAGGATATTCACTAGCGCGGCGGTAAGTTGGCGTCTGTCAGCATGGCAGTATGCAGTATTTGCCACCAATGTCATAATGAGGGTCTTTTGGGCCCTGAGACTTTGGAAAACAGGAGGCAAGCTCAATTCAAGCCCTTGGAGCACACTTCTCAGCAAATTCAGAGGGCAGCAAGGCAGAAGGGCAGCAGCAGGGCAGCAGTCCTTCTCTGCAAAGCAGTTCAGATGAGTCCTTCAGGCAGCCTGGCAGTTCCTCTTGACAGGTTGCAAGTTCAGTTAAAGAAGTGTCTGATTTGGTGGGATCAGGGACCCAGTTTATATGCCCCAAAATGCCTTTTTAAGTGAGGGAGACTTCAAAGAGTGGTTTTGAAGTGCACAAGGTCCCCTTTCAGTACAAGTCCTTCTGCCAGGGTCCCAGTAGGGGGTTTGGCAGTCCATTGTGTGAGGGCAGGCCACTAGCCTTTGAAACATAAGTGTCAGGCCCTCCACCCTTCCAGCCCAGGAAGACCCATTCAGTATGCAGATGAGTGTAGGTGTGACTTAGTATCCTATGTTTGTGGTTGTCTGGGTGAAATGCACAAGGAAGCTGTCAATCAGCCCAGCCCAGACGTTGATTGGAGACAGGCTGTAAAACACAGGTAGATTTTAAGTGCAGAGAAATGCTCACTTTCTAAAAGTGGCATTTCTAAAATAGTAATATAAAATCCAACCTCACCAATAATCAGGATTTTCCATTACCATTCTGGTAATACAATATATGACCTGGTTACCCCTTTCTGATTAGAATCTATCACTCAAACAGTATATTAGGGTAGCCCTAGTGCTATCCTATGAAAGGAGCAAGCCTCACAACAGTGGAAAATGAATCAGGACACAAAAAACACACATGTACCTGTCCTGCCTTTTGCCTACATAGCATCCTGCCCTATGGGTTACCTAGGAGCTTCCTTAGGGGTAATGTATATGTAGAAAAAGGGGAGTTTATGGATTGGCAAGTACTTTTAAATGCAAAGTTGAAGTGGCAGTGAAACTGCACACACAGGTCTTGTAGTGGCAGCCCTGAGACATCGTTAAGGGGCTACTAATGGGGGGTGGCACAATCAGTGCTGCAGGCCCACTAGTAGCATTCAATTTACAGGCCCTGGGCACATGCGGTGCACTTTACTGGGGACTTACAAGTACATTAAATATGCCAATTGGGTATGAGCCAATATGACCATGTTTTTAGGGAGGGAGCACATGCACTTTAGCACTGGTTAGCAGTGGTAAAGTGTCCAGAGTCTAAAGCTAGCACAACTGAGGTCAGAAAAAGAAGAGGAGGAGGGCCAAAGGTTTGGGGGTGTACCTGCAGATAGGCCATTTACAACATGACTTCTATGGTGTCCATCCTGTTTTGGAATCACTACAGTCAAGGCCATCTCCAGATCATGAGGGAAGGTGCTATCCTGTACCAATTCTAGGAACATATTTAGGGGATGAGGAATAATTAGTGACCTGAAATGATCATAGAATTCACCAAAGATCCTTTTGGTTTTAGGATTTTTTTCTGATTGCATGCTAGTTATAATGTCCTGGATCTCTTCTTCCAATATACGTGACTACCGATGGTCATCAGCCTGGTATATAAATCACTGTAATATTGTGCATACGCTTTGGGAAGATCCCAGTTCTTTTCCCCGCTTGAAGGCTTTTAATCTTGGGAACTAACCAATACAATAACTTTGCAGCCTTATCTTTTTCCTCATAAACTCATCTTTGTGAGGCCAACTATGCTAAGCTTAGCTGATTCCATGGTTGTTTAAGTGCTGCGTTATCTGTCTTAAGTTGTCTGAAGAAGGTGGGGTCGGTTGAAACCCCACACTGCTGTTCTAGTTGCAGGATTCCAATTTGATTAGGTCTGTCTCTTTTTGTTTTTCCCTACAGCGTACATGAGCTACAAATTTAACTTGTAATGTACATATGGTGTTTGCATATGGGATGAAGCCTATGTTGGTTTGGAAATACAATTTAATCTTAGTGTGCAGGTATTTTTTCACTTTGTCATTGACAAGTCACCATGCTTTAAGCCTCTAGGCTCCCACATCATTCTCTCTCGTTGTCCCAGGAGCTTTAGGGAAAGATGCATGTCCGATAGACCCTGGACAGGTTAATAGTCAGTATAAATACATGATATAATCTTGAGAAAGATTTCTGTTGTGCAGAATACTAAGGGGGTGATTCTAACATTGGCGGGCGGCAGAGGCCGCCCGCCAATGTTCCCCCGACAAAATACCGCTCCGCGGTCACAAGACCGCTTAGGGTATTTTGAGATTTGCCCTGGGCTGGCGGGCGGCCGCCAAAAGGCCGCCCGCCAGCCCAGGGCAAATCTACCTTCCCACGAGGACGCCGGCTCCGAATGGAGCCGGCGTAGTGGGAAGGTGCGACGGGTGCAGTTGCACCCGTCGCGTATTTCAGTGTCTGCTTTGCAGACACTGAAATACTTTGTGGGGCCCTCTTACGGGGGCCCCTGCAGTGCCCATGCCATTTGCATGGGCACTGCAGGGGCCCCCAGGGGCCCCGCGGCACCCCCTACCGCCATCCTGTTCCTGGCGGGAGACCCGCCAGGAACAGGATGGCGGTAGGGGGTGTCAGAATCCCCATGGTGGCGGAGCGCGCTCCGCCGCCATGGAGGATTCTCCCGAGCAGCGGAAAGTCGGCGGGAGACCGCCGACTTTCCGTTTCTGACCGCGGCTGAACCGCCGCGGTCAGAATGCTCGACGGAGCACCGCCAGCCTGTTGGCGGTGCTCCCGTGGTCGGTGACCCTGGCGGTCACCGACCGCCAGGGTCAGAATGACCCCCTAAGTGTACACTTTCTAGGGTGTGTGCCATGCACGCTAAAGGTCACTACCCATCTTTTATAATCACATCCATCTTTTATCATCATTCCCAGGCTTGGACCATAAACACACTCACACTGCATCTTCACAACACATAGACAGAACCTCATACACATCCAACTAACCACCAAACACCCTCATTTTACCAAATACACATTTCAACTTATGGTCATTAACTCATGCTCTTCAGTCCTCCCAACTCCAAATATTGAAGACCTATTCATTCACATGGTTTACACACTGCGTCACAAAACAAATGGCTTCCCTCTACTTCCTCACATGTGTTATATGTACTTGTTCACATATGCTACTGCATCCAGCACGCGGAGCAAACACATAAAAAAGGCGGAGGTCTTGCTATCATCCAGAAGGTCTTCTTGTCCTGCATTCTGGGCTAGCACATTACAATCAACTCTATGGACATCCTCAAATGCCTCATTCTACTCTCCTCAACTCAGTATTTCACGTTCTATCTCATTGACAGACCTCTTGGACAAAACAAGGACTTTATTTTCCAAGCCGCTTTGTCCCTCCTATACATCTACACCATTTGCAAGTGTAATGCTAACCTCCCAGACAATGCAAGCACAAAAAATATACAAGTGACATCCATCTCTTCTTTGTACTGCATGTCACCCACCCAATACATGCCAAAAACCATATCATTGACCTTCTTTTCTTGACACCACCAACCATCCAAGGCTATCCTTCCATACCCCTGGATTGGACGACCACTATGCCACCTCATAAGAGAACAACAAATCTTTTATAGAGTTCTCCATCAACAACCTACTGCTCTAACTCATTTATATTCATGCAAAATTCTCATTTGACATCGGCTCCCTTCTGAGTAAATGTAACATTTTTCTGGTATACCATATAAAGACTCACTCCAAATAAAACACACATGTTTAAGTTGAAATTTAAAGCACCTGGTATTTCAAAGAACTTTCCAAAAATCATTGCTCCATCTGCAGACAGGAAAGAAAATGGAAGAAAAACAGTACCTGGATGACCTTACACTGAAGTCACTCCACACAATAGTCAGACAATTCATTACATCAGTGAAACTCAAGCTGTATAGCAAGACCATTGTTAGACCTGACATCCTGGGTGTGGTATTACCTCAAACTTTTTGCCTTCACTCCTCCTGTTTGCTGATTAAGTTTTGTTGGATTTAGGACTCTGTGCACTTTATCAGTACTAAAAAGTGCTAAAGTGCTTGTGCTCTCTCCTTCAAAGTAGGCCTGGACGGAGTTCACAGAGTTCTGCGGAGCTCCGCAAAGTGACCAAAAAACTCCACTGCGCTACGCGGAGGTCCGCAAGCAGCAGATTGCATTAGGTCACACCATTCACACTGATTTGTAGCACCAGGTGTTTGTTCCACACTGAAAAATCAGCACGAATGGCACCATGCGCAGCCCAGAGGGTGCTGCTTCTTTTCTGCTGCTCGAGTAGATTTTCTACTCGAGCGGCAACTTCCTCAACGTGAATGGAAGGTTTTTAAGTGCAAGCAGTAGCTGCCATTCGTGATCGCCCGCATTAGGAAATCTCGCTGGAAGGCGGTCTGGAGTAAGATTTTCCTCACTCGCTCTCACCAACTTAACGATCACGACTGCAAATGAGGAATAAAACTCCGCACTGCTCTGCTACGCTGAGTTTTTTGGAACTCCATGCTCTAAGTGGAGGTCGGAGTGGGAAAAACTCTGTGAGAGGAGTGGAGTATGAGCGCTCACCCCTACTTCAAATATGGTGAAATTGATTTGCTTGATTGCTTGTCTACCGGCATATGGGGACTAGGGCAAGCTATCTGTGTTCCTAGGGCCAAGTACTTGAACTCTTTTTGCATTAAACTAAATTCAAGATTCTTTGGGATTTTAATTTTTATTTGGAATCATGCACGTCTGGATGCCTTCTCTTTGATTAATATTATGAATAGCCTGGGCTTCACTCAAATTGTGAAACCTTCAACTTATGCTGCAGGTCATACTCTTAATGGGATCTTTACAAATAACTCTTGGATCCCGGTTGGGGAAATCATCCCACCAAGCTGTTTGGGTCATTGGACTGTTGGCTTATCTAGTAAAGCTGTTTCATCTCTCCTCTATCCAGTGCATGCACTAAAAGCCTGAACTGGAAAAACATATTCTGTGAAAATCTTATGGAGGCCCTTGTTCGAGCCTCACTGACATTTTTTTCAGATGCAGGCTCAGCTGGGGCTGGATTTTCTGAATGAATATGTTCTGCTTTAAATGTTTCAGCTCCTCTTTAAACCATGAGGTCTGACAGAGAGAATCCTTTTGCTCCCTGGTTCTCAGACAAACTTTGCGTGGCAAAAATGCCAAAGGGAGGAATGCAAGTGGCACTTGATATATGGCCAGCAAGACTAAATGAAGCACACGTCTTTATGTTCAAGAATATAAGTGGTTTTTGAGGCAAAATCAAATCAACTCACCTCCAAAATTAAGACAGCTCCCAACTTCTTGAAGAACTATTTAATGTTGTTAATTCACTTTCTGTCCTAATAATACAACTAATTTGGATATTTCACAATCCTTTCGTGACAGCCTTGCTGCTTTCTTTCATGCCAACATTTTGAATATTTATCCTGAATTTTTAGTCTCTGCAGGACAGGATCAGTCGGTCCCTGCTTCCTGCAGTGAGACTTCCTCTAATATTGCTGCTCTCCTGCTTTCCTTATGTATTGCTAGCTCAAGTTAAGAAGCTTCTTCTCTGAATTAACTCTGGGTCCCCTTTGGATCCATGCCCTCCTAAAATTCTTCACTTAGCTCCTGACAAAGTGGCTAATCTTCTGACTTTGACACCCAACTCAGTAAAGTAGGAGAGGTGCTTCCCTAGATCCTGGAAAGAAGTAACAACTCTTCCTCTATTGAAGATGCCAAATATTGATCCTCAAGAACTTAAAAACTACTGTCCCATATCATTCCTATAGACTCAGGCTAAGATAGTGGAAAACATTCTTGATCAGCAACCATTGGCCTTTATTGAAATGCTAAGCTTCTGGACAGTCTGGGTTCTGAAGTGAGCGTAGTATTGAATCAGACTTGGTAGCTGCTGCAGTGGTAGATGGTGGGGAGACTGCAGCACTTAATATCTCAAACCTGTTGCAACCATCTTCCAGACTGTTAATATCTTGTCTTTCTCAGCTGGGGATCAAATGGAAAACACTCAGGTCCATATTTATACTTTTACACGCAAAACTGTGCTAGAGCAGTTTTGCATGTAAAAGTATACTACCGGCTAGCGCAATTCCTGGATGCCGGCCACGCACCAGTAATGCCTGGTTTAGCGTCATTGTAAACTAAGCTAACCGGGTGGGGGAAGCATAAGGGGAACCAGAACGCTATACTGTTTAGAGGTTAAAAAAGATTCTAAGCAGAGTAACGCCATTTCCTGGCTTACAACCCCCATGGACATGGCTTCTGTCTTAGTAAAGACAGGAGTCATGCCCACCCCCCCAATGGCCATGCCCACCAATGGGGCCAGTGCCATGCAGGGTGCCCTAAGTTAAGGCCCCCGAGAGGGAAAAAAAAAATGAAATACTTACTGGGACTTGCGTGGCACGGGTCCCCCATCCTGTGGTGTCCCTCTGGTGTGGGTGGGGGTGTGTAGGAGGCTGGCCTGGCTTATAGTGGGTACCAATGGTACTTACACCTTGTGCCAGGTCCAGTTATCCCTTATTAGTAGAGTAGTAGTGTTCTAGCAGCTTAGGCTGATAGAGGTAGCTATAGCAGAGCAGCCAAGGCTGAACTTGGAGACATGCAAAGCTCATGCAAAGCTCCTGCTATACCACTTATATCATATAGGTACTATATCATAAGAAAGACAATACTCAGTGTTACTAAAAATAAAGGTACTTTATTTTAGTGACAATGTGCCAAAAATATCTCAGAGGATATACTCCCTTAGGAGGTAAGTAAAATAGACAAAATGTACACAACAGACCAAATCAGGTAAGTAAAACAGTCAGAAAGTAGTGCAAACAATATAGAATACAATAGGTGGAATGCGAACCACGAGTGGACCCCTAGGCTAGTGCAGTGTGTAGAGGGTCGCTGGGAGTGTAAGAAAACACTAAGGGTGTCCAAGATACCCCACCCCAAGACCCTGAAAAGTAGGAGTAAAGTACTATTATTTCCCCAGAAACACACTAAAGGCATGATAAGGGATTTTGCAAAGACCACAACAGACTGCAAAGCACTGAAGACGGATTCCTGGACCTGAGGACCTGCAAAGGAATGGGACCAAGTCCAAGAGTCGCGAAAGTGCCCAGGGGGTGGCAGATAGAAGCTGAAGAATTGCAACAACGAAAGGTGCTAGGAACTTCTCCTTTGTGCAGAAGATGTCCTATGGTGTGCTGGAGGATGCAGAGTTGTTTCCTTGGCAAAATACTGCAAACAAGCCTTGCTATCTGCAAGAGTCATGGTTACAGAAAAAGGGTGATGCCCGGGCCCAGGAAGGACCAGGATGTCGCCACTTAGGAGAGGAGACAGAGGGGGCCCTCAGCAGTGTAGAGAGCCCAAGCACAAGTAGGAATCATCCACAGAAGTACTCAACCCTGGGTTCAAGAAGAATGAACATGGCGGTCATCTCAACACTGTGAAAGGAGGTCCCACGACACCGGAGATCAACTCAGGGAGCTGAGCATTGCAGGACAGAGTGCTGGGGACCTATACTCAACTGTGCATGCAGGATGTCTTGGAAATGTGCACAGAAGCCCTTGTGGCTACAGTTCATGTGGTGCACAGGATTACTGTCTGGAAAGGGGAGGCAAGAACTTACCTCCTCCAAATTTAGACAGTTGGACCACTGGACAGTCTGGGTTACTTGGGTCCACCACCTGTGTTCCAGGGGCCATGCTCGTCAGGATGAGAGGGGACCCAGAGTACTGGTGAAGTTGAAGTTTGGTGCCTGCTGGAGCAGGGGGAAGATTCCGTCGACCCACAGGAGATTTCTTCGTGGCTTCCAGTGCAGGGTGAAGGCAGGCAGCCCCCAGAGCATGCACCACCAGGAAACAGTTGAGAAAGCCAGCAGGATTAGGCGCCACAATGTCGCTGATATTCTTTTGGCTACTTTGTTGCAGTTTTGCAGGCGTATTGGAGCAGTCAGGGGTCGATCCTTGGCAGAAGTCAAAGAGAGAGGTGCGGAGGGACTGCAAGTCGTTATCTGAGGAAAAGCCCACTGGAGAGACCCTAAATAGCCCTCAGAGGAGGATTGGCCACCTAGTCAGGTAAGCACCTATCAGGAGGGGTCTGTGACGTCATCTGCTGGCACTGGCCACTCAGAGGCCGCCAGAGTGCCCTCACACCACTGGAAGCAAGATGGCAGAGGTCTGGGACACACTGGAGGAGCTCTGGGCACCACCCCTAGGGTGTTGATGGACAGGGGAGTGGCCACTCCCCTTTACTTTGTCTAGTTTCGCACCAGAGAAGGGACTGGGGGTTCCCTTAACCGGTGCAGACTGGCTTATGCAAGGAGGGCACCATCTGTGCCCTTCAAAGCATTTCCAGAGGCTGGGAGAGGCTAGCCCTCCCCAGCCTCTAACGCCTATTTCCAAAGAGAGAGGGTGTAACACCCTGCTCTCAGAGGAAATGCTTTGTTCTGCCTTCCTGGGACTGGGCTGCCCAAACTCTAGGAGGGAAGAACCCTGCCTGTGGGGTGACAGCAGCTGTAGCTGCAGAGAAAACCCCAGAAAGCTGGTTTGGCAGTACTGGGGGCCAATAGTGGTGCCCCCAGGATGCAGGGAATTGGCTCCCCAATACCAGATTTGGAATGGGGGGACAATTCCATGATCTTAGACATGTTACATGGCCATATTCAAAGTTACCATTGTGAAGCTACATATAGGTATTGGCCTATATGTAGTGCACACGTGTAATGGTGTCCCTGCACTCACAAAGTCCGGGGAAATGGCCGTGAACTATGCGGGGGCACCGTTGCTAGTGCAAGGGTGCCCTCACACTTAGTAACTTTGCACCTAGACTTCAGCAAGTGAAGGTTAGACATATAGGTGACTTATAAGTTACTTAAGTGCAGTGAAATTGGCTGTGAAATAATGTGTGTGTTATTTCACTCAGGCTGCAATGGCAGTCCAGTGTAAAGGTTTTTCGGAGCTCCCTATGGGTGGAAAAAGAAATGCTGCAGCCCATATGGATCTCCTGGAACCCCAATACCCTGGGTACCTACGTACCATATACTAGGGAATTAAAAGGGTGTTCCAGTATGCCATTTGAAATTGGTAAATGTAGTCACTAGCCTATAGTGACAAATGTAAAGGCAGAGAGAGCATGAGCACTGAGGTTCTGATTAGCAGAGCCTCAGTGACACAGTTAGCCACTACACAGGCATACACATTTAGGCCACAAACTATGAGCACTGGGGTGCTGGCTAGCAGGGTCCCAGTGAGACAGGGAAAACACACTGACAAATAGGGTTTTCACTATGAGCACTGGGGTCCTGGCTAGCAGGATCCCAGTGAGACAGTAAAAAAACACTGACATATACTCACAAACAGACCAAATGTGGGGTAACAATTCTAGAAAGAGGCTACCTTCTCACAGGGTGTCCCTGCGGCCAGGGAAGGGCACCTGTGGGCTCTTTCCATGGTCTCTGACCATGGAAACATTCCCACAGGTCCCCTAAAGCCTGCCCATAACCAGGCATTAATAATGGCGCTAAGCAAGCTTATCGCCATTCTTTAAAGCCCCCGTGCTTGATTTTAGCATGGGGGGAATAAATATGGCGCTATGGCCATATCGTCATTTTCTGCATGGGAACACCTACCTTGCATGTCATTGATGCAAGATAGGTTTCCACGCCAAGAAAATGATGTCAACTCCACAACTTTGATGCTAGAAGGGTCTAGCACCAAAGTATAAATATGGAGTTAAGTTTGCACTGAATTAGCGTCATTTATTTTTTATGATAATTCAGCACAAACCTAGTATAAATATGCCCCTCAGTCCTCTGAAATCTTTCCTAGCAGACAGGTCCCAGACTGTTAGCTGCAGACATTGTGCCTCCAAATCCTTCTGTTTACCATGCGAAGTCCCACCATGCTCAATTTGTAAGTCTCTTTTTTTAGCAAAATTGATTCGGTTGTTTGCTTTCCAGGTATTATTGTATGCCAATGACACCCAGATTATTGTCAATATTACTGATAAAGTTCTCTCAGTAGCCATATTTAGGATCTGTGTGCTGGAAAATAGCAAATGTATGAAGGACAACTGCTTAAAATGTAACACTGATAGAACTAAGGTCCTTGTTTTTGGCTGCCTTCTCCTCGCAGACTCCTCCTACGCAAATGGCACTGTTTTTGTCAGACTTCGTGGTACTAACCTGATCCATGTATCCGACTCGTGCTCCATCACAGTTGGTCTGAACTTTGACTTTCTCCCAGTTTAGCATGACCAGATAACTCCGAATGGCACTTTGTGCTTTTAAACACAATGTTCATCAAACAATTTAAAATTGAATATCTCCAATTCTACTGATTGGATTTTTGTTCTGATATAATTTTATTTATCAAAAATAAAATACTTTAGACATCGCCTCTAAATTAAGCCTGACTGCTTTTGTGCCAAGCTTCCAGAGGGCTAAGCACAGGTACATTTATTGGCTCTTGTGGTTCACTCTGACAAGGATTGTGGTTGTTGCCTGAGTGGGGCTTCCCCCAGCCCCCCAACCAATAATCCATTTTTTTCAACTATCAACAAAGCTTGCAACAGAAGCAGAACACTCTTTATGACAACCAAGCCAGGCATCAACCGTATCCCTGTCCTTCCCCTCCCACACCGAACAGACAAGTGCAATACCCAATCAATCTTCAGTCAAAAATAGAAAAAAACAACAGCACATCACAAACCCCAAGCCTTCTTCTACTCTTAACCCACACCTTCCTGTAGTATCCACCAATAGCCATCCTTTAAAGTCTTATGTCTTTACGATCTTTCTGACATACTCAATTTTCTCAAAACTGCATCCTATGAAGATTAAATCTTTCACTTGTCTTTCATCAAAGGCCTCTCTCAAGAAGGTCTCTCACCCCTACTTGCCATAGTCAATACCTCCCTCAATCAAGATACCGTTCCAGAAGCTCGAAAAATAGACTAAATTATTCCACTCCTGAAGTAACTCACACTAGACCCCATCAACATCAACTATGTTGTGGTCTTCCTTTCCAGCCAACCAACAACACTTTGTCACAATAGCACCAATAGGCCCCAAAGCATCTCTATCATCTGTGGAGGCCTACAGGGTTCTATCTTGTTCCCCTTCATTTTTAACCTCTCTGTAGAACCCTTTGGAGCACCACTCAAACAGCATCAAGATTCACCAATATGCTGACAGTACACAGCTCTACTTGCAATTCTCCTCCACTCTAGACATCCCATGTGCTAAACACTGTCTATAACTGTAAGTCCATCACTTACCTGCAGCTCAGCCCCACCACCACAACATTTCTGTTGTTTACAAAAAGCAACAAGCAACAACTAATCCACACCTGCTTCAAGGACATAGATCTGGATGGATTCAAACCTCAACTTTAACTCAATGCCCAGATCACCATCAAAGAGCATATTGCTAAGAAAACAAACATGTCCTCTTTTCAACAATGAAATAATGATCTTGTTAGCAGAAATGTAACTTTGGCACCTGTATGCTGCCTTTTCTGAGGTAAAAATGTGTCTCTATGGCAGAACCGGATGTAAAAGCCTGTAAATGTGTGTTTCTGTATAAACAGTAAGTTTAGCTTCTAGCTTCCTAGGGGAATCCTGGATTACCGATCCTGTGATTGAGACTATTCATTTTTGTTTTTGTTAATACACCCTTTCAGCCTCCGATTCAAGCGTGAGACATTTTCCTTTGACAGACGGATTGCCTTGGCTGGGAAATGCTTATACTTGGTTGAATGCAGCAATGAAATGCTTACACTTGGTTTGACGCAGCAGTCAAGGATGGACCGAACTCCACACAACAACCCAGGTTCCAAAGTTAAGAAGAAACCTTTTCCTTGCGGACACAGGTCCATCATTCAAGCTTGCCAGTCAGGTAAGACAGTGTTTGGACATGTTAAAATTCCTGAATTGTAAAATCTGACAGCATTTATTGTATATATTAAGGGTATTTTGTGTTGAAACTGAAATGATGTCTTCTGTATGGCAGACAACAGATATATTGGTGAGGGTGGATATGGGGGAGTCCTGGGACACTAGTAATTAGAAGTGTGCATGAAACCTGTGGTGTAAGAGCAGGAGGTTCTATAAAAGTACAGGGTGTCAACGGATGCCTCGAACCCCTAATGCAGACTCTGTTGTATCAATGTGTGACTGAAAGAGGTACCCTGATCTAGTTGTCCCTGAACCTCTGTGAGCCCACAACTGTTGTCAGTGGAGGTTTCGGAATGCAAGGCAGTCAATGAAAAAGTGCGACTTCCCTACCTCCTTTCATGAAATACAGACAGGAAGAGCTGTTCATCCCACATTTTCCTTTCTTATCCTTCTCCACACCCTCTCTCGGATGAGCTGCGGCACAAGGTTCGCAGACACTATAATGTGCACTTAATTGTGAATAAGTGTAGAAAGGAAAATAGGGGCAGACCAATCGAAACTAGAGATGGCCCCAGGTAAAGGGGTGAATACCAGCAGTATTGTAAAAGTATTTGTACGAATACTGAAGACTGAATTAAGTGCACTCGTGATGAGAATACTACCTATTTGCCAGATGAATGCATCTTTGTTACTGAGTGCTTGAATAACCTTAATAAACCATTGAAAGAGTATACATCCAATCCAGAACAAATGTGTCCTTTCTACATTGGTATCAAAAAGCCATAAAACGTAATACAGAATCTTAGATGCAGTGATTGAAAGACATTCATGAGAAAATGAAATACCACCTGTGCCCCCTCTGTGCTACCTCCTCATATGTTTCCTCAAATCACTAGCAGGATCTCACAAGTTGTAGGAGAAGAGGAGTGGGTAGTAGATTTTTACATTTCCCAATACCATTGGAATATGCTGGTGGCGCACCACAAGATGCACCAGGGTACGGGGTGAAGCTGGTCAAAGGACAAGTGTGAGGGGCACAGAAAAACCACACACAAGTGACCAAGCATGGTGAGCATGGCGAGTGCGCAAGTGCAAGTGTAACCGGCGCGAGAGCAAGACTAGAGGTTGATACAATGGCACCCCTCCTGCTGCCCTCAGTGTATTGTTGTATAGCATCCCACTGTTCCAAAATAACCCTGGACTGCCTCAGAATCTGTTGTCTGAGAACGTTTTAGAACAACCAATAGGTGATGAGCAACAGAGTTCAAGAGAATGTCCCAACTAGAGCAATGTACTCCTACGGCTAGTGAAGAAAACTGTGATGAACTGCACAATACTGCCCAAATCCAGTCAGATATACTTCATGCCCAACAGTACTATCCAGGCCCTGGAATAGGGGGCTAAGTCATCATTCATGTCCCCTGGTCCCCAGCCGAAATGGCCCTGGTGCAACAATTCCCCAGTAAATGTGATAACTCTTAAAAGTTCTGTAAATAATTCCAGAATATATATATATTTTTGCTTTGAAATGTTTTATTAACATTGCATAATGATACAGAGCAGAAGGGGACCCAAGTCCCTGTACGTTTGGGAAATAACATAGATTGTATCATAGGAGTGGTGCAGTAGGCTAAATACATTCAGAAATAAATATAAACATTAGAAAAGGACAACCGCAATGAAGATTAAGAAAAGAAAAGGTGTATAGGGTAAAGGGGGAGGGGGAAGGAGGGCAAAGCTAAGAAGTAGGCGGCATAGTGTTGCAGTGTCTGTAGTGATATGTCACGCTGTGATGAGACGTGACGCGAGTTAACCTCGCTTCATGTATCTATTCCAGTATCCCCTGTGGGTTACATCCCCTCACGCCAGAGATCGGGATATCTGGGGTCGTTTCAGCAAATCAATGCTCGATGTGTAGGTAGAGACTAGCGCCTAGAGACTAGTGTGAGAACCGTGGCTCGTTAAGGTTCAGCGTTAAGGAGACCCAGTAAGAGAGGGAGTGAGGAGCTAGTGCTAGTCGCCCTCACCAGAGGATGTTTGCGGAGTCTGCTAAAGTCTTCACGGGGTGCAAAGCAGAGCAGCCCATCATGTGGGGAGAGAGATGATAGAAAAGAAGGGAGAGAAAAGAAAAAAAAGTAGAAGAGAAGAGAGGAGAGAGGCGCTGGTGTTGGAGGAACAGCAGAAGGCACTATGGAAAAAGAGGGGGGAGGAAGATAAAGACGTGGTGGGGATGCTGTGTGATCGTTAGCGAGGTCCCTAGAGTGACAGCCAAGTTGAGTTCTACTGTCTGGGGGGGAGAGGAAGAGGGTTAAGAGGGGATGTTGCAGTAAGGGAAGGGTGGTAGTTAACTTGCATATGAAAGGTGCGGGGGATGGCTGGGGCTTTTACTAAGGGCCAGTGGGATCAGGAGTGAGGATGGGTGTGGAACAGGAGTGGCTGATGGCGGGCAGGTTACAACGGTGTTGCTGCAAGGAAGGGGGTCCACACCTGATTAAATACAGTAGCCTGATCCTGTAGATTATAGATGACTCTTTCGTGTGTGGCTATGCAGGTCATTGCCACAATCCATTCCTCCGGGGTTGGAGAAGCTACTGATCGCCAGTGGCCGAGGATACAGATTTTTGCAGTTGCTAGTGCCGTATGCAACAGTCTTCGTTGTGGTCTGGACAGGGCCGGGAGGGGAGCCATATCTTGCATTATGATAAGGGAGGGGAAGAGCGGTGTCTGAAGCGGTACGGATTCAGCCAGGGTGAGTCTCACAGCATTCCATAAAGGCTGAACCGACAGGCAGTCAGTTAGAATATGAAGCAAGTCACAGTGTGACTCTGGGCAACTCCAACACTTCGCATGCAGGAGAAGCCCAGTTCTGTATAGTTTCACCAGGGTCCAGTACCAACCATGAATTACCTTGAAGAGACAGAATTTTAGCCGAGCTTCGCGAGTACCCCTCTCCAGAGCCTCCAAAATGTCTGTCCAGTCCTCTGTGTCAAAGGTCCGCTGCAGGCGGACTTGCAATTGTAGGCGTTGTTTTTCCAGAAGAGGTTGCGAGTACAGATGACTTGTGATGACCTCATAGATGCCTGCCATAATGCCTTTATGCTTTCCCCATGTCTTTAAATAAGTTACAACAGGGAAAGTCTGGAATCGCCAGTGGGTGATGTCAGCGTTCTGTTGTAAACAGTGTTTGAGTTGCAGGTATCGCCATTCTTGCCGTGGGTGGAGGTTAAATTCCTCCTGCAGTTTAGCGAAGGATTAGGGTGATCTATCCTCCAAAACTTGAGCAAGGTTATTGATACCAGCTCTGCTCCACTGTGGCCAGTTAAGCACCTCTCTCCCTATCCGCAAGCTATTGTTGTTCCATAAGGGGGCCTGGGCATGCAGGAGAGGGTGTACTCCAAGCAGGAGGTGGACCCTAGGCCAGACCGCTCGAGTCGCCTTTAAGATCGGATTCGCTGTGCGGGAGAACCCCAGTTCTGTATAGTTTCGCCGGGGTCTAGTACCAATCATGAATTACCTTGAACAGACAGAATTTTTGCCGAGCTTAGCGAGTACCCCTGTCCAGAGCTGCCAAAATGTCTGTCCAGTCCTCTGTGTCAAAGGTCCGCTGCAGACGGGCTTGCCATTGTAGGCTTAGTTGTTCCAGAAGAGGTTGCGAGTACAGATGACGCGTGATGACCTCATAGAGGCCTGCCATAACGTCTTTATGCCTTCCCCATGTATTTAAATAGGTTACTGCAGGTGAAGTATGGATTCCCCAGCGGGCGGTGTCAGCGTTCTGTTATAAACAGTATTTGAGTTCTTGCCGTGAGTGGAGGTTAAATTCCTCCTGCAGTTTAGCGAAGGATTTGGGTGCTACGTCCTCCAAAACTTGAGCAAGGTTATTGATACCAGCTCTGCTCCACTGCGGCCAGTTACGCACCTCTCTCCCTATCCGCAAGCTATCATTGTTCCATAAGGGGGCCTGGGCGTGCAGGAGAGGGTGTACCCTACGCCAGGCCGCTCGAGTCGCCTTTAAGATCAGATTTGCTGTGCTGGAAGGCGAGAGATCGTCACGGTAAAGCCCGCCGAGTCCTCTGTCATGGGACAGCAGCGCCCTCTCCAAAGCTACCTACTACGGTGGCTCCGGCGATCCAGGCAGTGTATTAGCCAGTTGTGATAGTTGTAGAGCTAGGGCGTAATGCTCCACCGAGGGAAGTCCCATTAGATTAGCTGGTGCCAGTCGTGGTCGTGTAGAGCCCCACACAAAGGCTCTAATTGCTGCGTCAATTGGCCTTAATGTCGAGAGAGGTACATGTAGGGGTAGTAGGCCCAAAAGTGAAGCGAGGTACCGTGACCATTCCCACCGCCTGTATCTTGCCCCACATAGAGAAGCCGAGATGGGTCCATTTTTCAAAGTCAAGCTTCATTCACGCAATGAGTGGGTCCAAATTGTCTGCCACCATATGGACCAGGCCTTGATTGACTAGCACTCCCCAGATACTTGAGGCGCCTCGGGTCTATCGGAATAGGAAGGCGAAAAGCACAGCTTTTGTTGTCACGTGGGAGAGGGGGAGAGCCTCACTCTTGTCCCAGTTTATGCGGTAACCAGAGAGGAGTGCAAATCCATTAATGATCTCCATTAGGGCTGGTAGGGAACGTTCCAGGTCAGTTATGGTTAGAAGGACGTCATCGGAGTATAAGTAGATTTTGGAGGTACCGCTCGGCAGAGGAAGGGCCGTTATCGAGGGAGAGGATTGGATGGCGGCCACTAGTGTCTCCATTGCCAACAGGAACAAAAGGGGTGAAAGGGGACATCCCTGTTTTGTCCTTCTGCGGATGGGGAAGGGGTCCGAAAGGAATCCCCCACAGTTAACCTGTACCGTGGGGTGATCATAGAGCAGGCGGACTTTAGAAATGACCTGGTCACCCAAACCAAACTTTGCCAGGGTCGCAAACAGGTGGGGCCATTCTATGCGATCAAACGCCTTCTCTGCATCTAAAGATAGAGCTAGTGTGGCCTCTGGCGCGTTCCTGGATGCCCATAGAGTATGGCAGAGAGTGCGTAGGTGATTTCTGGCTGTGCGACCCGGTACAAACCCCACCTGAGTGGTATAGTATGACTTTGCGTAAGCGGTTTGCTAGGGCACTGGCTAATATCTTAATATCGCAGTTCAGGAGAGATATGGGCCGGAAGCTGCTGCAAAGTAGGGGGTCCAGCCGGTATGACTGCTATTGTGGCACTGTTGGAGATTGCACCCAGAGATTCCGTCCGGCAAGCCTGGCGCAGAGCCTCATGTAGGACATCAATCATCTCCTCCCCTGCCCACTTATAAAATTCTGTGGGGAATCCATCCTACCCGGATGATTTATGGTAGGGGAGATCAGAGATGACTTTTGCAATTTCCAGCCTGCTAATTTCCCCGTCCAGAAGGTTGCGACCCTCATCGGAAAGGGAGGGTAAGTCAATGCTAGCGAGAAAGGCCTCGATTTGGGCAGGACTGGATGTCGACTCCAGTGTGTGGAGATGTCGGTAGAAGGATGCAAATTCATTGACTATTTGTTGTGGGTGCGTAAGCATCTCTCCGGTGTGGTTGTGAATGGCCGGTTTAGCGAGGGCAGCCGTTCTCTGGCTTTTGTCATTCCTGCACAGAAGACCACTGTTATTTATAAGATGGAAGGGCTATGATGTATGAAAGTTATATGAAGGATGCCCTGATATATTCCTTGCCATAAATATTACCGCTGAGTTTCCGTGAATCGACATTAGAACTAGAAAGTTGAGTTTTTTCATTGTGTCTTGGGAACTCATTTACATCTGTGCCTGGTATGCAGGACGTATACCAATGGGAAGGACAATAGAAGTGATAAAATCTGCAGCATTTTATATTGTTAAGCACTGAAAAGGAACTGCCCTGATGAAGGCGGCCTCATAAATAAGAGGGTTACCACCAAAACGTGCGTAGGCTTGGTTCCTACTTCTGTTTGTATGGATGACTTATGAACTTATAGTGTTAAAATGTCTTCTTCCATTGAGTTACTATTAGACAAGATCAAGACATAATTATGTTTGCAATAATAGGATGATATCATTGTGAGTTGTACTACGGCTCCAAAAGAAAATTTGTACATATTCTATTGTATTTAAATGTATTTATGAAATTTAGAGTTGTATATTTGTCAATTGTTATGGTTTTACTATTTCACTGTCTTGTTTTGTGTGGCACCTTGTTTTTGTCAATTAGTGTTTTTATATGTTTATGTATTTATAGATCATTTGGTATTTGTCTACTTCCCTGTGTAATATTTGTATATTTGTATAATCAAGGTATTTTTGCTGGTTTTCATGTACATACACATGTAATAAATATCATTTTTGAATTTATTTGATTGTTTCTTTGTTTTGCATATTATTTTGATAGTGCTGAATATCGGTTGTAGCTCATTTTCTTGTTTCTTGTACTAGAGCTGAGCTGCTAGCAGTCGACTAGCCTTCTCTCCTTGCTCATAGTGTTGCCCTTGTAGGCGTTGCAGGGCATAGTCAGCCTGGGAGATGTATAGCTTGTTTAAGGCCATGCGTTTGCGTTCCAAGCATCTACGCGTGGGAAGAGAGGGCTGACTTGTGTATTTCCCTGTGAGACGCCTGATATCGGTTTCCAGGGCCACTTGTTGTGCTTTTTTTTCTCTATTTGCTAATGCCGCATCGCACATCATTTGTCAACGTATGGTCGCTTTGGCTGCTACCCATACGACCCTCTTGGAGTCGTCAGTGCCCAGGTTATCTTGAACGTATGTGGACGCATGAGCCCGCAACTGTGCCTTACCGTGCAGAGGGCGGTAGTGATGGACGGCAAATCTCCAAGGTTTGCGACCCGGGGACACCAGGCCCACTTGGACAGCGACGTGGATTGGGGAGTGGTCTGAAAGACCATATTCCAGTATTCGAGCATCCTGGGCATGAGCCACTATGTTGTGCAATACGAGAAAATAGTCTAAACGGGATTGGGTGCCGTGCACCGGCGATAGGAAAGTATACTCTCTGTCGACTGGGAGTGTCAGCCTCCAATGGTCCACCAGGCCGTTGTCCAGCATTACATCAGACTGTAGGGCCCTGTCGTTGTTATTGCTAATATCCAAGGGTCCAGTCCTATCCAGTACCACATCTCTAGCCAGATTCCAGTCTCCCCCAATACATAATGAGTTGCCCCTATTTCAGTCAAAAGGCGGTTGATTTTCAGAAAGAATAAGTCGTTTTGAACCAATTGACGCGTAGATGGAGCCCATGCATAATGAGAGGTCCCCCAGTGTCAGAGTCACCAGATCCTCGGGGTCTGTGCACGTTCCCAACACGTCCACCACTGAACAGCTCCAAGACTCTGATAGATAAATCACAGAGACTGAGAGAGTTCAAGAGGGGAAGAGGGGATTAGGAAGGGAACAGCTGGGAAGGAGACCTGTAGTAAGAAAAAGGTTAGAACACACAATATGAAAATTATATCTCCTGAAATCAATACTAGACTATGATTCTAAGCCTAGTCACTCTGAAAACATGAACAATCGAAGAGTTAAGTTTAAAATGACTGTTTCAAAATGGCCGGATACCTGTAAGGGAATCAAGATGAATTAAATGAAAACTTTCTTATTCAAGTACTTTCCTTTACATGAGAATCAGAAAAAACATTCTGACTAAATTTTAAACCAGTCATATAAATACGGTTTTGAGAATGTATACTAGGACCATACAATATTGCATCTAGAAACTCTGGCCTTCTGTGTACTCTTAAAATGTTTCAACACAAATTGCGCATATTGCAGATATATATATATATATAGTAAACACCATAAAAGGATTGTGCACCATGAATAACACAATATGGATTCAGGAAACAAATCACATAACTTGTCAACTCGAATATTACATAATAAATATCCTAGAATAGTGGCATACAATAAACAACATGAAATAAACTCGAGGAGAGAATCGTGCGTCTTGCTGATTCGAGTGTCACCATGTAAAATACCAAAAAATGGTACCACGCAATGAATATCAAAGTCAAATCATCATTGATCGAATCGCGCATCTTGCCGATTCGTAAAACACAATGTAAATGTCAAGAAATAGCAGCTCACAATAAATAACAAGATCAAAGTACAATGAAATGAATCGCGCTTCTTTTGCCGATTCGTAAGCCACCATGTAAATGTCAAGAAATGGTAGCACGCAATGAACAACAAAGTTAAATCCTCATGAAACGATTTGCGCGTCTTACCAATTCGTAAAACATCATGTAAATGTCAAGAAGTAGTAGCGCGCAATGGACAACAATGTTTAAACACCATAAAACGAATTGCGCGTCTTTCCGATTCTTAAGCCACCATACCAATGTCAAGAAATGGTAGCACGCAATGAATAACAAAGTCAAACCTTTATGAAACAAATTGCGCGTCTTGCCTATTTGTAAACTACCATTTAAATGTCAAGAAATGGTAGCGCGCAAGTAATCTGTAACTCATTTAAGAATTAAACCAAGAATATGAAAATTCTCAATAACAGTTTTGGAACAGTCCAACCACCGTCTTACCGCCTGGAACAATGATCACCAGTGAAGGATGAAGGCCAGAAGACTGGAAGATCCAAATAGGCCCCCGGGACAGGAGCTCAGGAAGAAGCTGCTGCTCTGCACCGGGACCTCTGAATAGTGAGCACTGGGAGTTGGGCTGGCTCTTTGTTATAGAGACTTGGCCCACCCCAGACCAACGCCCAGGCATGTTGCAGGGAAAGTCTCTGGAAGGCCCTGGAAAGGGGCCACACCCTACCACACTCTGAAAACCGGCAGCAATACATTACAAAGGAACAGTATTTGTAAGCATGTTAAAAATAAGTTTTCAGGATTGAACTCTGCAATGCAAAAGTTTAAACCACAACATATCAGCACAATGCATAAATTACGTTGTTTTGAGAGTGCTGGGTTTTTGCATTTTTGTCACCAATAGAGGGCGTACTGCTCTGGTGTTGACACCCAGCTTTAGTTTAGCGAACACATACCGCCCCTCTGGGTCAACCCATGATTTAATGACAGTGAGAGGGGTGGTTTTTTGTAACAATATTGCGATACCACATTTCCTGGGGACGATACCACCTAGTTCTTGTGGGGTGGGATTGCAACTAAATAACGCTGTTCCCACCCAATCCTGGTGAAGTTTATTGGATTCAGGCCTGTCAAGGTGCGTCTTCTGGAGCAGGGCTATATCAGCCCGTTTAGAGTGGAGGTAGGAGAGCATCTTTTTCAGTTTTATGAAATGGGTGAGGCTGTTGACGTTCCAGGATATGATCCGTAGTGGGGTAGGAGGGGGCGGGGGAGAGCCAGCCATAGTGGGACCCGGAAATAGGGGCCAGGGAGGCCTGACAAGGCGGGTATGAGGGGACGGTAGGTAAGTACAGGTATCTAGAGAGAGAGACTGTCTCAGATAGTTGTTGAGGCGGTAGGGGGGTAAGGCGAGGAGGATGAATCGGGGTGGAGAGAGAGGAGAGAGGGGGAGAGACACCAGGGAGAAGGGAGAAAAGGAGAGAGGAGAGGAAAGAAAAGAGGGGAAGGGAGAAGGGGAGGGGAATAGAAGTATGAGAAATTAACCAAAATGGTAGAGAGAGGGCGATACAACCCTCAAGATCAGAGGTAGAGAGATAGACAGAAAGAAAGAAAGAAAGAAAGAAAGAGAAGAAGCAAGAAAGAACGAAAGAAAGGGAGAGAAGAGAAGAGGACAGAGCAGTGAAGCCCCACTAATCCTGAACTGTAGTCTGCAGGTCTAAAACTGTGAAGCTCGATCACCCAGCCGTCGGGCCCCTGGCCGGGGGAGGACATGCAAAACAGCCTAGTCCCGCGATCGCAATCCCTGTGTCTCGGCGTAAGCAAAGTAGGGTAGCATGTGAGCATGTAGTAGAAGCCGGCGCAGCGCCATGCAGCGGGGGGGAACAACGGCACAGAAAAGGCCACAGCAGGTGCAGCAGGCTGCCTGGGAATGGGGGGGTCATCGCTATGTGTGTAGTGGGTGACATCAGGCCAGGGTTGAAGTAATAGTGTCTAACCACACGCGTGATGCGGATGCAGGACATCTGGATGGGGGGAGCGTCTATTATCATATCCGCTGAGGACCTCACGCCTCACAGTACAGTGATCCCCAAATGAGATACGCAAGTCATACTGCCCGTCGGCAATCACTAACAATGGATGGAAAACATTTTAGCTATGCGGGGGCCGAACAGACAGCGCATGGGGTTCTATCTTGGGGAGGAGCATGCAGGTGCAGTGGGAGAGGTAGGAGAGCAGGTAAGCGGGAGAGAAAGGGAGGTGGTTCGCGATCATGTGAACGATATAACATTGATTACTTAAGACATCGAACAGCAATCAGCTGGATATAATCAAACTGTAAACATACTAAATCCGATTTATGCACGTTATGCAGCGGACTCAGACAGTCCTGACGGGGGCTGAGCAACAGAGTAAGTTTTTCCTCAAGACCTATTGGAATACAATTCAACTGCAAAACAAAACATCAGGGACAACATATAGGGAGGTACTCATCCGTCCGTCGTCTCAGTGGGAGAACTATTTTGCCATGCTCAGGGCTCCATATTTACCACCATCTCAGCTCCTGTGATGTGTCAGGCATCTTTGTTATCAGGTGGGGGCCGCGGTGGGGTTCAAAGGGGTACGAGACTTGTCTCTGTCTGTTGTCTGCGTATGCATCGCCACTGCCTGCAGTACTTGTCCCCTGTCGTCGTGGCTCTTCGTGGCTCTTCGTGAGCCTTTCTAGGTCTCTCCCTCTGAGATGAAAGTCTACAGTGGGCCGGCCCATTTCCCCGGGGATGGGATTCGGGGACGGCGCACCCTGAGTCGCTCCAGACAAGTCCTGAGGCCCGGCCGGAGTAGCTGTGTCCATGGACTGAGCCTGAAACCCCTCCAGAAAAAATTGCAGGTCCTCAGGATCATAGAAGTCCTTGGACACACCATTTTTAGTGATCCACATTCTTGCTGGTTCGAACAGACCGTACTTTACTTCCAGCTGGTGCAGTCTGGATCGGAGGGCCAGAAATGCTTTCCTACACTCGCTGGTCTCTTTGGAGCAGTCAGCAGCCAACCTGATCTCTTGTCCGTCCATCCTAAATGGACCATGTGCACAGGCTGTCTGTAGGAGTTGGTGAGTCTGCATGTGTCGCAGGAGGCATGCTATGATTGGGCAGGGTTGGTTGGCTTTGTCCCGTCGCTTGGGGCCTAGTCTGTGCGCTCTTTGAAACTCCGGGGAGGGGGTCGAAGGTTAGGCCAGTGAGCTAGGGTAGGGTCTCCCGTAGGTAGGAATGAATATCCACACATTCAATGTTCCCCGGGAATCTGAGAAAACGGACATTGTCTCTATGGCTCCTATCCTCCAGGTCTATTAGCTTGCTGCGGAGATATATAAATTCCTGGTCTGTGTCCTGGGAGGAGGTGATGTGTGTTTCCACTGTCGTCACTCGCTGTTCTAGTCCCGTCACTCGTGACTGAAAGCCTGCAACATCCAGACGCTTGGATTTAATTTCCGCAGTCAGCGAGGCCATAGTGCTGGCCATCCCCTCCAATCTCTGACCCACAACCAATTTCTCTTGTAGGATGCGGTCCATGGTTGCTCCCTGTGTTTGGTTCGCCATGTTGCCGGGCGGAGTGGGTGGATGCACTTCTGAAGCGGGAGATGGGGCTCGCGAATGTTGTAGGGCTTCCGAAAAAAGTAATTGCCTTGCCGGTTTGCCTGAGTGTTTGCCCGACGTCCTGCCTCCAGGCATCGCAGACTCCCTGATGCGGGTATGGTCTGGTAGTCTGTAGACTCAGGGGTCTCTCACTGAGTGCTGGCTTGCAGTACAGCAACAGTGTGTGGGCGGGCAAGAGATGTGGGAGGAGGAGGGGGAGAGGCTCCTGCCGCTTCCAGCAATGGGTCCAGTACTTAGTGGGGGTCTAAAAGTGACTGCTGCAATGCCAGTTGTCAGAAGTCAGAAAGAGGGAGAGGAGGTGTGTGGCTCGTGGATGTAGGACCAGAGAGGAGGGTGGTTTAGTGCATGGGGTCCAACAGTGGTTTAATCACCCTGTGTCTGTAGGCCCTCCGGTCTGGAGGGAGTGGACAGTACTGTCAATCTGCTGTCACAGCGGGCAGTGGCACGGATGGTCCTCTCTCTGGTGTTCCCAACAGGCTCCCTCCATTCTTCCTGTATGGTGTGGGAGGAAGTGCTTGGGCTGCACTATCTGTTGTCCCTGTTCGCAGTCTAGCGGGACGCGGTTCCTCTGTGGTTCGTGCCAGACCCAGCTGGTCGTGCTTCCCCTGGTCTGTAAGCGCGGTGATAAGGGGGGGGGGGTTCTCCCTCCCAAGAGTCCAAGGGATGCAGTAGCCACAGGATCAAGGGCCAACTGACCAGGGCCCCTCTCTGTCAGTGTTGCGTCATGGCTTTGAGGTCGCTGTGTTCCTGTGTCCACAATCTGTCGTCCCCGTTCACTAGGAAGCTGCCCTGGAGGGGTGGTGGGGGCGCCGTGTCCACCACTTCCCTGCCGAGGGTCAGGTATTTTAGGGCCTTCCTCAGTTTGTGGGCATTCCGGGTTGCGGCCCTCCACCCCACCCTGTAGTGTCAGGTGCACCAAGTCCAAGGGGCCCCCGTCCTGTGAGTAGCGCTCTCCGAGGGGGGGAGGAGGGGGAGAGCGTATGGGGGAGCAGAGATCGTGGGCTGTGGGGGCGTCCCACTGACGAGTCCTCACCGCGGCACGCACTCCTCCTGTAGTTGCTCGAAGCTGCTCTTTCCTCCCTTCGTATTGGGCCGGGCTGTCATGGGAGGCCGCGGCTTGGCGCAAGGTTGTAGGCCGCAGTGGGGAGCACGTCCTGCGCAAGGGGTAGCAGGCTCACTCCTCATCCAATGAGTGCCCCCCCTGCGGAAGCATCAAATGGCACCCCCTTGGTAGCAGAATTGGGAGGCTCACTGCCCGCACAGCACCTCCACCTCCGGTCCGAGGCCCGCTGCCCCGCGGAGCTCCCTTCTTAGGCGGTCATCTATCAAAGTGGCCAGACCACGCCCCCTCCAGAATATATTTGAATGTTATACCGCAACTCTCAATCAGCTGTTATGCATTATCTTGTCAAGTGAAGTAAAAGAGCAATTATTAGACAGGGCCAAATGGCTGCAATACGTAACCTTTGAAGAAGCCACTCTTATTGTTGCCAGAGATGGATTATTGAATGCTATTGATAGAGCGTAAATTTTAGCTCTGCCCCTTGTGTCACTAAAGTCATCAGATTGTGACAAGTTTAAGCTTATGAATGTAAATAATAGAAAAACTAACACAGAAAGCTGCACAGACACACATTTTAAATGTGCAATTTGCTTGCTTTTTACAGTTCAACATAGGTGCTTTTTCAATTATATCACATGCTAGAAGGTTAAAGTTGATGTTAAAGTGTAATTTAGACTCTAAACTAATAGCTTATGTCAAAACGAATTTGAATTTCTTGTGTTTAGTGAGAGACTAATGACTTTGAAAATATGTGCAAGTGAGAAAAATGCACTTCTCTGTTATACCTGATGAAATGCAGTAACATTGTTGTTCCATTTATAATGAAATGTTTATTCATACTGATGAAATATTATTAATGATGAATTTTTAAGTTTCTATGTTATGAGTGTTTTAATAAGTATTAAATGAGAAGCAAAGCCTATTTTGTAAACAATCTATTACTTAATTGTAGAAGAATAGTACCCATTAGGTCCTGAAAGTTTTGTAATGCAGGAACATGGACTGAGATTACATACATTTGTTTCAACCCGTTTGAAGTCACACAGAAAGGAGATGTTCCCATGACAGACTTGATAAAATCACAAACTGTTGCTACCTGAAGTCGGATGATTGATTCTAATTAGATGATGCCCCTTCAATGTAAAGTGGACCGACACCTTGGACAAATCAGTCTTTCATGTGGATTAATATAGTGTTGGTTGATCAAACTTTGCTGAGGTGAGCAGCCCAAGAGTAGAAGTAGCTCTTGTCCTGTCCTGGCCTGAGACAGACACTTTACTGATGCTTGCAGATGCCATGCTGACTAGATGCTTTGCTGATGAAGATTCCCTGAATGCTGTATCCCTTGAAAAGGTATCTTCCTCTCTGCCATTTGCCCATGCCCCTTGAAATGCCCTTTTAGTTTAGAATCTCAATCATGCTGACGCTTATTTTATTTTAACTTTTAGTTAGTGTCTTGCAGCCTTAGCTATATCTTTTTCCAAACAGTTTTTGACATTTTTGTATTTTTGTATTTTGCCCACATGTGTTTCTTCCACATATGTATTTCCCTAATATGGTTGGCTGTAGGGTTGACCTGTGCCCAGCCAAAGGTTATTGACAACTGAATTTGAATTGACTAAATGATTCTGAAATCTGGGCATCGTTTGATTTCTGTGTCTCAGATATTTCTATTGACCTTTTGTATCATTCTTCTTGAATGCTTAGTTTTACTGATGATAGTCCACCTTAATTTATTTTGTCACCTTGGGCAACCCTTGATGATTATGTATGTCTATAACTTGGTTTTATGCATAGTCTACATGACTTTGTGTCTGTAATAAAGCTTTGAACTATATTCCTGATTGGAGTTATCATTATCTGGCACATTGGCCATGGTGTTTAAATTATTGGGGTGGTGTTGATGTTCACCACACATCTTTCTGGGCCCAAAGTTCCATTGACCTTGCTGAGCATTTGATTCCTGTAAAGGACAAAAACACATCCACACTATTGTTAAAGTTTGTCCTGGTAGAACCAAATAGAATAAGAATATATGCCAACAGAACAAAGGAGTAATGTCTGCTGGTTACCTTTATTATCTGAAGTACGTAGTAGATCATATCTCTGTATTGATAATGGTATACAATCTGCTAAAGAAGCTGTGTTCATTCAAGAAATATTGCCAAAGATGCTCCTGTGCACCAGTTACATTAGGTAGCAA
The DNA here is from genome assembly GCF_031143425.1 of Pleurodeles waltl. NCBI lineage: Eukaryota > Metazoa > Chordata > Amphibia > Caudata > Salamandridae > Pleurodeles > Pleurodeles waltl. The sequence goes on from NC_090438.1 coordinate 761,590,805, forward strand.
ACCAAAGGTCTTTTTGAATTGGTTTCAGTTGCAAATGATTGTGTTGCTGTGCAATAACTAATGAAAGAGTCCTTTGAATCAAAGCTAATATTTTTTCAAATGCAATATTTCTAACAAATGGTCCGTGGGGTCAGTGGAAAAATTAGACAAATAAACCAATCATGTGGGGTAGTGATGCAGGATGCCTGGGTGAAGCCAGTGTCAGGGAAAAGGAGCATCTCACTCATCTAGCGGTTCCTCCTGTTTCAATTGTTGTAATTTAGGTCATTGGAAACAAGATTGTCCATATTTATCCAAAATTACATGAACAACCCAAACAATATGCATTCACTTTTCGTTTCCACAAAACCAATATCCTACCTTTTAAGACAGCCCAAGGGGAGCTGACTGCTCTGAATGCTTTAATTCTATGTAAATAAAAAATGAGGGAACAGGGAGATTATGGTCCAATGCACACTCTCCCTAATATAATCAGTAATAACTAAGAAAGTACACTGTTCCAGAGTGACACAACTACTCTACAAGAGGGTGAGAATAGTCAAGAGCAGAACAGCTCTCACACATCCATTAGGATGTCAAGCTTCATCACTGGGTGAGCTCTCCTTCAGACCGGCACTGCAATGTCAGACGGGCCACACCTTCTAAGCAGGAGGTGGCTCTTAGCCGGAGGATGTACTCCTCATAGTGAATATACCCATAGTAGACACAAGTTGAAAGTAAAAGTAGGAGAGAGAAAAAAGTGAAACTTAAAATTGGCTCTAAACCATCACCATCATAATTTACTAGTTCAGAGGATGGTCCAGGCCAAGATTAAAAACAAAGGGAGTGCATTTGGAGTTAATGCTGGACCGCACTCACACACAAAATGTGTCAGGAAAATGAACAATCTCCAAATTCCTATAAAACTAGGTCGACAAGTTTTGCGTCTAAACAAGTCCATCCCTTATGTCGACGGCCAGGTTTCTCGAGCCCTACTTTCAGTCTTTCAGCCTTTGAGTGAAGATTTAGTAGACAATTGCCTTTGCTTCATAAAATCTGGATCTCCCTTGGACCCGTCCCCTCCGTCCATCCTAGTTTTAGGATCAGATGTTTTAACTCCTGTGTTAAATGATGTTCTCAAAAATGATTTGTCTCTCAGGCATCTTCCGCAACATTAATCCGTTACTAAAAAAAACTAATCTTGATACAACATCACCCTGCAATTGCAGACCAATTGCTCTCATACCTATTGCATCAAAAATAATTGAGAAACACATTAATACTCATGTGTCAGACTTTCTTGAGGAATATATACTCCTCCATAACACCCAAATGGGATTCAGACCACTACACAGCACCGAAACTGCCCTGCTGGCTGTTACTGAAGATACTAGACAACACCTTGATGCAGGTAGATATGCAGCATTCATCCTACTGGATCTGAATGCCGTTTTAGACACTGTGGATCATAAGGTCCCACTTAACAGAATGTCTCTACTGGGAATCGAGGGTATCTGCCTTATATGGTTTTCATCATATTTGAGTCAGAGTACTTTTCAAGTCCTCGACCGGGCACACTACTCTGACATTTTTCCTCTTACCTGCGGGGTTCCACAAGGCTCGTCCTTAAGCCCTACGCTTTTCACTATCTATATGGCCCCTTTGTCAAAGATCGTGGAACTCCATGGTTTATCCCTTGTTTCCTATGCTGATGATACCCAATTGGTCTTTTCGTTCTCCACTGGCACCAATTCAGAACATGTCACCCTATCCTCCTGTCTGTCGGATGTTGCCAGATGGATGGCAGACTGCAGGCTTAATAGAATTGAAAATTCTTGATGCGTCAGCTAATTTGTTTTTTATTCCTTTAGAACAAAGGGGGCCATACATAAGATGTGTCATTATAGGAAAGTCCACCCTATGAACTTCTGATACCAGAGCTAGTGTTTTGAAAGCCTGTGAATTTCCTTCACTCTTAGTGGGTCATAATGAACATGGCGGTAAACAGCGTTCCCCAATGTGGCGACGCTGAACAGAATCCCGCCATTGGCGGTGAACAGAAACCCGCCATACAATGATGCAAAAATCAGAATCTGACAAAAATGTCCCTGCCACCAGTCACCGCCAAGACCCTGTCGGCGAAAATGCTGGACATCCCACCCCGCCACCTCCGAGCACACAAACTCCCCACCCTCCAAATAATGATGCACAAATCACTGCAGCGGTCAGTGGAAGTCGAACGACCATTGGCGGTAGAGACCGCGAAGGCCAGCAATGGGACCCAACCGTAAGAATTGCACACATTGGCAAGTTTGAAACCCACACACCTGACCCACCTCCACAACACAATAAAACACTCACAGACACACCCCACAATCCTATGCACCGCTAATAGGACAACTGAGATTGAGAACTCCACAAGTAGACACTGAACGCCACAACACACAAATCACACACCCAACCACACAACAGCATCTTCACCTAGATCCACACAACACACCACTCACAACACACACCATGGCACCCTCCAAGCACCCATGCTTCACAGAAAGGGATCTAAGGGCCCTGGTGAACGAGATACTGAAGGTCAAGCCACAATTATTCAGGGCACAGGTCCAGCACACACCCATTGCCAGTAAGATGGATTTGTGGCAGACCATTATCAACAAGGTCAACGCAGTGGGACACCATCCACTCATGAGGGACGACATCCGCAAGAGATGGAATGACTTGCACGGGAAGGTGAGGTCCATGGCATCCCTGCACAACATTGCGGTCCAGAAGACTGGGGGATTACCTCCACCTATACCACCAGACTACACTGACTAGGAGGAAAAGGTACTGTCCATCCTGCACCCTGAAGGCCTCACTGGACTCACTGGAGGAATGGACTTGGGTAAGTCATCTAGAATTAACCCATATCCATCACACCTGTAATGCATGCACCACCCCACCCGTCCAACAGCCACCATGACCACTACCTCACCCAGGCCACAATCACTGCATCCAGCTACCCTATATGCCCACAATTCCACCAACAAGCCCACATACCTCCCCCTGTGCACAGACGCCTACCCCTGCAAGTAATCACAAAGGCACTACACCATCCACAATGCACCTCCACATCCTAAGCAAAATGTAATGGCAACCTCACAAAGGCACCCTGCATGGCCCAAAAGTGGAAAACCTGCACAAAACAGCCCGTGACTGTGCACCCCATCCGATTATGCAATTGTAACAGACATGTCCATTCCCCCCAAAAGGCACCGCCACCCATGCCACCCTGACAGACAGGACAAGGAGTGGCTGTGCCCCACATGGAGACAAAGGCACCACCCAGGACACTGGAGAGGGAACCCTGGACAGTGAGGATTACCCTGGCCCCTCACACAGTCCTGGACTGTCACCATCCAGCAGCCCCACGCAGGACACCACTGATACCCCTACCACCCACCCACCAACATCAGGCCAGGGCAACCAGCCCCACACCTGTGTCTACAGGCCACAGACTGGTGGAACACAAGGAAAGAGGCCACAGTCACTACCTACCAACAGGCAGGAAGACGATGGCCCCAGTACAAGTGGTACCACCAGGCCTGTGCAGGGGACACAGGCGCATGGGGCTAGGCCCAGTGGGAGGGCATCAGTGGTCCAGGGGGGAGGCCACAGGATGGATGCTGCAGCCCAGGACATGATCTCTGAGGTCCTGATAGCATACCACCAGAACCAGGACAGGGTGGGCCAGATTGTGGCCATCCTGGAGCAGAGTCAAAGGCTGTAGAGAGCCCAACACCAAGAGACCATGGAGCAGTGGGACCTGCACAATACCACCATGGCCACCATAGCAGGTGCGCTGCTGCACCTTGTCCCAACCCAGCCTGAGACCCCCACAGACCATGAAGCCCCTACTACAGGCCAAGATACAGACTAGCCAACAACAGCAACAGCAGCAACTGGACTTGTGCCACCATCTAAGGACACACAGGAGACCAGCACCTCAACCCGTACAGGCCAACACCAGGCACCCAAACGGTCCCTCAGGCCCAGATATGACACCCCTGCCAACAATCGCTGAGACCATGTAGCCAATATGGACATTCACCAGTAGCCCACTCCCATCACTGTAAAGAGCACCATGGCATCCCTGACACCAAACAAAACACCTGTTCACCAATGTAAATGTCCCCTGTCATTATGCTGAATCAAATCGAAGTGTGCATGCAATTGTCATTGAAATCATTTATCCATATCTTTATTGCAGGAAGGGCACCCCCCGCATAACATGGAGTGGTGCCAACAGAAATGTCTAGCAAGTTGTCCATAATGTCACGTGTCCCATGCAAACCTGGTCACAGTGACAATGTCTATAGACCCAAAACCCCCATAGAGGATAAGGCATACTGACAGTATGCAGCACAGACAACCACAGCATCAAACAGTACAACTTAGTTATTGGAAGTACAGTTGGATCAGTTAGTTCCTAGAGTGTACATCTTCCCCCCCCTTATCATCACCATCACTCTCATCCCCTCTCTGAGGAAGCTGGTCTGGATATACAGCCTCGTCCTCCTCCAAGAGGGGAATCGGTTTCATCACAGCCACGTTGTGCAGCATGCAGCAGGTCACCACTATTCTACACACCTTCTCAGGTTCACAGGCCAGGGATCCCCCAGAGATATGAAGGCAATGGAGTCTAGCCTTCAGGAGACTTATTGTGCGCTCTATCACCCTCCTAGTACGTCCATGGGCCTCATTGTAATTCCTCTCTGCAGCTGTCCTAGGATTCCTCACTGGTGTCAGGAGCCAACGCATGTTGGGGTGGCAAGAATCAACTGTAAAAGGGGATAAAACAGGACTGTCACTGACAACCCTCAGTTGCAGACAGCTTGGCTATCTGCTACATGCCAAAAAGTGTCAGACACACTTACCTATGATCCATCCTCTGTCCCCTTGTAGTTGTTCCATCATGTGTGGCACAATGCAGCTGCTCAGCACAAAGGAGTCATGGACTGATACAGGGAACACAGCATTCACATGTAAGATGTACTGGTCTGCAGTACACACCAATCGAATGTTCATGGAGTGAAAGTCCTTCCTGTTTCTGTACACCTGTTCCCTTACTCTTGGGGGGATGAGAGCTATGTGGGTTCCATCGATGGCACCTATCACATGGGGAATGTTGGCAAAGGCATAGAAGTCTGACTTGATGGCAGGAAGGTCAGCACTTTGGGAAAACCTCACATAGGACTGCAGGTGTGGTACAAATGCATTCAAGATTATGGACAGTATAATAGTAAACATTGGCTGTGAAAAACCTGCACCCATGCCCACAGTCACCTGAAATGAGCTCGTGGCCTGGAAATGGAGTGCAGAGAGCACTTACACTTTAGTAGAGATCGCATGATGATTCTGATTAGCCGGACTCAGTGCTGGATCCAGTAATGCACAAAGTTCATGAATAGTGGCATGGTTGATTCTGTAATTGATAATGATGTGATGCTCCACCATGGTCTCCAAATCAACAAGTGGTCTGTACACCGATGGGGCCCTCCCTCGCCACATGGGTCTGTGCCTAGGAGGAGTTGAGAACACATGTGAGGAACACAAATACATCTGCCCAACATGTTAAATATTCAGCAATGCTGGCATACAAGTCAATGACACATATGGATTGTAGGATGTTACTCTGGAGTGACATGGCCTCAAAGATACATCAGGACTGTTGTGGTGAGTAAATGTATAGTTGTTCATGCCTATGGGGGTTGGGGACAATAGGGCCTGCATTGGGCAAATGAGAAATTAATAACTGCGTAGTAATGGCCAAAATGTCTGCCTCCTATAATCCAGAAATGTTGTCGTCGAAGTGACCTCATACTGCTAGCGGTTGTCGTATTAGCGTAAGGCGGTGTTCACCGCCATGCAACCATTCATTGGCTAACATAGTTGTCAGGGGGGAATATGAGCGTATCATGATCCCTGTCACCGATGACGGTGCACACTGCCGCGGAGCGTACGCCATTTCGTCACCCCAACTTCGCTTGACTCCCGGATTACGTGCATGCAGGTACTCCACTGAGTGTGCTACTGTGTCCTGACTCTGGTCCTTGAAATGGCACAAGGGGCAGGGGAAAGGGCCCCGGCCTTCATCACCGAGGAACTGGACAAGCTGGTGGACGGGATCCTACCCCTGTATGCCAAAGCTCTATGGTCGACCAGAGGTACAGGTGAGTAGGTGGATTGGAGGGCATGGATGTGTGTAATGGTGGTAGATGGCTGTAAACACGTATGCACGTTTGACACTGTACAGACGTGGGATTCATGACATGCTGCGTGTGTGAGGTCCTGTTATGCTGTTGTGAGTGTCCGTCCCATAGGGGACGTATAGCTATCTGTATCTAATGGGCATTGTCTGACCTTTGTGTTACTTTTGCTGTGTGTCCCATATAGGTCAGCGCCCATCAGAAGAGGGGTCCCTCGCATGCCATCGCCAGGGAGATGCAGACCCTGGGGGTCTACAACCGGCAGAGCACCCACTGCAGGAAGCGGTGGGAGGACCTGCGGCGCTGGGCGAGGAAGACCTGCGAGGCCCAGCTAAGGAACTCCTCCCAACGAGGAAGGGGTGCCCGTCGGGCCCTGACCCCCCCCCCCCCTAATGTGCTGCATTCTGGCGGTGGCATATCCGGATCTGGATGGGCACTTGAAGGCTGCACAGCAGACACAAGGGGGTGAGTACAGAAACCATTGCATGCCAACTTGATGGATGTGTGAGTGTGCTGTAGTATGTATGCTGTCTTTTGGCAGGGACCCTGACTGATGTCATTTTACATAATGGCCCCCATGGGAAGTTAGGTTGTAAGGGACAGGTCTGCAGCACTTCAGGTCCTTCGTAATGCAGGAAATGGCTGTAGAGCAGGGTTGTAGCCACTAGTCAGGGGCATAGCCGTGTGTATAGCTGTAGGTGCTGCATGATGGAATATTTGCAGGATGGGAGTATGTGTGTACCAGTTATGTACCTCCATTCAGCTATTTACAAGTGTCTCTCCTGTTTTGTCTCCCCATCCCTGTTCTCTTGTTTTGTCTGTGTAGATCAGCATCATCTGGCGAGGGAGCTGTGGCACCGGCGAGTGGGGATGCAGCGGCCCACGGTTCCACAGAGGCAGAGTTGAGCGATGACAAGGGGACCAGTGGGTTGGAGAGTGAGGGGAGTACCACAGGGGAGGCAACTACCACTTGAGGTAGTGACTCTGACACCTCCTCCGATGAGAGCTCCCTGGTGGTAGCGGACCCCAATGGGCCCACCCATTCTGTCATCTTCCGTCACCCCTCATACCATCACTGCCCTCCCATTTGCTCCACACCAAGATGCCTGTGCCCGCTCACCCAGAAGGGTGGGCGTCTCCTTCCCCCAATGCAACTCATCCCCTGCCTAGTCAGCCCTGCTGCCCTCACGGAGGAGCCTATTGACCTCCTGAGGACCATTTCTGTAGGGCAGACAACCATTGTCAATGCCATCCACAGGCTAGCAACAGAGGTGCAGCAAACCAATGCCTACCAGGATGGCATTCATAGTGCAGTGACTGGCCTACAGCGATCTTTTCAGGCTCTGGCCTCATCTTTGACGGCAGCTTTTGTCCCTTGTCATTCCGTCCCCCCTCCAACCACCTCTACCCCTTCCAGCACCCCACTCCCTTCACCCGTCCCAAGCACACATTCTGACAGCCATACACACACCTCAACACACAAGAAGCACACTGAAAAACACAAGCACCACACTTCCCACCACAGGCATACACACAGCCAACATTCAAAGGCCCACACACCAACATCCACTTCCCCCAGTGTGTCCACCTCTTCCGCCTCCCTGTCTGTCACCTCTACAAGCACACTCACAGGCACTGCACCCTCATTCACTGTTGCTGACCCCATTCTGGCAGTCCCCACAAAATCAGACATCCATTCATGCACCCAAGACACCACATCTGCACTCACCACAATGACTTTGGTTGACACATGCAGCACACTCACCAAACTTGCAGACACACAGACAACATAAATTTACACTGGCCGCCTGTCTTGTCCCACTGTGTCCACCCCCCTCCTCCCAAGACACTCAAACGTTCCAAGACACCCACCCAACCCACATCCACCACAGCTCAGCATACTGTACAGTCACCTGCACCCACGTCACGCACACCTACACCTGTCACAAACACTCCCTCTACCTCCACTCCCACACCTTTCACCAGGTCCATCCCTATTGCCCCTAAAAAACTTTTCCTATCCAGTGTTGACATATTCAAACCCACTGGCCCACCCCGTCTCGTCCCTAAATGTGCCTACCTCCTTGCCCTGTCCACTCCTCCCACACCACAGCCCGCCCCTGTCCGCCCTTCCCATTCCTGTGCTACCTCCCCTTTGAGCAAGAGACCCCGTGCTGGCCCAGGTACATCTGCCGCACCCCAGTCCAAGGCCGCTCCACCAGCTTCAGAGGCCAGACCCAAGCCCCTCCATCTCCCAAACATAGAGCAAAGCCCCCCTCCCAGTCGTAATTCACCACCCCATCAGCCCCTGCCCGTGTTCCCTGTGGTGCCTGAATGCCCCATTGATGCCCCTTTAAGGTGGAGTACCATTTGCACTTCTGGGAGTCAAGCTGGGGCCATTTGGGGACATCAGACTTTGAAATATGGACTGGCATTGGCCTTCTGTTGGACTTTTGTTGCTCCTGGAGCTTAATAAAAAGTTTGTGTGGCCAGTGTTGGTTTTGGCACGCTCTGGATCCATGGTTCATCGTTTCTTTGTGGGGGGGTGTTGTGCACATGTGTGTACTTTGGGCAGGTTGTCTTGGCCTTGTGTTGGGTAAGTACCCCTTGCTCTGGGGTGTATGGCTTGTGCTGTGGTGAGGGGTTGTGGGTGTGTTGCAGGGTGGGTGGAGTGGGTGGGTATGTAACTGTGCCCTTTCTTCCCTTTTTTAGTAGGTTGCGGTACTTACCGTTGTCGTCTTCGTCGGCGGTCTCGGTCGTGGAGGTATATGGCAAGGAGCAGGACTGGCATGATTTGCAACTCTCTCTCCATGTCTGCTTCGGCGTGCTATGTAAGCCTCCGGTGAGTGTTTCATTATATTTGGTTCGTTTCTGCCTGGCTTTGCGTGGCAGTGGTTCCTGCCCCGGAACTGACGGCGGTCTAGTGCTTCATTATTTGATGGGTCGGTTGGGTCTTTCCGTCAGCCTGTAGGTGGCCTCTGCCATCGTTGTCGGCACTCCTCTGCTGGTGATGAGTAGTTTTCAGGCTGCCTATTTTTCAGGTGGTTCATAATTTGGCGGCCCAGACCACCTGGCTGTTGGCAGTAGTTACCGCCACCGCCGGCGGAGCGGTGTTTACCGCCATGTTCATAATGAGGGCCTTAGTCTCAAGCACATAATTGGTGCAGTTTGTATTTCTAACATGTGTTTCTCACTATACTACAGATCCTTTGTCTGTCCCTTTGTGTTACGATATTGACTGATGATGTCTATGTGAATGTCCCAGCAGTAAAAAAAAATGCTGTTCTGTCCCTTTTTCCTTATGCATACCTAGAGGACCTGCTATTCCACCTACGTTGTTCCGGCAATCAGGTATCTTACAACTCAGCCGTCATCTATAAAACAGACAGCCCAGGATCATCTCAGGAACTCTCTGATTCTTTACCATTGTGCTCTCAAGCTTTGGGATGGGACTATCAAAATATGAAATATGCCTTTGAGTTGATCTCTGACCAAGTAGAAGTTCAATGAAAAGTTATTTTACAAAATGCAATGGTTCTTGATATTGTCCTGCCTGCCAAAGTTATGATTTGTGCTATAATAGGGACCGAACGTTGCACATTAATCCCCAATGTTACTCTAGGCAAATTGATCATATACGTGAAAGTAATAAGGGATAACTTGCAATAAATAACAGATTTGCATTTGAAGCTGTATAGTTTTGTTTAAAACGTTTTTTCACACATGAGGAGTAAAGTTTTTGAGATTATTTTGATCATCGTTTCTGCACTTGTATTGATTTACATACTCATCTGAGTCTATGTTGCCCTGGTCACCAGCATAGCCAATTGCAAAGGCACAACCCCTTCTTACCCATTGCAATTTACAGTAATTATATTCTGTATGATAAATTTGATTATGGAAGTTTGGAAAGTTAAGAATGTGATATGGAACAGGAACTAGATTATTTATTCTGTACTGAAATGTCTTAAGAATTGCACAAATAAATGTGTGACAAAGGAGGAGTGGCAATTGGTTATCTAATTACCATATCCCTAAAGCACTTTAGCCATGTTTTCCTGCTCAGGCTAACAAATGCATAGAGGATCTATCCATCTCTGATGTTTCTAAACTGGCTTTCACATTTTTGCCCCATGGAGAAAAAAGTGTAGATTTGCTTGCTCATCCAAAAACGTTTGCATTCTTGTTACAATGAACGGTCGCCTTTTCTCTTTCTCATGATTTCGGTTCTCAGACATTTGAATTCTTCCTCTGATGGATTTCATGCTTTTCTCTTGATAATACACCTTGATTTATATCAGGTTCTTTTATCTAATATTTGAGCATTCTTTGGGAATATTTCCCTGTCAAGAATACTAATAAGTGAATCGGAATCTACTGTCAGTGCTCAAACCAATCTTTGATAACCAAGCCAACAGGGGTGGCTCCTCTGCGATGGCAGAGGAACATCGCCCCGCCTGGCTAGGAGCCAGAACATGAAAAATAAAATGATAGTTTACTATTGTTTTATTTTTCATGTGCTGGCTCAGCCAGCAGTGCAGGGTGGGGTGGGGCTTGGCCACGGAGGAGGCGAGACGGGAGGGGGAGTGAAGTGCACTAAGTGCGCTTGTGTGTTTGGCCGCCCATCTTAGGCTGGCCAAACCCACATGCGCACTTAGGTTTCTCCAACACGGCTGTGCTGAACAGCCTGGCTGGAGAACCTGCATAGACCCTAGGGCACTGTCTCAGCAGACGTCCAAGCTGCTCAGACCAATCCTGACACTTCTTTCATGCTAGGTTTAGTATGAGAGCAGTGCCAGGATTACTGGGGAGCCTGTGCTGGTGTCCCACTGAATGCTGGGAAACCATCAAGAGCAGAACTGCGAGGCAGCGGCGGTGGGAAAGGTGGGAACGACGGAACAGTAAGTTTTTGGTATTTTTTTCTTTTATTAATTGTTCCCCAGTCCCTGTCATCCCTCCCCTGCCCCCTCAGAAGATTGTGGTGGCCACAGCTGCAAGCCAATAGCATGCCAATGGCTTGGATGGGGAGAGTTGTAGTCGCATTATGGACTTTGGTGCTCCCCGATTGGACCTGTATCTAATGCATGTAAAAGCACTTGTGACATTCTCGGTAAGAATGATAGACATGGGTCAAAGTTGCAAAAATGTATATAAGGATTAATCAGCAAAATACATAAAATGTGCCATCAATAAGTTTAGCAGCAAAGCAGACAAATCATAAGTATGAAGAACTCAGTGAAGTTCAAAAGAAAATCCAGCATAGATTTGTCTCATAAGTGTGGGAAATGGGGTTCTGGGATACAGAGAAAAGTGAATCCTTTTATAGGAAGTTCAACAATGGTTTTCATACATTACCTACACAAGTAGATGGTTCTCAGGATCTGCACCATTTAGAAGCAAGCTTGGCAAAAACCCATGGAAAACGCCAATCCTCAAGAAAGGGACAAATGACAGCCCTATGTAGGTCTCAGCTATAACGATGGAAATACTAAGTTGAGGAATGGAAGAGGTAGTAATGTCAGGCAACAGCGCCACTGACAGAAGTCATGGCAACTTAAAACATTTACTAAACTCCCTAATCAGTGGATCAAAATGTTTTAATCATTTAAGGCCATATGTATGAAAGCTTTTTCCCATAGACACAGAATGGGTAAAATCCTTTGGTACACCTGGCCCTTAATTATTATCGGATGTATTTTATAAGTTACTACCCAGACAATGATTCAATGAACTTTAAGTGCACCTATGTCAGTCACAGTACACATGGGAAAGGTACAGGAAAATGTATTGTAGCGGAAGATGTGGTGATTTTTTTGGTGGGTGGTGAGTTGGGTTTTCAATATAAAATAGACATATCTATGGGAAATATTTATGGGTGGGAATGCTTTAGTAAAAGGACATTATGCTCGCTCATTTTATTATCAAAGGTGTATAAAATCACACGGGCAGATTAAAAAGGCAGCTTATTTTTAATGCTAGCCACATGAACTCAATGATGCCATAAGCCACTCTTTCATGAGAATTCTTTGACTTTTATGTCCAATTCAATCAAAGTAAAAAATTCTGAAAAACCGCAACACTTGTTCTATTTATACAACTTTATTTTTGGAACATGATTGTTAAATTGACTCCCAATGTGAAAATAAATTCAGCAGCCAAGGATGACTGAAGTGGCAGCTGTTTTCCATTGCGAGCCAAACAAAAAAATGTGCTATTTATTGCCAGTTGCTGATGCTCAACAAGGAATGTCCCTTTGTCATAAAGCAATCTTACTAATGACTCATTTTCAAGGAAATGTATTTCTTGAAACATTAGAGAACATTTACCGCCGCCACACACGTGCAGATGGTTATTCAAAGGAGATTTCCTAAGATGCGTGGACCGAAGGCAAAGCAGTCAAGTGGGGCGGGTACACATCCACACCCATCTGAGGTGTTTGCTTTTCTGTTTATCGGAATAAAGCTTAATTATTGTGGCGCTTTCTCTGTATTGTAAATTATTGCTGTACTTAGAACAAAAAAAGCTGATTCATCGAACACTAGAATCCAACGCCTAATGCCTGGAGATATAGTACAACAGTCAGTAACACTGCCTGTTGGAAACTGAGACTTGGAAATGAATGTGTTTTACTGGATTCGCTTATTAACTTATAGGGGACTGAAAATCTGGGACCAGATTTTGCGTCGAAGTTCCGTCACTTGTTTGGCACAGCACTTATGCTAAATCAATTTAGAGATTTACAAAGCCACGCAAAGCCCGCTTTGCATAGCTTTATAAAAAACATAAAGTAACGCAAGCCAGTGCAAAAAATCTGTCTTATGTTATCTGGTATCAGGTAGGCGTTAGATGGGAGGAGCATGTGCATCCGCTCATGTATTTTGATGCAAATTCATATTTACAACGACTTGTCAACTTGGGATGCGATCTGCTGCCTACATACAAAGAGGAAATAGCCTCAAAGGATATTTGTTGTGCAGGAAGGTAATCCTTCCTGCTCAAAACTATCCTGATCACAACATAGGTACCCCTGCGACACGACACAAAGGTGTCTGTGTTAGCACTAGACAGCCACAAGTACACCTGTGCTAGGAGAGAGCAGACCTGTGCCATGTCTTTGTACATATGGTGCATTCTGCTCTCTATCCCTTTTCATGCAGCGCAGCTCAGAAATTTCCCTTGCTACACTGGCAAGTGTGAAATCTTAGTAAAAGTGCCCCCTAATGAATTGCGATGCACAGGTTCCGGTTCACTATTGGTGCCTCTTGCTATTGCTATCTAGAAGATGTCAATTGATTTTTCACATTTGGACATAAAAAGTATACCTGGGTAATTTTGTATTCAACCCATGAATATTATTGGAATTTTTTAGTCATTTAAGAAGTCTGTGCCAGTGTGCAATGGAACTAAAGAGATTATGCTAATTCATTCATTTTCTAGCACTATTTTAATCCAAGTCAGATCAAACAGATCTTCTAAGGGGCAGTCATTGTGCTAGTAATATCATTCTAACTGGGTAAGTGGAAAATCATAATACAATAGTCGAGCTAAAATTCCAGAGCAGCAGACTCATGGAGTAAAGATCCACGTTGCCATCTTAAGTAAATTGCTGATTAAATATGTTAGCGCGTCGGACCTTAATAAGTTAACTTACAAGGAGACGCGAATAGGTTGATGAACCTTTTGACTCGCTTTGAGGTCTTCCCACCATATATCCCATACATGCAGATCAATAATCAATAATAATCAGTAACATTAGTAATCAATAGAAGTCAGTAATTCTCACACACCATGACCTTGCAGTCATGAATAACTACACCTTTGTGTAAAAGTTAAAATATGTATTTCGCTATATTACATTGCTAATGTCACATAAGTCATTCTCAAAATCAAATGATAAACATACAGAAGCAACACTGGCTGACCAAAGAGGCAAAAGAATCGCAATCTAATAAAAGTTTGAGCTACTACACATTGTAGATTTACAGTGTAAATTAATTAAAAGAATAACTGTGCAAACAATATTACATACATTTAGATTCAGCAAAGAAAATACATCAAATGTTATTACATGAACTGAACTTCATTAGAGAGAACACTAACTAACATCAGATTAGGATGGCATGTTTGAGCTTCATGCAAAACAATTTAGTCAACACCAATTTGGAAAACATCTAACTAAGGCTCTATAAAAACAGCGGTTGGTACCTAGAAACAAAAGCAAATAGACGTAGCAAACAACATTATAGTCAATATACCTATCCTCAGTTTTGGATCAGCAAGCAGTGACAGTCTTCGTCCTCAGGACATCAGTTCAGTCAGCTAGGCATCAGGATATAGCATCAAAGTTCAGAAAAGTCATAGTCTTTAAGCAATAAAGTTAAACACGTCTTTTCTCAAGACGGTCAAGAAAGTAATGGCCTTACCGCAAGATAGAAAATAGGCAAATGATGTCTTCTTCTCAGTGCAGTCTGGCTAAGTTAGATTTCCTAAAACTACTTCCCGAATCCTTATTGGTTCAAAAAATCGCATCTTTACATTTAATCTAATGAAACTAAAACTTCAAATCTACACTTCTACTAGTACATGGTTCACATGTCGATGATTGGCTTTCGTCTCTTCCGTTCTCGTCATTATGCTCATCAGGTAACAATATTGTTGCAGCTTATACTCCAGTCAGTACGTTCATTGTTCTCTCCTGAAAAGTCAGTCTTACACACATTACATTAAATATTGTTGCATTAGCTTGTACATCATCTCCTAGCAAGCAGTTCTCATGAGAAAGTCTTTTAGCTACGAGCATTTGGTCAGCACAGTGGAAAATCCCAATTTAATTCTGTAAGGAAATGCCTCCTTGGCATGGTTGCCCCCTGACTTTTTGCCTTTGCTGATGCTATGTTTACAATTGAAAGTGTGCTGAGGCCTGCTAACCAGGCCCCAGCACCAGTGTTCTTTCCCTAACCTGTACTTTTGTATCCACAATTGGCAGACCCTGGCATCCAGATAAGTCCCTTGTAACTGGTACTTCTAGTACCAAGGGCCCTGATGCCAAGGAAGGTCTCTAAGGGCTGCAGCATGTCTTATGCCACCCTGGAGACCTCTCACTCAGCACAGGCACACTGCTTGCCAGCTTGTGTGTGCTAGTGAGAACAAAACGAGTAAGTCGACATGGCACTCCCCTCAGGGTGCCATGCCAGCCTCTCACTGCCTATGCAAGTATAGGTCAGCCACCCCTCTAGCAGGCCTTACAGCCCTAAGGCAGGGTGCACTATACCATAGGTGAGGGTACCAGTGCATGAGCATGGTACCCCTACAGTGTCTAAACAAAACCTTAGACATTGTAAGTGCAGGGTAGCCATAAGAGTATATGGTCTGGGAGTTTGTCAAACACGAACTCCACAGCACCATAATGGCTACACTGAAAACTGGGAAGTTTGGTATCAAACTTCTCAGCACAATAAATGCACACTGATGCCAGTGTACATTTTATTGCAAAATACACCCCAGAGGGCACCTTAGAGGTGCCCCCTGAAACTTAACCGACTGTCTGTGTAGGCTGACTAGTTCCAGAAGCCTGCCACACTAGAGACATGTTGCTGGCCCCATGGGGAGAGTGCCTTTGTCACTCTGAGGCCAGTAACAAAGCCTGCACTGGGTGGAGATGCTAACACCTCCCCCAGGCAGGAGCTGTAACACCTGGCGGTGAGCCTCAAAGGCTCACCCCTTTGTCACAGCACCGCAGGACACTCCAGCTAGTGGAGTTGCCCGCCCCCTCCGGCCCCGCCCCCCACTTTTGGCGGCAAGGCCGGAGAAAATAATGAGAATAACAAGGAGGAGTCACTGGCCAGTCAGGACAGCCCCTAAGGTGTCCTGAGCTGAGGTGACTCTAACTTTTAGAAATCCTCCATCTTGCAGATGGAGGATTCCCCCAATAGGGTTAGGATTGTGACCCCCTCCCCTTGGGAGGAGGCACAAAGAGGGTGTACCCACCCTCAGGGCTAGTAGCCATTGGCTACTAACCCCCCAGACCTAAACACGCCCTTAAATTTAGTATTTAAGGGCTACCCTGAACCCTAGAAAATTAGATTCCTGCAACAACAAGAAGAAGGACTGCCTAGCTGAAAACCCCTGCAGAGGAAGACCAGAAGACAACAACTGCCTTGGCTCCAGAAACTCACCGGCCTGTCTCCTGCCTTCCAAAGAACTCTGCTCCAGCGACGCCTTCCAAAGGGACCAGCGACCTCTGAATCCTCTGAGGACTGCCCTGCTTCGACGACGACAAGAAACTCCCGAGGACAGCGGACCTGCTCCAAAAAGACTGCAACTTTATCCAAAGGAGCAGCTTTAAAGAACCCTGCAATCTCCCCGCAAGAAGCGTGAGACTTGCAACACTGCACCCGGCGACCCCGACTCGGCTGGTGGAGGACCAACACCTCAGGGAGGACCCCCGGACTACTCTACAACTGTGAGTACCAAAACCTGTCCCCCCTGAGCCCCCACAGCGCCGCCTGCAGAGGGAATCCCGAGGCTTCCCCTGACCGCGACTCTCTGAAACCTAAGTCCCGACGCCTGGAAAAGACCCTGCACCCGCAGCCCCCAGGACCTGAAGGACCGGACTTTCACTGCAGAAGTGACCCCCAGGAGTCCCTCTCCCTTGCCCAAGTGGAGGTTTCCCCGAGGAAGCCCCCCCTTGCCTGCCTGCAGCGCTGAAGAGATCCCTTGATTTCTCATTGACTTCTATTGCGAACCCGACGCTTGTTCTAACACTGCACCCGGCCGCCCCCGCGCCGCTGAGGGTGAAATTTCTGTGTGGGCTTGTATCCCACCGCTGCCACCAAATGTAGGAAGTTGGCTCTGTATGTGCTATTTCAAAGTAAGGAATAGCATGCACAGAGTCCAATGGTTCCCCTTAGAGGTAAAATAGTGGTAAAAAGAGATAATACTAATGCTCTATTTTGTGGTAGTGTGGTCGAGCAGTAGGCTTATCCAAGGAGTAGTGTTAAGCATTTGTTGTACATACACATAGACAATAAATGAGGTACACACACTCAGAGACAAATCCAGCCAATAGGTTTTGTTATAGGAAAATATCTTTTCTTAGTTTATTTTAAGAACCACAGGTTCAAATTTAACATGTAATATCTTGTTTGAAAGGTATTGCAGGTAAGTACATTAGGAACTTTGAATCATTTCAATTGCATGTATACTTTTCAAGTTATTCACAAATAGCTATTTTAAAAGTGGACACAGTGCAATTTTCACAGTTCCTGGGGGAGGTAAGTTTTTGTTAGTTTTACCAGGTAAGTAAGACACTTACAGGGTTCAGTTCTTGGTCCAAGGTAGCCCACCGTTGGGGGTTCAGAGCAACCCCAAAGTTACCACACCAGCAGCTCAGGGCCGGTCAGGTGCAGAGTTCAAAGTGGTGCCCAAAACGCATAGGCTATAATGGAGAGAAGGGGGTGCCCCGGTTCCAGTCTGCCAGCAGGTAAGTACCCGCGTCTTCGGAGGGCAGACCAGGGGGGTTTTGTAGGGCACCGGGGGGGACACAAGCCCACACAGAAATTTCACCCTCAGCGGCGCGGGGGCGGCCGGGTGCAGTGTGAAATTTCTGTGTGGGCTTGTGTCCCCCCCGGTGCCCTACAAAACCCCCCTGGTCTGCCCTCCGAATACGCGGGTACTTACCTGCTGGCAGACTGGAACCGGGGCACCCCCTTCTCTCCATTATAGCCTATGCGTTTTGGGCACCACTTTGAACTCTGCACCTGACCGGCCCTGAGCTGCTGGTGTGGTAACTTTGGGGTTGCTCTGAACCCCCAACGGTGGGCTACCTTGGACCAAGAACTGAACCCTGTAAGTGTCTTACTTACCTGGTAAAACTAACAAAAACTTACCTCCCCCAGGAACTGTGAAAATTGTACTGTGTCCACTTTTAAAATAGCTATTTGTGAATAACTTGAAAAGTATACATGCAATTGAAATGATTCAAAGTTCCTAATGTACTTACCTGCAATACCTTTCAAACAAGATATTACATGTTAAATTTGAACCTGTGGTTCTTAAAATAAACTAAGAAAATATATTTTTCTATAACAAAACCTATTGGCTGGATTTGTCTCTGAGTGTGTGTACCTCATTTATTGTCTATGTGTATGTACAACAAATGCTTAACACTACTCCTTGGATAAGCCTACTGCTCGACCACACTACCACAAAATAGAGCATTAGTATTATCTCTTTTTACCACTATTTTACCTCTAAGGGGAACCCTTGGACTCTGTGCATGCTATTCCTTACTTTGAAATAGCACATACAGAGCCAACTTCCTACATTGGTGGATCAGCGGTGGGGTACAAGACTTTGCATTTGCTGGACTACTCAGCCAATACCTGATCACACGACAAATTCCAAAATTGTCATTAGAAATTGATTTTTGCAATTTGAAAAGTTTTCTAAATTCTTAAAAGTCCTGCTAGGGCCTTGTGTTAGTCCCTGTTAGCATTTCTTTTAGAGTTTAAAAGTTTGTTAAAAGTTTGAATTAGATTCTAGAACCAGTTTAGTTTCTTAAAAAGTATTCCAACTTTTAGAAGCATAATGTCTAGCACAGATGTGAATGTGGTGGAACTCGACACCACACCTTACCTCCATCTACAGATGAGAGAGCTAAGGTCACTCTGTAAACTAAAGAAAATAACAATGGGCTCCAAACCTACCAAAGTACAGCTCCAGGAGCTTTTGGCAGAGTTTGAAAAAGCCAACCCCTCTGAGGATGGCAACACAGAGGATGAAGATAGTGACTTGGAGGGAAATTCCCCCCCTCCAGTCCTACTTAGGGAGAACAGGGCTTCTCAAGCCTTGACTCCACAAATAATAGTCAGAGATGCAGGTTCCCTCACAGGAGGGACCAACAACTCTGAAGTCACTGAGGATAACTCCAGTGAAGAGGACATCCAGTTAGCCAGGATTGCCAAAAGATTGGCTTTGGAAAGACAGATCCTAGCCATAGAAAGGGAAAGACAAGAGATGGGCCTAGGACCCATCAATGGTGGCAGCAACATAAATAGGGTCAGAGATTCTCCTGACATGTTGAAAATCCCTAAAGGGATTGTAACTAAATATGAAGATGGTGATGACATCACCAAATGGTTCACAGCTTTTGAGAGGGCTTGTGTAACCAGAAAAGTGAACAGATCTCACTGGGGTGCTCTCCTTTGGGAAATGTTCACAGGAAAGTGTAGGGATAGACTCCTCACACTCTCTGGAAAAGATGCAGAATCTTATGACCTCATGAAGGGTACCCTGATTGAGGGCTTTGGATTCTCCACTGAGGAGTATAGGATTAAATTCAGGGGGGCTCAAAAATCCTCGAGCCAGACCTGGGTTGACTTTGTAGACTACTCAGTGAAAACACTAGATGGTTGGATTCAAGGCAGTGGTGTAAGTAATTATGATGGGCTATACAATTTATTTGTGAAAGAACACCTGTTAAGTAATTGTTTCAATGATAAACTGCATCAGCATCTGGTGGACCTAGGACCCATTTCTCCCCAAGAATTGGGAAAGAAGGCGGACCATTGGGTCAAGACTAGGGTGTCCAAAACTTCCACAGGGGGTGACCAAAAGAAAGGGGTCACAAAACCTCCCCAGGGGAAAGGTGGTGAGACAGCCAAACATAAAAATAGTAAAGAGTCTTCTACAGGCCCCCAAAAACCTGCACAGGAGGGTGGGCCCAGAGCCTCTTCACAAAACAATCCTGGGTACAAGGGTAAAAACTTTGATCCCAAAAAGGCCTGGTGTCGTAGCTGTAATCAGCCTGGACACCAAACTGGAGACAAGGCCTGTCCCAAGAAAGGTTCCACTCCAAACTCCAATCCAGGTAACACTGGAATGGCTAGTCTCCAAGTGGGATCAACAGTGTGCCCAGAGCAAATCAGGGTCCACACTGAAGCTACTCTAGTCTCTGAGGGTGGGGTGGATTTAGCCACACTAGCTGCCCGGCCGCCTAACATGCAAAAATACAGGCAGCAGCTCTTTATTAATGGGACAAGTGTAGAGGGCCTGAGGGATACAGGTGCCAGTGTCACCATGGTGACAGAGAAACTGGTTTCCCCTGGCCAATACCTGACTGGAAAAACCTATACAGTCACCAACGCTGACAATCAGACTAAAGAACATCCCATGGCAATGGTAACTTTAGAATGGGGAGGGGTCAATGGCCTGAAGCAGGTGGTGGTCTCCTCAAACATCCCAGTAGACTGTCTGCTTGGAAATGACCTGGAGTCCTCAGCATGGGCTGAGGTAGAACTAAAAACCCATGCAGCCATGCTGGGTATCCCTGAACTAGTGTGTGTAAAAACAAGAGCACAATGCAAGGCACAGGGTGAAAAAGTAGAGCTGGAGTCTGGAAGAAAGGCCCAGCCTACCAAGAGAAAAGGAAAGTCAGTTGGGAAACCAACTGCAACACAGTCAGAAAAAGAGAACCTCTCTTCTCAGGAAGAAGTTCTGCCCTCTGAGGGAACTGAGCCTTTGGAGCTTGAACCTTATCAGGTTGAGCTCTTAGGCCCAGGGGGACCCTCAAGGGAGGAGCTGTGTAAGGGACAAGAAACCTGTCCCTCTCTTGAAGGCCTTAGGCAGCAAGCTGCTGAAGAGTCCAAGGGCAAGAAAAATGGAACACATAGGGTCTATTGGGAAGATGGACTCCTGTACACTGAGGCCAGAGACCCCAAACCTGGTGCCACTAGGAGAGTGGTAGTGCCTCAGTCGTTCAGAGAGTTTATTCTGACCTTAGCCCATGATATTCCCCTTGCTGGGCATTTGGGACAAACCAAGACGTGGGAGAGGTTAGTCAACCACTTCTACTGACCCAATATGTCCCACAAGGTTAAGGAGTTTTGCCTCTCCTGCCCCACCTGTCAAGCCAGTGGTAAGACAGGTGGGCATCCAAAGGCCCCCCTGATTCCACTTCCAGTGGTGGGGGTCCCCTTTGAAAGAGTGGGTGTGGACATAGTTGGTCCACTAGAACCTCCCACAGCCTCTGGAAATATGTATATCCTGGTAGTAGTGGATCTTGCTACTAGGTATCCTGAAGCTATTCCCCTTAGGTCGACTACTGCCCCTGCAGTAGCCAAGGCCCTCATTGGTATCTTTACCAGAGTGGGTTTTCCTAAGGAGGTGGTGTCTGACAGAGGTACCAACTTCATGTCAGCATACCTAAAACACATGTGGAATGAGTGTGGAGTGACTTACAAATTCACTACACCATACCATCCACAAACTAATGGCTTAGTTGAGAGATTCAACAAGACATTAAAAGGCATGATCATGGGGCTCCCAGAAAAGCTCAAAAGGAGATGGGATGTCCTCTTGCCATGTCTGCTTTTCGCTTACAGAGAGGTACCACAGAAGGGAGTAGGATTCTCACCCCTTGAACTTCTGTTTGGTCACCCTGTAAGGGGACCACTTGCTCTTGTTAAAGAAGGCTGGGAGAGACCTCTTCATGAGCCTAAACAGGACATAGTGGACTATGTACTTGGCCTTCGCTCTAGAATGGCAGAGTACATGGAAAAGGCAAGCAAAAACCTTGAGGCCAGCCAACAGCTCCAGAAGTTTTGGTATGACCAAAAGGCTGCAATGGTTGAGTTCCAACCAGGGCAGAAAGTCTGGGTTCTGGAGCCTGTGGCTCCCAGGGCACTTCAGGACAAATGGAGTGGCCCTTACCCAGTGCTAGAAAGGAAGAGTCAGGTCACCTACCTGGTGGACCTGGGCACAAGCAGGAGCCCCAAGAGGGTGATCCATGTGAACCGCCTTAAGCTCTTCCATGACAGGGCTGATGTAAATCTGTTGATGGTAACAGATGAGGATCAGGAGGCAGAGAGTGAACCTCTCCCTGATCGTCTGTCATCAGACCCAAAAGATGGCTCAGTAGACGGAGTGATCTACTCAGCCACCCTCTCTGGCCAACAGCAAGCTGATTGTAGGAGAGTCCTACAACAGTTTCCTGAACTCTTCTCCCTAACCCCTGGTCAGACACACCTGTGTACCCATGATGTGGACACAGGAGACAGCATGCCTGTCAAAAACAAAATTTTTAGACAGTCTGACCATGTTAAGGAAAGCATCAAGGTGGAAGTCCACAAGATGCTGGAATTGGGAGTAATTGAGCGCTCTGACAGCCCCTGGGCTAGCCCAGTGGTCTTAGTCCCCAAACCTCACACCAAAGATGGAAAGAAAGAGATGAGGTTTTGTGTGGACTACAGAGGGCTCAACTCTGTCACCAAGACAGACGCCCATCCAATTCCTAGAGCTGATGAGCTCATAGACAAATTAGGTGCTGCCAAATTCTTAAGTACCTTTGACTTGACAGCAGGGTACTGGCAAATAAAAATGGCACCTGGGGCAAAAGAGAAAACAGCATTCTCCACACCTGATGGGCATTATCAGTTTACTGTTATGCCCTTTGGTTTAAAGAATGCCCCTGCCACCTTCCAAAGGTTGGTGAATCAAGTCCTTGCTGGTTTGGAGTCCTTTAGCACAGCTTATCTTGATGATATTGCTGTCTTTAGCTCCACCTGGCAGGATCACCTGGTCCACCTGAAGAAGGTTTTGAAGGCTCTGCAATCTGCAGGCCTCTCTATCAAGGCATCCCAATGCCAGATAGGGCAGGGAACTGTGGTTTACTTGGGCCACCTTGTAGGTGGAGGCCAAGTTCAGCCACTCCAACCCAAGATCCAGACTATTCTGGACTGGGTAGCTCCAAAAACCCAGACTCAAGTCAGGGCATTCCTTGGCTTGACTGGGTATTACAGGAGGTTTGTGAAGGGATATGGATCCATTGTGACAGCCCTCACTGAACTCACCTCCAAGAAAATGCCCAAGAAAGTGAACTGGACTGTAGAATGCCAACAGGCCTTTGACACCCTGAAACAAGCAATGTGCTCAGCACCAGTTCTAAAAGCTCCAGATTATTCTAAGCAGTTCATTGTGCAGACAGATGCCTCTGAACATGGGATAGGGGCAGTTTTGTCCCAAACAAATGATGATGGCCTTGACCAGCCTGTTGCTTTCATTAGCAGGAGGTTACTCCCCAGGGAGCAGCGTTGGAGTGCCATTGAGAGGGAGGCCTTTGCTGTGGTTTGGTCCCTGAAGAAGCTGAGACCATACCTCTTTGGGACTCACTTCCTAGTTCAAACTGACCACAGACCTCTCAAATGGCTGATGCAAATGAAAGGTGAAAATCCAAAACTGTTGAGGTGGTCCATCTCCCTACAGGGAATGGACTTTATAGTGGAACACAGACCTGGGACTGCCCATGCCAATGCAGATGGCCTTTCCAGGTTCTTCCACTTAGAAAATGAAGACTCTCTTGGGAAAGGTTAGTCTCATCCTCTTTCGTTTGGGGGGGGGTTGTGTAAGGAAATGCCTCCTTGGCATGGTTGCCCCCTGACTTTTTGCCTTTGCTGATGCTATGTTTACAATTGAAAGTGTGCTGAGGCCTGCTAACCAGGCCCCAGCACCAGTGTTCTTTCCCTAACCTGTACTTTTGTATCCACAATTGGCAGACCCTGGCATCCAGATAAGTCCCTTGTAACTGGTACTTCTAGTACCAAGGGCCCTGATGCCAAGGAAGGTCTCTAAGGGCTGCAGCATGTCTTATGCCACCCTGGAGACCTCTCACTCAGCACAGGCACACTGCTTGCCAGCTTGTGTGTGCTAGTGAGAACAAAACAAGTAAGTCGACATGGCACTCCCCTCAGGGTGCCATGCCAGCCTCTCACTGCCTATGCAAGTATAGGTCAGCCACCCCTCTAGCAGGCCTTACAGCCCTAAGGCAGGGTGCACTATACCATAGGTGAGGGTACCAGTGCATGAGCATGGTACCCCTACAGTGTCTAAACAAAACCTTAGACATTGTAAGTGCAGGGTAGCCATAAGAGTATATGGTCTGGGAGTTTGTCAAACACGAACTCCACAGCACCATAATGGCTACACTGAAAACTGGGAAGTTTGGTATCAAACTTCTCAGCACAATAAATGCACACTGATGCCAGTGTACATTTTATTGCAAAATACACCCCAGAGGGCACCTTAGAGGTGCCCCCTGAAACTTAACCGACTGTCTGTGTAGGCTGACTAGTTCCAGCAGCCTGCCACACTAGAGACATGTTGCTGGCCCCATGGGGAGAGTGCCTTTGTCACTCTGAGGCCAGTAACAAAGCCTGCACTGGGTGGAGATGCTAACACCTCCCCCAGGCAGGAGCTGTAACACCTGGCGGTGAGCCTCAAAGGCTCACCCCTTTGTCACAGCACCGCAGGACACTCCAGCTAGTGGAGTTGCCCGCCCCCTCCGGCCCCGGCCCCCACTTTTGGCGGCAAGGCCGGAGAAAATAATGAGAATAACAAGGAGGAGTCACTGGCCAGTCAGGACAGCCCCTAAGGTGTCCTGAGCTGAGGTGACTCTAACTTTTAGAAATCCTCCATCTTGCAGATGGAGGATTCCCCCAATAGGGTTAGGATTGTGACCCCCTCCCCTTGGGAGGAGGCACAAAGAGGGTGTACCCACCCTCAGGGCTAGTAGCCATTGGCTACTAACCCCCCAGACCTAAACACACCCTTAAATTTAGTATTTAAGGGCTACCCTGAACCCTAGAAAATTAGATTCCTGCAACAACAAGAAGAAGGACTGCCTAGCTGAAAACCCCTGCAGAGGAAGACCAGAAGACAACAACTGCCTTGGCTCCAGAAACTCACCGGCCTGTCTCCTGCCTTCCAAAGAACTCTGCTCCAGCGACGCCTTCCAAAGGGACCAGCGACCTCTGAATCCTCTGAGGACTGCCCTGCTTCGACGACGACAAGAAACTCCCGAGGACAGCGGACCTGCTCCAAAAAGACTTCAACTTTATCCAAAGGAGCAGCTTTAAAGAACCCTGCAATCTCCCCGCAAGAAGCGTGAGACTTGCAACACTGCACCCGGCGACCCCGACTCGGCTGGTGGAGGACCAACACCTCAGGGAGGACCCCCGGACTACTCTACGACTGTGAGTACCAAAACCTGTCCCCTCTGAGCCCCCACAGCGCCGCCTGCAGAGGGAATCCCGAGGCTTCCCCTGACCGCGACTCTCTGAAACCTAAGTCCCGACGCCTGGAAAAGACCCTGCACCCGCAGCCCCCAGGACCTGAAGGACCGGACTTTCACTGCAGAAGTGACCCCCAGGAGTCCCTCTCCCTTGCCCAAGTGGAGGTTTCCCCGAGGAAGCCCCCCCTTGCCTGCCTGCAGCGCTGAAGAGATCCCTTGATCTCTCATTGACTTCTATTGCGAACCCGACGCTTGTTCTAACACTGCACCCGGCCGCCCCCGCGCCGCTGAGGGTGAAATTTCTGTGTGGGCTTGTGTCCCCCCCGGTGCCCTACAAAACCCCCCTGGTCTGCCCTCCGAAGACGCGGGTACTTACCTGCTGGCAGACTGGAACCGGGGCACCCCCTTCTCTCCATTATAGCCTATGCGTTTTGGGCACCACTTTGAACTCTGCACCTGACCGGCCCTGAGCTGCTGGTGTGGTAACTTTGGGGTTGCTCTGAACCCCCAACGGTGGGCTACCTTGGACCAAGAACTGAACCCTGTAAGTGTCTTACTTACCTGGTAAAACTAACAAAAACTTACCTCCCCCAGGAACTGTGAAAATTGCACTGTGTCCACTTTTAAAATAGCTATTTGTGAATAACTTGAAAAGTATACATGCAATTGAAATGATTCAAAGTTCCTAATGTACTTACCTGCAATACCTTTCAAACAAGATATTACATGTTAAATTTGAACCTGTGGTTCTTAAAATAAACTAAGAAAAGATATTTTTCTATAACAAAACCTATTGGCTGGATTTGTCTCTGAGTGTGTGTACCTCATTTATTGTCTATGTGTATGTACAACAAATGCTTAACACTACTCCTTGGATAAGCCTACTGCTCGACCACACTACCACAAAATAGAGCATTAGTATTATCTCTTTTTACCACTATTTTACCTCTAAGGGGAACCCTTGGACTCTGTGCATGCTATTCCTTACTTTGAAATAGCACATACAGAGCCAACTTCCTACAAATTCTCTAAGCATCCATGTTGTAAGTCGATTAAGAAATAAAGCTTGACATGAGCCCGGGCAACTAGGCTGAGACTTCGCTAAGTTAAGGCTTTACAATTAATAAAGCTAATACGTAATGCATAACCCTCAATATTACATATTACTACATTAATCAAAAATAAGCTCATCAGTTCATATTAATAAGCCATTAAATAAGTACACTTTGTGAACATTGACGACCACACTGGTGGGTGCACCTTTGAATGTGTGTATTATTTTTCCATAAGTTATTACATTTTCTCTGCAATTTCAACACTCAGATTACATGAATAATCATTTATAATGTAAATAAACTTCTGCGTTAACAATCCCTCCTCAGATGACTAAGGGGGTCATTACAACCCTGGCGGACGGTGTTAAAGCTGCGGTAAGACCGCAAACAGGCCGGCGGAAAAAAAAAGGGAATTATGACCGTGGCGGAAACCACCAACAAAGACAGCCACTTTAACACTCCGACCGCCACGGCGGTACAGACAAGCATCGCAGCGGTCACCGCCAACAGACAGGCAGAAGACAAAGTACCGCCCACAGTATTACAACAGGCCAATCCGACACCTTTTCCGGGGCGGATTCACCGTGAATAAAAACACGGCGGAAACAGCCATTTCAATGGGAATACGCTCACCTTAACACACTCCACGAGGAAGGAGGGCACCATGGAGCCGGAACTCCAAATACTCCCTGCGATAGTCTTCCTGCTCCTCTACGATCATCAGCAACACCGGCGCCGAAGACAACGGTGAGTACTGCACCTACGACATAAGGGAGGGGGGAGGCAAAAGTCAGGGACACACAGACGCAACACCCCCACCCCGACCCTCGCACACTACAACACACACACCAATGCATTTCCACACATTACAGTACCAACCCCCAACCCCCCCGGAAGAATGCAAAGACAAAAGGAAATGAGTTCAACCATTGTAATGTATCAAAATACAGGAAGCTAATATATACAGATATATATACACATTAAAAAAATTATACATCACGATTAGTAGTGCAGGTATGCACCATTCAATGTCCGTGGACCACTGGCCCCAAAATGCATGGGCGAGGCCCACATCAGATACCTGACCAGAAACGGAGAGAACACTGCTGGGGCATCAGATAGAAATACAACAGGCACCTCAGGGGGAAGGGAAGGGGTGGCACCTCAGCCGGATGACAGCACCACACCAGATCCACTATGGGGCTCCATGCCCAAAGATGTATCCAGGGGAGTGCAAAGCCACAGTCTCACAAGTCCTTTCAGTGGGTGGTTTGCCCACTGTACCATCCTGGGGAGTGCAAAGCCACAGTCTCACAAGTCTTTTCAGTGGGTGATTTGCCCACTGTACCATCCTGGGGAGTGCAAAGCCACAGTCTCACAAGTCTTTGCAGTGGGTGGTTTGCCCACTGTACCATCCTGGGGAGTGCAAAGCCACAGTCTCACAAGTCTTTGCAGTGGGTGGTTTGCCCACTGTACCATCCTGGGGAGTGCAAATCCACAGTCTCACAAGTCTTTGCAGTGGGTGGTTTGCCCACTGTACCATCCTGGGGAGTGCAAATCCACAGTCGGAGTGCAAAGCCACAGTCTCACAAGTGGATAACAGTCTCCACTGGTTCTGGAGGGGGACTGGTGCCCAGAGTGCTTCATCCTGTTAAGGACTGAGGTAGTGGAAGTTGTTCTCCACTGGTTCTGGAGGGGGACTGGTGCCCAGAGTTCTTCATCCTGTTAAGGACTGAGGTAGTGGATGCTGTTCTCCACTGGTTCTGGAGGGGGACTGGTGCCCAGAGTGCATCACTCTCCCCGTGACGGTCCCAGTTCCGTCACTGCCGCACATGGGCTACTGGTGCTTGATTTTGACCTGTTCAGCGGTGCTTGCCATGGCGGTCTTTGCCCTGTTCAGCGGTGCTTGCCCTGTTCAGTGGTGCTTGACCTGTTCAGCGGTGCTTGCCATGGCGGTCTTTGCCCTGTTCAGCTGTGCTTGCCCTGTTCAGCGGTGCTTGACTTTGCTGTCTCTGACCTGTGCAGTGGTGTTTGCCATGGCAGTCCCTCATTGCCCAGCGGGGCTGTGGCTGCCGGGGCCCTCCTGGGCACTGACTCTGCCGGTGGTCTCCTGACCAGTGACGAGTGGACTATCCTGACCAGTGACGATTGGACTGCCCTCCTGGGCACTGACTCTAGCGGTGGTCTCCTGACCAGTGACGATTGGACTGCCCTCCTGGGCACTGACTCTGGCGGTGGTCTCCTGACCAGTGACGAGTGGACTGCCCTCCTGGGCACTGACTCTGGCGGTCGTCTCCTGACCAGTGACGATCGGGCTGGCGGTGGCGTCCTGGGCAGCGGGGATGATGACGGCCTTCTCCGCCGTGCTGCTCTTCCCAGACTTTGGCGCTTTCTTCTTCCCCTTCCCCACCTTGGGAGGAGTCACAGCTGACTCGACACTCCCCCCGGGACCCTTGTGAGCGGCTTTGCCGGCAGGGGTCATCCCCCTCTCCCATCGGGCACTGTCCAACTTCTGGTGCTTCACAGGGGGGGGGGGACTGGCTGTGCTTTGGCTCCATGTCACACTGGCTGCCCTGGTGCCCGGTGCACTCCACATACCTCTAACAGGCACCACTGGTACCAGAGATTTTTGGGCTGAGGTGCTAGTACGGGACCTATGAATTGGAGAGGGGGTGGTGGGAAAGAGGTCAACATTGCTCAGGAAAAGTTTCTGACGAACACTGGGACGGGTAGCTGGAGGGGGTCTGGGAGTGGAGGAAGGGGAGGTGGTTGTAGGAGGTGTAACTTTTGATAATTTGGGTGCAGGTGCATGTTCTGGAGGCTGTCGTGAGGTGGATGGATGTTGGGTGTGTGTGTGCCTGCGTTTGTGTACTTTGGGAGGGGGCGTCACAGACCCACTGGGAGAGGACACAGGGGACGTGTAAATGGTAGTGGGGGTGGTGAGTGCAGGTGAGCGGGGTGTGGTGGTGGGTGTGCTGGTGCGAGTCCTAGTGGCTGTAGTGGTAGTGCATGCAGGTGAGAGTGTAGACGACACTGGGAGGGAGGAGGGAGACGACGAGGAGGGGGACACAGTGGAGGCAGTGGATGTTGCTGTGTCTGTATGTGGGTGATGCTCGTGTGAGTGCCTGTGGGATGTGTGGTGCCTATGTTTGCCTGAGTTGCCCTTGTGTGTTGAGGTGTGTGCAGGCTGGTCTGATGGTGTGCTTGGGATAGGCAGAGGTACAGGGGATTGGGTCTGGGTGGAGGAAGTTGGAGGGGGGAGGCTAGACACAGGGACAATGGCTGCCATCAGTGCTGAGGCCAGAGATTGCAGGGTTCGATGATGGGCAGCCTGACCAGAATGAATGCCCTCCAGGAATGCATTAGTGTGTTGCAACTCCCTTTCTACACCCTGGATGGCATTCACAATGGTAGACTGCCCAACAGTGAGTGACCTGAGGAGGTCAATGGCCTCCTCACTGAGGGCAGCAGAGGTGACAGGGGCAGGGGCTGAGGTGCCTGGGGCGAAGGAGATGCCCACCCTCCTGGGTGAGCAGGCACGGGGCGAATGCTGAGGGGCTGCTGGGAGGGCGGTGCTGGTAGGGGGGTGGCGGCTGTACCTGTAGAAGTGGGGGGCACAGATGTTGCCGCCACCACAAGGGAGCTCCCATCGAAGGACGAGTCCGTGTCGCTGGTTGCTGATCCGGTGACCGAAGTGAAGCTCCCCTCGCCCTCAGTCCCACTGGTGTATTCTGAGTCCGTGGTGTGGCCCTCCATGGCCATGTGGGATGCAGCCCCCTCGTGCTCCGGTGCCACTGTACCTCCGCCTGATGATGCTGATGCACAAAATAACAGGGAGAGCACAAAAAGGGGGGGCGACAGAAGAAAGACAGGTTGAGTGCATGGCTTACCGCTACCGTTGGCGGACAATACAGACACAGCAGCCCCCTGCACTACACCGCGCTGTTGGGCTCTACAGATGCAGTTCCTGGGATATGGCCTACATGGCTATGGTGGACATCTGCACACATAGACGATACAGGGGCATGTATACCTGTACTTGGCACTCTACAGAGGTGGGGTGGAGTGGCACATGGCCTGTATTACAGAGGGGCCTAGCCTACGGAACTCGCCCTGGCCTAGGGAAACCCACAGCCCTCCTCCCCCACCCAGACCCCTCCACTGCGTGCAAAGTCAGCAGAATAAGAGTGTACTCACCACCTTGTGTCTGCTGTGATGCCCTCAAGCGCCCATCCAACTGAGGGTAGGCCACCGCCAGGATCCGGAACATCAGGGGGGTCATGGTGCGACGGGCACCCCTCCCACGTTGGGAGGCCATCCCCAGCTGAGCCTTCGCCGTCTTCTTGCTCCAGCGGCGAATGTCCTCCCATCTTTTACGGCAGTGGGTGCTCCGTCTCTGGTGGACCCCCAGGGTCCGGACGTCCTTGGCGATGGCACGCCAAATATCCTTCTTCTGGTGGGCGCTGACCTAAATGACATGTACAGGGGAAGAAGAGAAGTCATTACCAACTGCACTATATAGTAGCCCTTTCTTGATAACAAAATGGGGAAAAGGTGGATCTATCTCTCCTTGGGTCTCCTCTGCTGCTTGCCAAGCATTTTGTAATCTGTTGTCGTTTACTTGGAAAAAGCAGAACCATCTGTCTAAGATTCATGGTTCTGGTTGAATATAGGCTGTCTGTTTTCTTTCTGTACATTCTGGTTTCTCTCTGACCTGGTCAAGTCTTTGCTCCAATAGTCCTAGGAAACAAGGATTATCAATCCCTAGGATAAGGACTTCGGGTATGAAGGACATAACCCCCACCTCGACTATATGTTTTTCCCTGCTAAGGCTGGTCAGGTCTTGGCGTGCCAGTGGATATGTCTTGGTATCCACAGGTACACAGCAAATGGCTTCTGTTTGTGGAGGAAGAATTTGTGAGGGAAGGACTAGGTCTGTTGTAATCACAGACTGCCTATACCCTGAGTCTAAAAAAGAAAGGACCCACTTATACTCAATATACTCACGTAGTTTATGTGTCTGGTTTCCTGGGTATGAAATGGAACAGGAGCATAACTGACATCCATTGGTTCGTCTTCTTCTTGCTTTTCCAGCCTCTTCTTACAAAATCTAGCTATGCCGCCCAGTTTCCCACATTCAAAACACTGCGGTCCAGTGGCAGGATGTTGTTCGGATTTGGTACTTCTTATTTTTGGGACTTCAGGTATAGGTTTGGTTGAGGTCGTTCGGGTAGATTTCGATTGTATGGAGGTCACAAGTTTGTTTGTTTTCTCCCATTCAATTGGCGGACCCCATGAATGAACCAGTGCAAAGGTTGTGGCCATATCCACAGCTTGTTTTACCGTTAGACCGGCATGTTGTTAAGTAAGCCACCTTTGGGTTGGATAGGATAAGGCCTCTAGATATTGTTCTAAGTATATCTTTGTCATGATCCCATCTTTAGTAGCTTCACAGGGCTTAAGCCATCTGTCAGCAGTATCCTTTAGTTTAAAAAAAGGGATTTTTGGGGGTATTGCCTGGTAGTTCCTGTTCTCTTCTGAACTTTAACCTGTAAGTCTCATAGTCCACACCTAATCGGCCAAGTATCACCTTCTTGATGTCAATATAAGCAGATGTCCGCTCTGCATTGGCTACCTGATAAGCTGTTTGTGCATAGGAAGTCAAGAGTTGAGCCAGTTAATACGGCCATTTTCCACAGGCCAAGCATTGGCCCTAGCAGCCCGTTTGAAATTCAGGAAGAAAGCAATAGGGTCATCCCTGGAAATTAATTTTTGCAGTGGCACCATGGGAGCAGGGATGGTTCCTGCTCTAGCGTGTGATAGTCCCGGCATCATTTGTCCGTGGCTCTCAGCCATCTTGGTCATATTCTCCCCTTAGGATTGAATAGCATTTGTGAACACCGTTCTGTCTATTTCTGCTTCGGCCATGTTTCTTTCTAGCACCCATTCCAGGCATGTCTGTGATTCCTGTAGCTGTTGTATAATGTTTTCCATCCTGTATCAGATAGCGAATCACTAGCATCTCCACAACTTGTGATGCTTTGGCAGCGCTTCTTAGGAATTAGTCGCACTCTAAATAGGGATTGCACTTTTCATATTTATTCTTCTCACGATATTTCAACATAAACATCAGATGAAGATTAATACTTGTTCTTTTCCTTCTCTCTTCTAGATTCCAAAGAGGAAGTCTGTCCGCTGTTCCTGCGAGAGAAGCACAGTAAGTATTAATGAGTATTTCATTCTCATTCTTAGTTTGATACCATCAACGTAAACACCATGAATGTGCACTGAAACTCAGAGGGGTGGAATAGGAGGAAAAGGTTCTTTCTCTTTTAGGTATGGGAAGAAAAAGAAGAATATAAAGAAACATATATGTTGCCCCAATAGGGTAGTAAGGCTTGTACTCAGCCCTTTCCCCGACATGAAAGACAGAGACCCCCACCCTCCACATCGTGATTTCTCTTTGTTAGAACTACGGGGTGGTCAGATAGCTGCAAGCGTCTTTCCCAGTCCCCACACCCGGCCACACACCTGACCGAGTCACACTCCTCCTGAAGTGTAGCGGGAAGATGCAGCTCCACTGCAAACGGCCTCCTTCATCATCTCCTGCCCTGGGTGACAGCGAAGGGGTGGTTCCCATCGTCTTCTTCAACCCCAGTTGACCCCCAAGGATGTCTGAGCATCTTTTCTTCTTCCGGTCGCTTGGCACTGTTCTCTCCTGGCTCCGCCTCCGTTTGCCACTGTAAAGAAGCCATCTTCAAGCCTGGCCCCTAGTTTCTTCCCAACGCCAGGGTCAATACCCAAAACGTATCCTCTCACTACACCTCCTCTTCGGAATGTAAACTTTCCTTAAAGGGATGGTATTCATCCTGCAGGGGAGAAGAGGAACATATTGAGATCTAATTTTTCTGGCAATTGGGCAGTTGCTGACACTGAGTGGGTCTGTGAGTGGGTGCATAAGCCTGAGTGGCTCTGTGAGTGTATGCATGAATGTCTGAGAGGGCCTGCAAGTGAGTGCATGTGTGTCTGAGTGAGAGTCTGAGAGCATCTGTGAGTGGGTGTGTAAGTGTCTGTGTGGGTGTGTCAGTAGCTGTGTAAGTGACTCAGTCACTAAGGAAACTCCCCTGACTTTAATAATCTCACTGACACAATCTTAGACTGTTCTCTCCCACCTGTGCTGGGTGCTCTCCCTATGAGGGTAGCTGCAAGACTAACCTCTTGGCTGTCCAATTGGGCCATGGACGATGTGTGGCATATGCACAACCTGTCAGATAGAGATTATTCCTATTACTCCCACAAACACCATGTTCACACCAGAATAGACAGATTTGTTTGCACAAGAACACTATGGGGGTCATTTTGACCCCAGCGGTCGGTGATAATGTGGCAGTAGTACCGCCAATAGGCTGGCGTACATACCGCCACATTATGACATTTGCGGGTTGGCTAAAGCCAACCTGCCAATGTACTACTCTGAGCGCCACGTTATAGTACCACCTCAGGCATTTTGGCCCTGCCTACCGCCATGGTTTCTGTGGCGTTCGTAATCCCATAAAAACCATGGTGGTAGGCCGTATCAGTGACAGACAATTTCTTCCCTGTCACCGCCAGGGGACAGGCGCTGATACCGCCAGCAGCGCTCTCCAGCAGAACACCGCCAGGCCGTATTATTTGACATAATATGGCTGGCGGCAGTCTACTGGCATGGTGCTGCTGGTGGTAGCAGCGCCACCTTAACGCAATCCTCCAGCATGACCAAAGACGGATCTCCTCCCTTGTGGCAGATATCCGGCTGTGGTCATTATTTGGTGGACGGCTGTTAGCCGCGGAGACGGTCTTTTGGTGGCCGTCGCCGCGGTGGTAGGTGGCATTTACTACCATTGTTTTAATGAGGGCCTATATGAGCAGATGAGACACTCAGAATATTTAGGCCACGCATTCTCAGACCACATCCTGCTCCTGATCCATATGCAAATAACGGAACCCCTACCCCCATCCCGACATGGTGCTTGCAGCCAGTGACACTAGAGGGCACACTATTTTTAGGGGCGCATTGTCCTCGGCAGTGGAGGAGTACTGCTCTCCTAACACAAGGTCGACCTCACAAACGGGGGCAGAATGGGAGGCCCTTAAGGTGGTGATATGGGGACACTGTATGGGCCAGATGGTAGGCATCCGTCGGACCCAGGAATGAGACCTTCATCGCCTCGAGTACAAGTTACACGATCTTAATAATGCGCATGGGCTAGACCCCATAGCCCTATCGCGTCTGTTGAATACCTGTTAGGAGTACGCTGTAATCCTACAAAGACTTTGATGTCATGACTACACAGTTTATATGAACAGGGTATATGAAGTCTAAGGCAAGGCTGGACGATTCCTGGTCTGGCTGGTTCACCGTAATTCAGCGGGAACACCCAGACAGCTCTGTATACACTCGCCTAGGCATATAAATGAGGTGTTTATAGACTATTACCTGGCACTGTACACTCCTCCCAAAACGCCCCTACCAGACATGTTGGATGATTTTCTGGAAGAATTATGATTGAAGGTCCTCCCAGAGGAGGCGCGCAGACCACTGGGTGCTTTGATGGTGGAGGGTGAGATAAAGCTGGCTATTAAATAGTTGGTGGCAGACAAGACTCCCGGGACGAATGGCCTCCCCCCAGAATTCTATAAAATGTTGGTAGACACATTAGACCCGAAGCGGGCAGAAATGTACAGAGAAGCCTATGAGAAGGGCCTCCTGCCTGGGACGACTAGAGGGGCCCTGGTGGTCCCCCTCCCTAAGACAACCGACTGGAATGTAGCAGTATCAGATTATCGGCCCCTTCCTATGCTCAACACAGACTTTAAAATCTTGAGGAAAGTCTTAGCTAACAGACTGTTGCCCCTTATGCAGGTGCTGATCCACAGTGACCAGAGCAGGTTTATACCAACCAGGAACACCTCCCGCAATCTCTGTAGACTGTATACAGTATTGTAGGGTCTCTCCCACCTGTCTGATTCCAAGGCAGTGGTAGTGTCAGTCGACCTCGAGAAGGCCTTTGACACAGTGAGGTGGGATTAACTAGAAGCCACTATGCACCAAATGGGACTGGGAGAGGCATTGATTAAATGATTTTGGCTGTTAAATGAGAGTACGCACTCTCCCCCATATTGTCCACTATAGGGATGGAACCGCTATCAGTGGTTCAGGAAGGAGGGACACAACAAGGGGATACGAAGAGGAGGCATAGAACATATCATATCATTATATGCCGATAACCTGCTGGTCTATTTGAGAGATGGGGTACGGGAACTGCCCTGGGCACTTCAGGCGCTGTAGGACTTCTGACGGTACTCAGGGCTACACCTCAACAGAAGGAAGACGTGTGTGTTCCCAGTAATCGCAGACACTGCCCAAGCCTCTAGCTGCCCAGCAGACATTATGTGGGCACCCCACACACTTAAATATCTAGGTATTCATATTTACCATGATGAAGTCGATATACAGGAGTGCAATCTTGGCAAGGCCTATCGGTCTCTCCGGACCTGCGTTGTGTTCTGGTGCTTCCTTAGGCTGCCCTTCATGGCACAAGTCTCATTGTCTAAGTTGATCATGATCCCGAGACTTCTGTGTTTTTTTGTCAACATGCCAGGACTGATCCCGAAGACATGGTTCAGATCTTTAGACAAACATCTTAGGGAACTGATATGGAATGGAGGGCGTCAAAGGGTCGCTCTTACTACTCTTCACCTCCCCTCGGCGGCCAGAAGACTGGGAGTCCCGGATTTTGAACTTTATTATATAGCAGCACAGCGGCAATGGCTGGCGCGATGCTTAACAACAAGGGTTTGGCAGAACTGGACTGGGACTGAGATGGACAGAGCACCGATATGTTGTTGGCCAGACTGACCAAGCCACGACCCAAAGCCCCGCGGGCCGGAGTCTTCTTGGGTGCAGCTCTCGTGGCATGGTGCAGAGCACTAAAGTGAACAAGATCCTTGACCCCCTTGCCCCCGCAATTTCCTTGGTGGGGCTCCTGCTCAGAGACCCTCCCCACTGGCTTATACAGGAGCAAATGTACCCCTGGGCCACGGCGGGGCTGGCCACAGTGGCCGACTGTTATACACAGAGCAGACTGGCATCTTTTGAGGAACTCCTGGAGCGGACTAAACTCCCTCAGGGTCACTTTTTGAGATACGAAGCTCTGGTTCGTTTTGTGCGGGACCTGGGGGGGCCACAGAGGAACCCCCCACTCTTGCTGCACTCCAGACAATGCCCACGGTGGGTGGAGGCTCCCATTTGGTGACATGGCTGCACAGGGCACTGAACAGGATAGTGGTTGGACCGCTAGATTCCCTGGTGGTGTGTTGGGATGCAGACCTGGGCAGGGAACTGACCGATGCTGAATGGGAAGGGGTGACTGCAAATGCATTCTGGGTATCCCGAAATACATGCATAAAATGTATCCAGGTAAATTTCACACATAGAACATATTTCACCCCCTATAGACTTCAGACCATATACGGAGGCGAGCCCCAGACCTGCCCTAGATGCCGAGCCCCAGAGGCTGATTTTGGCCACGTGACTTGGGGATGCCCCATCCTAGTACTCAATTGGAATGCGATCATAACACGCCTCAACATGACACTGGATAGGTCACTACCCGTTACCATGGAGGTCTGCTTGCTGGGCCTGTTGGTTACAACACCCTCTAAACAGGTGGGGAACAGGTTTGTAGATCTGGCCCTGGCGCTAGCACTTTGCAGAATAGTGATGTCTTGGAAAGCCCCTGAGGAACCCTGTCTACTCACGTGGATACCGGAGGTTACAAGCTAGGCCCGTTCAGAGGAGCAGGTATTTATGAGGGAAGATTCCAGGAGGCTTAGACGTCACGCTATGGTCCACCTCTGGTCTGAAGTAGCAGATGAATGGGAATCCCTCAACTTAGCTGAGGATGCTCCCTCAGAGTCAGATACTGAAGCTGATACCACCATAGCCTAACATGGGGGAGGTTCTGGGGAAGCACACCAAAATCAGTGACACAGCAGAGCAGGGAACACTGGATGTGAATCAGGGGATGTCCCAACTTCTGTTTTTGAAATACGCTCTAAAGTGCCAAATGGGATATGCACCCGGAGCTGGGGGTTGCCCTCTGATGTCCCCATGCACCTACTAGCCTAGCACTAATTGACAGTGAGTCATTTTCACTGTGTGAATGAACGGTCACCTGAGGTCACAGGTTCTAAGGACATAGGGGGTCATTCTGAGACCGCCGGGGCCAGGGTCGGCGGGAAACGGTTTCACGCTGCCCTGCAGAATCCTCCATGGCGGTGGAGCGCGCTCCGCCGCCATGGGGATTCTGACACCCCCTACCACCATCCTGTTCCTGGCGGGTCTCCCGCCAGGAACAGGATGGCGGTAGGGGGTGCCGTGGGGCCCCAGGGGGCCCCTGCAGTGCCCATGCCAATGGCATGGGCACTGCAGGGGCCCCCGTAAGAGGGCCCCATAAAGTATTTCAGTGTCTGCTATGCAGACACTGAAATACGTGACGGGTGCCACTGCACCCGTCGCACCTTCCCACTACGCCGGCTCAATTCTGAGCCGGCGTCCTCGTGGGAAGGTTGATTTGCCTGGGCTGGCGGGCGGCCTTTTGGCGGCCGCCCGCCAGCCCAGGGCAAATCCCAAAATACCCTCAGCGGTCTTTCGACCGCGGAGCGGTATTTTGGTGGGGGAACTTCGGCGGGCGGCCTCCGCCGCCCGCCGAAGTTAGAATCACCCCCATAGTTACTTAGTTTTTACTGAAGTACTTTACTGTTATGGAGAGGGATCCAAGGCACAATAGGAAATGGCATTATTGACTCCCGACTAGATAACAACCCCACACCAGAGGAAAGAAACACTCAACAGCTTGGGCCCCTTCTGGGAGTCCCGGACACAAGTGATGGTTATGGTGGCTGCAGACTGCCCGATGGGGTACCTGCGCACTTACCTGAAGTAATGTATGTGATATATATTGATCCAGTAAACAGCTGTAGATGTTTTCTAATGTATGTGCATACAAATGTAATGTATTAAGATGACTATCGGACCTGTACCCTTTTATCTAACAAGAGTCCACAGCTTTGCACAAAATATCTACCCAAGTGAAGTTCTTCTTGGCTCCTCTAGTAAATGTCCAGTATGTATTCTACACTACATCTGTGTAGTGCTACAACTATGTAATGTAGCATAAGGAAATGTCAACAGTGACCTTGTGTGCGTTTTGGCAGCATGATTGTTACTGTTGCGACTTTCTGTAGAATTTTGTGATAACATGAATTGTCCATAGAGAGGCCAACAAATCTATAAAGAATAAATATCCACCAAACCAGGGTCTTTCCTCTTTGACAAAAGTGCTTCTTTTTTTTGCTGAGAAGTCTCCCTATTCCTTGGCATCAAGAAAATGGCAACAAAATTGTTGGGAAATGCACTCAGGGGGCTCTTGGTAAGCTTTACATCATCCTGCCAAAAGAAGGGGAACTGGAGTGCTTGCTCTGACTTGGCGTGAACTGTCAAACCCTCTGCCAAGTTAGAGCAAACAGCTATGTCCTGGGGGTCGGAACCCCGAGACATAACAGGAGCCAGCCTTGGGAGGTGGCAGTCCCCAGGGCCATAATTGGCTCCATGAAGGGGGATGTGTGGCCCCCCTCCAATGTTTAAGTTAGCCCTGGGGAGGTGTTGGTTCCCAGTCCAGTAGTCCACGACCCCCTTCATAAAAAAATTTCAGCCCCAAGGAGGTGGTGGTTGCCGGGGCTGCAGGGTGAGGCCACGCGGGTCCTCATATCAATTTCATATTCAGCCCCGGGGAGGTGGCGGTCCCTGGGGCTATGGGGGAAACTGTACAGGCCTCCCTCATTACATATAAACATTTTGCCTCAGGTAAGTGGTGGTCCCCGGGGCACAGGGGGACCATGTGGCCCTCGCATATCTTTGTATCACCCCCCACAGGGAAGTGGTAGTCCCTGGGGCTGATACAAGCCCTAGGAGGGGGACCCATGTGCCCCCTTCTTTTTTAAGCTCCCAGTGCCCCCAGGACCTGGCCTATCCAGGGGCAATATAAAAGAAAGGTGAGAGAGATTTTTTAAATGCTTTTAGCCCTGCTAGAGGCTGTGGAGGACCCCTAGACAAAGGCTAGGGTCTCAGGATGACCATATCCTGGCCACCTCTCCTTTTTAAAAAATGTATTGTGGGACTCGGCTAAAGTAGAGTCCCAATATGGCTGACAACACTTCCTTGTTGAAGTGTTGGCAGCCAATCAGATAGCAACATGCTGACAGCTAGATCTGCGTCCCTAGATTTCTTCATTTTTTACACTCTAATATCTCTGAAACTACTGAACGGAATACACCAAATCACAAAAAGCATGCTTTCTGGACCAAGAGCCAGCCTTCTGCCAAATTTGGTTTAATTTTGTTCAGCGGTCCTAGCTGTAATCATGTTCAAAATCCCTATGGCAAAATGCATGGGGAAAACGTGTTTTGGGACCCCCCCCCCCCCGTTTTATGGCCCCAGCTTTACAGATTACCCTGAAACTTTCAAGACAGCAACTGAACTGTCGTATTAGTTTTGAAACTGTTGTGAAGATTCTTCAAGCAGCGGCAAAGTTGTTGCCAAAAAAAACATTCTTCCTGTAGAAACAAGGTCCTACTATAACTACCTATTGATGACTGCAGTAGTTAATAAATATATATATCCAATGAAAAAAAACAAAGGTTTAAGTTTATTTATAGTTAAGAAAACGTATTTTCCCTATACGATCCAAGTTTAAACTACACAAACCTTTAAAAATTGTAAAGTTACACCTATAACTTTCATTTACAATTTATCCACCACCTTTAAATTATTATAAGTAGCAGACCTCGTTGCACAGTCTTTTCAACTTGCTAACTAAACAACACTAACTATAACTTGCCACTCTACCAAGCAGTGTCTCGGAATACAGTGGAGGAGAGTGTCATGCAGTGGACTGCTGTGTCATTTAGTGGAGTGATGTAAGGTAGAGAGAAGATGGGTGGCATGTAGTTGAGTGCCATACAGTGTGGTACAGTAGCATAGAGTGGATGGGCACAGAGTGGAGTAGAGTCATAGATTGACATAGAGTGCAGTTCGGTGTTGTAGAATGGAGCTGCATACAGTGGAGTTGAGTGACCTAGAGCAGATTATAGTACAGTGGCAGTGGAGTGGACTGTACTGGAGAGGGTAGTGTGGAGTGGAATAAAGTGTGATAGAGTGTAGTGGCATGTTGTAGACTATAGTGGTGTGAAGTGCAGTAGTGTGGAGTGGAATACCATGCAGTTGATTAAATAGAAACTGGTATAATGTGTTGTACAGTAGAGTGTAGTGGGATGTCGTACAGTATTGGAAAGTGATGTACAGTAGAGTAGTATAGAGTTGAGTTGATATTTGAAGAGGGGAGTGGGGTACACTACAGTAAAGTGCTGTCCAGTGTGGTACAGTGGATTGGCAAACAGTGTTATAGAGTACAATGGCACTGAGCGGCGTAGAGTAGAATGGTGTATAGGGGAGTAGTGGAGTAGAGTGGAGTACTGTGTGAGAGTATAGTGGATTAAAGTGGGGGCAGTGGCACACAAAGAGTTTCATACAGTGTTGTATATGGACTAGAATATTGCAGAGTAGAGTAGAGTGTTGTACAGTGGCATACAGTATAGAACAGTATTGTACAATGGGGGAAGAGCCATAGTGTCAGAGGGTGCAAAATAATGTAGTAGAGTGTTGTAGGGTTGAGTTGCATTGAGGAGAGTCATGTGTGAAACAGTGGCGCTCGATAGAGTAGATTGTTGTATAGTAGTGTAGAGTGAGGTAAAATCTCTTACAGTATAGTAGAGTCAAGTGGAGTGGTGAAACGTAGCATGGAGTAAAGTACAATAGAGTGTATTGGTGTGTCACAGAGTAGAGTGGCATGGAGTGAAGCATACTGTCATAGTGTAGGTCATAAACTGTTTTAAACTGGAATGGGGACTCGTATAGTAGAGTTGAGTGCTGTGTAATACAGAAAAGTGTTGTATAGTGGAATATAGTGTCATGCATTGAAGTATACTGCGTACAGCAGGGCATAGAGTTGGACAGTGGAGGTTATGGGGTAGAGTAGAGTAGAATGTTATAAACGTTGGTAGATTTTTATACAATGGAGTTATATGGAGTGGAGGAGATTGTCTTACTATAGAACAGCACATGAGTGGAGTGGCATACACTGTAGCGGTGTAGAGTGGATTACCGTAGAGTAGAGTAGCATACAATGGAATAGTGTACACTGGAATACTATAAAATGGAGTATAGAAGAGTAGAGTGGTTTAGAGTGGAACAGGGTAGAGTGGAGTGGTGTACAGTAGAGTGGCATAGAGTGAAGTAGGTTACAGTGAATTAGTGTGGAGTGTGTGGTGCATAGCGTAACGTCCAAGAAACTTTTATAAATTGGAGTTGTGTTTCATACAGTAGAGTGGAGTACTGTGCTGTACAGTGTACAGGGTTGGAAAGTGATGCAGAGTGAAATAGAGTGTTGTACAATAGAGTGTACAGGGAGAGAGTTGAGTGCAAATTTGAACAGTGGAGTGTACAGGGATATAGTGAAGTAGAGTCTAGTAGAGTGACAAAGAGTGTAGTGTAGTTTTTTAGAGTGGGGTTATATAGAGTGACAGAGAGAATACTGGAGTGGCATTAGGTGGAATTAATGTACAGAGGAGTGGTAAAAAGTGGAATAGTGTAGAGTAGTGCAGACTGGCATTGCGTACAGTGGAGTAGTATAGACTGTAATATCCTAAAGTATAGTTGCATGCAATGAAGTGGCATAGAGTGTAATAGTGTAAAGAGTACTAGCATACAGTGGAATGGCATATATTGAAATGGTTTAGACTAGAGTTGTTTATGTTGAGATGGAGTAGAGTGAAATAGAATTGAATAGTGCCTAGGAGTGGCGTAGAGTAGAACAGTGTACAGTGGAATAGGGTAGAGTAGAATATCGTAGAGTGAAGTGGTGCACAGTGGAGTGGTATAAACTGGAGAAGTGTACAGTGGAGTGGGATAGAAGGAAATAGCATACAGTGGAGGGGTGTGGAGTGGGGTGGTGTAGAGTGGAGTGACATCCAATGTACTAGTGCAGAGAGGAGTGGAGTAGAGTGAAGTGGTTTACACTAGAGTGGCGGAGGGTGGAGCAGTGTATAGTGGAGTGGCATTCAGTGGGATAGGGGAGAGTATAATAACATACAGAGGAGAGGGTTACAGTGGAGTGGCATCCAATAGACAAGTGTAGAAAAGAGGAGGGTAGAGTGGAGTGGCATACACTGGCGAAGCACAGAGTGGAGTAGCATACAGTAGAGTGGCATACAGTGGAATAGCATCAAGTGGTGTGGCATACAGTAGAATTGCATAGAGTGGAATAGCAAACACTGGACTCGCATATAGCCGAGTGGCATACAGTGGAGTGGCAAACACTGAAGAGGCGTAGAGTGTAGTTGAATAAATGTAATAGCTTAGAGTGGACTGGCAGAGAGTGGGGTTGTGTACAGTGTAATGGCATAGAGTGGAGTAGAGCAGAGAGTTGTACAGTGCAGTGTCCTACAGTATAATAGTGTATAGTAGAGGAGCGTACAGTGGAGTGGCAGATAATGGAGCAGTGCTGATTGGAGTAGCATACAGTGGCATGTGGTGGAGTGTAATAGCACAGTGAAGTGCAGCTCATTGGAGTGGGGTCCAAACAAATAGCACAGAATGAAGTGGTATAGAATGGAGTGCCATACATTTGAGGGTATAGACTAGAGCAGCGTACAGTGGAGTGGCATACAGTGCAATAGCGTACAGTGGAGTGTCCTAGAGTGGAGTGCAAGAGAGACGAGTGGAGTGCCATGCGGTAGAATGGCACAGAGTGGAATTGCATATGGTGGAGGAGTGACCAGTGGAGTAGGGCTCAGTAGAGGGACACAAGTAAAATAGCACAGTAGAGTGGCATACATTGGAGTGAGATCCAATTGAATAGTGTTGAATGAAGTAGCGTAGAGTAAAGTGCCATACACTTGAGGGTGCAGAGTGAAGTAGTGTACAGTGGACAGACATACAATAGAATAGCATAATGTGTAAGTGTTGTAGATTGGAGTGCCATACATTGGAATAGAGTAGAGTGGAGTGCTGTACAGGGGAATGGCGCAGAGTGGAGTAGCATATAGTGAAGTACATCCAGTAGAGCGACATACAGTGGAGGGACACAGCCTGGAGTGACGTACAGTGATGTTGTGTACAGTGTAATAGCATATAATGAAGCGGCATAGAGTGGGGTCTCGTACAGTGGAGAGGTGTAGAGTGGAGTTCCAC
This sequence comes from Pleurodeles waltl, assembly GCF_031143425.1. Lineage (NCBI taxonomy): Eukaryota > Metazoa > Chordata > Amphibia > Caudata > Salamandridae > Pleurodeles > Pleurodeles waltl. Next base: position 761,634,515 of record NC_090438.1, read on the forward strand.
GGGCTCTTCTTCTCAGATCCGCCAACAATTGCGGGAAGCAAATTTATGGACTCGACTTATCATGGTCATGCCCATACATCATCTTCTATGAAATACATCGCAGTTGGATATTTCTGTAATACGCACACTAGGATTTCAGTGTGTTTTGAATTCTGCGTTTTTTTTTACATTTGGGAGACATTCACATCTTGCCTTGAAAAGTCAATGTGATGAAACATGTGACGGCTGTTATTTCATGGGATTAGCTGTTCTTTGTAAAATTTTCTGTATCTTGGAAGAATTAAATTCCTGCATGTTCACTACTTATGACTCAGCATTTCTGTTTGGGCCACAGTAACAAATGTTGAGCATTGTAGAGTGCCGTTATGTAGAGTGGGATATCATATAATGCGGTTTCTACAGTGGGATGGCATACGGATGTGTGTGAAATTCAGCAGCATTGTAGATTGTGGTGCACAAAATAACGGAAAAACAGTGAATTGCGCTTCCTTGCTTTATTCCAGATTTACTAATCAATGCAGGGACATGCATGGTGGCATTGCAATCCTCTGTAAATCTGACATAAGTATTGCATTGCCCACATGATACCATGAGCGGTGCAAGGATACCGCAATCAAATAATACAGCTAAGCAATAATTATAATAGGGTCATAGTATACTATGAGATCTTTGCAGTATACCGTGGTACATGGTGATGACAAGCCAGTGTATAATTGGGTAATGGCTGTTTTTAGAGAATCAAAAAAGCATCTATATTGTTTTTACTACACTTCGGCTGTGTTTAGTGTTAGGGCCTTAGATATCGGTAAGTAGTAGGTTCCTACCTATTACCACTTTATTGGTATGGACATTTATTATTTTTTTATTTATATTTTGAAGCAAATTTATGCCCATGTACAGGTGTACTATCACAAAATTTTGTGAAATTCTGAAAAAGTACAGTGGTAACAGATCTCACTAAGTTTAAATGCCTTATAACTTAAAATTACTCACTCTACTTAACTGCAGTACCGAAGAAGCATCATTTGTGCACCATAATTTATAACCCTGTCCAATTTCATGTAGATCTATTCAGCCAATATTGCTTTTCATCAAATACAATAGCCTTTGGAAAACGCATTAGTGGAAAAACGCATTTTGGGACCCCATTTTATCTTTGCACTTCCTTAAGGATTCACCACAAAAATGCACATCATATCAAAATGTAGAAAACGCTTTAGGGCTGTAAAGTTTTGTGGTGATTCATCAATTGGGTGTAAAATTATTAGGCAGCTAATACCCGAGGAACTCCTGTCTTCGGGAATATTAACTACAACTACAGATTTAGGCCCTCATCATGACATTGGAATTAAATCCCACTTACCACTGCAGTGATAGTGGCCAACATACCGCTGTGCTGGCGAATATCCGTGCTCCATATTATGAGACACACACAGCAATCCGACAGAATACTGCCACATACACAAATCCACCAGCCCAAAGGTCAGTGCAAAAGTGTCAGTATCAACACCCATACTGTTACGCCAACAGAACAACGGCCACTAAATCATGACCCACAAATCACCAAGCCACTCAACTTCCACCTGGAGAACAACAACGACGCCAACACCGCATCACTGGCCACCAACCCCTCCAACCTCGGACTCAGACAACTGGTCAACACATCCACCCACATCGCCGGCCACACGCTAGACCCACTCTTCACTGCAAGCAACCACATCTCCTTCAGCCACACCACCGAACTCCACTGGACCGACCACCACTGCGTCCACTTCACATTCAAGAAACACACCGAATACCACCGCACCCCACTACCGCCGCACCGCCGCTGGGGCAAAGTCACCGAAGATCAACTAACCAGCACCCTTGCCAAGAACCCGCCTACCGACCCGGACTCCGCCGCCATCAACTTCCAACAGTGGATCCTCAACTGCGCCAACACCATCGCACCACTCAAGAGACCCACAGTGAACCAAGAAAAGAAAAAAGCAGCCTGGTTCACAGACGAACTCATCACCTCCAATCGCACCTGCCAGAAACTTAAGAAAAAGTGGCTTCTCGAACGCACACCAGACAGCCTAGCAATCCACAAGGAAGCCACCCGCAAGCACCACCAACTTATCCGACTCGCCAAACGCTCCCACTTCACAGATCGCCTAAACAACAACGCACACGACAGAAAGGAGCTCTTCTGCATCGTGAATGAGCTCTCCAACCCCAGCGCCAACGTCAACGACGTCCCACCATCCCAGAAACTCTGCGACGCACTCTCCACCTTCTTCTACCAGAAGATCGCCGCCATCCATGACAGCCTCAACACCACACCTCTGTCAGACCCCACCCCCGACAACTCCTCCTATGCCGACCGCCTTACCACCTGGACCCACGTAGATGACGCAGAAACTCGAAAGATCATGAACTCCACCCACTCAGGATCCCCCTCAGACCCTTGCCCACACCACGTCTACAACAAAGCCGACTCCACCATTGCCCCCCAACTTCGAAAGATCATCAACCTATCCTTCGATACCGTGACTTTCCCGGACAGCTGGAAGCACGCCGATATCCAAGCCCTCCTCAAGAAACCCAAGGCTGACCCCAACGACCTCAAAAACTTCCGCCCGATCTCCCTCCTCCCCTTCCCAGTGAAGGTCATCGAGAAGATCGTCAACGCCCAACTCACCCACTACCTCGAGGACAACTCCATCCTGGACCCCTCCCAATCCGGCTTCAGACGCAATCATAGCACCAAGACTGCACTCCTCGCCGCCACAGATGACATCAGACAGCAAATGGACAACGACGAAACTTCAGCCCTCATCCTCCTGGACCTCTCCGCTGCCTTCGATACGGTCTGCCACCGCACCCTACTAACACGTCTCCACGAAGCCGGAATACAAGACAAAGCCCTCAACTGGATCTCCTCATTCCTCTCCGGCAGAACCCAGAGAGTCCGACTCTCACCCTTCCGCTCCGTAGCCACTAACCTCATCTGCGGTGTCCCCCAAGGCTCCTCGCTAAGCCCAACGCTTTTCAATGTCTACATGGCACCCCTCGCACAACTGGCCCGTCAGCACAACCTCAGCATTCTCTCCTACGCCGATGACACCCAGCTCATCCTCTCCCTCACCAATGACCCACACACCACCAAAGCCAACCTCCATGACGGATTAAAATCCATCGCCGAGTGGATGAGAAACAGCCGCCTGAAACTAAACTCCGACAAGACGGAGGTCCTCATCCTCAGACGCACCCCCTCGGCCTGGGACGACTCCTGGTGGCCCACCGCGCTGGGACCCCCCCCTACTCCAGCCAACCACGCACGCAACCTCGGCTTCATCCTCGACTCCGCCCTCACCATGTCCAAACAGGTCAACGCAGTCTCCTCCTCCTGCTTCAACACCCTCCGCATGCTCCGTAGAATCTACAAGTGGATCCCGACGGAAACCAGAAAAACGGTGACCCAAGCCCTCGTCAGTAGCAGACTTGACTACGGCAACGCACTCTACACAGGCATCCCAGCAAAAGACATCCAATGACTCCAACGCATCCAGAACGCCTCCGCCCGCTTGATCCTTGACGTACCCCGCCGATGTCACCTCTCCCACCACCTGAAGGACCTCCACTGGCTCCCCGTGGACAAGAGGATCACCTTTAAACTCCTCACCCACACGCACAAAGCACTCCACAACGCCAGACCCGCCTACCTGAACAACAGACTCAACTTCTACGTCCCCTCCCACCAACTCCGCTCTGCCAAACTCTCCCTCGCCATCGTTCCCCGATTCCAACGCAAGACCTCCAGCGGTAGATCCTTCTCCCACCTCGACGCCAAGTCCTGGAACTCCCTCCCGACCCCCCTGCGCCAGACCCAGGACCTCCTCACCTTCAGGAGACACCTCAAAACCTGGCTCTTCGACCAATAGCAGCTCCCCCACCTCCCCTCAGCGCCTTGAAACCCTAACGGGTACGTAGCGCGCTTTAGAAATTTACTGATTGATTGATTGATTGAACCTGTACAGGGACCCCAGTCCACACCTCACACCCAAGACAATCAGGGACCTGGGGTGAGTGGCAGTGGACAGTGGGCACACCGTTCAGGGGACACAGACACAGGCACAGGGCAACAGGGACACTGGGAAGACCCAGGGGGAGGATAGGCCCAGGGAACCGACTCTTCAGGAGAAACTCACCAATGTCCTGGGAGCCTACTAACAATACCAGGACACGATGGGCCAGATCCTTTACAACATGCAGGAGAGCAAGTGGCTGCAGGAAGAACACCACCAGGAGACCAGGGAAGTCTTGCAGGTTCTCAACACCACCATGATCTCCATAGCAGGGGTTCCTGCAGACACGGCCAACATCATGAGGGAATGGAAAGCACACCAGCGGGCCCCTACCACTAGCCAGTCTATTGACCAGCCCTTCACTTCCGCTGCAGCTAGTGGGCAGGAAGCCCCACCACAGGACCCAGAGGCCACCAACACCCCTTCCCCTGCAGAAGGTGAACCACCCTGCAAATGTTCCCTGCGACCCAGACAGAAGCCAGAGACACTTTCCAAGACCAAGACCACTGCTGGGAAATGAAACTCTCCTGATTGTCCCCCTTGTGTCCCACCCTGTCACCTTCTCCACTTTGAACTGCCTTTTCTCCCTTTCCTTTTGCCCCTTGGACACTGGACCTGTGCTACAAACAGACTGGAACAATACCCTGGACTTTCCTCTACCATCATCCCCTTCCATTGCACCTTTCCGTCAATTATTTGCACTACAATAAACACCCTTGAACACAATTTGAGTAACACCATTTTAAGAGTTGAAAATGTGCATTTATTGAAAATTATCTGAAAACTGCTATAGCATACAAATAATGACCTGTAGCTGTCTGCAGTAAACACATCAGGACACTGTTGTCATATCACCAACATCTGTAGAAGGACCAGCCATAGGTGACAGTAAGTTGAGATGCAAAGGACGTGAATGACTTCATGCTACAGCCACACTGAAAACATCAATAGTCAGAGTAATGGTCAGTTGCACTGTCTCACCTGTGTGTCATTGAAAGTATTGACGTATAACTGATGTTCTGTTGTCCACATCCTCATCCTCTGTCTCCTCATCCTAATTGTCCTCAGGGTCCACTGCTACCACAGGGGCATCTCCAGTCCTCTCCTCCTGCAGAAAAGCACATGTCGCCTGAGGGCCAGGTCGTGCAACATGCAGCACGCCACTACTGTCTGGCAGACCTTCTCAGGTGAGTGGCACAAGATTCCATCTGTCAGATGCAGGTATTTGAACCTGGCCTTCAGGAGATCAAAGGTCCTCTCTATTACTCTCCTGGTCCGCCCATGTGCATCATTATAACAGTTCTCAGCCCCTGTCCTGGCATTCCTCACAGGGATCAGGAGCCACGATAGGTTTGGTTAGCCAGAGACACCTGCAAATATTGAGGGACACAATTTAGCCTTACACAATCCTATGGGGATAACACTTGCAGGCATACACTTACATACAGTGGGTGGGGACTCTGGCTCACCTATTAGCCACACCCGGTGCCTCTGTAGTTGGGCCATCACATTTGGGATGCTGCTATTCATCAGAACGAAGGCGTCATGCACTGACCCAGGATACTTGGCACACCATGTGCACATTCAGTGGGTGGAAACTGTTCCGATTCCTGAACACCTGTTCAGTCTGCCGGGGTTGGGGGGACAAACGCAATATGTGTACTGTCAATCACCGCAATTATATTGGGTGTGTCTTCAATTGCATAGAATCCGGCCTTCACAGTGGCCAAATCTTCCACATGGGGAAAGAAATGTAGCTGCGCATGTGTTTCACTATGGCAGACAATACCCTTGCCAGCAGAATTGAGAACATTGGCTGTGACATTCCTGCTGCCAAGCCCACTGTCACTTGGAAAGAACCAGTTGCCAAGAAATGGAGCACTGATAGAACCTGCACAAGAGGGGGATCCTAGTGAGATGATGGATACCTGATATCAGTTCAGGCTCCAATTGGCACATAGCTCTTAGATTGTGGCCCTGTCCAGTCTATAGGTGAATATAATGTGCCTGTTCTCCAGTGTAGCCAAGTCCACAAGAGGTTTGTACACAGGGGTTTGTCTCCTCCTCCTATTCATCCGCAGTGGTAAGTATCTAAGGGTCACAAGAGTGAGTAGGCCGTCAACATTTTAATAATAGAACCACTACCTCTGTGTGCATAAAGCATTAATGTGATGGGACAGTGGGAATAGCAATTTATGTTCAGTTTCCATAAATGACGTAGTTATGGAAGATCTGTATGTAGTCCACCACCATGAAATGGCAACCGCCTGTCCTGTATCTAGGGACATGTGAAAGTGAGGTAACTCCGTCGACGAGGCAGAAGGCGGTCTTGCACCGCCATGCAATTCCTCATTGGCTAATATGGGGCTCTATGGAGTATAGTGGCCAATAGGGATCAGCGGCAGTTGTGACGGTGTGCACTGCCGCGGACGTGACCACCATTTTCCGTCTATAACCTCACTTGATTCCTGACTTTTCACTGGAGAACACCTACACTGCGTGTGCTGCTGTGACCTGTGTCTGGATCCTGCCATGGCCTGTGTGATTGGGGAAAGGGACCCTGCCTTCACTTTGAAGGCGTTGGAGGGCGAATGGGGTCCTACCCAATTATGGATAGCTGTATGGGTCTCCAGACGAACAGGTGATTACACCTTGAGCACAATGCATGTGGTAAGGTTACATGGAGATGTGTGTGCAGGCATCATGTAATTCGGGGGGATCTCTGTTAGTAGTGTACATGGTGGGCGCCGGGTGATGTGTGTGCCAATGGGGTTGGAAACGGGATTTGTGGGCCATATGTGTGACAGGCAGGATTTTATGTGTAATGGTGTCCTATGTCTGTATTCCCTCTGCAGGTCAGCACCCATCAAAAGAAGTGATTGCGGCGTGCCATCACTGAGGAGGTGCGGACCCTAGGGGTCTACAGCAGATGGAGCATCCACTGCAGGAAATGGTGGGAGGGCCTGAGACGCTGGGCACAGAAGATCACGGATAACCAGCTGGGGATGGCCTCCAAATGAGGAAGGGGTGCCCGTCGGAACCTGACCCCACTGATGACCTGCATACTGGCGGGGGCCTACCCAGAACTGGTTGAGCACTTGAGGGCATCACAGCAGCCACAAGGGGTGGAGTACAGTGGGTGTTACTACAATAATCGGTTGGTGGCCTGGGATCCGGTTGGTGGGTGTGAGTTAGTGGGTGCCCCTTAATGCCGGGTCAGTGTTTGCAGCGTGATCTAGCTCAAGGGTAATGGGCGTGTAGCAAATCCGGGTAACTTAGCTCAGTTGCATTCCATGTCAGTCAGGGCTTTGTGGGTCCCAGCAGGGGTGCAGTTATTGGTGGTTGGCCCTCATCTTGCTGTGTCATCTAGCCAATCGAATGCCAGTTCAATGCATACTGCTCATTCCTGATCCCTGTGTGTGACGGTACTGTGTATGCCAACTGTGGTGTTGGTGATATAATTGACCCGGTTCTCTAACTACCCCCTTTCTCCTTCTGTCATCCTGTTCATGTGTGCATTACCCTCACCTGGTGGAGGAGCAGGGGCATCAGCGACAGAGGGAGCTGCATCCCACAGGACCCAGGAGGCAGAGTCCACTAGGGCCGAGGGAACCAGTGGGACGGAGGGTGAGGGGAGCACCACTGCGGAGACAGGAGGTGAGAACACTGACTCAAATACCTCCTCCGATGGAAGCTCCCTGGTGGTGGCTGACACCTCTGTGACCCCCCCCAGCTGCAGGTACAGCCGCCACGCCCATACCTGCACCGCCCTTCTAGTAGCCCCTCACGGAGTTGCCCGTGCCCGCTCACCCAGTAGGGTGGGCATCTCCTTCGCCCCAGGCACCTCAGACCCTGCCCCAGTCAGCCCTGCTGCCCTGAGTGAGGAGGCTATTGACCTCCTGAGACCCATCTCTGTAGGGCAGTCAACAATTTTGAATGCCATCCAGGGGCTGGCATCCCAGATGCAGTAATGCAGTGCATTCCTGGAGGGCATCCACGGTGGATTGGAAGAGATCAATTCAGGCTCTGGCCTTCTCTCTGATGGCAGCCACTGTCCCTGTTTCTACTGTCCCCCCGGGAATCAAAATTAAAGGGGTCCCTAAACCAATAAAAAGAGAGAGTCAGGGAATAAACTATATTCTTGCTAAAGAACGCCTTTATTCTTGTTATCATGTACAAACCAACTTTACACAATTGAAAACAAACCATTTCTGTCAAACGAAACACATTTTATTCAATATTATTGTTTTTATTGATGATAATAAAAAAACTATTCAAAGCTCAACCTAAGACAAGAAAAAAAGAAAAACACATAAGAAAGACATCATGTAGAGACCCAAGACAATACACATAGGACAACAAATACAACAATTTCAGGTCCTTACCTAACCTTTGCATACTACCTCAATATACAGTTCTTGCAACATCAAACTGAATTCAAACTAATAGAACTTCCTTGTTAAGTATTTTCCACCTATTTTCTTTACTAGAGTCTCTAAATTAATGTATAATCATTGGAGTCTTTCAACACAAATCTCATTAAGATGATTTATAGACTGCTATCTCCACTTTGATGGTAATGGCCTCAAATTCACCAATAGTTTGCTATACCGGCCTCAGTATTTTCCACCGTACTTTATCTCAATATATTTCCATACATTCCAGTGGGGATTGAATATAGTCTCCTATACCAGCTATGACCATGACATCCATATGCTTGAAATGTTGTTGGTTCAGTTCGATTTAATATTACTCGCCCAGCCTTAATGTTACTTGCCGACGCACGTTTTAGTGGGTTCCGCCAACATATAAGTCTTTTCAACCACCTTCCTCAGGGCTGCACTCACAATTGCATCAATAGGCTGGAATAATCTCTATGGGAGATAAAGTTAGCACCATCAAACTATGTAAAACCTAAATAATTTTATTATGCATGTCTTAAATATACTTCCAAATAGATTCTTGCCACCAAGTGGTCAAAACTGCAATGATCTGGAGGTGCCTCCCAGTGAGAGGATAACAGATAGAACCCTCCACCTATAGAGGTGCTGAGAACATAAATTTACACTAACACACACCAAACCTTCACTGTACACGAAAACAAAATACGCCCAAAGCTGTGCTCAAATCAATAAAAAAAAAATCCTTTGTATTTACAGGCAATAAATATATGTAAGTGACTCTGCTAAGTTAGAAGTGTGGGACATTCAGGACGAGATTGTGTTACCTTTCTCTAAATGACAACCGTCAAAACGCAGACTGTAATGCATCTTTTAAATTGAAGAAACCAAAGAAGGGGCACCACATGGGCCGATAGCCTAAAAAGAAGCAAGAGTGGAACAGACTCCTTAGTCAGAGCATCCTGTGATCCTATCTCTAGCCATTACAGTTTTAACACTGAAATACACCCACAAATGTTACCACTAACAACATAACAAGATATTACACTTACTGGGAATAATAACCGAAAACGCTGCCTCGTTGATATCCGGAGATATTCCTTCCTCCGATGTGTTAAATTTCGATCTTGTGCATAGCGAGATTGTGTTACCTTTCTCTAAATGACAACCGTCAAAACGCAGACTGTAATGCATCTTTTAAATTGAAGAAACCAAAAAAGGGGCAAACTTCATTTGGTGGTGAATTGGTGTTTGTTTAAAGTTGATTAGGGGGGGGCTCCAAAACACTTTTCCCCTGTGCATTTTTGCATATGGATTTTGAACTGGAATTGTGGCCAAACCACTGGATGGATTTACACCAAATTGGGCAGAAATGTAGCTCTTGGTACAGAAAGTGCCCTTTTTGTTATTTGGTAGTTGTCAACATCAGGACAGTGTGCGCTCTACGGTCGACTAAAATGCAAAAACCCAGTCTTTATGCAAAGGCATAATTCATGCATTATGTTTATATGCAGTTTTTTTATCTTTTGCATTGCAGATTTTAACCTTGAAAACCACTATTAATGATGTTTGTAATAACTGTTAATTTGCAAGGTATTTCTGCAGGCTTACCGAGTGTGTCAGGGTGTGGTCCTTTTGTAGGACCTTCTAGAAGCTTTCCCTGCCCCATGACTGGGTGTGGTCTGTGGGCTGGGCTTGACTCTATATAAGGGAGCCAGCCCAGCTCCACGTGCTCACTATTCAGAGGTCCCGGTGCAGAGCAGCAGCAACTTCCTGTGCTCCGGTTCCGGAGGCCTACAATGATATTTACAAGCCTGCCCTCATTATATTGACGATCCTTTAGCAGGGCGGTAAGGCATAGGTCGGGCTGGGCCCGACCCCCGTTTTCAAAGGCATTTGAGTTTTTGGGCCTAGTGTAAAACTCCTTGTGTGCGTCATTGTGTTTTCATGACATTTACATATCCTTGTTGGAATCGGCAAGGTGCGCAATTCAGTTCTGGGATATGATTCTTGACATTCAGATCGGCAACAGTGTGCGCAATCATTTCAGGATATTTGCATTGTGTATTTCGAATCGGCAAGGTGTGCGATTCACTTACTGGCATTTAACTTTGACATTCAGATCGGCATCAGTGTGCATCATTTCATGATATTTGCATTGTGTATTTCGAATTGGAAAGGTGCACGATTCATTTCCTGGCATTTTACCTTTGACATTCAGATCGGCAATAGTCTGCGCAATCATTTCATGATATTTGCATTGTGTATTTCAAATTGGCAAGGTGCGCGATTCATTTCGTGACATAAAAACTCTTGACATTCAGATCGGCAGTGTGCGCGATCATTTCATGACATTAGCATTGAGAAATTTCGAATCGGCAGCAAGGTGCGCGATTCTTTTCTGCTAGTAAACTCTTGATTTTCAGATTGGCTGTGCGTGCGATCTTTTCATGGTATAGAATACTTGGGTGTGCAGTGTTTGTTGAGGTGCACACATTTATCCTGACTTTTGGTTTTCTCTAAACACTTAATTCAAAGTGTGGCATTCTTTGTGCTAATTAAGCTCCTAGTACATTTCCTGTTGTTTTTTCATGGAATGTTCAGATAGGCTTCGTCCTCCTGTAAAAATGCAATGTTTATCCTGAAACTATTTTGAAGAAGGTTCTTGTAATCTAGACAGTATATGATATTTCCTGAAAAGCTCAAATGAAACATTGTATTAACCCATTCTTGATTTTTCCAGGTACCTAGATTTCTTGAGGCCTAGTTATAGTCACGTCCTAAGTTATCCATGATTACAGTATAAGAATTCTTAGAACCATGGTCTATTGAAAGTCAATGTGATTATATATTGACATTCTGTTGTTTATCCTCTTGCTTCCTGCAGGTCTCCTTCCCAGCTGTTCCCTACTTAATCCCCTTTTCCCCCATTTGGACTCTCTCAGGCTCTGTGGTATATCTATTGGAGTTTTGGAGCTGTCTAGTGGTGGACATGTTGGGAACATGCGCAGGCCCCGAGGATCTGGTCTCCCTGACAGTAGTTGAGAAATTAAAGAAAAAACAAAATTGGCATATAGGGACGGGAAGGCTACATGAACCCTCCTGGTCTCTTGCTGAGTACTGATTGGCTGACAACACTTCAACTAGGAAGTGTTGGCAGACATGATGGGACTCAGCTTCAGCTGGGTCCCAGAAAAAAGTTAAGAAATAAGAAAAGAGGCAGGGTCGGGACCCCTTGACCTCTTTGATCTGGTGCTGGGGTCCCAGAGGGAAAGAAATACAAGCAATGGGCTCCTGTGTTGTTTTGTAAATAGTCCCTGTGTGGGCCAGGTCCTAGGGGCATTAGATTTTTGAAAGTGGGGGGGGGGGTGCGCAGCCCCACTCTGCAGCCCCGGAGACTCCTACCTCACTGGGGCTAACATCTAATTAAAAGCGGGGGGTGCCCGGCCCCCTCACAGCCCGGGGACCACCACCTTTCCAGGGCTAAGTTTTAAATGTGAGTGGGCACCTGGCCCCCCTGGAGCCCCAGGGACTGCCCCACCTCCCTGGGGGGGAAGATATAATCAAATGCAGGGGGCCACCCAGCTCCCCAATAGCCCCAGGAGAGTTATAGTTACCTTAGAGTACAAGCTATAGTTACTTGAGCTAACTATAACAGGTGAGCTTCTATGGTTGTGTACGTTTAAAATGTGAGCCCAGCTATAATGTCCCTGTAACCTTTGTTTTTATTGAGTGAATTTATATGGCTTTTTAATTTTATGTCTTAACTATAACGTCCTGTAACCTTTGGATTTTTCAGACAATATATATATATATATATATATCAAGATATAGTCACCAGTAGGTAGTTATAGTTAGGACCAGGTTTCCATAGAATGAATCTTCACAAAGTTTTTCAAAAAGTTTGCTGGTGATTCTTTTTGCACACAGAAAGTTTCAGGGTGATCCGTCAAGCGGGGGCCAAGAAATAGGGGGGATCAAAAACCGTGTGTTTCTCATGTTAATTCCCATAGGAGTTTTGAACGTGACTACAGCCCGAATCACTGGACGGAATTACACCAAATTTGGCAGAAAGGTAGGTTTTGGTATGCATATTACACTTTTGGCTTTTAGGTGCAAATCCGCTCAGCAGTTTTTTACATATTAAAGGGGAAATAAATTTGTATATCTAGGGCTGTGGATCCGTCATGATGTTTTTGCAGTGATCTCTACGAATTTGTGAATGCACGCGCCAATATGAATGCTGCGGGTAGCTGGCCACTATCTGACCGGAAAGTTGTGGCTGCCTATTTAGGTAATAGGATACTGTCCCCGGGGCTGAAAAATTAAATTAAAAGTGGAATAAGGGGGCAGGGTGGAGGTACTCTGACCCCAAGGCTGTGATTAAGGGTCTTTGAGGGTCAAATTATGACCTTAACATTATTTTTTCATGCCATATGACATTCACAAATATTTTGTGGTGCTCACTGTGGCCCCCCCCCACATGTAACGTTGCAACAAATTCCCGAATATCGGCATTTAAAAAAAAAAAAAGAAACATTCTTATATTCATTCATACTGCTGGTTTTCATAGGAAGTGGGCATGGCGTGGCATGGAGCACTGAGCAGTGGAGGTAGCGGTAGTAGGTAGCGGCAGTGGCAGGCAAGAAGCAAAGAGTGAGGCGGCAAGCGACGCCAGCACCAGCACCAGCACCAGGCTTTAAGGGAGCTTGGGATAACTTCTGAATAACTCCTGGACGGTGAGTGCTCCTCCCTGTTCACTGTGCCCCTCCAAAGTTCACTCCCTCTCACTTGAGCTCCCTTGCCCTCTCACACAAGCAGCTTTGTATGCATGCAGCAATGCAGCAAAGAGGAAAAGGAAGGAGAACTTAAAGAGGGGCTGATGCCAGTAGACCACTCACCCAGCGGCCTTTGGGCTTGTGGACCCATTCTCTCCCCTGCAGCTCCCACAACTTCTCATAGCCCCCATGCCCCACCTCCTGGGACTAAGCCCTCCATCCGTCTGGTGTTGGATCCGTTCAGGGCCCAGGAGTGGAGCAGGGGCAGTGGCAGTCATATTGGGTTGGTCAGGGCTGGGCAGGGCAGATATTGGCCATGTCTTTACTTGACTGTGGCACAGAAGTGACTGGCATTAGGCCAGTGCAGCTTGTGCCCAGATGTGATTCCACACACCTGCCAGTTCAAATGCCAGCCCCCAGCGTCAAAGAGAGCCTTGGCCTCAGCATAATAGAAGGCAAAGAAGACACCTGGTGGTGCGAATCATCAGGGGAGGATAAAAGGAAATTAGGAATCAACTAAGGCATGCTCCAGCCCCTCCCATCGGGCTACCTACTGGGGAGGTGTGGTGGTATCTTGTAGTCCTCACAAAGTCAGGCTTCATTCACTAAGGAGGCTGTGGATCTATTAGGTACAATCATTGTAGGCCACACCTCGCTACTGAATGCCATTGAGGGGCTGGCTGGCCAGAAGACCCAGATGCTGGTTTATTTGAATGGCATTCATAGTGCCCTGTCTGGCCTACAGGGTCATTAGAGTGTCTGGCCTCCTCATTGGCTGAAGTCTCCCACCCATCCCAGCCTCATGCTCAGATTCCCATCCCTTCAACATCCCAATACCCTCAACCCAGCCCTGTCCAAAGCAAATGCAATCAGATGCATGTACCCATAACAACAGCCCAATGCAGCACATCCCAACACAAACATGGCAGGCAATATAAGCACAGACAGACGCATGCAGCCCCAACACACACCACCACAGTCACAGTCACAGTCACTACATCTACCACTACACAACCACATACACGCACACCTTCAGACATGACACCCACCACTACATCAACACCCACAGACCCTACCAGCACAGCCCCATTCATTGCACCCACCACCCCCCAACACACACCCACCACAGACATAGCACCAATAATCACAGCCACCACTACACATGCATGCACAGGCACACCGACAGACACCACAGCAACACACACCACAGCAGGCACATCCATACACACACACACAGATACTCACCAAAAATGCCCATACTCACCCACCCAACAGACCAACAGTAAAAAACACAAACTACCAGATGCACCATATACACCAGACCCTTATGCACCCTCACCTTCAATAGGCATGTGCACAACAAACACGGCCACTCCCTTTCCCTCCCAAACCCAACTCAGTACTGAACACCCTACCCATTTCCCTTAGGAGAGCTTCCTCTTTTCCCTGGCCCTGACCCCTTCCAAATCATAACCCACTCCTTCTAAACCACAAACCACCATTTCCAAGTCCCAAACCACCCCTTCCAAACCACAATCCACCCTTCCAAACCCAAAACCACCCCTACCAAACCCAAACCCACCTCTCTTAATCCCAAAGACCCAACCTGCCCAATAACATCTTTAAGGTACCTACTGTCTGCTCCATGGATGCCCTTTGCAGAGGAGGTTAAATTTGGCAGTGATATTAGGCGGCAGGTTGTGGGCATGCACCTACTCTATGGACTAATAGCCTGCTGCCCTGGTGTTTTCTTTACAATCTCCTTTTATTTACTTATGAGAGAGTTATCTCAATTCTACAATACATTTTGTTTTTTAGAATTCTTTTGTCCTGGCTATTTTTGGGTTGTTACTAAATATTTGCTGGTGATGTTATTTCTTCTAATGTGTGGGCTATGCACTTCCTCTCATTTGTAACAGTGACAAGCACAGGTTGTGTATTTTAGTTACCATTTTAAATGCATATCTTAGTTTTCCACATTTGTGCTGGACATATTATTTTAGTGCAAGCATTCATCATATTACTGGACACTTCCCCCAAAATTATATGTAGTTCTGTTTTTGTGACTGGAGAATGCATATGTGTTTATTTTGACATGATATGTCAATGGTATGCATATATGCATTACACAGATGATCTGGCACTTTACATTTTTATGTGATTATGGGGGTTATTCTAACTTTGGAGGAGTGTTAATCCGTCCCAAAAGTGACGGTAAAGTGACGGATATACCACCAGCCGTATTACGAGTTCTATAGGATATAATGGACTCGTAATACGGCTGGTGGTAAATCCGTCACTTTTCCGTCACTTTTGGGACGGATTAACACCTCCTCCAAAGTTAGAATAACCCCCTATAAGTTTGTGATATGTTGCACACACCAAGGGGACATGTGACCTTCGTAGATCTCTGACATGTTTGCAGTCAGTGAGTATTGTGTTACATTCTGGGTAAAACCTGCAGCATGTTGTAGTGTTTGTGCTACATCGGAATGTTTTTTTGTGTGAAATTTGGGGTTATTTTTCCAATTGTCACTTTCAATGTTTGGATACATTCTTGCACACGCCTTTGCAGACACATTCTTATTTGTGGTTGTTAAGACTTTGTTTTGGTGTCCACTGCCATGTAGGCAGTCGGGCACTAATTGGTGGTTGCTACTTATGTCTTGGGGTCTGTTCTGATCAATTTCATACTTTAACATTACACACTTCCACATTGTGTATCAGTATGTTGGTGTTTAAAAAGATTTTGAGGCATGCACAAGTCCAGTGTTGCTATGAAGCTACAAGTCCGGGGGTAACAGGAATGGCTGTGACTTACCTTCTGTGCTGGCAGTGATGGGGTTGATTTCCATCTTGCACCTGACCCAGGGAAATAGGAGGACTGATAACAGCAGATTTATGGCGGCAGGATACGTGGAAAGTATTCAAAAGGTGAGTTTCATGTTTAAATAGCTGCCAATCCACCAGCTCAGGTGTGGAGGTATAGCCGCCACAGTTGCGTAGGCGGGACTGCACATCATGATTGGCTCGGCGGTAAAAGTGGCGGTCATCCCCATGCCAGCTGCTTTAGCCTAGGAATGCTGTTGATGCAGGGAATGATTCTTGACGGTGATGGCGGACTGTTGGCAGTCTTTCGCCTATGCTCCTGCTGACATCTAAATAGAGTGGGCAGACTGTCAAGTTGATGGGTGGTTTACCATTGAAAAGTCAACAGTGGAACCGGTACCACCAACATCTAAACCAAGCCTTTAGTTTTGGTGTGTCACCAGCCGCAGAACTTTCCCAAGACGTCATTCAATGCATGATAGTAAATGCATTAAATTATAGTGATAATATATATTGCCTTTTGGAGCTACACATAAGGAGCATGATAGAGCTCTCACACAGATAGGTCAATTACTCAGTAATGCAGGTTTTACTTTGGGTGCATACAAGTCTGAGTTCAACAAGACAAAACTAAAATTCTTTGGCCATATCTTTTCTGATGAGGGTATGATGCCTGATGCTGCAATTGTACAAGCTTTGTCAAATGCTGACACACCACAAGATGTTTCAATAGTACGTTCTTTTCTTGGCATGGCCAGTTACTGTTCAGGATACATAAAAGACTTTGCTACTGTTAGTGCTCCATTATGAGAATTGTTGAAGAAAAGTGTTTAATTTCAATGGTCACAAGAATGTGGGATAAGTTTCAAGAAAATTAATCATGCTATTGAAAATGCCATTGAAATGGTGTACTTTAATCGAAAGCTTCATACAGAGGTTGTGATTGATGCTTGCTCATTCGGGTTAGGAACTATCCATGCACAGCATATTGGATGCCCAAATGCAAGACAGCTTTGTGCAAACACATTCATTCTCTTAGCAATGATGGTGGATATCAAAAGTAGAAAAATATCAAAGATGAATTGCCCATAACTCAGGAGGGAGTTATATTGTGAGGATAAAGGATCCTGAATCCGGAGAATCTGAGAAAAAAAGTGATTGACGTGGCTCACAAAGGACATTGTGGTGTTGGTTGCCTCAAAGAGAGCTCTCCGAGTCCAAGGCCCATATTTATACTTTTTTTGCGCCGCATTTGTGTCGTTTTTTGACGCAAAAGCAGCACACAATTACAAAATACAATTGTATTTTGTAATTTTGCTCAGATTTTGCGTCAAAATGCAGCGCTAAAAAAGTATAAATATGGCGCCAAGTTTGATTTCCATACTTAGATGAAAGAGTTGAAAAGGAACTCAAGGTCTGTCACATATGCAATTGACTGTCAAACAAAGTTACTCAACATACTCTGAATATGTCAGAACACCCTAAACATGCATGGGGAGAATAGTTAATGATTTATTTGGTCCACTTGATAATGGACATCACTCAATGGTGATTGCAGATGAATACTCACATTTTCCTTTGGTTGAAGATCTCTCATCCTTGACTCATGAACGAGTAATCAAACAATTTGATGGCATCTTTGTGACATGGGGCATACCAGCCATTGTAGCAGTCCACCTATCAACAGTAAAGAATTAAAAAAAGTTCTAGAGCATCTGAACATAAAACATTAGAAGATCACACTTTCATGGCCACAGGCCAATGGACTTATTGAGGCGTTTATGAGTCTACTAAAGAAAGCAGTGGAGCGTGCAGCGTACAGCTCTTGAGAAGCTCAATTTGAAAACAGTATTGAATTCCACTCTACGAGCTTATTGTTAGACACCTCACTTGACCAAAGGTGAAAGTCTTGTGACTTTGATGATTGGGAGAGCAATGACAACTGAGTTACCTCAATGGACAACCGAAAGAGATAAAAATGAAAAACATCATTCATACCAGGGACTTAGTTAACAAACAGAAAATGAGAGTTTATGCAGATAAGAAACGACATGCAAAAGACATCTCATTCAGAAAAGATTTGGTGATCTCTCCACAGATGCGCAGAAGAAAATCTGATGCTCCTTATGATGCTGAACCTTTCCAAGTGGTGTCTACCAAATGACACATGGTGACTGCCCAGTGCCGTGGAAAGTCTATTACTAGACACTCTTCTCACTTTAGGCCTCAGTGACTCAGTAACTTATGTGGATTTCTCACTATCTTTAGCAATCTCTGTAAAAAACAGTAAACTTTGCACTTGTATAACACACTACTCACCCCTTAGGGTCTCAAGGTGCTGTACACATACCACTGTGGAACCCCTCCTGGCTTTTCCCCAGGAGGCACACACTCCTGGACAGCCCCAGGGATCCAAGCACTGTGAGGGCCATTGTGAAGATTAAGCAAGCTATTGCCCAGAGTTACACCCATTAATTAGATTAGGGACAAAGGCAAGAATTATCAGGTCCAAGGGCATTGAACCTTGGTCCCAGGCCAGATTTCTGCATGGGGGTCTGCTGCTCTAACCATTGTGCCACACTTCTCTGACACTGAAGATGACAGTTTACAAGACATATAGTTGTACATGTGTGTGTGTGTGTGTGTGTGTGTGTGTGTATATATCTATATATGTATATATATATATATACATATGCATGTCTAATGATTTCTATGAAACATTGTTATTTTTCATTAAGCAGAGGGAGAGATGTAGTGTCTTGCATGATCTAGAACAAAACCTTTCTGGCTTCAAGCACACGCCTTATCAGTGTGACGTAAACACTAGAATAGAATTTAATGAAAGCTTCGTTTTGAATGTTGGAGTTCACAGGTACATGCAGAGGAATGAAGATGATGTGATTTACAGCTCCGTGTGTTGCCTCATCATTGACAGGTACCCAGGCTGGAAAGGAGCAACAATTTACATTTTACAAATGGTACCATGCATCTCAACAGATCCCAAACTAAAGATGTTTCTTTATTCCTCTAGGAAAGTTCACTGTTTAGTTTTACTTGCATGGCTATGTCTATGTATCTTCCTTGGCTTTTATTCAGGGATTTCATTTAATACTCATTGAGTGGGGTTCCATTCTACACTTATCGTCCTTACAAATCCATGCATTTGAGCTTTTTTCAGAACTTTTGAAGTGAAACTTCCCCTGATGACTTAAGTTGTTTTTATAAAATGTACCCGTTTTCTCTAATATGTGATTTTTTTTCTTGCACTCCCATAGTGTGCAGGATTTCTTTAAGAATATGAGGATTTGCTTGGTAAGATACGTGGGTGGGACTCAATCATCCCAGCACCAACACACTAAAAATGTGTGCCTCAGCGGAGACAAATCCATGATTCTAGTGGAATACATGGATTGCCGCCATTAAACTTCATTTAACAGAGTTGTGGAATGCAATTTTTGTGTCATTACATGCAGACACATTGTTTGCTGGGATTAAAAGCAGGACTTGCACTTGCTACCCGTGTCGACCCGAATGGTGGGTGAGACCAGGATTGCAAGGATCGCTGTTTCTTGTATATCTATATCTATACATTACCTCTTACTACCTACTAGCAGTCCCCATTAGGTAGTTATAGTTAGGACCTAGCTACCATTGGAACAGCGTTTCTTGTTTTGCAAAATAACTTTGGAACAGACTGATGGATCTTCACCAAATTACTGAAACACATACTTCAGTGGGTTCAGCTGCTGTCTTAAAAGTTTCAGGGTGATCCGTCAAGCAGGGGCTGAGAAAAACAGGTGTCTCAAAATATGTTTTCCCCATGCATTTTCCCATAAGGACTTTGAACACGACTATGGCCCGAACCGCTGGATGGAATTACACCAAATTTGTCAGAAAGCTAGCTCTTGGTCTAGAAAGCATACTTTTTGTGATTTGTTGTGGGAGGTGTGTAACAGCCATTCAATCTAAGAAAATCATCAGGGAGCATGAACCTTACCTCTCCACGATCCCCCACAGGGCCCTCCAAAGGTGTGTTGCGTACTCCTAAGTGACATCGGGCTAAAACAAGCAATGCAAACAAACCCCAATTCCCCACCCCAAGAGCAGATGAGCAACCGCTGACCGCCCACACCATAGAAACCATTATGTAAATGTGTTTTATCATCATCCAACTGGATTGTCCAGTGGTTGATCTGGGGGTAGACACCAGGAGCATGAGGGCAATCCATCTGAGTCCACGTCAGTGCGCATCAACAGTTCGTTAACTGGCCATAGGCGAAGGGAGGGTCCTGTGGACTCAAACTGTGTCACGCGGGGGAGCCCCTCCATTACACAAACTACAGAATCCACCTCAGAAGAGTCTTCCAAGGGTTTGGGTCCCGATCCAAGGTCTCCATCTGAGCTTCTCGCCTCCATCAAGGAGGCCCCTGCCTGAAGTGCTGCCTTCTTCCCCTGGTGAGCCTGTTGCCGTGGGGGCTTTGTCCCCTGCTGACTACTCGGGGGATCCTGTGTGTGTCTTCTCTTGCTAACGTTGCCGGGATGGCCTGTGTTCTGTATGTTTGGCACCCTCTGTGCCTGCGGGGTATGTCTCGAGCCAGGCCCATGCTTCGTCAGGTTCCTCAAAGAAGTGGGTAGTGTCGTCTAGGATGATCTTCAGTCTAGAGGGGAACAGGAAGGAGTACCTGAGCCCCTCCTCACGCAGATCCAGTTTTATCCCCATGAAGGTGGCCCAACTGAACTGGACCGTCTTTGTGAAGTCCGGGAATAGGGTGGTTCGGCCACCCTCCACTTGCAATGGGCCCGCTTCATGGGCTCTCTGCAGCAGCAGATCTAGGTCTCGATAATGTAGGAGTTTTGCTACTATTGGTCAGGGCGGCCTCCCCTGCTCTGGTCTACAAGCTGGGACTCAATGCACTCTTTCCAATGCAAAGAACAGCGTGAGGGGCCTCTCACCCATGAGCGAGAGCAGCCAAGACCCAGATAGGTCACTGCATCAGGCCCTTCCACTCCCTCCGGCATCCCAACAATACACACATTATTGTGCCTACTGCGTCCCTCTTCATCATCAGCGCACTGCTCTAGTCTCTGGTTCCGTTCAGTGAGGTTGGTAACTTGGGACCTGAGGGCCTGGTGTGCAGGTTGCAGTTCCTCTAGGGTCATGTCTGTATCTTTAACCCTGTCAGCCAGTTTGGATTGTCCATACTTAGGTGGCTCAGTTCATTTGAAACCTTTCCGATCTCTTGGCTCAGAATCAATTTGGTATCCTCAATCTCTCCCAGAATCTTGTTCAGGGTGTCTTGCACAGTAGTGGTAGACATCCGGCTCTCCCCAGTGTCTCTGTCTATCAGCTGGAAATCAGGTACCAGGGTGCCCCTTGCGATTTAGGTCTGGGTTTCCCCATAGTAAACCAGCATATATCAGTTAATAGTTGGCGTTCGTAGCTATTGCACCCACGTCTAGGATCCAAATGAGTGGAGCGACACCTCAGCGCAGGGCTCCAGTTTCTGGCAGTCATGTAGGCCCCCGATGAAGTAAGAGAGCTCTCCAGTTAGGCCTGGTAGAAGGGAGCTGGTTGTGTGGTTAGACTACCCTCCAATCACATGCTGCTGTAAAGCCCCCATGCCGTGTCCTATGGGTCCCCGTTAGATCTCCAGTGGTGTTCCACCGCTATGACCGCTGTAAGTGCAGCCTGCGGATCGACTATTCAGGGGTTAACAGTGGTCCAATGTTCCACAAATGGGGCTAACATTCAAGGGGGCCCCTGGATACACCACTCCTTATTAAGCGGCGCCTGTTGTTGATCACTGTCCCCGTCTACCAGATCGGGGGGATGTGAGGCCGCATGTAGCGGTGGAACCCAGCCCAGGCACCTCCACAATGTCAGTCTCATTCCACGCCAGCTGGGGTGGGGGAAGGGGGTGCAACCCACCAGCCACTCTTCTGTGCAAACCCTCTCATAAGGGATGTCTCCCCCAGAAGACCCAGGCAAGTCTCCACTGGTAGCTCTCTCCAGGACAGGGACCCCCGCAGAGGCCCGGGGGGGCCCAGTCCATCTCTTCATGATCCTTACCTCTCCACCGTGGGCTGTTCCGTCAGTCCCCCTTGACCTCTCCCCCAGACCTGGGGGATCGTTCCCCGTCTGGTGTTCCCCAGCTCTGCTACTCGGAGCAGCAGGCAGGGTCAGGCCTCAGCTCACTTCCCTCTCTCCTCTAGGCCGGGCCACGCTTCCTCTCACAGCACGACCCGTCACTGGCCAATCGTGCAGGCAGGCTCACCACACCACGGCTCCCCTCCCGGTCACACCACTTCCATCCGGGCCTTTGATCTTGCGCCCTTGCAACAGGTGCCTTCCGTACTCCAGCAGCTCTTAGTACCAACGGCCGGCGCAGCAGACAGGGTCAGGCCTCCCCTCCCTGGCTGGTTGGGTCAGTCGTCGGCCCAATCAAGTCGCCAGCGTCATCCGTAACCTCCAGACTCATCTGCCTGCAGGACCATGTACATGCGGGCCCGCCTCACTTTTGTACAATTGGGGCCCCCCTTCATCGGTTAAGAAAAAGGATTGTTGGCTGGCTGACCTGGAGATCTGATATTAGGCAGCCACCATCTTGGTCAGGCAAACTCTGCCCCCTCCACATTGCTTTTAAGTATGCAGACATGAAGTTGCTACCTCTGTCTGATACAACCTCTTTTTGGAAACCCACCCTGGAAAAGATTCCTAGTAAGGTCTTGGCCACTGCAGGAGCTGTAGTGGTCCTAAGAGGTATGGCTTATGAATACCTGGTGGCATGGTCCACCACCATCAGAATGAATCTGTTTCCAGAAGCTGTGGGGGAGTAAGGGGGGCCAACAATGTCAACCTCTACCCTTTCAAGGGTACCCCTTACAACTACTGGAAATAGGAATTAGGGGCCTTTGGGGAGCCACCTGTCTTGCCATTGGCTTGACAGGTAACACAGGAGCAACAAAACTCCTTTGTGTCTTTTTATAGATGGGGCCAGTGAAAGTGAAGTACCAGTCTGTCCCAGGTTTTGCTTTGCCCCAGGTGAACAGCAAGGGGAATGTCATGGACTAAGGTCAACAAAAACTCTCTGCATTGTAGAGAGATGATCCATCTTTTGGTGGTACCAGGTTTGGGTTCCCTTGGTTCTGAATACAGGAGGTTGTTTTCCCAGTACACCCTTTGGGTGCCACTGACATCCCCTGCTTCCTGTTTGACAGCTTGCTGTCTCAAACCCTCAAGTGTGGGACAAATCTGTTGAGACACACTTAACTCCTCCCTGGCAGGCCCCCCCTGCACCTAAGAGTTCAGCTGTGTCAGCTTGAAATTCTTCAGATGTAGGCTCTTTCAAAGGATTAGATTTATCCTCCTCAAAGGGGGAATCATCAGTGGAGGGAGGGATAGGGGATAATTTCTTTCCCCTTCTACCCCTGCTTTTTGGGAAGATCTTGGTTTGTAGTTTCAGGATTCGGGTTTCTCTGTTCTCTTTGCTTCTTGGCCTGAGTCCTAGTCAAAGCAAAGATATGCCCATGAATGCCCAGCATGGCTGCATGGGCCTCCAACTCTACTTCAGCCCAATCTGAAGTCTCCAAGTCATTCCCTAGTAGACATTCTACAGGTAGGTCTGTGGACACTGCAACTTTTTAAGAACCAGTAACCCCCGCCCAGCTGAGATCAACTGCCATGGGGTGGCTCACTTGGTACTGATGACCAAGTAGGTGTTGCTCAAGGGACACCAGTTTTTCAGTCACCATGGTGACACTGGCACCTGTGTCCCTGTAGGCCTCAACCTAAACACTATTTATTAGGAGTTGTTGCTTGTACTTATCTATCTTAAGGGGACAAGCAACAAGGGTGGCAAGGTCAATGCCACCATCAGAGACTAAAACAGCCTCAGTGGTTTCCCTAACTATACCAGCCCCCACTGCACTTCCCAGAGTGAGCCCTGCTACACCTTTGGATTGACTATTGGTAGTAGTAGTAGTGTTCCCACCACCACTGCTATGGCTAGGGTTACTAGTTGTAGTAGTGGGTATTGTAGTGGTGGGAGGTTTGGTGTGTTTATTTTAGGACAGGAGGTATCTCCTGCCCTATGGCCTTTGTTTCTACATATATGGCACCAAGGCTTTTTGTTCTGATTGTTGTGTGAAGAGTATTTAGACCCACCCCCAGAAGAGGTTTGTGGGCCTGATGAAGACTCTTTCTTTTCTTTGTCCCCACCTTTGTCATGTGACTTGCTATCCTTCTTCTTGTCCTTGTCACTCCTTGTATGAGCTTTTCTGCTCACTCTTTTCTCACCCATTTGTCTGCATTCTTTCCCAATTCCTGGGGAGAGGTTAGATCTGAGTCTACCAAGTACTGGTGCAACAAGTCACACACATAATTATTCAAAATATGCTCTCTCTGTAACAGATTTACAAGCCCTCATAGTCAGACACTTTGCTGCCATGTAACCAGCCTTCTAAAGCTTTAACAGATTAGTCCACAAAGTTAACCCAATCTTCAGAGGCCTCATTTCTGGTCCCTCTGAACTTGATCCTATATTGCTAAGTTGTGAGACCAAGACCATCTAAGAGTGCAGTTTTTAGAATATTGTAATTGCCTGCATCCTCCTCTCTGACAGTGAGAAGTCTACCCCTCCCCTCCCTTTGTCAGAGAAGGACAACCAGAGAATAGCAGCCCCCTGCCTTTCAGGGACCCCCTGAACTTTACAGGCCCTCTCAAGTGCAGCAAACCACTTGTAAATATCATCCCCCACATTGTATGGGGGAACAATTTTGTGCAGGTTTCTGGAATCCAAGGAGTCTTCCCCGACTCTGTAATCCCTGAAACCTGAGTTGCTGCTGCCACCATGGGGTGCAAACCCCATCTCCTGTGTCTCTCTCTCCACTGCTAAGTCCTCCCTATCTAGAGCTAGCTGCTGCTGCAGCCTCAGCCTGGCCTCCTGCAGTCTAAGTTTCCTGAGCTCTCTATCTATATAGTTATCCCCTGGAGTTGTGCAGTGGGATCCTTCAGATACTGAAGTGATGTCAGAATGGGCAGAGGTGGATCTATTCCTAGACTTGGTGACCCCTTCTGCTTGCCCTCTGGGTGTGACTTCGTTCCCACTACCAGCTATGCTAGTTAGTCTACTAGGAACATTGGGCTCCTTTGAGGAACCCTCCCCAAGGCCTAGAATGTCCTCTTCTACCTCAGTGGGGACATGGTCTTCTCCTTCCTCGTCCTCCTCCTTTTAACCAGCTTGATCATGGTCGTCCTGGAGGAGGAGGCCTAAGAGCAAACTCTTGTTAGGGGTCCTCCCCATATCTAACTTCCTCTCTCCACACAGCCCCTTCAATTTCTTGAAAGTCAGGTTCTCATAGGGAGCCTCCATGACCTCAGAGCTATATCCGGCTGCTGACATGGTGTGTGTTAGGAAAGTGTAGGGTGTACCTAACCTACCTAACTCCCAGTCTCTCAGAAAGAAGTTTAGAGCAAGGGCTATGCCTATACCATAGCTTACCTAAACTCTAGAGACTAGTTTTCATGCACTAGATACTATGTATACCTCTAGGTATGGAGTGGTATTTCTTGTGGAAAGCACCAGGCGACAGAGTGATAAGGCAATTGCAAGTACTTATCCCACTGCTGCACCACCAATGTAGGAGGCTGCCATGGTGTCTGGTGGGTACCTATGGTACTTACACCTTACACCAGTTCCAGGTATCCCTTATTAGTGTAGTGTAGTAAGTGTCTAGAAGCCAGGCTCTCTGGAGGTAGCCGTGGATGAGCAGCCAAGGCTTATCTAGGAGACATGCAAAGCTCATGCAATACCACTGTAGTCACACTTAGTACTTACATACATGAAAGAAAACACTCAGTGCTACAAAAATAAAGATACTTATAAGGTTACAAAAATACCATAGAGACTACACTCCCTTAGGAGTAATACACACATTATATATATTAGTATGCAGAAATAGGCATAAAAACAGTTAGAAAACAGTGCAATTAGTGAAAATCACAATAGGAAGAAATAGGCCTGGGGGAGAACAAACAATATACTAAAAAAAATGAAATACGAAAGTCAGTCCCCCATCTAGGTAAGTGTAGTCTGTAGAGGGCAGCTAGAGGTACTAGGAAAGCCCACCACAGCGACCAGCAAACCAGGAGTAAATCACAGTAAGTTTCTCAGAACACACAGAGAATTAAAGCAAAATATTGCAAAGCCCAAGAGAGACTGCAAGACCCCAACAGTGGATTCCTGGACAAGAAGACCTGTGGAAGAAGGGGACCAAGTCCAAGAAGCACAGCAGATTCCAGGAAGGGCAAGAACACCTACCTGCCAGGACGAAGGAGCAAGAAGTGACCCACTGGTGAATAAGAAGAGTCAGCACTGCACCCAAGAAGAAGAAGTCAGGTTCCTGAAGGATACAGGTGATGTCCCATGCCGAATGGAGGATTGCAGTATGGTTTGCGTCTTCGTGTTCCACCAACAAGACCTGGCACACTCAAACTCGCGGTTAGCAGAAAGTGGAGCTGCGGAGGACCAGGAAGGGCCAGGTTGACTCTACCAAGGAGTGGGACCCAGAGTGGGCCTCAGCAATACAGAGAGCCCACAGAATCCCAGGCAGCACCCACAGGATGGAGACAGGAGAGTCGCAGAAGAGGCCCACACAGCACTGCGAGAAAGGCACTCACGCAGCCGGAGAACCACTCAGGGAGCTGTGCGTCGCAGGAAAGACTGCTGAGAGCTGGAGCTTCAAGACACCTGAAGATCTTGTGGAAAGGATGCCAACATGCATTGGCAGCTGCAAAGGACCTGGTGCATGGGTATAGTGTCCTGTGTAGGCAGACAAGTGCTTACCTCCACCCAAACTGGACAGCTGGAAGAGAGGACTGTTGGGACCACTTCTGTCTACCACCCATGATGCAGGATCCACGCACCTCAGCAGGAGAGGGGATGCATGCAGCTGGTCATCATTGCAGTTGGTGCCTGCACAAGCAGGGGAGTGACTCCTTCACTCCAAGGGAAATTCCTTCTTTCTTCTGATGCAGGCTGAAGACGGGCTGTCCTCAGAGGATGCACAAATGCGGAAATGTTGCAGTTGCTGGAAGGAGCCGGAGATACAATGTTGCAGAAGGTGTCTTACTTCTTTGTTGCAGCTTGTAGGGTCCTGAAGAGACCAGATGCAGTTGCTTCAGTCAGAAATCGAAGTGGAGAGTGCAAAGGATTCCTGCTCGAGTCTTGCAATCCGAATCTGAGGAACAACCCAAAGGAGAGACTCTAAATAGCCCTGAAAGGGAGATTGGTCACCTATCTGAATGACCACCTATCAGGAGGGGGGTCTGACATCACCTGCTGGCATTGGCCACTCAGATGCTTCCAGAGTTCCCTGCAAACCTGGAATTCAAGATGGCAAAGCCCAGGGACCCTCTGGAGGAGTTCTGAGCACTATCCCTGGGGTGGTGATGGACAGAGGAGTGGTCATTCTCCTTTCCTTTGTCCAGTTTCACGGCAGAGCAGGGACTGGGGATCGTTGAACCAGTGTAGACTGGTTTATGCAAGGAGGGCACCAAATGTGCCCTTCAAAGCATTTCCAGTGGCTTGGGGAGGCTACCCCTACCAAGCCTGTAACATCTATTTCCAAAGGGAGAGGGTGTAACACCCCTCTGCCAAAGGAAATCCTTTATTCTGCCTTCCTGGGTTCGAGCCCATGTACCCTCCCGCAGTCCAACCACCTCCTCCCTGGGGCAAAAGCTTCATTTTAGATGGGAGAGGCCCGTAAGGCCTACCCCACAGCCCTGGGGACCACCACCTCCCTGGAGCAATGAAGAGGGGGCCGTGCAGTCCCCCTGAAGCCTCAGGGGTCGGCACCTCCCTGGGGCTAAAAAAAAAATGATGGGGGTCTGTTTAACAGCACCCGCCAAGTCAGAGCAAACACTTTGCTTCTAGTGGGCAAGAACTGTCAAAGTGCTTTCTGCTGGAAGCAGAGATTTCATCTCTTTAACTGCCTGCAGAGATGTGGGCAGGGAAAGAGATGAAACAATTGCTTTTGCAGACCAGCACCTCCCTGTGTGAAAAAGCAATGCTGACTCCCGCAGGAGCGAGCTGGGACTGCGGAACTTGATGTTCACCCTGAAATCCAATTGCACACTTGATGCCCTGGGGGGGCACCCAGGACAGATGGCTGAGCCCAGGGGGTGGACCCCGGGGCCAAGGTCGACTGGGGTGGGGGGCATGTGCGCCCCCACCCCTGGACACTGGTCACTTATCCAATGAGGTAGCAAATAGTAACTAACCAGTAGAACGTACTCCTGGTGGATAGACATTTTGTGCAAAACTGTGGACTCTTGTTGGCTAAATGTGCAGGTGTGTTTCCCTTCTGGCCATGATGCTCATTTAACAGAAAATAAATGTCAACAAGGGCACATATAAATATAAACGTAGCAGGTGTACCTGTTGAAGCTCCACTTCTGGAAAGGACAAATGATCCTAATTTCTGGGCTTGGCGAAGACAAAGCAAGTGTGTTTACTCCATGATTCCATATTGAAAAATGATCTGAAATTCTTTGTGGAAATGAATGCATCTTTCATTTATTGGTGCGCAAGCATATGTAACTGTGATGAGTAGGTTCTTTATTGCATTCTACTGATGAGAGCAGAGTCCATGGTTCTCCCTTTAAATTGCTACTAGTAAGCAAATGTGCAAATCACCTAGAAGCTTTGCCCACTCTGCCCCGACCCGTCCACCTTAGCAGTATGCAAAGGACTTCATACCTTTTACCAGGATGATGGACAGCTTACCAAAGGCCCCCCACCCCAGTTTGTTTCCAGCACGTTCTTGATGCTTAGGAATATGACCAAGCAAAGATGCACTTACGTCATATAGCTAAGAGGAAAGACCCTGGTTTGGTGGAGATTTATGTCTTTGCAGTCTCATTGACCTCTCAATAGAAAGATTCATGTTATCACAGAATTGTGGAGAAAGATGGACGAGGAGCAATCACATTGCCAAACGCACACAAGGTCACTGGAGACATTTCCTTGTAGACCATTACGCAGCTGTAGTGTAGAATACACACTGGGCATTTACCCAACAAGGTAGCACTTACTAACTAACCAGTAGAAAGTACTTTGGTTGGGTACACATTTTGTGCAAAACTGTAGACTCTTGTTGGATAAACGGTCATGTTTGGTTCCTTTGTGGCCGAATCACTCATACAGCTACTGACACAGACACTCACACACCCACTGAAAGACGCACTCAAATACTCATTCAGACACTCATGCACCCACTCAGAGACTCGTGTACTCGAAAACAGACCCTCTCAGACACTCACGCACCCACTCCTAGACTCACATAGACATGCATGCACCCACTCACAGACCCACTCAGACGCTCATGTCCTGAAAAACAGACCCACTTAGACACTCGTTCACCCACTCAAAGACCCTCTCAGACATTCAGGCACCCACTCACAGACCCACTGAGGCTCACACACCCACTCACAGACCCACTTAGAGACTCATACACTCAATCACAGACCCACTCAGAAACTCATGCCCTCACTCACAGATGCACGCAAAGACTCATATACCTACTCAGAGATCTACTCAGGTACTCATGCACTCACTCACACATCCACTTAGACACTCATGCACTCACTCACCCACTCAGAGACTGACACATCCTCTCACAGACATACTCAGACACTCATACACCCATTGACAAACCCACTCAGACACCCCCTCACCCACTTACAGACCTACTGAGACACTTATGAACTCACTCACATAACCAAAGTCAAACGTTAGAGATTAAAGTTAGGAAATAAAATTTAAATTAAAAAAAGCTTTAGAAATTCATTTTTACAAAAGGTTATAGTTCCAGAACAACATTAAAAAAAATCTTAGAAATTCACTAAGAAAAACTAAAGGATTCAGGGAAGTTATAGTTATAAAACAGAAGAAAAAAAAACGTAGAAATGGGGAGGTTATAGTTACATTTCAGTTGTACGAAACCAGTGAAAGTCAGCAGTTATAGTTACCTGAGCTAACTATAATTTAAGCCCCCACAATGCACTGCTTATGATCTCACAAGTTACATGACTCCTAACATGGTCAGGGAGAACACAGATGACATCTGAAATGACATGAAAAGGCTGACAGAAAGGAAAGTCGTGATCAGCAAGGCTAAACACCAGTTTGACCACCGCCAACCTGTTGAGATCCGTGATCATGATGGTAGCTGCGGTGTCATGCCATATATATACAGTATATGTATAGATTTATATCTGAAGTGAAAATAAATGTAGCACAATAACCACTGCCAGTCGGAGCAGTTGTACTAATTAAAGCTTATTCACATTCACTACTACAGAGCGAATGTCAAATTAAGATTTCTTACCAGAGTAGATCGAAGTGTCGGAAGAGTGGGATATGATTTTAGTTTATTTCTACAATAACTGTTTTGATGCTAAAAGAGCTCGACCTGGATGACACCTTTCAGACACTTTTTAATGAGCACTTGTAGCCCATACATGTCTTCTGTTTGGGTGATTTTAATGCCCACCTTTGCAGTCTTCCTGCTAAGTTAGTCTGTGGTTTAGGGGACACCAAAGAGGACCCCCTAACTCACTTTTTTAATGATCTATTTGGGAATGCACTAAATAATCTCCTGGTTAAATATAATTTAATTATGACCAATGATTTGGGTGTAGAACCTGCAAATCTTACCCCTACCTTCTTGAGTAATTATTGTAACTCAACCAATTATTGTATTTCGGTCTTCACAATTTTGAGTGATTGTGTTAGTGATTTTGAAATCACATTTACTGAGTTCAGTGACCCGACAGCCTTACCTGTTTGGGTAGAGATTGAGGGTTTCTTCAAACCATGCTCTAAACTTGATTGTAACCCAGTCTTGTCCCAGAAAAACGGTTTCTCAATTAAATGGGCCAAGGTGGATAACACAAGTTTCCCTTCTGCACTCTTTCACCTTAACCACCTAGAGGTTGCTACCTGTCTTGATACCAAATCCCCAGGTCCGGATAGGGTTCCCCAAGATGGACTTACTACCAATCACGATTTGCCAACTCCTTTGCTTACTAATGTGTTTAATGTTGTTACAACAGTAGGCCCACCCCCACCTGAAATAGTTCAGTAAAAACACCCATGTGGCAAAGTTTACTGCATAGGCTGTAGGACTGGGTGGTGAAGAATTATATTTTAATTGATACCTAATATGTTTTTGGGAACAGTAGATCAATGCCTTGATTTTAGCTTAATCATTGGCAAATACATGGCTCCTAAAAAGGGTTCTATCTATCTATCTATCTATCTATCTATCTATCTATCTATCTATCTATCTATCTATCTATCTATCTATCTATCTATCTATCTATACATCTATTTATCTATCTACCTTTTATTGACCTTACATCAGCTTTTAACTTTGTCTCACACTCCAAACTAAGGTATATTATTAAGGAGTTGGGTGTAGAGAAGACATTATTTCTTTCAACTCTATAAGCGTGCCACTGCTATTGTCAGGTTTGGTAAGGACAGTGAATGTGCTGACATCTTTTGGATCAAAAAAGCCACAAGAAAAGGATGTGTCCTTGCCCCATTTTTATTCTCTCCATATATTAATTAAGTTGACAAATGTTAGAAATGGACCTCTAGTTGGCAGAGGTACGCACTCTTTTAAGTAGAGACAACCACTCTAGTCACGGTAAGTCAGATACGCAACCAAATTTAACAAGCGTTCTCCCTCTGGTAGCTTGGCGCAGAGCAGTCAGGCTTAACATAAGAGTTAAATGTGGAAAAGTATTTGTGTGCACTTTGATTACAGTAACACAGTGAAAGCACAACAAAAGGACTCCATACCCCTTTAGAAAATGAGTACGCTCTTTATTATGAAAAACAGAAACACAACAACAAAGATAAAATTTCTACTTTTTAAGTTAAACCCGTTTAACCTCAGAAGGTAAATACAGTGCTCAGAATACTACTCGTATTTCAATGTTTTATAGTCAGTTATGTTAGACCAAGGAGAAGCAACAAAATTGGCACCAGGATCTTCCACTTAGGTTGCCACCTGATATTATGAGCAGACACTTCCCCCATGTTACAACTGAGTCGGAAGAGGGTATGTGGGGGGCCTCTCCAGCAGCAACTCCATAAAGTAGAGTCACCTGCGAGAGAGCGCAGACCAGATTTAAACATACACACACACACACACACACCCAGGGCCCTGGGAGGATTACCTTTGCTCATTGGGGTTGCGATGCTGGAAAGCCTGCAGCGTCAGGGTCGCTGCAGGAGTCAGGCTGTCAGTGGGACTCGTAAAAGAGGCCCACATCATGGTAGTTGTTTGGTTCTCAACAGTGGCTGCAAAGGTAGGGCACACCACTCAGCTCCGGTGAGGGTGGATGGCTGATGAGCCTGGTGTCTTTGGACATGCCATTGTGTCGTGGGCAACGAGTTGCACTATAGCCATGCTGAGAAGTGCTGCAGTGGCTTTGAAAGTGGCAGTGGTTTTGATTGGCACAAATACAGCAATAGTAGCATGAGTCTTGTATGCAGTGCCGGTTGTGACAAAACAGATTGCTAATTTGTTTGTGAAGGGGAAGTGGTTGACTTCTTAGTAAAGTCGAGTTGGTGATTAGGTTTACAGGTTGATTTTGCCAAATTCACCTTACCGATTCACCAGTTGCAGACTCCAACAGCAGTAGTAGGGAGTGAGGTCTTTGATGACCCTGAGACCCTTCTAAACAGAGGGCAAGCCAGCAAGCCCTTGGAGTCACTTCAGTTTCTTTGTGAGGTTGCAGAGATATGGTTTGGTCTTTCTCACTGCCCAGGCAAGAGGCAGGCAGGCAGCAGGCTAACACAACAAAGTCAGTAGCA
Organism: Pleurodeles waltl; assembly: GCF_031143425.1. NCBI lineage: Eukaryota > Metazoa > Chordata > Amphibia > Caudata > Salamandridae > Pleurodeles > Pleurodeles waltl. The sequence continues at coordinate 761,667,481 of NC_090438.1, forward strand.
AAGTTCCTCCTACAGTACATCAGTCAGCAGGCAGCAGGCCAACACAGCAAAGCAGTTAGTATAGTGGCCGTCCCTCCTGTGGTGCAGGTCCTCTTCCTTACAGAGTCTCCTCAGGGCCCAAAAGTGAAATGATTCGGGAGTGTTAGGGGTACAGTGTGTCTTTGAAGTGGGGGAGACATCAAGGAGTCCTTTGAAGGTCACAAGGTCCATGCCGTTCCTGCCCTGGCTCCAGACACACAACAGGGGGGTATACAGCCCTTTGTGTGAGGAGAGTCACAGCCCTATTTAGGTGTTAGTGTGAGCTCTTCCCTCCCATTTAGCCCAGGAAGGCCCATCAGCCTGCTGATTGGCCATCAAGATGCAAATGTCACAACCCTGCTCCCTTTTTGCGTGACTGGCTAGAGGGAATGCACAAAGCCCACCTGTCAGCCACCCCAGAAATGTATTCAGAGACGGGCAGAAGCACAGAATGGTTAAAGTAAGAAAATACAAACTATTTAACAGTGTCATTTTCAGACTTACAATTTAAAATCCAACCTAACCATGAATTTTGATTTTAATTTATGAGTTAAGAGATAACAAACACCATGGGGGTCATTCTAACCCTGGCGGTCCAAGACCGCCAGGGCTAAAATGACGGGGGCACCGCCAACAGGCTGGCGGTGCCCCGCTGGTCAGAAGTGGAAAACCGGCGGTCTCCCGCCGGTTTTCCGCTGCCCAAATGAATCCTCCATGGCGGCGCAGCAAGCTGCGCCGCCATGGAGGATTCTGACACCCCATACCGCCATCCTGTTCCTGGCGGTTCTCCCGCCAGGAACAGGATGGCGGTATGGGGTGTCGCGGGGCCCCTGGGGGCCCCTGCAGTGCCCATGCCAATAGCATGGGCACTGCAGGGGCCCCCGTAAGAGGGCCCCAAAAAGAATTTCAGTGTCTGCTTTGCAGACACTGAAATTCGCGACGGGTGCAACTGCACCCGTCGCACCTTCCCACTCCGCCGGCTCAATTCTGAGCCGGCGTCCTCGTGGGAAGGTAGTTTTACACTGGGCTGGCGGGCGGCCTTTTGGCGGTCGCCCGGCAGCCCAGTGTAAAACACAGAATAGCCGCAGCGGTCTTCCGACCGCGGTGCGGTTTTCTGGAGGGGGTAGTCTGGCGGGCGGCCTCCGCCGCCCGCCAGACTTAGAATCACCCCCCATATTTCTATTGTTTCCTAACTGAAAATTACACTTAAAAGTTGTTTTAAGGCAATCCCAATATTAATGTATGGGTGAGAATCAAATTATCCCCCTTATTATTATAGTACTCTATCTGGGCAAGGGAAGAGACTTTCCTTAACAAACTTGTTATAAAAGATTGTCTTTGACTACATGCAGCCTTAGGTATTCCTTTGCTTGTTTATGTGAAGGCAGACTCAGAGCTGATAGGGCACCCAGGCTTTTTGATTCTCTAGAGTCCTTCCTCTTAGTTGAAAAGGGTTAATTAAAACAACTCGTTTATTAAAAAGCCTAGTTGAAGAGATCATCCTTAGATAATTAAACACCGATGACGTGCACATATAGGCCCTCATTAAGACATTGCGATAAAATCTGCTTACCGCCACAGTGACGGCCGACAACATACTGCAGCTGTGGCGAATATCCGTTCGCCATATTATGACACACACACACCAATACGGAAGAATACTGCCACATACACAAATCCACCAGCCCAAAGGTCAGTGTTACACTGTTGGTACCAAAACACATACCGTTATGTCAACAAAACAACGCCCATTACACTCTGACCTACAAATCACCACGACGGACATTCAATGGCTGTAAACCATTGGCGGTACACACCAGCACGCTCAGAATGGACACTCAAATACTAAACTGCACAACATTAGCCAATATTAAAAACGCACACCTGACACTAGTACACACACCACACACACCCACCCACAGCACTATAAAACACACAGGCACATCACACAAAACCCTTTACAAATACAAATTATTACCAACAGACTGACACCAAGACCACTGTGACAACTAGGCACACACATCACATACACCCATACATCCCTCACGCACCCCACTATGCACACCCAACCACAATACCCAACACCCACACACTTACACACAACATCCATATCACCACAAAGGTACCCCGTTTCCCAGATGAGGAGTTGAGGGTCATGGTGGAGGAAATAGGGTAGAGCCACAGCTGTTTGGAGCACAGGGACAGCAAATATCCATAGTCCGGAAGATGGAGCTATGGATGAGAATCGTGGACAGGGTGAATGCCGTGGGACAGCACCCAAGAACAAGGGACGACATCAGGAAGAGGTGGAACGACCTATGGGGGAAGGTACGTTGCATAGCAGCAAGGCACCAGCTCACCATTCAGTGGACTGGTGGTGGACCCTCACCCACAGCTCACAGCATGGGAGGAGCAAGTCTTGGCAATACTGCATCCTGAGGGACTCACTGGAGTTGCCGGAGGACTGGACACTGGTGAGTCAACATTTACTACTTATCAACCCCCATACCTGCATGCCATCTCACACCCTCACTTCATCATTCAATTCTAACCCACACACTGCACCTACACATATAACTAACTCCAATGCCCAGCCCTGCATGCAATACTAATGCATGGACAGCCATCCCAGGCCTGCATGGGCACCTATCACTAAAGCATGCACAGCATAGGGGAACTTCCAGTCCCACAATAGATCAACTTACACAAACCAAGGTGGCAGGGCAACAGCAATGATAGAGGGGAAGCTAGGGATGTACAGTATGTCACATGCATGAAGCATATTACATCACTTACATCCCCGCAGGTGCCCCAGCCCATGTCAGCGGAGAGGAGTGCCATGACAAACAAAACCCCCAACAGAAGATGCCCCATGATGACAGTAACTCTGGACTTCAGGATCTGGATCAAACACCTGGCCCATTAGGGACCACTGGACAGTCAGTCACCCCAGCCCACTCACAGTCCACCACAGAGCCTCCCCCATCAGTATCCAACACCACAGCACCCACCTAGCATCTCCCCACCTCTGTCTCCAGGACACGTCAATCAGCAGTGTGCCCACCTCTACAGGGACCCCAGTCCACACCTCACACCCAAGACAATCAGAGAACTGGGGTCAGTGGCAGTGGGCACACTGTTCAGGAGACAGTGGCACAGGGGAACAAGGACACTGGGAGGACCGCTGTGCGGCAGGGGTGGACAGGCACAGGGAACCAACTCTCCAGGAGGCACTCACCAAGGTCCTGGGTGCCTACCAACAATTCCAGACCACAATGGACCAGGTACTTGACAACATGTAGGAGAACAAGCGGCTGCAGGAGGAACACCATCAGGAGATAAGGGAGCACTTGCAGGCTCTCAACGCCACCATGATCTTCATAGCAGAGGTGCTGGCAGACATGGCTAACATCATGAGGGAATGGACAGCACACCAGTGGGCCCCCACTACTAGCCAGTCTATTGACCAGCCCACCACTTCCGCTGCAGCTAGTGGGCAGAAGGCCCAACCACAGTACCCACAGGCCACCAGCACCCCTCCCCCTGCAGAAGGTGAACCACCCCACAAACAATCCCTGCGACCCAGACAGAAGCCAGAGACACTTGCCAAGACCAAGACCACCGCCAGGAAATGAGACTCTCCTGATTGTCCCCCTTGTGTCCCACCCTGTCACCTTGTCCACTTTGAACTGCCTTTGCTCCCCTTCCTATGGCCCCTTGGACACTGGACCTGTGCTACAAACAGACTGGAACAATGCCTTGGACTTTCCTCTAACATCACCCCATTCCATTGCACTTTACCCTCAATTTTTTAGCACTGCAATAAACACCCTTGAACACAACTTGACTGGTAGTATTTTATGTGTTGAGAATGTGCATTCAGGGGAACAGTCACATCTGGTGCAAATGATCTGAACACTGTGATATCATACAATTAATGACCTGTAACTGTCTGTAGTAATCATATCAGGACACTTGTCATATCACCAACATCTGTAAAATGACAAGCCATAGGTGGCAGTAAATTGAGATGCAAAGGAAGCGAATGCCATCATGCTACAGTCACAAAGATGTAATCAATAGTCAGAACAATTACCAGTTCCACTGTCTCACCTGTTGCATTCGAGGTATTGACGTTTAACTGATGTTCTGTTGTCCACATCCTCATCCTCTGCCTCTTCATCCTCACTTTTCTCAGGGTCGACTGCTGCCACAGGGGCATCTCCAGTCTCCTCCTCCTGCAGAAAAGGCACATGTTGTCTGAGAGCCAGGTTGTGCAACATGCAGCATGCCACTACTATCTGGCAGACCTTCCCGGGTGAGTAGCACAGGGATCCACCTGTCAGATGGAGGCACCTGAATCTGGCCTTCAGAAGGCCGAAGATCCTTTCTATTATTATTCTAGTTCACCCATGTGCCTCATTGTAACGGTTCTCAGCCCCTGTCCTGGCATCCTCACAGGGGGCAGAAGCCACAATAGGTTTGGGTAGCCAGAGTCACCTGCAAGTATTGAGGGACAAATACACTGATACACAGTGGGTGGGGACTCTGGCTCACATATTAGCCACACCCTGTGCCTCTGTAGTTGGGCCATCACATTTGGAATGTTGCTATTCCTCAGGACAAAGACATCATGCACCGACCCAGGATACTTGGCAGTGACATGGGAGATGTACTGGTTCGCCAGGCACACCATTTGCACATTCAGTGAGTGGAAACTCTTCTGATTCCTGAACACCTATTCATTCTGGCGGGGGGGGACAAACACAATATGTATACAGTCAATCGCCTGAATATTATTGGGGATATGCCCCATTGCATAGAATCCTGCCTTCACAGTGGCCAAATCTTCCACTTGGGAGAAAACAATGTAGCTGCACATGTGTTTTACCAGGACAGACAAAACCCTTACCAACACAATTGAGAACACTGGCTGTGACATTCCTGCTGTCAAGCCCACTGTCACTTCGAAAGACCAGTTGCCAGGTAATGAAGCACTGATAGCACTTTCACAAGAGGGGGATCCCAGTGGGATGATGGATGGCTGCTATTAGGTCATGCTCCAATTGGGCACACAGCTCTGTGATTGTGGCCCTGTCCAGTTTTTAGGTGAGTATAATGTGCCTGTCCTCTAGTGTAGCCAAGTCCACAAGGGGTCTATACACGGGGGTTTGTCTCTTCCTCCTATTCATACGAAGCGGTAGGTCTCTAAGGGACACAAGAGTGAGTAGGCTGTCACAATTTGAACAATGGAACCACAACCTCAGTGTACATACAGCATCAATGTGATGGGACAGTGGGAATGGCAATGTATGTGCAATTTTATGCAATGACGTAGTTATGGTTTATCTGATCGTTGTCCACCACCTTGGAAAGTCGACCGCCTGTCCTGTATCTTTGGACAGGTGGAAGTGAGGTAACTCTGCCGAAATTGGGCGTTGTGATGGAAGGCGGTCTTGCACCACTGTGTAATTTCTCATTGGCTAATATGGGGCTCTATGGAGTACAGTGGCCAATGGGGGTCAGGGCCGGCGGTGACGGTGAACACCGCCACGGACGTGACTGCCATTTTCTATCTAAATCCTCACTTTTTTCCTGACTTTCCACAGGACAACACTTACACTGCGTGTGCTGCTGTGACCTGTGTCTGAAACCTACAATGGCCCGTGTGACTGGGGAAAGGGCCCCTGCCTTCCCTTCGGAGGAGTTGGAGCAACTGGTGGATAGGGTCCTACCCCAGTATGGACTTCTGTATGGGCCTCCAGGCCAACAGGTGAGTATACCCTGGGCTCGATGCATATATGAAGGATGCATGGATATGTGTGTGCAAGTATTGTGTCATCGGGGGAGAGAATGTCTAGTGGTAGTGCACACGGTGGGTGTAGGACGATATGTGTGCCAATGGTGAAGGAAACAGGATTGGTGGGCCATATGTGTAACAGGCTGTATAGTATGTGTATTGGTGTCCTCCTGTCTGCATTCCCTCTGCAGGTCAGCGCCCATCAAATGAAGAGATTGTGGCATGCCATTGCAAGGGACTTGTGGTCCCTGGGGTCTACAGCAGGTGGAGCACCGACTGCAGGAAACGGTGGGAGGACCTGAGACGCTGGGCATGGAAGACCGCAGAGGCCCAGCTGGGGATGGCCTCCCAACAAGGGAGGGGTGCCCATTGGATCCTGACCCCCCTGATGGCCTGCATACTGGCGGTGGCTCACCCAGATCTGGATGGGCGCTTGAGGGCATCAATGCAGCCACAAGGGGGTGAGTACAGTTGGCGTTACTACAGTAAGTGGTAGGTGGCATGGGATCCGGGTGGTGCGTGTGAGTTAGTAGGTGCCCTTTAATGCCAGGCTAGACATTACAGCATGATCCAGCTCAAAGGTAATGGGTGTATGGCAAATGCAGGTAACCTATCTGGTTTGCATTCCAAGTCAGTCTGGGCTTTGTGGGTCCCAGGAGGTATGCAGTTGGCGTGCTTGGCCCCAATCTTGATGTGGCATCTAGCCAAATCAATGCCAGTACAATGCATACTGCTAATTCCTGATCACTGTGTGACGGTGCTGTGTATGCCAACTGTGGTATTGGTGTTGTAATTGACCCAGTGTTCCCTTTCTCTCTCTCCCTCCCTTTTTCATTCTGTCATCCTGTCCATGAGTGCTTTACCATCACTTGGCAGAGTAGCTGGGGCACCTGCGACAGAGGGAGCTGCATTACACAGGACTCAGGAGACAGAGTCCACCGATTCCGAGGGAACCAGTCGGACAGAGCACTACGGCGGAGAGTGGGTGACAACACTGACTCAGATACCACTTCCAATGGAAGCTCCCTGGTGGTGGCGGACACCTCTGTGACCACCCCAGCTACAGCGCCATCCCCCGTGCCAGCACCACCCTCCCAATAGCCCCTCAGCAAGTTGCCTGTGCCCGCTCACCCAGGAGGGTGGGCATTTCCTTCACCCCAGATACCTCAAGTCCTGCCCCAGTGAGCCCTGCTACCCTGAGTGAGGAGGCTATTGACCTCCTGAGATCCATCTCTGTAGGACAGTCAACCATTGTGAATGCCATCCAGGGGCTGCCATCCCTGATGCAGCAATGCAATACATTCCTGGAGGGCATCCAGGGTGGATTGGTGGCCCAACAGGGGTTTATTCAGGCTCTGGCCTCCTCTCTGATGGCAGCTATTGTCCCTGCTCCTACCATTCCCCCTCCAACTACTACTTCCCAGTCTCAGTCTCCTCAACCCCAACCCATCCCATGCACACATACAGACAATCATGCACACAAGACAACACACAAGAGTGGCACAGTCAAACACAGGCACCGCACTTCAGTCCATAAGCACTCACACAAACACCAGACAGTCGCACACACAACCACATCCACTGTCTCCAGTGTCTCCCCCTCCTCCACCTCCACCTCCTTCACAGTCAAGTCCACACTCACACCTGCATGCACTGCTTCAACAGCCACCACCAGCATCACCACACCAAGCAGCACACACACCTCACTGGCAGACACCTCCACAACATCCATCCACGCACATCATCCATCCACCCTGTGTCCTCTCCCACCCTGTCTGTCCCCCCTCCTAATGGATACAAATGCAGGAACTCAGACACCCAACTGCCATCCACCTCACATCAGCACACTACCCATGCACCTGCACCCAAGTCCAGCAGATGTACTCGTCCAACAACCACACCCTCAACCTCCACTCCCATCCCTCCTCTCTCATCCCGCTCCACCATCCCTAAGAAGCTTTTCCTTGCTCTACTTGACCTTTTCCATCCCCCTCCCTTCCCTCGTCCTGCCCGTAAGAGCAGGGCCCCAATGACCCAGCCCAGCACCTCAGCCAAACAGTTCACGGGGACAGTGGAGGCACCTCCTAGTCATGGAGGCAAGACAGTGAAGGATCCCACTCCACCAGCCAGGAAGGGTAAGGATCCCACTCTACCAGCCACAGAGGGGAAGGATCCCACTCCACCAGCCAGGAAGGGTAAGGATCCCACTCCACCAGCTAAGAAGGGGTAGGATCCCTCTCCACCAGCCAGCAAGGTGAAGGATTCCACTCCACTAGCCAGGAAGGGAAAGAAACCCTCACCTCCTGCCATTAAAGGGAAGAAGCCCTCACCTCCAGCTGAGACACAGCATCCCTCGCCTCCAACAGAGGCTGTCCAGGAGGCCCCTTCCCCTGCTGAGACACAGAAGCCCTCACTTCCTGCAGAGGCTGGCAGGGTACCAACACCACCACCACCAGGGAGCACGGGGCCCTCATCTCCTGCTGAGGCACAGCAGCCCTCAACTCCAGCAGAGGCTGCCCAGGAGGCACCTTCCACAGCTGAGACACAGCAGCCCTCACCTCCTGCAGAGGCTGCCCAGGAGGCACCTTCACCAGCTGAGGCACTGCCACCCTCACCTCCAGCAGAGGCTGGCAGGGTACCAACACCACCACCACCAGTGGTCATGGATCCCTCACCTACAGCTGAGACGGTGCAGCCCTCACCTCCGGCAGCAGACATGTAGGCCACCCTCCATGGACTGCTGTACAAGGAGCCCCCTCCAGAACCAGTGGGCAAGTCCCTGACCTCAGAGACTGTGACCTTTCACTCCCCAGCATTGGGAAATGGGCATGGAACCCCCTCCAGAACCAGTGGGCAAGTCCCAAACCTCAGAGACTGGGATCTTGCACTCCCAAGCATTGGGAAATGGCAAGGAGCCCCCTCCAGAAGCAGTGGGCAAGTCCCCCACCTGAGAGACTGTGGCATTGCACTTCGCAGCAAAGGAAAATGGGCATGAAGCCCCCTTCAGAACCAGTGGGCAAGTCCCCTACCTCGGAGACTGTGACCTTCCACTCACCAGCATTGGGAAATGGGCATGGAGGCCCATCCAGAACCAGTGGGCAAGTCCCCGACCTCAGAGACTGTGACCTTGCACTCACCAGCATTGGGAAACGGGCATGGAGCCCCCTTCAGAAGCAGTGGGCAAGTCCCCGACTTCATCTGAGGTGCCCCTTACCCCCCACACCCCTGAGTTGCCTGCCCACTTCAATGATGATACCCCTACACAGTTCTGTGAGGACGTTGTCAGGAAACAAGTTGGGCCTTGGACTGTGCCCTGTGGCCATGTGAGCCCTTAGTACTTTGGACTGGGCATTGGCCCTTTGTGGACAACTGTACATATCTCTTTGTTTTCAAATTGGTTCATGTGGTGGCTTTTGCCTTGCAAAGACAGTTTCAGTACTTCCGTACTCTAGTCCTTGTATTATTGGGCCATGCGTCGTAGGCCATTGGTTTACGTCTGCAGCTGGTTGTGTGTATGGTGTGTGTGTGTGTCTGGTGTGTGTTGTGCGTGTGTGTGTCACTCTCCTTTTCCTCCCACCCTCCCTTGTGTGCTAGGCAGCTGAACTCACAGTCGTCATCTTCGTTGGCGTTGCTATTCCAGGTGGAGCATGGCGTAGAAGAGCATCGGGAAGACTTGCAGTTCCGGTTCTATGGCGGCGTTGTTCTTCTCTGATGGTGAGTCTTTGGTCTTCTATTCAGTGTTTCCACCAGGCTTTTGATGGCATTGGTTCTGCCCCAGAAATCGTTGTGGATTACTGTGTCATGATATGGTGGGTGGTAACTTGTCTTTCACCTGGCTGTTGATGGCTACCACTGTGGTGCGTTGTGTTAATGCCCTGGCAGATGGTGTGGTACAATGGCTGTCTATGGGAGTTCTCTCAGCCACAGTCTTAATTTGGCCGTAATTACCACCAGCCTGCTGGCGTATTTCCACCACTTTATCGCTCACCGCCAATGTCATAATGACCACCATAATCTGGTACACCTTTATAAGGGCCTTCAACATTACCTTTTTTTTATTCTCAACAGACAGCAGTGTTTTGTACTCACCAGATGTCATTTTAATTTATTACCACTCAAAAATGTTTTATGGCAATCCCAATGTTAACCTGTGGGAGAGATAGGACTCATAATAGTGAAAAACTGATTTGATAGTATTTCACTACCAGGACCTATTAAACATAAAAGTACATGTTCAACTATTTAAATACATTGCACACTGCCTTTGGGGGTTAACTCGGGCCTACTTTAGAGGTGGCACATGTAATAAAAAGGAAGGTTTGGGCCAGGCACATGGGTAAACTTGCCAGGTCACAATTGCAGTTTAAAACTGCCCAAACAGGTTCTGCGGTGGCAGGCCTGAGACCTGTTTACAGAGCTACTGTGGTGGTTGGCACAGTCAGTGCTGCTGGCTCATTAGTAACATTTAATTTACAGGCCCATAGTACACTTTAGTAGGGACGTAAATGTAAATTAAATATGCCAACTGAGAATAAGCCAGTATCCAGTTTAGAACACAGAGCACCTGCACTTTAGCACTGGTCAGAAGTGGTAAAGTGCTTAGAATCCTTAAGCGAACAAAAACAAATTCAGCAAAATGTAGAGGGAAAAGGCAAAAAGTCTGGGGATGACATTGCGGAAAGGGCCTGGTCCAACAACAAAGGTTTAACATTAAAAGCAAAGGACATACCTTCTATAAGGACCCTTCCTTGCCTCATTCTTCTGTACTCTGATGATGAGATCCTTGTGGCAAGAAGAGGGAGAGTACTACAGAGTTTACTTGATGATTTTATAGATTTTATGCACAATCTAGAATCAAGGGCCAATGGGAGTAAATCGTTCACAATGATCTATTCAATCAATGATTGACCAAAATACCCAATCACTTTATTAACAACTCAAAGGTTTTCAGAAGTGGCCTCCTTCTCTTTTTTAGGTATCCTTTTTGACAACAAATTGAAGTGGGAAGCAATGTTCTTAAATAGGATAGCTCATTTCAAATAATCAATCATGGGCTTGCATGTATTTTGTAAGTAGTTGGGCTCTAAAGTAGTGAAGAAGTTGTAAATTTATATCAGAAAAGTGTTGCCAGTGCTGCGCACATGGCAGGTGTATGGGGTATAATAGATGTACATAGGTTGCAACATGTAGAAAATAATTTTTTGAAGACCATCCTGGGTGTTTCCAGAAGCTGTGCCAATGCTACCTGCTGGGGAATTGTGGACCCCATATATTGAGGATAGAATCAAATGATCATCCTTGTTATTATGGTACTCTATCTGGGCAAGGGAAGAGACTTTCCTTAACAAACTTGATATAAAAGTTTGTCTTCGACTACATGCAGCCATAGCTATTTCTTGGCTTGCTTATGTGAATGCAGACTCAGAGCTGATAGGGCACCAGGGCCTTTTGATTCCCCAGAGTCCTTCCTCTTACTTAAAAAGGGCTATAGAAAACAACTATTTTGTCAAAAGGGCACTTTGAAGAGCTCATCCTTAGATAATCACAAACCGATGATGTGCAGATATAGGCCCTCATTATGACATTGGTGGTAAATCCCACTTACCGCCATGCCGACTACCGCCAACATACCGCTGCCACCGCGGATAACCGCCAACCATATTATGACACACACATACCAATCCGTCACTATACAGCCATACACACAAAGTCCACCTGCCCAAAGGTCAGTGATAAACTGGTGGTATCCAAACCCACACCATTACGCCAACAGAACAACACCCATCACATTATCACCCACGAATCACTGCAGCAGACATTTAATGGCAGTAAACTACTGGCGGTACATACAGTTGCGCTCAAAATACACACACACGTACAAAACTACACCACATTGGTCAATTCAAACTACACACACCTGACACCCATACACACACCACACACCCACACCACTATAAAACACACATCCACAGTACCCACAACCCTTTACGACTACAAAGCATTGTCACCAGAGATTGATACAGCAAGAGCACCCACACAACCAGAGCCACATAACACCATCACCTATACACCACCCACACACCTTACATTACACACCCCAACACATCACCCCACACACCCTCACCCACACCACTCACACTACACCCATGGCACCACAATGACACCCCAGGTTCTCAGAGAAGGAGCTAAGGGTCATGGTGGAGGAAATCATCTAGGTAGAGCCACAGCTATTTGGATCACAGGTGCAGCACATAAGCATTGCTAGGAAGATGGAGCTATGGCAGAGAATTGTGGACAGGGTCAACGCCGTGGGACAGCACCCCAGAACAAGGGATGACATCAGGAAGAGGTGGAACGACCTAAGGGGGAAGGTGCGTTCCGTGGCAGCAGGACACCAGCTAGCAGTACAGAGGACTGGCGGTGGACCCCCACCTCCTCCCTCACAACTAACAACATGGGAGGAGTAAGTCTTGCCAATTATGCATCCTGAGGGCCTGGCAGGAGTAGGAGGAGGACTGGACTCTGGTAAGTCAAATGTCTATTACTATCACCCCCCTACCTGCATGCCATCACAAACCCCCACATTAGCCTCACTCTCATCACTCCACTACCTCCCACATACCCCACCATCACAACTCACTCATCCCAATACCAAGCCCTGCATGCAACACCAATGCATGGGCACCCCTCACAGACCTGCATGGACACCTATCACCACTGCATGCACACTGGAGAGAATCACCTAGCCCACCAAATAACAACTCACACAAGGCAAATCTGCCAGGGCAATAACAACCATAGAGGGCAACTCAACCATGCACAATATGTCACACGCAGAAACATTATCACTGCAATTACATCCCCACAGGTATCAAAGCCAATGTCACTGGAGAAGAGGTGCCAGAAACATCCAGTCCCCCCACAGAAGAGGCCCACAGTGATGATAGCAGCTCTGGTCGCCTGGATCTGGATGACCAACCGGACCCATCACAGATCTCGGGACAGTCGGTTACCCAGCCACAGTCTCACACCGCCACAGAGCCTCCTCCCTCAGGAAACACCACCACAGCACTCACCCAGCGGGCCCATAACTCTGTCCCCAGGACACATCAATAAGCAGTGTGTTCACCACTATAGGGACCCCAGGCCACCCCTAAAACACAGGACGATCAGGGTCCCGGGGTCAGTGGCAATGAGCACACGATTCAGTGGACGGAGGCACAAGACAACAGGAAAGCTGGGAGGACTGCTGTGCGACAGGGGGAGGACAGGCCCAGGGAACCGACTCTCCAGGAGGCACTTACCGCGATCCTGGGAGCATACCACCATTCCCAGGATACGCTGGGCCAGATACTGGACAAGTTGCAAGAGAACATGCGGCTGCAGGAGGGACAATACCTGGGGATCAGGGAGGACTTGAAGGACATCAACACCACCCTGGTCTCCATTGCAGGGGTGCTGGCTGACATGGCCAACACTATGAGAGGGGCAGTGGCACACCACCGGGCCCCTGACACTAGCCAAACCGACAAACAGCCCTTCACCTTTGCTGCCGCTAGTGAACAGGAGGCCCTGCCACAGGACCAACAGGCCACCAGCATCCCTCCCCCTGCAGAAGGAGAACCACCCTGCAAACGTTCCTTGCGATCCAGGCATACGCCAGAGACTATTGTCAAGACCCCTGCCAGGAAATAAGACTCTCCTCATTGTCACCCGTGTGTCCCACTTTGTCACCATGTCCACCTTGAACTGCCATTGCTCCACTTCCTATGTCCCCTTGGACAATGCGCCTGTGATACAAATAGGCTGGACTCTATCCTGGACTTTCCTCCATCATCACTCCAGCCCACTGCACTTTTCCCTCTACTTCTTAGCACTTAAATAAACACCCTTTGAAAAAATACAAGTATGGAGTATGTCAAATGATTTAAGTATGTATTTGTTTATCAAGGTTTAAACATTGCAATTCAACTGTACAGTAATGTATACATAGGAAAGACCTGTAGTTGGCTGCCGTGAACACACCAGGAGTAATAGTGGGGCACCAATACCTGCAAATAGAGATGCAAAAGGGTACAGGGGTGCCATAGGAGTGGGAAAAACAGCCTGCCAGTGTCAATGTCAAACACAAAACTGTCAATTAAATGTGAATTTACACTGTCTTACTTGTGTGTCATTGGAAGTATTGACAAATAATTGTACTTCTGTTGTCCTCATCCTCTGCCTCCTCATCTTCACTGTCCACAGGGTCCACTGCTGCCACACGGGCATCTCCAGCCTCCTCCTACTGCAGAAAAGGCACCTGGCGACGCAAGGCAGGGTTGTGCAACATACATCAGACCACGATGATCTGGCAGACCTTCTTGGGTGAGTAGCACAGGGATCCACCTGTTAGATGGAGGCAACAAAACCTGGCCTTCAGGAAGCCAAAGGTCCTCTCTATAATTCTTCTTGTTCGCCCATGTGCCTCATTGTAACATTCCTCTGCCCTTGTCCTGGGATTCCTCACAGAGGTCAGTAGCCATGAGAGGTTTGGGTAACCAGAGTCACCTGCAAATATCGAGGGAAAACTGTTAGCCACACACTAACCCTTAGGGCCCACACCATACCCATACACCAACATATACTGGGTGAGAACCAGGGCTCACCTATAAGCCACACCCTGTGCCTCCGGAATTGAGCCATCACATTTGGGATGCTTCTATTCCTCAAGATAAAGGCATCATGCACAGACCCAGGATACTCTGCATTGACGTGAGAGATGTACTGGTCCGCCAGGCACACCATCTGCACATTCATGGAGTGAAAGCCCTTTCAATTTCTGAACACCTGTTCATTTCACCGGGGGGGGGGTACAAATGCAATATGTGTTCCATCAATAGCCCCAATAAAGGGATATGTCCCATTGCATAGAAATCAGCTTTCACTGTGGCCAAATCCTCCACCTGGGGGAAAACGATGTAGCTGCACATGTGTTTAATCAGGGCACACAACACTCTGGTCAGCACTATTGAGAACATTGGCTGAGACGTTCCTGCTGCCAAGCCCACTGTCACTTGGAAGGAGCCAGTTGCCAGGAAATGGAGCACTGGTAGCACTTGCACAAGAGGGGGGATCCCGTGGGGTGAACAATAGCAGAGATTAGGTTAGGCTTCAATTGGGCACACAGCTCCATGATTGTGGCCCTGTCAAGTCTATAGGTGAGTCTAATGTGCCTGTCCTCCATTGTTGCTAAATCTACTGGGGTCTGTACATGGGGGATGTCTCTATCTCCTATTCATCTGCAGTGGTTGCAAACTATGGAGTAAAATAGTGATAATTATCTCTTAATTCCAACCGCTACAGTACAATGCATGTTGTCATTGTAACATGATTTTGTTGTAGATGTTCAAATGGTACATTTGTGTACTGTGATGCAGTTAGGATCCATGGCCTGCCCCCCCTGAAATGGCATCCACCTGTCCTATGTGGAGGGACAGGTGGAAATGAGGTAATTCCGCTGACGTTGTGAGCCGTTGTGGGAGGTGGTTGTGAACCGCTGTGCAACTCCTCATTGGTTAACATTGGGCCCTAAGGGGGGGCAGTGACCAATGGTGATGTGTGCCGGCAGTGACGGTACGCACCATCGTGTACGTGACCACCATTTTCTAGCTGTGCACTCACTTGCTGCCTGACCTTCAACAGGAGAGGACCTACACTGCATGTGCTGCTGTGACCTGTGTCTGGAACTGACCATGGTTTGTGTAACTGGAGAAAGGGCCCTGCCTTCACCTCGGCGGAGTTGGAGCGACTGGTGGATGGGGTCCTACCCCAGTACCGAATGCTGCATGGGGCTCCGGACCAACAGGTGAGTACACCGTGAGTATGATGCATGGTGTGTGAATGCATGGAGTGCTGTGTGTGAAGGCCTCATGTAGGGGGTGGGTGGTGGATGGGCCCCGGTCAGCGTGCAGCATGTATGGTGGGACATGTCTGTGCTAATGGGGATGGGAAGGGGCATGGTGGGCCATGAGTGTAATAGGCAGGACCATTGGACTAATACCTTTCTCTGTGTCTATTTACCTGCAGGTCAGCATCCATCAAAAAAAGGGTATATGGTGTGCCATCGCCAAGGACGTGCGGACCCTGGGGGTCTACGGCAGGTGGAGTACACCCACTGTGGGAAACGGTGGGAGGACCTGAGACGCTGGGCACAGAAAACCGCAGAGGCCCAGCTGAGGATGGCCTCCCAATGAGGAAGGGGTGCTTGTCGAACCCTGACCCCCAAGATGGCCCGCGTACTGGCGGTGGCCTATCCGGAGCTAGATGGGCGCTTGGGGGCATCACAGCAGCCACAAGGGGGTGAGTAAAGTGGCACAATATAAAACTTGTGCCTGGTGGGGTTGTATCCAGGTGGGGGGGTGGGGGCCCCTAGGCCAGGCCTGGCATTGCAGGGTAAGTTCCATATTGGGCAGGATTCTGATGTGAAAGTCCTCCAACCAAGCTAGTAGGCATCCACTACTGGGCAGGGGTCTGTGGGTCTCAGGTATGCTTCATTTGGTGTTAGTTGTCCCTATCCATGGCCTGGTGACTAGCATTGTGACTGGTAGTGCATTGCCTAGTGCGTAGGGCTGTTCCCTGTATGTGAGTGTGTCGTGTACGCCAACTGTGGTGTTGGTGCCGCCATTGACCAAGTCTATCCTTTGTGTCTCCCACCCCCATTTTTGTTTTGTCACCCTTGCCTTATGGGCATTAACATCATCTGGCAGAAGAGCAGAGGCACCGGCGACGGAGGGAGCTGCATCCCACAGGACCCAGGAGGCCGAATCCACCGACGGTGAGGGCACCAGTGGGACGGAGGGTGAGGGGAGCAACACAGCAGAGACAGGAGGGGACAGTTTGGACACAGATATCTTCTCCGATGGGAGCTCATTGGTGGTGGCAGACACCTCTGTGCACACCCCAGCTGCAGGTACAGCTGCCACCCCGTACCAGCACAGCCCTCCCTGCAGCCCCTCAGTGAGTTTCCCGTGCCCGCTCACCCAGGAGGGAGGGCATCTCCTTTGCCCCAGGCACCTCAGTCCCTGCCCCAGTTACACCTGCTTGCCTGAGTGGGGAGGCTATTGACCTCCTGCGATCCATCTCTGTTGGGCAGTCAACCATTGTGAATGCGATCCAGGGTCTGGCAGCCCAAATGCAACAGACAAATGCATTCCTGGAGGGCATTCACACTGGCATGGCGACCCAACATAGATCAATCCAGGCTCTGGCCTCCTATCTGATGGCAGCCATTGTCCCTGTTTCCAGCCCCCCTCCAACTTCCTCTTCCCAATCCCATTTCCCTCAACCCCAACCTATCCCAAGCACACAGTCAGACCAGCATGCATCCAGGACAACACACAAGAGTGGACACGGCAAACACAAGCACCAAACTTCATCCCACAGGCACTCACACAAACACCATCCAGAAGCAGACATACCAACATCCACTGCCACCACTGTGGCCCCCTCCTCCTCGGCCTCCACCTCCCTTTAAGTTTCATCTCCACTCACACCTGCATGCACTACTTCCTCATCCACTACCCCCATCACCAGCACACCTAACAGCATATGCCCCTCACTGGCAGTCACCACCCCCACTTCCGTGCATATGTCCCCTGTGTACTCTCCCACTGTGTCTGTGCCCTCTCCTCCCAAAGTACGCAAATGCAAGCACTCAGACACCCAACAGCCATCCACCTCACAGCAGCATCCAGCCCATGCACCTGCACCCAAACATAGCAGACAGACACCTCCTACCACAACTCCCTCTTCCTCCACTCCCAAACCATATCCCTCTTCCTGCCCCAATGTCACTAGGAAGCTTTTCCTCTCCACCACTGACCTCTTCCCTACCCCTTTCCCCCGTCCCTCACGTCAGGCCAGAGTGGTCAAATCCCAGGCAAGCACCTCAGCTACCCAGTCCATGGGCACAGTAGTGTCCCCAACTACTCCAGATGGGAAAGGATCCCGGCCACCAGCCAGGCAGACGGACAGGGTGCCAGCCCCAAGTGCGTCGAGGAAAGGCAAGGAGTCAGCACCAGCTGCAGGACGGAAAGGCAAGGAGGCAGCACCAGCTGCAGGATGGAAGGGCAAGGAGGCAGCCCCAGCTGCAGGACGGAAGGGCAAAGAGGCAGCCCCAGCAGCAAGACGGAAGGGCAAGGAGGCAGCACCAGCTGCAGCAAGGAGGGGCAAGGGGCCTGCAACAGCAGGCAGTAGAGACAAGGGGCCTGGTGCAGGGACTCAGTCGGAGCCGCCACCACCAACCATGGTGGTGCAGCTGTCCGAGGCTGCAGGGGAAAGGCTGGAGCCTCCCCTCACCACTGCCAGCACCGACACCTGCACCGACACCAGCACCACCATCAGCACTGACAACAGCACCACTGCCAGCAGCAGCAGCCCTATTAGGCAGCCGTCCGAGGCTGCAGGGGAAAGGCTGGATCCGCCCCCCACCAATGCCAGCACCGCCACCTGCACCGCCACCAGCACCACTGCCAGCAGCAGCAGCCCCAGTGGGCAGCCCTCCGAGGCTGCAGGGGAAGGGCTGGAGCCTCCCCCACCACTGCCAGCACTGCCACCTGCACTGCCACCAGCACCACTGCCAGCAGCCCCAGTAAGCAGCCGTCCAAGGCTGCAGGGGAAGGGTTGGAGCCTCCCCCCACCACTGCCAGCACGCCACCTGCACCACCACCTGCACCTCCACCAGCACTGCCACCTGCACCACCACCAGCACCACTGTCAGCAGCAGCAGCCCCAGTGGGCAGCTGTCCAAGGCTGCAGGGGAAGGGCTGGAGCCTCCCCCCACCACTGCCAGCTCCACCAGCAGCACCACCACTACCACCACTGAGCAGCCGTCACTGCCGGAGGACAGTATGTAGTCCTGCCTCCATGGGCTGTTATGCGGCCTAGCCCCAGCAAATCCTATGTGTCTGACACCCAGCTGAGAGACTGTGACCTTGCACTCCCCAAGATCTGCACATTGCCCCCTTAAGAACCAGTGGAAGAAGCCATCCACTCACCCCATCCTCCACAGGATGAAGCTCACAGGGCACAATGCCCCCTCCAGAACCAGTGGAAGAAGCCATCCACTCACCCCATCCTCCACAGAATGAAGCCCACTGGGCACAATGCCCCTTCCAGAACCAGTGGGCAAGTCACCCACTTGAGAAACTGTGGCCTTGCACTCCCCAGCAACACAAAAGGATGATGGACGGAGTGCTGAACAATGCAAACACTCACCCCCAGTCACAGATCTGGGTTTAATCCATCGTTCTTTTGCTCACCATGCCACCCCAGTTTGGACCCGGCCATATGCAAATCAGGCTTGACCCTTTTCCTCATGGGAACAGTCCAGCCCGAAATGCCAAGCCAGATCCTCCCTGGACCTGAAACAAGCATCCTGGGACCGGTTTCAGGGTTTCACCCTTCATCAGCCATGCTAGCTTGAATCCAGTGGAACAGTGAGCAAGGGACCCACATCTGGGCATACCCTTGCCACTTGGGGCAACTTTAGCAGCACAAAAGGATGATGGACCGAGTGCTGAACAATTCAAACACTCAGCCCCAGTCACAGATCTGGGTTAAATCCATTGTTCTTTTGCTCACCATGCCACCCCAGTTTGGACCCGGCCATATGCAAATCAGGCTTGATCCTGTTCCTCATGGGAACAGTCCAGCCCGAACTGCCAAGCCAGATCCTCCCTGGACCGGAAACAAGCATCCTGGGACCGGTTTCAGGGTTTCACCCTTCATCAGCCATGCTTGCTTGAATCCAGTGGAACAGTGAGCAAGGGACCCACGTCTGGGCATACCCTTGCCACTTGGGGCAACTTTAGCAGCACAAAAGGATGATGGATCGAGTGCTGAACAATTCAAACACTCAGCCCCAGTCACAGATCTGGGTTAAATCCATTGTTCTTTTGCTCACCATGCCACCCCAGTTTGGACCTGGCCATATGCAAATCAGGCTTGACCCTTTTCCCCATGGGAACAGTCCAGCCCGAAATGCCAAGCCAGATCCTCCCTGGACCGGAAACAAGCATCCTGGGACCGGTTTCAGGGTTTCACCCTTCATCAGCCATGCTAGCTTGAATCCAGTGGAACAGTGAGCAAGGGACCCACGTCTGGGCATACCCTTGCCACTTGGGGCAACTTTAGCAGCACAAAAGGATGATGGACCGAGTGCTGAACAATTCAAACACTCAGCCCCAGTCACAGATCTGGGTTAAATCCATTGTTCTTTTGCTCACCATACCACCCCAGTTTGGACCCGGCCATATGCAAATCAGGCTTGACCCTGTTCCTCATGGGAACAGTCCAGCCCGAACTGCCAAGCCAGATCCTCTCTGGACCGGAAACAAGCATCCTGGGACCGGTTTCAGGGTTTCACCATTCATCAGCCAGGCTAGCTCGAATCCAGTGGCACAGTGAGCAAGGGACCCACGTCTGGGCATACCCTTGTCACTTGGGGCAACTTTAGCAACAAAAAAGGACCAAGCACAGGGCATGTTGCCCCCTCCAGAGCCAGTGGGCAAGTCATCCCACTTGAGAGACTGTGGCATTGCACTCCCCAGGACCAAGCACAGGGCATGTTGTCCCCTACAGAGCCAGAAAGCAAGTCACCCACTTGAGAGACTGAGCCTTGCACTCCCCAGGACCAAGCACAGGGCATGTTGCCCCCTCTAGAGCCAGTGGGCAGGTCAGCTACTTGAGACACTGTGGCATTGCACTCCCCAGGACCAAGCACAGGGCATGTTGTCCCCTCCAGAGCCAGTGAGCAAGTCACCCACTTGAGAGACTGAGCCTTGCACTCCCGAGGACCAAGCACAGGGCATGTTGTCCCCTCCAGAGCCAGTGGGCAAGTCACCCACTTGAGAGACTGTGGCCTTGCACTCCCCAGGACCAAGCACAGGGAATGTTACCCCCTCCAGAGGCAGTGGGCAAGTCACACACTTGAGAAACTGTGGCCTTGCACTCCCCCGGACCAAGCACAGGGTATGTTGCCCCTCCAGGACCAGTGGTGTTGTACCATCTTCTGGCTGAGGTGCCCCCCCATTCCCCGTCCCCCTGAGGTGCCTGGCTAATTTTGACCTGATGACCCTGCAGTGTTCTCTCTGTGTTGTTGCAGGAGTGAGGTGGGGCCTTGGACTATGTGATGTGGCCCTGTGTCCCACGGACATTGAGGACTGGACAGTGTCCCTAAATTTGTAAAAACGTATACACTTGTTGATTTGGATGCACATACTTATAGTATATTATCTTATTATTATTACACTCACTTTAATCAATTAATTGTGTACTTACATTATTCCTGAGGGTTACAGGGTGAATATGTAATGTTACTGCATCTGCTTGTGTGTATGGTGTTGGGGGTGGGGGTGTTGCGTGTGTGTGTCACTCTCTTTTTCCTCCCCCCTTCCCCTGTGAGCTAGGTGGCAGTACTCACCGTGGTTGTCTTTGCTGGTGTTGGTGTTCGCAGTGGAGCAGAAGGTAGAAGAGCATGGGGAACACATGTAACTCGGGCTCCATGGCGGGGTGGTTCTTCCTTGAGTGTCCAGAGGTGAGTTGTTTCGCTTCTGTGGTGTGTTTCCGCCAGGCTTTTGATGTCGTTGGTACCGCTCCGGAAAAGGTGATGGATTGGTGTGTCATACTACAGTGGGCGGAAGATTGTCTTCTGTCTGGCTGTAGGCACCTGTTGATTTTGCCCTGGCGGTGGGTGTGTTAAAGTGGATGTCTGTCTGAGCGGTTTCCGCCGTGGTCATAATTTCATATTTATTACTGCTGGCCTATTGACGGTATTAAGGCCGCTTTATCACCAACCGCCAGGGTTGTAATGAGGGCCATCATCTGGTTCACCTTTACAAAGGCCTTCAACATTACCTTTCTTTTATTCTCAACTGACGGCAGCACGTTGTACTCACCAGACTTCATTTTAATTGATTACCGCTCTTGGTGGGATTGCCAGCTAATAGTTGCACTTCAAAGCCTTTGAGCCCCTGCCCATTTGATGGCAAGTCTATTCGTCAACTTTGCATATTATCGCCCTCATTAAGAGTTTGGCAGGTGGCGGAGTCTGCCCGCCAAACTCTTCTCTCCCTCAGACCAACTGTGTGGCCCGAACCCCACCGGCCCTAATAGGACTTCACCGCAGTCTTTCCGCCTGCTGGCCCTGCGATGATCAGGGCATTAATATTGACGCTGGTTTCTATTGGAGCAGGTGCCAATGTGGCGGTGGAGCGGTGCAGCAGATGCAGCAGCACCTGTCGTGCATTCCATTGCCCGTAATGTGGGCAGTGGAATGCGCGACTGGGCAGTGCAGGGGACCCCAGGAGCCCCCCGAGTCCCCTATTCCACCAGCCTTACCATGGCGGTGTGAACCACCATGGAAAGGCTGGCGGATGAGGACTCCTAATCCCCAGGGAGGCGCTGCAAGCAGCACTGCCCTGGAGGATGAGAAACCATTGGAACAGCAAGGGTGCTGGCTAAAGGCAGCCTGGCTGTGTTGACGGTCTGACCGTTGCGGCTCTGCCACGGTCATAATGTGGCAGTCTCACCGCCACCCTGTTGGCAGTGGGATCACCACCGTGAGTCTGGCTGTCATGCGACAATCAGACTCGTAATTAGGGCCTATGTCATTCGACTCTTTTTATCAGATACGTAGAGGAAATATTTTATTACCATTTTTACAAGATTTTAAATTTAGCCAAAGCAGAAATGCCCTGTTGTTTTCACAACAGCTACATAGTCCTCTTATATGCTGCTCAGTGGCCTCTTTTGTATGACAAATAGTTAAAATAAGAAAATGTGCAATAATGTGAGTCCACCTTGTATTTTGTTCAATGAATTTTCAACAGCTGTTCTTATATGATTGATTGGATGGATTGTTATTTATTTGCTTGTTTGCACTGTGTTTTTCTTGCTTTTATGCTACAGAAATGTAGTGAATAAAGATATACTTAACTCATTTTAAGCTTAGATTCGACACTCATGAGTCATGGTCCATTCTCCTATACATATAGCAATGTAACATATATATATATATGTATATATATATATATGTATATAGCTATATAATACCTATATATGTGTCCTCTTGTGTCTTGTTGCACATGGAAACTTTTTGGCCAGTCTGTGATTTGCTGAAAATCTGTTCAGTAGTTTTGGAGATATTAAAAGAAAAAGAAATATAGATATCTAGGGACACTGATCCTTAGCAGATCCATCTGTCCCGATGCTCTTATCTTATTGGCTTAAATAAAATGCAAAAAAAAGAAACAGAGGCATGGTACGAATACCCTAGCCTTGGTCTTGGGGTCCCCATGGGAACTTATCAGGGCAAAAAAACATTGTTTTTCATTTTCAGCACAATCAGCAGTGGATCCATGGATTTTGCTGAAATTAAAAAAAAAAAGTGTGGTCTCCTACGATTGTTTTTAATTTTGCCCCCAGGTGGACCAGGTCCTGTGGGCATGAGAGGTTTAAAATAAAAGGGGGGACACACTGGGCCCCCCTCCTAGTGCTGTTAAAAGCCACTGGGACCAGCACATCCCCGGGGCTACAATTAATAAATATATGGGCGGCTGCGTGGACCCCCAAGGCCCCGGGGACCACCATTTCCCTGGGGCTATAAAGACCTTTAATGAGGGGTTCTATGCAGACCCTTCCGCCCTGCGGACCACCACCTCCCCTGGCCAATTACAATTTTTTAAACATGGAGGGGGCCATTTGGCCCTCTTCCTGGGCCATGTATGGCCTGAGGGACCACTATCCTTGGAAAGGTATCTGATGAAAACGGTGGAGGAAAAATCACATTGACAAAGTTAAAGACACAAAGGGTTACTGGAGTCATTACCTAGGCGTCCTTTTATAGCTGTAGTTTAAGAGATGCACTAATAATTTTCAGAACGAGGTAGCACTTACTAATTAACCAGTAGAACGTACTCCAGCTGCGTAGACATTCTGCACAAAATGGTGGCCTTTTTTGGATGAATATCAGGGCAGGATTCATTCTGGCATGATGCTCATTTGACAGAAATCACAACTTAACTGGAAGCACTTACAGGTATAAACGAAGCCGGATCCCAAGTTTAAGGTCCACTTTTGTAAAGTACTAATCATCCTAATTTCTTGCATTGTGAGAGAGCAAACTTTATTAATAAAACATGAGGAACTAAAAAAAGATTATTACATGTACTAAAAGAGTTTGAATAGAGAAACGTGTGTTAGAAAAATAACACGTGCATGTTTAAAATGTAACTGATATGGTGTCCACCACCACAATTTTCGGTGTGAAATAATACATGAATGTGAAAATGTATTTTGATTAATTATAGTTGCATGTACTGGTAAAAGAAGATTAATATTATTGTACTACAAAACTAATGTGTAGTAAATACGCAGGCTGGTAGGGGTTAGGAAATTGTTTATTTCAGATATAAGTCTTCTTGTACAGCATCAATAACTCCCAGCTTCCTCTTCATTCCCCAGTCTCCAACATTCTGTCCCAACCTTCCAAATGCCTAACAAGAATGCACATTCCATCCATATTCTATCCTTTCCTTTCAAGCATATCTCTACGTATCTTCCTCCTTATATATTTTAATAATAGTAAAACGCACATAAGCACAAGACTAAATGCGCTTAAGCACAAGACTATAAACTATGTACATTACACACTTAATTACAAGACTATAAATCATATACAATATATAATCTCCTTGATAAAGCTAAAGATCACTTATACAGACTCATTCATCTGCTTAATCTTGCACAAATTTCCTACACTCCATTCTTTACCATCATCCAATTTGACCACCGAATTCATCACTTTTACTACCTTCTGTGGTTTAAGAAACTTGCTCTCACCTTTCTTTACTATACCAATTTTTCTCACCGCCACCCAATCACCTTCTTTCACATTAATGTTCTTCACCCTCTTCCTATTATCATACCTCAATTTGTTACGCTCCTGTAAACCCAACACTCTCCCTTTCATGCCTTCACGATCAACCCACACCTGTTTCTTCTCATGCAACCACCAAGGGGATTCTTTCATCGCTGGTTCTCTTCCCTTGAGAGCAATAAAAGGTGACACTCCAGTCACAGTGTGATGTGTTACTCTATGTGCCCACAACATCTTGTTCACAACATCTTGTTCAGCTCTTCCCTCCAATTCAATCCACTGGCTAAAGAAGGTTTAATGTTCTCCATAACAATTTGATTCACCCTCTCCACCAAACCATTCGCTTGTGGTCGAAATAATGCCACTCTCTCATGTTTAATTCTAAATCCAGTAAGAAAATCTGTCATAGCCACAGAAGTTAGCTGCATACCATTATCCGTAACCAGGATTTTTGGTATTCCTTCCTCCAAAAATACTTCTCTAAGAAACTCTATGACATTGTTGGTTGTAATCTGCTCCATAGACTTAATCACAAACCATGTACTATGATAATCCACAAGGACTAGGAGAAAACGATTTCTTCTACCAAGTTTATCCACAGGATCCATAAAGTCCAAAGCTAACTTTTCCCATAGTCCCGCTGGAAATTGTACACACCCTAACAGTGGTTGTCTCACAATTTTTGCTTTGTCACTGTTCCCACATGCCTGACATTCATTCACAACCTTCTTCACATCCCTATCCATCCCAGGCCACCAATAAAACTGTCACAATCTCCTTCCCAAGTGTCCTTCGTGCACAATTCTTATCAACCTTATTCTCAACTTCCTGGGAGGAACAATCCTATCACGTCTCAACACCTTCTCCCCTTGAATACTCAATTCATCCTATACTTCTAAATACTGTTTCAAACTTTCCTGCAAGGCACCTAGGAAGAAGCCTAGGAGATTGCGAGGGTTCGGATCCCATCCTCGTCGCCAATTATGTAGTAAATCCGCAGGCTGGTAGGGGTTAGGAAATCATTTATTTCAGATATAAGTCTTCTTGTACAGCATCAATAACTCCCAGCTTCCTCTTCATTCCCCAGTCTCCAGCATTCTGTCCCCAACCTTCCAAATGCCTAATAAGAATGCACATTCCATCCACATTCTATCCTTTCCTTTCAGGGATATCTCTACATAATGATTTAAAATTATTATGAAATTGTTTTATTCCTTAAAGCATCAGCCTTAGTAAAGAGACCTACGTTTTAGTATTTTTCCAGAAGCAGAGTTGAAATGTTATGCTGACTTTCTCAAAATGCAATTGTAAACATTGTTCATTAGACATTAGACATCCTGTTGAATGCTTACAGAGGAAACTTATTGCTTATCACTTTGTACTTCCTTGTGATAAATATTGCAAGTTTTAACAATGGGCCTTAGTTTTTGGTAGAAATCAGTGCTTAATTTGAAATTGTTGATTCAGGAGTGGAGAACCTGCACTTATTTTTGAGGGCGACACTTATTTTTCTACCTCGAGCATTTACTGCGAGCGAAACACTCATATGGAAAGACGGAGGAAGAGAAAAACAAAAAAGCACACAAAGGGAGAAAAGAGAAAGCAGCAAGAATGAGCTGAAGAGGTAGGGAGTGGCCGTAAATGGATTAAAGGGGCCAGAGACTGCTTCAGGGTTACGCTGCCTCAGTATTCTGTGCTCGCACATATAATTGCAGTAGCCACTTGTTTCGGAGGAAAGCTTTCCGCACAGGCACGTTTTTATTTTCAAATTAAGAACTGGTAGAAAGTAATACTAGTGCAATGTCATGTTCTATGTTGGTTTCTAAATTGTAATAATTCTACGGAGAGTAGCGTCAACATGAGCCTATCCTGAGAAAGGATCGAAGAAAGATACATCTGAAGCTCAGACGAGGACTGACTGGTTAGTCACTATCACTGTCACAGCTCAGTCTTGTCCAATAGACGCATAGCTATTAATTTTTGGGTCTTTAATTAGCAAAGCTTTAGGTGATATAGTTCAGATTTGATTGTTTAGCTTCTGCTCAGTTCAGTTCTGATATTCAGCTCTTGTCTAGCTATGATTTTAACAGTTAAGATACTTAAGGCCCAACATTACTGAACTGTTGCCCTTTTCATGTTCCTGATGCTGACAGCTGAAGAACTTCTGCTCCTGTAATCTATTGATGAAGATACTGTTGGCAGCTGTCTCATTTAGGAGAGGTATAACCAATGTGCATTTGTTTTTCCTTGGCAGTTTTTCCCTTTAGAAATCCAACCCACATATTTTTATTAGCGCCATAGTTAGATGTTTTCCAAATTAAATTTTGACTTATTTTTTATTTTTACTTGTGCAAAGCCCAGCCAACACATGCCTTTCGAATTAGAGTATGGTAGCTAGGATGTCTGACCCAACATTTGATCTAAATGTTTATAATTGATTGTGGTTGATTCAACTGCACAACTAATGAATTCTGTTTCTATTTTCCAAATAATACTGTTGTTATTCTGTATAATTCTTTTGGAGTGTTTAATGGTAGTTGCTCTTATAAGACTGAGATTTTTCAGACACTCTGGACAGCCTGTATTGTTTCTGTATTGCTATCATCTGATTTTGCACATCATTTACGTGGCCTTAGCATTGTTCAGATAAGGGCAATACATGTTTAAACTTTACTAAATTGGTGTGGTGATTCATGGCCTCTTGGGTCATGGTGTGTACAAACTATTGACTCCTCTTTGCATATTTTGATTATTTATGGCTTTATTAGTTCTCATTGTTTGATTTGATGGTCTTATTACTCCTGTCTGAGTCAAAAGATTTGAGTTGGTCCCTGAGAGTAGTAGATGTCACTGCCCTTTTATGTGTCAACGCAGATTCTGGTAGCAGAGGATGGTTTTGTCTCAATAGGAGAGGTTCATCCTGGTTTTGGGAGATTTTATTTTGCCAATGTTTGTTTAATATTTAGATTTTTGGAAATTTGGTACTGCCAGTGCTTGTTTAGATGAGATCTAATATGTTCACAGTGGTTCCAATGGTGTTTGAGTTCTAAGTCAGGTTTGCCCTTGCAATGCTTTGGCACATATCAGGTGAATTGTGATATATGAGAGAAGTAGTACTTCAATGTAGAGAAGTAGGGAGTTTGCGTAATCCAAAGGGTGAGAGTAGGAAAGTCATCAAACTTCAAGTGAATGTGGCACTTTGAGCTCAAACATTGCCCACATGGTTGTTGTTGTAATGGACCCTGCATGATCTAGACTATGGAGTATTGCAAAAGTGTATGAGACACTTGTTTGTTGTTGTTTATTTGTTTGCAGTTGGCGTTGTATTCGTAATGTGAGGGTTTAGGGAGTGCTAGTTTGACAGGTAGTAGGTGATTCCTGAGTGCACAAGGAGGATCTGGTATTAGTCAAGGGGGAAATTTGCAGGTCGAATTTTACTTGCACACGAGAGAAAGCCACAGCCGGATAAGTAACTGAGCGAAAGGCCACAGTCGAAATTACTGGGCAGCTTCCAAAGTGATTGAGCCCTACTTGTGGTAAGCAGACAAGTTGGTTTCTGTTGTTTTTTTTAGGTTCACAAATATTTTTCAGTTCGTTTTCTGTGTGAATCGAGTTTGAAGGACGAGCCACAAGGCTTTGTCAGCCGCTGTGTGAGCGAGCATGGCATCACTGGGTCTACGCTAGGATTGATCGGTTGGTAAAGAAGCCATGAACGGAGTGGTAGACAACTGTGAACTGCTATTGGTTGAGAGTACAAGCGAAAAGAATTTTGGGATTGAAATACTTCCTGTTTTGAATTTCAATTTGTAGTTTAAGCTCTATTAAAGGTCAAAATTAAATTTATCATTGAAGAGAAAGGTCCATAAGCATGTATTTGGTTAAAATAGTGGTGCAAAATAACAGAGAAGGAAGGGAGCTTAGCGTTTCCTGCTCATGGAAGTTTTAATTAGAGAATTTTAGAAACTTTGAGAAGAGTATTTTATGAATTAAAGCCCCCTCCGAGACCAGCACAATTCAAAGCCTTAGCCAATTGGGAGCTTATAAGAGTCAACAAAATTATTCACATTAGGTGCACAAGATGCACCTAATGTGAATAATAATGTTTCTTTACAAGGCTTGACAGCTCAGCAATTAACAGAATGGTTGGAGAAGGTGAGTGGAGATTCAGCAATTAAAATAGTTGCTGAAGAGGAACGAACGCTGAATCTGGCAAGCTTAAAATTAGAATTAAATGATATGATTGAGGAAACACTTGAATTAAAAAGAATTGATTCATATAAAGAATATGAGTTACATTTCCTGAGTAAAGATGTCACAAACAGAGCAGGGTTGGCACATTAGGAATTATCAGAACTCGCAGAAAAATATGAAGTGGATATTGAGAAATCTAAACCATTAAAGAGGAGTTACAGATTAGAATTTGATTCAAAAGACATTGAAAACACGAGATCTCCTGGAATGAAAATTCATATTAGAGAATTAATCCAAATTATTCAAACATGGGGAGCATTAGATAAATGGGAAGGCAGATGGGTAAAGAAAAGAGAACAAAAGAAGAGAGAGTCTGCAACTTCGAACTGTACTGACACACAGCAGAGTGATAGTCCAGTTAAAATATTACCAATAAGAGAAGTTCCTGGAGGGAATTATGGTCATGTCCCTTGGAGCACGAGTTATATTTTGTCATTCACAAATAATTACCCAAGACTTAGTAGAGAGACAGGTTTGTGAAACTTGCAAAATGCCTGTGGGAGGATTTAAATGCTCTTTTAGAAATAGTCATTTCAGCTGATTTATGGATTGAATGTAAAAGGAGTGTTGACTGGCCGACAAGAGAGCCTCCACGAGATCCGGTTACAGATGCACCATCTCCTGAAGTAATGAAAAGCTATTATAAAGTGATTGAATTTTGAAAACGAGAATTACCTCTAAAGATATTGATCGGTGGAGAATTGATAGGACGCCCAGGAAGCAAAGGAGTCAATACATGCATATTGTGAAGGGTGCTTGCAGGTGTTCAAGCATTACAGTGGTACATAGACAATTGAGCTGAGCCCAAAGACATGCTTCATTTCATGTTCATGTTTGTGCAGGAGTTGAGACCTGAAATTGGTAACATGCATAAGAGTCACTTGATTTGCTGATGAAGTATTGCAGTTTGTTAAATATTTCAGGGACGAAAATGACATGAAGCAGAAAAGATTTAAAGAAAAGGCAATGGTGATGCAGATTATAGCAGCACAAACAGGGATGCAGGGAATTCCACAACAACAGGGAAATGTGCAAGTGGTTCGGAGTCAGGGACGGGCTACAGGAAGAGGACATGGTGATGGAAATGGAAATCATGTTGGTGTTAATTGGAATACTAATGTTAGTTCAGGTGATATGCAGACAATGAAGAAAAAGTTACCTTGTCACGCGCATGAGGGGTCTTGGACACCGGAAGCAGGAATGTCCTTTGAAGGTGCAGGAAGGTGCTGTGCAGATGAATGAACATAATCTTTTTCCAATATTGAGAGGACTAAGAAATTGCAATCCTAATGTAAATATCAAGAATATGAATGATCAAATGCAGACACCAGAGATGCAAATTTCGCAACAGCAGGTGCCACATTTTCAGGTACCACAGCAGCAAATGTAAAAGAAGATGTAAATGATGCCACATCAGCAGCAAATGCAAATACCTCAGGCTCCAATGGCACAGAAGCAAGTAGTGGTCCCTAAACAGAAAATGGGTCAAAGGTTAACCCAAAACAATCAACCACTGTATACACAGTTCCTGTTACACAGTGAGGATTGAGTGATGAAATAATAAGAGAGAATTCAGATGAAGAAGAATGTGTGCTAGCAGCTTCATTACAGTTGGATCAGAGTGCTCCTTATGTAAATGGAACATTTATGGGTCATGAAGTTTCTTTTCTGGTTAACACAGGAGCTACACGCTCTACTGACAGAACTACAGAAGTTCCCAATGTACCACTTTCTGGGAAAACAGTACAGGTTGAACTAGTAGTGAATCAATCTACTGATACATCTGATTACTGAACCTATTCCTGCTAAAATTTGTACTTTTGAAGACATGCACAAATTAGTAGTCTATGACTCAAGAGATTTATTGTGGAAATCGAGATGCTGGATTACTTGCACAAATGATGGAATTGCCATTCAAACAAATACTGATGATGAGGAATCATCCATACTAATTGACTGTCATCTAATTAATGAAGAATTCCCATGGATTACTCTTTGTCCTGCATTTACAGTACTGGACTTGTCGAGTAACCTACAAGATACAGTTATTCTAAAGGTTTGGGATCCGTCTGGAAAAGATATTGGTCAAATTAAAGGAGTGAAATTAGTCAAAGTCACAGTTAAACCTAATGCAGTTTTCTCAAACACTCCCCAATATCATATGGCATCAGATGTAACTGAAGGAGTTACTCTTGTAATTGCAGATTTCCTTGAGGAAGGAGTTTTGAAAGAAGTGCTGAGCAGCTCATATAATTCACAATTATGAGTTTGTGAAAACCTAGTGAAAAATGTTGCACAGTTCAGGATTTAAGAAACAATTATGACATAGTTGTCAAATGTTGTCCAGTGGTACCTAACCCAGAAGTGATTTTATTCCAAATTCCATCACAAGCATTTTTCTTAGTATCTCTACATGAGGATTTCCAGTTTCTCTTTTGTTTTAAATTTTGCAATCCTGTATAGTCCTGGTGTAGAATTCCACAAGGCTTTTCAGAATCCCCATCAATATTTAATTAAGTGTTGAAAAAATATTTAGAATCATTGGAAATGCCTTTCTAATCTACATTGGTTCAGTGCATTGATGCTTACTGGTTGCTTCAAGGACACAACAGGCATACAGGCAAGATACTATTGGTTTATTGAATCATTTGGGTGAAAATGGAGATAGAGTGTCTCCAGCAAAATTACAGCATTTTCAAAAAGACGTGAAGTACTTGGGACATTAAATAGAGAAAGGTGCAAGGAAAGTGTCCAGAGGAAGGGTTACAGCTATATTGCAAAAAAAACTCCCTGTAAATCAAAGAGATGCCAGGATGTTTTGGGGAATTGTGAGATACTGTCACCAATGGAATCCCAATTTTTCTGTTATTTCCAAACCTTTGCAGAAACACGGTGGAGTAAATCATCCTTTAGCATATTTTTCAACTACATTGGATCTGATTGCAGACCCTTTACCTGACTGCCTGAAAAAGGTATCCTCGTTGGTGTTAGTCTTGCCCAAAGTGAGAACATTGTGATGCGACATCCTCTAACTGTTCTGGTCCCTCACTTAGTTGAGGTCTTTCTTACCAGGACAAAGACTCAATACCTGACAAATGCTTGGTTGAATCGCTATGAATTGCTGATTTTGGGATCCCCAAATGTAACTCTTAGAAGGTGCTGGATACTCAATCCTGCTACTTTGCTACCTACAGACACTCCTGAATCAGAAAATGAAAATTAAGTGGAACATGACTGCCTGGATGTTACTGAACTGTGCACCAAACCCAGACCTGATATTGAAGATACTCCATAAGAGAAAAATGATCAAATAATTTTTGTTGATAGTTCCTGTTTAAGAGACAATTCTGGAACATTGAAATCTGGTTATGCTGTATGCACCATCTCTGGTGTACTCAAAGCTTTGTGGCTTCAAGAAGTATTTTCTGCACAAGTGGCTGAATTGATTGCTCTTACTGGAGTATGCTGTATTTAATCACAGATTAAAATTAAGATTTTTAAAGAGAACCAGTATGGATTTTGTGCTGTGCATTACTTTGGGCAGTTGTGGTCCCAGAAAGGTGTTATGATCTCTTCTGGCTTCCCTATAAGAAATGGGGACAGAATTCATGAATTCCGACAAGCTTTACAATTACCTAAGAAAGTTGCAGTTGTGAAATGTACTGCACATTGCTCCCTGGGTAATGCATATGCTGATCAAATGGTTAGATTTTGTGCCCTTAATTGCACCACTTTCAATGAAGATTGGAAAAATGTAACAAATATTGATGAGACAAGACAACATTTTCTGTTGAAAGTTATCGATACTTGGGAAGAAATTAAAAGATTGCAAGAGGACGTTCCAGAAGATAAAAAAGAAGCTGGATAAAACTGGGTTGTAATTAAAGAGAAAAAGATGAAATTTGTGTTTAAAATGAAGGGCAGGTAATCTTGCCAAATTGTCTACTGACACAGATGGCTAGATACTACCATGGTCTAACTCACATTGGCAGAGATGCAATGATTTGAACATTTAAAGAATCTTGGTTCAATACAAAATGTAGACAGGTTGCAGAAGCAGTTTGTCACAGATGCATTACATGCCAGCAAATGAACATGGGAAAGAGAACTGTTGTCAATTTGAGTCACATTAGAAGATCAGGTGATCCATTTAACAGAATGCAGTTGGAGTTCATTGAAATGCCTGTATGTGGTGGTTTGAGATATGTGTTGGTGATTGCATATTTGGTCATTGGATTGAAGCCTACCCTACACGTAGAAATGATAGCCTCACAGTAGCAAAGCTGTTAGAATTGATGCCTAGATTTGGGTTTCCAGCCTCTTTAGAATCAGATAGAGGAAGTCACTTTAATAACCAGGTGATACAATTGCTATGTTCAGCCTTAAACATTGAGCAGAAGCTGCACAGTAGTTATCGTCCTGAAACTTCTGGATTAGTAGATTAGTAGAGCAAATGAATGCCACTTTGAAAGCTTGACTGGCAAAAAAATATGCATCTACTAATCTGAGATGGCCTGGTGCTTTACCTTTGGTTCTGATGAGCATGTAAAGTACACCTGACAGAAAGACTACTTGGCAGAGCAATGAGATTGCCACCTTTTCCTGCAAATGCTATTGTAAGTGTTATACTTTTCATCCTTGGTGTGGTCTCCCTTAACTTTTTGCCTCTGTTCCTCAGGTTGTTGATGTGTGCTGGACTCTGATCTTACAGTTTTTGTTACTCTGGGCCCTTTACCCCTGCCAACCAGTGCTAAAGTACAAGTGCTCCTTTACAAAATGTGTTTGTAATTGGCTTATCCATGATTGGCATATTTACTATTAAGTCCCTAGTAAAGTGCACTAGAGGTGCCAGGGCTTGTACATTAAATGCGACTAGTGGGCCTGCAGGACTGGTTGTGCTCCCCACATAAGTAGCTCCGTAATCATGTCTCAGACCTGCCATTGCAGTGTCTGTGTGTGCAGTTTCACCTGTAAATTCGGCTGGGCAAGTGCACCCACTTGCCAGGCCTAAATCTTCCCTTTTCTTACATGTCAGACACCCCTAAGGTAGGCCATAGGTAGCCCCAAGGTTGGGGTGCAATGTATAGTTAAGGTAGGACATATAGGCCCTCATTACAACATTGGCGGTAAATGCCGATTACCGCCGTGCAGAAGACCGCCAACACACCGCTGCGGTGGCGGAATACCACTACAGCTATTACGACCCACAGCTCGGAATCCGCCATAATACAGACACCCACACAAGTCCGCCACACCAAAGGTCCGTGATAAACTGCTGACAACAAAACCTCCACCATCACGCCAACCGGAATACCCCCACACTATCACGATCCATGAATCCACACGGCGGTCTTTCAGCCATGGCATTCCATTGGCGGTACATACCGCTGCACTAAAAAAAAACACACATTTACAAAGCACAACCACATTGGACAAATAGAAATACACACACCTGATACACATACACACACCACTCCCACACACCCAATCCAATATAAAACACACACCCACATCACCCACATCACCCACAAACCCTTTCTACCAAAAATTCCAAAAGAAGGCCAGAGAGAGACACCACCAGAAACAACGCTAGCATCCACAGACACACAACATCATCACTCACACAACATCCACGCACCTCAAACAACACACAACACATCCCCTCACATATCACAACACAAACCACCTCACACATCACCCACACCACATCATGGCACCACAACGACACCCCAGGTTCTCTGAGGAAGAGCTCAGGGTCATGGTGGAGGAAATTGTCCGGGTAGAGCCACAGCTATTCGGATCACAGGTGCAGCACACCTCCATTGCTGGGAAGATGGAGCTATGGTGCAGAATCGCCGAAAGGGTCAACGCAGTGGGACAGCATCCAAGAACACGGGATGACATCAGGAAGAGGTGGAACGACCTACGGGGGAAGGTGCGTTCCGTGGTCTCAAGACACCAGATTGCAGTACAGAGGACTGGCGGTGGACCCCCACCTCCTCCCCCACAACTAACAACATGGGAGGAGCAAGTCTTGGCAAAACCGCATCCTGAGGGCCTCAAAGGAGTAGCAGGAGGAATGGACTCTGGTTAGTCAACTCTTAACTTTTATATCCCGCACCCTACCTG
Organism: Pleurodeles waltl; assembly: GCF_031143425.1. NCBI lineage: Eukaryota > Metazoa > Chordata > Amphibia > Caudata > Salamandridae > Pleurodeles > Pleurodeles waltl. The sequence continues at coordinate 761,702,598 of NC_090438.1, forward strand.
CATGCCATCACATACCCTCACCCTATCACTCCAGCACCTCACATATGTCCCACTATCACAACCCACCCATCCCAACAACAAGCCCTGCATGCAACACCAAAGCAGGGACACCCATCACCAAAGCATGTCCACTACAGATACCCAAACAGACCCCAAACCAAATATCACACAAGGACCTAGACAAGAATGCAAGCACTGGAGTACAGGGTCACTCACCCATTGCACACCATGGCACACACAGATGCAATAATCATGCCTTTACAACCCTGCAGTACCCCTACCCAACGTCACCGGACAGGAGGTTCCAGACATATCCAGTCCCCACACAGAAGAGGCCCACGGTGATGACAGCATCTCTGCACAACTGGATCAAGATGACCAGCCTGGCCCATCTGGGACCTCTGGACAGTCGGTTCCCCTGACACTGGCACAAGCCACCACAGAGCCTCCCCCTCAGGAAACACCAGCACAGCACCCACCCAGCGAGCCCATCCCTCTGTTCCCAGGACACGTCAAGCAGCAGTGTGTCCACCACTACAGGGAACCCAGGAAAATCCACCACCCCAAGAAAATCAGGGACCTGGGGGCAGTGGCAGTGGGCACACGGTTCAGAGGACAGAGGAACAGGAAAACAGGGGAACTGGGAGGACAGCTGTGCGACAGGGGGAGGACAGGCCCAGGGAACCCACTCTCCACGAGGCCCTCTCCAACATCATGGGAGTGTACCATCATTCCCAGGAGACAATGGCAACGGTACTGGCCAACTTTCAGGAGACCCAGCGGCTGCAGGAGGAACACTATCTGGGGATCAGGGAGGAAATGAAGTCCATGAACACCACCCTGGTCACCATTGTAGGGGTGATGAACTACCTTGTCAACACCAGGAGGGACACTGTAGCACAACAAGGGGCCCCTGACACTAGCCTGGATGATGAACAGCCCTCCACCTCCGCCGGCGCTAGTGGACAGGAGGCACCGTCACAGGACCACGACACCAGCACTCCACCCACTGCAGATGGAGACCCACCCGGCAAACAGTCCCTGAGATCCAGGAACAAGACAGAGAACATTGCCAAGACCCCCGCCAGGAAATGAGACCCCCCTGAGTCACCCTTCTGTCCCACTTTGTCACCCTGTCCATCCTTCAACTGCCCTTGCTCCACTTCCTATGCCCCTTTGGACAAGGCACCTGTGAAACAAATAGACTCGACTCTGCCATGGACATTCCTCCACCATCACCCCTGTCCATTTTGCAACCCCCTCCACTTATTTGCACAGAAATAAACACACATCAATTACAAAACAATCTGGAGTCAGTCTGTGCTTTCACTAATTTGTAATTGCAATAACTATGGAATATAGCAATGTCAATTTAATTGTCCACATACCGATGAAACACAGCCGTAGGTCTGGAGGAAACATAGCAGAGGGCACAAAGTGGGACCCACATCTGTTAAATGGAAAGTCAAAGTGACAAGTCAGGGTCCATACACTGGGTGAAAATGACAGACTTCTGGTAGCTCAAACTATAGTATGAGATGGGTAAGGCAGTGACATCTTCTTACCTGTGTCTCCCTGGAAGTATTGTTGGATAACGTTGTTTTTGTTGTTGATATCCTCTTTTTCTGCCTCCTCTTCTTCACTGTCCACAGGCTCCACAGCTGCCACAAGACCTCCAGCTGGACCATCGTCCTGCAGAAAAGGCACCTGTCATCACAAAGCCAGGTTGTGCAGCATACAGCAGGCCACGATGATCTGGCACACCTTCTTTGGTGAGTAGTAGAGAGAACCAACTGTCATATGGAGGCACTGGAACCTGGCCTTCAGGAGGCCGAAGGTCCATTCGATCACCCTCCTAGTTTGCCCATGTGCCTCATTGTAGCGTTCCTCTGCCCTTGTCCTGGTATTTATCACTGGGGTCAGAAGCCATGACAGGTTGGGGTACCCAGAGTCACCTGCAAATTTCGAGTGACAAATGTTAGACACACACTAACCCGTATGGACAACCCAATACCCAGACAACTATTCACACTGTATAGAGTCTTTGACCTATTAGCCACACACGGTGCCTCTGGAGTTGCCCCATCACATAAGGGATGCTGCTATTCCTCAGAATGTAAGCGTCATGCACTGAGCCAGGAAATTTGGCATTCACATGGGAGATGTACTGGTCGGCCAAACACACCATCTGCACATTCATCGAATGATAGCTTTTCCGGTTTCTGTACACCTGTTCACTCCTGCGTGGGGGTACCAAGGCCACATGTGTCCCATCAATGGCACCTATGATGTTGGGGATATGTCCCAGGGCATAGAAGTCACCTTTCACAGTAGGCAAATCCTCCACCTGAGGGAAAACGATGTAGCTGCGCATGTTTCAGCAGGGCAGACAACACTCTGGACAGCACGTTAGAGAGCATTGGCTGAGACATCCCTGATGCAATGGCCACTGTTGTTTGAAAAGACCCACTTGCCAGGAAATGGAGTACCGACAGGACCAGCACTAGAAGGAGTATCCCTGTGGGATGGCGGATAGCTGACATCAGGTCTGGCTCCAACTGGGCACACAGTTCATGGATTGTTGCACGATCAAGTCTGTAGGTGACTATTATGTGTCTCTCTTCCATTGTCAACAGGTCCACCAGCAGTCTGTAGACCGGATGATGACGCCATCTCATTACCTGCTCCAGCAGACGTGCCCTATGGAGGAGAACAGCGAGCAGAGAGTCAGCCTACACTGAGGTATCACAAAATGTCATTTGCACACATTTATTAATCCGCAATGTGCCTGTTACTGTGTGTATGCAAGGCCTTGATAGGTGTGACGCAGTTATTATTAACAGACGGAGCACCCACTGCCGTAAAAGATGGGAGGACATTCGTCGCTGGAGCAAGAAGACGGCGGAGGCCCAGCTGGGGATGGCCTCTCAACGTGGGAGGGGTCCCCGTCGCACCATGACCCCCCTGATGTTCCGGATCCTGCCGGTGGCATATCCGGAGTTGGATGGGCGCTTGAGGGCATCACAGCAGCCACAAGGGGGCGAGTACAGTCACATTCATCTGACTCTGCGCGCATTATGAGGTGTCTGGGTGGGGGAGGTGGGCAGTGGGTTCCCCTAGGCCAGGGCGAGCTTGGTAGGCAAGGTCCCTTGAGAGGCAGGTTCAGTGGAACCCCATCCCCACTAGTGGTTAGTGCCATCTACACCTGGTCAGGCTCCTGTGACTTCCATGTGTGCAGTAATCAGGCTTAGGCCTTGTACCCCATGGGCATGTAAATAATCTAGGAACAATAAGTGCATGGCGTACTGCAGATGGCTGCTGTGTCTGTAGTGTCCGCCAACAGTAGTGGTGTTGCATGCACTGAACATGTCTTTCTTCTGTCTCCCCCCTTTTTGTGGTCTCCCTGTTCTTGTGTGCAATAGCATCATCAAGCGGTGGAGCAGTGGCACCGGAGCAGCAGGGAGCTGAATCCCACTTGGCCCTGGAGGGCGAAACAATGGAGTCAGAAGCCACCAGTGGGACTGAGGACGAGGGGAGCTCCACGGCGGGGACACGAGGTGACAGCAGTGACAGCGACTCCTCCTCTGATGGGAGCTCCCTTGCGGTGGCGGGCCCCTCTGTGCCCCCCACATCAACAGGTACAGCCGCCACCCCCCCACCAGCACCACCCTCCCAGCAGCCCCTGGGCATGTGTCTGTGCCCGCTCACCCAGGAGGGTGGGCATCTCCTTCGCCCCAGGCACCTCAGGCCCTGCCCCAGTCAGCTTGCTGCCCTCAGTGAGGAGGCTATTGACCTCCTGAGATCCCTCACTGTTGGGCAGTCTACCATTCTGAATCCCATCCAGGGTGTTAAGAAGCATTTGCAACAAACAAATGCATACCTGGAGGGCATTCATTCCGGCCAGACAGCCCAACAGAGGGCATTTCAGGCTCTGGCCTCAGCATTGATGGCAGCCATTGTCCCTGTGTCCAGCCTCCCCCCTCCAACTTCCTCCACCCAGACCCAATCCCCTGTACCTCAGCATATTATCCCAAGCAAACCATCAGACCAGCATGCACACACATCAACAAACAAAAGTGGCTCAGGCAAACATAAGCACCACACATCCCACAGGCACTCACACAAGCATCATACCCATGCACACATACCAACATCCACTTCCTCCACTGTGTCCCCCGCCTCCACGTCTCCCTCCTCCCTCCCAGTCTTGTCTCCACTCACACCTGCATGCACTACATCTTCAGCCACTACCTCCATCACCAGCACGCCCATCACCACACACACCACTCATGTGCACTCACCACCCCCACTACCATTCACACATCCCGTGTCCTCTCCCAGTGTGTCAGTGAGCCCTCCTCCCAAAGTACACAAGCGCAGGCACATACCCACCCAACAGCCATCCACCTCACAACAGCCTCCAGCCCATGCACCTTCACCCAAATTCAGCAGACGTACACCTCCTACAACCACTACCTCTTCTTTCACTCCCAAACCCCTCCATCTACCCGTCCCAGTGTGTCTAAAAAACTTTTCCTGGCTAATATTGACCTCTTCCCTACACCTCCCCCCCGTTCGTCCCCTAGGGCCAGGCTTTCCAGGTCCCAACCCAGCACCTCAGCCACCACATCCCCAGGCACGGTGGTGCCTGCAACTGCGGACTATTGGAGTGCGCCAACCATCAGGGCTGCCAGTGTGTCACGGAGCGAGGGCAAGGACATTCCGCCACCTGCCAAGCTAAAAAAGTTGCCCACATCCCAGAGGGAGAAGCAGAAAACACCTGCCACCAAGGGGTCAGGGAAAACGAAAGGGGATAGTGGCAAGACAGCTGCGCCATCGTCAAAGGTGGGGAAGGGCCAGAAACTGAAGGGCAGGTCAGGAGAGGGCATGGTGGCACCGACTGAGGGACAAGTGTCACACCTTCTTTCCATGTCGATGCCAACCTGTACGACAGAGAAGACCGCCACTTGCACCGCCACCTGCACCAATACCAGCAGCGCTGCCACAGAGACCGCCGCCAGCACCACTGCCACAGAGCCCGCCGCTAGCACCGCCGCCCCAGAGCCCGCAACCAGCACCGCCACCACAGAGCCCGCAACCAGCACCGCCGCCACAGAGCCCGCAAGCAGCACCGCTGCCACAGAGCCCACCGCCACAGAGCCCGCAACCAGCACTGCCGCCACAGAGCCCGCCGCCAGCATCGTTGCCACAGAGCCCGCCGCAAGCACCACTGCCACAGAGCCTGCCCACCACGATTGATACTGCCGCAAGCACTGCCACGGCTGACACCACTGCAAGCACCGCCAGAGGCCCGCGACATCCTGAGCCAGTGGCACCACCGCAGACATGGCTGCCATCCCCAATGGTCAGTCGTCCGAGGCTGGTGGTGAGCTCCAGGAGCATGGGCAGCTTCCATGAAGCATCACTTTCAGTGGAGAAAGGCATCCACTACCTCAGTCCTTGGCAGGATGAAGCACTGGGCACAAAGCCCCCTCCAGAACCAGTGGAGTATCACATCCACTACCTCAGTCCTTGGCAGGATGAAGCACTCTGGGCACAAAGCCCCCTCCAGAACCAGTGGAGTATCACATCCACTACCTCAGTCCTTGGCAGGATGAAGCACTCTGAGCACAAAGCCCCCTGCCGGACCAGTGGAGTATCACATCCACTACCTCTGTCCTTGGCAGGATGAAGCACTCTGGGCACAAAGCCCCCTCCAGAACCAGTGGAGACTGTTATCCACTTGAGAGACTGTGGCTTTGCACTACGCAGGATAAAGCAGTGGGCAACCCACCCACTGGAGAGACTTGAGAGACTGTGGCTTTGCATTCCCCAGGATAAAGCAGTGGCCAACCCACCCACTGAAAAGACTTGAGAGACTGTGGCTTTGCACTCCCCAGAATACATCAATGGGCATGGAGCCCCCCTCGTGCAGCAGTGGCGTTGTGCGTTCATCAGGCTGAGATGCCCCCCCTTCCCCTGAGGTGCCAGTATATTTTCAGTCTGATGCCCCAGCAGTGTTCTCTCCGTTTGGAGTCAGGTATCTAGTGTGGGCCTAGCCCATGCATTTTGGGCCCAGTGGTCCACGGACAATGATTGGTTCACTATCCGGACTTGTGTAGTTGGTGTACATAATTGTAAATACTGGGTTTGGAGGTTTGACTACTGGATTTTTATTGATTACAATCGTTCAAATCATTTCCTTTTGTCCTTGCGTTCTTCAAGGGGGGTGGGAGGGTGTAAATGTAATGTTGCAGCATGTATTTGTGTGTATGGTGTTGTGGGTGAGGGTGGGGGTGGGGGTGTTGTGTGTTGCGTGTGTGTGTGTCACTCTCTTTTCCCTCCCCCTCACCCGTGTTGTAGGTGCAGTACTCACTGTGGTCGTCGCCGCCATCGTTGGAGCTCCTGATAGAGGAGCAGGAAGACCATCGCGGACAGGATCTGCAGTTCTGGCTCCATGGCGTCCTCGTGGGGTGTGGAGAGGTGAGTGATTTTCCCTTCTGTGTACTGTTTCCGCCGTGTTTTTATTTGCGTTGGTTCTGCCCCGGAAAAGGTGGCGGATTGCTGGGTTGTGATAGGGTGGACGGCACATTGTCATCCGCCTGTCTGTTAGCGGTTACCGCCATGCTGTTTGTTTGTACTGCCGTGGCGGTCGGAGTGTTAAAGTGGCTGCCTATGTTGGCGGTTTCCGCCGTGGTCGTGATTCCATTTTTGTTGTCGCCGGCCTGTTGCCGGTATTACCGCCACTTTAACACTGACCTCCAGGGTTGTAATGAGGGCCATAGTAATGTGTTTGATATGTCCTGACAGTGAAATATAGCTAAATTCATTTTTCACTGTTGCAAGGCCTGTCCCTATCATAGGTTAACGTGGGGGCTACCTTTAAATCTGTGTAGATTCCCTTTGGGGGCAGATGGACATGTGGAGTTTGGTGTCTCTAAGCTCACAATTTAAAAATACATCTTTTAGTAAAGTCGATTTTAAGATTGTGTGTTTGAAAATGCCACTTTTAGAAAGTGAGCATTTTCTTGCTTATACCATTTCTGTGACTCTGCCTGTTTGTGGATTCCCTGTCTGGGTCAGTTTGACAGTTGGGCTGGTTGCACCTTACACTAGACAGTGACACAAAGGGAGCTGGGTTGTAGCCTGCATATCCTGATGAGCCATCTGTGCTAGGAGGGGGGGATGAGTTTTCACTCACACCTGTACCTGCCCTCACACAATGCAGTCTCAAACCCCCTGGTGAGTGTCTGGGGCCTGGCCTGGGTAAGCCAGGATTTCACATTCAAAAGAGACTTTGCTTTGAAGTAGGCCTAATTCAAAGGATAAATTGGGTATAAGAAGGGCACCCAAAACCACAGACTTTAGAAACACTTCAGGAAACAAGAGGAACCTCTGCCTGGAGAAGAGCTGAAGAGCTGAGGAAGAAGAGCTGCCCTGCCTGTGACTTTGCTTTGTGGAGCTATCCTGCAGTTGCTACTTCTGCCAGAGTAAGAGGGCAAAGACTGGACTTTGTGTGCCTTGCATCTTGAGAAGAACTCTCCAAGGGCTTGATTTAGAGCTTGCCTCCTGTTGTTTGAAGTCTCAGGGACAGCAAAGACTTCTCTCTGGCAGCACCTGGAGTCTCTGAAGAGACTCCTACTCTGCCCTGTGGTGCCCATCCAATTCTTGGGACCCTGGAAGAAGAAGCTGGCAGCCTAAGAGGAGGAAATCCACGCACAGAGGGCCGTGCGGGGAAAAGATCGACGCAACTCTGATCTGAGGCTAAAGAAACGACACGCCACCAGCTCCGCGGCTGAAAATCGACACTCGCCGGAAACGTGACTGAAGAATCGACGCACGGAGCAGGAGAAATGGCGTGCACCATCGCTGACAGAGGCTGTGAGATTGCAACCCGCACTGCATGGTTTTTAGATCATTGTGCGGCTGGATTTCCGATGCGAGCACCGCTGGGTGTGTAAAAACAACGCAAGGCGTGCCCGGACCCGAGAGTGCTGACTGGATCGATGCATTGCTCTCCTGTGGAGAGAAGAAACAACGAGCCCGACCCGACGAAAGGAGGAAGGATGCAAGGTCTCGCTCGTGAGTGGAATCGATGCATCGCAAGCCCTTTTTGACGCACCATCACCCGTGCGGGGTTATTTTTGACCCACCCAAGGTACATTTTCACGCTAACAGTGTTAGTGTGTGTTTGAAACTACTTAAAGACTCTTTTTGATTTTTAATTGATAACTTGACTTGTGTATTGTGTATTATATGTCGTTTTGGTCTTGTTTTGTTTAGATAAATATTTCCCATTTTTCTAAACCTGTGTTGTGTCATTTTGTAGTGTTTTCATTCAGTTACTGTGTGTGGTGGTACAAATACTTTATACCTAGCACTCTGAATTTAAGCCTACTGCTCTGCCAACTACCAAGGGGGAAAGTAGGAGTTAGCTAAGGGTGATTCTCTTTCACCCTGACTATAGTGAGGGTCCTTGCTTGAACAGGGGGTAACCTGATTGTCAACCAAAGACCCCATTTCTAACATTAGATCAGTAGAGCAAATGAATGCCACTTTGAAAGCTAGACTGGCAAAAATATATGCATCTACTAATCTGAAATGGCCTGATGCTTTACCTTTGGTTATGATGAGCATGTGAAGTACACCTGACAGAAAGACTACTTGGCAGAGCCATGAGATTGCCAGCTTTTCCTGAAAATGCAATTGTAAGCATAACAGAAGACTTGGTGCAAGGGTCTAGCTGATGTGGTTCGCTCTTTGTCTAACCAGGTGGAAGCTACCGCTATGCGTGCCCAGTTTTTGGGCTGGTGATTGGGTGGTGATCCACAAACATGTACGAAAGACTTACCTGGAGCCTAGATGGAAGGGACATTTCCAGGTTATATTAGTGACAATGACTGCTGTGAAGTGTTGTCAAGGAGACCAGATCCTCGGGGCTTGAGCATGTTCCCAACATGTCCACCTCTTGGCAGCTCCAAACTCCACTAGTTATATAGCACAGAGTTAAGGAATGGCCAAGTGGGGGAATGGGTTTTGGGTTGGGAACAGCGGGGAAGGAGACCTGTGGTAGCAAGAGTTAAACAACACAATTGCAAGATTAATCACAATGACTTTCAATAAGTTTTGTTTCAAATAAACACTTATGCTGAAAACATGAATGGCCTAAGGCTTCACTATAACTAGCCCTCAAGAATCTAGGTACCTGGAAATCAAGAAAGGTTATACAAGGTTTTCTCATGAACATTCCAGAATTAGCATATTATATTTTGAACAATAAACTCTCTCCAAAATACTTCTTAGAACAATCTCTGCATTGTAGCAAGAATCAAAGAACACATGGTTTTTTCTCTGCATGAATGAACTGTACAAATACCATGAAAAACACTTCTACATCACTCTCTGATTAAGAGTTTCAAGACTCAAATGTTCAGGGAATATTATGCACTTAAATCAAAACTGTACATCTAGGTTTCAATGTCTAGAAATGATAGCGTACTCCGCCGATCTGTATTTCAAAAGTTAAACACCAGGAAAGAATTGCGCTCTCTGTCTCCATTTCGAACATCTAGATTTACATGCAATGAAACGATCACGCACAAAGCCGATCTATGAGTTAAATGCAGGGAAAGAATCGCGCACACTGTTGCTGATTCAGAATTCACGATACAAATGTCATGAAATGATCGCGCACACTGCCGATCTGAATGCCAAGAAGTAAATGCCTGGAAGGAATCGCGCACACTGTTGCCGATTCGGCATTCACAATGTAATTGCCATGAAATGATCGTGCGCACTGCCGATCTGAATGCCAAGAAATAAATGCCTGGAAAGAATCGCGCACACTGTTGCCGATTCGGAAATCACAATGCAAATGCCATGAAATGATCGCGCCCACTGCCAACCTGGATGCCAAGAAATAAATGCCTGGAAGGAATCGTGCACACCGTTGCCGATTTGGAATTCACGATACAAGTGCCATGAAATGATCGCGCACACTGCCGATCTGAATGCCACGAAGTAAATGCCTGGAAAGAATCAAGCACACTGTTACCGATTCAGAATTCACAATGTTAATGCCATGAAATTATCGCGCGCACTGCCGATCTGAATGCCAAGAAGTAAATGCCTGGAATGAATCGCAGACACTGTTGCTGATTCGGTATTCACAATTCAAATGCCATGAAATGATCGCGCACACTGCCGATCTGAATGCCAAGAAGTAAATGCCTGGAATGAATCGTGCACACTGTTGCCGATTCGGAATTCACAATTCAAATGCCATGAAATGATCGCACACACTGCCGATCCGAATGCCAAGAAATAAATGCCATGAAAACAATCGCGCACGCGATTTCAATTTTAGGCCCAAAACTTGAGTGTCACTGGAAAATGGAGTCGGGGACCTAACCCGACCTCCGCCTTACCGCCCTGCTTGAGGATCACCAAATAAGCAAGTGCAGGCCTGGAAATGACTGGATAGGCCTCCGGGACAGGAGCTCTGGAAAATGCTGCTGCTCTGCACCGGGACCTCTGAATAGTGAGCACGTGGAGCTGGGCTGGCTCCCTTATATAGAGACAAGCCCCGCCCATGAGCCACACCCAACCATGCTAAAAGAAAGGCTTCTAGAAAGTCTTAGAATAAAGGACCACATCCTGTAATCCTGCAAACAAGCCTTGCAAATGAACAATGAATTACAAACAGCATTAATGACTTTTGAAGGTGAAAGCTCTGCAATGCAAAAGGTTAACATACTGCATAGAAACACATTGCATGAGATATGCCTCTGCATAAGGACTGAGTTTTTGCATTTACGTCGCCCGTAGAGCGCGCACTGTCCTGATGTTGACAAGTGTGCTGGAATTCCAAACTGGATTCATGCCAGCCACATGTGTAAAGTGCCATATCCTTTTGATAATAAAAATCCAGTGCTCCTGAGGGCACCAGCAGAAACTGTACAGTCTCAAGAAGAGCAAGTAACAAAGACAGAATTGGAGACTGCAGTAGTAAAGACAGTGCAAGCTAGTGAAGATCCAGATTCAGTTACTCCTCTGAGAGATGAAATTGAGGACAATCCTGATAGCCCTCTATCAGCAGAATAAGAAGTGGATGTTACAGGAGAGTCAAGTCTGAGTCGGAAGACTCTCCCAGAAACAGACAATTAGGAAAAACAGATAAAGCAAATCTTGTTTTCTTAGGAAGCCGTAAGTAGAGTTGAGTTGAATCAAACTCATTCAGATTTGACTCCTCCTGAAGTGGCTGATGGTGCAGGTGAAACAAGTCAAAGAAAAGCTTGTCAGATTCCTGCTAAACCAAGAAGAATTGTAAGTCCAGTTGTGCCATTACTGTCTAGAAAACTGTGGCTTTCTTTGCATGCAACTGAAAAAGTTGCTGATGTATTGTTGAGCATAAATGAGGAAGCAGAAACAACAGATGATTATCTCAAGTAAATATAACTGGAGCCCTTGTGTTGTACTGCTAATTACCCCAGATTTTACAACACTAATGACATCTTTTATAACTTCATTAAAAATATCAGTGTAACATTAGCAGTCAAATTATTGATGAGAAAACTGTGCATGATGGGACGTGAGTTATAGTTACCTTAGGGCACAAGTTATAGTGAGATAACCATAACTATAACTTGCATTTCTATGGTTTTGTGTGAGTAAATTCAAAACCTAACTATAATGTCCCTGTAACCTTTGATTTTTTAAGTGGATATATAGATAGATAGATAGATAGATAGATAGATTGATAGATAGATTCTTACCTATGTATACTTAACTTAATGACATTTGTTAGTCGATGTTCTGGCTACAACGTTTTTAGGATATTATTTAAAGCACTATATTCAAGCAGAATAACCAGGTGTGACGATTGCTGAATTAACATCACAAAGCTCACTTGGAATTTGTACTCAGTGTGTCACTATTTGTATTGCTATTTAATTTCATAGAATCTCTACTTTTCTATGCCCATTGGCAAAATAAATCTACCATTTTGTTCGCTAGCCTAATGTTTATAAGGTTTATTTTGAATTAGTAAGCTTTGTTTTGCATGCTCTATTCCTTGATGTTATGAGAAAGCCCTATTTCCCTCAACAGGGCATGAAAGCAGTGGGAGGGATGAGGCGGACACAAAACATTGATAGTCAAATGTTGTGCTATGGACTTATGCCAACCTCCCAGAACGAAGAGAGATAGCTTTCCAGTTTATTGCTTTTATACCATGCTAATCTGTCGTATTATGTTTTTCAAAGTGCATCAGACCTATTGGGTAGCTGAACTGTTTATTCAGCTTGCAAACAGCTCAACAACAGTAATTACCTTATTCAAGAAGCTGTTTTCGAAATTGTGCCCGGCTTCTAGGTTTACATAATGGGGCTAGACAGTGACTAAGGTGCAAATTACAAACGGATTACCACATGTAGCTGCGCGCGTGTTTTGTTTGTGTGACTCACGGTACAGAGCTGTTTGTGTAGCGTTTATGGGCGATATTACCTTATAAAAACATCGGTTAGGGTTGGCATTGCTAAAGAACTCCCGTCACTAAAATCCACTGCTAAACACGGTGCGGTAGTGCTGACGGTGTCACCGACAGCCGGCGGCCATGACACCCCACGTCGTTTTTACAAATTAACTGCTTTGCCACGATGCTTATCGCAGCGCAGGGGATAATTTAGGCCTTAACGAGTAATTTTTACCTGAAAACGTTGTCGGTATCGTGGAAAAAATGAGACGGGTTTCGTGTAATTCACTTTATTTAAAAACAGAACCAACGACATCACTTGTTTCTCGTGTTTTCTAATGTTTTTTTAAGAAAACAAACATTTGTTTTCAAACACCAACATGTAAATAATCGTCCTGTATCTAAGTAGCTCCTCCGTTTTAGCAGCAGGCAACCTTGTCAGGGCGTTCCTGCGACTGACCAGAGTTTTAGCCGCTTTTTGGGGCTGTTTTCAAAGGCCACTGACACCCGGAGGCTTGCTTTAACAATAACACTTACCCACAAAAAAATCCAAACTATGTAGCAAGAAAAATAGCGAGTGCCGAATAGGTCAAGACGTCAAACAGAGAGAGAACATACATGACTAGATCATTTCTGGCACGACTCGCCTAATTTGTGACATTTTAAAAAAATCACAGCTAACTTCAAACTCATGTGAGGTACGTCAGCAGGCAAGATGCATTTGTATTCCATTTTTAATGTCAGTCTCGTCCTTCATTGAAGAGCAAACACTTAATTGGCGTGACGCAACAGAGCTTTCAGCACCATGCAACATTATTTCTGTCTATTCAGACAATAGAGAGAGGCAATACAGCATCTCACAGAGACTCTTCTCTGCTATGAGTGTCCACCATTCTGCCCACGGAAGACATTACTTGAAACTAAGGTCGGTTGCCTTTGCTTGGATCAGATGCTTAAAGGAAGTTAAGGGGATAAAGGGTTTGAGCTAGGTGGGGAGATTCTGAACAAAGGATTGGAAGTTATATTCTATAGAGCCAAACTAAAATCGCTCTTTATAAGACAATAAATAAACGAAACTCCCCAATATATGTGGGACCTTTTTATCCGAAAGAGTCGGAAATATCTATGCTCCAGTAATGACTGCAAGCTCCCCGCAGCCAAGTGGAGAAGAAAAAGCCTTGCTGGTAAACTTCAGTCCACAGCAGGCCCCTAAGTACACCTTCCCTTCTTCCTGCAAAGATGCATTTTCAATCAAGATCTTCAAATCCCCAAGTTGAAATGTCTCTTGATTAATAACATCGCCATGGATAACTATTATTCTTCCCTCTGCTACAGTGATTCTTGGTGAAATTGTACATTTAATTCTACAGTTATATTAACGTCATTGATGTGTTAAGCCTTTGTCTCATTTCATCTTGTGCTTAATTTTACCTTCTCACTCTATGACGGTCTAGGTCTTGGTTTCAGTTTCAGTTCCAGTTTCTTTATGACCAAAGGAGAGAGTGTTTTGCAGAGTAGGAGAAGAACTGCTGAGATCCAGGACTGGTGTTGCAGACAGCTGGTCTCCCAGAGGTCACAGGACATCATCTGAAGTCAGCACCATCTTGTTGTAAACGTTGTGTGTCTGCTAGTGCTTCGGAGCCTGCCTGGCCTGTGGAAGAGGGGAAGGAGTTCTGATAATTCAGGGAGATGTATGACTGAGCAGGAGAAGTCTAACTGCTGTGTTCAGAGCCTTTGACTGCGGAGCAGAGAGGACTGAATCAAGACAGTGTCATCAGCTCAGATCCGAGTCTTGGCGTGGATCTCCTACACATCTAGTAAGGTACCTGAAAAAGCTTCGCATGCCTGAACAGTCGATAGTCTAAAAGCAAGACCATTAAAATGACCACAACATTGAAACCCACAACTGGAGTGGACTGACTAGTGCTGTCTCTGATGGGAGCTAACACTAAAGTGGTGGAGGGTATCTTGTTTTTTGGGTAGTATAACCACCTGGCCCTGCGCTGGATGCCTCACTGGAGTTGTTGCATTCATCAATTGACACCAGAAAAGGGAGATACTCACTTGCGCTGTTGCAATGAACTGCAAGCAGGACCACGCACTCTGCTGTTGTCTGCAGGCCTCACACTGAAGACTTCCGAGCTTCTGATATTTCAGGTAAACACTGTGCCTCTGCCACAAAATTGAATGGGTATTTTGTTCTTTGCACACCAAAGTCCTGGGAGAACGTTTAAATAGTGGCACACTATTGACTGACCCATGGGTACCGAATCAAGAAGGCTACCTGTATAGGCCACAGTGAGCTTCCACTTGTGCCATAATCTTGACTAGTCAGATTCTATAGCATTATAAAGACATTGCAGTAGGACTGTGTGACATTTTTGTCATTTCTTTTGTGGAAATTACTCAAAATTCTTGACAAATTTAGCAAAATTCTAAAAAGGTAGCCATCTGATATTTCGCATTATTGTTAACACAAAATGAGTCCTTCTGCCTATTTTGAACACAAGGACACATTTTACGCTAAACAAAATAGCGCAACATCACATGTGACACTAACAACCGCAGTTTGTGTTCTGTTCATTTGTTTTGTTCGCATGGTCTTGGGATAACATTTTATCTGAAAGAAGTCTCAATTTTACGACATGGTATAATGACAAATCTCAGGCATTTCACATAACACAAAATGCTGGAAATTACATGATATTACACTGGTGTAAACAACATTTCTCCCAGGTCTTTTATGGTCGAGGCCCAGTAACTGCTGCTAGCCCTAAGGCCCATGAACAGTTTATTACAATTTGCCTTCAGTACGGTGTGATGGTCAAAACTCCGACCGAAATAACTTTTAGGACATTATTCTGGTAGAATTCCCAAGGGGCATGCCTATGTTAAGATTTGTACTTTGGACTTCTTATATATGCATGTCTGTACTGTGACTGGAACCGAGAGCAGTCTGGCTTGCTCATTAAGTATGTGAATGTTATGAGTTTAGCATAGACAATCTGTCAGTGTTTTGTGTGGTGGCAATACAAAGAACAATTTAGGGCTAGAATGTGGGAGGCTAACGAGATATAGTGGGTAATTTGGATAGTGATCTGTGGTTGCACTGGATTGTGATGGCATGGCTGGTGCCATACTTACATACTGTTAGTGTTCTTCCTCTTCTAGGCCATCCCTGTCCAGGTCATTTGACTTAATGTGGGGAGAGAAGAGCAAACATGGAAAGAGGGAGTTGAAGCACAGCATGTTGAGCATTCTGTAGGAGACCATGTTCTAGAGCAGCATGCAGATAAAAAGAGGATTGTTTTAGGTGTTGGCAAAACACCCAGTTATGCAGTGTTTCAGTGGAGGGCTTTTGAATGCACCTGCAAACGTCTGCCTTGCAAGAGTGCCCACTATGAAGCCAGCTGTGGGCCCCCTGGCCTTAAACTGGTGGGGTCCCCACACCAGGTACTGTGTCAGATATAGGTTAATTATCTGAAAGTGGTTGATTGAGCTGATATATCCAGCGTTTAAGCCCGATGTAATGTTATCCTTGATTTCTTTTTGACGCTCTGATCTTGTTTCCCTGTAACAACTGATAGGCAGTTTCAGGAAGCATGTTATTGCCTACAACAACTAGCCTCTGCTCAGCCAAGCAAGCAAAGGCAGGTTTTCCAGAGGTTTCCAGAGGACACTCTAGGATGCTTAGGAGGAGGTGTGGGAAGTGAAGCTGGCACACCACACACCCAACTCACTGAAGGGACAACTGGCAACCATGTGATATACTGATAGCTAGCAGCTTAGGGTTTGCACCATCCCTCTCTTGCCACTTCAGGGCATGTGCTGCCCTGAGGTCTATGAGTCCATAACTATCCTGAAGGTCTGCAATGGCATTGCATTTGCATATGATTGAACTGCCACTAGTCATCTAGTGTAGTGGGTAGAAAGCAGGAAGCTACTTAAGTAGTGGGCACCGACCCATGCCAACATTTCTCAGATTCATTTTGTATTAATTTAGTAGGCCTCTGGCATTGCTGCATAGTCTCTGCTGGGACATCGGGCCCTACAGCCTATGTTCAGCCCTGATAGCCAAAATGCGTCCCTCTGTATTCGGACCTTTAGCCTGTAGGGAAAGTTGTGAGCGCTAGGTAGATAAATTAACCACTCCTCATACCTCTTTTTAAAGTTCTTGTAAATACTTAAACATGCCTTTTCAAATGTTTTAAAGCAGAAACATTTACTTTGGTCCTCTGAACAACATATGTCAGTAAGTTATTGCGCGTGTGTGTGTTTGTATGTGTCAGCATAGTACTACATGTCTTTCAGTTCTTAGCAAAGATCCTTACCACTAATGTGAAAGGCGAGGTTCTGGCCAATTAGAAAACGTGTGTACCTCTTGACACAGAACATGCTCAACATGTTCACATGCGCAAGTCACTATGGCTCCTGTCGCCATACATTTTGAAGTGAACTGCTGTTGCAGTACTCCTGGCTTACTCCTGAATTCCATGAATACTCCAAGCATACTCCTAGAACCCAGGAGTAAGCCAGGGGTGATGCAACAGTGAACTTCACCTACCAATAGCAAACACTTTGTGAATCCGACTCTTTGTACAGTGTTTGGGCTGCACAAAGTATTTGCCTATGGTTGCCTGTGATTACATTTCGAACTTTCAGTGCTATGACCCTCACACTTTATGCATTTAGTACTGGGTATGACAACCAATAGCATTTATTTCTACTAACTCAGAGCTAAACATTTATTTTGTTGGTAATGCTGTCTTTTTCAAGTTCCCTGGATTATATTAAAAAAGCAACACCAGGGCACTGAAAGCATAGAATAAAAAAATCTGCGGAAGTTCATTTTTACTAGAGTTAGATTCCCGATGTTACCCCAGAAACCAGAAGAAACAAAGATGAATAAAGCACACAGACAGAACAATACAAAAAATAACATAGAATACCAATTCTATGAAAGTTCATGTTGCATCAGCATTTTATTGTTAGTGTTGCCACAGAAACCAGGAGAACGCATCCAACAGACACAGTCAATTGCTTCAGCTGCTGTAAGGTGCACGCACACAGGGACACACAGCATGTATGAACACCCATTTCTGCAAATTGCTCACAGCTCATTCCAAAGATCACAACCTCCCCTGCCTTAAAAGTTGTAGACATGCAACCTAACAATACTCAACCCCTTCGCTGCCAGGCTTTTTCCCTTCAGGTGCCAGGCCTTTTTTGGCTATTTGGGTCAGTTCGCGCTTAGGCCCTAAAAACATTTTGTCCACATAAGCTACCCACGCGAAATTTGCATCCTTTTTTTTCAACATCCTAGGGATTCTAGAGGTACCCAGACGTTTGTGGGTTCCCCTGAAGGAGACCAGGAAATTAGCCAAAATACAACGAAAATTTTGTTAAAATAAAAAAAATGGGAAAAAGGGCTGCAGAAGAAGGCTTGTGTTTTTTCTCCTGAAAATGGCATCAACAAAGGGTTTGCGGTGCCAAAATCACCATCTTCCCATTTTTCAGGAACAGGCAGACTTGAATAAAAAAAAAATCTTTCAACACAATTATTTAATATTACTGGGACATGCCCCATTTTTATTATTGTTTGTGCTTTCAGCTGTCTTCCAGTTAGTGACAGAAATAGGTGTGAAACCAATGCTCGATCCCAGACAGCTAAAAATGTCTTAAAAGTAGACACAATTATGAATTCAGCAAAGGGGTAATTTGTGTAGCTTCTATGAGGTTTTCCTACAGAAAATAAAAGCTGAAATTAAAAAATATTGAAATTGAGGCAAAAAAACAGAAATTTTTCTCCAAGTTTTACTCTATAACTTTTTCCTACGGTATCAGAGTTTTGAAAGCAATATACCATTATGTCTGCTGGACTCTTTTGGTTGTAGGGATATATAGGGCTTGTAGGTTCATCAAGAACCCTAGGCACCCAGAGCCAATGAATGAGCTGCACCTTGCACTGGGTTTTCATTCTATACCGGGTATACAGCAATTCATTTGATGAAACATAAAGAGTGAAAACTAGGTATCAAGAAAACCTTTGTATTTCCAAAATGGGCACAAGATAAGGTGTCGAGAAGCAGTGGTTACTTGCACATCTCTGAATTCCGGTGTGCCCATACTAGCATGTGAATTACAGGGCATTTCTCAAATAGACGCCTTTTTTACACACTGTCTTACATTTGGAAGGAAAAAATGTAGAGAAAGACAAGAGGCAATAGCGCTTGTTTTGCTATTCTGTGTTTCCCCAAGTCTGTTGATAAAAATGGTACCTCACTTGCACGGGTAGGCCTAACGCTCGCGACAGGAAACGCAACATGGACACATCACATTTTTACATTGAAATCTGATGTGTTTTTTGCAAAGTGCCTAGCTGTAGATTTTGGCCTTTAGATCTGTCAGCACTTATGGAAACCTACCAAAACTGTGAATTTTTGAAAAATAGAAACCTAAAAGAATCCAGGATGGGGTGACTTGGGCTCTTACCGGGTTCTGTTACCCTGAATCCTGTGCAAACCTCAGAATTTGGCCAAAAACACACCTTTTCCTCACATTTTCGAGACAGAAAGTTCTGGAATCTGAGAGGAGCCACAAATTTTCTTCCACCCAGCATTCCCCCAAGTCTACTGATAAAATTGGTACCTCACTTGTGTGGGTAGGCCTAGCGCCCACAACAGGAAATGCCCCAAAACACAAAGTGGACACATCACATTTTCTGAAAGAAAACAGAGGTGTTTTTTGGAAAGTGCCTAGCTGTGGATTTTGGCCTGTAGCTCAGCTGGCACCTAAGAAAACCTACCAAACCTGTGCATTTTTGAGAACTAGACACCTAGGGAACTCCAAGATGGGGTGACTTGTGGGGCTCTCACCAGGTTCTGTTACCCATAAACCTCAAAATTTGGCCAAAAACAGTTTTTCCTCACATATCGGTGACAGAAAGTTCTGGAATGTGAGAGGAGCCACAAATTTCCTTCCACCCAGTGCTCCCCCAAGTCTCCTAATAAAAACGGTAGTTCACTTGTGTGAGTAGGTCTAGTGCTCGCAACAGGAAATGCCCCAAAACACAACATAGGCACATCATATTTTCCCAAAGAAAACAGAGCTGTTTTTTGCAAAGTGCCAAGATGTGGATTTTGGCCTCTAGCTCAGCTGGCATCTTGGGAATCCTACCAAACCTGTGCATTTTTTAAAACTAGACACCTAGGGGAATCCAGGATGTGGTGAATTGTGGGGCTCTCGCCAGGTTCTGTTACCCAGAATCCTTTGCAAACCTCAAGATTTGGCCAAAAAAACACTTTTTCCTCACATTTCGGTGACAGAAAGTTCTGGAATGTGAGAGGAGCCACAAATGTCCTTCTGCCCAGCGCTCCCCCAGGTCTCCTGATAAAAATGGTACCTCACTTGTGTGGATAGGCCTATTGTCCGCGAAAGGAAATGCACCAAAACACTACGTGGACACATCAAAATGATCAAATACAAAATTACCTGTTTTTTGCGGGGGGCACCTGTGTTTTTTGGCCTGGGCTCAGCAGCCATTTAAGGAAACCTATCAAACCCAGACATTTCTGAAAACTAGACACCGGAGTGAGTCCAGGGAGGTGTGCCTTGTGTGGATCCCCCAATGTTTTCTTACCCCGAATCCTCAGCAAACTTCAAATGTAGCTAAAAAATCTAATTTTTCCCACATATCTGTGTGGGATCACCGCACCAGCACAGATTTCCTACCACCCGATGTTCCCCTCAGTTTCCTGGTAAAAATGATACTTCACTTGTATAGGTGGGCCAAGTGCCTGTGAAAGGGAAAAAACATGTTGAAATTGAGGGGGAACCAAATTGGGTCCTAAAGGGCAGTTTAAAAAATAATTTTTTAGGCTGACAAGTGCAGCAAAGTTTTTATCGATCTAGATGAGACACTGCTGGGGGGTAGGAATTCTGTGGGTTCCTGCAGATTCCAGAAGGTTCCATCACAAAAATGTGGGAAAAATGTGTGATTTCCAGCAAAGTTGGAGGTTTGCAGTGCATTGTGGATAAGAAAATGGTGAGAAGTGCATGTGAAGCACACCATCCTGGACTCACCCAGATGTTTAGTTTTCAGATGTGTCTAGGTCTTGTGGATTTTTCTACATGGCAGCATCCCAAAGTACAAAAAGTGCAGCCCTCACCATTCCAAGTGGGACGATTTTGAGACTTAGCCAAGCTCTCATGGCCCAAATGTAAAACCAAAATACAAAATAATCAAATGTCCTCTTGCTTGCCGTGGGATGAGATGTTTTAGTGTGCTGGGGAGAGCTGAAGGACTGTTACCCCTTTTTTAAAATTCCCTGGCATCTAGTAGGCTTTCTGCCCCCCTGGGGTGTGGATCGGGGGGTAATTGCCCCACCTGCCCACTGGTGGGCAGAACTACTTTGGCCCCATTTATTTGGGGTGGAGGTACGGCCATACCCCCTCCCTCTTATGTTGGAAAAAAAATCTTCCTAGGTCTCTGGTGGGATGGGCCTTCCAAAAATAGGCCGATCTGCCCCCAAGGGGGGCAGACATGGCCAACAGTAATGTGCCCCCATGGGAGTGACCCTTGCCCAAGGGTCTGCCTCCCCAAACAAAACACACAGGTTCACACACACCAATCCCTGGTGCCTAAGTGGTATCTGACCCCCCCCCCCGGGGGCAGACTAGCCTAATAGAAATAGGCCAATTTGCCCCCAAGGGGGGGCAGAAATGGCCTAAAATAATTTCCCCCCCCCCAGGGGAATGACCCTTTCCTAAAGGGTCACTCCCCATGCGTGAAATTGGCGCAAAAAGAAAAATCCCCGGGGCCTAGTGGTTTCTACAATACAATGCACTCAGACACAGATTAGAAATACATGAACCGATGTAGACAAACATATATACAGACAGGCATGCACAACGACTGGCACACATACAGGAACAGGCAGTTGAAAGAATCCTAGAAAAAAGTTCCTCTGAAGAAAACAGGGCTCATGGAGACTAACAGAAAAGTACATCACATGCACAAACTAAAGGGTGGCTTTGACTTCCTCAACAGTATGTAAAAAACACAATGAAATGTCATGAGTCATGTGCAAGACTCACATTGTAATCACCAAATATGACATATACCCACACACACACACATTAACATACTGACATATGTTGTTCAGAGGAGCAAAGTAAATGTTTGGTCTGAGTATTGGTCTTTGCTTGTACAAGGCCAACCACAGATTTGCTTTATGCTGATGGTGTTGCATTTAGGTGTGACAGTATGCTGTGGAGCATAGCCAAGGTGAGGGACTGTGTACCTAGGAATGTATGTAGGAATACATTGTCAAGGTACTGCTTAGCTTATACCAAAAGCATACAATAGTGTTGTCACAGAGAGCAACAGAGAGTGCTTGACTATGTGCCAGGTGGAGGAATGCTTTCTGAAGATAGCGGGGGATAGGGAAAGTCGTGATTCGGGTAGGAGTTAAATTCAGGAAGACCCTTCTCAGAGAATTTAATGGGAATAAACCCTATTCAAGTGATAGGTTAACAAGGATGTGCAAGTAAATGCCTTCTTTCTGGAATTACTATTTTACGTAGGTGATATGTCTGAGGTCTTTCATGGAGTTGGTCAGTTTCCAAAAGGTCTCTGTCTGCTAGATGACTTCCACTTGTGGAGGGGATACAGTCTTGCTACATTGTTTTAATGTGAATTTTAAAGAACATTTTAATTGTTATTTGGCAAAGTTGCATGGTTCGGACAAGACCTAAACGTTCACCTTTCTCAGAAAACAGAGGCTGGGGGAGTAGAATTTTGCATACTAGGCAGATAAGGTTGGGCACTCGGGCAGGTTCGCCACCCTGATATAGAACAGGCATTTCTAGGAGTAACAGAAATGGAGGAATCAGCAAGAATCCTTGCTTAGCAATATTAGTTTGTTGTTAGAGTGCCACAAGTAGGTGGGTTGAACTTTATTTTTCACTTCACAGCACCTCTTTTTTTATGTTTTCCCCTAATCAATTCCCTGCACAAGTGTTAATTGAACCTAGTTAAGAATGGTTTTTACTGCAGTTTTCTATCGTTGTTCCCCTACTTTCTGCAACTCCCTCTGTAAGTCCCCACCTAGTTGGAATTTCCAGGTAACATGAGGACTTGATTATTGTGGCAAGCTAGAGACTTTCAGCTAAACAAGAAAAGTCTCTTCCTATTTACATATCATGAATACTTAAATGCAAGTATGGGTCTCTGATACTGTAATTTCTGTTCTTAATCAGAGTCAGAAATGTCCCATTGGTCTAACCAAAACTTACAAATGCCTTGAAGCAGTATTTTTTTGTCTTCACGTCCCCGCTACTTCCTTGGGGGCTAATAGTGAACTGCTGTGCGATCTATTAAATGTAGTTTGCTGGAGTATGACAGCAGAGCTTAGAGGGTTTCCATCCTATCCATTTTGTGCCAGTACATGGGCTGACCTGACAGTAGTTTACATCCATAAGGACCTTGGATGGGACTAGACATGGACTCAAGAGGTCTGTGAATGTGTTTGGGTACGTACGATTTTTGCTTTACAACCAGACATACTGGGACAATGAATCATAAATGTGTAAATCAGTGTATAAAACATAATACAAAGAGGCCTACAGGTGTAAGATTCATGTCATCCATACTGGTAGGAATTATTTAAGAGTGCTTTGTCTGGCAAAGAATAAACTCAGGATTCAGAACATAACACAGTGGTTAGGTTTGACTTTACTAATAATTTATTTCTACCCAAACAAACCCTTTTTAGCAAAATTAAGATAATCAAAGACTGTGTAAAAACATAACTTGCTGACGTGTACCATGCAGTTTACAAGCATATCTTTCATGGCAGTTCACAGTTCCCTGTTCTAGATTATGATTGGAACTTATGAACTGCACAGAAACAAAAGCATCTCTGTGCCAATAGCAGTACACCACTGAGCATGGCAAATAAAATACTGTTCTTTGATCTACATAATTTGCATTCTTTGCAGCACGCATATTAACCCTCTACGCTACCTAAGATAAGTCAAAACTGCCACTAGATAAAACTCCATCTCTCTCCAGCAGGTAAATTAATCATCAGTTATCTTGGCTCTTTTATTTTCGCCAGAAAACTGTTGGATATACAAGGAACTCCACAGTGCTTTTAAAACTACCTCACTGCTACAAAATCGCCCCCAGTAACAAAAGCAGCCCCCACCCTCTCAGCCTCACAGGTGAAACACTTGATGCCCAGTATGGCCAGTCCAGCCTTGACAGGCATTAATGCACCAACCGCAGTGATCTGTGTGTATAACAGTGATTTGTGAGTAGCAGGTTCCAGTCCGAATTAGCATTTATGGTCTGTGCTCTATATTATCAGAGCTCTGCAGATGAAAAGGGGAGAATCAAAGAAAGGATGATTTTTTTACTCATAGAGTGTGTCCATGTCGGACCAACGACAAGCTGAAACTTCAGTCACCCTGAACTCAGGGCCTACATCACACTGCACCGGCACACAGGGTCCTCTGTCACTCTTGCTTATTCAGTGTTTTGACTTAATTCTGAATTGCACAAACCCACCATGGAGAACAATGTACTCCACGTTTGACCCAGAGTGCATTCCCTTTTCCTGTGTTTGAGGATATTGGGAATCACTCTTGAAACCCTTCTAGAAAAGTCCCTGAGATATGATGTGTGTCCAAGACAGATGGTGCATTTTAAGGATACCTGCAGTGGCTGAGCTCATGGAAGGATGTGGGGGTTAAGGCAGCAACCTGATCCACAGTTCAGCAAAGAATGCTTAGTTTGGGTGTACAAAGGGATCAGAGTTGTTGCAGATGGCAGAGAATATCGATCAGTCCCAGTGAAAGCATGAAAAATGGTTCCTTGTGCAGGCCTCAGCAGCAGATGAGTTACTTGAAAAGTGGGTGATGAGGGGAAAACAACATAGATGCTTCCAGCAGAGGCATGGCCTAAACTAAGGCATACACAGTCTGAGAGCAAAGGGTGTTCTGGAGTCATGACCTTCCAGGAATAAGGAGTCAGTGTGTCAGAAATGGTTGAGCAACTTCCAAGGTCTCTGAGGCGGAGTCTGAATATCTCTGGGAAAACCTAACCCTCATGAATGCCCCACCCCTTATGGGCAGAGTGTGACAAAGTAGTGCCATAGCACTCCCCTTCACCCTCCCCACCCCCCTGACCTCCCTGGTAACAGGGAGGCAAATGGAACAGGCATACTTGTCCAGTAAGTAACAGCAGTTGGCAACTACTGAGATTGTTCAACATTAACAAGTGTGGGTGAGAGACACACACAGTATGATTGTAGTGCATTGTTTTGTATTGGAGAATTTGTATAGCACTTACTACCATAAGGTGGGATGCTGAAGCACTCACCCACACAGCACACAATATTATTGTGGGGTGGGGTGTTTGGAAGGGTGTTTTCAAAAAGTAATTGTGTGTTTTTTTCATTCTTTTCTTCCTTATGTTTTTTCCTTCTTATCTCCTGTCTCTGTAACTTGCTTCCTACTATCTAGTAGTTAATGCCATTCAGTTCTGCTAGATGAGGCCAGTGGTTTATGGACTGAGGAACAGCGCTAATGTGTGTGACATTTGGAACCAGGGTTACCCCTACCCAGTCTCTATTAAACTTACCCTAATACTTGGCAGCCCAACTATAGAGCTACAAGACCAAAGAAGAGATATAACAATAATAATAAGAGACTTTCAAAAGGGTGGGTGGGGGGTATTCTTGCATAATGCTCCTCACCAGAGATAGCTTGTGTTACTCCCATTGACCCTCCCTGACTGCCTTTGCTCCAATACCATCCTGTTCCACCAATCTGGAAAGCCATTGTTCTCCTCTGAACTGTGGTAAGGCTCTGACCCCTCTAAGTGGATAGCAGCTACCCTCTCTTCTATTTTCTTGTGGGTCAACTCCAGTTTTCTGAGTCTGTGAGTCTCCTCTTGCGGCCTGCATCTTCTGCATTCCCAATGAGCTGAAGAATAAGCACGCTCCTTGTCCTACGTTCTATAGTTCGGCAGATTACTTGAAGGGGTCCTCCCGCATTTGTCATCTCCTTTCCCAATACTCTTAGGGAGAAAGGTTTGTCCCACGAAAGGGCCTTTTGTAGGCTGTTGGCTGTTTCCATTCCCTTGGTCTTTTTGCCTCTTTTTCTTCCTCCCTTCATATTCTTGATTCTCTTTCCTTTTCTCTCTAAAGTGCCCTTTCTCCTTCTGAGCTTTGTTCTATTTCTTCTTCTATATGTCCCTGGTGAGTAGTTTAGCGCTGTAAATATTTCTAGGGGACTCTATGGTCTCTGAGGTGAGTACCCATGTCCACACACACTACCATTCTGAAAACCCAGTAAGGAGATCTGCCAGAGGCATAGCATTTATTCATCATGTTCATTATAATTTGGAGTAGATCTTTATGGGCACTGCCTGGTTACCATTGAGTGATTAATCAAGCACTCTGGTATACTCTGTCTCTGTGCCCTCCATTTGACAACAAGGTTGCACAGATCCTTTAGTTGATTATATACTTATACTGTTTATTATGCAGGACAAGGTAGTGAACTGGTATATGATGATGTAGTCTAACCGCTAGTAGAGTCCCTTATGTCACAAAGGTCATCAGAGTGTGACAGTTTATGTTTTATGTTAATCGCAGTTTAGTGGTTAAGCATAGAAAGCTGCACCAACATGCAATTTAAATGTGCACCTACTTGCGTTTCAGAGTTTGACTTAGGTGGCACTTGAATTAAATGACATGTGAGAGGGATAAAACATGTTATAATGTAATTTAGGCTCTAGATTAACAGTGCATATTGACACAATATTGAATTTCTAACGATTAGTAAATTATAAATTAGTTTATAAATATGTGTAAAAGTGAGAGAAGTGAACTGCTCTGTTGTACCTAATGAAAAGCAGTAACAAAGCTTTCTCATTTGAAACAAAATATATTACTAACATTGATGAAATATTATTAATGCTGAATTTATAAGTTTGCATATAACATGTGTTTTGCTAAAAACATATTAAACAAACACATTATTATGATTCCTTTGTGTTAGCATGAGTGAGGACTATTGAAGCTTGTAATTTGTGACTGTGCTGATTCATTTTCTAATGTGAACTTTCTTTTAAGGTATGTTCTCGACAGAACTTTAACTAGCGGGTAATAGATTAAGTGTAGAGAGAATGTAGCATAGTTTTCTTCACAGAGGAGCATTGTGAGATGTGGACTGGTATTGTATACAATTGCTTCAAATGTGTTTGGAGTCACACTGATGGAAGATGTTCCCATGACAGACCTGGGAAAGATTTGGACTGTTTCAACTGTCTGGTAATCGATTAATATTGGTTGATGCCCCTTCAACATGACATGAACTGATATCTTTGACAAATCAGAAGGCTTTTTGAATTCTAAAATACTGATGGACATTTGAACTTGAGCAGTTCTGAGCTGTCCCTGACAGATCCTTGCTCTCCTGATGCTTGCTGATGAAGATTTCTTGAATGCTGTACCCTTGAAGAGTTATCCTCATCTCTGCCATTGTCTTTGAATGCCCTTTGACTTTTCCCCATCAGAAGAATCTTAACTGAGCTTCTGATATGCTGTTGCTTTCCCGTTTTCTTATTTTTGCCTAACTATCTAACTTAGTTAGTGACTTGCAGACCTAGATTATCTTTTTCCAAATGATTTTTGCCCTTTTAATGCTTTTTGTATTTTGACTGCATGTTTCCCCCCCACACATGTATTTCCCTGATTTGGTTAGTTGTAGGGATGACCTGTGCCCAGCCAAAGTTTTTCGATTGTGTTAATTTGAATTGACTGACAATTGTTAACTCTGAGCAACATCTCATCTCTGTAACTCAGATATTCTTGTTGATGATATGCATTATTTTTCTTGAATGTTTAGTTTTACTAATGTTATTTGGCCTAAATCTATTTCAATGCCTTGGGCAACCCTTGGAGAGTATGTAACTTACGTCTTGGTTTTGTGCATTGTCTGCATCACATTGAGCTTGTGTTTGTTATAAACCTTTTCACTTTATTCTGATTGGAGGTTTATTTCCATGACCACATTGATCATGGTGTTTAAATTGTTTAAGGTATTTCTGAAATTCTGTTGATGGTTCTACCACACCACTTCCTGGGTCCAAAGATTCATCCACCTCGATTAGCACTGAATCCTGCGAAGGATGAAAATGCTACAACAATGATAGCTTACATTGACACAGATTCTTTCTGATTTGCCACAAGGGCGACCATAAGAATTATTAGAGTTACTGTCTTGCATCTTGTAGTTGGAGGTAAGAGGTAGGCAGGGGCTATTTACTATATTTCTGATGTGGTTAGTATGGTTAGAGTTCTCAATCTCAGCAGTCAGAAGCAGTTCTCAAAGCCTGAGTGCTAGTGCATACTTCTTATATTGCCTGGAGAGATACACCTTTTAGTTGAGGTGGCATAGTTACTATATTCCGTCCACAGAAAGAGGTCATTGTGAGTCTGTGTTTGGTAGAGGTGCACAGTATGGGTGGGGCGCTTGTGTCGGTCTTCTTGGCATGGTATGCTGCTTGAGACTGTTCCCCAGCTGTGGTGGATTATGCGTATGAATATGAGGGATTATCATTCCAGTTTCTATCTCAGAGTCGCCAGTTAATGTAATTAGCTGGGGTAAGCAGATTTTCGTCTCTCTTATGATCTTTTTATGTCCCTTATTCCTCGATTCTTAGTAGCAGTGAATTGCAGAGCTTGGCAGCTAGTGCTGAAAAAGCAGAGTCTCCTCTGGATTTCTTATTGTAATGTGGTAGGACTATCGATGATGCTAGCTTGGAATAAAATGTGCTGTTTTGTATTCTTAATTAGTGGTCCCTTGGGTGGCTGTAGATGATGAAAGTGCCTAGAATGTTTGTTGTTTACATTAGGAATCACTGTTCTCCAGGTACCCAAGATTGAAGATGGGGTGGGGTCTGGCTAAAAATACAAGAGCAGATACTTTTAGCGCTTCCCCATTCTGCCACTCAATCATTTTCCTGATAGGCTGCAGCGGTGTGGTCTGCTTTCAGAGCCTGATGGTTTTACCATGACATATCCATGACCCCCAGGGGACTATTCTAATCATGACTTCCTGCAGTGCGGGGATGATGTGAATATTTTTGCCAGGGTTGATTTTGACTTCCAGTCTGGCCATGCTCTTCACTCAAGTTACACCAGTCTGCAAGAACATTTGACAACAGAGTCCTACAAAACATTTAACTTCAAGGATGACTGGTATCAGGAACAGGACAAGGCATGATGCGAGGGGTCCTTAGGAAGCAAAATAGAACTTGCACCTGCCAGCTCGCACTCCCTTGTGTTAAAGACACTTCTTGTCCTAGGCAAGGAATATTCATGTCTGCTAATTGTCGATACATCTCTTAGTCTTGACCTATTAAGACAACAAACCAATGCTGCCCATAGAACCGCTGTCAAGGACAAGCGGTAACAGTGCTAAATAGGCCTCCAGAACCCCACATTCCAAAAACAAAATGCACTGGACAAACCTATGCCAAAGGTATTGCTTTAAGGAAGTGGGAATGAGGAAATGTGTGGCAGTGTGATTGGGGAAGAGACGTGTTGGAGAGTCGTGGAAGATGGAGCTGCAAGGAATTAACACAAGCCATGGAAAAGAAACTCACTTCTTTGAACG
Organism: Pleurodeles waltl; assembly: GCF_031143425.1. Lineage (NCBI taxonomy): Eukaryota > Metazoa > Chordata > Amphibia > Caudata > Salamandridae > Pleurodeles > Pleurodeles waltl. The sequence goes on from NC_090438.1 coordinate 761,731,762, forward strand.
GTGGCATGAAATGTTGACGCACTACGTAATAAACAAAGACAAGATCGAAAGCCTAGTACACCCACCTGGCATCAAAACAATGAATACCTGCGTGTGCTCCGAGCAACTGAGCAACTCAATAATTCTGTCACGAAGAACAGAAAACCAACTGGTCTTTCAGTTTCATAATGTAGGCTCTTAAAATGACAGACAAAAGATTATTCTGTTTATAGAAACACACTCCACTTTGACGAGCAGTGACTGGTAAGGCCCCTTCTCAAACGAACCTAAGAATTGGTGGAATGAGACAGTGACAGCAGCCAGCCACCATCCCTCGTGCAGGTGTAGACATATCACACCTGTTTACGCATCAGCAGCTCGGCTGTGAAAGGTCACAGAGCGCTGCTGGCTATTCTTTAAAAAAGGGCGCTTTCTATATATGAGATGATTACCGGGTGTTTGTAGGTTGGCCTTTCAAGGACCGGATTGTAATGAGTAGTGCGTGCAGGTCGCCAATAAACTTGATTCCCAACATTGATTGATTAGATACGCCATCACTTTTAGGTCTGGAAATTATAAATGGCGTCTTACTGAAAGGTCACCTTATTGGTACTGGTGTCTCGAATGCATGTGCACACCTCAGAGTCTCATCTACCTACCACGACAAGAGTGAAAGTTACACCAGTCGAGATCTGCAGTGGCATATGTAAGGCAAAAGTGCATTTGCTCATTTCTATGCCTTTATTTCTTCACATGCAACACAGTTAACAAGCCCGATTCCTTCCACCCCAGCCCAATTTGGGGGATGGTTCAGCCCTCTTTTAAAACTGAAAGCAGACACTCTTCCCCAAAACCTTGGCTATCGACCTCACAGACTAATGAGGTCCGGCCTCACTGTACACTCAATAAATCACATAAACCCCTCTCCTAAGAGAAAAACCCCTCCCACGCAATCAACCAAATCCAATCACCACTCTCTTTGCTCAGACCCCACACTCAAAAAACTCATGCATTCACCAGTACATGCTATTCTCTTCCCCATAGCCTACGCCCCAAAACTTCAAATGATCTTCTAGATACGAACCATTTCTTGAGATAACTTAAAAAACTTCTCCCCCCAAAAACACCACCAGAAAAACATTTTACTTGTCTGTCCAGCTTCCCTTATCCCTACCACACCACAATCTACATCCCCACGGGCAGATTGCGCATCTCTGCCAGCACACTACCAATCGGAATCAAATATAGCTCCACCCCAAAAATGGACAGATGGACTCCGTCAGGGTGAAAAAAATCCACCTCTTCATATCAATATCCGAATGATTTAGATTCACAAATGCCTCCTGCTTGCAGAACTTCTGCAATTCTCTGTTACCCTTGCAAATAGCCCTGTCAATTGCCCCAGATTTTGTAGCACCATGCCAATTTCTCCTAGGAATCAGCTCAGTCAACAACACAGTTGTCCCTGCCCATGACCTTTAGATCGTTGTCAAGTCCATTTTCATAGTCATTAGGAGAGCCAAACCTTTTACTTTTACCATATCAATTTCTCCCAGGAGGGCAATGAGAACATCAGGGCTGGGGCAATTCCTTGCTAATGCATCAAGTTTGGGTAACAACTCATGCCACACATGCCCCCTGTCCAAACCTTTTCAGCTTTACCACTGTGTCAGGCAGCCCGACTGACATCCTCCCCTCCTATAATCTGCATGCCTTGCTGCCCATTTCCTGAAAGAATGGAGGCAGATATGCCCTGTCCCAGGGCCCGTTATGCAACCTAGGAGAAAAGGAATTAAACTAGTGCACTGCATGAAAAACCCACCTGAAATGCAGATATCGCTGATAGCAGTTAGAACGCCAGTGCCCTACACACTTAGGTGGTCATTACAACCTTGGCGGACGGTGTTAAAGTGGGGGTAAGACCGCCAACAGGCCGGCGGTAAAAAAATGGAATTACGACCGTGGCGGAAACCGCCAACAAAGACAGCCACTTTAACACTCCGACCGCCACGGCGGTACAAACAAACAGCGCGGCGGTCACCGCCAACAGACAGGCGGAAGACAAAGTACCGCCCACTGTATCACAACCTACCAATCCGCCACCTTTTCCGGGGCGGATTCACCGCAGACAAAAACACGGCGGAAACAGGACTTCAAAGGGAAAACGCTCACCTCTACACACCCCACGAGGAACTCGGACGCCATGGAACCAGAGCTGCAGATCCTTCCAGCCCTTATCTTCTTGCTCATCTACCAGGAGCACGAACACCGGCAGCGAAGACAACGGTGAGTACTGCACCTACGACACAGGGGAGGGGGGAGGGAAAAAACAGGGACACACACACGCAACACCCCCACCCCCACCCTCACCCACTACAACACACACACCAATACAGCATGATACATTACAGTTACACCCCCCAACCCACCCGGAAGAATGCAAAGACAAAAGAAAATGAGTGTAACCATAGTAATATATTAAAATCAAGTACGCAAAAATATGTATATACACTATAAACAACATATACACCAAGCTTAGTAGTCCAGGTAGTGCTCCAATGAAGTCTGTGGAACACTGGGCCCACACGGTGTGGGCGAGGCCCACACAAGATCCCCAACCATGACGGAGATAAACCCTAGAGGGGCATCAGAGCCAAATCCACGAGAGGGCCACATGCCCACTGTTCCATCCTGGGGAGTGCAAAGCCACAGTCTCTCAAGTCTCTACAGTGGGTGGGTTGCCCACGGTTCCATCCTGGGGAGTGCAAAGCCACAGTCTCTCAAGTCTCTACAGTGGGTGGGTTGCCCACTGTTCCATCCTGGGGAGTGCAAAGCCACAGTCTCTCAAGTGGATGATAGTCTCCACTGGTTCTGGAGGGGGCATGGTGCCCAGAGTGCTTCATCCTGCTAAGGACAGAGGTAGTGGATGACAGTCTCCACTGGTTCTGGAGGGGGCACTGTGCCCAGAGTGCTTCATCCTGCTAAGGACAGAGGTAGTAGATGACAGTCTCCACTGGTTCTGGAGGCGGCATTGTGCCCAGAGTGCTTCATCCTGCTAAGGACAGAGGTAGTGGATGTGAATCTCCACTGGTTCTGGAGGGGGCATTGTGCCCAGAGTTCTTCATCCTGCTAAGGACAGAGGTAGTGGATGTGAATCTCCACTGGTTCTGGAGGGGGCATTGTGCCCAGAGTGCTTCATCCTGCTAAGGTCAGAGGTAGTGGATGTGAATCTCCACTGGTTCTGGAGGGGGCATTGTGCCCAGAGTGCTTCATCCTGCTAAGGACAGAGGTAGTGGATGTGATCTCCACTGGTTCTGGAGGGGGCATTGTGCCCAGAGCGCTTCATCCTGCTCGTGACGGACTCAGTTGCGTCAGTGCCCTTGGCGCTCATGGGCCAGCGGTGCTTGAGGCGGCGGTGCCCTGTTCAGCGGTGCTTGAGGCGGCGGTGTCCTTGGCAGCGGTGCTTGAGGCGGCGGTGCCCTGTTCAGCGGTGCTTGAGGCGGCGGTGTCCTTGGCAGCAGTGCTTGAGGCGGCGGTGCCCTGTTCAGCAGTGCTTGAGGTGGCGGTGTCCTTGGCAGCGGTGCTTGAGGCGGTGGTGCCCTGTTCAGCGGTGCTTGTGACAGCAGTGCCCTGTTCACCGGTGCTTGTGGCGGCGGTGCCCTGTTCAGTGGTGCTTGTGGCGGCGGTGCCCTGTTCAGCAGTGCTTGTGGTGGCGGGCTCCTTTGCAGTGAGTCAGCTGCTGGCGGTCCTCTCTAGCCCAGCGGGGCTTGTGCTGGTGGTCCTCTCAAGCTCAGCGGGGCTTGTGCTGGCGGTCCTCTCTAGCCCAGCGGGGCTTGTGCTGGCGGTCCTCTCTAGCCCAGAGGGGCTTGTCCTGGCAGTCCTCTCTAGCCCAGTGGGGCTTATGCTGGCGGTCCTCTCTAGCCCAGCGGGGCTTGTGCTGGCGGTCCTCTCTAGCCCAGTGGGGCTTGTGTTGGAGGTGGCCTCCTGGGCAGCGGGGATGATGGCGGTGGCCTCTTGGGCAGCAGGGCAGGTGCTGGCGGTAGCCTCCTGGGCAGTGGGGATGATGGCGGTGGCCTCCTGGGCAGCGAGGATGATGGCGGTCTTCTCCGCCGTGCTGCTCTTCCCAGACTTGCCGGGTTTCTTGTGGCCCTTCCCCACCTTGGAAGGTGTCGCAGCTGACTCCACACTCCCACCCGGACCCCTGTGAGCGGCTTTGGTGGCTGGAGTCTTCCCCCTCTCCCGCCGGGCACTGGCCAACTTTTGATTCTTGACAGTTGGGGGACTGTCCGTGCTGTGGCTCCGTGCCACACTGGCTGCCCTGGTGGCCGGTGCACTCCAGATTCCGGTGACTACAGGCACCACTGGTCCCGGAGATGTTGTGGCTGAGGAGCTAGATTGGGACCTGGAGAGTCGGGCCCTAGGAGATGGACGGAGTGGGGGAGGTGTGGGAAAGAGGTCAAGGTTGGACAGGAAAAGTTTTTTGGAGACACTGGGACGGGTAGTTGGAGGGGGTTTGGGAGTGGAGGAAGAGGTTGTGGTTGTAGGGGGTGTCCGTTTGGTGACTTTGGGTAAAGGTGCATGCGCTGGAGGCTGTCGTGAGGTGGATGGCTGTTGGGTGGGTGTGTGGCTGCGTTTGTGTATCTTGGGAGGTGGCATCACAGACACACTGGGAGAGGACACAGGGGAAGTGTGAATGGTAGTGGGGGTGGTGACTGCACGTGAGCGGGGTGTGGTGGTGGGTGTGCTGGTGATGGCAGTAGTGGCTGTAGATGGAGTGCATGCAGGTGTGCGTCCAGACGAGACTGGGAGGGAGGAGGGACATGAGGAGGAGGGGGACCCAGTGGAGGCAGTGGATGTTGGTGTGTCTGCATGTGTGTGATGCTTGCGTGAGTGCCTGTGGGATGTGTGGTGCTTATGTTTGCCAGAGCTTCCCTTGTGTGTTGACGTGTGTGCATGTTGGTCTGATGGTGTGCTTGGGATAGGCTGGGGTACAGGGGATTGTATCTGGGTGGAGGAAGTTGGAGGGGGGAGGCTAGAGACGGGGACAATGGCTGCCATCAGTGCTGAGGCCAGAGTCTGAAAAGTTTGCTGAAGGGCCGCCTGACCAGAATGAATGCCCTCCAGGAATGCATTTGTTTGTTGCAACTGCCTTTCTACACCCTGGATGGCATTCAAAATGGTAGACTGCCCAACAGTGAGGGGCCTGAGGAGGTCAATGGCCTCCTCACTGAGGGCAGCAGGGGTGACTGGGGCAGGGCCTGAGGTGCCTGGGGCGAAGGTGATGCTCACCCTCCTGGGTGAGCGGGCATGGGGCAAAGGCTGAGGGGCTGCTGGTAGGGCGGTGCTGGTAGTGGGGGTGGTGGCTGTACCTGTAGATGCGGGGGGCACAGATGTTGCCGCCACCATAAGGGAGCTCCCATCAGAGGACGAGTCCGTGTCGCTGGTGTCAGCTCCTGTCCCCGCCGTGGAGCTCCCCTCGCCCTCCGTCCCACTGGTGAACTCTGAGTCTGTTGTCTCGCCCTCCAGGGCCATGTGGGATACAGGTCCCTCCTGCTCCGGTGCCACTGCTCCTCCGCCTGATGATGCTAATGCACACAAGAACAGGGAGACCACAAAAAGGGGGGGGACAACATAAGAAAGACATCTTCAGTGCATGCATTACCACTACCGTTGGCGGACACAACAGACACAGAAGCCCCCTGCACTACGCCGCGCTCTTGGGCTCCACTGTTCAATCCCTGGGACATGGCCTACAAGGCTATGGACGACATCTGCACACATGGATGACACAGGGGCATGACTAGGTGTACTTGGCACTCTACAGAGGTGGGGTGGGGTGCCACATGGCCTGCCTTACGGAGGGATCTTGCCTACTAAACTTGCCCTGGCCTAGGGAAACCCACAGCCCACCTCCCCCACCCAGACACCTCCACTGCATGCAAAATCAGCAGGATGACAGTGTACTCACCCCCTTGTGGCTGCTGTGATGCCCTCAAGCGCCCATCCAACTCTGGGTACGCCACCGCCAGGATCCTGAACATCAGGGGGGTCATGGTGCGACGGGCACCCCTCCCACGTTGGGAGGCCATCCCCAGCTGAGCCTCCGCCGTCTTCTTGCTCTAGCGGCGAATGTCCTCCCATCTTTTCTAGCAGTGGGTGCTCCGTCTTTGGTAGAGCCCCAGGGTCCAAACGTCCTTGGCAATGGCACGCCAAATATCTTTTTTCTGGTGGGCGCTGACCTACAGGAATTGTCCAGGGGGAAGAGAAATGTTATTACCAACTGCACCGTCACAGTTATTGGCCCCCATCCCTACCCTTGCCATGTGGCACATGCATTCATCGTCGTTTAATGCACGCCTCAATCTCCCCCCCACCCATTTTTCATCCACCCCACTCCACACAGGCATAGCCCATACAGCATGCTCCCAGTGTACTTACCTGTTTGTCTCGAGGACCGTAGAGTAGCGTGTACTGGGGGAGGACCCCATCCATGAGTTTCTCCAACTCCTCCGATGTGAAGGCAAGGGCCCTTTCCCCAGACACTCGAGCCATTGTCTCTTCCAGACCGAGGTCACAGCAGCACTTGCAGTGTAGGTCCTCTCCTGTCGAAGATCAGGTATCGAGTGATTGAACAGATAGAAAATGGCGGTCACGTCCGCGGCGGTGTGTACCGTCACCGCCAGCGTACATTGTCATTGGCTCCTGGGACCCATAGGGTACAATGTTAACCAATGCAGCTTTACGCCGCGGTCTTCGACCGCCTACCGCGACATGTGAGGAGATTGCGGCATCCTCCGGTGTACAGACCGCTTGTGGACCTGTTGACAATGGAGGAAAGACATGTGATCATCACCTATAGGCTTGACCGTGCCACAATCCAGGAACTGTGTACCCAGCTGGAGCCAGACCTGATGTCAGCTATCCACCATCCCACAGGAATCCCCCCTCAAGTGTAGGTGCTGTCAGTACTCCATTTCCTTGCAAGTGGGTCATTTCAAACAACAGTGGCCGTAGCATCTGGGATGTCCCAGCCTATGTTTTCCAACGTGTTGTCTGCCCTGCTGAAACACATGCGGAGCTACATCATTTTCCCTCAGGTGGAGGATTTGCCTACAGTGAAAGGTGACTTCTATGCCCTGGGACATATCCCCAACATCATAGGTGCCATTGATGGGACACATGTGGCTTTGGTACCCCCCGCAGGAGTGAACAGGTGTACAGAAACAGGAAGAGTTATCATTCCATGAATGTGCAGATGGTGTGTTTGGCAGATCAGTACATCTCCCATGTGAATGCCAAATTCCCAGGCTCAGTGCATGATGTTTACATCCTGCGGAATAGCAGCATCCCTTATGTGATGGGGCAACTCCAGAGGCACTGTGTTTGGCTACTGGGTGAGCACCTGGAAGCAAGACAGTGGGAATGGTTGTCTGGGTCTGGGGATATCCTTACAGGTTAGTGTGTGTCTAACAGTTGTCCCTCGCCGTTTGCAGGTGACTATGGTTACCCCAACCTGTCATGGCTACTGACCCCAGTGAGGAATCCCAGGACAAGGGCAGAGGAACGCTACAATGAGGTCCATGGGCGAACTCAGCGGATTATAGAACGGACCTTCGGCCTCCTGAAGGCCAGGTTCAGGTGCCTCCATATGACAGGTGGATCCCTATTCTACTCACCAAAGAAGGTGTGCAAGATCATCGTGGCCTGCTGTATGCTTCACAACTTAGCTTTGCGACGACAGGTGCCTTTTCTGCAGGAGGATGGTCCAGATGGCGGTGTTGTTGCAGCTGTGGAGCCTGCGGACAGTGAAGACGAGGAAGCAGAAGAACAGGACATGGACAACAGGAACTCGGTGATCCTGCAATATTTCCAGTGAGACACAGGTAAGAGTACAGACCTGCCTACAACATGTACTTTACCACTACTACCTCTCTACTGTCTGTCGTTTTCACCCAGTGTATGGTCACTGAGTTGTCACTTTCCCTTACGATTTCACAGATGTGGGTCCTACTGTGTGACATCTGCTTTGTTTCCTCATGGACTAGAGCTGTGTGAAATAGACATGTTGACATTACAATTAAAAGAGCATTTTGTCACTGTAATTGCTAATACACCATTTCGAAATCACAGATTGTTTTGTGGTTCAAGGGTGTTTATTTAAGTGCTCAATATTGGAGGGGGTTGTGAAATGTTGAGGGGTGATGGTGGAGGAATGTCCATGGCAGAGTCCAGTCTATTAGTCTCACAGGTGCGTTGCCCAAATGGGCATAGGAAGTGGAGCTGGGGCAGTTTGAGGATGGACAGGATGACAAAGTGGGACAGAAAGATGACATTCAGGGTGGTCTCATTTCTTGGCAGGGGTCTTGGCATTGTTCTCTGTCTTTGTCCTGGATCTCAGGGACCGTTTGCGGGGTGGTTCTCCCTCTGCAGGGGGTGGGGTGCTGGTGTGGTGGTCCTGTGGCTGGGCATCCTGTCCACTAGCGCCGGCGGAGGTGGTGGTCAGTTCATAGTCCATTCTAATGTCAGGGGCCCCTTGTTGTGCCACAGTGTCCCTCCTGGAGTTGAGTACTTCCTTCAGCACCCCTACGATGGTGCCCAGGGTGGAATTGATGGTTCTGAGTTCCTCCCTGAAGCCCAAATACTGTTCCCCCTGCAGGCGCTGGGTCTCCTGAAACTTGGCCAGTACTGTTGCCATCGTCTCCTGGGAGTGGTGGTAGGCTCCCATGATGGAGGAGAGGGCCTCGTGGAGAGTGGGTTCCCTTGGCCTGTCCTCCCCCTGTCGCACAGCAGCCCTCCCAGTTCCCCTGTGTTCCTGGGCCTCCGTCCCCTGGACCGGGTGCCCACTACCACTGTCCCCAGGTCCCTGTTGTTGTTGGGGTGGTGGGTTAGCCTGGGTTCCCTGTAGTGGCGGACACACTGCTGCTTGACGTGTCCTGGGGACAGAGGTATGGGCCCGCTGGGTGGGTGCTGTGCTGGTGTTTCCAGAGGGAGGAAGCTCTGTAGTGGCCTGTGACTGTGTGAGGGGAACTGACTGTCCAGAGGTCCCCGATGGGCCGGGCTGGTCATCTAGATCCAGTTGGACAGAGGTGTTGTCATCACTGTGGGCCTCTTCTGTTGGTGGTGTGGACATGTGTGGACCCTCCTGTCCGGTGACGTTGGGTAGGGGTCCTGCAGGGGTATAAAAGGATGTTTATTACATCTGTGTGTGGCATGGTGTGCAATGGGTGGGTGACCGTGTACCCCAGTGCTTGCAATCCTGTGTGGGACCTTGTGTGATGATGGTTTAGGGGGGTGTATGGGTATGTGCAGGGGCCATGCTTTGGTGATGGGTGTCCATGCTTTGTTGTTGCATGCAGGGCTTTGTGTTGGGATGGGTGGTTTGTGATATTGGGACATTTGTGAGAAGTTGGAGTGATGGGGGTGATGGTGAGGAGGGTATGTGATGGCATGCAGGTAGGGTGGGGGATGTAATAGTTAAGATTTGACTTACCAGAGTCCATTCCTCCATCTACTCCTGTGAGGCCCTCAGGATGCAGAATCGCCAAGACCTGCTCCTCCCATGTTGTTAGTTGTGGGGGAGGAGGAAGGGGTCCGCCGCCAGTCCGCTGAACTGCAAGGTGGTGTCTTGAGACCACAAACGCACCTTCCCCCGTAGGTCGTTCCACCTCTTCCTGATGTCATCCCGATTTCTTGGGTGCTGTTCCACTGCGTTGACCCTGTCCACTATTCTTCGCCATAGCTCCATCTTCCTAGCTATGGAGGTGTGCTGCACCTGTGATCCGAATAGCTGTGGCTCTACCCGGATGATTTCCTCCACCATGACCCTGAGCTCCTCCTCAGAGAACCTGGAGTGTCTTTGCCGTGCCATGGGGTGGTGTGGGTGATGTGTGGGGTGGTGTGTATAGTGAGAAGTGGAGTGATATTTAGTGGTGTGTTGTGTGAGGTGTGTGGAAGTTCTGTGGGTGATGGTATTTTGTGCCTGTGGATGCTTGGTAGCTGTTTGTGGTGTCTCTCTCTGGCCTTCTCTCGGTAATTGTGGTCTTAGGGGTTTGTGGGTGATGTGGGTGTGTGTTTTATATTGTATTGGGTGTGTGGGAGTGGTGTGTGTATGTGTATCAGGTGTGTGTATTTTGAATTGTCCAATGTGGCTGTGTTTTGTAAAAGTGTGTGTATTTTGAGCGCGTCGGTGTGTACCTCCAATGGAATACCGCAGTTGAAAGACCGCCACGTGGATTTGTGTGTCGTGATATTGTGGGCGTATTTCTGTTGGTGTGACGGTGGAGGATTTGTTCTCACCAGTTTATCACTGACCTTTGGTGTGGCTGACTTGTGTGGGTGTCTGAATTTTGGCGGCTTCCGTGCTGTGGGTCATAATAGCTGTAGCGGATTTCCGCGGCGGTGTGCTGGCAGTCTTCTGTATGGTGGTGAGCGGCTTTTACCGCCAATGTTGTAATGACCGCCTTAATCTCCACAGAAGTCCAGCCCCTAAGCTTTGATTCAGTCGCCATCCAAACCTGAAAAGAGTGGGTCCCAAAATCTTGAGCTTCGTACCCCAAAAACATGAGGGCCCTTCTCAGAACCCCCCAAAACCTGTAAAGTCAAAAAACACGTGCCATTCTTTTGCTGGAAGAACTCTCTATGTCCCTCTTGCTGCTTGGACAAGGCTAGCTACCATTCCCAAGGGCAAATCCACGCATCACAGAATGCAGACATGGTTCCACAATTTTCTCTGCCGGACTGGTCTGTTTTTGACTTGGGAATCCACATTCCGCACGTCCTGCCAGTGATTCCCTGCCTGTACCTTGCTCCCAATAACCTCTGTGACCCGAAGAGCCCAAAGAAAAACGCAGAGACTCCCATTCATCCCAACACACCCATGGAAATACGCCAATCACCTCCTTCAACATGCGCAGCATGATAGGGCGATGACCAGAAACCCAGTGCCCTGTCCCCTGGCCCAACCCTCAAGAATCCGTGTTCCAGGCTCCCCTGCGATACGTTCTTAACTGCACAACAGTTTCCCACAGAATGACCCCCAGACAACTTACCAGCTATTGTAACTGCAGAAAGTCCTCTTTAAATTGTGAGTCACAAAACCAAACACACAACAGTGTAACTCACACTGTTTGTGATTCCCAATGGGGTCGCAAATGACCTAACTCATTAACAGAAAATATCTTAGATCATTTTTACCAGTTTATAGAGATTGCTGCTTTAACCCCTCAGGTGCCCAATATGAGCTGGTCTCTTCACCATGTGCAGAGGGCGAGAGCAGCTCGACCTGCACCCGGCTGTGGGCCTCCCACTCCCCTGCCCCAGTCATGGACGGAAGGGGAATCGCTTCCCCTTCCACCCTGACTCCGTGCACCCTGCCAGTGACGTCTGATGACATCAGCACGCGATCGCATGCTGACCTCAACAGAGGTCGCCTCCCATCAGCGTGCTTTGCATTTCTCTTCTGATTGGGAGGTGGGGGCAGGCAGAGGCATGAAAGGAAAGGCCTTTCCTTTCCTTTCATATCTCTGTCAGCAATTCTGCAGCCCGATCATAAAGCGATCGGGCTGCAGAAATTCCCACTAGACACCAGAGAGTTTGTTATTTTTTTATATTTACTTATACGTGGAGCGACCCCTTGAGCAAGGGTCACTCCCCAGGGAGGCACTTTTTTTAAAGGCCTTTTCTGCCCCCCTGGGGGCAGATCGGCTTATTCTAATTAGGCCAATGTAAACCTTTAGACACCAGGGATCTTTTTTTTGTTTGTTTACTCTTTTTTTACACATGGGGAGTGACCACTTAGGCAAGGGTCTCTTCCCTGGGGGGGGGGGAAATTGTTAATTGGCCATTTCTGCCCTCCTTTGGCTTATTTTTTTTAAGGCCAATCTGCCCTCAGAGGGGTGGGGGGCAGAAACCACTAGACACCAGGGATTTTTTTAGTCAGTTTCAGGAAAGGTTTAGGCAAGGGTCGCTCCCCTGGGGAGGGGCACATTTATTTTAGGCCATTTCTGCCCCCTTTGGAGGCAGATTGGCCTATTTTAATTAGGCCGATCTGCCCCCAAAGGGGCAGAAAACACTAGGCGGCAGGAATTTTTTTGTGTTTGTTTTTTTACAGATGGGGAGCGACCCCTTAGGCAAGGGGTGTTCCCCTGGGGGGTCAATTTTATTTTAGGCCATTCGGCCTATTTTTCTTAGGCCAATCTGCCCCCAAGGGGGGCAGAAACCACTAGACACCAGGGATTTTTTTTGCGACAATTTCACTTAGCAGGGGTCCTCCACAGGGTGGCAAATTTATTTTAGGCCATTTCTGCCTCCTTTGGGTGAAGATCTGCTTATTTTTATTAGGCCACTCTGTCCCCAAGGGTGGGCAAAAAACCACTAGGCGCCATTTTTTTTACGGGTGAGGAGGCAAGGGTCGCTCCACTGGGGGGGTTAATTAAGGCCATTTCTGGCCCCCTTGTGGGCAGATCGGCCTATTTCTATTAGGCCCATCTGCCCCGGGGGGGGGAGGGGTCAAAAACCACTTAGGCACCAGGGATTGGGGTGTGTTTTGTTTGGGTGGGGCAGCCCCTCGGGCAAGTGTCGCTCCCCATGGGGGCACATTACTGTTGGCCATTTCTGCCCCCCTTGATCGGCCTATTTTTGTAAGGCCTATTTGCCCCCAAGGGGGGAAAAAAGCCCACCAGAGACCAGAGAAGATTTTCTTTTTAAAAAAAAGAGGGTGGGGGTATGGCCATACCCCCACCTCAAACAAAATGGGGACAAAGATGTTCTACCCACCAGTGGGCAGATGGGGCAATCACCCCCAATCCACTTCCCAGAGGGGCAGAAAGCCTACTAGATGGCAAGGAATAAAAAATAAAAAAATAGTGGGGTGGTGGCTACCAACCGGTATGGGCATGGTTATGCCACCACCCCAACTGAAGGGGGTAACATTCTTTTGCATCTTATCCCACGGCAAGCAAAAAGACATTTGATTATTTGGGGTTTTGGTTTTACTTTTGGGACATGAGAGCTTGTCTAACTCTCAAAATCGTCCCACTTGGAATGGTGAGGTCTGCACTTTTTGGACTTTGGGACGCTGCCATGTAGAAAAATCGACAAGACCTAGACACATCTGAAAACTAAACATCTGGGTGATTCCAGGGTGGTGTGATTCACATGCACCCACACCATTTTCTTACTCACAATGCCCTGCAAACCCTCAAATTTGCTTGAAATCACACATTTTCCCCATATTTTTGTGATGGAACCTTCCGGAATCTACAGGAATCCACAAAATTCCTACCACCCAGCATTGTCCTATCTATACCAATAAAAATTCTGCCCCACTTGTCAGCTTAAATTTTTTTTTTTCAAACTGCACTTTTGGACCCACTTTTGTTCTCCCTCATTTTCGACATGTTTTTGGCTCTTCCCTGTCACAGGCACTTGAGGTATCATTTTTACCGGGAGACAGAGGGGAACGTTGGATGGTAGGGAATTTGTGCCGGTGCGGTGATCCCACACAGAGATGTGGGAAAAATAAAAAATTTTAGCACAATTTGGGGTTTGCTGAGGATTCTGGGTAAGAAAACACTGGGGGATCCACGCAAGTCACACCTCCCTGGACTCACTCAGGTGTCTAGTTTTCAGAAATGTTTGGATTTAGTAGGTTTCCCTAGATGGCTGCTGAGCCCAGGACCAAACACTCAGGTGCCTCCTCCACAAAAACAGGTAGTTTAGTATTTGATAATTTTGATGTGTCCACATGGTGTTTTGGGGCATTTCCTTTCACGGGCACTAGACCTACCCACACAAGTGAGGTGCCATTTATATCGGGAGACCTGGGGAAACGCTGGGTAGATGGAAGTTTGTGGCTCCTCTTAGATTCCAGAACTTTCTATCACTGAAATATGAGGAAATTGTGTTTTTTTGCCAAATTTTGAGGTTTGCAAAGGATTGTGTGTAACAGAACCTGGTGAGAGCCCCACAAGTTACCCCATCCTGAATTTCCTTAGGTGTCCAGTTTTGAAAAATACATAGGTTTGGTAGGTTTCCATAGGTGCCGGCTGAGCTAGAGGCCAAAATCCACAGCTAGGCACTTTCCAAAAAACATGTTAGATTACAATGTAAAAATGTGATGTGTCCATGTTGTGTTTCCAGTCACGGGCACTAGGCCTACCCACACAAGTGAGGTACCATTTTTATCGGGAGACTTGGGGAAACACAGAATAGCAGAATACGTGTTATTGCCCCTTGTCTTTCTCTACATTTTTTCCTTCCAAATGTAAGAGAGTGTTTAAAAAAGATGTCTATTTGAGAAATGCCCTGTAATTCACATGCTAGTATGGAAACCCCGGAATTCAGAGATGTGCAAATAACCACTGTTTCTCAACACCTAATCTTGTGCCCATTTTGGAAATGCAAAGGTTTTCTTGATACCTATTTTTCACTCTTTATATTTCACCAAATGAATTGCTGTATACCTGGTATACAATGAAAAACCATTGCAAGGTGCAGCTCCTTCATTGGCTCTGGGTACCTAGGGGTCTTGATCAACCTACAAGCCCTATATATCCCTGCAACCAGAAGAGTCCAGCAGACATTACAGTATATTGCTTTTGAAAATCTGACATGGGAGGAAAAAGTTACAGAGTAAAACGTGGAGAGAAATTGCTGTTTTTTTCACTTCAATTTCAATATTTTTTAATTTTAGCTGCTATTTTCTGTAGGAAAACCTTGTAGGATCTACACAAATTACCCCTTTCTGAATTCAGAATTTTGTCTACATTTTAGAAATGTTTAGCTGTCTGGGATCCAGCATTGGGTTCACACCTATTTCTGTCACTAACTAGAAGGAGGCTAAAACCACAAAAAATAGTAGAAATGTGGTATGTCCCAGTAAAATGCCAAAGTTGTGTTGAAAAATGTGGTTTTCTGATTCAAGTCTGCCAGTTTCTCAAAGCTGGGACAATGGTGATTTTAACACAGTCATTTGTTGGTGCCATTTTCAGGGGAAAATACCACATGCCTTCTTCTGCAGCCTTTATTCCCATTGTTGCTGTATTTTGGCTAATTTCTTGGTCTCCTCCAGGGGAACCTACACCCTGTGGGTACCTATAGAATACCTAGGATTTTGGGAAAAATAATGAAAATTTGGCCTGGGTAGCTTATGTGGACATAAAGTTATGAGGGCCTAGTGCAAACTGCCCCAAATGGCCAAAAAAAGGCTTGGCACCTGAGGGGGACAGGGCCTGGTAGCGAAGGGGTTAAAATTTTTAAAACATTGTGGTACATGTGTTTCATAAAATATAGAATTATACATGGGTAACAGTGGATTACAGGGATATTTTTCACCAATACGTTCTGAGTGACATGAAATAGACAACAAGAGCGAAGCTCAAGTTGCCTTTGATGTCACTCAGATCCCCAAGATGAAAAACATCCCTGTAATTCACTTTTTACCCATGTTATGTATTTCCCCCACAATCATCTACCCCTGCTTTCAACTGCTAAAGCAGGGGGAGAGGAGTAAGGAGGGGAGCCATACATAACATGGCCTCATCTTCCTGTCCCAATTTAAAAAAACACATGACCTCCTGTCACCCGTCCCCCACCACTCTTTGTGCCTTCCCTTTCCTTAAGAAGCTGTGCTCCCTGCATTCTGGTGCTGTTCTGACAGGGTCTCATAGAGCCCAGCCAGAACATCCTGGAATACCTTTATGACAAAGCAACAGTGAGTTAAGTAAATTACGAGATCTGTAACCCACCCTTGCTATATCACAGCAGAGAATTATAATTTTTAGAATCTGACATTCACCCTAATGGCTCTCAGTGAAAGACACACAGAACAAAAGGATTTTACCTCACTGGAAGGGGATTGGCTGAAATAGAATTTTATAAAGCTATATCACAGCTTTTCAAGGGCATCTCCTGGACTGCCACAGAAGTATATTGATTCTATTATTAGGACACTGCCAGATGGAAGTTGGAATCTCCATTTAGTGCTGACATTAGCTCAGAACAGAGGGCCTGATTTAAATCCTGGCGTAAGGGAATGCTCCATCACAAAAGTGACAGATATCCTATCTACTGTATTATGATCACATTATGTCGTATGGGGATCGTAACACTGAGGACCGGATATCCGTCATGTTTGTGACAAAGTATTCCGTCTACCAGGATCTAAATCAGGCTCATAGTTTCCTGAGGAACTATAAAATGTACATAAAAAGGGAAAGAGGTCTACCAATTCAATCATGATGCATTCACAGCTGCAAAAATTATAACAAGGATGGAAAGATGATTTTAAGATATACCTGAACACAAGAATGCTGTGATCTCAACTGGATAGAATGTAGCCACAAAGTCTAATATTGTCTGGTCTCCTCAAACATTCCAATGTGTGTCTTTCTATTTCTTCATGTTTACGTTAGAACATTCTACACTCAATGGGTGAAATTAGCTAATATGAAATATCTTCTGCATTGGGTTTCCTGGGCTTTAGAAGCACATGGTTTTGCCCCTCCCCCTCTCGCTGCTATATTTGACCTGGCTCTTGAACTCTTCATGTTGAAACTTTGTGTCCAGGGTGTCAGTTGAGGCATACCACTACAGAGAAGGCTTCACGTTATCTCACCATATGCAGATGAAATGCTGATGTACTTGCAAGACTTTGATGTCAAACCAGACACACTAGCTGCAGCACTTCTTGACTTTGGAGAACTCTCTGGTCTTGTAGTCAATCTTTCCAAATCGTTGGTCTATCCTTTCCATAAATACCTCCCATAAAGTCTAGCCCTTATTAGTACAATAGTACTACCCTGGGGTCCATTCACCTTTCGCTGCCTTGGTATACACATTTTTCACACACACACGGACCTACTGGAAGGCAACCTGGGAATAGCAATGAATTCCCTTAGATTTCAGATTGGGCTCTGGACCTCTTTTCCACTAACAATCAATGTCAATGTGGCCGTGGCAAAAATGGTAATACTACCCCGGCTATTTTATTACTTCAAAGTCTCTCTTTCCAGATTCCCATTAGACTTTTCCGGAAGTTAGACCCCCCTGTTATTACTCTGAAATGCGAATTGGGGAGAAAATGTGTAGAATTAGCCAAGAAGAAAGTCCTGACTTTGGAAGGTGTACTGGGGACTCCTGATTTCTTTGGTTCCTACTTAGCACTCCAGCTGGTGTACTGGCCGGTGGGTTATTATCTACAGGAAACTGGAATCTCTCAGACACAGCTCAAGGAAGGGGCTTATATAGACTAATTTTCCTGGGTACCAGTAGGGCTGACCAATGGCTGCTTTTGCTTACAATGGCCTTCGCTTATTTAAAGCAAAGTTTGATATGGGATAAACCCTTACAACTTTATAGGCCGGATATACTGCTGCTGGGTGTCCTCAAGTGAGAAGGTCCCCTCATACTCAGAGAATTAAAACTTTGGCTTGAGGAATTGTTTAACTGCAGTGTGTGATTCTTTTTCAGGGGGTGTGATAAGTAACTTCTCAGACCTAATGGAGACAAGTGGGCTAAATGAGAGTAACTTCTTAATAGGAGGGAGGATTTGTAGTACCCTTAGAAAATGATGGGGGGGTGCCACAGGATGAATCAGTATCAAATGTGCTGCTCCAATCATTATACATAAACTGGCATGGTAAATGGTAGATTATTTGGCTATACAAGGCAATCCGGCAAGCTACTGGAGTGATCTTACTCACATTGAAGGAAAAATAGGAAATGGCAATAGGACAACGTTTTACAGACAAAGAGTGGCAGAAAGCTTTAGAGTTCCCAATAAAGTCTCTTGTAATGTCTGTTTCAAATGTATTCTCTTTCATATGATGCATAGGGCCTATCTTACTCCACGGACACCATATGAAATATATACTGCCTCACCGAATACCTATCCATGTTGCATCACAGCCCAAGACAATATCTTCTATCAGTTCAGAAACTGTTCAAATTTACAACAATACTGTTGAACATACTAAAGGACATACCCTCTGTAATAGGCCACTCAGCCTTGTTACTCCACAGGGCTTCCTGCTTGATCTCCCCAGGCCAAATGATAAAAAGGTCACCATGAAATTCACAATCATCACCCTCCTGCTGGCCAAATGATCAATCACTATGCACAAGAGGTCCTTTTTCCTGTTTCCCCTTTCCAGTTCCCCATGGGTACCGAACCTCTGCGGGTGGCCAACCGCATACTGGGTTAACTGCAGGGTCTGGACTCCTGAACGGCCACATGCACCCAATCTTTTGTGGGTGACCAACCTGCACAGGCACCCAGCCTCCCGCTCAAGTATTCCAGCTGTGCGTAACAGTAGGTTGGCCCTGTGTCCAACCCACAGCAAGTGGCCAACCCCACTGTGTACGGCCTATGGCAGTTGACCGTAGTCTGTTCTATGATCAGACCTGTAGGAAAATGGCTCCCTGTTGCAGTTACCCCCCACTTTTTGCCTGGTATTGATGCTGACTTGACTTGAGAGTGTGCTGGGATCCTGCTAATCAGGCCCCAACACCAGTGTTCTTTCACTAAAAATATACCATTGTTTCCACAATTGGCACACCTCTGGCACACAGATAAGTCCCTTGTAAAGGGTACCAGTGGTACCAAGGGCTCTGTGACCAGTGGAGGTCCCTCAGGGCTGTAGCATGTGTTGTGCCACCCTAAGGGACCTCTCCCCTAACACATGCATAGATTGTATGTGTGGTTGAAGAGAAAAAGGCAAAGTCGACATGGCATCCCCCTCAGGGTGCCATGCCCACAACGCACTGCCTGTGGCAAACGTAGGTCACTCCTCTAGCAGGCATGACAGCCCTAAGGCAGGGTGCACTATACCACAGATGAGGGCGACTGCCTGGTAACAAAGGAACCCAACGCCTAGAAGGCCCCCAAAAAACAGACCAGGGAAACATCCTGAACAACTAGGTCTAAACCACTACTTGTCTGAACCACTACTGCTAAACAACTAAAAAGTCTCTACAACTAAGTACTGAACAACTACTGTCTAAACAACAATTGTGCCTGAATAACAATTGCCTGAACAACTAATTTTAAGGTAAGGTTTTCCTTTTGGTTTTTATGGTTTATTAGTTGTTTAGAATATATATATATATTAGTTGTTCAGGCAATTGTTATTCAGACACAATAGTTGTTCAGACAGTAGTTGTTCAGTACTTAGTTGTAGAGACTGTTTAGTTGTTTAGCAGTAGTGGTTTAGGCTATAGTTGTTTAGGACCTAGTTGTTCTGTCACATATTCCAGTCCAGGTAGGTGGGCCCCAAGACCCAACACAAAACAAAGGTGGGTACCAGGGAAAGAACTGGGATGCCACTAAGGCATGGTGCCACAACTTTAGACAGACAGGGCAGCACACCAAGGACACTTTCTGTCCTAAAAACAAACCACCTAGCAAAATCCCAGGGGTGGTCAGTGCAGCCCTTGAGGATGACTTCTCAGATGAGGAGGTCCTCATAGGCTTCAAATGGAGAAAGGGCCCAACAGGTGAGTTGGAGATTCCAGAGGGAATTAGACACTTCCACCACCTACTGGTGAATGGAATCCCAGCCACTGCCCTGAGAGACACTTACACCAGTCACACTGTTGTGCATGACAGGCTGGTGTTCTCAAACCAGTACGTCCCAGGTCAGACTGCCAGAGTAAGAGTTAGCCCAGACAAGGTCACTGATAGGCCTATGGCTTTAGTGCCCCTAGAAGTCGTGGGACTTTTAGCTGGAGAAGGGTGATCGTCAGTACAGACCTCCCCCTTGATTGTCTCCCTGGAAATGACCACCCAGAGATTGGTCACAGCCCAAGAGAGGAACTGGTCCAGTGCCAGCCCTCTCCCAAGGATTCTGGTGGTTCTGCCCCTGCAGTAACCTCAAGTAGGCCCCAGGAGAAAAAGAAAAGAAAACAGTGCAGGAAAGGTGGACAACCTTTAGCTACGGTTCCAGCAAACCATGGAGATTCTGCTCCTGTGGTGGAGAACTTCAAAAGTGGCCCTGGTAAAGTCCAGCCTGATCCACAAGAAGTCTTGACTAGTCAGGCAACTGTTAAGCATGAGTGGGTGGCTCTTCAGCTAATAGAAGAAAGAGTGGAAAAAGGGTGTTTACTACAAGATGTGGTAACCCCTAAGGCAGGGTGCACTATACCACAGTTGAGGGCATAGCTGCATGCGCACTATGCCCCTACAGTGTCTAAGTCCATTCTTAGACATTGTAAGTGCAGAGTGGCAATATTAAGTATATGGTCTGGGAGTTTGTCAAAAACGAACTCCACAGTTCCATAATGGCTACACTGAATACTGGGAAGTTTGATATCAAATTGTTGAAATCTTCACTCCAGATCCGGTTTACGTGTAAAGATAGATTTATTGCCAACAGCACAGCACGTCTTACTCCAGCAAATCCATAATACGAATGTCAACCAATCTGTCTGTTCTCAAGCCCCTACATTCTACATTCCACCCACAATAGTTCCATAAAGAAAATCTACACATTAAAATACCAAAATACAACACAAACTTCTCAGAATGAGAAACGAACACTGATGCCAGTGTCGGATTTATTAAAAAGTGCACATAGAGGGCATCTTAGAGATACCCCCTGTATTTTACCCAATCCTTCAGTGCAGGAATGACTGGCCTGTACCAGCCTGCCACTGAGACAAGTATCTGACCCCATGGGGTGAGAGCCTTTGTGGTCTCTGAGGCCAGAAACAAAGCCTGCCCTGGGTGGAGGTGCTTCACACCTCCCCCTGCAGGAACTGTAACACCTAGCAGTGAGCCTCAAAGGCTCAGGCTTTGTGTTACAATACCCCATGGCACTTCAGTTAGTGGAGATGCCCACCCCCCGGACACAGCCCCCACTTCTGGCAGAAAGTCTAGAGGAGATAATGAGAAATATAAGGAGGAGTCACCCTCCAGCCAGGACAGCGCTTAAGGTGTACTGAGCTGAGGTGACCCCTGCCTTAGAAAATCCTCCATCTTACTTTGGAGGATTTCCGCCAATAGGATGAGGGATGTGCCCCCCTCCCCACAGGGAGGAGGCACAAGGAGGGTGTAGCCACCCTCGGGGACAGTAGCCATTGGCTACTGACCTTCCAGCCCTAATCACACCCTTAAATTAAGTATTTAGTGGTGACCCTGAACCCAGGAAAACAGATTCCTGCAACATGAAACAAGAAGAAGGACTGCTGACCTGAAAGCCCCGCAGATACGACAGACGACAACTGACTTGGCCCCAGTCCTACCGCCTGTCTCCAGACTCAAAGAACGTGTGCAGCAACGCATCCAGTGGGACCAGCGACCTCTGAGGACTCAGAGGACTGACCTGCACCCAAAGGACCAAGAAATTCCTATGGACAACGGCTCTGTCCAAGAAACCAAGAAACAACAACAAAGAAACCATCTTTAAAGAGACTCCAGCCTCATTCCGGAAACGTGAGTCTTCACACTCTGTACCCGACGCCCCCGGCTCGTGTCCAGAAGAACCAACACTGCAGAGAGGACCCCTAGGTGACTCCAACGACGTGGATACCCTGAGTCGACCTCCCTGCATCCCCACAGCGATGCCTGCAGAGAGGATCCAGAGGCTCCCCCTGACCGCGACTGCCCGGTAACCCGACGCCTGGAAGAAGCACTGCACCGGCAGCCTCCAGGACCGAGGCGAACCAACTACTGGTGCAGGAGTGACCAGCAGGCAGCCTTCATCCTAGCCCAGTCAGTGGCTGGCCCGAGAAGCCCCCCCTGCGCCCTGCCTGCAACGCCAGAGTGACCCCCAGGTCTCTCCATTGATTCCTATCTAGAACCCGACACCTACTTTGCACACTGCACCCAGCCGCCTCTGTGCCGCTGAGGGTGTATTTTGTGTGCCTGTTTGGGACCCTCCCAGTGCTCTACAAACCCCCCCTGGTCTGCTCCCCGAACACGCAGGAACTTACCTGCTAGCAGACTGAAACCGGAGCACCCCTGTTCTCCATAGGAGTCTATGCTATTTGGACCCTACCTTGACCTCTGCACCTGACCAGCCCTGTGTTGCTGGTGCTGGTTGTTTGGTGTTGACTTGAACCCCCAACGGTGGGCTGCCTATGCCCAGGAGGCTGAACTTGTAAGTGCTTTACTCACTTGATAAACTAACCAATACTACCTCCCTCAGGAACTGTTGATATTTGCAGTGTCCACTTTTAAAATAGCTTATTGCCTTTTTTGCCAAAACTGTGTACATCACTGTTTTAATTCAAAGTTCCATACTTACCTGTGTGAAGTACCTTAAAATGTATGTACTTACCTAAATTCTTAACACTACCCTCTGATAAGCCTACTGTTCGACCACAATACCTCAAAATAGAGCATTAGTATTATCTAATTTTTCAACTGTCAACCTCTAAGGGGAACCCTTGGACTATGTGCACACTGTCTCTCACTTTGAGATAGTATATACAGAGCCAACTTCCTACAAGACCCTACTCTTTTTTTATGGGTACTGCAGCACTGGGGTACCAAAACAATGGTACCAGCACCAGTACCGTGCTACCACCAGGGGGGGGGGGAGTCCCTGACTTGGACCCCGCTATCAGGCATTGGTATTGTGTTACCTGCAACCCAAAATATACATTTGTTTTTATAGTTTGACTCCCCTCCCCCCTCCCCAACACTGCCCTTGGGTCAATTTGAGCTCACGCTGTTCCCTTTTGTGGACTTTGATTTTATTTTTCAGGGATCAGGTCCAAGTCCCTAAGTCCTGTAATGACTGCCACAAAATATTACCCACATTGTGATCCACCAATCTGAAGCTGCCCATTCACTTTGAATGGGACAATCAGGGCATGTCTGAACACCATCGGTCCAAATACCATATCACTAACATTTTGCCAGCATCAACATCTTCACCTGCACCCTGAGGACCTTCTTGAATGCTAATTTCTCAAAAACAGCTGAGCAGATTTCCACCAAATAGCAAAACACACTTACAGGGGTAGGATTTGAATTTTTGCCAAATTTGTAAAAATTCTTTTCAGCCATTTTTTCTGTATCAGAGCGAAAACTTTCCTATGTGCCTTAGCATGGGAAACCACACTGTTGGGAACCCCTGCCCCCTTTACTTGGCCCCGGGTTGACAGATTGGCATGAAACCTTCCAAGAAGGAGCCAATATGGATAAATATTTTGTGTAAGCTTTTTGCAGATTTGTCCAACCATGCCAAAGTTATTACATAAACAAGAATGCCTTTCCTGAAGAAACATTGACCTGATTATAACTACACAGCGCCGACCTCCTCTGTGTAATATATACATATATTCGAGTATCATTCACATTTTGCTTCCTCCTACCACATATACACATGTATAATTAATCTCATGCAGGTGGTGTAGCTGAAGCTGCTTCTAGGCCAGATCCTAAACCGAAATCATTCATGTGTAGAAATGTGGAGTACAAAAGAGATGGAATGGAGAGGCAAAAAAGGAAATGAAATGTCACAAAAGAACACAAAATAAAAGCATTACGCTAGAAGAAAATATACATATTTATAAGAAGGGAATGGTTTCTATAGAAAATATTAAACCTTTTAGGCAACTACTGTAAGAGTTTACAACGAATTGTATATATTCAAGACTTTACTCAAACTTAGGTGGCAAGCTGGGTGCACACCAGCTCTATTCCAAGGTCTACTTGGTATGTTGACCCTTGTGAAATACCTAATCACCTATCTGTCACCCTTGATAGCGCGTCCAGTCCTTGTAGATTACTTATACTTGGACACGCTGGAGATCGGTGAACCTTTTGACCAGGTTGAGCTCCTCATCCGAAAAAATCATCAGATCCCTCAAATCAGTTATCAATAATCATTTATAACCAATAACTAATACTCAATTAGTAATCAAACAACAAATTAGATCAATAGAAAACAGTAATTTGACACACCATGACCTTTCAGTCATGAATAACCACACCTGTTTATTAAAAGTTAATGAGTTTATTTCCCTATATTAACAAAGCAAATACGAGGTAAGTAAGTCTCAAAATCAAATGATACATATATACGAACATTACTGGCTGTCCATAACGGCGGAAGAAACGCAACCTATGCAAAACTTGGATTATAATGCACTCAGATATAGCAGTGCAAATCACTAATAAAAGCAACTGAGATTGACTAATTGCATACATTGATCAGCATAACAAGATTTCAATTCAGCACAGTGCATTAAATGAATACCTCAACTAACCTCTGATTAGCATTGGCATGTGGGGCTTCATGCAAAACGAATTTAGTCAACATAAATTTAGAAAGCTTCTAGCTTGGGCTCTGTCAAAATAAGCAGTTGGTACCTAAGAAGGAAAATACAATGAATAATACATTTATCCTTTTATAATTACCAAATACAATCAGCATTCAAGATAAGTCTTCGTCCTTCAGGTACCAGTTCGATCAGCATGGGGCTTCTCCAGAGGGGGCAAAGTTAAAGTCAAGTTTTTCCTTGCAGTGGCAAGGAAAACAGGGGCAAAAGTTATCGTATGGGCAAGACGGGGTAAGTTAAAGTTAAAGTCTCTAGGGTGAGAATTCTTTAGAGTCTCTCTCTCTGGGATAGAGAAAAAGCATCAAAGTGTCATTAAGGTAAAAGTGGCAATGGCATCAAAATGGCGTTAAATGGCTTCTCAAAATATGGCTTCAATATGGCGTCTCAAAAAGTGTCTGTCTTCTCTTCGCCCGGTGGGATTAAGTAAGAAAAGTTCAAAATTCTTCAGGTTCTTCCAATGGAGGGTCCATGGGGTGATTTTTCTGTGACCAATGAATAGTGTCTTTTCTCTTAATACTCATCTACGTGTAAGGTGTCCTTGGAGTTTTGGAACATAACTAGCAACAATGCTGCCAATTAATTCTGCATCAGTGTCTTCATTGTCTGCACCTGCAGAAACTGACCTTGAGCTTCAAAGGGGATGAAAGTTGCCTAGCACGCAACTTTGAGATAAGTGTATTAGTCATTCTAATGGAAAAATACAGCTTTTAAAGAGTCAAACACGTCTTTGTTAATACAAGTGAAAACTACGCAGTTAAAATTGAGACCAGGCAACTAGGCCAAAGCCTCTGCTAAATTTAAGCTAAGCATGTAACAGTTTCAATGAGAAAATCATAAAGTATAACTTCAAATATGATATATTAATACATTTGTCGGCTTTTCATGATTAATTAAGGTTGTTTAAACTATTGGTGCCCTACTTCGTGGGCACATTTCTCTACACATTTTATTTTTCTTTGCTAAAACACATTGCATATACGGTTTTGTTGCATGATATATAAATTTGTTAGTCTTTCTTTTTCCGCTTCATCACCCTCTTTGAAAAACGGTGTCTCTGCTGAAAAAACTGTCAAATTGCTGGCATCAGTAAGTAAGATCACAACCCTCTTTTCTTTCTTAATTCTTCGCTTGTTGAAGATATGCCCTTACGAGGCCTTAACCAGACTCTTTGTGTTCGGCAAAAGACTGCTATGCTGTCTCTACTGGCGACTCTCTTTACAAACATATTATTGTGACTTTTGTATCCATTCGCCGATCATCAATGCCTGTAATATAACTGCCCTATCGAGAGCTTAATATACAGCCTTCTGCGCCTTCTGAAGGGATTATTTTCAGATACCATAGGAAACCTGCAAATGTAAAATGTTGCTCACAAAATTAGATCAGATATAGGGACACAGCTTTCTCCCACGTTCATAAGAGCCTATGTTAGGGTGACTAGCTTAGGTCCCGATTTAAAGTTCTGTACCATCAAACTTTTGAAATGTTTTTGTGTTTTCCATAAAATATCTCAAAACAAGAGGCTTTCCCGATAATACAAAAATGAAAGACTCCCATACCATGGAAGTTGTCTCCCATGGTGTGGAGGTAATTTTGCAGTTTTCATTGTCCCTTTCTGCCACGTCTTACCTAGCAATGACGGTCAGTGAAAACTGGCTCTTTGGATGCGGGAAACATGGGTGGTTGTGGTGTCTGCTTGGTGTGGGGAAGTTAATGCAGGTGTTCAGGTATGCAGGGTCTTGAGTCTGTAGTACTCTGTAGGTAAATGTGAGGAGTTTGAAGAGGGCACATTGGTGTTTTGGAAGTCCGCATAGGTCTCTGAGATGTATGGATATGGAAGTGCTGAGGGGGGAGGTTGAGAGTGAGTCTTGTTGCTGCACTCTGAATGACTTGGAGTCTTTAGGTGAGTTATGTGGTGATTCCGACACAGAGGGCATTTCCGTAGTCCAGTCTGCTGGGGAAGAGTGCTTGAGTGATGGATCTTCAGGTGTTTAGTAGGAGCCATCTGCAAACTTTCTACAGGGGTTTAAGGTTGTAGCAGCAGGTGGAGCTGAGAGTGCTGACATGTAAAAGCATTGAGATAGGTTTCTTGCTGCATTCGAAGGGGAGGGCATTAGTCCCAGTTCTAAAAGTTATCAGGCTCAAGATCAGCAGGAGGTGTTTTTTCACAAAATGACCACTTCTGTCAAGTTGTAGTTGAGTATCAGGCAGTTTTTCGTCATCCAGTTATGACATGCAGTTAGTGAACTTCAGTTGGGCGTGAGAGGTCTTGGCAAAGAGGTAAAAGCTGAGCTGGATGTCCTCTGCATAGGAAATAATGTTGAGTCCATGAGATCTGATGATTCCGCTAAGTGGGACCATGTACACGTTGAAGAGTGTTGGGCTGAGCAAGGAGCCTTGATGGACTCTGCAGATCAGGTAAGAGGTGGAGAACAAGTATGGGCCAAACCTTGGTATGCCCTAAGAGGGAGGATTTTAGCCAGCGAATAGCGGATCCGTGTATTCCAGTGTTGTGGAGGCGTTGGAAGAGGATGGGATTGGAGATGCTGTCGAAAGCCACCAAGAGGTCTAGTAGGAGTGCCATTGTGTCTCCTTTATCCATGATTAAACAAATGTCATCAGTGGAGGTGATGCGGACAGTGTTGGTGCTGGTATTAGGAAGGGTCCAGAAAGTGACTGGTGTTGAGGTGGTCAGCCAGTTGTCTGTTGTTGTTTTTTCCAAGACTTTGGCTGGAGAAGGGAGATGGATCTGTAGTTCACCAGTGATTTTGGGTTCACTGAGGGTATTTTTCAGAAGAGGTACAATAGTGGCATGTTTCCATGAATCTGGGAAGGTGCCTGTGACAAGAAGGTAATTGAAGACTGGTGTGACGGTGCTGCAGATGGAGTCAAGTTCATTCAGATGAAGTGAGGGTATATATGGGAGCTCCAGAGTGGACAGAGTGTATTGTGGTGGGTGAGGGTTGATTGTCAACCGACACATGAGGGTGGTTTCATGAGTGCCCTCCTTGTTGGAATAGAGGACAGCGAGCACAGAGAGTTCTAGTTTGTGTGCAAAGTTGCTGTATATGGTGGTGATTTTGGTGCTGAAATAGTGGGAGAATTCCTGGGATGGAGTGATGGTCATGGAAATGGTGGTGGGGTCTTGAATTCTTTCAGAATTACAAAGATTTCATCCACTGTGGAATGTTTGATGGTCCTTGGTCGTAGATCCAGAGGACTGCGTTGAACTCGTCTCTGTCAGCATTGATGTGGGTACGTCTTCAGCTGCTTTGAAACTGTTTGCAGTGGCATTTGGAGAGTCAGAGGTCTTCTATATATAAGCTTATCTGTAACTTGTTCCATCCTGGGGGAAGATCTGATTGATGCCACAGTATCTGTGCAGGAGATGATCCAGGTGTTGAAGTTTGAGATGGAGCATGTAAAGTTCATTGTGGTATCAATTTAGGAGCTCTGAAGACCAGAGTTCCTCAGGGACCTTGTTCCAATTGCGTTGAGAGCTTTTGATGAGGGTTGTGTTGATTGAGTAGTTATACTTAAAGCTGACGAGTTGAGGTGAGGGTGGTTGGTTTGTCAACCGTAATGTCTACAAAGTTGGTGAAGACTCTGTGTAGGAAGTGTCAGCCATTTAGGTGGATTTGCTTACTTGATGGATCAACGCATTATGCTCATGTCCTCCAGGATTATAGTGGTGTTAGGGTCAGTGATGTCCTGGAAGTGGAGATGGAGCCAAGCACAAGGGTGGTGATGAGGTCCATGAGGATGGTCCTGAAGTTGGCCCTGGATTTGGGAGGTCAGCAGACTAGAACCCCTCCTAAGGTGGTGTTGGTTGAGGTGCTGATCTTGAAGGCTAAGTGCTTGAGGTGATTGCTGGAGTTTGTTGATAAGATGACACACTGTATGAGACTGTGACTCATCCTCTAGGTTTGCCGGTTCTGTCCTGTCTTGAAATCTTGTGGCCGAGAGGAATGTCTGCTGTGATGTTCAGAGCAGAAGAATTCAGCCAGGTCTCGGTCAGGAAGTGCAAGTCTGGAGAGAGGTCATGCAGAAGGTCCCACGAAGAGTAGGTCCGAAGAGACGTCCTGCACAATATCCCCGACTTCGATGTTGTGTTTGGAAACCAAGCAGGTGTTGAGGAGAATGCAGGTCAGGGTGGAATGAGTGTAGTTTATGGTGGTGTTGTGACAGGCTTGGTTGTGTGTTTGGTGAGAGGGAGAGGGGTCTGTGGGAGTGAACTGTGTGAGGTGCAGAAGATGTGGCATGCAGGGCTGCAGAATGCACCTTCGGTGCTGGAAGGGAGGCTAGGTTGCAGTGTGGGGATCGATGTCTGGGGTTCATGGTGTGGAGGGCTGTGGCAGTGTAGCATCCTGGACTGTTGTGGAAAAATGTTGAACCAGATGTCCTGACTCTGGGTGCATACGGGGCATGGACGGAGCAGATGAGCTTGACTTTGGATTGCCAGTGATGACGCAGAAAAGAAGGTCTATCAAATATTCATATATCATATAAGCAAAATCGTATAAGGTAGTGTGATTTTAGCAAAGAAAAATAATGTATGTGGGAAATTGTGCCCACAGGGTAGTTCGCCATTATTATAAACGAACTTAATTAATCATGAAGAATTGAAAATGTAGTAATCCGTCATAATTGCAAATGTATTCTATGATTTTCTTGTTGAAACTGTTATATGCTTAGCTTAAATTTAGCAGAGGCTTTGGCCTAGTTGCCTGGTCTCAGCTTAACTGCGTGGTTTTCACTTGTATTAACAAAGACATTATTTTACTTTAAGGTTGTATTTTTCCAGTAGAGATGACTAATACACTTATCTCAAGGTTTCGTGCTAGGCTAGTTTCATCCCTTTTGAAGCAAGGTCAGTTTCTGCAGGTGCGCACAATAAAAGCACTGATACTGAAATAATTGGCAAACTTTATTGCAACTTGTGTTCCAAGGCTCCAAGGACACCTTATGCATAAATGAGTACTAGGAGAAAGACACTATTCATTGGTCAAATTGAAGCCACCCTATGAACCCTCCAATGGAAGACCCTGAAGAATTTGGAATGTTTCTTACTTAAACCCACCGGACAAAGAGAAGCCAGCCATTTTCCTTGATGCCATTTTGAAGCAAGATTCAAGAAGCCATTTTGGAACGAGTCCTTTGATACCTTTTCTCTGTCACAGAGAAAGAGACTTCAAAGAATTCTCACCCTAGAAACTTTAACTTTAATTTTGCCCCGTCTTGCCCATGTAGTAAACTTTTGCCCCATTTTCCTTGCTGCCGCAAGGAAAACTTGCTTTAACTTTGCCCCTTTGAATTCTGCCCCATGCTAATCGAACCGATACCTGAAGGATGAAGACTTATTCTTGAATGCTGATTGTATTTGGTAAATATGAAAGGATAATTGTATTATGCATTTTGTTTTCCTTCCTAGGTACCAACTGCTTATTTTGATAGGGCCCAAGCTAGAAGTTTCCTAAATTTGTGTTGACTAAATTCGTTTTGCATGAAGCCCCACATGCCAATGCTAATTAGAGGCTAGTCGAGGTATTCATCTGATGCACCATGCTAAATTTAAATCTTGTTATGCTGCCCTATGTATGAAATTCGTCAAATTCAATTGCTTATATTAGTGATTTGCATTGCTATAACCGAGTGCATTATAATCCAGATATTGCATTTCTTCCATCGCTATGGACAGCTAGTAATGTTCGTATGCATATATCATTTGATTTTGAGACTTACATATATTGTGCTTGCTTTGTTAATATAGGGAAATAAACTCATTAACTTTTAATAAACTGGTGTGGTTATTCATGACTGAAAGGCCATGGTGTGTCAATTACTGATTGTTATTGATTCCTAATGTATTGACTGATTATTAATCGATTATTGGTTGTTGATTATAATTAGTTATCGATGATTGATTTGAGTGATCCGACTATTCTTGGATGAGGAGAGCCCAACTAGGTTAAAAGGTCCACCGACCTCCAGCGTGTCCAAAGTACAAGTAGATTATAAGGAATGGACGCGCTATCACCAGTCGTGTACTGCGGTGCATATACTGTGCATTTGTGTTCCAGGCTATATTAAGAAGGTCTAGAGGTAATAGGCAAGGATGGGCAGAGCAGGATTGGGCAGCAAGAGAATGCAGGCTGTTTCAAGCAGCAGGCATGAAGAAGCAGGAAGGGATTCAGCACTAAGAGAAAAAAAGGCAAAAAGATAAACAAAGGGCAAAAAAGAGAGGCCACAGGGTTCACAGCAGAGCATAATAAAAGACAGAGAAAGAGCAACAAAAAGAGGAAGAATGTGGAAAGTCAAAGTGGGGCAAAGATATGATTGAGATAGCAGGCTGAGTGAAAGCGGTTCTAAGGGGGCAAGGAATGAGTGAATGCAGGGTGAGAGAAAAAAAGGCAAGCAAGAGAAAAAGGTATGCATAAAGGCAAAAGGTGCAAAGAAAGGAATGCTGAGGCACAGAGGATGCAAAAGTGGCAAAAGAAAGAGAGCAAAGGGGCAAAAAGGCAAGTGCAACACAAAAAAAGAGTGGCAAAAGAGTGGAGAAAAATGGGGGAGGCTGGGAAGCCTCAATTTGATGTAGTAGAGTGGGAAGCAGGGTCTGAAAGGGCCAGGCCTGGTCGGAGGTACGAGGCAACAAGTAAAATGATCTGGCAGGGCCAGGCACTTCCTCCTTCTCATAATATCTTTTTTTTCTCATAATAGAGATACTATGGTTACCCAGGAGAGACACAAGAGTAGTCAACACAAAAGTGTCTGTGTGACCAATTTTTCTAAAATTACAAATCAGGTGAAAAATGTATCAAAATCGAGCTGTGTATAATAAATATGGCTATGATGAAAAAATGGAGAGGCCTATATTTGCATTCCGTGGGGAAAAAATATAAGTGATAGACTTGTACAAACAGTCGCATCAGAGAAAGATGAGCCTAAACAGAAGGGGATTACCCCAAATCACAGGTAACCATTGCTGTGCCAGGTACCATGTGTGATGTGGCTTTCTAATCTGCAGTGGTTGACCTCAGAGGGGAAGGAAAGTCTAAGAGAAATGAAGAACTGTAAAACAAAAAATATTGCTACCTGCAAGAAAGTATATATTGGTGAAACGGGCAGAGAGAAGCAAATTAGATTTGTAGAACATAAATCTGCTATAAGAAAGGAATAAATTGACAGCACCTTTAGTTTAGCACATGGACATAACAAAAAAAAATCATAAGTAGACGATTCTTGAAAAAATATGGAGCAATATGAAAGGTGACTTCTCGGGGGAACAATTTTGGATTCATGAATGTGGCACCTGTTAAGTTGCTGAAAGGTGGGTGCCGCTGCTGCAATGAAACACACCACCCATTTTGTGATTACATAGTTTGCCTTCCAGCAGGAAGCCTGATATTTTTATTACCTTCCACGTGACGTCACGGTCAGGACTAAGAATGGGATAAAGAGCAGGGGTCATACTAAGAACACCCCTGTGGTGAACAGGGTGTTGGAACTGGATAAAACAGCATAACAACACAACATCCCTCCCATCCTTAGCAAAAAATGCAGAACAAAAGTGAATTAGAAAAAGTCTCAAACAAAAACCACATAATGAACATTGATGGACTTCAAAACTTATCTGGAAAATTCAGAAGGCAAAAATATGTGTCTATAGAGGTCCCTAGGACGAAATCTCCAAGTCTGGAAGACACTGCTGGGATTTGGGAAGAAAATGGCATCGTGAATGGTGAGATCTTTGGCTCTATTGACTGTCCCCTGGGGTGGACCCAACAGTAGCGGTGCACATTTTGGAGTTGGTTGAGGGAGCAGTATCATCTTCCTCTACCCTTAGCAGTGCTTGAATCCTTCTCGGGACGAGGCGTGTTCGGGATCATCACATGAGAAGAGTCTCCCTCTTCAGTCAAAGTTTGGCTTCCGCCAGCTATAGCTGAATCCTCGTCCATGGGGCTCTCCGTCAGCTTGTACCATTTGAACAGTGCTACATTTCCTGTGATTGGCTTCGTCCCTTGGGTGGCAGTGACCATGGTGCCTTTTACCTGTACCACCTTCCATGGAGTGAGTTTGAAAGGGAGACAGAACTTGCTCCTGGGGTGTCGGTCTCGCACGAGCACCAGCTCTCCTTTTTGCAGGCGTCGATGTTGAGCTCTCCTCCTGGATGACATCTTGTCATTCTTTGCTTTTCTTTGATGGAGAGCATCAGATGCTTTATCACGGAAGAGAATGCTATGTGAGGAATGGTGTCACTGACGGGACAAATGAGACATGAGATCATTAGGGCTGACTACCGTTGTTGAGTGTGGAGTTAGCCAATATTCTTGGAGAAACGTGTACAGAGCACAGTCTATGTTTCTCCCTTCAGCCATATCGATGGGAATCCTCATTAGGCATTCCACTTCGCCGTTCGCTTGAGGCCACTGGGGCGTGATCTTCTTGTGGTGAACGTTTCTGGATTTTAGATATTCTGTGAAGTCCTGACTGGTCAACAGAGGTCTACTATCAGTGCGTAGTTCATAGATCAGTCCATGGATAGCCATGATTTTCTCGATTTTTTGAATCGTCTGGTTAGCAGATGTAGCATCGACGATCTCCACCTCTGGATATTTGTAATATCATCTTTGACCACGAGGATGTGACGGCCATTCGGCAGGCTGCCAAAGTCTGCACTGGCATGTCGCTATGGGCTTGACGGAATGGGGGTTGTGATGACGGGAGCTGGAGGTTGTGTTGGGTTAGCTGCTTGACACATCGAGCACTATTCCATCTAGTGAAGGGCACCACACCTTGCTCCGTAACTGGGTCTTTGTTTTTATGATGTCTTGATGCGCTGAGTGGGCAAGGTCAACCAATCATTTTTGAAGGGTGCACGGAGTCACAATGCGAGACAATCTAAGCAGACACCCTTCAGGCAATATCACCAGTTCATCCCTGACATGCCGGAGAGATATAATGGTTTGTTTGGTGTCCCGGTGTGCGACGAGACAGATTGCGAGCCATCCTGTCCCAGAGGAAATGGCGGCCATTGCAAGTTAGAGGCAATCATCCTTTTGAGTCTCACTGACAATGCCATCCAGTGAACTTGGAGCAGCATTGATCTCGCTACCACCATCTTCACATACACTTCTACCACCTCTGCTTCAGATTCTTCCCCTGCCAGTCGGGGCAGGCTTGTCGGGACAGGTAATCAGCGGGATTCAGCGACCCCGGCCAGTAGACCACAGAAAAGCAATATTCCTGGATCTGTAGAATGCACTTCTTGATCCTTGGTGGTGGTTTGAAGGAGGATCCAGAGAACAGTGGGATCAGAGGCTTGTGGTCCATGAGAACAGTTAAAGGGTGTCAATGTACATAGAGGTGAAAGTGCAGAATCCCCAGTGGATTGTGATGGCCTCTTATTCTATGTGAGAATATCTTTGTTCAGTCTCAGTATGTGCTCACCTGGTGTACACCACTGGGGCCCGCTATCCATTGTGTTGTTTCGGGGAAAACACAGCCCCCAGCCCCATTGGGTTGGCATCCACTGACAGCTTGGATGCTTGTCAATGATCGAAGTAAGACAGGATCGTGTGCTTGAAAAGGGCATCTTTTGTCGATTGTATTGCCTGTTCTTGGATGGAGCCACACTCCCAGATGGTGTTGGACTTTGTCAGTTCATGAAGGGGAGGTTGACAGCAAGGAGAGGTTGGGGATGAAATGCCCTCAGTAGGTCACGATCCCTAAGCAACTTCAGACCCCGGTGACATTAATGGGTGCTGGCGTGAAGCGCATATCTTGGTCCGTGGTTGGTTCGGGCACGACTTCATGCTCTGTGAATTTGTATCCAAAAAAGCTAACTTCCCTCTCATGGAATGCACACTTCTCATGGTGTAAGGTGAGTCCGTTGACAAGCAGTCGTTGAAAGGTGGCTCTTAGTCTCTCCATGTGCTCTTCCAGAGTTGGAGCATGTATCAAAATGTCATAGGTGACATTGAGGACCCTCGGAAGACCAGCCAGTACTCCCTGGACTGTGTTCTGAAAGACCTCTGAGGCACTCGACATCCCAAAGCTGAGACCCTTGTACCCCCTGATGCCCACGTGGGTGGAAAGTGTGGTGATTGGTCTCGACTCTGGGGTCAACACTAGCTGGTGGTAGCCTGCTTGGAGATCCGCCTTCGAAAACCACTTGGAGCCACTCACTTCAGTCACTAGCTGTAACCGCCGTGCGGCCCCCAATGCGGCCGCAGTCCCGCGGTCCCCATTACAACATCCCCGCTGGGCCGGCGGGCGCAAACCTAGTTTACGCCCGCCGGCCCAGGGCGGATGCAGCCGCAACATAGGAGCCGCCTCCTAATGTTGGGGGTCCCCAGGACTCCCCTTACCGCCATCCGCTTCCTGGCGGTGCAAACCGCCAGAAACAGGCTGGCGGTAGGGGACTCATAATTCTGCCCTGGCGGATTATCACAGCTGGGGCTAAAACGGCAGGAAACCGCCGGCCTCGGCGGTGCGACCGCGGCGCTACCGCTGCGGTCGAAATATGGGTCTCCGTACCGCCAGCCTGTTGGCGGTATGGACGCCACTTTAGCCCTGGCGGTCTCCGACCACCAGGGTTAAAATGACCCCCTATGTCTTCCACGTTTGGTGTCAGGAGCTTTTCTCAACAGATTGCCAGATTTGGGAGTCGCATGTCTACACATATTCTGAACTCGCCTGGCAGCTTGGGTTTCTGGGCCACGACGACAAGGGACACCCAGGGGGTCTGTCTGTCAATCTTTTTCTATTATATTGGCTTCTTCCAGCTTCTGCAGTTATGCCTCTACCTCCTGACGGACGTGAAACGCCACTCGGCGAGGATGAAGAGCAACTGGTTAAATAGACTTGCCTACATGCAGATGTACATTTCGATCCTTCAGTCAGCCAATACCCTCAAAGAGTTGTGAGTATTCCTCCACCAGCACATCTATTGCAGATAGATGTATGCTGTAGGCGAAGGTGATGAGTTGGAGGCGTTCCTCTGTCTTGCAACTCAGAAGCATTCTGAATCCCTCTCGAGTGACATAGATTACTCTCGCCACGGTGGCCTGGTTGTCATGGGTGATGGTGGCTGTAAAAATGCTGCTAGTAGCAAAGGTGACGTTGAACCAAAAGCATGTGCTTGAGTGATGGTGGGCTGAAGTGTTGGGCGGCACAGGAGGATCGGGAATACGGGCTGCAACATTATATTGATGGAGGCACCGGTGTCAATCAGCACCGAAATGAGATGATCTTTCACAGCCACTGTGAACTTTGGGATGTGACATCCATTTCTCTCTCCTGGCTGCATGGCATGGATGACATGTACTGTGCCTTCCATTTCATCATCATCCATGTCATTGTCACTGCCAGGTGCATCTGGAGGTCCCACAACGTGTGCAACTTTGGTCTTTTGTGAAGTTTTGTTGGCTGTGGACTTGCAGACCTTTCTGAAGTGGTTGAGTTTGTTGCATGCTGTACACCTCTTCCGTTGTGTAGGGCAGGTGCTTTGGTGGAGATAGTAGCCACTGCACCAGTGACAGGTCTTTTGGTTCATGGTTGGCTAACTGGGTGGACTTGTTCTGTCTTGATGGGTCATTGAAGAGCAGCCTCCATGTGTGCTACTCACACTTTGGACAGTTCTTTAGAATGACCCAGTGTCAGGATGTTGGGCATCGACATCCCCGGTACCTGGAGTATGTTTTCTCGTAGTTTTGTGGAAGAGCATCCTTGTAGGACTTGCACTCTGATCTCGTCTTCTATGTTCGATAAGGTGCATGTGCGCGTCAGTTCTTTTAATCTAGCATAGAAGGCATTGACCAACTCGTCTTGCTGTTGCCTGGCATGGCGCAGTAGAAATCATACATAATTGGGATTGGGGAGTGGTTCAAAGTGGGTTGTCAGTGCTTGTTTTAGCGCGTTATATGTATGTGATGGTCCCACTTCGGGGAGGGACTTTGCTATTTTATGTAGTGCTGTGCCTCCTGAGTGTAGGAGTAGGGGTTGTTTTCTATCATTTTCAGTCACCATCGCTGCGAAATGTGTCTCAAGGCAGTCTAGCCAACCTTCCCATCTTGCTGTGAGGGAAGATGGGGGTCCATCACATGTGAACGATTCCAACCTGGGGATTGACGCTATTTTTGCATGTGGCTGATTTGAGTGCGATGACAGACTGCTGGTTGAGTTGACACTTAGGGACGCTGGTGCCAAGCACCTCTTTTATTGCCTTTGTTTTACTCTTTTCTTAGTTTTTCTCTATATTTGTTATTTTTTTGTTTTTTTGTAGAAGTGAAAATTGTGAATAGTCCTTTGCACTTAAGTCAATGAGTCCCTCAGAGCCCTCAGGACGAAATGGCTGATAACACACACCTCCAGGCAAAAGGCAAAAGCCAAGGAAGCAGTGAGTCTGTACTCACAGGGAGGGCGAGGTGATGTGGCTGGCACGTGTTGAGCTGACAGGTTGAAAAACACGCTGACATCAGTAGAAGGCATGCAGTGATCAGGAAGTGCATGGGTCTGCAGAACAAGAAAACTCAGCTTATCGACGTATTGCCGTGCGACCCAGGGGGCATGGCCAGCCTCAGCAGTATCGCACAGTTTCAGCACAAAGAGCAGCAGCATGAGGAGGCTGGGGTGAGGGCCGCAGGTAGTGTTGTGAATGATTTAAAGGCACCCTGGTCGAGGGCTGCTGGAGATTGCTGGTGCCCGCTGACCACCACGCCTCCCAGTTCAACATCTCTCCATCTATGCGAAGCCTAGTATTTTCCCACAGCGGACATGATCGTGGAGAAGGGAGTCCACTCCAAAGAGGCGGTGGCCTCCTCGCCATGATTATACCATGGCTTGCAGCATTGGGGTGGCAGAGCCCGGCTTGGGAGCACCACACTTGTAGAATGGGGATAATCCCTGCAGGCAATCCCACAGTGTATGCACCACTAACACACATTGCAATGTGTCCGGTGTCCCGGGTAGCATGTAGACAAGCTGCAATAAATGAAAGGCTAGGGCGTAGTGCTCCACCGAGAGAAGACCCTGGCCCTCACAAGAGCGGTGAGCCAGGAGTTTGGCGCTGGCCAAATAAGGGCAGGAGGACCCCCAGATGAAAGACCGTATGCTCTGATCCATGGAACACAGCAACCGAATGGGACCAAGAAGAGCAACGTACCAAGGACCTAGGTCCATTCCCACAATTTGCACACTCCCCCATAACAACAGTTCGAGGTGGGCCCATTTTTCATAGTCAGACAGTGGACATCCAGAGGGGGATAGGGATACCAGTGAGGCGCGGGGATTGACGTAGAGAGACCGCAAGGGGGTCCATGGAGGACTGCTATTACCATCCTATTGGAAATGGTGCCAAGGGAGCCTGATTAGCTGGCCCCACGAAAGGCTTCATAGAGGGCGTATACTGCATCCTCTCACACATTATCGAAGAAGACCTCTAAGCGGTCAGGGTCGTCTGTCACCTCCGGTGTGTACCGGACTCAGTAAAATTCTGCAAACTCATTAACAATGTCCTGCGGGTGGGTGAGGTTAGTACCACCCGCAAATTTAATGTCCGGGATAGCAAGCGCCCCCTCCTGTTGGTGCAACTGGGCTGCCATTAGCTGCCCCGCCTTCTCCCCTTGTTCATAGTGGTGACCCTAAGCTTCTGAAGTGCATATTGGGCTTTAGAGGTAAAGAGGATGTTGTTGCCCATGCGGGCCTTCTCCAAACAGCAGCGTAGAAAGGATGAAGGATTTGCAGCACAGCGGCATGTGGGGGGTTTAATTTCATCCTCCAGGACCCTCTGCTGGGACGCTCTCTGAGCATTGGAAAGGGCGCGTCTTGCAAGACCTGGCCAAGGTTGGTCACTTTAGCCACTGCCCAGAAGACTCAGTGGGAAGAAACAGACTCCTTGTTATGTTCTAAGTAAATAGAGACATTGGATCAGAGCTGAGATTTGCCTGGGGAGTGCAGAAGCATGATATGCTCAAATGCCACGATTTACAGCCAGGGGAGAGAAGGCTCAAGTCTAGTGATAGTAGGATTGGAGAGTGGTTGGAGAGCGCACCATCCAGGATCTAGGAGTCCCGGGAGAGGGCAACTACTGAGTGGGAAACCAAGAAGTAATCAATTCAGGACTGGGCACAGTGGACCAGTGAAAAAAAAGTATTTCTGATGGATACAACTACCTGTGGATTCCTCACCTTGTGAATTCTCCCAATGCGTCAGCATTCAACAGAAACTTTCTTCACAGCTCTTAACGTTGACGAGGACGTCACACTTGCACAGCTCTACACGCGACTCCATCTGATGCCATCGTGGCAGTAAGAGGTCCTCGCCGGTATGCTGACATCCGTTCCATTTTTTCTGTGCCTTTGACACTAAAAGTTTTTTCCTAGCTCTCGAGAAGCTACTGTTTTGAAGGTGTCTTATTATACCTGTTACAATATCTCCTCCTAAGAAGTCATGGTTTAAGCCTTGTCATGAGTGCGGGTCGTATGTCAGTCACGGACCCTCATGAAGACTGTTTATGGTGTCTTAGTTTGGACCACGACGTGCATGAGTGGTGTCTTGCCAAAGGATGAATCCAAAGGTTTTGAAAGAAAGAAAAGTTAAGTTCTTCTTAGCGAAAGTGAAGAAAGGACACAGAAGTCACTGAAGGGCCAAGATAAGGGACTCGTCATCCCATAAGTCGTTGAGGTCACACAAGAAGTGGCGCCGGCACGATTCTCGCCGTCATTCTTCTAGAGATCAGTCTCGATCTCGGTCTCCCTCTAGACGACTTTGTACGGCATGGGAGGTCAGTCCTACTGTTACTCCCCAGCCTCAAAGTCCTCAGGCTTCTCTGGCGCCATCACTCATCGAGGTGGTCGAGTCCCTGGCCAGTCCTCCAACTCATTTTTCACCTGGGTTGGTTCAGGAGTCATTGGCACAGATTCCGGATCTGACCCAAGTGCCGCATGAGGAACAAAGGTTTCCTGCCTTCCCGACCCTGGGAGCGGATCTGGCGGCTTTTCTGAATGCCATGTTCAGCATTTTTAATAAGGCTATGGCCCCTGCTGGTGCACCAGCTGGTCCCAAGGGTCCATTGCGTTCTCCTGGGGCTCTCTGGCTCCATACAAGTCGGCTCCGTTTGTGCCTTTCTATCAGGCTGAGGGTGCCGGTTCGGCGCTGATGACGTTGCCTCACATGCCGACGGCACTGATGGAGTCAACTCCAGCGCCAGATGGGTCCTGGCCGGAGCGGAGTGCATCGCCTTCGTCTCCTTTACCATGCCCATCTGTCTTGAAGCCAGTGTCGTTGACATCACCTAACTCTCTGTCGATGCTGAGGTTGGAGGCCAGGCTGAGGTCGAGGAGGGGAGCGTTGAGGCTCTTGGAAGTTCAAGAATATCAGAGACAATTATTGAGGAAGGAGAGATTTCTAAGCCCTTGGGAGAGTTTCAGGGTCTGGACTCGGCTAGTGGATTGGACACCTCCCCTGAGTGGGATCTTTCATCCCCGGGGGGAATTTATGGAAGAGGCGGCTTCCTATCATTCTGTCATAAAGAAGGCTGTAGATTTTTGGAGCTTCCATTACCAGCTTCTGAAGTTAAAACAAACATTTTAACTTCCTCTACTTCGGCGGAGCCCCTTCTCCCATTCAATGATGCTCTTACGGAGCCTATTTTGGAGGTTTAGAGAAAGCCTGTTATGTCGCCAGCTGTGTCCAGAACTGTAGCAAGGAGGTATATGGTTGTTCCTGGGGATCAAGGACTTTTAGCCCAGCATCTGACTCCTGAGAGCTTGGTGGTCCAGGCTTCTTGTTCTGCTCATTCTGCACCTGGTTCCTTTCCTGCTACTCCATCGGACAGGGAGTCCAAGAGGATGGAGCAAGCAGCTAAAAAAACTTTCCCATTTTGTAGTATGGCCCTAAAATTGGTCAATGCTACCTGTGTGCTGGGTAGATATGTGCATGCCCTGATGGACACGGCTAGAGCTGTGGTGCCTAACTTGCCGCAGGATATGCAGGGGCAGTTCGACAAGCTCCTGTTGGACTCCCAAGCTGTGGCCAAACAGATGATCCAGTCTGGTCTGGATACAGCAGACTCAGTGGCCAGGGCAATGGGTACTTCAGTGGCCACCAGCAGACATGCATGGCTAAGGTCTTCTGGCTTTTCAACAAATGTCCAGACAGCTTTATTGGACCTCCCTTTTGGCGGTGAAAAGCTATTTGGGGCCAAAGCGGACTCTGTCTTAGAGCACTTCAAAGATAGCAGGGCCACGTTGAAATCTTTGGGACTGCAGGCTTCTACTTCTACTCCCTTCAGATCCTTTTGGAGATTCAGGGGGTTAGGCCGTGGAGCCGCTTATCGTGGGAGACCTCAGTCCACAACTCAATAGCCTACCAACCTTCCATATAGATCTTTTAGAGGGCGGTGGAGGGTTAGGACACAAGGAGCCACCCAGCATCATCCTGCCTCATCCTCTTCCTTTGGGGGAGCACAACAAGTAAAGCAGCCCTAGTTTTCCATCCATTTTAGGTCATGCTTCTCCCATAGGAGGTAGGATATTTCTTAATACTAAATATTGTGGGGAAAGGTTATGCCCTTCCCTTTTGGGAGATTCCCCATCCCATCCCTCCAATCCCTCATTTTGTTCAGAAGATCATCTCCTGTTGCTGCAGCAGGAGGTTCAAGTGGAGTTGGTTCCAGAGCAGGAAAGGGGTCAGGGTTGCTATTCAAGATATTTCCTGATTCCCAATAAGGATGGTCGATTGAGGCATATCCTGGATCTGAGGATTTTGAATTGGTTCCTCAAACAGAAGAAATTCAAAATGCTGACTCTAGTGCAGGTGCTTCTGGCGTTGAACAAAGAGGATTGGATGGTGTCTGTCGACTTGCAGGATGCTTACATTCATATCTCCATTCTCAAGTCACACAGGAAGTATCTCCGGTTTGTGGTAGGGTCGCAACACTACCAGTTGGCGGTCCTTCCTTTTGGTCTTACTTCCGCACCTCGAGTCTTCATGAAGGTGATGGCGGTGGTTCAGCAAATCTCAGCAGGAAGGGAGTATCTGTATTGCCTTACCTGGACTATTGGCTGATAAAAGCCAAGTCCCCAGAGCTTGTGCTGTATCACCTCCAAATGACAACACAGTTGTTGTTCAGCCTGGGCTTTACAGTAAACGTGCCCAAGTCTCACCTGGAGCCCTCTCAGCACCTCCTGTTCATAGGGGCAATACTGGATACAACATTGAATCAGGCCTATCCTCTGCCTCAGCGGATTCAGGACATTCAGGCATTGATTCCAATGTTTCAAAATGGAGCGGTTGTTCCTGTCCTCACGGTCCTACGTCTGCTCAGTCTGTTCGTTTCTTGTATTCTGTTGGTCACCCATGCACGTTGGCACATGACGGCTCTACCGTGGTGCCTCCACAAACAGTGGTTTCAACACAAAGGGGATCTCGAGGAGTCGATAATGATCTCCAGAGACACTACAGCAGATCTACGATGGTGGGCTGTGAACAGCAACCTTTCCCAAGGAAGGCCGTTTACTCTACCACCACCAGTGGCCACGGTCATAACGGATGCTTCTACTCTAGGTTGGGGAGCTCATCTGAGGGACCTGGAGATCAAACGGCTTTGGTCTCCAGTGGAACAGATATTTTAC
Source organism: Pleurodeles waltl (assembly GCF_031143425.1). Classification (NCBI taxonomy): domain Eukaryota; kingdom Metazoa; phylum Chordata; class Amphibia; order Caudata; family Salamandridae; genus Pleurodeles; species Pleurodeles waltl. The sequence continues at coordinate 761,773,662 of NC_090438.1, forward strand.
ATCAATCTGTTAGGATTGCGGGCGATACGTCTGGCTCTCAAGGCCTTCCTCCCTTCGGTCAGTCAGTTCAGGTCTTGACGGACAACACTACTGCAATGTGGTACATCAACAAGCAGGGAGGAGTAGGGTCGAACCTTCTCTGCAGAGAGGCTCTGCGGCTCTCGGCCTGGGCTCAGGACCATCGGATTTGCTTAGTAGCAAACCATCTGGCCGGGGTACTCAGTGTTAGTGCGGACAGTCTCAGTCGGCATTTCTCAGCCAATCACGAGTGGCGTCTCCATCCAGACCTGGTCCTTCACATCTTCCGGATGTGGGGTTTTCCACAGATAGACCTGTTTGCCACTCGGGAGAATGCGCACTGCCTGTAATTCTGCAGCCTCCAGTATCTGGTGCAAGAGGCATTGGGGGACGCGTTTCAGATGTCTTGGTGCAACCAGTTACTCTACGCGTTTCCCCCCATACCCTTGATTCCTCGGGTTCTGAGGAAGATTCGCCAAGATCAGACTCAAGTTATTTTGATAGCTCTGGATTGGCCAAAAAGAGTGTGGTACTCAGACCTTCTCCAACTCTCACTGTGCCCTCCGCTCCATCTCCCTCACAGGGCAGACCTCCTCTCGCAGTCGCAGGGGCAGGTTCTACACCCCCACCTCCAGAGCCTGCACCTACGTGCCTGGAGATTGAACAGAGTAATCTGAGTTCTTTTTCTCTCCCTCCAGAGGTGGTGGATGTTATTTTATCAGCCAGGCGACACTCCACCAAGACAGTCTATCACAGCAGATGGGCAAAATATGTTGCTTGTTGTGGAGAGAGGCAAATTGATCCCTTAAAGGCCCATTTACCTGATGTTCTGATGTTTGCCCTTACTTTAGCACAGAAGGGTTGTGCAGTTGCTACTGTCAAGGGCTATTTATCGGCCCTGTCAGCCTTTCTGTGCCGTCCTGACCAATCTTCCTTGTTTAAATTGCCTATAATTGTTAGATTCTTGAGAGGCCTGACTAATAAATTTCCTCCCACTCCGTTTCTCAGGCCTCAGTGGGATTTAAATTTGGGTTTACATTTCTTAATGGGTTCGTTTAAACCTATGCATTCTTGTTCATTAAGGCTGTTAGTCTTAAAGACAGTTTTCATTATAGCTATCACATCTGCTAGGCGTGTGAGTGAGCTCCAGGCTCTTAGGGGGTCATTACAACCCTGGCGGACGGTGTTAAAGGTGCGGTAATACAGCAAACAGGCCGGCGGACAAAAAAAGGGAATTATGACCGTGGCGGAAACCGCCAACAAAGACAGCCACTTTAACACTCCGACTGCCACGGCGGTACAGACAAGCAGCGCGGCGGTCACCGCCAACAGACAGGCGGAAGACAATGTACCGCCCATAGTATCACAACCCGCCAATCCGCCACCTTTTCCGGGGCGGATTCACCGTGGATAAAAACACAGCAGAAACAGCTTTTGCAATGGGAAAACGCTCACCTTAACACATCCCACGAGGAAGGAGGACACCATGGAGCCGGAATTACAAATCCTACCTGCCCTTCTCTTCCTACTCATCTACGAAGACCAGCGGTGGCGGCGGCGGCGAAGACAACGGTGAGTACTGCACCTACGACATAGGGGAGGGGGGAGGGAAAAGTCAGGGGGACACACACGCAACACCCCCACCCCCACCCCCATCCTCGCATATTACAACACACACACCAATGCATTTACAAACATCACAGTAACAACCCCCCCGGAAGAATGCAAAGACAAAACAAAATCAGTTCAAACATTGTAATGTATCAATATACATGTGTCAATTATATACAGATATATATAAACTCATACAAAGGTATATACAGTACGAGAAGTAGTGCAGATATGCACATCTCAATGTCCGTGCACCACTAGGCCAAAAATGCATGGGCGAGGCCCACACAAGATACCTGTCCACAAACGGAGAGAACACTGCCGGGGCATCAGAGAGAAAAACAACAGGCACCTCAAGGGAAGGGAAGGGGGGGGGGCACCTCAGCCGGATTACAGCACCACGCCACATCCACGACGGGGCTCCATGCCCATTGATGTATCCTGGGGAGTGCAAAGCCACAGTCTCACAAGTATCTACAGTGGGTGGTTTGCCCACTGTTCCATCCTGGGGAGTGCAAAGCCACAGTCTCACAAGTCTCTACAGTGGGTGGTTTGCCCACTGTTCCATCATGGGGAGTGCAAAGCCACAGTCTCACAAGTACATAACAGCCTCCACTGGTTCTGGAGGGGGACTGGTGCCCAGAGTGCTTCATCCTGTGAAGGACTGAGGTAGTGGATGCATGTCTCCACTGGTTCTGTAGGGGGACTGGTGCCCAGAGTGTTTCATCCTGTGAAGGACAGAGGTAGTGGATGGATCTCTCCACTGGTTCTGGAGGGGGAATGGTGCCCAGACTGGATTAGTCTCCCCGTCACAGTTCATGTCCCGTCACAGTCCCAGCTGCACATGGGATAACGATGCTTGATGTGGCGGTCTTTTCCTTCTTCTGTGGTGCATGCCCTGTTCAGCGGTGCTTGCCCTGTTCAGCGGTGCATGCCCTGTTCAGCGGTGCTTTGCCATGGCGGTCTCTGGACTGTTCAGCAGTGCATGCCCTGTTCAGCGGTGCTTTGCTATGGCGGTCTCTGGACTGTTCAGCGGTGCTTTGCCATGGCGTTCTCTGGACTGTTCAGCAGTGCTTGCCCTGTTCAGCGGTGCATGCCCTGTTCAGCGGTGCTTTGCCATGGCGGTCTCTGGACTGTTCAGCGGTGCTTGCCCTGTTCAGCGGTGCTTTGCCATGGCGGGCTCTGGACTGTTCAGCGGTGCTTTGTCATGGCGGTCTCTGGACTGTTCAGCGGTGCTTGCCCTGTTCAGCGGTGCATGCCCTGTTCAGCGGTGCTTTGCCATGGCGGGCTCTGGACTGTTCAGCGGTGCTTTGCCATGGCGGTCTCTGGACTGTTCAGCGGTGCTTGCCCTGTTCAGCGGTGCATGCCCTGTTCAGCGGTGCTTTGCCATGGCGGTCTCTGGACTGTTCAGCTGTGCTTGCCCTGTTCAGCGGTGCATGCCCTGTTCAGCGGTGCTTTGCCATGGCAGGCTCTGGACTGTTCAGCGGTGCTTGCCCTGTTCAGCGGTGCATGCCCTGTTCAGCGGTGCTTTGCCATGGCGGGCTCTGGACTGTTCAGCGGTGCTTTGCCATAGCGGTCTCTGGACTGTTCAGCGGTGCTTGCCCTGTTCAGCGGTGCATGCCCTGTTCAGCGGTGCTTTGCCATGGCGGTCTCTGGACTGTTCAGCGGTGCTTGCCCTGTTCAGCGGTGCATGCCCTGTTCAGCGGTGCTTTGCCATGGCAGTCTCTGGACTGTTCAGCGGTGCTTGCCCTGTTCAGCGGTGCATGCCCTGTTCAGCGGTGCTTTGCCATGGCGGGCTCTGGACTGTTCAGCGGTGCTTGCCCTGTTCAGCGGTACATGCCCTGTTCAGCGGTGCTTTGCCATGGCGGGCTCTGGACTGTTCAGCGGTGCTTGCCCTGTTCAGCAGTGCATGCCCAGTTCAGCGGTGCTTTGCCATGGCGGTCTCTGGACTGTTCAGCGGTGCTTGCCCTGTTCAGCGGTGCATGCCCTGTTCAGCAGTGCTTTGCCATGGCGGTCTCTGGACTGTTCAGCGGTGCTTGCCCTGTTCAGCGGTGCATGCCCTGTTCAGCGGTGCTTTGCCATGGCGGTCTCTGGACTGTTCAGCGGTGCTTGCCCTGTTCAGCGGTGCATGCCCTGTTCAGCGGTGCTTTGCCATGGCGGGCTCTGGACTGTTCAGCGGTGCTTGCCCTGTTCAGCGGTGCATGCCCTGTTCAGCGGTGCTTTGCCATGGCGGTCTCTGGACTGTTCAGCGGTGCTTTGCCATGGCGGTCTCTGGACTGTTCAGCGGTGCTTGCCCTGTTCAGCAGTGCATGCCCTGTTCAGTGGTGCTTTGCCATGGTGGTCTCTGGACTGTTCAGCGGTGCTTTGCCATGGCGGTCTCTGGACTGTTCAGCGGTGCTTGCCCTGTTCAGTTGTGCATGCCCTGTTCAGCGGTGCTTTGCCATAGCGGGCTCTGGACTGGGCATTGGTGTGTGGCATGACGGTTCCTCATTGCCCAGCGGGGCTGTGGCTGCCGGGGCCCTCCTGGGCAATGCCTATGGCGGTGGTCTCATGACCTGTGACGATACTTGGGCCCTCCTGGGCAATGACTCTGGCGGTGGTCTCCTGACCAGTGACGATACTTGTGCCCTCCTGGGCAATGCCTATGGTGGTGGTCTCCTGACCAGTGACGATACTTGGGCCCTCCTGGGCAATGACTCTGGCAGTGGTCTCATGACCAGTGACGATACTTGGGCCCTCCTGGGCAATGCCTATGGCGGTGGTCTCCTGACCAGTGACGATACTTGGGCCCTCCTGGGCAATGCCTATGGCGGTGGTCTCCTGACCAGTGACGATACTTGGGCCCTCCTGGGCAATGACTCTGGCGGTGGTCTCATGACCAGTGACGATACTTGTGCCCTCCTGGGCAATGACTCTGGCAGTGGTCTCCTGACCAGTGACGACGGTGCTGGCGTCCCGGCCGCCGGGAAGGATGCCGCCCTTCTCCGCCGTGATGCTCACACCAGGCTGTGCAGACTTCTTCTGCCCTTCCCCACCTTTGGAGGAGTCACAGCTGACTCTGCAATCCCCTTGGGAGCCCTGTGAGTTGTTTTGCCTCCAGGAGTCTTCAGCCGGTCCCGTCGGCCACTTTCCAACTTCAGAGCCCTGGTGGCCGGTGCACTCTACACACCTTGAACACGCACCACTGGTACTGGAGGCTTTTTGGCTGAGGCGCTACGACGGGACTGATGAATTGGAGGATGGGGTGGGGGCAAAAAGGTCAACTTTGAAGAGGGACAGTTTCTGACGAACACTGGGATGGGTAGCTGGAGGGGGTCGGGGAGTGGAGGAAGAGGAGGTGTTGTAGGAGTTGTCACTTTAGGTGTTTTGGGTGCAGGTGCAGGTACTGGAGGCTGTCGTGAGGTGGATGGATGTTGGGTGTGTGGGTGCCCGCGTTTGTGTACTTTGGGAGGGGGCGTCACAGACACACTGGGAGAGGACACAGGGGATGTGTAAATGGGAGTGGGGGTGGTGAGTGCAGGTGAGCGGGGTGTGGTGCTGGGTGTTCTGGTGCGAGTCCTAGTGCCTGTAGATGTAGTGCATGCAGGTCAGAGTGTAGATGACACTAGGAGGGAGGAGGGAGACGATGAGGAGGGGGACACAGTGGAGGCAGTGGATGTTGCTGTGTCTGTATGTAGGTGATGCTTGTGTGAGTGCCTGTGGGATGTGTGGTGCCTATGTTTGCCTGAGCTACTTTTGTGTGTTGAGGTGTGTGCATGCTGGTCTGATGGTGTGCTTGGGATGGGCTAGGGTACAGGGGACTGGGTCTGGGTGGAGGAAGTTGGAGGGGGAGGCTAGACATAGGGACAATGGCTGCCATCAGTGCTGAGGCCAGAGATTGCAGGGTTCGCTGAAGGGCAGCCTGACCAGAATGAATGCCCTCCAGGAATGCATTACCGTGTTGCAACTCCCTTTCTACACCCTGGATGGCATTCACAATGGTAGACTGCCCAACAGTGAGTGACCTGAGGAGGTCAATGGCCTCCTCACTAAGGGCAGCAGGGGTGACTGGGGCAGGGCCTGAGGTGCCTGGGGCGAAGGTGATGCCCACCCTCCTGGGTGAGCGGGCACGGGGCGAACGCTGAGGGGCTGCTGGGAGGGCCGTGCTGGTAGGGGAGGTGGCGGCTGTACCTGTAGAAGTGGGCGGTACAGATGGTGCCGCCACCACAAGGGAGCTCCCATCGGCGGACGAGTCCGTGTCGCTGGTTGGTGATCCGGTGCCCGACGTGAAGCTCCCCTCGCCCGCCGTCCCACTGGTGCATTCTGAGTCCGTGGTGTGGCCCTCCATGGCCATGTGGGATGCAGCTCCCTCGTTCTCTGGTGCCACTGTACCTCCGCCTGATGATGCTGATGCACAAAAGAACAGGGAGAGCACAAAAAGGGGGGGGGTGGGACGACAGAAGAAAGACAGGTTGAGTGCATGGCATACCGCTACCGTTGGCGGACAATACAGACACAGCAGCCCCCTGCACTACGCCGTGCTCCTGGCCTCTACAGATGCAATTCCTGGGATCTGGACTACATGGCTATGGTGGACATCTGCACACATGGATGCCACAGGGGCATGTATACCTGTACTTGGCACTCTACTGCGGTGGGGTGGAGTGCCACATGGCCTGCATTATGGAGGGGCCTAGCCTATGGAAGTCACCATGGCCTAGGGAAACCCACAGCCCTCCTCCCACACCTAGACCCCTCAACTGCGCACAAAGTCCCCAGAATGATAGTGTACTCACCCCTTGTGTCTGCTGTGATGCCCTCAAGCGCCCATCCAACTCAGGGTAGGCCACCGCCAGGATCCGGAACATCAGGGGAGTCATGGTGCAACGGGCACCCCTCCCACATCGGGAGGCCATCCCCAGCTGAGCCTCCGCCGCCTTCTTGCTACAGCGGCGAATGTCCTCCCATCTTTTCTGGCAGTGGGTGCCCCGTCTCTGGTGGGCCCCCAGGGTCCGGACTTCCTTGGCGATGGCACGCCAAATGTCCTTCTTCTGGTGGGCGCTGACCTACATGACATGCACAAGGGAAGAAGAGAAGTCATTACCAACTGCACCGTCGATGTAAGTGTCCCCCCTCCCTAACCTTGCCATGTGGCACATGCATTCACATGCATTCATGTTCCCTGAACTCTGCCCCCTTCCCTCTTACAACCAACCCTCTCCACCCAGGCCTATACAACGTGCTCCCTGTGTACTTACCTGTTGGTCTGGAGGACCGTAGAGTAGCGTGCACTGGGGGAGGACCCCGTCTACTAGTTTCTCCAACTCCTGAGCAGTGAAGGCAGGGGGCCCTTTCCCCAGACACAGCAGCCATCGTCGCTTCCAGTCCGAGGTCACAGCAGCACTTGCAGTGTAGGTCCTCTCCTGTCGAAGGTTAGGTATCGAGTGATTGAATAGATAGAAAACGGTGGTGACGTCCGCGGCCGTGCGTATCATCAACTCCGGCGCACTTGTTCATTGGCTCCTGGGACCCATAGGGTCCAATGTTAACCAATGCTGCATTGCGCCGCAGTCTACCACCGCCTACCCCGACGGTGTGCAACGCCAGCGCAGTTACCTCACAATACCATTGTACCAGTTTAGAGGTCAGGCAGCCGCCATTTCAGGGGCCCACATGGCTTCATTTACTTCTGCGTCACACATAGCTAGGCCTACACTCAACACACATACAGGAATGGTTTTGTGTTTGGTGTCGTGTTCTGTGTATCTGTGGGTACATACCTGGACATTCGTTGACTCTGTGCTCGCTGTTGTCCTTCCTAGGCACCATCAGCGGGGACAATTGAGAAGATGGTGGAATCCTCCGGTGTACCATCCGCTGGTGGACCTGTTGACAATGGAGGAGCAACATTTAATCATCACCTACAGGTTTGACCGTGCCACTATCCAGGAACTATGTACCCAGTTGGAGCCAGACCTGATGTCACCAATCCGCCATCCCACTGGAATCCCCCCTGACGTTCAGGTGCTGTCAGTGCTCCATTTCCTTGCAAGTGGGTCTTTTCAGACAACATTGGCCATGGCATCAGGGATGTCCCAGCCTATGTTTTCCAACGTGTTGTCCAGAGTGTTGGCTGCCCTGCTGAAACACGTAAGGAGATACATCATTTTCCCTGAGGTGGAGGATTTGGCTACAGTGAAAGGTGACTTCTATGCCCTTGGACATATCCCCAACATCATAGGTGCTATTGATGGGACCCATGTAGCTCTGGTCCCCCCCACAGGAGTGAACAGGTGTACAGGAACCGGAAGAGTTATCATTCGATGAATGTACAGATGGTATGTTTGGCAGACCAGTACATCTCCCAGGTAAATGCTATGTTCCCTGGCTCAGTGCATGACGCCTACATCCTGCGCAATAGCAGCGTCCCTTATATGATGGGTCAACTCCAGAGGCACAGTGTGTGGCTATTAGGGGACTCTGGTTACCCCATCCTGTCCTGGCTACTGACCCCAGTGAGGAATCCCAGGACCAGGGCAGAGGAACGCTACAATGAGGCCCATGGGCGGACTAGGAGGGTGATCGAACGCACCTTCGGCCTCCTGAAGGCCAGGTTCAGGTGCCTCCATATGACAGGTGGTTCCCTGTTCTACTCACTGAAGAAGGTGTGCCAGATCATCATCGCCTGCTCGATGCTTCACAATCTTGCTTTGCGACGCCAGGTGCCTTTTCTGCAGGAGGATGGTCCAGATGACGGTGTTGTGGCAGCTGTGGAGCCTGTGGAGCCTGTGGACAGTGATGAGGAGGAAGCTGAGGAAGAAGACAACGACAACAGGGAGTCAGTCATACAGCAATATTTCCAGTGACACACATGTGAGAACATTTTCATTTTTACCATTACATTCACTGTCACACATCTTCCTCTATCCTGTGTGTAATTTCATAGCATTATTTGGTAACTGAGTTGTACCTTTCCATTACGGTTTCACAGGTGTGGTTACCAACGTGTGTTATCTGCTTGCATCCTTCAAGGACTTGTGATGTGTGTCATAGGTATGTTGGCTTTACAACTAGAAATGCATTTTGACACTGTCATTGATAATACATTTTACCAAATCACAGACTGACTCCAGATTTTTTTGTGGTTCAAGGGTGTTTATTAAAGTGCTCAAAAATGGAGGGGGGTTGTACTATGGTGATGGGGGACGGTGGAGGAATGTCCATGGCAGAGTCCAGTCCATTGGTCACACAGGTACACTGGCCATATGGGCAAAGGAAGTGGAGCTGGGGCAGTTGAAGTATGGACAGGGTAACAAAGTGGGACAGTGGGAGGACAATCAGGGTGGTCTCATTTCCTGGCGGGGGTCTTGCCATCTTGCTCTGTCCTGTTCCTGGATCTCAGGGACCGCTTGCGTGGTGGTTGTCCGTCTGCAGGGGGTGGGGTGCTGGTGTGGTGGTCCTGTGGCGGGGCGTCCTGTCCACTAGCGCCGGCGGAGGTGGTGGGCAGTTCATTGTCCATGCTAGTGTCAGGGGGCCCTTGGAGTGCCACGGTGTCCCTCAAGGTCTGCTGTATGTCCTTCAGCACCCCTACGATGGTCCTGAGCTCCTCCCTGAAGCCCAAATACTGTTCCTCCTGCAGGCGCTGGGTGTCCTGAAACTTGGCCAGGACCGTCGCCATCGTCTCCTGGGAGTGGTGGTATGCTCCCATGATGGAGGATAGTGCCTCGTGGAGAGTGGGTTCCCTTGGCCTGTCCGCCCCCTGTCGCACAGCAGCCCTCCCAGTTCCCCTGTGTTCCTGTGCCTCCGTGCCCTGGACCGTGTGCCCACTACCACTGCCCCCAGGTCCCTGTTGTTGTTGGGGTGGTGGGTTATCCTGGGTTCCCTGTAGTGGTGGACACACCGCTGATTGACGTGTCCTGGGTAGGGAGGTATGGGCCCGCTGGGTGGGTGCTGTGCTGGTGTTGCCAGAGGGTGGAAGGTCAGTGTTCGGCTGTGCCTGTGCAAGGGGAACCGACTGTCCCGAGGCCCACGATAGTCCGGGCTGGTCATCAGGATCCAGTAGGGCAGAGCTGCTATCGTCACTTTGGGTGGAGTGGAGTTGTCTGGACCCTCCGGTGTGGTGACGGTCCTTCGTGATCCTGCAGGGGCATAAGTGCATGATTATTGCATGTGTGTGTGTCATGGTGTGCAATGGGTGGCTCACCGTGTACACCAGTGCAAGCATTCCTGTGGGGGGGCTTGTGTGATGATTGTTGGGGGGGTGTTCTGGGTATGTGCAGTGAGCATGCTTTGGTGAGGGGTGACGATGCTTAGTTGTGTCATTAAGGGCTTGGTGTTGGGATGTGTGGTTTGTGTTATTAGTTCATTAGTGAGGAGTTGGAGTGATAGGGGAGGGTGTGAGGGTGGGGGTGTGTGATAGCATGCAGGTAGGGTGGGGAATATGATAGTTAAGATTTGACTTACCAGTGTCCATTCCTCCACCGACTCCTCCGAGGCCCTCTGGATGCATGATGGTCAAGACTTGCTCCTCCCATGTTGTTAGTTGTGGGGGAGGAGGTGGGGGTCCACCGCCAGTCCGCTGAACCGCGATGTTGTGCTGGAGACCGCTGAACGCACCTTCCCCTGTAGGTCGTTCCACCTCTTCCTGATGTCCTCCCGATTTCTTGGATGCTGTCCCACAGCGTTGACCCTGTTCACGATTCTGCGCCATAGCTCCATCTTCCTGGCTATGGATGTGTGCTGCACCTGTGAGCCAAATAGCTGTGGTTCTACCCGTAGGATTTCCTCCACCATGACCCTGAGCTCCTCCTCGGAAAACCGGGGGTGTCTTTGGCGTGACATGGGGTGGTGTAGGTGATGTGTGGGGTGGTGTATGTGTTGATGAGTGTGGTGATGTGTAGTGGTGTGTGGTGTTTTGTGCGTGGATGTTGTGTGGGTGATGGTGTTGTGTGCCTCTGTGTGGTGGGGTTGTCTATTCTGTGCTCTCTCTCTGGCCTTCGTCTCTATTTTTTGGTCGTAGGGGTTTGTGGGTGATGTGGGTGTGTGTTTTATGTTGTGTTGGGTGTGTGGGAGTGTTGTTTGTATGTGTATCAGGTGTGTGTATTTCGAATTGTCCAATGTGGCGGTGTATTGGAGATGTGTGTGTATTTTGAGCGAGGTGGTGTGTACCGCCAATGGAATACCGCGGCTGAAAGACCGCCGCGTGGATTCGTGGGTCATAATAGCATGGGCGTGTTTCTGTTGGCGTGGAGGTGGAGGTTTTGTTTTCACCAGTTTAACACTGACCTTTGTTGTGGCGGACTTGTGTGGGTGTCTGAATTTCGGCGGATTCCGAGATGTGGGTCATAATAGTTGTGGCGGGATTCCGCAGTCGCAGCGGTGTATTGGCGGTCTTCTGCACGGCGGTAAGCGCCTTTTACCGCCAATGTTGTAATGACCCCTTTAGTGTCAAACCTCCCTTTACGTCATTTTATGTTGACAAGGTGGTGTTGAGAACCAGGGTGGCTTTCCTTCCTAAGGTTGTCACTCCCTTACATATGGGGCAGTATATTACTCTTTCATCCTTCTATCCTCCTCTTCACCCTTCAAAATAGGAAGAAAGACTTCATCGCTTAGACCCAAGAAGAGCTCTGAGATTTTATGTTAAAAGGACAAACGACTTTCGTTTGGATGACCAACTCTTCGTTGGATATGTGGGCAAAATGAAAGGCAAATCTGTCCATAAGAGAACCATATCCAGGTGGGTCATTCTTTGTTTAAAGATCGGTTATTCATTGGCAAAGAAGGTTCCTCCTGAGGGTATTAGAGCTCATTCCACCAGGGCTAAGTCTAGAGGTGTTCCAGTAGAGAATATTTGCAAGGCAGCAACTTGGGCTCCCCTCCACACTTTCGCGAAGCATTATTGCTTGGATTTGGAAGTTAGGAGGGACAGCCATTTTGCACGTTCTGTGTTGCAGGATTTCTTGGTGTGACCGGTCAGGCACACACCTCCGAGTGTGGTACTGCTTTGGGACTCTATTCATAAGGTGAGGAATCCACAGGTAGGTTTATCCATCAGAAGAACAAGTTACTTACCTTCGGGTGTTCTGGTGGATAAAGTAGCTACCTGTGGATTCCTCACAGTCCCACCCCTCTCCCCGTTGCCTGTCTAGTCATAACAAGACTTCTTTTACTAGTTTTGTATATACATTGTTGGGTATTTGTATATGAAAACATTTTGTGTTTATATTGTATTTGGATTGCGATATATATATATATATACGTGTTTTCATGAGTTCGGTTTCACCTGTTTGTCTCAAAGGCACGTAAAAAATTGTGAATCTGATGTCAGCACGCCGGCAAGGACCTCTGATTGCCACGATGACATCAGACGGAGTTGCATGCGGAGCTGTGCAATTGTGACGTCCTCGTGGACGTGAAGAGCTGGGAAGAAAGTTTCAGTTGAATGCTGGCGCATTTGGATAATTCATAAAATTCGTGCTAATGACTGCATTTACCATGATGCCGTGGGGTCACAAATGCTGTAATGGAAGACAGGGTGCTCCCCGTTTTGACTGTTGTAATTAAGGCTCCCATGAGCCTCTGAGCTGACGAGCTCGGGTGAAGCACCTGTGCGCCTTCTTGAGTGGTACTTAAACCTGTGAATACTTTCAAGGCGGCATTTCAAGCAACCCCGCCAGCTACACGTTGCTCTTCGCTGATGACGGCCAAATAGCCAGAAACATGTGTCCGAAGATACGGCACTTGCTGCACCAACTTATGGTGAAAAACTTTCAAAACTCTATTCAAATTTGTGCTAATAACTGCATTTACCATGATGCCTTGGGGTCACAAATGCTGGAATGGAAGACAGGGTGCTCCCCGTTTTGACTGTTGTAATTAAGGCTCCCGTGAGCCTCTGAGCTGACGAGCTCGGGTGAAGCACCTGTGCGCCTTCTTGAGTGGTACTTAAACCTGTGAATACTTTCAAGGCGGCATTTCAAGCAACCCGGCCAGCTACACATTGCTCTTCGCTGATGACGGCCAAATAGCAAGAAACACGCGTCCGAAGATACGGCACTTGTCGCAGCAACTTATGGTGAAAAACTTTCAAAACTCTATTCAAATTCGTGCTAATAACTGCATTTACCATGATGCCTTGGGGTCACAAATGCTGGAATGGAAGACAGGGTGCTCCCCGTTTTGACTGTTCTAACATCCATGCTCTCAACATGTTCCAGGCATTCAAAAAATCACACAGTGTCCCTTCGTCTACTGTCTTTGTGAGTTTGCATCATAGGTATAAGAGTTTCTTAGGGCTATTTGTATGAACACTTTTTCCCATAGACACAGAATGGGTAAAAACCCTTGCTACATGTGGCCCTTGGTCCCTGTCTAGTATACAGTTGAAGAGGTCTTCCATGGACGTGAGACGGTATTCCATTCCCTCTACCCTTTCCTGAAAGCCTGCGATGTTGGCCCAGATGGATTTTGTCTTGTTTGTGAGGTCCGATATTTTGGAGTCCATGATTTTCAGTTGGTGACCAGCTGCAGTGATCTCCTGCAAGATGCAGTCCATCATGGCTTCTGGCTGCGGACAAGAGGGATGGTGGGGGCACAGCAGATGGGGCGGTAGACGTCGCCAGAGAGGCAGCAATAGGTCGATGTTGAGAGGCTGCCTCTGTGAAAAGTAGATGAATTGAAGATTTGACAGAGGATTTACCCGAAGGCATCTCCAGGACGGAAAGCAGAGAAAAAGAAAAGTTCAAATAACTTGTAGAGCATCATAATGCTGTCAATTGGTGGTCGGTTCCCTGCGATGGTGGTCCATGGTGAGAAGGCGTCTGAGGGGTGGGTAATGCCTAGAGGGCTATGTGCCCAGGTGTTGTTGCTCAGATGAGGTGGTGTGCCCCAAATCCGTTAGCAGGTGCTTCAATGAAAGAAAGAGCGTGCCCTAGCAACAAGGGCAATGGAGGTGGGGGAGGTAGAGCATCAAAGGCCCAGAGAGGTCTGCAGAGGGGCCCTTGGGATAATGCATTGGGGGTGGAGCCTTTGATGTATTCCTGCCCTCAATGAGGCTGCTGTGGCCAGTGGGGCTGTCGTGGACCAGTGAGTGCCGCCTCAGTCACTTCCTGGGCCACAGTCCAGTGATGCTGGTCCAAGACTGGAAGGGGAGCCTTGAGGAGGCTGTGGGCAGAAGAAGTCACCTGTAACAAACCGGGTGAAAGAGGGCAGATGAGGCTAAATGTGGCACAGGCAGGCTGCCCAGCTTAAGTGGAAGCAGTGACACAGGCTCATGACCGTGCTGGGGGCTGCTGTATCATTAGATAGTCTCAGGGCCAGACCCTAATATGTGGCAGGGTCTCAACCTGTGGGCCTGAAGACCAACAATGAAAATGCAGCCCTATATGCAGCAGAGTGGTAGTCCTGTATGGTGAAGCATCTGCCAAATACAGGGATTGGCAGGAATTATCATCCGCATATCCCAGGCCAATCTAGTCTTGGGAGCGTAGACCCCTCACTGGGCACTGTGGGCTGTAGGACAGAGCGGGCCCCCTGAATTTAGCTGAGGAAGGTGGGGGGCAGCAGCTGCTCACTCACAGGACCACGTTATAAAATGTAAAAGTTCCCGCTGGGCAGAAATAAAGTCGAGCGGCCCGCCTCCTGTCAGCGGTGCTGGGCTCACTGTCTGTCAGGGCCAGCCCAGATAAACACGATGCTGGCGCCCCATGAGGGTGGAGGTGCTGCACAGTCCCTAGCATGCCGGTTGAAGCATGCAGCATCCATCACATGCGATGAAGGCGCACAGCATGAACAAACATGTTCAGTAAACATGAACAAATGTCAGTATTCATATTCTTTTTCTTTATGTTAAGGGAAATGTTATGTAAATTCTATGAAAGGAAAGTGGTCAATAAAATGATGTCAGCTGCAAAACGATGAGATACAATGTGGTCTTTATGGAGTGTTCCATTTCGAAACGATCTTAATTACCCTTATTTAATAAAGTTATGCTTTTCCTGATTGTACAGTTATATGGTCCATGGGATTGTACTGGATGTAATATATCACAAAATAATTCTGGAGCAACAGTTATTATAACAGATGGTTAGTTAGCTCCCATTACTACGAGTTAATGTATGATATATTAGATAACAATTACATTGTAATTTAATGATTGATTTCAGTCTGTTGATTAGAACCCCAATACATTTTTGATATGCCATGACTAAGGGGGTACTGGGAAGATCTGCCTTTTTTCTGAAGAAGGTGGTTCTGATCTGTGCAGAGTCCACTAAAATGGTTTTGGCGCTGCTGTTTTTGGATATAATGCTTATTCTCAGAGTCACCTAATGTATTTAAAATTAATTTCATATCATATTATCTCTTCTGCTTTTGGGGTTACTTTGTCGAACAGAAACACATTATTGTATTATTTTGAATATGTATCTGCTGTATGATGTTTTGGCACCATTAAGTATGAAGTTACATACAGAAATGAACTCAATTAATTGCACTAAACACTCTAAAAAAAACACTGTGGCAATTGGTACTCCAAGAGGTCTCCCCTTGGCGATACAATTTTGAATCATCCCTACTTCAACTGGAAGCAAATGAGATATGGTCTGTCAAGTAAGCAATCAGCAAGGATATTTAGCAAAAAAGCTATACTTCTCAGCAAGAAAGCTCATGCATACTTAGACTCAAAGCTATATTACCCCCGCTAATATTCCAAAATATCTTAAGCTATCCCTGCACACAAGCAAAAAAATCAGATGCTGCAACATTTTGGTCTAATTCCAATAAAGGCATATTATTATGGAAGATTATGAAATGATTCTGATCTATTCTGCAGACTTTGTAGAGCAGCGCCTGAATTCTTCACTTATAATCTGTGAACATGTTACAAACTACTCACATTGTGAAATTTTTGGCTCCACCATATTTTCATAAATACTAAAAATTCAATCTTGTAATAATGTGGTGGAGTGTTGCCAAAAGGGGAAAACTAGCCAAATGACCGCCAATTTTTGAAATATATAACATTGTCAATTGAGAAACTGAAAAGAAAGGCATCAGAGGAAGCAGTTGGATCACGGAAATCCATACAGTGAGGCAATCATAAAGATATTTACAATTGACAAAAATATGATGATCGTCCATCATTCAACTTACTATGTATATTCTGCTGCTGAAATAACTATTTGCACAACTTTGCATATTGGGACTTAGCTCTGGCAAGGAAATGCACACTGATTTTCTTTGGATCTCGATATAGTGGCCTTTGCACACCGTGTTTTTGTAGAGATCATTCGGCACATTTCTGCACACTGTGAGACTATAATAGTGAGGATGGAACTAATATCTGGGATTGCGGAAACATACTGGAAAATGTTGCACTGACCAATGCCAATCTCAACTCCAGTCCAGTCTCTATAGCTTGCGGACACCCATTTAAAACAGCAATTTGGCTGCAGTAGGTAATGTGTAAGCGAGCAATGAGTACGGGTCTATTGGATTGCGCCTACTTTGCACAACATGATCACTCTTTTTTGTATGGTAAAACTATAGCATTGACGACATGAACTTTACTTGTACTGGTATCAAAATATGATGAACCTTGTACTGCCTAACTTTGCCTTTGGACCTAATCAAATTTTACCTTTGAATGGTATGGTGCATTTATGTGCTTTTTATCTTTTATCACATATTTATTTTTGTAACGATTTTAATCAATCCTACATTAAAACTTTTACTTAGTTACTTACTGAGCCCTATAGGCGAAGGGAGAGCAAAAGTTCTCACAAAAATCGGTCTGCTTATTACAGCTTAGGATACATTATGGGGAAATGTTTCTTAAGTCTTAAAGCACTCTTTTAAACACCCAGCCCGCATTTTGGTAAATGCCTTCTCCCTGGTTTGGAAATTAAAGGTAATAGGCTTTCCAATGTCTTTCTCAATTTGTGTTCCATCACACATTTCTTGCCTATCTAAATAGGAAATGCTTGTACGTGTTTAAGACTGGAGTAACAACAGCTTTAGCTGTCTGCCGCAGCTCACGCATAGAAAAAAAACAATAATTCACAATATATAATGAGAGGCTCTTTGGGCCTGTTTCATTCAACTATTGCTTATTGAAAGTATCATTCACATTTTGGATCAGCCCACTGACATCTTACATAGAGAAGGGCAATCTGTTTGACCCTTTAGAGTATTGCTTTATTAGAATATCATCTACACTTTGGATAAGTAACTTAGGGCCTCATTACGAGGTTGGATGACCAAGGACCGCCAGCCTCGCGGTGACAGTCGGACCGCCGCAACTGTGGCAGTCCGATTGCCTCATTGCAACCCTGGCGATGGACCCACCAGAAGACGCTGTTCCCCCCCAGGAACATGGTTCCCAACTTAATAATGGCGATCTGAGTTGGACTCAGCCAGGGCGGTGGTGAACTCAGCACCACCTGGCTGATTACAATGGCATGGAAAGGCTGGCAGAAAGCCAATTCTGGGGCTCTCAGGGGGGTCCCTGCACTGCCCATGCCCATGGCATATGCAGTGCAGGGGCCCCTCTGCCCAGCAGCCTCAGAATACGCACTGCCTGCTTTGCAGGCAGTGCGCATTGTAAGGGTGCTCTATGCCACCATATTGGCCTTGGCTCCCTTAGAAGAGCTGAGGCCTTTACCTTAGCACTATTCCTGTCGGTGACTCCGACAGGAACATCATAATACAATGTTCCCTCCCGACAGCCTGGCAGGAACATTGTAATACAATGGGGAGGGGATGCCACTAGTATGTTGGTGGCGTCCTCCCCGCGAGTTTGGTGGTCAGCTTGCCCGGTGGCCAAACTCCTCATGAGGACCTTAGTGTTGAGAGTGACAATGATCATATCTGACAAGGTCTCCATAGGGAGGGATAAAATCTGAGAGACAAAGGAGTCCCTCTCTGGAGAACTGTCACCATGGTGAGACGACTTGGGATATTCTTTGGTGGAGAAGACTAGCTGTGGGGTTGGGTGGTGGCTGGGAAGACACCTCAAAACATGAGGTTTTAGATCTCTGCTATGAGATTTCACTTTGAAGAGGTCAAAATCATGTGATTATTTATTTTAAGACAAACGAAATTGTTGTTTTCTTGTTTAAATGGAGACATATTTAATCTGTCTGTTTTTGAATGAATTTGGTTTTGTAATGATTTTCTATATGTCTTTTGGCTCAATATTATGATACTTCCAAATAAAAAAGAAAGGAAAGATGGGAACACATGAGGTGCCCTCTGTCTGCTGCGAGAAGAGCTTTAACCAGGAGAATCTAGCTCTGATAGGTTGGAAAAACCTCACCTCGGGTGAAGCTCACTGCCCGTCTTTCTCTGATGGCCCTTCTTAGGGGATTTCCTTGAAACCTTTTGCTTTTTCCTCCCAGTTTTTTGCTGACTATCTTTGTGTACTCTTGGGAAAGTGCATGCGCCCCTCCTACCCATGCCAGGAAGCACAGCTTATGTGATTGGTTGAGGTGCCGTACCCAGGAGTGCCCTGTAAAAAGGTACACAACATTCCTTGGACTGGTACAGCCCTCTTCACTAGTGGGATGCTGCACTGAGTGTGCCAATCACCAGAGTAGCCTGACTAACATGTATTAGGCCTGATAGTACAGGCCTGTGGAGGAGGAGGTGCGCCTGCGATTTGGGTGGCACCCCCCCCCACCTGGCCAACCCTGAGTAGGCCTTCCATTATCCCTAGAGAACCCCCCGGGGGGCAGAGCAGGTGATAGGCAGAAGATAGAGCAGGTACACAAGGGTTTCCCATGCCCTGGTAGTGGAGAACCCCCACATGGGGTTCCCTACCTAGGCAGTGGGCTCTTCCCTGAGGTTTTGCTGATCCTCTTGGAGTGGCCTTAGAGCCCTGGATGCTTTCCTACTTTAAGTTAAGTGTGAATGTGTGCGCACCCTTACTACATACGTTAGGAAGTGGCACCTAACAGTATGTGCACACTTGCACATTGGTGTTCTCATTTATATACTGAGTCTGTCCCAGCTTGCCAGGATGTGCACAATTGCACAGTGGTGTTTTCATGTATACTGAGCCTGGCTTAGCATACCAGTATGACACACTTGCACAATGGTAGTTTCATACATATTGAACCTGGCACAGCTGCTAACATGTGCACATTTGCACAGGGGTGTTTCATATATAGACTAAGCCTGGAACAGCTTGCCAGCATGTGCACACTTGCTCAGTGATGTTTTCATATATATACTGAACCTGTCACAGCAGGCCTGTGTGGGCATACTTACACCTTTGCAGTGTTCTTAAACCTTGTGTCCAGCCTGCCCCTGCAGGCTTGTATGTGTACATGTTCCCTGGTCGTGAAGACTGGCCCTGTGCATTTTCACTACCTTTGAGCTGCTTTACCCAGAGGATACTATTGTGAAAAGTTTACTAGTAATACTAGCTGCAATACAGGATTGCAGCGGAGCAGCCTCATAATGATTACTACCATTGGATTCACAATGACAAACCCTTTACAATGGTAAAGGTGGCTTTGTTAGTAATGCCTTGAAAATGTCACTTCTAGAAAGTGGGTATTGCTATGTTCTAACACTCCTTTTGTGTGCCTTTTTAACTCAGCTTCAATCCTGTGGAGGCTGGGGGAAAACACATCTGTGCATTCCCCAGCAACAGCTATACAACTTGGGCAACTGGAACAACAGACCTCATCCTTTTGAGGGCCTAGCTGGATAGATTGGATAGAGAGGTTTTGACACTTGGCCTCTCTGAACCAGATCATGGCCCCACTAAAGATTACGATCTACATTCCATTGCCACATGGCAGACAGGACTGAAATTTAGAGGAGACATCTGTGGTTCAAAGGGGAAACCTTTGACCCAACCCCAACTTCAAAGGCATACTTCAGTATAACAAGGGGTACCACACTTCAGCAGCTTAGAGATACACTTGCAGGAATGTGGGTTGGAGACCCTTAACTGCATGGTACACACTGCCAAAGAAATTTGTTGTGCAAAGGAGTATTTACTGCACTGGGAATGGGCAGCGCATCTTTCCTGCATCGTGGCTGGCTCGGGAAAACTACTTGCTGCAGTGTGGCACTCGGAATTGTGCTCTCCAAGGGCTTGTTGGCTTGCCCCCTACTCTTTGTGGAGGTCTCATGGACATCAAAGACCTCCTGTGAGGGACCTACACCTTCTGCCTGTGTCATCTGGAGAGCAGTGCCCTCCTATGCATCTACATTGTCTGCTGGATTACAGCGGTTAACAGCAGCGTGAGGTTAGTATTGCACCTGGTGACCGGAATTGTATTGGTGTTGAGTCTTCAAAGTACTGCCCGCATTCAAGGTGTGTGGCCCTTCACCATGGGGCAACAACATGCATAAGCATCTGGTTGGTAGTGAGCAGATTCACCAGTTGTGGAACCCCACGTGGCCCGCTATTGTCGAGTGTGCCACATTTCTCTCATGCAACACCCAACTGCATTGTCTGAGGTGTCCGTGTCACTGTTTGTGACCCTTGAAGATGGGGGCCTACCCGGAGCACTGCCACATTCTACCTCATGTGGCACCGCTGAACTTGAATCGCTGTGTGTCTGACCAGATTTGTCTGGTGCGACTTAAGTTATCTCGCACCAGACATTGTGCCTCATTCCAGGGATGTACGGGTTGGAAGTAATTGTGTGTTCGGAATTGTCTGGTGTGACCCAACTCATTGTGCACCAGAATTTGTACCTCATTCCAGGGAGGCACTGCATTGATCACTTTGTGTGTGTGATTAGAATCGTCTGCTGAGATTCAAGTCATCACACACCAGACCTTGGTAACTCTTTGTGGGTGATCAGAATCGCCTGGTGCTACTCAAGTCATTGTGCACTTGACGTTGTGCTTCCTGTCCGGGGGGGTACAGATTTGGCAACTCTTCATGTACAACCGGGATGCCTAGGGCAGCCCAAGTCATTGCGCCCCAGACATTCCCCATTCCTGGGAGGTGCAGAATTGGTAATTATTTGTTGATTGGAGTGCCCGGTTTGGCTGGGCCACAATGTGAACAGCATGGGTCCCAAGGCGACCTTTCCCCCATGCTTTGCAGACCATCGCCTGAGCCAGAAGCCCAGTGTGGAGAACCCTGAGTGAATTTCCCGAGCTGTGGCCAAACCTCCATTTGTCAACTGTTGCCTGATCAACCATTCTCTCTTTCTCCCCGCCTCCTTTGGCCTGGGATCCTATATAAGTGTAACCACTGACCGTGAGCTGCCTAGTTTCCAGAGAAAGGTTGCTACATCTCTTGCTCTTTGGGACGGGAATTGGTTGGAGGGTGGAGGATGATTTGGATCCAAGAGGGGTCTCCTAACTCATTTACAACTCACTTGCAGAATGTCAGAGCACCGCATGAGGGCGACGGAAGCAAGTTTGTGCGAGAGTGTGTATACTAGCCTGCCTGATATCTGGGGCACCGTGTAGCGGTGTGAGGTGAGTGTGTGGGAGTTATTGCCTGGGATTGACTACACCACACAATGGGGGTGCCATGCATGTTGTTTACTATTACAGTTGACACTGAAGCTTACCTGTGCGGCCTAGGCCGCAGAGCTATTTTAAAAGTGCTGAGATTCTCTGTATTTACACATTGCTGCTATCATTGGGAACTGGGATGCATCCTATAACTGTATGATATTGAATTGGGGGTGATCGCCAGGGTGGGTCTCATGCTGCCAACGTGGTTGCACCGCTCACCATGCAACATATCTCAGATTTCAAGCCAAGCAGTGGCCTCCTAATTGTGCTCACACTAGACAAAGCCTATATATGTTAGGTGAGTGTTTAAGATCAGTTCAAGAATTCAAAAATGCCCAACTTCCCTCAGTTCAGATTGGCTTTCAGGAACCCTGGGGCAGATCCTTTCATATCCTCTATTGGAATGTTAATGGCCTAAGAACGAAAGGAAGAAGAGAAAAGGTATTACACTATTTGAGTGACTCTCCAGCTCACATACTAATCCTGCAAGAAGCCCACTGAACTACAGAAAAGGGTATTGAGTTCTTTAAAAGGCAAACATGGCTTCAAACTAATGGCTGTACTGAGCATAATTTTAATACCAGGGGAGTGGCTATTCTAATTAAATATGGGATTAAG
This sequence comes from Pleurodeles waltl, assembly GCF_031143425.1. NCBI lineage: Eukaryota > Metazoa > Chordata > Amphibia > Caudata > Salamandridae > Pleurodeles > Pleurodeles waltl. The sequence goes on from NC_090438.1 coordinate 761,795,385, forward strand.
GCAGGAATATTGGAGGTGAAGTCAGACTCAGTAGGCAGTTGGATTATAGTTAATGTACAGATTAATAACAGAAGGATTACACTGGTTGGGTTTTACGGCCCAAACTGCTATGGTATAGGATCTCTTAAAAAGCTGTTCTCGCAGTTAATCGACTTCCCTGACCCTGTTATAATGGCTGGGGATTTTAATGTTGTTTTATACAATAAACTAGATACGTCCGAGAAGTGCAGATATGTAGGGACCCCAAAATCCCAGCGTTACTTGAGGCGTATGATGAAAGAATGGGGTTTATGTGATTTATGGCGACAGAGAAGGGAGACAATAAGGGGTTTCTCTTTTAACAATAAAAAGTACAAGCATGCCTCCGGCATAGACTATTTCCTTATTGATATGAAGCTGGGTGACAGTAGATGATATAACCTGCCAGCCAGCCCACTTATCGGCTCATGCAGCTGTAACATTAGATTTGAGGCTGGCAGGGGGTAGGGCGGTAGTAGATGGACATTGGACCACACGTTAATACAAGATTGAAATGTCATTGGTCAGTTGCGAATAGAGACGGAAGAATTCTTCAAGATTAACTTGGGATCGGCTCTGGTAGCAGTGGTGTGGGACACCTGTAAAGCGATTATGAGAGGGAAAATCCTGAGTTTAGCTAGCTACAAAAACAAGCAGTACAGGACCGCAATCTCCTATTTAGAACAGGAAACGTTTAAGTATAAGAATCAACTAACTCTGAATACAGAGGGGGAGGCGTCTGAGGCTCCAGATAATAAGTTGAGGGGATTGAGGCTTCAGCTAAAAGAGGTGTTACATGCTAGAGTCTTTAAAAGAGAAAAGGCCCAAAAGCTAGCCCATTTCAAATATGGTGAAAATGCAGGAAAGTTGCTAGCCTGGAAGTGTAAGCGAGACCAGGTGAGGAATCATATTAAAGAAATTGAGATAAATCAGTCAGTAGAGAGGTCATCAAGTAGTAAGGCAATGGAGGGTGCTTTTCAAGAGTTTATTTAGCAACTTTATACAGAAGAGGCAGTGGTGAGGGAGGAGGATATAGGAAATCGATTGGGTGAAGATATAATCCCCTGTATTACACAAGAGGAGCAGAACCTTTTAAAGAGGCCAATTTCTCCGGGAGAAATTAGGATTGATCTGGAAGGTAGTAAGGACCAGATAGTATCCAGACGGATCTTTATAAAGCGTTGGGAGAGGCAATAATTCCAGCTCTGGTAGACTTATATTCTGTGATTTTTTAAAAAGGGGCTCTTATTCCGACTCCATGGAACAAGGCCACGATGGCGGTGATTTTGAAGCCTGGCAAGAACCCAGTGAAGTGTGAATCATATAGGCCTATCTCTTTGCTGAATTGTCATTACAAAATGTTTGCTAAAATACTAGCAGACAGATTAAGTAGAGTGGTGGACCGTTTGATTCATCTGGAGCAGAAAGGTTTTATTAAAGGAAGATTTCTGCACGAATTGACTTACGATCTGGTAGGGCCTATAGATATGGCTACATCGTTTGAAGTGCCTCTAGCTGTAATAACTTTAGATGCAATGAAAGCCTTTGATAGAGTGAACTGGAAGTATTTACGCCAGCTCTTCAGCTTATATAGTTTGGGAGAATAATTTTGTAGAACAACAGGACTGATATATAATGCCCCCTCTGCAAGAGTTTTAGTAAACGGTAACCTTACAGAGCCTTTCAAGATAACCAGAGGTACTAGGCAGGGCTGCCCTCTGTCTCCTTTATTGTTTGATCTCTATATAGAACCATTTGTGTGGAAAATAAGGGAGAATTCGCCTATAGCACCTTTTGCTAGTAACAGTTGGGTGAAAAAGGTTGCCTTATATGTTGATGATCTCTTAGTATATCCGGCTGACCTACCATCAGCTCACCCCACACTGCTGGGCCTAGCAGAGGACTTTGGTAGGGTGTCTGGACACGGCGTGGATGCTGTGAAGACAGAGATTATGGCATGGAATCAGAAGAAGGAACAAGTACAAATGAAGAGTGAAATTAGATTCTTAGGGATATTTTTTACACAGGAAATTGAGCATCTTGCAACAAAGAACTTAAACTTCTTGTTAGACAAGTGCTGTAAGTTACTACAGAGATGGACATATCTTCCCCTGACAATTGTGGGTAGAGTTAATTTGCTCAAGGTGATGATTCTGCCTAAACTGAACTTTTTGTACAGCTCCATCCCACTCTTAATGTATAAGCATTACCTAGGGAAACTTCAGCAATCTATAATTTCCTTCATTTGGCCATCTAAAGGGCCAAGGATCTCTTGGAAAAAACAGAGAAGAAGGAGAGAGAAGGGGGGTTGGCAGTCCCAGATACAGTCAAAGGGGCTTCAAAGGGATTTCTCTACAAATTTGGAGGCCCAAATGTTTTTAAACAGGTCAAATTGAAGACTTTACATGACCTCGCAACAAGTTGGTACCAGTTAAGATTAACAGCTGGAGTTAGTTACTATAGTCAAAATGCCCCCATTTGGGATTCACCAGGCACCCCTGAGTACCTAAAGGATGTCTTAGCATTGCCAATTAGGAAGGCTGGCATAGTGGTTTGGGGAGACCTTCTCAGGGAAGAAGCCCTAATATCTCGGGAAGAGCTTGAGGATAAGACGGGAGGGGCCTTTCAATTTTGAAATACATTCAATTAAAAGGTTGGCTGTTGAAGGCCTGAATGACTTCTGGAGCGGCAAACCTTGTGGAAGATAGTGTACTTCCTGAATCCTCCATACCCAAGAAGGTTTTGGTCTGGTACTGGGAAATTCTAGAGGGTTTGGATGGCGAATTTGCATTGGCGGGCACTCTTTGGGGAAATGTTATGCATCAAGATCAGGTGACGATACAGTGGGAGTCATCCATGCGTACCTTGTTCAAGATAGAAAAGCCCACGTCATTACGGAAGAACCACCTCTTCTCCATTCATAGAGCTTATATGTCACCAGCAAGACTATCCAAAATAAGGAAAAGCAAAGTGGTAAACTGTCCCAAATGCAATCTACAGGGCACTTCTGACATTCATATGTTTCTGGAATGTCCAGGAGTGGTCTCCTTCTGGGAAGAAGTGTGTAGATCTCTCTCAATTCTGAAGCGAGAAATTAGAGCAAGTCTTCCCCTGAATATATTTGGGAAATTACAGGAACTAGATTTGCCAGGAATATGTGGTGGCAAAGACGGCAGGAATCAGTTTTTTTTAAAACTCTATTCTAGAAGCCAGAAGAGAAATGTGTCGAAAGTGGATGGCGAAATCCCCCCACCTGCATCTGGACTGGCTTCACGTTCTCTTTTGTATGACAAAAACAGATTTAGAGGCGGGAGGCTTAAACAAGAGGAAGGAAGTAATGTGGAATGTTTGGTAAAAAGGAGAAGAGACCAAGGGAGGTGGTAAAGGTCTAAGAGCAGCTTGCGATCTGGTGTTCGCAGTCCAATGATTATACTCCCTTCCCTCCCCGCCCACCAGCTGTGTTGGTGTGCGTGTTTACTCACTGTGGGATGGTCGAGTGTGAGAAAAGGGGTCTCCATGGTATCGGTCATCTCCATATTTGAGAGAGTGCAAGGTGGAACATTGGAGTTGGTTCCGGAGTTTGATGTGTATAAGGACAATACAAATAAAAATACATCAGATTGGCTTTTCTTTTTTTTTTTTTTTTAAAGGTTCAGTAGGGTTTATTTAGACCAGCTTGTTGGGTGAAAGGTTGAGAACAATTCCTTTTGGCACTGTCAGTCCAACTACATAAAAATTCTGAATGGAATTGGAGTGGATGAATGCCTTGAGCAATCATTACAGAAACTAAGTTTTTTTAATTAAAAAATAAGGCAGAAATGTGAATGTCTTGAGGGCCACCTCCTTACCTCTCTTTCCTCACATCCTTCCATTAAAACCACAACAAAATGCTTTATATGTTGTACTGTGTTCTGTCTATAATTCTTTTGTTGGATGCATAGGGTGGCCCAACTAAAGCTCTTCTTGGCTATTACATTGCTTACAGTCTCCTTAGAAAATGTGAGCATGTTTTGATTTTGTGCCCTCTTTCTTGAAAATGACATGCCCTTCTGAAAATATTGGTCTATGTTAGATTGTACTTATGGATGAATTGCTCGATATACATACCATAAATAAATAAAAGGTCTGCATGTGTTGTTTTATAATCTTTGGCAACCTCCAACATCTTAGCTTTGGCCATGCATGCAGTCAATCATGATCTTACACATCAATCTATCCATTCATTTGTCCAGCCACACTTATGCATTAATTAATTCAGCTATCTAGCCACGTGTTCCCTCACTCACTCATTCATCCATGGCCCTGTGCATTCCACTCTAACAACTTCTTGTCTGTGCATTCATCCAGTCAATCTAATATTTGATGCATGCATAACCTCACACATTCATCCATTCATGGACTTAGCCACTCAACCATTCCTTCATCCATGAACTTACATTCATCCACCCTGACATATTCACCCATTCGCGCAGCTGCCATTCTGTGAAATCACACATATGATTTATGTTCATTTAAAAACTTAGAACTATGAGCTCTGTCATTGTTTGCTTTAAAAATAAATTGAGTAGGTGTTTAATATTTATATCTTAGTGTTTACCCTTTTCATAGAACCTCAGCCTTCTCCACTGGGAAATTATTTCATCTCTTGTAAAAATTAAATAAAACATATGCTCTAAATTTCTCTCTAGAGTGGGGCACACATACACAACCTCTCACAAATGTCTATCTTTACATTTTTTAGATAATTTGAAATGTCTTTTACCACACACACTGGTCTCCTGCCCTATCAAAGGTGTTCCATATGAATCTCTTTTCAACTATTTATATTGTGAAGCACATTGTAAAGCCAGTTCAAACATATATCCCTTGCTACCTTGTAGAACTTTGGTTTATATTAGCAACACAACCACAGCTTTATGTAGTCTATTTTGAATTAAAAACAAATATTGATGCAAAAATATCATCTCCCCATATTATTGTGGTCAAAATATTATGACTTCAAAAATGTTGTGGACAAAATACTGAAGTAGGTATTTTTTTTTCCACACTTTTATAATAATATAAATGTTTGACATATTGTTTACTATACTATTGTTTCATTATGCTGTTTTATTGTACTGTATTAAATTATTATAGAATCATTTATGTTTTTTCTGAAGTTTTGTTGAATTCCTATTTACCAACAATAGTTTATCATTTTGGGGGGCTTTTGGGGGTATTGTGCAGGTAATTTAGTTTGCTTACATGGATAACCTTTTTTAAAATAGGCAATAAAATACATTTTTGGGTTGTAAGGTATTTTGGAGGATTGAGAGGGTAGTGTTTTAAATAAAACATTGTTGATAATTTATTGAAGTACTAATTATGCTAATGTAGTGATTGCAAATGTTTTATTTGTTTGATGTCTGTAACATCTGAAACTGTTTATAAGTTTTTAGAAAAATATTTAGTTAATGTTTTATGGGCTGTAGGGTGTATCAGGGTTTGGATGAGTAATTTTGTATTAATTATTCTTACGTTTTTTATATTTTACATTCTAAATGTTTGCTATTGCTATTTCTGGTTTACATGTTTAGTACATTTACATTTATTTTTAAGGATTTCAGGTTTATTGATGGACTGTATGGGTAATGTTTCAATGATTATATTTTATATTTTATGCTAATTGATTTAGCTAGAAAGTAGGCTCATTTGTAAATTATTTTGTTTACCTTGTTTTATTAACAGGTATAAAGTATGTTATTATATGATTGATTTCTACAAACCTGATTAAATACATTTTTATTACAAGTTGTGTGGTAAAACTTGGGGAATGAGTGGGTTGTAATTATAGTTAATTAAAAAGTCAAGTGTATAAATATTTAACTTGCAAACTAATAAGTTGGTTTTGAAAACAACTTTTCATCATCATACAAGGCTTAATATGGTTTATGTTTTTATGTAGGAGTTTAAGGGGCATTGTGTAAAAATATTTAATTTTGTGTGATTTTTCTGAATTCTGATATGTTTGTACATTTTAAAAATGCATTTTAATAGCTTTAAAAGTGTATAATTGAAGTTTAGGTTATAAAGTCTAAATGTATATTCCTGAGCATTTCCAAATGTGTATTCATATTAGATGGGTGTATTGAGCTTGACCCCACCAATGTACCCTCTCTCCCCCAACATTTGTTGGACTGAAGTTATAATAGTAAGGGCCTGACTTAGATCTCAGCAGATGGAATACTTTGTCACAAACAAGACGGATAGCTCGATTGCCGTATTATGATCTCTATAGGATCTAATGGGATTGTAATACAGCAAACGGGATATTGGTCACATTTGTGATGGAGTATTTCCCTCCACGATCTAAATCAGGCCCTAAGGTTGAATCCCCTACCACACCAATGTTTGCATTTTTACCTATGTTTGTTAGACTGGAGTTAGAATATTAAATCTTACTCCCTACAGTGCTCTTACTTTCCCCAAACTTTCTTTGACTGGAGTTTGAATAGTAATTTTGCCCTTCTCTGTAACTGTATATAGTTTCCCCATTGTTTGTCAGACTGGAGTTGGACTAATTAATCTGACCTCCTCTCCAAATGCAAACACGTTTCCCAATGTCTGTTAGCTTAGAGTTAGACTAGTGAGTAGGACTTGACAGTATATGCACTTTCTCCAGTGTTAGATTGCAGTTAGAATAGTAAATCTGACTGCCTCCCCCCCCTCCAACTGTTACCACTTTCTCCAATATATATTAGATTGGAGTTAGAACAGTAAATCTGACCCTCATTTCCCATTATAATGCACATTGGCAATATTTGTTAGTCCGAAGTTAAACTAGTGATTATTTTAATTTTATTTATGAATGTTTTAGCATTTTAAAACTATTAAATGTTTTACATAATTTAAGTATTTTAAAAACATTAACTTTAGTTACTTATTTTAAAAAATAATGGTTTAGTAAATGTAAAATGTTATATATAATATATTCATGCATGTGTATTTCATATAATTCATAACTTATGTATATTCTCTAATTTATTGATAATTATATTTGTTTATATGTTTTCTATTATTTAATATAAATAATATACGTTTAAATACAAATCATTTTATGTATAATGCATTTATCATAACTCATAATGTAATGTTAATTTTTATATCAATATCCTCTCACTCTCTTATCCTCCATTCTTCCGAATGAAACAACTTTCAATCATGTGCCCTGAACTGGGCTCCACCTGCAGCTGCCTCACCTTGCCTTTTTGCATTATTGCTATTTCATTTATTTTGTCAAATTTCTTGTTTGGAAAATAGGTGCTTTGGTTGAACTTTCTAGAGTTGCCATTAAGCTACAGCTAAAGTGAGAAGAGACGATGGGAGCAATCGAGATAAAGATAAATATTTCCCCTTGTTCACTTGAACCTCTTTTGAAGGCATAGAAATCCATCCTTTTTTGTAATTTTTGGTGTCTTTTATTGTAACTGTAAGGACTGTTGGGCCTTTCACATTCCTCTCATGGCTGCAGCTAACTTTGTCGGGCTGGTGACCTGTCTTACTGTGTCCTCTTCATCCCTTTCAAGATGGCTGCAGACCTGGGAAATGCCAGCAGTTCACAGTATGTTGGCTTCCCAGAAGCAATACTTACCTTATATTGCATGTTCACCCAAGAATCGCTATATCTCCAATGAGGGCTGCCTGGTCTATACTGGTTTTGCCTCGATATAGCTGACCTGCACAGGTAGGTTTATCGACCATTCTAGGTCTCACATCTCAAGTCCAGGTGTTTATTCTCATGTGTCCTTTTGTGGCCAAGATCTGGGATCCTCAGCGTTGCTTTTTCTTCTCTCTGTACTGTGCAGCATATCACAATTGCCTCAGCCACCCCTGCATGGTCACCTTTAAGCTGATTTGTCTTTAGAGAGGAATGAGATAGGAAGAATATCTCATTAGTGGCCTCACAGGAGTTCCTCTCCAAAGCACCCTCTTACCTTACCCATAGTCATTCAGACAGGGCACCCTCAATAGAGCATAGCTTCAGTATTATCCTCAATATATCTTGATATCTTTGTCTGGGTCCAGCAGGACTTTCGCCTCGATCTGGACTTCAGACTACTCTAGGTTTGTTCAACAATATTATTACATAAGTGTGCATTCCAGCAATGGGGTCCTTGAGTTTATCTCGAGATGAGCCCATCACCTGGGATAGACGGTGTGCTGAATGCCCACCATCTTGGCCACTCCCTGCCAAATGTTCTTGTACTGACCACAGAACATGGTGCATTAAAGCTCACCTAGGTCAACAGTTTGTACCTAAGCAGCTCTATTTCCAACCATATATCATTGTAATTGTATTGTAATAGTATTTATATAGCGCTTACTACCCCTGACGAGGCGTTGAAGCGCTTTTCGGCGAGTAGCATGCTACTCCGGAGCCCAAAAGGAATTAGTGGTGGATTAGTATAGTGAAATATGGGTACAGTTTTAGTATTATTATGAGTTAATTTGAGCCGCGGATATGTGAATTTGTTAGTTCGATTGACTGGAGTAATGGAAGGGTAGAGGAGGGAAGAATCCAGAAGTGTTAATTGGGAGTTTATAGTAATAGGATTTAGGCTTGGGATGAGTAAAGGAGGGATGGAGGAGGGAAGAGTCTGTGGAAAGGGTTAGGGAGATCATAGTAGCAGGAGGGGTTTTGGATGAGTTAAAAGTGAGATAAAGGAGGTAGAATTTAGTAGGGTTGTTTGGGAGATCATGGTAGTAAACTTAGGTGTGGGTGAGTTAGATGTGGAAGAGGAGGGAAGAGCTTAGGCAGGGTTATTTAGGAGATGAAATTAGTAGAATGGATTTGGGATGAGTCAGAGTGGGAATGGAGGATAGATTGATAGAGACATGACATATGGTGATGGGCAGACAAAGTAAAGCTTATAAGAGAGTAAAAATATAGTATGTTTTATTTATAATTTTATTTATATGTATATATATATACATATATATATACACATTTTTGATCATTATTTGTATTTAATTTATTTATTCTTTTTTATTAATATTATTTTTTTTAGATGTATTTATAATTTGAATTTTATTTATAGAGTTTATCTTATTTTTATTTGATGTTTTCTCTGGTACAATAGGATAAAGTAATAAATAAATAGATATGTAAAAACATAGTAAGGGAATATATGTCCAAGGAATATAATAATGGGTATAATATGGGAAGAAAAGTAATATTGTATAAACACAGACTTTCAGGATTTGTAATATTTACAGTTAATTAATAAGTGTACTTTTCTAGCATTAATTTATCTTTACTCAATTTTGAATAGCCAAATGCCTATGATAATAAACATTTGATCAATGTGATATAAAATGAGAGCAGAGATTCATAAATATCTAATATGACAAATTATTAGGAGCTATGCAATGACCTATGAACATGTTAAGCATAGAATAACATACGCATATACACATATATATAAACATATATATATATATATATACACACACACATACATACATACATACACACATGAATGCACACACATATACACACATATATGTGCATACATATACATATTTAAACCGTGAGTAAATATACATTAGTTAAACAGGTTTAAAGAGTATGGGGGTTATTACAACTTTGGAGGAGGTGTTAATCCGTCCCAAATGTGACGGATATACCACCAGCCGTATTACGAGTTCCATAGGATATAATGAACTCGTAATACGGCTGGTGGTATATCTGTCACTTTACCGTCACTTTTGAGACGGATTAACACCTCCTCCAAAGTTGTAATAACCCCCTATGTGTGTAATTTATTGTTGTGACATAGTAGCGATACATATTTACTAAAGAACTATACATATCTAGAATATATACATAATCAGATAAAAAATATTTATCAACCCAGGCATATGCAGTCCATAGCTGTTTGAATATGGTGGTTATGAAGGAAAGAGCCAACTCTTGAGTAGTCTTCTGAAAACAAGATAGTTATCTTTTGTTTGGCTCTGGACAACTTTTGCTGTTTTCTATGGACAGTGATTCACCAAAATACCAGGTTTATGAGAGTGACATGTGTAATTTGACACCTCCCCCCATGACATCATGGGTGTAGGGGGTGTGTAGGGGGTACCAAAGGTACTTACACCTCATAACAGGTCCAGTTATCCCTTATAGTGAAATGTAGTCAGTGTCTACAAGCCAGGCTGTCTAGAGGTAGCTGTAGGCAGAGCAGCCAAGGCTGAACTAGGAGACATGCAAAGCTCTTGCAATATCACTGTAGTCACAGAGTACTCACACACATGAAAGACAATACTCAGTGTTACAAAAATAAAGGTGCTTTATTTTAGTGAGACAAGGCCAAAAATACTGTGGAGACTACTTCCTTAGGAGGTAAGTCAATTACACAATATATACCCTAGGAACCAAATACAGGTAAGTACACAGTAAGAAAACAGTGCAAATAGTGAAAATCACAATAGATTGCAATGGGCCTAGGAGGAACACAAACCATATACTAAAATAGTGGAATGCGAAAGTTGGTTTCCCACCTAGGCAAGTGTAGTGTGTAGAGGGGCACTGGGAGTGTAAGAAAACACCAAATGTAAGTAATAGATCCCACACCAGAGCCCAGGAAAGCAAGAGTAAAATACAGCAAGTTTCCTAAGACACACTAGAAGTCGTGATAAAAGATCATGCAAGAACCAGAAGAGACTGCAAGACACCAACAATGGATTCCTGGACCTGAAGACCTGTGGAAGAAGGGGGCCAAGTCCAAGAAGCACTGAAGAGTCCAGGGAGAAAAGGAGCCCCTGCTAACCTGGATGAAGGTGCAAAAGAAGAACCACCAGTGAGAAGACAAAGTCAGTATTGCACAGATGTGGGTTCCTGGTTGGTGCAGAAGATGCCCCACGCCGGATGGATGAATGCAGTCTGGTTTGCATCAATGGATTTTTCCAACAAGCCTTGGCACATGCAAAGCTCTCAGTGAGCGGAAAATGGCACTGCCCGGGACCAGGAGGGACCTGGTGGTCTCTACCCAGGAGAGGGAGACAGAGGGGGCTCTCACAAACTCAGAGAGCCCTCAGAAGACCAGGCAGTGCACTCAGGAGTCCCACAGCACAGGGACAAAGAAGGTGCAAATGGAGGCCCACGCAGCACGACACAAAGGATTCCCACGCCACGGGAGTACCACTCACAGAGCTGTGCATCGCAGGATGATGTGCAGGGGGCCTAAGCTGTGCTGTGCACAAATAACTTCTTGGAAGGTCACACACAAGCCTTGGCAACTGCAAGTCACTCGGTGCACGGGGTACTGTCTTCCGTGGGAAGGCAAGCTCTTACCTCCACCAAAGTTGGACTGCTGGATGTTGGGACTGTAGGAGTCACTTTAGTCCACCACCTGTGTTGCTGGATCCATGCCTGTCGCTTGGAGAGGGGACCCAAGACACCAGTCGTCACTGCAGAGAAGTGCCTGCTGAAGCAGGGAAGTTACTCCGTCACTCCACGGGAGATTCCTTCAGTTCTTCTGGTACAGGCTGAACACAGGAAGTCCTCCAAGGATTTCCGACCTGGAAACTGTTGCAGTTGCTGCCAGGAGCTGAAGATACAATGCTGCAGGTGTCGTCTTAGCTTCTTTGTTGCAGTTTTGTAGAGTTCCTGGGGCGGTCAGAGGTTGTTCCATTGGTAGAAGATGAAGTAAATGATGCAGAGGATTCCTATTGGAGTCTTGCAATCTGAATCTGAAGAAACACCCAGAGGAGAGACCCTAAATAGCCCTGAGAAGGGGATTGGTCACCTAACCAATGAGGTAAGCCCCTATCAGGAGGGGTCTCTGACGTCACCTGCTGGCACTGGCCCCTCACATATTCCCAGAGTGCCCCACCACCTTGGAATCCCAGATGTCAAAACCCATGGACACTCTGGAGGAGCTCTGGGCACCACCCCTGGGGTGGTGATGGACAGGGGAGTGGTCACTCCCCTTTCCTTTGCCTAGGTTTGCACCAGAGGAGGGACTGGGGGCCCCTGAACCGGCGTAGACTAGATTATGCAAACTGGACGGTAAAGAATGAGACAGTGAAATGAGGAAGGATGGAAACAGGGATACCCTAAAAAAAAGTCCATGAGGACCTTTCAAAAAGTAACTGCTGATTAGATTTCCTAGCCAATACCACTTAGTGGATGGTAAGGGAGTGGGAGGTAGTCACCTGATTGTGGTGTTGAAAATGAGGAAGTTTCTAGACAGGGCCTGCCCTTTCGCCTGTCCCTGATTACTACTTTAGGAAGTCTGATGACAGACAGGTACAGAGATCTCATGCTTAAATGTGTCTTTGTTTAGGATACTTCTGCTTGGAGCCTACACCATCAATCCTTTCTGTGCTTGCCATCACCTTGCACCAAAGCTGTGTCTGCACTGCAGCCAACAATTCATATTCAACAGGGAACCACGTCAAACCAGTTCCAACACCTTAAAAGGGGGATCCACATTTCCAGTGTGGAAAATGAGTATAAAAAGGGATCTAAACCACCCCACTTTCTTCTAGTTGCAAGTTCTTCTTGACCAAGGAAGGAGGTGGTCTGAAGAGCACTTGAAGAGCTGCTGGATTTCCAGGACTGATGTCTGCCTGACAGCCAGCCTACCAGAGGAAAGGGGACATCTCTTGAATTCTGAGCAACTTGTGGTTCTGCATAGTGCCTAAAGGGAAGGATGTGCCTAGCCCTGCATAACAGACTGTCTAGGTGGAGAAGACTAGTCCTGTTTCTGGTGGTAGGAATGCCAGTAAGCCGAAAGTGTGTCAGTGTACACCAGATAGAGACCTGACCAGAGAGAAGGTCTCACCACGATTCTTAATGCATTGTTCATTTGGTGAACTACATGTAGCAACATTACATTTCATCAACAGTGTGCCATCTGGCATCTTCGCCCATGATCTGAGGTGCTTGCGTCTCACCACCAACAAGCTGTGTGTTAAGACGTCATCTCTGCTGAGGCTGAGAACTTCTCTGATGACCTGGAGGATGCAACTGCCAAGGAGAGATGACTGCTGACCCCAACCAGCTATGCCGCAATTCCAGTTTGATCCACGAGGCAGGACTACCACTGTGACCCTGCTATTGCAGGACTCTGCTATGTGAACGCAAAAAACATGGAAAAACCGCCACAACACTGAGAAATACTGCACAGAGTGAAGTAAAGTGAAATTCTGAAAGACAGAGACCGTACCTTCCGCTTGAGCTGTGGAATTAAACCCTGCCAGTGTGGCGCATGAACTTTTAGCAGGGTGCAAGACTGAGCAGACTTATGAGTCCCTCGCACTGGGCCATTTCTCGAACAGCCACAGCAGAGGACTTGCACTTAAGCCAATTCTAGACTGAGATTCCCCAAAGTAAATTTCCCGAAAAAATCGGTAAAGCTACATCCCTAGTGTGCTAGCTGTGTAGGATGGCAAGGACTACTACCCTGGATGTAATATTATGTTTTGGTAGTTTATTAAAGTTCTTCTCTTTTTTTAAGAAAAGCACTTGGCTGGGCATTATCTTATGTATCTGTTGGTTGATCGTTGGATTCTAAGTTCTTACTTCTCACACGTCCTCCTTGAGAAACATTTGAATGCTCGCTCTTGCTACCCTGACATTCAAGTATGGAAAATGTGTACCTGCCCATGGTCGGAATCTGGAGCACCAGTGGAAAAAGACCTCACCACCCACTGTTGTGGCCCAGTATCCCTGTCCTCTAGCACCCCCACCTCCAAGCAGGGTTTGATGCTAAGAATGTGCTAAGTTTTGCTCCTGATTTTGTATCTGTTGCATAAAATGGATAAAAACACACACAAATTGAATTTGTATGCGTTTCTCACATGTTATTTCTGCATTTGATCCTGCTGTTTGTTTGCCTTTACGTCTACCTTAAAATTGAGAGGAAAGGGAAGCATCAACTAAAAAGATACATATAATTTGCAATTTCTTCTGAACTGGGGGAAGTGTCTTTTCAGGGTCCATTTTTGTATTATCGGCAGGGTTCAAATGGTTCTAAAAATAGTGATATGGATGCTCTACAGGGAAAGACAATCTGCAAAGTAAGAAGCATGGTGTTCTTTCTCTGCTTTCATGATTTTTTTTTATCAAAGTAAACTCAATGCCATAATCAGCAATGCTCCCAGCATATTTAACAATTCATAGTATTTCTGCCCGTTGTTTAACGTGCGAAGGACTGCTTGTTCCGTATTCCAATATGCACCACAGTTTACTGCTAAAAGGGGCCTTAGAAGACAACCTAGTGAAGTTCAGCATTAACTTTTAAAAGACATATTTTACTACTGGACTGACATGGGTAACGCCATCCTGGGTCAGTTTATAAGCAGGAGCGGCTTGCGGGGCATGAAGGGGGTAGCGCACGGGGGGGAGGGGAATTAAACATTAACATTTAAAAATACTTACCTCTTACCATCATATAGCCAGGTTGCATCAATCAGCAATAACAAAAGTGAGGGAAAGTAACATTCCTACCCAATTCATATTAAAATAATTATTCACCGACCTTACTCGGTGAAAAGATACACAATACAAAAATTACCAAGTAACATTTCAAATCAGAGAGTCTTTACATTTTTAGAGGGTTGGGTAGGAGAGTGCAGTCAGTCCTGGTAACATGGAGGCTCAAAGCTAGTTAACAAGATTATCCTTGCGAAAAAGTCAGTGGTATCTGGTGAGATGATCAACTGACTGAGGGGCATGTGTTTTTTTTTTTTTTGGACGATCCCCTTTGCAACAGAGCTCCCTGGACTGCTATGCAACTGCAGCAGTTTGCCTGGTTTGCAAACATCTGCACGAAATCTAAAAATCTGCGTAAATATCTAAAACTCCGGATTGCATTAGAATTTTAAGATATGCGGTTTGCCAAAATAGCTTTCTTCAGATTTCTTCCTACCTATTATTTTTCAAAAATATTTTCATTATGTTTTTTTAGATGTATGAATGAACAAAGCATACAAGAAAAAACCCTTTGCCAGTATCAGATATACTTATCAACAGATTATGTACACACTTCATAAAACATTAGTGCAGAAAACAGTAGTGGAGCAAAGATTAGGGGCTTCAAACGTGACAGTGACTCACGAGTAATATTTAGAGAGATACTCCATCACCCACAGTTGCTCACATTGTGTATTCAGTATGCCCCACTGAAGCAAAAATATGACTGTTCAGTGCAATTACGTTTTATCACTGTAACACCAGCCAGAGGAGTGAGTGTAAATACCAATTTAGCACACTAATCTTTTGATCATATTCTCTAATCCTGTACTATACTGTTTATCCTGTTTCTAAATTGCTTGGCTTAATGGGTTTAATAATAAACCTTAGAAACAGAAAACATTTGGAATAAACTAAATCATTCTCCCCAGTTCTCCGTGCGGTAAATTATGACACATCCTAATGCGGGCTAATCTACAGGAATTGAAGAGAAGAGCTAATAAGTATGTAAGGATGAGTATGTGAAAGGTATAAATTCTTAAACCACAGATAAATTATGACGGAGCAGAAGATGAACCAAGCAGAGATGAATCTGTTCTTCCAGATGTTGTGAAACAGCCTGCCCCACTTTGATGCTCCGCACTTAACATGAAATGAGGGGATTCACAGGCCAGCCCTGTCCTTCTCAATCCCGTGCCATTAGGCAATTAGGTGACGTCAGAAGTGGGCGTTTGTTTTTATTATTTTGCCCCAGCCAACCAGGATTGTACAAACAAGTCGTCTCAGCGCTGCTGGAATTAATATAAACAACCACCTCTTGCTGTTGAGTCACATTTAGTGTGAAATATTGTGAGCGTGTGTGACATTTTTTTCCGATGTTGACTTTGTTTTGCTGCAGCCGTGCGGTTAGTGTGGGTGGCTGGGATTGGCCGGCAGCCAACGTGAATCACTCCGTGAGGTGCAGCCGTGGCGTGACAGGTCCCGTGTTTTTTAGCGTAGAATTAAATGATCTTTTCTGTTTATGAAACAGAGGCAAGAAATGGTGTGCCAGGGTGATAAATGAAGGAAAGGTATAATTTCAAACCACCTTTTCCATACTCCAAAAGCTAAAAGTTATCTAATGACCACATAACAACACTTTTCTTTTCGTGATCACAGTAATGATAATGATTACAAAACTGATAAAGAGCATTTAATTATCAAGTACAATATTACTAGTATTAACCATTAACCCTTTAGCTGCTCCCCCCTGAGCCCTTTTTTGGCGATTTGGGGTAGTTCACGCTTAGGCCCCATAAGTTTTGTCCAAATAAGGTATCCACACCAAAGTTGCCTCCTTTTTTCCCCCAACATCCTGGGGATTCTAAAGATACTATGAGTTTGCGGGTTCTTCTGGAGAAGACCGAGAAATTAGCCAAAATACAGCTAAAAAAAATTGGGGGGGAAAAATGGGGAAAAAGTGTTGCAAAAGAAAGCGTCTGTTTTTTTCCGTGCAAATGGGATCAACAAAGGGTTGGAGGTACGAAAATCACCATCTTCCCAGCTTTCAGGAACAGGCAGATTTGAATCGGAATACCACATTTTTCAACACAGTTTTGGCATTTTACTGGGACATACCCCATTTTTACAATTTTTTGTGCTTTCAGCCTCCTTCCAGTTAGTGACAGAAATGGGTGTGAAACTAATGGGGGATCCCAGACAGCTAAACATTTCTTAAAAGTAGACAAAATTCTAAATTCAGCAATGGATCGTTTGTAATAGTATTTATATAGCGCTTACTATCCCTGACGAGGTGTCTTTTGTGTGCATCCTTCAAAGTTTTCCTACAGAAAGTTACAGTTGGATTAATGTTTTCTTCTGTAATTTTGCCAGCTATGGCAGATTTCTGAAAGCAATATACTTTTATAACTGCTGGACCCTTCTGGTTGCCCGGGTATATAGGGCTTGTAGGTTCATCAAGACCCAAGGTACCCAGAGCCAATAAATGAGCTGCACCTTGCAATGGGTTTTCATTGTATACCTGCCATACAACAATTAATTTGGTAAAATATAAAGAGTGAAAAATAAGTATCAAGCAAACCAATGTCATTCCGAAATGGGCACAAGATAGGGAGTTTAGAAGCAGTGGTTATTTGCACTTCTCTTAATTCGGGGTACCCATGCTAGCATGTGAATTACAGGGCATTTCTCAAAATGACTTCTTTGTTACACACTGTCTTACATTTGGAAGGCACAAATGTAGAGAAAGACAATTGGCAATAACGCTGGCTCTTCTATTCTGTGTTCTCCCAAGTCTCCTGATAAAAATGGTATCCCACTTGTGTGGGTAGGCCTGGTGCCCGCGACAGGAAATACCCCAGAACACAAGTGGACACATCACATTTTTCAAATGAAAATGGGCGCGTCTTTTGCAAAGTGCCTAGCGGTGGACTTTGGCCTCTAGCTCAGCTGGTGCCTAGGGAAACCTAGGAAACCTATACATTTTCTAAAACTAAACACTTGTGGGGCGCTCACCAGGTTCTGTCACCTAAAATCCATTGTGAACCTCAAAATTTGGCTTACAAAACACTTTTTCTGCACATTTCATTGAGGGAAAGTTCTGGATTCTGAGGGAAACCACAAACTTCCTTCCACCCAGCATTCTCCCAGGTCCCTGATAAAAAAAGTTACCTCACTTGTGTGGGTAGGCCAAAACTCAGCTATTTACATAAAATACAGATTTGTTCTCTGTGGCAGGAATGGCATATACACCTTCTGTGCTACTTTATGGAATCAAAACTGCCACCAGGCAGAAGTACGATCTCTTTCTCTAGCAGGAACATAATCATAAGAGTTATCTTGACATTTGTATTGCTGCCTAAAAGCTATATATCCTATACATATATATAGTGAGAGAGGATCTTTCTCTCCATATGTATATGTGAACATGTAAAAGAGATCACTTTTATATGTGTGTGTGTGGTTTCCCTGGGGGCCGATCGCAGCCCTAAACCACACAGGCATTGACAAAAGTGATCTCTCTCTCTCTCTCTCTCTCTCTCTATATATATATATATATATATATATATATATATATATATACACATGTATATCCATATACATATATGTATATAAAATATATACATATATATTTATGAGACAGCCAAATCTCTCTATACATATATATATAGATATCCATACACATACACACATATGTATATAAAATAATACATATATATTTTTGAGACAGCGAGATTTCTGTCTCTCTCTCCCTCTCCCCCTCTCTCTCTCTCTCTCTCTATATATATATATATATATATTACACACTTCTCTTCCGTGGATATAGGAAAAAGGCAGCACTCCACAGCCACAACGAATTCAATCATGTTTATTCACCTACAGGGACGCGTTTCGGCGTTACCGCCTTCATCGATCCCGAAAGGGAACGCCACAAGTGGAGTGTTTTATATATATATATATATACATATATATATATAGATATAGATATATATTAACTTTTTTTTTTAGATGTGTGATTTCCTCGATACCACACTTCTATTTAAAAAAATTGCCGCCACTGGGGTCAGTCCTGCTCTCGAGCAACCCCCGTCAATTGCTTAAAAAAAATGTATCCTTTAGTATAAACACAAGCTTTATTCGGTCACCATAACCATCAAAGCTAGCATAAAAAACACAATTTAAAAAACATAAATAATTAAGAACATGTGAAAAAATTAAAAAATATAATCACTCCCACTTCATGTACATAGCATACTTATTTACAAAGATTTAGAATTCTTAAGAAAATAAATACATATATACCAAGCAGCCACAAGGAACTTGCTAACCGAAGTGATTAAAATAGTTGAAGTGTCACTTCAAAAAATCCTTAAAGCTATATGACTTTGTCTTATGCTCAAATTCTAACAAATTGTGCAAATCCACTTACTCCGAGGAACGGAGTATGCCGGACAAAAGAACATAAAATGTTCACCAGCTTCAATACAAGTACGATAGGCAGGACATTGGTCAGATGTAAAAGACAACAATCCCCATCTGTTTGTTAAGGACAATAATGCTAGACATCCAAAACGGAAACGAGCATACAAACTCTTCCCCAGTGTATCAGGTATGAGATCTACATATGGTTCGAATTGGGAGTACCACTTGAAAACAAGAAATTGGTCAGTCAACCGACCGTATGATGTACAAGATAGGAGATTATTTTTTTACATAAGACCAATAAGCAGCTTTCAAAATGAATTTATGATTTCTCCCTAAATTCTGTGGATTTTCCCAATAGCTTCCAAGCCCCAAAATACAAAACCATTTTGACACATGCCTGAACCATGGAATGGATACTACCTTCGGTCTCCTCAAGAGGTCAAGAAGGGAGTCCCTATATACACTAAGCTCAGAGGTGGTCCAGATCCTTACCCAGAAGAGCAAGGGTCTCAGGGCTATCAAATCAGCAGCACGATTGAACCCGAGATCCAAATAAACCGGGATCAAGGGTGTGGTGCGAGGGCACGCAAGTAAAGCCCCAGATAAATTATTTTCACCCACAGACAATCTATTGCCATTGTAGAACCCCCACACCTCGACACCATAAGAGGCCGCGCCCTGCGCCTTGGCCAAATAGATCTTAATGGCCGGAGATACTACTTTTGTTACAGAGCTTTTGTAAAAATGCAGGATAGCGCTCGTCCTATGCTGAAGAAGTGCCACACTTTTACTGATCTGATCCTCCCATTGTAGATTATTTGAAATCATCACTCCAAGGTAGTCTATTGAACTAACCTTACTTAAAGGGATCCCATCTAGAATAATATTGAATTTCCTAGTTGGTCCTGGGCTGAACACCATTAGTTTAGTTTTGCTAGCATTCAATTCCAGGCCGAAGTCAACACAGCATGATTTGAACCTGTCAACAAGAATTTGTAGACCCATAGGGGTCTTAGAGATAAGTAAAGAGTCATCTGTGAACAGTAAAATAGGAATTTACTGCGAGTTTAAGAAGTACTATGTATCTTTTATTTCTAACCCCTGGGGGCACGATCGCACCCCTCCCCAGGGGGAAACAAACTTTTTTTTAAATAAATTGCTCCCAGGGGAGTACGGCCCATTCCCACGAGTGCTGCCCCTCCCCCAGTTGACATCCCTGGTGTCTAGTGGTGTTTCCTGGAGGTGGATCGCAGCACAGCTGCAACCCACAGCCAAGAAACCCTTTCAGGAAGGCCTCGTTTGAAAGAGGAGAGTCTACCCTTTCAAACTAGGCCTCCCTGAATGCTGGGATGCCTTTTAAGGCCCGTTTTCCCCACCAGCGTAGAAAACGGCCTTACCTGTTGCTTCCTGCTCTGGTGGGGAAAACAACTGTGATGTCAACGTGCCTTGTGGCATACTGACATCACAGATGGGTGGGTCGGGGAAGACACAGAAGCCCTTCTGTGTCTCCTTGGGGGTTTTAAATTAAAAAAGCACAGGAAGGGTGTGCATGTGTCGGCCATTGATCAACACAGGCACTGATAGGATTAACAGTATTAATTACAATAACAAAAATAATAAAAATAATAACAACATCAATAATAATAATAATCATCATACTCATAATAATAATAATACATGTCATGGTTTTAGAGCACTATACAAGTCTCTTGATTGATTAAATTCACCTCATGTCAACAAACCAACATTTGAGCTCAAACCACTGCTTATTCATGGCCAATCAGCTCCTGAGATCATTATGGTAACAGTGTGAATTACAGATCTCAATTGTTTCCCACTAGGAGTGGGAGTTGACTTCTCTTACGGCAGCAGAACATCAGCAACTAATTGACCAACAGAGACCCAACACAGGAACAGCGCTTCATTTAAGCACATCAGTTACAGAACACTCATCGTCATAGTAGAACTCCATTTATCACAATAAGAAGTAAACATGTATAAGACATCCATTAGACTTAGATTAGACCAGCCTCAAAACAAAGGCTACCTAAGTGAAAGACTATTTAGCCCACTCATTAAACATAGAGAAAGTATGTGTAGGAAGCTGGCTCTGTATATACTATTTCAAAGTGAGAGATAGTGTGCACAGAGTACAAGGGCTCCCCTTAGAGGTTGATAGTGGTAATAATAGATAATACTAATGCTCTATTTGTGGTAGTGTGGTCGAGCAGTAGGCTTATCAGAGGGGAGTGTTAAGCATTTGTTGTACACACACAGGCAATAGATGGGAACACACACTCAAAGACTTAACTCCAGGCCAATAGGATTTATATAGAAAAATATTCAGAATTCAAGTAAGTACATAAATTATAAGGTACTTGGCATAGGTAAATATAGAACTTTGAATAAAAATAGTAATGTACACAGTTTGGCATAAAATGGCAATAAGCTATTTTAAAAGTGGACACTGCAAAATTCAACAGTTCCTTGGGGGGAAGTAAGTAAAGGTCAGTTTGTCAGGTAAGTAAAGCACTCACAAGTTCAATCTCTGGGGCATAGGCAGCCCACCATTGGGGGTTCAAGCTAACCCCAAACACCCAGCACCAGCAACACAGGGCCTGTCAGGTGCAGAGGTCAAAGAGGGGCCCAAATAACATAGGCGCTTATGGAGACAAGGGATGCGCCAGTTTCAGTCTGCTAGCAGGTAAATACCTGTGTCCTCGGGAAGCAGACCAGGGTTTTTTTGTAGAGCACTGGGGGGCGGGTCCCAAACAGGCACACAAAATGCACACTCAGCGGCACGGGGTGACCGGGTGCAGTGTGCTAACAAGGTGTCTGGTTTTGTATTGGAATCAATGGAGGGACCCGGGGATCATTCTGGCGATGCAGGCAGGGCACAGGGGGCCTTCTGGGGCCAGCCACTGACTGGGCAAAGATGAGGGCCGCCTGCTGGTCACTCCTGCTCTAGTAGTTGGTTCCTCTCGGGCCTGGGGGCTACGGGTGCAGTGCTTCTTCCAGGCATCAGGTTCTTTGTTACGGGCAGTCATGGTCAGGGAGATCCTCTGGATTCTCTCTGCAGGCGGCACCATGGGGGGGTAGGGAGGTCGTCTCAGGATGGACACACTGTGGGAGTCGCCTGGGGGTCCTCAATGCAGTGTTGGTTTCTCTGGACACAGGGGGCGTCGGGTGCAGAGTGTTGGGGACTCACGCTTCAGGACTGAGGTGAGAGCCCCTTTAAAGATGGTTTCCTCCTTGTTGCTTTGGACAGAGCCGCTGTCCACTGGAGTTTCATGGCCCTTTGGGTTTGCAGGGCAGTCTTCTGAGTCAGCAGAGGTCGTTGGTCCCGCTGGATGCGTCGCTGTTGTAGGTTCTTTGAATTGGGAGACAGGTCGGTAGGACTGGGGCCAAAGCAGTTGTCATCTCCTTCTTCTCTGCGGGGTTTTCAGGTCAGCAGTCCTTCTTGTTAGGTCATCAGGAATCTGATTTCCTGGGCTCAGGGTCACCCCTAAATACTGAATTTAGGGGTGTATTAGGGTCACAGGGCAGTAGCCAATGGCTACTGTCCTTGAGGGTGGCTACACCCTCCTTGTCCTCCCTCCCTTTGGAGAGAGGAGCACATCCCTATCCCTGTTGGGCTAAATCCTCCAAAACACCTGGACCTGGCTGAGGGGGTGACTTCTCCTTGTTTTTGTCATTATCTCCCCGGACTTGCCACCAAAAGTGGGGGCTGTGTCCAGTGAATGGGCATCTCCACTAGCTGGAGTGCCCTGGGGTATTGTAACACTAAGCATGAGCCTTTGAGGCTCACTGCTAGGTGTTACAGTTCCTGCAAGGGGGAGGTGTGAAGCACCTCCACCCAGTGCAGGCTTTGTTTCTGGCCTCAGAGAGCACAAAGGCTCTCACACCAGGGGGTCAGAAACTTGTCTCTCAGTGGCAGGCTGCCACATACCAGTCAGTCCTGCACTGACGGATTGGGTAAAATACAGGAAGCATCTCCAAGATGCCCTCTGTGTGCGTTTTGTAATAAATCCAACACTGGCATCAGTGTGGGTTTATTATTCTGAGAAGTTTGATACCAAACTTCCCAATATTCAGTGTAGCCATTATGGAGCTGTGGAGTTCGTTTTGACAAATTCCCAGACCATATACTTTATATGGCCACACTGTACTTACAATGTCTAAGAATGGACTTAGACACAGTAGGAGCATATTGCTCATGCAGCTATGCCCTCACCTGTGGTATAGTGCACCCTGCCTTAGGGCTGCTAGAGGGGTGACTTACCTATGCCACAGGCAGTATTTTGTGTGCATAGCATCCTGAGGGGGATGCATGTTGACTTTGCCTTTTTCTCCCCACCAACACACACAATCTGCAATGGCAGTGCGCATGTGTTAGGTGAGGGGTCCCTTATGGTGGCACAACACATGCTGCAGCCCGTAGGTACCTTCCCTGGTCACAGGGTCCTTGGTACCACTGGTTCCTTTTGCAAGGGACTTATCTGTGTGCCAGGGGTGTGCCAATTGTGGAAACAATGGTACATTTTTAAGTGGAAGAACACTGGTGTGGGGCCTGGTTAGCAGTATCCCAGCACACTTTTCAGTCAAGTCAGCATCAATATCAGGCAAAAAGTGGGATGGTAACTCCAACAAGGAGCCATTTTCCTACAGTACAGGTCACTGCTTAAAACACAGAAAATTCTAATCATAGAATAGTACAAATTTAGGACTAAGGGCCGGATGTACAAAGCATTTTTGCTTTAGCAGCCTGAGTCACAAAACCGGCTGGTTTGAGACCACAAAAATGCTTTTTGTGATGTACAAAGCCCGGATTATGATTCTGAAGCTTGCTACCAGATCCCCAATTTGGGTTTATGATTCAGTATTTCGAAGGGATGTGCTGAGGTTGTCCCTTCCTAATACCGAATCACAGTGTTATGTACAAATGTTTTGTGACCGAAAAAAGCTTACAAAACATTCACAATTTACTGCCAACTCAAAGTTGGTGGTAACCCGTTCGATATTGGGATAGAGTCCCAAGGGATTCCTTCTCCTTTGAGAGTGGGTGAAAAAATACATTTAAGAGCAGGTAGTAGTCCAAGGGACCACTTCCTACTCTTTAAAAAATGAGACCTTAAGATCTTGTTTTTTTTCTTTTTAAATACATCCCATTTTCCTTTATGGAACGTGAGCTGCATTAACCCCTTGAATGCGGGCGTCGGCCACTGGCCGACGCCCGCACTACCTCCCTGGTGTGGATCATGACCAGTGGGCGACACCAGGGAGGGGGTTAATAAATCCTCGGGTGCGTCACTCCTGAGGATTTATTTTTTTGTTCCCCGGGAGACACGGAAGCTCTTCCGTGTCTGGCATCACTTTGTGGATTTCCCCATTGGAGCAGGAAGTGGCCTTGTGGCCGCCTCCTGCTCCAATGGGGAAAACGCCCACGAACGGCCTTCCCCACATTCGGGAAGGCCTCGTAAGAAAGGGGAGACTCTCCCCTTTCTTACGAGGCCTTCCTGAAAGTGTTTCCTGGCCCCCGATTGCAGCACAGGAAACACCACTAGACACCAGGGATTTCACTTGGGGGGGTCGGCCCCCTCGGAAAATGGGCCACCCCCCCCCCAGGGCATATTTTTTTAAAAAAAAAGGTAGGTGCCCCCCAGGGGCTAAATTTTATTTTAAAAAAAACAAAAAAATGGACAGGGGGTCGCCCGTGGGCAGGGCGAACTCTGTGGGGGCAATATTTGTTTTAGTTGTTGTAGGGTTTCCCTGGGGGCCATTTTGGCCCCCAAGGAAACCATACAACAACTAAAAAAAATATAGATCTATACATATATATATAGATCTATATATATATAGATATATCTATGTAGATATATCTATCTACATGGATATATCTATCTATAGATCTATAGATATATGTATGTATATATAGATCTATCTATAGATATATCTATGTAGATAGGTAGATATATATATATATATATATATATATATATATATAAAGATAGATCTCTCTCTCTCTATATATATATATATATATATATATATATATCAAAGAAAACGAGCACCCGACTTGCCAAGGCTCTATTATGGCGGTCTTGATATGGGTTCGGGTATCCCATAAAATATTTATAAGTTCACTCATTCAATCCAACAAGAGATCAAGACACCAAACGAATAGTTCCAAAATATATTGTAAAAAAGAAGAAAGAAATGGTATTCCTCCCAACGCGTTTCAGCCGTAGCCTTATTCACGGGAAGGCTACGGCTGAAACGCGTTGGGAGGAATACCATTTCTTTCTTCTTTTTTACAAAATATTTTGGAACTATTTGTTTGGTGTCTTGATCTCTTGTTAGATTGAATGAGTGAACTTAAAAATATATATATATATAGCACTTTTGTCAATACGTGTGTGGTTTCCCTGGGGGCTGCGATCACCCCCCAGGAAAACCAGCAGACCCACATATAAAAGTGATATATATATATATATATATATATATATATATATATATAGATTTGCCACGAGTTGTCTTGCAGTTGCAGCTTGCGTCTTCAAAGCAATGCACATACTTCAACTGACGCTTTTCAACTGTGACTTTTAGGCAGCAATAAAAAAGTTTCTGCTACAAAAGGGTCAGACTTGTCTAGTGGCGCAGTTTTAGTGCCATAAAGAAGCACAGAAGGTTTATATGCCTACTGCAAAGAGCAAATCTGTAATTTATGTAAATAGCTGAGTACATTAGTAAAGTCAGCCATTACCTGCGCTATAATACAAATGAAATGTATGTGCGGGGTGAAGGGCGGCTATGGAGAGATGAAGGGCACTTTTGCTGGGTGGTAATGAGGGAATCCGAGGAGGGGGGAGTGGGAGCACCAATAATGATTGTTGGACTGGGCGCAGGAGGTGCTAAAAACTGTGACGAATGGTATGTGACAAGGTGTTTTTGAGTGTCTTAAAAGAACGTGCTGATTGAGGGAAGAAGCGCAGGTAAGGTGGCCTCTACTGTTGCACGTATCTCACACACACCATCGATTTTGTGACTGTCTACGTAGGCTAGTGTTTTAGAGCAACAGTTTAGCCAATAGCAGAGATGGCATCTTGATGGATGACTGCTGCCGTCACTCGGGTTATAGAGGACAGGTTAAGAGACTGAGACATCAGATACTGAGACAGCATCTGAGGGATAGGACAATGGCGCAGACTCTGGGAGTGATTTTTCAGTCGGAGGAGTCCCATTCGATAACTCCTCTTCCAGTAAATTACGAGGGAGGTGATGAGGACAGTCCTGCTGTCCCTTCGCAAGCAGTCTGTGCAACGGGGTAATAGTGGGTTAGCCCAACCCAGAGAGCAGGTGAATGCAGCGGCAAGCAGAGAGAGAGAGTGCTCTCTTGGGAGCTCCCCAATTTAGTTCAGCCTCAAATTCCACCGCCCAAATCGTATTGTGGAGACATCAAAATTATCTATCGCAAAACAAACTGGTTTTGTAAGGCAGGCACCTGTGGTTTTGGTCCTGGGTTCGGCAGCCATATAGAGAAACACACTAAACCCAAACATTTCAGGAAACTAGACATTCGGGGGAGTCCACAGAGGTGTGACTTGTGTGGATTCCCCAAAGTTTTCTTACCCAGAATACCCTGCAAAGCTGAAATGTTGAATAAAAACTCTATTTTTCTCGCATTTCTGTCACACAAACTACAGGAATATGCTGGGATCCACTAAATTCCTACCACCCAGTGATTCCTCACCTGTCCTGATAAAAACACTACCACACTTGAGTGCCTACACCTAGTGCATGCGTCAGGAATGGATCACCCCAGGGTCAACAGCTGTCTCATGTAAGGACCAACATTGACCGTTGTGTGATCTATTCCTGTCGTGGGCACCAGGCCTACCCACACAAGTGAGGTACCATTTTTATCGGGAGACTTGGTGGAACGCTGGGTGGAAGGAAATTTGTGGCTCCTCTCAGATTCCAGAACTTTCTGTCACCGAAATGTGAGGAAAATGTGTTTTTTTAGCCACATTTTGAGGTTTGCAAAGGATTCTGGGTAACAGAACCTGGTCAGAGCCCCACAAGTCACCCCATCTTGGATCCCCCTAGGTCTCTAGTTTAAAAAAATGCACAGGTTTGGTAGGTTTCCCTAGGTGCCGGCTGAGCTAGAAGCCAAAATCTACAGGTAGGCACTTTGCAAAAAACACCTCTGTTTTCTGAGAAAAAATGTGATGTGTCCACGTTGTGTTTTGGGCCATTTCCATTCGTGGGCGCTAGGCCTACCCACACAAGTGAGGTACCATTTTTATTGGAAGACTTGGGGGAACGCTGGGTGGAAGGAAATTTGTGCCTCCTCTCAGATTCCAGAACTTTCTGTCACCGAAATGTGAGGAAAATGTGTTATTTTAGCCACAGTTTGAGGTTTGCAAAGGATTCTGGGTAACAGAACCTGGTCAGAGCCCCACAAGTCACACCGTCTTGGATTCCCCTAGGCCTCTAGTTTTAAAAAATGCACAGGTTTGGTAGGATTCCCTAGGTGCCGGCTGAGCTATAGGCCAAAATCTAAGGTAGGCACTCTGCAAAAAACACCTCTGTTTTCTGTCAAAAAATGGGATGTGTCCACGTTGTGTTTTGGGGCATTTCCTGTCGCAGGCACCAGGCCTACCCACACAAGTGAGGTATCAATTTTATCGGGAGACTTGGGGGAACGCTGGGTAGAAGGAAATTTGTGGCTCCTCTCAGATTCCAGAACTTTCTGTCACCGAAATGTGAGGAAAATTTGTTTTTTTAGCCAAATATTGAGGTTTGCAAATGATTCTGGGTAACAGAACCTGGTCAGAGCACCACAAGTCACCTCATCTTGGATTCCCCTAGGTGTCTAGTTTTCCAAAATGCCAAGGTTTGCTAGGTTTCCCTCAGTGCCGGCTGAGCTAGAGGCCAAAATCTACAGCTAGGCACTTTGCAAAAAACACATCAGATTTCAATGTAAAAATGTGATGTGTCCATGTTGCGTTTCCTGTCGCGAGCATTAGGCTTACCCACGCAAGGGAGGTACCATTTTTATCGGGAGACTTGGGGGAACACAGAATAGCAAAACAAGTGTTATTGCCCCTTGTCTTTCTCTACATTTTTTCCTTCCAAATGTAAGACAGTGTGTAAAAAAGACATCTATTTGAGAAATGTCCTGTAACTCACATGCTAGTATGGGCACCCCGGAATTCAGAGATGTGCAAATAACCACTGCTTCTCAACACCTTATCTTATGCCCATTTTGGAAATACAAAGGTTTGCTTGATACCTATTTTTCACTCTTTATATTTCAGCAAATTAATTGCTGTACACCCGGTATAGAATGAAAACCCATTGCTAGGTGCAGCTCATTTATTGGCTCTGGGTACCTAGGGATCTTGATGAACCTACAAGCTCTATATATCCTCGCAACCGGAAGAGTCCAGCACACGTAACGGTATATTGCTTTAAACAATCTGACATTGCAGCAAAAAGTTACAGAGTAAAACGTGGAGAAAAATGGCTGTTTTTTTTAGCTCACTTTCAATATTGTTTTATTTCAGCTGTTATTTTCTGTAGGAAAACCTTCTAGGATCTACACAAATGACCCCTTGCTGAATTCAGAATTTTGTCTACTTTTTAGAAATGTTTAGCTTTCCAGGATCCAGCATTGGTTTCACACCCATTCCTGTCACTAACTGGAAGAAGGCTTAAAGCACCAAAAATAGTAAAAATGGGGTATGTCCCAGTAAAATGCCAAAATTATGTTGAAAAATGTGGTTTTCTGATTCAAGTCTGCCCGTTCCTGAAAGGTGGGAAGATGGTGATTTTACCACCAGAAACCCTTTGTTGATGCCATTTTCAGGGAAAAAACCACAAGCCTTCTTCGGCAGGCCTTTTTTCTCATTTTTTTGAAAAAAAGACATTTTCACTGTATTTTGGCTAATTTCTTGTTCTCCTCCAGGGGATACCACAAACTCTGGGTACCATTAGAATCCCTAGGCTGTTAGAAAAAAAGGACGCAAATTTGGCGCGGATAGCTTATGTGGCCAAAAAGTTATGAAGGCCTAAGCGCGAACTACCCCAAACAGCCAAAAAAGGGCTCAGCACGGGGGGGGGAGGGGGGAGGCCCAGCAGCTAAGAGGTTAAAAAATATATATATATTGAAAAGCAATCACAGACATGGTTGTTTGCTGACCCCAGAAGGCCACTATCCCTGTGTTGACAATGAAACCCAGTAGGTCACAGATTCCGACCTATTTCATTAATAGGTAGGTCTACTTTTGACCCACTATGAATAGCTAATGAAACCCAAAATACTTTAATTTGTTAGGAATAGGGATTTCCTAACTGGGATTCACAAAAATTGCAATTAGGTAATTGCTTTTCCCATTTTTGTACATATGCTCCTAAGATTTAAAGACAAACCTCAAAAGAAGGATTACCTATGCCGAAGAATACACTTGTCCCATGGCGTAGGTACTCCCATAGGTCGCTATTTTAAGCAGAGGAAACCCCTATTGGGGATCTGAATGTGCCCTTCCCAAAAATCAGAACAGTGCAACAAACCCCATTCAGAAAAGTGATCATCTATGAAATGTTGCCCGAACATGAGACATCACCAAAGTTCACATTTTATTTAGCCAGTTGATGATTTGTGGCAGGAAGCTACGATTTGTACAGTCTAGTATGGATGTGTACCAGTAAAGGTCACATTGAAAGGATAGCCTCTAAGCCACAAGTTGTCCTACTGTAACACAGACTCTGTGACAACTGACACAGGATAACAGGACATGACACAGGATAATTCTGTAGCAGTTGTAGTACCTGAAACATTTATTGACACAATTGGACATTAAATAAACCACTCACCCGGATGGTCAGCCTTGTTCACCATCTCGGTCTGCTTATTCTGGGCCCTATGCCCAGACTATTCTGCCCACTGTAGTTATACTGCTCATTCAAACTTTCTGAAAACCCATCACCTACCTGCTCCAAAATTCTCTGAA
The DNA here is from genome assembly GCF_031143425.1 of Pleurodeles waltl. Lineage (NCBI taxonomy): Eukaryota > Metazoa > Chordata > Amphibia > Caudata > Salamandridae > Pleurodeles > Pleurodeles waltl. Next base: position 761,825,301 of record NC_090438.1, read on the forward strand.
TAGCAATTTAAATCCTAACCACTGCAACTCAAACCTTTAATCACTTTAAAGCCAGATACACTTAGCAAGACAACCAATATGGGGCCTTTGGGGAGCACTATATGGATGGAAATAACCGATTGTTCAGGTCTTTTTCGACTTTTCAGATATATCTCTCGAATTCGTGGAGTAGTACCAACATTTTTGAGCTTATAGGAGGTTCACAATGTTCGTTTGATGCCTTTACCAGCAGTGTACACAGCTCTGCTGGATTGCGGGTGCACCCAAAGTTTATCGGCATCCACAGCACATAGTGGTTCCTACCTGTAGTAGTATGAAGGAGTACTTTAAATATCTCTGTGTTTTAGAACTGCTTGACCAAAATAGAGTTAGTAATTCAGTCAATATATACTTATTACCAAGATATGCATCTTATAGAAATATACACATCACATCTTTAAAAAAGTTAAGTGCATTCAAGATCATCCATTTAATAAATTAAAAAAGAGAGTAAACACATAAGAATAGCATCTCAGGCACCGAAATTACAATTTCATTAACTTTCAAAGAAGAATAAATATACCTACTCAGGGAAATCCTACAAAGTAATAGAGCACCCCTTACACACAAGATTCAACATATTAATAATTAATTTGGTTTGAAAGATTATGAAACCCCATAAGAAGCAATATTCATAATCTGGTATAACAGATCACCCTTAACATATAATCCACATTATTATTAATATATATGAGTCTTTAAAATTTCTGCATTTGTATAAATTCACACCACAACTTCAAACTGATTCATTGCAAATAAAGCGCAGAGTGCTTCGCTATGTGATCTAACTCCATGCCTTAAAAAGAGAGGGCATAAAATATTTTTCCTTTCACTTTAGCAACAAATGGACAACAGAATACTTCATTTCTAAAGTGCAGAATCAGTAGCCATTATACCATGAACTCTATTTTTAAAACCACTCTATTTTTAACATAGAGTTAGATTGTGGCTGGACTGCAACTTAGTTCACTTTCTGTATGTTTTTGAATTATATTTCTGCTTTGTTGTTTAATATTTGTCTTGATGCTTTCTGTGTGGATACTATGAGTGTCTGCACTCAGGGAACATTCTAGTGCCAGACAGAGATGCAGATAGTCCATTATGTCATCATGAAATGCTGAGCTGGTTCTGATTGGCACTAGAGCATGGGAGGCAGTTAATTAAAGTGGAATTTAATTGAAGTCTGCGAGGGAGCAATGTTTGATTTCATCTAAGCGGTTACCTTCCGTCCCAAGGTAAATATGAATGTATGAAAAAGGGGAAATCAAGTGCTTTTGGCATACATATTTTCTGATTTAAATCATATTTGCATATTAACATGATTTATTTACAAATAAAATGATAATGCTTGGAGGAACAGAAATATGGACCTGATTTTGATCTAAATGGTGTTACTGCAAAGCCTGTGTCGGCAGCGAACTTGTCAACGGTGTTCCACCCTCCATATTTAGATGTTACAGCTCTGCAAGTCGAGGACTGGCGATGGATTGCTGACAGAGGGAGGCTGCAACAGGACCCAGTGGACTTCATACAATGGCAGGGCCTATGGAATAGGGGGGGGTAAGTGACACACACTCCCTGTACCTTAGCCATATGTGTCCTCCTGCACTACACACTACACAACACACTACATATACACCATCATCCATTACAATTCCATGACAACACAACCCGTACATGCTGAAAACACACATTGACATACATCCATGACACAACATACACACCATTGACACTACACCCACACAAGACACAGACACAATAACCAACACAACTACACACTCAGCTACACAAACACACTCACACACAAGCACAACAATACGCAGCATGACAAGGTCCGTCACACAACAACACTCACCTGAATGTGTCGCCAGTCAACACAACATCAGTCTCACATGCAAATGACACACATACAGACACAACCACATCACCCACTCTGCCTCCCGCCACCTCAATCAGCCAATCCACACAAACACACATATACATGTACTGACTCACATACACAACAGATAGCAAAAAGTTCAAGGACAGTTCCCCTTGCAACGTGCACACATGGACACTGTTGTCAAGTTGAGTATACCGTCCTTGTGGTGCCAGCATTCATTTGGAAAAGAATGATGACAGCACAATGACAGTTGTGTATGTGTGATATGTTTGTTTTGCCAGTATCCCCAGCCATGTGTGACACAATTGTGTCCCTGACATAAGCATGTCACAGTGCTTTAAAAATGTTTCTGTTACATGTATATTCCTGCAGTGGTCCCGACCTCCCAGGCTTGCCCACCCAATGTACCGTGGCAAACAGGCATCGCTGCCTGTGAGTCCAACGATGGGGGGGTGTCTTCTCCGTGGGACATGGCAGCATTGATGGCAGATGGTGTCCAGTCATAGACAGAGGTGGAATGGGGAAAAAAGGTGAGTTTTCAACCCTTCCTCCCCCCCAATCCACCAACTCAGAAATGGAGGTCGGACCACCACTTTTTGCTTGGCGGTAAGGCACATCCAAATCTTCATGGTGGGAAGGGTGGCTTGGCTCCCCCAGGTATATACTTTTCCCTCTCCTGCCATTGACGCAGGCGGTGTTTCTTGGTGGAGGCGGTAGTTCAAATGCAGGTTTTTAGCTATGGGACCGCCAACATTTAAATATGGCGGGTGGACCGTTATGGTGGCAAATGGGCTTTCAGTCAAAAAGTCGAGGGAAGGACTGTTACCACCAACATCTAAATCAGACCCTATGTTTTTCTGACTTAGTCTAAATTAGGCCTTCACTGAGCTCCATTTTGAAATAATATGGCTGCTGTGGCATAGTATTTATTGTGTGTTTTTATTTATCACTGACACCACACGCAGCAAAATGTGCACTGTTTTTAAATGACATCATCCTCGAAGAACTCTGAAGGAAGCGGTTAGAAACTTTTCAAGGCTCCTCACCTCACGCACTAGTCCATTCAATAATGAGTCTTTCCATTGTTTGTGTAATCAGATTTGTTATGACACCTCCAATGACATTAGGTTAGAAGCAGCATCATCATTATTCATTTAGTGAGTAGTGCTAAGATGGTGGTATTATAGGATGTTTTATAAAGTTGAATGGTGATCTGATGTTGTTTTGATACATTTGCTCAAACCATGCTGACTGTGTGATTTCTATTATTTCCTATTGTGAAAAGTGCTATAGAAGAACCTCAATTTAGGGGTTAGGCAGACATCTTTTTGAGACTCTAGGGATGCTACCTGATTCTCTATCAATTTTGTGCACTTTTTGGACTCAGAGTACTTTCTAGATGTTGCTTAATGCTGCATTTATTTCAAACGCTGAGAGACTTCATGACAACTGACTTGCATGTCTTTGACATTTTTATTGAGATTACTAATTTTACCTTTTAAATTGTACTCCAATATTTTTATAAGCTTTCATGTTTTTTTCCGAAGTCACTGTTCTCTAACTCCATATTTAAGTCAATCCTTTACTATTGACTATATTTTGAAATGTTGTTTTGAATCATATTATAGGGACACATTGCCTCATCTATTCTTGACTATAACACCATCCCCAACTCCACGATGGGTGCTATGACTATGATGCGATTAACTAAGACATTAGGCCCTCATTATGACTTCTGTGGTCTACAACGTAGACCGCCGAAGTCCCGCCAGACACAAGACCGCCAGTTATGGCGTTCATCAGACTGCCATATTATGACTGCTGACGGCTCTCTGCCACAAATTGGGTGGAAAGCCGCCAGCAGCCATACTGGTGGTGCAGTGGAGGTTGCTCCGCTGGCACTGCCATGTCAACACAACACCACCATGCCTATTACGACTTAGTAATAGACGTGGCAGTGTTGTGTTGGCGGGGTGCTGGCAGCAGAGCGAGTGCCATGGACCCCGTTCCCTCCCGGACGACCTGGACCACCAGGTAAGGTGATTGACTGACAGGGGAGGGGGAGGGAGGGCTTTGAATGTTGTGAGTGTGAATGGGGGTGTGTGTAAATGGAGGGGGTGGGAGGTATCGTGTGTTTGTGTACGCAAGTGTATGTGTGTGTGTGTGTGAATGCATGTTTGCGGGTGTGTAGGGGTGTCATGGCCATGTGTGCATGTGTGTGTGAATGAGTGTGCATGTATGTGTACGTCTATGTATGTGTGATGTGTGCCTGCGTGGATGTGCAGAGGCAGGGGGGTTTGGAATGGGGATCAGGGGAGGGGGGTTCAGAATGGGGATCGGGGGTGTTACTGCTTGAGGGGGTGCTTCAGATGGGGTCGGGTGTGGTGGGACAGTCCTACATGGAGAGGGGCTTTGGGAGTCCTGCAGTGGCAACAGGAATGACCATTCCTGTCGCCAGTATCGTTACCACCAGGGATTCTATGGCGGGGCTGCCGCTACGGAATTCGTGGCAGTAAGGATGCTGAAAATACCACGGGCGGTGTTAGGTGGACCGCTGAGTCAAAGGTGGCCAAGCTTCGGCCAGCTTTTCCTACCCCCCTGGCGGTACAGGTGGTGAACTGGCTGCAATACAGCTAGTTCACTCCTATTGTCATAATTTGGCGGTCCTGCACCGCCACGCTGTCGGCCCCATAATGACCCCCATAGTGCCCATATTATTGCAGGCAGTTCTATTTATCATACTTAAGTGCACTGGCATGACGTTACATGCCCTCTTACCAGGTTACAGAGGAACCTATGTTTTGAGGTAGGTAAATGGTACATAAGTGCACAGTCGTATTGAGCTGTACCCCTGAGAAAGAGGTCTGCTGACCCACTGGTTGAAATCTATTATGTTCAATTCCCTTTACAGTTTTGATCTGTGTAGCTGCATTATTCATGGTGATAACACCAATCTGAAATCAGTCCCCAATGTCAGAGCAGTCTGGTTCCATTTATGAGACTTTGACTCAGTGATCATGCTGGCGCGCCTGGTCCTTAACAAGTAAACTCACAAGGGGACGTGCATAGGTCGATGAACCTTTTGATTCGCATGGAATATCCTAGCTATGATGTGACCAATGTTTCTCAATAATCAATACACAATATTCAATAATCATTAGACTAGTCATTAATCAACAATTAATAATCATCACACCATGACTTTTCAGTTATGAATAACCACAACTCAGTATACGTTTTAGTAATTTTATTCCCTATTTGTTACAATACTAAGTCATGAAATTAATTCAAATTTATTCAATTCAAGCAATTTCCACATTAATTCACGAGAAGACGCCAAAAGCATAACCTAACCAAAACTTGTATCAGAATACATTCTAAAGAATTAGCATAGATCTACAAATAAGTCAAAGACAATAAGTCAAAGACAATAAGTCAACATGAGACATTAAGTTCAGTCCGTCAACCATATGTCTCTGTCAGCTATTAATCGTCATAGAAGAGAAACCCTTATCTAATCCAAATTAGCATCAGCATGTGGGACTTCATGCAAAAAGAATTTAGAAAAAGAATTTAGAAAACATCTAGCTAAGAAAAACTATTTAGACAGCGCAGTTGGTACCTAGAAAGAAAAGGCACAAAAGATCATTCAGTCACATTGTCATATCTACCTATCCTCGGTATGGATCAGCAACAAAGTCAGTCTTCGTCTTCAGGTTATCAGTCGATCAGCATCACATCAGGCTCTCCTCCAGAGAGTATAAGCCCAATGACAGAATATCGCATCAATTTCGGAATAAGGTCTGAGGTCTTTTCCCTCTGTCACGTTGTTATATCAAAGTCACCCAGAGTATCCCCCAATTCCTAATTGGTCAATTAATCATAGCTTTTTTCTCTACCCAATACATTTTGTAAATCACATCTATGAATTCTAATATTTCACAGTTCACACGTCGTTGATTGGTTCATCATCCGGCTCGTCAGGTATCGAAAATGTTGCATCTTCTTCTCCAGTCAGTGTCTTCATTGTTCGAGTCATGTGAAAGTACACCTAGTGTGCTTTACATGTTAGTCGTTACATTTCTAGTTCCATCATCTCCTGTCTGTCGGTTCACACAGAGGTTTCAACTAAACAAATTTTATTAAACAATGAGGAGTTCATAGTTAGTTCAGCTTGTCAGCATTTTCCATTAATGTTAAGAAATACAGCTTCTGCATGAGGCCTGGTAAACTAGGCCAAGACTCGGGCTAAGTTAAGGCCTACAATTAATGCAAAACATAGGTTATGTCTCTCAATATGACACATTACTACATTAATACATTTTCAATATTTCATATATGTTAATTACTCTTTTAAAATAGTTTGTGAATTCTGGTGGTTGCTCTCCGAGGTTACAATTTCAAATGTGCACATTATTTTTCTACGTTAATCTTTTTCTACCAATTTCATTATTCAGAATACATAAACATTCATTAATAATTTCAAATTAAAACATTTGTGTTAACAATACCTCGTCTGATGACTAAATATGTCATCACACTACTTTTACCCATCAACAGTTTCATAATTCGGTCTCCTCAACATTTAGTCTTCTCCTCAAATCTTCCCTACAGATTCTTTCCCTGTTTCGTTCTTCCCTCTTATGATTATTTTTAGACCTTTTCAATTGAATCTTTTGACATAATTTACATAATTCACATAATCCTAATTTGCAAGCAATTACAATCAATATTCCCTGTATAATTTTTAATAATACCACATTCCAAATATTACTAAGCCAATTTCCCACTGAAACAAATCCCTTTTCAGCCTTTTCGCAAACACCTGGTTCTTTCAGTTTCTTCAAATCACTACTTGAGTTAGTCAGGTTAGTAAGTAAGTCTCTTATCTCCTTACTGTTGTTAGGAATATACGAGCAGAAATGCCTAGAGTTAATCATTTTACAGACTCCGCCATCCTTCGTTAGACGGATGTCTAAAGCAAGGCGATTTTGAAGAGTCATAGCTCTATCAGCAGCCAATTCAGTATCTATCAGGAGTATTGCACCTGTAAAATTTGTCAGCATGTAATCCACAACAGTAGACAACTTTTGTAACTTAATCGAGTTCAGGATGACTCCCAATGAAGGCATCACTGCACCAAATATATCTCCCACTACCACAGAAGAGGATTCCCTCCTCGGTCTCTTATGATGTAATTCAGTCAATTTTGGAAACTTTTTAAAGTCATCTATCTGATAAATCTTTGGGAATACTATCCCCAAATAACATGTCCCATCCCATCCTCTTGGAAGACGGTAATAAGCATTAAGTCCACAAATATAATAAATCCCCGGAATTGCAGGGTCATGACCATTCAACATAAAAGTCCATTTACTCTGAAACAAAAACACATGCCTACATTCACTTGTACCCACAAATAAAGTGTCAGTGCGTGATTTTAGCCTATATATACAAAGCTTCCCTATGTGTAATGCATCTAATGCTAATTTTCCTTACATCTTAATTGCAGTGTAAGCATAATCATTCTTGTAAGACCTTTTCTCTAAGCCTTTTTCTAACTTCTCCTTTAATGCCTTTCTCCTATCATCAGTATGCCCTAAGAAGCTCTTCTCTAAAGGTGTAAGCAAGCAAGTTAAGTTATTCTTGTGAGTGTAAACTGTGCCAAACGTTAATGTAGGCTCAAAGAATCCTCTAACCAATACTATGTCATCATCCTTAGCTACTCTACTCAAATACCTAATAATAGGAACAAATGAAAACACTACTTCGTGGTTGGAGTAAAAATATTGAATATACTCCTGGTCATAAAATCTTGTTAGTAGCAGACTACAACTTATTCCTTAGGTTAGTGGAAGACTATGGTACGTAACTCCTTCCTCAACTGACAAAGGAATTTGCGTACACACAAGATAATCCATTGCATCCATCGTCTCAACAGGCTCACTCAATAAGCAATAGATGACATTAGAAGAAAGTTCTCCTTGAGCATAAGTGTAATCATGCAAATATTTCTCATCTAACTTAAACTTCTCCATAGCCGTTAATGTAGTAGTCTTAAAAGCAGAAGTATGATTTTCTCCTTTCACGTCAAGAACAGACATACCCACAATCACTACTATAAACAAAATCCCCCACATAATTGCCAATCCAATGCTCATATATTTACAGCGCTTAACATCTCTAACCTGATTATTTAACTCAGCCATGATCTGTAAAGAATCAGAAAGCAGAAGTAACTTAGAAAAGTACATCAAAAATCAAAAATAGACAATTCTTCTTTCGACAGTTCAGTTTCACATCCAGGAACCCTTTTTCCTTTGTCAAATCAATTAGCAGCTTGTCACATCCGGTTTTCATCGTCAAATCAGGTTATTAATGTCTCTTCCAGTTCATTTTCAACAGTCTCTTTTCTCAAAATATTCTCAGATTAGTTCAACAGTTCAGCTCCATGATCATTTTCAAGTTACATCAAAATATTGGCTCGTAACTTCCCTATCAAAACAAAAAGACATAGGGGGTCATTACGACCTCGGCGGTCTTTTTGCAAGACCGCAGAGGGACCGCCGTGCGGAAGACCGCCTGTGCAGGCGGTTTGCCGCTCAGCGTATTATGACTGTTGGCTACTCTCCGTCGTTATTCCGACAGAGAGCCGCCAACAGCCAAACTTGCGGGCGGCGGGGAAGTGGAGGTTGCTCCACCTCCACCTCCACGCCAACAGAACACCGCCCAGCGAATCACGTCCTGTGATTCGCAGTGGCGGTGTTCTGTTGGTGGTGTGGTGTCGGCGGAGCTGCCCCCATGGCTCCCGTCCCCTCCCGGAGGATCGACGGAACAGGTAAGTCGATCGTCCGTTAGGGGAGGGGGATGGCGAATGTTGTGTGTTGTGTGCGTGCATGAGGGTGTGCGTGTGTGTATGTAGAGGGTGTGTGTGAGTGCGTGCATGCTTGCGGGGGTGTTGTGTGTATGGGAATGAGTGCGTGTATGGCTGTGGGTATGTCTGTATGGATGTGTGCGTGTATGTTTGAATGTGGGTGTGCGTGTCTGACTGTGTGTGTGGCTGTTGGCATGTATGTCGGGGTGTGTGCTGGTGGTGCTTGCATGCGTGTCGGGTGTGTGTGAGTAATGTTATGTTGGGGGTAGGGGTGGGGAGGGGGGCCCTGCCACCTTTGGGGGGTGGCAGGGGTGGTGGGGGTTGTAGGGGAGGAAGTCGGGGTGGGGGGTAGGGGAGGCCCCTATCAGTGCCAGGGAAGGAATTCACTGGCACTGATAGGGCTTACTGCCATGGATTTCATGGCGGTTCCTACCGCTGGAAATCCACGGTGGTAAGCTGGGTCAAAATACCGCCGGCGGTATTGTGACGGCCGCAGGACTGGAGACCCAGGTCTCCAGCCCAGCGGTCGTCTCCGCCCTGGTGGGCGGAACGGTGAAGCGGCGGATGACCATGGCGGTAACCGCCATGGTCATAATACTGAAAAAAAGACCGCCAGCCTGTTGGCGGTCTTGCCGCCGCTTTAACACCGTCCGCCAGGGTTGTAATGACCCCCATGATCTTGTGTTGCCATTCATTTGTAGTTGCGTATGCCCATTCAGGACCTGCGTATCTTCGACTTGCTATTCTTTTCCTCTTCAACTTTAGATCACCACTCAACTCTCCTTCACTCAATTCTTCCTTTCTCATAGTATCTCCTTCTTCCTCTATTGTTTCATTTATGACCACTTCCTTCCTTTTCTCTACGTGCAATTCATGCCAATTATCTCCTTTTCACGATCCTTCTGTCCATATTCTCTTAAGAATTGGACTCTTCTCCTTCTCTTTCTCTGTGGTGTTTTCTCTTGATGGACCTGCAACAGGCTCAAGAGGAGTCAGATCACTTTGACTTTGATCTAGCTCAACTCCCTCCCCTTCTTGGTCTGGTACTTGCTCTGTTTGTTTCTCAGCACTGTCTGCTTTTTGGAGAACCCCTGCTGTGCTAGGTTCTCCTGTTGTATCCGTCGAGATCGATTCTCCAGCACCCTCCTGTAACTCTTCACCTTCATCTCTTACAGGGGTGATAGAACCCTCTTCTACAAGCTCTTGTTCAATTTCCGGCTCTCTTTGCTCCTTTTCTCGTTCAAGTGCTGCAACCTGCTTCGCAGTGTTGGTGCTCTCAACAACGCTTCTTCATGATCCAGTGGACATGCCACTTTCTTCCTGTGACTCACGTGAATCCAGTTCGGGATTCCTGCATAATTCACAGCTGTCGTGGTTGTCAAAATCGCCTGGTAAGGCCCTCTCCAACGTGGCTTCAAACACATCTTGCAAACATGTTTTCAAACAACGACCCAGTCGCCGGCTCTCAAGTTGTGCCCTCGATCGTGAATTGGAGGCAGTGTGGTGGCCTCCACCTGCTGAGAAAAAGAGCGAGCCACATCAGCTAGACCCTTGCAGTAGTCCAACACCATATCATCTGTAATATTCACAAGTGCATTCGTTGAAACCGCTGGCAACCTTATTGCTCTACCCATAAGGATTCTGTGGGGCGACAATCCTGTCTTCCTGTCAGGTGTATTTCTCATTGACATTAACACCAAAGGCAATGCATCTGGCTATTTCGGATTCGTAGCTGCACACATCTTGGCAATTCTTGATTTCAAAGTACCATTCATCTGTTCCACTAGTCCTGATGCTTCAGGGCGGTAACTACAATGCAACTTCTGCTCAATGTTTAGTGCTGCACACGAACGTTTAATCACCTCATTATTGAAGTGCGTTCCCCTATCTGATTCTAAAGAGATCGGAAAACCGAAACGTGGTATCAACTCTCTAAGCAACAGCTTCGCTACTGTGAGAATATTGTTCCTTCTTGTGGGGTGCACTTCAATCCAGTGACTAAAAATGCACACAATCACCAACACGTTTTTAAAGCTTCAACACACAGGCATTTCAATGAAATCCAATTGCATTCTGCTGAATGGACCTCCTGCTCTTCTAATGTGGCTCATATTCACCACGGTCCCTTTCCCCACGTTTAATTGCTGACAAATAATGCAGCAATGGCATACTGCTTCTGCTGTCTCCCTAAACTTGGCATTAAACCAATCAATCTTTAACAAACGAACCATGGTATCCCTCCCAATGTGTGCCTGACCATGATAGTATCCCGCAATTTGTAACAGCAAACTGTTTGGTAAAACCATTTTACCCTCTTCTGATACCCATAGCTCATCCTGTCTCTCAACACACTTCATTTTTAACCATGATCTGATCTCTTTTCTTCTTTGTCGACCTGGCTTTGCAAAATTTTCAATTCTTCCATTGTGTCAATCACTTTTAATGCAAAACTTGTACATGTAGTGTCTTCTTCAGACATCAACTCCCATTTGTCTTTGAACGATATACAGTTCAATGCGCAAAACCTTGCGACTTGACTGGCATATACATTACCCAGTGACACATAGGGGGTCATTCTGACCCTGGCGGTCATGGACCGCCAGGGCCAACGACCGCGGAAGCACCGCCAACAGGCTGGCGGTGCTTCCTGGCCAATTCTGACCGCGGCGGTAAAGCCGCGGTCAGAAAAGGGAAACCAGCGGTTTCCCGCCGGTTTTCCCCTGGCCATAGGAATCCTCCATGGCGGCGCTGCAAGCAGCGCCGCCATGGGGATTCCGACCCCCTTCCCGCCATCCTGTTCCTGGCGGTTCTTACCGCCAGGAACGGGATGGCGGGAACGGGTGTCGTGGGGCCCCTGGGGGCCCCTGCACTGCCCATGCCACTGGCATGGGCAGTGCAGGGGCCCCCTAACAGGGCCCCATAATGATTTTCAGTGTCTGCTTAGCAGACACTGAAAATCGTGACGGGTGCCACTGCACCCGTCACACCCCAGCAACTCCGCCGGCTCCATTCGGAGCCGGCTTCATCGTTGCTGGGTCTTTCCCGCTGGGCGGGCGGGCGGCCTTTTGGTGTTGGCCCGCCCGCCCAGCGGGAAAGTCAGAATGACCGCCCCGGTCATTTGACCGCGGTGCAGACTTCTGGCGGGGGAACTTTGGCGGGCGGCCTCCGCCGCCCGTCGAAGTTGGAATGACCCCCATAGTCCTGTGACTTTAGATGTGGACTGCATTTTACCACAGCAATTTCCTCAGGCAATTGTATTGTATACAGCAACTCTTTTATTCTTTTGCCATTTCTTACTGGTGAACCAGTTGAGGTCAGGAGACCTCTCTGAGACCACAATTGACCAAAATCATTAACAATTTCAAATCCATATTGGCTATCGGTATAGATAGTGACTCTCAATCTAGCAGACACATGGCACGCTCTAGTAAGAGCAACCAATTCTGCTACTTGTGCAGAATATACTCCTCGAAGCCAAGAAGCTTCTAAAGTACCTGTAATTGTGCACACAGCATATTCTGCTCTCGGTGTTCCTGTATCATCTCTGAGACATGAACCATCAACAAAGAAAATGTGGTCATTTTCTTCCCATCGTGTATTTCTGATATCAGGTCTTGGTTTTGTGCACAACTTTTTTACCTCAAGATAATCATGCTCAATTTCTTCCTCTTTTTTCAATTTCAACAGTATCACTTGGAAGTAATGTTGCTGGGGTCAGCACTGTACATCTTTTCATTGTTACATTTGGAGCGCTTAAAATGTTCGTCTCATACCTTGTCAGTCGGGCACCCAACAAATATTGTGTTTTTGTCCTTGTCAGTAAGATCTCAACTGAGTGAGGTACCCTTACCGCCACGGGATATCCCATCACTACTCCCTCACACAGTGACAGACTTTGACCAACTGCAGCAACTGCACGCATAAAACCCGGTAAGGCTGCTGCAACTGGGTCCAAGGTAGCTGAAAAATAGGCTACTGGGCGATAAGCACCTCCATGGACCTGTGTCAAGACAGACAAAGAACAAGCATCACGTTCATGACAAAACAAGGTGAATGGTTTCGTGTAATCAGGCATTCCCAGTGCTGGAGCTCTGCACAAACTCTCTCACAACTCAGTAAACACCTTCATCTGGTCCTGGTCTAATGTTATGGGATCATTAACATCCTTATGTGTCAGCTGCTGCAATAGTTTTGCAATCTCAGCAAAGTTTGGAATCCACTGAAGACAATAACCTACTATTCCCAGAAGCATCCTAACATCTTTCTGTGATGTCGGGGGACTTCTGTGCAATATCATTGTAATTCTTTCCTGGGAAATTTTCCTCGACCCTTTCTCAATTTGGTGACTCAGATACTTCACTGTCTTCTGACAGTACTTCAATTTTAATGGTGACACTTTATGATCAAATTTTCCCAAGTGGTTCAATGGGCAATCAAGTCATATTTACACTAGTCCCTTGTTTTGGATGCAATCAGCAAAACATCAATCTATTGCACCAGAGTTGATTGATACGGCAATTCCAATGACTCCAAGTTCTTTTTCAAAATCTGATTAAACAAGGATGGTGACTCCGTGTACCCTTGAGGAAGCCTGCACCAGCTGTAGACTCTCTCTAGGAATTTGAAACTAAGGAGAAACTGACTATCCTCATGAAGAGGCACAGAAAAGAAAGCTTGTAACAAATCAGCCACAGTGAACCATTCTGCATCACATGGAATTTGGAACATTATTACTGCTGGGTTTGGCACCACAGGACAACACTTGACCACCATATAATTTACTTTTCTCAAATCCTGTACAATTTGCACCTTCCCACAAGGTTTCTTCAAACCCGTTATCGGTGAATTACATGGGCTGCTCAGTACTTCTTTCAAAACTCCCTGCTTCAGAAAATCTCCAATTATCTGCGCCACTTTCATCAGAACATCTTGTGCCATATTGTATTGTGGAAGCTGTGGAAACACTACATTTGGCTTCAGAGTAACCTTAATCGGCTCCACTCCCTTGATCAAACCCACTTCTTTACCTGTCAGGTCCCACATGTTTTCCTGTACTGTTCCCTGCAAATATGCATGTAGCTCTTTCACTGTGAACATCGGGAAAAACTCAATCAATGGGTACTCTTCATTGGTAGTTTCACTCTCAATTTCTGGAGTTAGTTCTTCTTCATCATCGCTGTTTGTCTGAATATCTATTCCCGCAGTTGAACAAGTAATCGAACATTTGGTCTTGTACAACAAGTCCTTTCCCAGTAGGGATACTGGTCTTGAATCACAGACTACAAATGTATGCATTCCCTGAAAGTTGCCAATTTCGACTTGCACTGGATCTGTGATAGGATTTATCAAATGCTTATTCGCTACTCCCACAACCTCAACTGTTCTTCCTGAAAGAGGTAAATTCAGAACCTCTGCACTTCTCACTGTAGAACATGTAGCTCCTGTGTCCACTAAAAATAAGACCTTATCACCCATCAGCTTCCCTCTCATAAAAGGTCCTCTCTGATCTACCTCTAGGGAGGCTGCAAGCACACATGGCTCCTCATCCGAACTATCACTCATCCATTCACCATTTTTTTCATTCTCACTGTGTAACGGCAATTGGTGCATTGTGTTACTACGTCTGTCCTGCCTCTGACCCGTGACCTGTTGAGTAAGCATCATCTGTTGCTGTTCCATCGGGGCTTGAGGTATCTGCATTTGCTGTCTAGGTACCATAGGGACCTGCTGCTGTACTGGTTGCAACTGTGCCACTTGTGCAAGAGGCATTTGCACCTGCTGCATAGGTTGAATATTTTGCGTCTGACTCATTTTATTCTGAAAATTAGGATTAAGACCTCTCTTTCTTGGGACTTTCACATTTTTAAATGTATTGACATCACCACTTTCTGACCAACACCTTCCTGCACCATCGTTGGACACTCCCGCTTCCATTGTCCCACGGCTCTGCAAATATGACACGGTAACATCTTCTTCATCCTTTGCACATCATTCTGAACCACAACAGTATTCAAATCTGGTCCGCGATTCACATTGACACAACTACCCCTACCTCTCAACTGAGGTTGGAACAGAACAGTTCCCTGCTGCTGCGGTATCTGCTGCACAAAAGTTCCCTGCATTCCTGTTTGAGCTGCCTTAATTTGCATCACCATCGCTTTCTCCTTCAGGTTTTTTTTGCTTTATCTCAATCTCATCACTACAGTATTTCACATACTGCAACACCTCATCGATCGGCTCCGCTTGCCAACAAATCAAATGACTCTTAATCATTTGACCTATTTCAGGTCTCAGTCCTTCCACGAACCTGAACACAAAATGCAACATGTCTTTTGGCTCGAACGCTTCCTTCCCACTGTACTCCTAGAATGCCTTCAACAATCTCTCATAGTACACATGTATCGACTCCTTTACCTCTTGCACTGTCCTGTCAGTTCTCTGCCAATCAATATTTTTAGGTGAAATTCTCATCTTCAGGAACTCAATCACCTTATAACAATACTTCATTAACTCCGGTGATGATGCACCTGTAGCTCTATCCCTTTCTGGCTCGCTTGTCAGCAATCTACTGCTCTCTTGCACTCAACCCACAAATCAGCTGGGACCACTATCTCCAACAGAGTATTCAGGTCTTCCCACAGACATTTTGAAAGCTTCACAAATCTATCTGTCTGCTGATACCATTTGACCGGTTTCTCCCTAAGCTTTGGATAATAATTTGTGAATGACAGAATATCACTCCTGTGCCATTGAACATGAACAAACTGCCCTCCTGGAATTTCCCTCGTTGGTAAAACTTTCACTGGATCCTTATATTTTTTACACTTTCGGACCTTTCTTGTGAGTCTTGTTTCCGTTTATCCTTTTTTGCCCAACTGCCTTCCCACGTTTCTAATGCTCCCCAAATCTGAGCACTCTGCAATAATTCTTTGAGATGCGCTGTCATTCCAGCGGACCTCATGTGTTCGAAATCCTTCGCCTCAAAATCTAACCTGTAGCTCCTTTTCAAATGCTTTGTTTTCCCAATTCCTATATCATGTCTTTCTGCTAAGTCTGCCAACCTCTGATGTATCTTGCCTACCTCTCTCGTGATTCTCAGACATAAGTATCTCAACTCTTCTTCCATATAGGATTCTAACCTATTTACTCCCATTGATCCTTCAACTAGTTCAGTTATTTCTGTAGCCAGCCTAACACGATCAATCTGCTCCTCACTCTTGGACACATTTTGTGTAGTATTCAAACTATCCAACCACTCACTCAGCTGCTGTGCTGTCAATCCCTGTAACGTAATGTTGCTTGCATTTGGTGGTGGCACCTGTTGTACCACTGCACCTTGAGGTTGCGGTGATGAAAGCTTCAAACTCTGACCCACACTCTGGCCATTTACAGCATCGGCAAGTGCAACAAGTGGACTGAGATCCATTAATGACCTCTATCCATCGAAGCTCTGACCCATAGACAAAAATACTTGCACATGTTTTCTCACCCCCTTACTCACGAGGTTCTGTGACATTTCACCCTGTTCTCCTGTGATTGGCTTCTTCTGCACAAACAATGGTAACGCTGGACCAACAGTAACCGGCAGTGATATTGCATCTAGGGCTGCTCTACCACCCACATTCTATAGGAGAGTTACTCCCATACTCTGATTCATTACTGGAGTCAAATCTGACTGTGTCCCTGTCATTGGTGTAAACCTCGGAATACCCTGTGGCTGTGCCTGGGACATCATTATCGGAGTCGGCTCAGTCCGGCCAAACAATGGTCTCGGAACTACTTGCTCCATAGGCACCACTAGATTCAAAGTTGTCTCAAGAATCGGCACTTCAGGATAAATTCTCTGTATTGGTGGTGGATACATCTGTGCCTGCACTACTGAAGTTGTCAACTCATTAGGAGTACTCTGCACTACCCCTTGTACCTGTCCATTATCAACCTGTTCTGGACCAGCAGTCCCTGACACCTGTGCTGGGGCAGTTGGAGCAGAACTAGTACTCAGACTCCCCTCATGCACCGCATCTGGTGGAGGTCGGTCCATCATCATCTGAGTAATAAGATCCTTGACATCCGAGTCTTCTACTATGTAAGCCTTTTTCTTCTTTTTATTCCCAGATGAACTCTTGTCACTTTTGCTAGTCTCCTCTTTCCCTTCTGCCTCATCTTCTTCCATAATAGCAGGAAACAATTTAACGTCCCGCAATGTCACTGTCCTCCACTTTTTCTGTTCCCTATCCCATCTCACTTCTGAGGACTTCTCCACTTTTCCTAGTCTCCTCTGAAACTTTATTTCTTGCTGCTGTCTCACTATCAGCTCCCAAATTGCTAATGCCTCAAACTGTGCCAGTCTCAGAAGGGGCCTTGTGTCATACAGTGCCATCCGCAGTTGATCTAAAATTCTCAAATTGAACATTCCATGCTCTGGAAGCTCTAAAGCTCCCTGTTTCTCTGTTAATTTGCACCATTGCTTTAACCAAAGACATGGCATGACACCTCGCTCATCCATCACAATATAAGCCGGAGAATTTTCTGGTGGGGTAGGCTCCCCCACTGTCGCCTTAATATTTGTATCTCCCTTCATAGCACTTTTAAACGCTTTGAAAAACGTCATCTTTTCTACTTTTTGTGTATTCGAATCAAATCAGGAAATGACTTTTATTCCCAAGATTCCTTTCACCCACGTTCTCAACCAATTGCCTCTCACAGACGGCTGCCAATCCATGCGCAACTCTTCTCACTAACCAACCTATCCCAGCACGGCTCTACTGACATCACACTTACATGTACTGCGGCTGACAAAGTCTTGCGGCTCGTCCTCCTAACACTCTGAACCTCACAAGTAATGCAAAATTATTGCGAGCACTGACCAAAAACCAAACCAAAACAAATCTGCTGGTTTACTACAGTAAGGTAACACAATCGCTTCAGAGACATTACAGATTTTCACTAATGGCCCTTTCGCTCATGCAGCTATTCCTCTTTCTCAGTCTTCCGCATTCTCAAGCAAAATTCGACCTGCAACTTTTACTCTCAACTGATCAATGGGTCTGTCCTGGTGCACATAGGACTCGCCAAATCTCAATCTAAATTTTCTCTCACCCACTTAACTCACACACCAACTTGTTGACCACGCCCGTTCAACCTACTAAACCAGACAGATTACAACATATAACCAAGTGTCTCCCACACTTGTGAATATACTCCGGAGTCTTAGACCACGCAGGGTCCGTACATCTAGAACAACCACGTGGACAATTTGTTAGCACAAAGTGCCACACACATGTGAAGTTCGATGACTTCCCTACTCTCATACTGCGGAGTACGCCCACTCCTACTAAAACTTCATCTGGAGTACACAGACTCCCTAATTTCCCTCTCATACATCACAATTCACCTGCGATTTGCATAAGCTTGTGCAAGCGCAACCTACCACTCTCACTCTGTCACTAGAACGCCGAGAACATACCCAACACTACTAGCAAGATCCAGGATCTGGGAAAGTCATTTCTGGGCTTAAGGGGACATCATTCTTGCTACCATTGTCATTTAAAAAACAAAAATCCAAATCTCAATAATAATGAACAACTAACCTAACTCAAACTATCACCATAACCATCCGTCACCACAAAACTAGTTCTCCAAGGAAACTAGCCATCAAGCTGCTACCAAAAACTGCTGGCGCGCCTGGTCCTTAATAAGTAAACTTAGAAGGGGATGCGCATAGGTCGATGAACCTTTTGATTCGCATGGAGTATCCTGGCTATGATGTGACCAATGTTTCTCAATAATCAATACACAATATTCAATAATCATTAGACTAGTCATTAATCAACAATTAATAATCATCACACCATGACTTTTCAGTCATGAATAACCACAACTCAGTATACATTTTGGTAGTTTTATTCCCTATTAGTTACAATACTAAATCATGAGATTAATTCACCTTTATTCAATTCAAGCAATTTCCACATTAATTCATGAGAAGATGCCAAAAGCATAACCTAATCAAAACTTACATCAGAATACATTCTAAATCATTAGCATATGTCAACAAATGAGTCAAAGACAATAAGTCAACATGAGACATTAAGTTCAGCAAATCAGTCCGTCAACCATATGTCTCCGTCACCTATTAATCGTCATAGAAGAGAAACCCTTATCTAATCCAAATTAGCATCAGTGTGTGGGACTTCATACAAAAACAATTTAGAACAAGAATTTAGAAAACATCTAGCTAAGAAAAACTATTTAGACAGCGCAGTTGGTACCTAGAAAGAAAAGGCACGAAAGATAATTCAGTCACATTGTCATATCTACCTATCCTCGGTATGGATCAGCAACAAAGTCAGTCTTCGTCTTCAGGTCATCAGTCGATCAGCATCACATCAGGCTCTCCTCCAGAGAGTATAAGCCCAATGACAGAATATCGCATCAATTTCAGAATAAGGTCTGATTTCTTTTCCCTCTGTCACGGTGTTATATCAAAGTCACCCAGAGTATCCCCTAATTCCTAATTGGTCAATTAATCATACGATTTTTCTCTACCCAATACATTTCGTAAATCAAATATATGAATTATAATATCTCACAATTCACACGTCCTTGATTGGTTCACTTTACGATGTCCTCATCATCCGGCTCGTCAGGTATGGAAAATGTTGAATCTTCTTCTCCAATCAGTGTCTTCATTGTTTGAGTCCTGGGAAAGTTACACCCAGTGCACTTTACATGCTAGTCGTTACATTTCTAGTTCCATCATCTCCTGTCTGTTGGTTCAAACAGAGTTTCCAACTAAGCAACTTTTATTAAACAATGAACAGTTCACGGTTAGTTCAGCTTGTCAGCATTTTTCATTAATGTTAAGAAATACAGCTTCTGCATGAGGCCTGGCAAACTAAGCCAGGACTCTTGCTAAGTTAAGGCCTACAATTAATGCAAAACATAAGTTGTATCTCGCAGTATGACACATTACTAATTTAATCTAATACATTTTCAACATTTCATATATGTTAATTACTCTTTTAATATAGTTCGTGAATTCTGGTGGTCGCTCTCCGAGGTTACAATTTCAAATGTGCACATTATTTTTCTGCGTTAATCTGTTTCTGCCAATTTCATTATTCAGAATACATAAACATTCACTAATAATTTCAAATTAAAACATTTGCGTTAACAATCACATTGTAGTTTCTACAGTGATGGGTTTCTGGACTGTAATGCACACTAACTTCAGATAGCTGCACTTCAACACCACAAGAGCAGACGTTAAATAGCAGTCTGTGTAAAGTAGGAGTCTAATTTTCCTTGTAACCGGTTGGCTCTTTTTGTGACCTTAGGCACGTGGCTTTTATATTTACATTCCAGTGACCATTTGCTGCTCCTCCCTCCATACAGTTTTGGAATCCCTGATAAATGTCTGAAAAGAGATTTCCTTTTCGGAGTGACTGTGGAGCTGAAAGTGTATTTCAAGACAGAGAAAAAATAACACACCTACCTTCTCCCAGTTCTGCCGCTCTAATAATCACCAACAAATGGGATTCTAAAATGATGCTTTGTTTGATGACATCTGCTTGGGTTTTGGGATGTGTTGTGACATCATTCACTGGATGGACCCTTTAAATTCAAAGGTGCACTCGTTCTGCTTGAACAGCGGCTCAAGGCCCATTCCATCAGTGCCGGCCCTCTTCAGCTATATATATAATATAGGCCCATTCCATCAGTGAGGGTCCTTTTCAGGAAATATGTAATACTTCTTTGGACGTCAGAATGAAATGTTGCATGTCCAGCTCAGAGAGCAATGTACTCGCAATAGTGCAAAAGGTTGCTGTTTCTCTCTTGTTGGTGAGTAAGCCATGACTAGAGCAGAATGCTGAAGCTTTTGACCATGCTTTCTAGACAAGGAGCTGTATTGTCCAAAATGGAGTGGAGGTGTGCCTAACCAAGAGTAGATGGGCTGAGGGCCAAGGTGACTGCAAACAATGACTCTAGGACAAGAGTCTGCAAATGAGCCACAAGCATCTGGATCCTATCTGACCTGCACGAAACCTGCAGTATGATTACACAGGGAGAGGGCCAGAGACATGTCAGAGACAGCAAAGGCCCTGATTTAGAGTATACATTTGTATACTCTCTAAATAGAGCAGGTGGGACATCTGCCATTTTGTGGCAGCTGTCCAGAATCCACCACACTCTAACTCATGGACTAATCTGATCTAATAAGCCTACACTCTCCCCCAATCTGTCCTCTCTTTTACCTGCCCTGCAGGCTGGTATTTTGTGTCCTACCATGTGACCTAGAGGTGGATTGGGATTGAGGCTTTGAAAGTTTGCTACAGCCTCTTGTGATTGTGTACAGTACTTGAACCTATCGCTTTGAAACCAAAATATAAAGGTTTCCCTATTACTTCTAGAAGGTCCAGGCTGTTCTACAATCCATGACACTGAATTTAAATATGTTGGGACTTTCTTTTCTCTATGTATGGTTTCCAAGGTATCACAGTTACAGAATTAAGGGCCAGATGTACGACCCCAAGTTTTGCGACTCGTAATTTGCAACTCATTTGCGACTCGTCAATTGCGGCTCGCAAAACTGTGTGTACAACAGTGTACTTCACACTGTGTGCGATTCCCAATGGGGTCGCAAATGACCCACCTCATGAATATTCATGAGGTAGGTCGCAATTTACGACCCCATTGGGAAAGGGGGCACTCACAGGGATGGTGGCCTGCTGGGGTCAGCAGACCACCATGTCTATGACTGCTTTTAAATAAAGCAGTATTTTTTTTAAAATGCAGCCTGATTTTCTTAAAGGAAAATGGAATGCATTTCGAAAACAAAAATGAAAAGTTTTTTTTTCATTTTTTTCAGAGCAGGCAATGGTCCGTGGGACCACTGCCTGCTTTGAAAAAATGTTTTCACATGTATTCACAAAGGGGAAGGGGTCCCATGGTGAGTGGGTTAGCACCAATTTGAGACTAGTGCTAACTGCGTTTGTGTTGTGACCGCATTCGATTCGCGGTCACAAAACAAACCTTCATCGGACTGCGACTCCCAATTATGAAGGGAACACCCCTTCCTAATTGCGACTCGCAAACCCTTTTTAATATTCGGTAAATAGATTACCAAATCGCAAAGATGGGTCTGTACATACCAAAATGCTTTTTTCTCGTCGCAAACAGCCTGATTCTGTCAATCGGCCGCTTGCGACGAGAAAAAAGGTACATACATGTGGCCCTTAGTGTCACCACCCTATTGGTTTGCGCTTCCGCTTCTAGAGGGTATCTTTGTTCCCCTGAGGAGACTAGCACAAACATCGCAAGCTTACCCTTATATTATCTGACACATTTGGGGGCTTATTACTTCCCTTTTTCACTGTGTATGCTGATTACTTGGTTTCACTAGATAAAACCCCATTTGGGTTTCTTTGCTTGCTGGATGCCCTTGCAAAATATAATATAGAAATTATCTGACCATGAACATCTTGAAGACAAAGATGATGGGCATTAGCTTGAAAAAGGTCAACTGTGTTTGGCTAACTCATGGTCACCAAAATCAGTTTTAAAGCTGTTCACAAGCTCTGTTTAGTTTGCAAAAGAGTGAGTATGGTGCCCAAAACTCTCCTTAGATACTCACAGCTGGTGCAATTAAATGTCGGCACACCAATTACCAAGACTGCCAAATCTTATATTCATCTTATGCCTCTTTAAACCACTACCAGTCATTCCCTGCCCCTTTAGCTGACTCTTGCAAGTTCCTGCTTTCTTCCTTTCTGATATTTTTCCGTTTTCCTCTTCCTCTGTCTTTCCACTTTCTGTGTTTATCTCTCTCTTGCTTTTGGTAAATGTCTGATGTGGAAAGTACGTGCTAGTCTTAAAAAATGAGTGTCAGTGCCCTTCAGCAGTAGCCACTAGCTCAAACTAAATTGTTTGATGGCCTATATCACCTGATGTAATGCTAATCTAAATCTTCTTAAGACACCCAAATTAAGGATGTTTTTAATTTAAGGTGTAGTACACCACAAGCAATTCTTAGTTTTGAGTTTACCAAAAATGTGATGACCACAAAAGATTATAAAGTTTCCATTAAGTTGCCACATGGGGCTCGGAGCGTTTATCAGAGCAGTCAGCCTTCTTGAGCTGTAGTAGTAATGTACTCTAAAGGGTCATTATACTGGAGCATTATAAGCCTCTACCGAGGGCTATACCAGTTGTTAAAGGCCCAGGAGCAAGAGTTATAACCCAGGGGCACAGAAAAGGGCCTATAATGAGGGAGAGGACCTTTATCCAGGAGTATTGCCCTAAGTGGATGGACTATAATGCTATTGAAACATTCTACCCACTGAGGATAGAATGTTCTATATTAAAAGGGAGCAACCAAAAGACAAAATTGAAATGTTCGAGGAGGAGGGCTATACCAGCCAGTATTGGCCCTGGCCCAATACTTTGACTTCAACAGAGCTCCCAAAATTCCAGTGTTCTAATCTACAGTGACTATTCTTTTGGGAAAGTAGCACATAAAGGTGGATATGAATCAATGAAAATATTCAGAGGCTTGTGTTTTCTCATTTTTTGTACTCCAGTGTGCAAGTAGAGAACTATTTGACAGATTACGAACTTGCAGTGGTCTCTAAAGTGGGTCAGTATTATTGTCATCTTATACTGAACTAGCTCTACCATGTTATCTACAGCATCCTTTGAGCCCTATTCCGAGGCAGCGATTTAAGGAGTTAGGAAAAGCTGGGCGATGACCAAAGCAAAAACTCTATTTATGCATTGTGACCTTGACAACAGTTATCTGTCACATGTGCCTTAGCTCTGTTCTGTCCTAACTGGTTTGAGAAATAAATATTTGTAAACTATGTTCTTACAAAGAGACTGCATTTTATTAAATGAAACTGTTAATCCTTGGTTTGCTGTGGCCAATGTTGTAGTCTGTTCTAAAGTAGACAAGATTGTGCCACTGGATAAGAATGTGTGTGTTATGTTTACTGCTTAGGGGACATTTTGAGTGGCAGCATAAATAATTAGGGACCTTATGACTAATGGGGATTTTGTTTCTGTAATGGACAGGTCTTTCATTATTATTATTATTAGATATAATTAAGTGGTATGCAAGTTTGATTCATGTATATGAACTGATTAGCATTTCAATTGATTTTCTGTTGAATGATACACTGGTGCTGCTTTGGATGGTATTAATTGTAAATGTTCGTTTTAACATTTGTTTTAACCTGGTCAAGCAATATATTTTTCAGTCTTTCTATCCAACCCTAAACTTGATCCAGTCTCCCATCATCCCTTATTACTCCAAAACTCACTAATACAGTTTATGTAGTGCTAGGTTGGGTGTTTTGAGCGGCACATCCTTTCCAATGACCAGTGAAACAGTTTTTTGCCAGTCAGGAACTGGGGTGACACACAGTGCCATCAAATATCATGCATGGTTTGTAGTGTAATGCTTCTTATTTTTCTTCAGCACATTAGTCATCAACTACTTAGCCTCATGGGGAGGTTGACAGTTATTGATTGCAGTTGTCTTCACAAAGATATAGGGGGTCATTCTGACCCTGGCGGTCCATGACCGCCATGGCGGAGGGCGGTGGAAGCACCGCCAACAGGCTGGCGGTGCTTCCTGGGCGATTCTGACCGCGGCGGTAAAGCCGCGGTCAGAAAAGGGGAGCCGGCGGTTTCCCGCCGGTTTCCCGCTGGCCCAGGGTATCCGCCATGGCGGCGCTGCTTGCAGCACCGCCATGGGGATTCCGACCGCCTTCCCCCCTGCCTGTTTCTGGCGGTGTCCATCGCCAGAACCAGGATGGCCGGAACGGGTGCCGTGGGGCCCCTGAGGGCCCCACAAAGATTTTCACTGTCTGCTTTTCAGACAGTGAAAATCGCGACAGGTGCCACTGCACCCGTCGCACCCCTGCAACTCCGCCGGCTCCATTCCGAGCCGGCTTCATTGTTGAAGGGGCTTTCCCGCTGGGCCGGCCGGCGGTCTTCTGGCGGTCGCCCACCGGCCCAGCGGGAATGCTGGAATGGCTGCCGCGGTCTTTCGGCGGGAACCGCTTGGCGGGCGGCGACCGCCGACCGCCGCGGTCAGAATGACCGCCATAGTTTTGATCACTGTAGTGGAAAAAGTAGGCATTAATCATGGTGCACCCTTCTTTGTAGCTTGTGCTGGTGAGTTTGATGAATTTGTATATCTGAGAAATCCTAATAGAATGTTCTGTACAATGCAGGGGATGGTCTTGTAGCCTTCTATTGAACTCAACTGCATGACCGTGTTTGCAGTGGGAGTTCTAAGAAGTTCTGTCTTCTAAACAGCTGTGTATTGTAGGCAATTTCAATGGTGGGTTCTCCAATGGGAGGATGAGAAATCTGTCAACTTTCATCAATAAACAAAGACTGTGATGTTTGTATACCGTTCACTTTTGAACTAATCTGGTTGTGGGTGTGTGTGGTTGTGGAGGCCAAGTTATGTGGTGTGGTGTGAGTGTGAGCTTGTTGTGATCCGTCATTGGGTGAATGTTTGTTTATTTACATTTTGTAACTGGTTTGAATTCGCCCTCTTTCAAATTTCGTTTGGATCCCACTTTAGGTACTTCTCTACGTAGAAAGTTGGGCCTAAAAGTACCACTTCCAGTGTCCGCTTTATGGGTCCCGGTTCCATAACATGGAAAAAGTGTTGAAGCTCAAAATGATGGCAGTCTAGTTTCGGAGAGAGGGCTCTAATAAATAGATTATTCCTGTTACTGAGAAAAATTATGCTTGTACCACTAGATGAGGGATTTCATGTCAGGTAGGGCAATCTCTGTTATTGAAAAATATTTTAGAATTCAGAAGATCTGTGGTACTTAAACAGCCAATGCGCATCTTTCATGGTTGGTACCTAGTGGTTCATGGGTTGTTTGAACTGTGAAACACAGCAATAATCGCAGTGCAGTCGCGCCCCATCACCCTCCCGGCCTCTAGGCACTAGTGCAACTGCACCTGCTGCATTAATGGAAGCCACAAACATGTTCAGCATTGCGGTATTAATGGTGTGCTTGGGAGTCGGGCCGTGTAGAGCACCTGCATGTTACTGTGTAAGGGGCTACATGCTTACGCTCAACGCTGGACAGTAGTGCTTCAGCAACAGACACTGTCAAAAAAGAGCAAATGTAATCCATGAATTTTTCAGTCTTTCTTTGCCCATATCTGGTTATTCTCTAACGTTGCTGTGCGTCGTGCAGATCAATACAGGATTAGATTAGAGTGTGAAGATGCACCCGCTTCAGATTTATAAATCAAAGAGTTTCTATTAACAGAAAATAGTAAACACCCTGAATGGTACTTTTGTAAGACCTATTTCAATATGTCATCTTTTGACTATCAAAATCTTTAGCAAGAAATTGCTTGTGGCTCATTCTCTTATACGTCGCATAAGAGTGCAACGCAAATGACTCAAACCGAGATATCATTTCCCAACGCTGTTTCCATATTTTGCTTTTTTATGAAGTTTTTGTTCACCGATGCTGTGATCTCAGTTACGACGAAACCTTCAAAGCGGAGTTATAAATATCGAGCTAATTTTTTGGCTGCTGGCCGCTTCCTCAATCTTCATAATGGCCGCCCTGCTGAGATCAAGAGGCAGCCCCTTCTCTTTCATGGAGGGTTTACACGAAGAGTGCACAATTTAGAGGGGATGTATGCACTTTCTGCATGCTGACCTCTCCCCCTTGCTGTTCTGTGTTTGTTATCTTATTGTTAAATTCCCTATCTCTAACCACATCAAGGGAAGACATTTCAGAACAATCGGCTTAGCTTAGTGGGCCTGGTTACACGACTTATAGTGCCAAAAGTGGCATGGGCCAGGTTTACAAAGCTATTTGTACTCACAATGTTTCGCCTCTGGACTACAAATGATTCACATGCATGCAAAGTTAAAGATTTGTTTGTTTTTGATTATTTTTACTACATTTACTGTACTAGTAGTCATTTTAAAAATAGACTAAGAGACTGAATAATAATAATAATAATAAATGTCTTAATTAATACTATTATTTACTTAAATTCAATACAATCACATGTTATCGAGAAATAAGGAAAGGAAATAAAATTTACCTAAAAGACAGATTATAAATAATTAGCAGGGACCGCTCTTTTTCTATCAGAAGTAAAAATATCACTTACACATGTTTACCTCTCACAATCATATTCATTAATTGTATAATCTCTTACAAGATATCAACAGTTCTTTCTTGCACATTTAAAACAAACGGCCTGATGTGCTAACCTTAGTTTTGTTCACAAACCATGCAATTCACAAAATTACAAAGTTTGTAACTGCAAAAGTGATTTTTATGGTCGATCATAGCAGCACGGAAGCGCTGCTCTTCTCGACATGTTGTAATCTATTCTGTGGGCTTTAACCATGCCCATCTCACGCCCATCACTTTCATTCCTTCCTGGGCCTGCCTTTCAAAAATTCCTTGATGTCCTTGGTAAATGCTTTTGCTTCTCCCACCTTGAGGCAGTTTTGTTACCGTCTTTGAGACTGACCATTTTACATGGATTATTGCATGATCAGCAGAATACCTTAGTGTGGCTCAATCTTGTTTTTTTTTTGGCCTAGCTGCTTCTCGCTCATGGCAGTATTTTGTTTCTTCCTCTTCCTTGGTTTCAGGCATCTTGCTGTTTCTTTGTCTTTTTTAGCTATTTACTTTTTTGCAGTTTTATGTAGTGCAAACACAAAACCAAGGTATTGGAGCTATTTTGTTTTGCAGTTTTATATAGCGCAAACTTGATACAAAGGTATTACATCGCTTTAAATGAGCACCGGTTACATTACACAAGAACGCATTCATTTTTTATAGCATGGGGAGATTAAGGCCCTCATTACGACCCTGGCGGACAGTGGTATTTTGGAGAAAGGTACTGCCAACAGGCTGGCGGTACCTTTCCCCAAAATGTGACATTGGCGGTATGGCTCAAGCCAAACCGCCAATGTACCACTCAGTCCGCCAGGGTGGTAACAGCTGCGGGCTGGAGACTTCAGTCTCCAGCCCGGTGGCCGTCACTTTCACACCCGTAGGATTATAACCCCGCCTACTGCCATGGTTTTCGTGGCTTCCTTACCGCCACGAAAACCATGGCCGTAGGCACTATCAGTGAAAGGGAATTCCTTCCCTGTCACTGATAGGGATCTTCTCCACTCTCCACCCCTTCCACAGAGTCCCTCACCAACCTCTCCCACTCCAGACCCCCCCACGACATACATGCACATTCACTCACCTTCATACACATGCATACACACACTCATACCCACATTCACCCACGCATGGATACATCCATTCACACACACATCCACACACTTACATAAATACAAGCACACATGCGTTCACACAATACACGCACTCACACACGCACACACATACCACACACAATGCACACCCACATTTTATTTTTATATAGTGCTTCGTAATACAGGTTCTTCTATTTCATAGCGCTAGCAAACAGGTGCCATTCTTAACAAACTTGGTATAATTCATTTGCATCAAACTTGCAGAGATGAAGAGGTGAAAAAGCTATGTCAGGGTTGTAATCTGTGCCATACTCGTTCTGTCAAGACCTCTGCAGTGGGTGCATTAACCAACATGCTCTTGATAACCTCCCAAGGATCACCAACTAAGCACATAGGTTAGCTCTAGGCAAGAATTTGGCAAAAGGTGTTGCCTCCAAAATGGTGGAAAAGGAGTCATGAATCCAGACCAAAGCACTTCACGTCCTCAAGCTTGGTAGCAAAAACATCTAACCTTAGAGCGAACTCAATACAAAGGTATTACAGCACTTTACATGAGCACTGGTTACATTAAACAGGAACACATTCATTTTTGGTATCCAAGGGAGATTAAGGCCCTCATTGCAACCCTGGTGGTCGGTGTTAAAGCAGCAGTAATACCGCCAACAGGCCGTCTGTAAATAAAATGGGATCACAACCATGGCGGAAACCGCCAACACAGACAGCCACTTTAACACTCTGACCGCCACGGCGGTAGCAACAAACACCGCGGCGGTCACCGCCAACAACCAGGCGGAGGACAATGTACCGCCCACCACATCATAAGTTGCCAGCTTTTCCGGGGCAGTACCAACGCCATCAAAAGCACGGCGAAAACAGGACTTGGAAGGGAAACCACTCAACTCTCGACACCAACAAAGAACCAGGACACCATGGAGCCCGAGCTACAGGTCCTGCCCATGCTAGTCTACCTCCTCATCTACCAGGAATACGAAAGGCGGCGGCGACGCCCATGGTGAGTGCTGCACCTAGCACATAGGGGAGAGGGGGAGGAAAAAGAGAGTGACACACACACGCATCAAGCATCACCCCCACCCCCACCCACAACACCATGCACAAAAACACATGCGTCAACAGTACATTTACACCCCGTAACCCCCTGGAAGTACGCAAGGACAAAAGGAATTGGGTTAAATCATTGATATTTAAGAAATAGGCAGATATACGTAACAATTTGAGAAACAGTATTTACACAAATATACAATATGTATATAAGGCTGTGCATTGTCCATGCAAAATGTCCGTGTGCCACTGGGCCAGAAATCATGGGCCAAGCCCACACTTGACTTCTGCCTCAATACGGAGAGAACACTGCAGGGGCATCAGGTCGTAAACACACAGGCGCATCAGGGGGACAGGGAAAGGGGGGGAACCTCAGCTGGAAGATGGAATAACGCCACTGCTCATCGAGGGGGCTCCATGCACACAGCGATGTCCTGGGGAGTGCAAAGCCACAGTCTCTCAAGTGGGTGGTTTGCCCACTGCTTGGTCCTGGGGAGTGCAAAGCCACAGTCTCACAAGTGTCTCTAGTGGGTGGTTTGCCCACTGCTTGGTCCTGGGGAGTGCAAAGCCACATTCTCTCTAGTGGATGCCTTCTCCACTGGTTCTGGAGGGGGCATTGTGTCCAGTCTGCTTCATCCTGCCAACACATTGGGTGAGTGGATGCCTTTCTCCACTGGTTCTGGAGGGGGCATTGTGCCCAGTGTGCTTCATCCTGCTAAGGATTGGGTGAGTGGATGCCTTTCTCCACTGGTTCTGGAGGGAGCTTTGTGCCCAATGAAGAAACACTTGGGGTGTGGCAGTTGACATTCCCTCACCTGGGTGTCTGAGGCACGAGATTTGCACGGAACAGGTGGCATGATAGTCCTTGGAGGCAGGGCTAGACCTCATCCTGCGGCCGCTAAGGCTACAAACTGGTGGTAGTGCCCTTGCTGGTGGGGGTGCTGCCAGTGGTGGTGGGAGTCTCCAGCCCTTCTCCTGCAGCCTCAGATGGCTGGCCTCTGGGGCTGCTGTTGCTGGTAGTGGTCCTACTGTCAGCGGGGCAGGTGGTGGTGCAGGTGCCAGTGCTGCCAGTAGTGGAGGGAGACTCCAGCCCTTCTCCTGCAGCCTCGGATGGCTGCCCATTGGGGCTGCTGCTGACAGTCGTGGTGCTAGCCGCTGTGCAGGTGGCAGTGCAGGTGCCGGTGCTTGCAGCGGGGCTGCTGGCGGTGCTGGCCGCAGTGCAGGTGGCAGGGCTGGCGGTTGTGCTGGTAGCCACCAGGCCTTCACCTGCGGCCTCCGAAGGCTGAAGTGCCTTGCCTGGTGTTTTCTGCCCCTTCCTCACCTTGTCAGATGGTGGTGTGACCTTGCCTCTGGCAGCTGGAGTTTTTGAGGAGGCCTTGCTGGGTGGTTCGTGCTCCGTGCCCTTTCTGCATGCTGGCCGTATCTTCACCTTGGCAGGTGGCGGAATGCTTTTGTCCTTTGCATTGGTTGGTGGCACACTGGCTGGGCTGACGGGTGCCCCTTTTGAGCCTCTGTGAGTTGCAGGTCCCACAGCGGACGACAACATGGTGGCTGATGTGCCGGCCTGGGTGCTGGACACCCTGACCTGAGGGGAAGGATGGGGGTGAGGGGTAGGGAAGTGGTCAGGAAAAGCTTCTTAGACACACTGGGGCAGGAAGAGGGAGAGGGTTTGGGAGTGGAGGAAGAGGGAGTGGTTGTAGGAGGTGAGTTTGGGTGCATGGGCTGGATGCTGTTGTGAGGTGGATGCTGTTGGGTGGGTGGGGAATTGCATTTGTGTACTTTGGGAGGAGGGGTCACAGACACACTAGGAGAGGACACAGGGGACGTGTGCATGGTTGTGGCGGTGGTGACTGCTCGTGAGGGGTGTGTTGTGATGGGCGTGCTGGTGATGGAGGTAGTGGATGAGGATGCAGTGCATGCAGGTGAGGGTGTAGTCGCTACTGGGAGGGAGGTGGACGAAGAGGAGGAGGGGACACAGTGGAGGCGGTGGATGTTGGTGTGTCTGCATGGGTATGGTGTTTGTGTGAGTGCCTGTGAGATGAAGTGTGGTGCTTGTGTTTGCCTGAGCCTGAGCCACTATTGTGTATTGATTTGGGTGAATGCTGGTCTGAAGGTGTGCTCGGGATAGGCTAGGGTTGAGGGGATTGGGACTGGGCAGAGGAAGTTGGAGGGGGTAGGCTAGAGATAGGGACAATGGCTGCCATCAGTGCGGAGGCCAGAGCCTGAAATGATCTCTGTTGGGCCGCCACACCAGAGTGAATGCCCTCCAGGTATCCATTTGTTTGTTGCAAATGCCTCTCGACATCCTGGATGGCATTCAGTATGGTTGACTGCCCAACAGTGAGGGATCTTAGGAGGTCAATAGGCTCCTCACTGAGGGCAGCAGGGCTGACTGGGGCAGGGCCTGAGGTGCCTGGGGCGAAGAAGATGCCCACCCTCCTGGGTGAGCAGGCACGGGAAACACGCCGATGGGATGTTGGAAGGGTGGTGCTGGTGAGGCTGGTGGCGGCTGTACCTGTTGTTGGGATGGGCACAGAGGTGTTCGCCACCGGCAGGGAGCTTCCATCAGAGGAGGAGTCGCTGTCTGTAGTCTCCCCTCCTGTCCCTGTCGTGGTGCTTCCCTCGCCCTCCGTCTCACTGGTGCCCTCAACCTCAGTGGATTTGGCCTCCAGGCCCATGTGGGATGCAGCTCCCTCTGTCGCCGGTGCCTCTGCCCCTCCACCAGATGATGCTAATGCACACAAGGACAGGGTGACAAAACAAAAAGGGGGAGGGACAGAGGATACACTTGGTCAATGCCAGCAACAACACTACCGTTGGCGTACACAACACAGAGGGAGCAGCCCTGTGCACTAGGCCATGCACTACCAGTTACTAAGATAGTCACCAGCCCATGGGGTACAATGCCAAACGCCATTAGCTGCACACCTGAAACACACAGGACACTGCCAAGTAGTAGATGCCCACTAACACTATTGGTGTAGGAGTGCTTCAGAGCCTTCTCAACAAGGGACCTACCCTGCCATCTTCACCCTGGCCTAGGGGCACCCATAGCCCACATTCCTCACTTAGGTAACTCTTAACGCACGCAATGTCTGGATTCAGAATCTGTACTCACCCCCTTGTGGCTGCTGTGATGCCCTCAAGCACCCATCCAACTTCGGATAGGCCACCGCCAGGATGCAGAACATCAGGGGGCTCATGGTGTGACAGGCACCCCTTCCTCATTGGGAGACGAGCCCCAGCTGGGCTTCAGCCGTCTTCTTTGCCCAGTGGCGCAGGTCCTCCCACCTTTTGTGGCAGTGGGTGTTCCACCTGTCAAAGACCCCCAGGGTCCGCTCCTCCCTGGTGATGGCACGCCAAATACTCTTTTTCTGATGGGCACTGACCTGCATTGAAAAGATAGCAGAAAAGGGAATTATTCAACCGTCTGGACCGTCAGACTCATGGCTCACTAGATCCCTCCCATCCCCTGATGCACATACATTGACCACCTTACATGCTGCACTCTGGCCAGGACGCCTCTGTCCCCCCCAACATGTGGCTTACACACACAGCACTCCATATATTCATGGCCCACGCATCATGCTCACAGTGTACTCACCTGTTTGTCTGGAGGACCGTAGAGTAACATGTGCTGGGGTAGGACCCCATCCACCAGTTTCTCCAACTCCTCTGCAGTGAAGGCAGGGACCCTTTCCCCAGACATGAGCCATTGTTGCTTCCAGACACAGGTCACAGCAGCACTTGCAGTGTAGGTCCTCTCCTGTTGAAGGTCAGGTAGCAAGTGAGTGAACAGAGAGAAAATGGCAGTGACGTCCGCGGCGGTGCATACCGTCACCACCAGCGTACATTGCCATTGGCTCCTGGAACCCATAGGCCCCAATGATAACCAATGCGAAGTTGTGCGGTTCCTTCCAAACAACAGGCACCATGGCATCAGGGATGCCTCAGCCAATGTTCTCCAACGTGTTGGCCAGAGTGTTGTCTGCCCTGCTGAAACACATGCGCAACTACATCCAGCTATATTCCCCCAGGTAGAGGATCTGGCCACAGTGAAAGCTGACTTTTATACCCTGGGACATATCCCCAATATCATTGGTGCCATTGATGGTACACATGTGGCATTTGTTCCCCCCCACAGAGAAATTAACAAGTGTTCAGGAATAGAAAAGGCTATCACTCTATGAATGTGCAGATGGTGTGTTTGGCGGACCAGTACATCTCCCATGTGAATGCCAAATACCCTGGCTCTGTGCATGACGCCTTTATCTTGAGGAATAGCAGCATCCCATATGTGATGGGCCAACTCCAGAGGCATCGGTGTGGCTAATAGGTGAGTCGAAGGTCCCCACACAGTATAAGTTGGTGTCTGGGTATGGGGTTGTCCCTAAGGGTTAGTATGTGTCTAACAGTTGTCTCTCGATATTTGTAGGTGACTCTGGTTACCCCAACCTCTCATGGCTACTGACCCCAGTGAGGAATGCCAGGACAAGGGCAGAGGAATGTTACAATGAGGCACATGGGCGTACAACGAGGATTATTGAAAGGACCTTCGGCCTCCTGAAGGCCAGGTTCCGGTGCCTCCATCTGACAGGTGGATCCCTGTACTACTCACCCGCATCTTGCACAACCTGGCCTTGAGATGCCAGGTGCCTTTTCTGCAGGAGGATGAGCCTGGAGATGGGCATGTGGCAGCGGTGGAGCCTGTGGACAGAGAGGAAGAGGAGGCAGAGGAAGAAGATGTTGACAACAAAAGCACCATAATACAGCAGTACTTACAGTGACACACAGGTAAGACACTGTAACTTCACTTTACTTATCAGTTATCTGTTAGACATTGTACATGGCAGCCTGATTTCCCTATGTCTATGGCCCCTTACTGTACCCTTTGGCATCTCTATTTTCAGATCTCTGTGGCCCACTCTGGCTCCTGCTATGTGTACTGCTGCCCACCAAAGGTTATTTCAAAGTATATCTGACTTTACATTTGACTTGAAATGCTTTGATTATGTTGAACTAATACATATTTGTATAATTTGACTGACTCCAGATTAGTATTTGTTCCAAGGGTGTTTATTTACGTGCTCCTAAGTAGAGGTGGATGTGCAATGGGCTGGGCTGATGGTGGAGGAAAGTCCAGGGTAGAGTCCAGTCTCTTTTTATCACATGTGCATTGTCCAATGGGGCATAGGAAGGGGAGCAATGGCAGTTCAAGGTGGACAGGGTGACAGAGTGGGACAGAAGGCTGGCAATCAGGAGAGTCTTATTTCCTGGCGGGGGTCTTGGCAATGTTCTGTGCCTTCTGCCTAGATCGCAGGGACCGCTTGTGGGGTGGTTCTTCTTCTGCAGGGGGTGGGGTGCTGGTGGCCTGTTGTTCCTGTGGCGGGGCCTCCTGTCCACTAGCGCCAGCGGAGGTGAAAGACTGTGTCGGTTTGGCTAGTGTCAGGGACCCGTTGGTGTGCCACTGACTCCCTCATGGTGTTGGCCATGTCGCCCAGCACCCCTGCAGTGGTGAGCAGGATGGTGTAGATGTGTTTGAGGTTCTCCCTGAAACCCTCAGGTACTGTCCCTCCTGCAGCCGCTCGGTCTCCTGCAACTTGGCCAGTATCTGGCCCATTATCTCCTGGGAATGGTGGTATGCTCCCAGGATGTTGGCGAGTGCCTCCTGGAGAGTGGGTTCCCTCGGCCTGTCCTCCCCCTGTCACACAGCAGTCCTCCCAGCTTTCCTGTTTCCTGTGCCTTTGTCCCCTGAACCGTGTGCCCACTGTCACTGACCCCAGGTCCCTGATCGTCCTGTGTTTGTGGGATTGCCTGGGGTCCCTGTAGTGGTGGACACACTGCTGATTGACGTGTCCTGGGGACAGTGGCATGGGCCCCCTGGGTGGGTGCTGTGCTGGTGTTTTCTGAGGGGGGAGGCTCTGCGGTGGGTTGGGACTGTGGCAGGGGAACCGACTGTCCAGAGGTCCCTGATGGGCCAGGTTGGTCATCCTGATCCAGAAGTGCAGAGCTGCTGTCGTCACTGTGGGCATCTTCGGGGGGGGGACAGGATGTAGCTGGCACCTCCTCTCCGGTGACGTTGAGTATGGGTCCTGTAGGGATGCAAATGCAGTGTTAGTGTATCTGCGTGTGCCATCTTGTGCATGGGTGTGTTTCCCTGTATGATTGTGATTTCCCTGTCAGCCTGGCCTTGTGTGGGTGGTGATTTTGTGGGCTGGGTGAGTCTCTCTACTGGGCTTGCTGTGGTGATGGGTGTCCATGCAGGTCTGTGATGGGGGTCCAATAATTGGTGTTACATGCAGGGCTTGGTATTGGAATGAGTGGGTTGTGATGGTGGGGTATGTGTGAGGTGGTGGAGTGTTGGGGTGAGGTTAGGGGTAGGAGTTTGTGATGGCATGCAGGTAGGGTGTGGGGGATGAAGTAGTAAAGATTTGACTTACCAGGGTCCAGTCCTCCTGCTACTCCTGCGAGGCCCTCAAGATGCATTATTGCCAAGACTTGCTCCTCCCATGTTGTTAGTTGTGGGGGAGGAGGTGGAGGTCCGCTACCAGTCCTCTGCACGGCTATCTGGTCTTGCAACCATGGAAACCACCTTCCCCCATAGGTCTTTCCACTTCTTCCTGATGTCATCCCTGGTTCTTGGATGCTGTCCCACGGTGTTGAGCCTGTCCACGATCCTCCGCCTTATCTCCATCTTCCTTGCAATGGACATCTGCTGCACCTGTGATCCGAATAGCTGTGGCTCTACCCGGATGATTTCCTCCACCATGACCCTTAGCTCCTCCTCTGAAAACCTTAGGTGTCTTTGGGGTGCCATGGATGTGGTGCGAGTGATATGTGTGAGGATGTGTGGGGTGCTGTGTTGGGGTGTGTGGTGTGAGGTGCGTGGATGGTGTATGGGTGATGGTGTTCTGTGGCTCAGATTGAGTGGGTGCTCCTGGCTTGTGTCTCTCTCTGTTGGCAATCTTTTTTTTCGTTAAAAGGGTTGTGGGTAATGTGGGTGTGTGTTTTATAGTGGTGTGTGTGTGTGGTGTGTGGATGTGTGTCATGTGTGTGAAGTTTGAATTGTCCAATCTGGTGGTGTTTTGTAAATGTATGTGTATTTTGAGCGCGGCGGTGTGTACCGCCAATGGTTTACCGCGGTTGAAAGACTGCCACAGTGATTCGTGGGTTGGGATACTGTGGGCATATTCCTGTTGGCGTAACGGTGTCGGTTTTGCTATCGCTAGTTTATCACTGACCTTTGGTGTGGCGGACTTGTGTGGGTGTCTGTATAGTGGCGGATTTCTCAGTGTGAGTCATAATACCCATAGCGGAAATACCGCCGCGGACACGGTATGTTGGCGGCCATCAGCACAGTAGTATGTGGCATTAACCACCATGGTTGTAATGAGGGCCTAAGTGATTTCCCCAAAACCACAGGATACTGAGCCGGCGCAGGGACTCGGACTGTGTTCCCCAGTTCCAAAGTCGGCAGCTCTGGCTCTTATGCCACATCCTCTCCCCAGTCTAGGAACAGCTCATTTGTTTTTTAATATAGCACTTGGTAACACAGGTTCTGCCATTTCCTAGAGCTGCAGAGCAAGTGCCATTCTTAACAAAATCATTATAATTCATTTGCAGTTAAGCTGCCTCTTCTGATATTCTCTTTGGTATTGCCAACGTAGAAGAACAATCCCTTTAAAAGTTTAACACACAGAAATATATGGCTGCCCCCTTTTGTTTGCTCCTAACTCTTTTCACCCCCTCATTCTTCAGGTTAAATGCCATGAAGGTGCCTCTTTGTGGCTTGTTTGGTGCTATAAAAGTTCAGGTAAGCACACTAGAAAGAGTTGCATCTCTAGGGTATCACAGCCAGCCTGTAGGAATGAGGCAAAAACACTTCCAAGATGGCGGCCTTATTATGTCCTCTCTCGTGCAGAGACAGGCCTGGGAGGGTTGCTGTGCACATGGCATGCATTTACACCAGTCCAAACCAAAACACATAGGTAAAAGACATTGGGCCTCATTACGACTTCGGCGGTCTTTTTCACAGGACCATTGAAGCCGCTGCAGGCAAAAGACCGCCAGTAATGGAGGTCTTTTGGCCACCCTATTAGGAGTTTTCTGCTGGGCCAGCAGACAAAAACAGCGTTTCCGCACACTGGCCCAACGGAAAACTCACCACAACATTGACGCCAGCTCGTAATCTAGCTGGCACAATGTTGTGGTGCATTGGGTGTGACAGCACCCATCGCGCATTTCACTGCCCATAATTCGGGCAGTGAGATCTGCGACGGGGCTGTCCATGGGGGCCCCTGCACAGCCCCTGATGCCCCTTGAGACTGCCATGCAAATGCTGGCGGAAAGGGGACTCGTATTCCCCAGGGCAGCGCTGCCCTGGCAGATTGCGACCGCTGAGACCGCCAGGCTGTCAACAGGTGGGAACCTGGCGGTGCCGGCAGTAGGACTGTGGCACATCTGCCACGGTCATTATAGGGCGGTCGGACCCCCTGTCTGCGGCGGTCTGACCGCCATCGCAAGTGTGGCGGTCTTGAGACCGCCACACTCGTAATGAGGGCCTTTGTCATTTACAATGCCAACAGCTCTAACTTACAAAGGCAACACCTATTGCATTGCAAATGCTTGTTTTCTTTTTACTAAACTCTTTTTGCAAGTCTGGAAAGCCTTTTTAAAATGTTTTTTGCAGTCCATTCTGAATCACAACTAGATGAGGGCTTGGAAGGAGCACCCACTTCTAATTGCCAGTCACAATTATATTTATCAATGGTATCAACTGCAGTTGTGAGGGCAAACTATTGATCAGTTATCAATACTTAAAAGAAGGCGATGGCCAATTTGCAAAGGGGATGGTGAACCTTTGGGTGGAGCAGGCAGTACTCCATGGGACCATGGTCTGCTCCTGCCAACGTATTCCATTTCCATTTGCAAATGGAAACACACATGAATGGTAGTCTATTGTTTCTTGTAGGCTAGTATCCCTATGTCTGTAGCCAATTGCAGAAGTTGCAAATAGTGACCTGCGTGAATAACATTCATTGGGCATGTTACATTTTTAATCCATGGGACTGGATATTTTACGATGCAACCTATTAGCACCAAGGTTGCATCGCAAAATCAAAGACAGGTGGAAAAAGTCAGTGTGCAGTTTATGGCCACTTTTTATGATTTGTCCCTTAGTACATCAGCCCTATATTTGACATCCATGCTATTTCACTTAGTAGCTGTTTCAGCATATTCTAGTCTATATTCACTACTGCATAATGTTTCTTTAAAGTTCCAAAATGTTAGTAAACCAACAATAAAATGTCCACTGTTTACAGAACAACAGACAGTAATTGCCGACTTAACAGATACAACATAACCCAATGTTTCAGATACAATTTGTGCTCAAATATATAGGCAAATGCATTGGAAATGGGAAATTGTGTTTTCCTTTTACTTCCTAATACAACATCAAGAAAAATAAAATTGAGTCCTGCTCCTCCATTTTCAATTTAAACCCAGAAACTGGACCATGTAATAAATGGAGTCTCAAATACTTGTGGCTAGCCGATTGTTCTGTAAAGCCAGTCAAATATCACCGAGGGTTTATTTATACACCATACAATTCACTTTCTGGTGTATTAAATTTCTATAAATCTGAGTAAAATGAAAATGTCATCAATTTCTTTTTGCTAACATTTTATCTGTATCATTGAAGTGGCCTAGCACTAACATCCCAAGTGTACGTTCTGCTTGTTTGTGTGTATGTACCCTGCGTGGTAGTGAGCAGGAGTAATGGATGCATGTGGAATCCCTTTTTTATTTATCCCAGGCCTACCCTTTGTACAAGAAAGAGATGAGGTTGTCCCAGAAAGTAAAAGGTTTCTGCATTCCTGAAACCTGAGGGAGGATACCTAGACACTAAGGGGAGGGAAGTAAAGACAGGGATCCTTTAGAATCTCGATTAGGCCTTTTGGTTTGCAGGGTGTTGCTAATAAGTCTTCCTGAACACTGCCATTTGGTAGAGAGTAAGGGTGAGCGACGGGACTGCAGACTCTGTCTTACTTGGTGAAGGGAACCTTCAGGGGAAGCTCAACTGATTGTTTTCCCCTGATTCATTTTCAGTTGGCTGATGGCAGCCAGGTGCAGAAACCGCATACCTCATTGTGCTTCTGTTGTCGGCACACCAGGCGGGAGACTACCCTGCGGTAAGAAGCATCACTCTACATAAAGACTGTGTCTGAAGAGCAGCCTGGAAACAACACTTGCAAAGAGAACCACCCCAATCGGTTCTGAAGATGCTGTCAGCCAATACACATATCCTCTCTGATGTTGATCTATAAAGTAGGACATCACTTCCTTTCTTTTTAGTTCTAGTTCCATGTTCCCTGCAGCTAACGATGGGAGGACTTCACACAGTATTTAGAGGACAGCTCTGCAACAAGAGCTGGTAGACTACCTGGC
Organism: Pleurodeles waltl; assembly: GCF_031143425.1. NCBI lineage: Eukaryota > Metazoa > Chordata > Amphibia > Caudata > Salamandridae > Pleurodeles > Pleurodeles waltl. The sequence goes on from NC_090438.1 coordinate 761,864,886, forward strand.
GGTCAGCTTCCCAATGATGAGGAGATATCATCTGAGTCTGACCTCTTGCTGGAAAAGGTGTGTAGCTGTCCTGACACACCTAGAAGCCTGCATGCTGAAAGAATAAAGGAGACTGTCATTCCTGCTGGAAGAGTGACGGTAAAGGAGGGGTAAGTTGTAGCAAGTCCTGGTTGTCTGTGGGACACCTATAAGAAAAAGGCTGAGGAGAGCAATTTTTGGGCCACAGTGCTGTGGACCTGCAGTCTCTCCAATGTGATTCTGGGCAAGAACCGTGAAGATAGAGACTATGATTGCAGAGGCCCAGTCAGACTTGGACTGCAAGTCAAGACAACCGGCCTGTGAGTAGTCACATCATCACCTAAGTACCAGCCTGTGCATGGTCATGTCATCTGTTTGTCAGTCTGGGAGCTGAAGAACCACCACACTCCCTCTCTGAGAAGCATGTGACTGCTTGTCACCACTGTCACAGAGAGTCAAGTGATAAAGGGGTTGTACTTGGCCCAGTTTCCAGAGCCACAGTAGGACAGACACCTGGACATCAGAGGACAACAACCTTCCACCCCATGATTGTGGCCCAGTAGCCTGGTCTGACACCTCTGCTCACTGGTTGATATAGAAGACATATGTTTTAGTGCAGATACCTGCATTAGTGAGCAAGGGGGTGCCATAGTAAATCAAAGTTTTAAATCAAAAAGGGACAAGATATTTAGGCTCTGACTACAACTGCTGTACTTTCTAATCCTTAAACAGGATAGAAAGTGAAATGCAAATTGTGCCGCATGCAAGTGTAAGTCGTCTTGATGTTCAGAAGGCAAAAGTGGGCGAAAAACAGGATGGGGCAAAATACACAAACTGACGAACCTAGGAACGGATTAATTGATGCTGAATTAGTGCATAATTCCCACTCCCACTAAGACTCGTGTTCACATTGCTTCTACATTTCCACCCGAGTTGGAATCTAGCCCGTAATGAAATACAGATACGCAGCGCATAACTACATTTTCAAGTGTTAGAAAAATATTTCCACACCCATGTTGACACAAGATTATATTTGCATTAATAAATCCAACTTCCTCTTGCAACATAGAAAGAGTGATCGTTTGATTTAGTATGTTACCTATTATGTGCACACTAATAACCTACATATATTAAAGCATATTGTTATGTCTGGCTATTTGTTGCGAAGTTTTACACTCGTTTACACTGGACACATAAGAGTGATTCTCAAATAATATGTTTGCTTAAAGCCACAATACACCCGTTTGTTGGGATTCAAGCCACGTAAGCATATATGAATGTTGGCAAAGCTATGACAATTAGTCATGTGACTTGAAATAGTGAAGGAATGGCGGCTTACCTAAAGAGGTACACTAAATCAGCAATTACATTATGCTGGAGAATAAGTGATTCTGAAACGGAAGGCACTATTGACATGTGTATTAACAGTCTGTAACATTGTGTTTGGGAACTCCAGCCCATTGATATTGATGGGACCATGCATCTTGGATTGAAGTCAGACAGTATTTATAACTAAACATTACTAGCTATTAAAAAGACAATTAATGTACAAAATTACTCTGTTAACACTTTGTGAGCTATTTAAACATTGGAAATCGTTCCTTGCTATCTAAATTATTGAATATACTCATATTTGGGATAGATCACTCAGCTACCAAGAAGCCTTACAAAACGCCATTGGAACAGAGTAAGTGTGGCTGTGCCTCTATACAATACAGAAGTAATAAAAAAATGTAACCGTATGCTCTCTGTGCCTTACTATTATTAATGTAAAGTGCGGCATCAAAATGTATTATTGATGGGGTATTCACTGTAGCAGTTAGAGTTTTATATATTTGTGTGTGTTCTAATGTTTAACTTTAACATGAAGATTTGCAGTTCACATTTACTCTTGAATTTTGATGTGTTGCATTTATCGAAAGCATACTGCAAATGTAAACATGAATTACTTTAGTCATGTTTATGTTCATTCTGACATGATGCTTGGACATGTAATTGTGTATTAGAATGGCACATTGTCAATGATTTATTAAGTTAGCTTAAGTAGGCCTTCATTTTAACATGAAATGTATCTTTTTATTCTTTGCATGTTTTTCCTTTTGTAGGTGTGCATTCGTGATTTTTTTAGTTAGAGAAAGGAATATTGCATATTAGAGATAGAGAGACCAGAGAAGAGAAATATTGGCACGCCTCCTATTTATTGTTTATCTGGAAGGAAGATATTCAAGGTTAACCTGGTCGTTGGAGCTCTATGGGATGGGATCTTTGACCAGCGTTGCAAATGTGCCCTGTGAGAAAGAGAAATCATTTGGTTTCAAGTGACTTGTTTGGAGATATGGATGATCCTGGAACTTTCCACTTTAAGATAGTGTTCACTCTGTTAGAGTTACAACAGATTCTTTTGGACTTAGAGAGATGCAGACCTCTTCACACCATTTTTGGCCCTTACAGTGTTTAGCAGCATGCTACCACTGATTCTCGTCTTTTTAAGACTTCTACTGGAGTCTTTATGATACTGACACCAAACCTACCTTGCTTCTTTCCTGAACCCCTTGAGACCGTTCAGCCTACATTTTAGCATCTTCAGTTAGAACCTGAGTTTGATGATACTAAATCCATTCATATTTAGAAGGAACAATCTGAATTCCTTTAAGGAATGTCAATTTCTGTTTCTTAGTATTTTTATTGCTCTGACTTTTATTTCTGTATACCTTATGCTGTTGAGATTAAATTTATTCCGGCGTTTAGGCTTGCCGGTTTTGATTCTGTGCCTTTACAGTTTGATTTTGATCTGCTCATATACTGGAGTGATTATTAATTTGTAATAAACCTACTGAACTTTCCACATTGATTCCTAGTCTTCATTGTGTGGCCAAATAGGCTTCACAAGTTTAAAATTGAAGATCTGTTGTTAACTCCTCTGCCTCCCAATCTACTACAAGATACATCAGATGGAGACCACGAACTGTGTCCATTCACACTCTCAAACCATAGAGCAGAGGATCTTTCAAATTTGATTATCTTCAAGAAGAACTCAAGACCATGCCATTCTAGAACTAGTTATATGACTTTAGATACATTTGCATATATGATGCTTCCTGGATAAGGAACAGATTACTTAGCTTTAGTAGAGGTACGTTTTTGGTGTTTTTAGATTTTAGAGCTAGTTTGTTTTGGATATTATGTCTGTTTGGTTTGCTGTTTCGCAGGTATTCCTTGATTCCTTTGGGTCATTATTTTTTCACTTTTCATTAGTTTCTTTTTTTGACATTTTCTTTTTTATATTTCATTCATAATTTGAGGTTTGCTTTCTTTTCTTCCTTCAATTTTTTGTTTAGTGGTCTTTCCGGGGTTTATTCTTTTTTGTTTGATTGTTTCAGTGGATCCAGCAGGCAAGCAAGTAATGCCCATAGATGTTAGCAAGATTACTTGAATATAAATTTGGCACATTTGGATTTAGTTTTGGGCCACAAATTCCAGTGAATTGTTATTTCTAAACTAAGCAGCAGCACTCCCCAGTTAACATGCCAATATATGCTATTTTCTAAACGTTATGGGCTACTGCACGTGCTGTTTCTCTGGCCCGAATAAATTTCTCTTTAGTTATGGTAACCAGCTTTAAAAGGCTTTGGGTAATACTTGGGGAAAGTGGGGGCTCCGTGTCTCAAGATCAGTCCTCAGGTTCGCCTAGGCAGTTTCTGGTAGGTGCTCACAGCATTAAACACCAAGAGGTCCTTTAAAATACTGCAGCTAATGGTTTCCAAAGTACCACAAACCTCTTAATTTCCACTCAGACAACTGAAATACTATTTTATAATCAAGCACAGAATGCTCGTGTAGATGAGCAGTGTCTGTGTTGTCTGGAGCACATTATAGCAGTGCTGCACATGGTTATCTTTTTCATGTCTACAACAGTTGTTTTTGAAGGTTAACTGCAGCAGTATTGCAGACTTTACTTTAGTAATTAGTTTGTAAGTAAAGCAGTATTTCTCCATATATTTAAATCATGTTGGAGAGAGAACTGCTGACAGTGAGGAACTTTGGTTAGATATAATTTCATGGGGAAATATTGTCATGGAATACCATTTCTGAGAACCCAACTTCACCAAAACTGTTTAATGGAAATTCGCATGATCAGTTACATGTATTATCACTTAGAAACCAATTCATATATTGGCCTTTTTAAAACTGGCTTTTGCGAGTTTGGCCATTAAGGTGTAAATGCAATTAAATCCTAAAAGCAGTTCTCTTTGTTGGCTTTTTGGAAGGCTCACCTGGATCCTTTATCCCTACACCCACTCTATCCTTAACTACCAAGCCACCATTTTCCTTTTAAACCCCCAAGCATCTACATATAAACATACATACACTCGCACATATACATTACTTACTGGTGGCCGCCAGTAGGTAGTTATAGTTAGGACCTAGTGTCCATAGAAAAAGTGTTTTTTGACTTGGCTATATCTTTGTCACCGCTTGATGAATCTTCACAAACAATTCTCAAACAAAGTGCCTTCTATGGTCTTTTTGTGCATGGAAAGTTTTGGTGTGATCTGTCAAGCAGTAGCCAAGATAAATGGGGGGTTAAAGAAAGTGCATTTACCATGTTCATTCCCATAGACTGTTAAGACACGCCTGCAGCCCGAACCGCAAGGCGACATTACACAATATTTGGCAAAAAGGTAAATTTTAGTCCATAGAAGACCCTTTTTCTTATTTAGTGTAAATCTGTTCAGTAGTTTCAGAGACAATAAAGGCAATCCATATTTGTATAGAGAGGGTAACAATGACTTCGCAAATACTGCCGATCTCATGAAGAGATCTGATTGGCTGCCAACACTTAAACCAGGAAGTGTTTGCATCCACTTTTAGACTAAGCTTCAGCCGAGTCTCAAACACAAATGAAAAACAAGAGCTACGAGCATGGTACATTTACCCCACCCCTTGGTGCAGGGGTTCCCCTAGTACACCGCCAAGGCAAAAAAACATTTTGTTTTAAATTAATGGTGAAATTTCGGGAAGTGAAAACACTGCTCCCGCATGCAGGGAGCTGCTATTTGCAGCAGCTCCCTGTGTGCGAGAGCAATACCGGCTCTTGCAGGAGATGGGACAGCGGGGACCTTCAGGCTTCCTAGGCGGTCCCCACAACCACTTACTTGAGCAACGTACAAATCACCCAAGTGTGCTTTCTCTGCAGTTCCACCTTGTATAGATATCTGATGAAGACGCTCATGGAACAATTACACTGGAAAAGTTACAGACGCACAAGGTCACTGAAGACATTTCCTTGGCGCAGCTGTACTATAGGAGATGCACTATACATTTGCCCAACGAAGTAGCACTTACTAATTAGCCAGTAGAAAGCATTCCAGTTGGGGAGACATTTTGCACAAAACTGTGGCTCTTCTTGGATAATTCCACATGGTAGGATTCATTCTGACGCAATGCTCATGTCAGAAATTAAACTTCAACAGGAAGCACTTACATATATGAACAAATCAGGTGCTCAAGTTGAGGCTCCACTTCTGTAAAGTATTAATCATCCAAATTTCTAGTGGCTGGTCGAAGCAAAGCAAGAGTTTTTTCTCTGCATTTTCACCTTGAAAAGATATCCATAAATCTTGATAGAGGTATTTGCATCCTTCTGTTTTTTGGAGCGCAGTATCTCATGTAGTAACTGTGATGAGTGGGATCTTTCTTGTCAACTGCTGCTGAGAGCCAACCCCAGCAGTGCAAGGCAATATGGGGTTCAATGGTTATAAGGATTGGCCACAGGGCCTGGCACTGCTAATTACCCCAGATATTACAGAACTAATAACATCTTTTGTAACATCATTGATAATAATACAGTAATAATTGCTGTAAAATTATTCATAAAAAACTGTGCATTGCAGAGGCGCGAGTTAAAGTAATCTAACATTAACTGCTAAATTTCTATGGTTTTGTATGTTTCAAATGTGAGTCTAACTATAACGTCTCTGTAACCTTTGTTTTTTTTTAATTGAATATAAATATATATGTGGCGGTCACCACTAGGTAGTTATAGTTTTGGACCCAGTTTCTATGGAGAAAAACGTTTTTGTTTTGCTAATAACTTTGGAGCCATTTGATGAATCTTCATGAAATTTTCCAAGACAATATAATGCTCACTTTAGCTGCTGTGTGGAAATTTTGGGGGTGGTCCGTCAAGGGGGGACCGAGAAAAAGGAAGGGTCCCAAACCACGTTTTCTCTATTCATATTTCCTTCTGGGTGTTTGAACATCGATAGAGCCCAAACCACTAGACGGAATTACATCAAATTTGGCAGAAAGTTAGCTCTTCTGTGCAGAAAGAGACCTTTTTGTTATTTGGTATAAATTCATTCAGTAGTTTTGAGAAATTAAAGGAAATCCAAATTTGTATATATTGGGATGCAATCCCTCCTGATCTTGTTCTGAGATCTGATTGGCTTCGAACACTTTAACAAGGAAGTGTTGGCAGCAATGTTGGGACTCGGCTCAGCCAAGTCCCACAAAAAAAGAATTAAAAAAACAAAAGTGGCCAAGATATGGACACCCTGACCTTCTAGCTGTGGTGCCGGGGTCCCAAAGCATTTTTCTTTTAATTTTGCCGGAAGACACAGTGGATCCAGTGGAATTTGTTTTTAAAAACAAAGCGCGGGCTCCATCACTTCATAATTCTGAAGTCCCCGGTTGGCCCAAGTCTTGTGGGCATTGCTAAGATAATATGGGGACACCAGGCCACCCCCTCACCTGGAGCCCCAAGGACTATCACCTCCACAGGGCTTTCATGATTTGTAATGGGGGGAGGCTGCCTGGGACAACCTGCAGCCCTGGGGACAGCCACCTCCCCAGGGCTAAAAGCAACAGTAATGTGGGGGAGGGGCGTTTGCCCCACTGCAGCTCCAGGGACTGGCACTGGTTTGAATCTAAATCTATGTGTGGAGGGTGATTTGCTCCCCTGATACTCTAGGGACTGTGACCTCCTAAGGCTTTAATCTAATTCTATGTGGGGGGCCCCGGGTACCACCACCTACCCAGGCAAACACTGATAAATAAATGAAAGGGGGTCTGTTTCAGCCCCCCACAGCCCCTGTGACCACCACCTCCCTGGGGAAATTATTATTTTCCTAGGTCTAAATGGCAGTTTTAAAACTGCACACAGACGCTGCAATGGCAGGACTCAGGCATGTTTGCAGGGCTTTCTAAGTGGGTGGCACAATCAGTGCTGCAAGCCCACTAATAGCATTTAATTTACAGGCCATGGGTGCATCTAGTGACCCTTTTCTAGAGACTTACAAATACATTAAATATTCCATGGCGACTGTTACCATGTTTTAAGAAGTGAGCACATCCACTTTAGCAAGTGTGCAGAGTCCTAAGGCCAGCAAGAACAATATCAGCAAAAATGGAGGAGTGAGGGAAACAGTTTGGGTTAAGACCACCCTAAGGCTGACAGGTTTAACAGTGGGAGAGAGGTCTCCTTCCCCGAGCTGTAGTACATCCCTGTGGCTCATTCTGCATTTCCGGAGTAGTAATGCTCCCGGACAGAATCAAATTTTTCTAAGAATGTTTGCTCCTGCTGCTGGAGTAGAATTTAAATGTGCTTCCAGGGTGCAGGAGCATTGCTGGCTGGGGAGCCCGTAGGAGTAGCAGGGACCTTGAGTCTCCCCCACCCAATCGCCAATGCATTTTAGAGATGTCACCGTGGTGTCCACTAAAAGAAAATGCGAGTTCTCCTCCGCAACTGCTAATTACCTCACATATTACATCACTCATAATATGTTCTGTGCCATCAGTGAAAATATTACTGCAACATGTGAAATGAAAGCATTGATGACAACACCATGTGGAGCAGATGGTTAGAGTTACTTTAGGGGATGAGTTATAGTTACTTGAGATAACTATATCTGGAGAACTTCAGTAGTTTTGTTTTAGTTTAAAATGATGTATTGTAATTGTATTTCATTAAAATTATCTCAGAGCTGTCTCAATGACCTTTGCAGGGATATGGTGGCCCTGGGAAATAGAATGGACAACCTGTAACACATTCTTAACTTTTGCGCAGTGGACCTAGAGCAACTTTGGAGACGAGCCAACACGCTGGCAGAACAGCATATTGAGCTCTATGCAAGGCAGGAAGACTGTCGACCCAAATAGCATACAGTTCAGTGATGCGGCCAGTACCACAACTGTAAGGCTGCACAGGCCTCTCACACTGCGAAAGCAGACATTACTGTGCACCTCTAAAAGATGAAGAAGGAGCCCTCACAGCCCACACATTCCTCAGATGAGTTGACATGATGTATGCAGAAGGAGCTCCTGCCCCGACGTTATACTGTCACCGGCCCCCGCCAACACATTGAACTCTTTCATCCTTAACAGGGCTCATGGCCCATTGCTTGGACTTTTGAGGTCTGTTTGTTATTAGTTGTGATTTTTTGTCCTGCTGTTTCAGTGTTTTTCCATCCCACAGATTGTGCTTCTGGCCTCCTGCCCCTCTCACTGGGCTTTCCTCTATTGAGTGAAACACCTATAAAGGGATGGGAAACCCTCCCTTGTTCTTTTATGGAGTGGTCATTTGGTTGAACCATATTAGCCCCATTTGTTCACTTTCACTCCACCCTACACTTACACCCTCCCTGACTGGTTGTCATGCCACCCCCACACTTACTGTTAGAGCCCAGCGGTGAAGGCGTGGACTCTTTCCTCCAGTTGCCACCTACGGGGTGGTCTCTAGTGCATGTCCTGTGCATCCCACCTCTCCCATGAGTTCTACACATGATTTGAAGTTATTAGCCCTTAATGTCCGTGGGCTCAACTCCCTCAGCAAACGGCGACATGTCTGGTGCTAACTTATACAACATGATCCGGATGTTGTCTTTCTGCAGGAAAGGCACCTGCTTAATACTGACTGCCACCACATAGCGTACCCTAACTACCCCCACCAGCACTAGGCATACACTGCCTCTAAGACGCTAGGCGTCGCCATCCTTTGTAAGAGGGGTTTCTACCCAAAAGTTGCCAAAGTGACCATGGTGGGTGCTTCCTCATATTGATGGTTGAGAGGGGCAGAGACACATTGACACTCCTCAACCTCTATGCTCCGAACCAAGCATAAGACGTATTCATACGACAGACACTCACAGAACCACTGAGATCAGTCAGGGGCAACGTCATTGTGGGGGGTGACTTCAATTTGGTCTGGGATCTTGATCGGGAAAGAAACACAGTGCATGTTCAGGGTACAGGAGCTATGACCGGGTGGCTCACGAAGGTGTTCTCAGATGCAGGCCTGGTTGATGTTTGGCGATACCTACATCCGGATTCAAAGGACTATTCACTTAACTCACACGTGCACCGATCTTATTCTCGCATTGACTACATGTTTATCACCTCTTCTTTACTGAGAACCTTAACATCTACGCAGATGTCTGACATATTCATCTGGGACCATGCACATGTGGAGCTTATATGGACAGCACGTGCGGATACATCACTCGCTCCCTCATGCTGGCACCTCCCCCCAACTCCTGCGGGACCCCATAGACAAGGCAGACATACAAGACATTATCATCAATTACTTTATGCTCATCTCCCTCCCCAACACCTCCCCCCACACCATTTGAAATGGGTTTAGAGACACCATATGTGGAGTAATATCCTCTATCTCCATAGCCAGGGCTCGAGAGGCGTGCTTGTTTGAAACAAACCCTACAGAGGATATCCTATCCCTAGAAGGCTCTGACAAGTAATATCCTACACTGAGGTCCAAGCAGTAAATGGCCATAGTGCGGGGACAGCACCGGGCACACAGAGTTAACAAAGGCAGAGCGCTCCCTCATAGCACTCAAGCAAAAGTACTACGGTGGGGCAAGGTGGGTTCCCTCCTGGCATGTAGGCTTCACCAACAACAAGCTACGTCCCACCTCACCAAATTTCAAGACAGGTAACGGGACAAGCAGGAGGTCTTCCAAGCCTTCTACCAGCACCTTTACACTTCGGGGGGAGAAGATCAAACCGCAAAAGCCTCCTATCTCCAGTACTTCCCCTGACAGCCGCTAGATCATGGATTGGCTTGTGAACTGCAAGAACCCTTCTTCATGACCGGGCTCTGCAGAGCTCTTAGTGAGCTTCCTAAGGGGAAATCTCCAGGCCCGGATAGTCTTACTCCGGCCTTTTATATGGTCTTCTTGACACAACTCCAAGACCACTTGCTCATGTTTTACAACTCATTCACCCACGCCATGGTCCTTACACCTACCATGTCTAACACAGAAATCACAAGCTCTGCAAAGACCCAACACTCTGCTCTTCCTATCACCCGATAGCCCTACCAAACACTGATGCCAAGCTCTACACCAGTATGCTGACCAATCGCTTAGGAGCTCTCTCACCCAGTTTATTAGAGCACGAACAGGTCAGTGTTCTACAGCACAGGCAGGGTTCAGACAACGTCCAACACCTTGCCCATCTGGTCGAAACAGCCCCCGGCATTCCATCCCCTCCCTTATTCTCTCCCTAAATGCCGAGAAGGCCTTTGGCAGGGTGAGGTGGGCCTTTTTAACAGCAATCCTTCAAAAAATAGGACTGGGTCCTGTCATGGTCAATAAGATCATGGCCTCATACATGGCGCCCACTGTTTACATTTGAGTTAATGGCCAGACGACTCACTTTTTTTCACTGTCAAGGGGCAACCAGCAATCGCAATCCACCATCGGTAATCCTCTGATATCAAGGACATCCCTTCTGGGGGACAGGATCACAAAGTACTCCTGTATGCTGATGATCTCCTCCTTGCCCTGACAGAGCCAGACACCTCCCTCACTACAATGGTCCATGCCTTCAGCACTTATGAGCAAGTATCTGGGTATATGATCAATCTGGCCAAGTCTAAGTGCTTAACCTTACACTTCCTCAGCAACACCTCCATCACCTACAGGCACTTACCCCCTGTCAATAGTTTCCACACTCAATCTAGTACTTAGACCTCACTGTCACAAACTGTCTAGCCAACTGGCCACGCTACAGCAAACAATACTTGAAAACCTCCGGCGATGGAGGCCACTCCAAATTTCATGGTAGGGCCGTATCAATGTGGTGAAAATAAACATCCTCCTCTGGCTCCTATATCTTTTCCAATTGCTGCCTACTCCCATCCCCTCAGAAGATATTAAATGATTTGCAGGGCATCTTTGCTCCTTCATATGGAAGGAGAAGCGTCCATGTATCTCCACTACACTTATTATGCTCCTAAGAAACCGGGGAGGGCTCGCCTGTCCCAACTTTCATGACTACCACTGGGCTATGCTACATCTCTGAGTGGGTAGTGTGAGAGAGAAAAACACTGGGTACATAAGGATCAAGCTGTCTCCTGTCGGCCGCTCTGGGACTTTGCCTGGCTTCCAAAGCAACTTTGCCCTTGAAGCGCTTACATAGTCAACCCAAAGTGCACAGTATTGGCGATAAGGGACAAATTAGCTTTTGGGAGTTGTCTGACCACATTCCCATCTCCAAACACCCCAATTGTGCGTAACCCTAACTACTTTCCTGCTCTCCTTCCTGGAGATGCGACCTATATTGTTGGAAGCAATGACACACGCAGGAAGGTATCTCATACGCCATATGACTGGTGCTGCCAAACAGCTCATAGTCGGAGCCTGGAAGTCTTCCTCCACCCCATGAGGGATAAGCATGATGAATACCCAGAGAAGGGTAAGCCACTTTGAGCTTATTCTCATACCTTTCCCTGTGTTAAGTAAATGTTGTTCACTACTCTTAACACACCTCGTTTGTAAACTAAATGATAGCTAATATTCACATCTCTTCAAGCTTTTCACTTAAAATTAATTTCATTATGCTTATTTTACTTTGATTATATTTGATTGTGGTCAACGATCCAGGAAATGCGAATTACATTCTCATAACATTCCTATAGTCATATCTCTAGATCTTTTGTATACATTTATCTAGCACATTTTCTACAAAATAACCAACCGAGCTGTAGGAGATAATTTTAATATGATATTGAATCAATATTTATTGTTGTTCTTCTTCTTGCACGTATAATCAACACACCTTACTTGTTAGATGATGTGAGATGTAACCTGATTGAGTTGCTTTTCCTTATTGGTTGTGTCTTTTCTAAAACTCAATAAAATAGTTTGAAATAAAAATAAATAAAAAAGGTGATGTAAAGTGCACAATTTTCCCTATCAGTTCCTTTTTACAAATATTGTGGAGAGAAGGGGGTGATTAGTGAACTTGCTTGATTCACTGACTCACTTACTCATTTACTCACTCACTCGGTGCATTATGGGCCTAAATTTAGGATGCAATAACACAAGGTAATAAACATCATGAAATGTGCTCACTTGGGATTCTTAGGCCGTACTTCCTGCCTGGAAAATATACCTACCTGAAAAGCAAGCTCGGAAACATTTCGTCATGTCTTGTCTTTCTTGTTTAGAGAACAAAAGGATGCCTGCCATGTGTGTGTCATGACTCTCTGTTGGGGAAGACTTACATATGAAAATATTCCTTCTGGCATTACAGTAAGACTCACCAGACTTTCTTTCTAAAGACACAAAGGATGTACATCCGTGGAGGGAATTCCCAAGGTAAGACCTTAAGGTAAACTGTGTTTTGAAACTGTAGATATGTACATTACAGAACATTCTAACTTAGTGTGACATAGATAAAATATATAAACACCTCAAACTTGCATTTAACTTTTAACCTTACAAACCAAAATTAAAATCATGCCATCGAAAAGGAAAAACATAATTATATTATAGCATCCAAAATATTACTTCTTTAGCATGAATAATGGATTATGTATTAAAGTGAGGTATTTACTCACCACTGTAGGAGGCTGGGTGCACACCTTGTGCCAGTAGATTAGTAGTGCTGTAGCAGCTTAGGCTGATAGAGGTAGCTATAGCAGAGCAGCTTAGGCTGAACTAGGAGACATGCAAAGCTCCTACTATACCACTTATATCATATAGGTACTATATCATAAGAGACACAATACTCAGAGTTCTAAAATAAAGGTACTTTATTTTAGTGACAATGTGCCAAAAATATCTCAGAGGATATACTCCCTTAGGAGGTAAGTAAAATTCACAAAATATACACACAAACCAAAATCAGATAAGTAAACAGTTAGAAAAGTAGTGCAAACACTGTAGAATACAATAGGATGCAATAGGACACAATTGGCCTAGGGGCAACACAAACCGTATACTACGAAAGTGGAATGCGAACCACTTAGGGACCCCTGGGCTAATGTAGTGTGTAGAGGGTCGCTGGGAGTGTAAGAAAACATTAAGGGAGTCCAAGATACCCCACCCCAAGACCCTGAAAAATAGGAGTAACGTGATTCTAATTCCCCAGAAACACACTAAAGTCTTCTGGGAGATTCTGCAAAGACCACAACAGACTATAAAGCACTGAAGATGGATTCCTGGACCTGAGAACCTGTAAAGGAAGGGGACCAAGTCTAAGAGTCACAAAAGTGTCGGGGGGGCAGGAGCCCACTAAACCCCGGATGAAGGTGCAAAATGGCTGCCTCTGGATGGAAGAAGCGGAAGATTCTGCAATAACGAAAGGTGCCAGGAACTTCTCCTTTGTGCAGAAGATGTCCCAGAAGATGTCCCACGGAGTGCTGGAGGATGCAGAGCTGTTTCTTTGGAGAAAAAACGGAAACAAGCCTTGTTAGCTGCAAAGGTCACGGTTGAGGAAAAAGGGTGCTGCCTGGGCACAGGAAGGACCAGGAGGTCGCCACTTGGAAGAGGAGACAGGTGGGGCCCTCAGCAACACAGAGATCACATGCACAAGAAGGCAGCACCAGCAGAATTACTTGAACATGGGTTCAAGAAAACTGAGCATGGCGGTCATCTCAACACTACAAAAGAGGGTCCCATGAAGCGGGTGGTCAACTCAGCGGTGTGAGCAATGCAGGATGGAGTGCTGGGGTCCAGGGCTAGGCTGTGCATGAAGGATTCCTTGCAAAAGTGCACAGAAGCCCTAGCAGCTGCAGTTCATGCAGTACACAGGATTACTGTCTGGAGAGGGGATGCAAGGACTTACCTCCTCCAAATTTAGACAGTTGGACCACTGGACAGCCTGGGTCACTTGGGTCCACCACCTGTGTTCCAGGGGCTACGCTCGTCAGGATGAGAGGGGTCCAAGAATAACGGTGACGCTGAAGTTTGGTGCATGCTGGAGCAGGGGGAAGGTTCTGTCGACCCACAGGAGATTTCTTCTTGGCTTCCAGTGCAGGTTGAAGGCAGACAGCCCCCAGACCGTGCTCCACCAGGAAACAGTCGAGAAAACTGTCAGGATTAGGCGCTACATTGTCGCTGGTAGTCTTCTTGCAACTTTGTTGCAGTTTTGCAGGCGTCCTGGAGCAGTCAGCGGTCGATCCTTGGCAGAAGTCGAAGAGGGAGATGCAGAGGAACTCTGGTGAATTCTTGCACATCGTTATCTGAGGAAAAGCCCACCGGAGAGACCCTAAATAGCCCTCAGAGGAGGTTTGGCCACCTAGTCAGGTAAGCACCTATCAGGAGGGGTCTCTGACGTCACCTACTGGCACTGGCCACTCAGAGGCCTCCATTGTGCCCACACACCTCTGGATTCAAGATGGCAGAGGTCTGGGACACACTGGAGGAGCTCTGGGCACCACCCCTAGGGTGGTGATGGACAGGGGAGTGCTCATTCTCCTTTCCTTTGTCCAGTTTCACGCCAGAGCAGGGACTGGGGGTTCCCTGAACCGGTGTAGACTGGCTTATGCAAGGAGGGCACCATCTGTGCCCTTCAAAGCATTCCCAAAGGCTGGGGGAGGCTACTCCTCCCCAGCCCTTAACACCTATTTCCAAAGGGAGAGGGTGTAACACCCTCTCTCAGAGGAAATTCTTTGTTCTGCCTTCCTGGGCCTGGGCTGCCCAGATCCCAGGAGGGCAGAACCCTGTCTGTGGGTTGGCAGCAGCGATAGCTGCAGGGGAAACCCCAGAGAGCTGGTTTGGCAGTACCCAGGGTCCATAGTGGAGCCCTGGGGATGCATGGGATTGGCACCCCAATACCAGATTTGACATTGGGGGACAATTCCATGATCTTAGACATGTAACATGGCCATATTCGGAGTTACCATTGTGAAGCTACATACAGCTATATGTAGTGCACGCGTGTAATGGTGTCCCTGCACTCACAAAGTCCGAGGAAATTGCCCTGAACTATGTGGGGGCACCTTGGCTAGTGCCAGGGTGCCCTCACACTTAGTAACTTTGCACCTAACCTTCACTAAGTGAAGGCTAGTTATATAGGTGACTGATAAGTTACTTAAGTGCAGTGTAAAATGGCTGTGAAATAACATGTGGGTTATTTCACGCAGGCTGCAGTGGCAGTCCTGTGTAAGATTTGTCTGAGCTCCCTATGGGTGGCAAAAGAAATGCTGCAGCCCATAGGGATCTCCTGGAACCCCAATACCCGGGTACCTAGGTACCATATACTAGGGAATTATAAGGGTGTTCCAGTGTGCCAATGAGGATTGGTGAAAATGGTCACTAGCCTATATTGGCAATTTTAAAGGCAGAGAGAGCATAAGTACTGAGGTTCTAGTTAGCAGAGCCTCAGTGACACAGTTAGTCACTACACAGATACACACATTCAGGCCGCAATCTATGAGCACTGGGATCTTGGCTAGCAGGATCCCACTGAGGCAGGCAAAAACACACTGGCAAATAGTGTTTTCACTATGAGCACTGGGGTCCTGGCTAGCAGGATCCCAGTGAGACAGTAAAAACACACTGACATGTACTCACAAACAGGCCAAAAGTGGGGGTAACAATGCCAGAAAGAGGCTACCTTGCTACAACTACCCATTAGCACATTAGCAAAAGGGCACCTTTGCCTGGTAGGTGGCAAAAAGAAGAGAGTGGTGTACTTGGAGAGGCACTGATGGAAAGAAGTACATCAGGATACCGATGACCCGAAGGAAGAGCACTGAATGAGTAGGCACAAAAAGTCAATGACCCAACTAGTGAAATCCCGGTCAAAGTGCAAGAACAACAAAGGTGCTCTTGCTAAGGATGCTGGGTATGGACTACTCAAAGGTGGAGAAAAGCTGATTCCATGCAACGCGTGTACCAGCCTTCTTATTATTATGCCGCTCTGCTACAGATGACCAGGAAGTGCGAGTCTGTGCATTTATGGCACCTTCTAAGCCACTCGTACCCCAGAAGTTACATGCAACCATCTTGTGTGAGGAACCACCCCACTGCGGTGTCCCTCATGCAAGAGGTGGGCTCCATGTCACCCTAGAGCTCCACAGATTCCATGTTTCTCTTCCATTCATTCGCTGAGCAGATCGTGCATGTAGAACAGGTGCACCGAATGCACAGACCACTGGACTCCTCGCTGATAAGTCCTCCATTTTCAAAAACTATTGTTGGGGCTCACATTTGTTAGCCATTAGCAAGTCGCTGCATATTTCATAAACAGAGCTATTAACTCCCAGAAAGGCACTGTGCGGTTATTTACCTGGTGCTAATTTTTCATTGGAGGCAGGTATCCTTGGGAATTGCCACCAGTTAGAATGGCATTAGTCTCTGCCAGATCGAAGGCAATAGTTACATTGGGGTGGAGGGACAAATTCACTCACCACGCACAACCCACTGTGGCTATCAGAAATTCATTAGTGGATAGGCTTTCTAAACTGGAGACTGGTGCACATTTGTTTATCAAAATTTAGAATAAAAACGAAATTTGAATTCCTTTCAAGGGTCCAGGCATTAATAACACGTTGCACAGCATCAATTTCATAGAAAAATACTGCGCAGATGTGCCAATAACCAACACAGATAACAGGGTGAACTGGTCATTATACCAGTGCCCTGATTTCAGGGGCCACTAATTACATTTGCATCTCACACCCTGGGTTAAGCAAGGGAATAATTGTAACTTGATCTAACAATGAAAGAGGGGTGCCATTCTGTTCCATGTTGAAATTTGCATAAAACTGAAAATGGTCCAAGTCAAAAATCTTCATACATTTTCTGTAGTAGACCCAGACTGCAACATGAGGTTGAGTGACAGTGCCTCACGAATTACAGAGCAGGGGGCCTTTATGGCCGGTAGCTAGAGCAATGAACCATTAGAAATGGGCTGGAGAAGCACTGCTATACCTGGGGTCGAGATTGGAGCTTTGATCATAACTGGTCAAATTCTGGGCTGCACGAAGGACCTGGAAACCACTTGTGTCAAAGCAATTGTGTCTCTGGCCAGTGCTTAATTTATAAAAATAAAAAAAAGTGCCAGGGGCCAAAGCTTAGCACAGAAGGCCGCAATAGGCATTATCGGAAATTGGGGCGCCAATTACTCAAGCTGCGTAAGCTTGATTTTACCTCATGCCTCTTTAATACCCCACCAAATACTGTCTGCTTCTTTATCTCACTTTTGAAGGTTATTTGTACCCCTGTTTTCTCACTTTGACTCTGTTTTTAGCCTTTTTCTTTCTCCTTCTGCACCCCTCTTGTGTTTTTCTCTCTCTTGCTTTGGGTCAATATTTGTTCAGGAAAAATAAGTGCCAGTCCCAAAAAATGAGTGCAGGTGGTCCCCACCTTCATCCACCGCTCAAATGAAGCAATGTCCAGGCACACCGATAACAGGACATAGTAGCAAAATGTAGTCCCGTCCAATCAAAACCATTATGTGAAAGGAATATACCAATGCATTACCCTTATAGAAAGAATACATAAACTAGGGAACGATGACAGAGGTGTGGTAAAGTATGGATTCCAAACTTCAACATCAGAGTTAACAGTTCGGTTGTTCGATACAAGGGAGCCGCATGATGTGACAATGATTTCACAATACATAATCTGTGAACCGCCATTGTGGAAAATGATAAATAGGATCTCTGATAATGGTTTGTTGATATCCCTTTGTAACCTGTGCTGAGAAACCTCATACCACATGGACGTGGTTTGCTGTTTTGTTTCTATAATTTGAATATTAAGAAACAGAAAAAGGAATGTTAGAACCAACTAAATTGTGCTGACGTGGACATATTAACATGATTTCAATGTGGACATCATTTACACCCAAATGTAATGTCAGACTTACAAAAGCGAAACGTGGCCCATTCCATCATATCAATGTTCCCGGGGCTTACAATTCAGTGAACTGTTATAATTTGCTTGGGACATGTGGTGGGGCTTCTGAATGATTGAGCTGTCATAACCTAAAATCTCTTGGGAAATTGAGCTGACTTTTCTCATCCATAGCATTCGTGGTAATAAGAAGGCCACCACCCACCTAGAATTTAAATTGATCTGGAAAAATAAGGTTTAGGGAACATGCAGCACTTGGGTCAAATGATCTCAAGGGACATTACACAGCATTGAGCGTGCTACTCTGTCACAACATGCCAGTGTGCATCTCCTGACTGTTGTGCTTGATATGTGTACGGCTCTGTACTCGAGACAAACAATTGTCTTTGTCACAGGGCAGATGGAAAGCCCTTTGGTTTTACGAGAAAGAGAAGGGATTATCCCGGATCAGCAAAATAGCTTCCTATGGCACTCTTTAGGAAATGAGAATATGTGAGAGTCCGTTAGGCCTCTACAAGCTCTATCCTTTTTGTCCTGGAATGTAGCGGGAATTCGAATAAAATGCAAAATGAGGACTGGCTCACTTTCATTGGGAATTAGGATATGATTTGTTGTCAGGAAACATGGGCTTTGGATAGCCTAACCGCAAATGGTTTTAAATCTTATTGTTTGAAAGCAACCCCTGGTACTGTGTGTAGAGCCAAGGGGGGGCAATAACATTTCTTAGGAATGTGGAGATTAAATTTGTGGATTTGTGGCCTTGTTTTCACATTTTAAAGTTCCATTCTCCTAGACAGTTTAAGATCTTTTTAATTAAGGACGACAATTACTTTTTGCATTCAGGCTATGGTGAAACACTAAGGCCCATATTTATACTATTTTAGCGCCGCATTTCCGTCATTTTTTGACGCAAAAGCAGCGTAAACTTACAAAATACAGTTGTATTTTGTAAGTTTGCCCCGATTTTGCGTAAAAAAACTACGCAAATGCGGCACTAAAAAAAGTATAAATATGGGCCTAAACCTCCTGATTCTATCCTTAAATATAATTTTGGGATCTGACCTACAGAAGGAAGGTTATTAAAATGTGCATGCTTTCACAGGAACGGGAAGGGGATCTATAATTAATTGTATATTGATATCCAGACATTTGGTCCAGTGTGCGCTCGGTATGAGGTTCTCACAATTCCGTTTAGTGACTGTAACCCTGTTGTTTTAAAATTGTGTCTTTACCAAGTGCTTAATTCTATGCAATCGATAGCCTATACACCCAACAGATGGTTCGCTTGCAATGGGGGTCTATTGATTCAAACAAGTTTTGTGAAAACCTGGTTGTTGAAAATCATAAGGAAGTGTTGGGTTGCCTTTCAGATTCAGAGGACCCTATAAATATTTTCAATAGTTTTGATGGTCTGTGTAAAGCAATATCTGGTGGGTTAACCTCTAAAAAACCTTAAAAATCACAAGTGGGAAATCCATGGTTTTCTCATGAATGAACAGCAGCTTTGCAGTCACTTAAATCAGTCACCCATCGTACTCCACAAAAGACTGCTGCTATTAGATTAGCAAGACTTAAATACAAGCAGGCCCTTTTTCAGAGGAAATCTGAAATTAGAGTAAAAGCATGGGAAGATTTACATATGGTGGCTTGACTGAAAGACTCTAAATTATTTTGGAGTGTAGTCAACCGCCCATTTTTCAAAGACAATTCGTCTGGAGAGATCATATGTCACATCCTGGAACAAGACTGGGTTGACCATTACACTGTAGTTTTTAATCCTGAGAATAGGCTCGACCAACAACGAATGTGGGTTTGAGTTCGAGGATGGTTGGGTGGCTTACTTGGTAGATCTAACATCAGTTTCAGACTCTATAAAGGGCTCCTCTAATTGTAAAGCTCCCCGCCCAGATGGGGTCCCAGTTGATTTGTACAAATCTAATGTAGACCTTAGGGCCCCTTTCGTTACAAATGTTTTAAGGTCTGCGGTTAAAGGTGGCTTGATTCCATCTTGGAAGGAATCAATAATTGTCCCTATCTATAAGAAAGGTGATCGGAACTTGCCCAAATGTTACCGCCCAATCTCATTGATACAACGTTGAAGTTATTGGGCCGGGTAATTCTGGGGAAATTAGAGTCCTGGGAGGAGATAACTTCATTCTATAGCCCAGTACAGTATGGTTTCCGTTTAAGTTTAGCAACCGGGGAGCAGGCACTAAACCTTACTCTTATTTTTAGTAAATATGTGACGGCCAGGAGAGGTGTACTTTATATGGCTTTCATGGACCTCTCCTGTGCCTTTGACTTAGTAGAGAGGGACATATAGTGGGGTTTTCTCGAGCAGGCACGTATAGATATCCCATTATTAAACCTTTTAAGGCAGTTATATCAGGATTCTTTCACCAGAGTGCGTTATACACATAATGGGGACTGTACGCCCTCTATTAAGGTGGTAAGGAGAGTCAGGCAGGGCTGTATATTGCCCCTCTTCTTTTTTTATTTATTAATTCCCTGGATACAGTTTCAAGTAAGTGCACCGAGGATGTTCCAAGAATTGGAAATCAGCCAGTTTCAGTATTATAATACGCTGATGATGCGGCCCTTTAGGCATGTACCCTGAATGGTCTCCGAAAATGTTTGTTGGGTTTTAATAATTTTATGTTGTTGCTCAAGCTTAAGGTTAACCATGAAAAACCTTTGTAATGACATGTAGTCTAAAAATGTGAAGTCTAAGACTTTTTACATGGGAGGAAGACCTATTGCAGCCACATCAACTTTTAATTTTTAGGCATTTTATTCAAGTCAAGTGGAACATGGACCAGGTTAAGAGCTCAAAGAGTGCAAAAAATGAGGGGAGTTGGAGAGGCTATATTCAGGTTTGCGAAAAGACTAGGGAAAAAAATGGTGAAGGGATGGTCCAGCTTTATAAGTGCAAGTGCCTAGCAGTAGGAACCTATGGAGCCAGAGTTTGTGGGTATAGAGCAGTGGGGAGACTCCAGGCCACTGAAAACATATTTTTGTGTAGATTGATAGTGATTCCTAGGGCAACTGCGAGCTTTATTGTTCACACGGAATTAGGGATGGGTTATATTACAGACTGGATAAAGCTGGCGCCCCTACGTCTGTGGCTGAAACTATGGTGTACCACTCAAGCCCACTTTTCTAGAAATGTGTTGGCTGACTGTCTATGACTGGATAATATGGCCTCAATCCCATGGATGGATTTTGAAAAACATACCTTTTATAATTTAGGTTGTAGATCCTTTTTTGATAATCCTGAAAATATTCTCGCTATCCATAAAGCAAACGTAATACAGCTTTATGGTTCTGCGAGAGAAGAATCTAGGCTGGTGGGGGTTTTGTATATACCCACAGTTATGAGATATATGCAGATTTGCACAACTTCTAACATAAAGCCATACTTGTCATGGGTAGTGAAACCTGAACACAGATTGTATATAACCAGGTTACGGCTGAACATTGTCCATTATTTAGTGGCTTTTCCTGTCTGTGGTACCCAGCGTGCATGTCTTCCTCCATGCCAACGTGATGGGCTAACTGAACAATCCACTTTGCACTTTATGTTATTTGCCTCTCCAAGGCTGAGATGTTTTCACCCCATTTTGTTGCACACACAATTTAATTCACATAAAGAGGGTCTGACTTATTTGCAGTCTGTGTCCTCTGTTGATATTTGCACAGGGGAAGCAGCCTGAAGTACGACGCGGGAACAACAAGGGTCCTTTTCCATGAAAGTGGAAGAACGCTTTCCTGAACAATGACCCTGTTTTCCTCTACCTTAACCACGCATGTCCAGAACAATGAACATGGGTGGTTAAGGCAGAGGAAAACAGACTCCGGATCGGAGATGACAAAGTCAGGTAAGTGGGGCTATGGTAGGGTTGGGGGGTAGTTTTAGGGGCTGGGTGGGGGTAATTTTAGTTTTTAGGCGCAGAGGCGGGGACAGGGGTTGGGGGGTCTGTGTAATTTTAGGTTTTAAGGGTGGGGGTCGCTGTGGTTTTAGCGGCGGGGATCGGGGGTTGGGGTAGTTTAGGTTTTAGGGGTATGGTGTGGGGTCGGGGTAGTTTTAGGTTTTAGGGGCGAGGGTGGGGGGTCAGGGTACTTTTAGGTTTTAGGGGCATGGGTGGGGGATTGTGGTGGTTTTAGGTTTTATGGGTGGGGTGGGGGGTTGCAGTAGTTTTATGGGTGGGGTGGGGGTTGGGGTAGTTTAGGTTTTAGGGGCGGGTGGGAGTTTGGGGTAGTTTTATGGGTGGGGGTAGGGGGTCAGGGTAGTTTTAGGTTTTAGGGGTGGTTGGGGGTCGCAGTAGTTTTAGGGGCGGGGGTTGGGGTAATATAGGTTTCAGGGGCAGGGGGTCGGGTCAGGGTAGTTTTAGGTTTTAGTGGCGGGGTGGGGGGTCAGGGTACTTTTAGGATTTAGGGTGGGGGAAGGGAGTTGCAGTAGTTTTAGGGGTAGGGGCGGGGGGTTGGGGTAGTTTCGGTTTTAGGGGAGGGGGTTGGGGCAGTTTTAGGTTTTAGGGGGAAGGGTAGGGGTCGGGGTGCTCTTAGGTTTTAGGGGCAGGGGTGGGGGTTGCAGAAGTTTTAGGGATGGGTGGGGGTTGGGGTAGTTTTAGGTTTTAGGGGGGTGGGGGTTGTGGTAGTTTTAGGGGTGGGGTGGGGAGTTGGGGTAATTTAGGTTTTAGGGGCAGGGTGGGAGGTCAGGGTGGTTTAGGTTTTGGGTGCAGGAGTGGGGGTCGTGGTAGTTTTAGGGGCAGGGTGGGAGGTCGAGGGGTTCGCATGCTGGAACCATGCATGCCATTCCACTCATGCCTTTACCAGAAATACCTTTACAACGAAAAATTATTGTTAAGGCATTAGTGGTAACAACACAGTAGTTGTTTCAACCGCGTTGTTCAGGCATGCATGGTTCCAGCATGCGTTGTTCCGACATATATTCTTTGCACAGCATTCCTTAGCTATATAATTGCTACTATTTCTATAAGAAAAGTTTATGCAGTGTAATGCTTGAATATTGTTTTTTATTCTTAGGAAGCGAGAGCCTCTGTTTAAAAAAAACACTGATTTTGTTGCTATAGGTGTATAAACGAGTTATGTTTGGTAAAGATGTTTTATTGACAGACCTTGTGAAAAGTTTTAATCAATGATTGTTTTTAACTGTTATATTTGTACCTTTATGGCTGAGTACTTCGGCCGAATAAAGTTTGACTTTACTTGACTTGGCTCTGTACTTGGTCCACAAATAATACTTTGTGGGCCTGATGTACCAAGAGATTTTTGAATTTGCTACTACAGCAATTTAATTCTTGCAATTCTCCCAAAAAATTCTCTGTTTTAGTGATTTTACAAACATCTCTTTTGTCTTTGTGTATTCTTTAATGATGATATAAGAGGACTGCTGAGGTAGATGAGTGCGCTCAGCTAGCCTTTAAGCCTTATAGCAAGACGGGACGTCATCCCAAGCACCTCCCACCAGCCACGAACTTTGGGATGCTTTGTTTGCAAAAACCGTATGGAACTCGTCGGAGATGATAGGGAGACCTTGGCACATGGGAGCAAGGACATTTAAGGCAATGGTACTACACAACTGAATCAAAACATACCTACTATTACAGACCACCATGTCAGAGCAGTTGTCATCAGGAACTGTGACCATTACAACACACTTGGCTCAAACTGAACTTAATCTGCTTTTCCTCATTTAAGTTTCACTTCTTTTCTTCGAAGTTGTATGTGTTCATGCAAAGACATACACTCGTACCTACTGTAAATGTTATGGTCATTTTACGAACAAAGAGTGCTTTTATATTGCATTAAATATATAGGACTGAACTTGTAATTACAGGTTAGTACTGCTCAAGATTTTTAATGCTTATCTTATCTTTTTTTCTACATTGAGGAGAAAGATCTTGCAATGTTGATCCTCAATAGGAATATAACTTTTTTCTGCTGGGTCAGAATCAGTAAGAGAGTTGTTCGCCAGGAAAATACTTTGAAAAGCCAAGCTGTAAGTCACTGGTGAAAGTATTCTGAGAAATTATGGGACAAATAATCATACACCATTATATCTTAGCTGAGGTGGTTAGGATTCGAAATGCATCGCATGTTATCCTTTAAACGTAGGTGGATTGTGACTTTTTGATAAACAGCCCATTTGAGCTGCTAGGGATTTGAACTTCCCGTGCTATGAAAATGGGAAGTTGTTGGCACCGTCTTTGCCAGTTTGCTAGGGGTAGTTCTGAGCAATGGCAGATAAATTCAGTTTCCCTGCTGAATGTCCCTGCTGCGTGCCACAGTATCATATACTCAGAGAATTCTCAGGGTTAGCTACAGGAAATAAACTCCTGTGGAAGGAAGGTCGAGCGCTTTGGGTGAAGTCAGACAGTCTACGACTGGGCAAGAAAAGTATGTACTGTAGTTTCGCCCATCCACAACTCTCAAGTGTGTTCAAGAAATAGAGGGTGTGCACTGCACTAATTAGGCCCCTTTACCCCGTACCTCGAGGATGTGCTTCCCTTTATCTACATGTGGTCATTTAAAGTGGCGCTGACGCCGCTGCTATAAAGCAAAACTTAAAGTGGTACAGAAAGCTAACTTTGCATATCTATGTCTTTATTTGCATTAGCAATTAAGCCAAAAATTTCGGAAAATCAGTTCATAAAATCTAAGCATATACAACAGCTAAAAGCATCTAAAAACATTAATCACGCAAAACCTACATTTACACACTACACCCTGGAACAATACTTGTACTATGATAAAGTGCAAGTGTGAATCAGAAACAATTCTTTACCAGAAAACAGCTTCTCTGCTAGGGTGGAGGAGCGTCTCCTGTCCTCCCCTCCCCACCCCCCAACCAGCAGCAGCTATGAAACAATAATAAATTATGTTTATTATCTTTTTATAGTAAAAGGGGCGGTGCCATGGGCTATGACAGGGACGGAGGAGGAGTGCACAGCACTCCTCCCTCAGTGCGCATGTATGATTGGCTGGCCGTCTCAGGTCGGAGAGAGCAGGCAGATACTTTCATACTGCCTCGGAGTACCTTGGCTGATTGCTCCAGCCAATCCGAATGCTGCTGTCATGCTGCCAGCAGTATGAAGGCAGCACTCGGATTGGCCACAGGGCAGGCTGGGAACCTGTGCCTGCAGCTGCAGCTGCAGCTGAGGAGCTGCACGTGGTGGCGGCGAGAAAGGTAAGTGTTTTTTTTTCTTCAATTAATTCCCCCTCGCACGCGCAGCTCCACCCCTTCAAAGCACCGCAAGTCTCTCCTGTTCTTTACATAGCAGAA
The DNA here is from genome assembly GCF_031143425.1 of Pleurodeles waltl. NCBI lineage: Eukaryota > Metazoa > Chordata > Amphibia > Caudata > Salamandridae > Pleurodeles > Pleurodeles waltl. Next base: position 761,890,317 of record NC_090438.1, read on the forward strand.
AAATTACAGTAATAAAATGTACGTATTGAAAAATAGAGAGCTGCAGACTGAAGCCTGGGTGGCCAAGGAGAGCCATTCCTAAAAGCCTAAAACTGTTCACTCACTACAACATGGTAGTAAGTGTACCAGAGCAATAATGTGAGAGCCATAACGGCTCAAAGTACAGTCACCCTCCTGCCTCAATTGGTGTGAATGCTAATAAGAAGCACAATTACGACTTAAACATCAGCAGTGAAAAAAAGGATGCAGTGAGTACAGATTTTGTATATAAGAAAATAATGTGCTGCTGACTAGATGTCCCACTGAAACCAGTCCTGGTTTTAAATAGCCATCACATTATTACAAAGCACTGGAGAAGGACAAAGGCCAGTGATGAATTCTTATTGAAAGTTCCCCATTTGATGGCATGGGTCCATTGTGAAACGGCCTTGACATAGTGATGAATGCACCTTGGCGAGTGGATGAGGGTGTTTTAGGCTCCAAGAATCAAATGTCCGACTCCATTTAATGCAAAAAAAGAAGAAAAAACTGTCTGGTTAAGTACATGTTTGTGCCTGTTGAAAATGCCATAGATTTGTGGCTCTTGCATCATACTTTGACCCTACTGGCAGACCAACAAGCAGCTGGTAGATTATATTGAATAAGCTAGTCCATTTGTTAATGCTGAAAACTTCCAGGCAAAAATTATTTGCATCCTAAATTGCTGCAGTTGATGACCACACAACTCCTGTTTTACGACCAGACCTTGTAACTTTCCATGCAGCATATATAGGATGCCACAGCCTGATAAATTTCCACCGAATCTGCTCTGTAACAAAAAATTAAAGCAGCCTTGCAGTTTCTCAAGTAATATTTTAAAAACAAAGTATGAAGGTAGAACCATCGGAGGCTCAATGAAATTGCACAGAGAAGCATAAAATGAATGCCATCTTCAGGGTTGCCCATGGAACAACTGCACGTCAGCTTTTGGACGTGAAGTCTTGGACCATAGCTTTGTGTAGGACCGAACCAGTAGGATTCTTAGTCTGAACCCAAGGTATACAGCCCTTTTTTAGAAGGAAAACACAGCTGAGAAACGGCTCCCACCGGGGTTCCTGCTTCAATGCCAAATAAGTTGTCATGAAGGTACCTTTCTTGGTCTCAAGCTTTCATCACAGATAGGCCTAGTATTTCTTTTTGGCCATTTGTAATGTGGCTTGATTCATTCTATCTAGTTTTAGCCAGGGATCTGCACAACTTATTGTGCTTATAGTGTTCTCAATATGTTTGAACCAACGTAAGCAACAGCAGTTCTGACATTTCATAAGGTCCTGAAGGGCCTTCTGATAAGCTGTAAGAGCTGGGGTGGTCCATATTCAAATCCAGTAACTCATAGGCTGGAAGGCAATCCATGAGAAATGTAATCCCCAACTCTACTCTGAATGTTGCCATCAGTGTTCCAGCATCTAGATGTAATAAGCATCTATAAAGGTGTTTTCCAGTTTTTGGAGGGCCTGCGCATTTATGAGTCCTCAAATTTCGGAAACATAAGAACTAGCCGCCACAGCTTTTGTTTTATATTCAGATAGTGCCAGCTTGATTAGATGGTTTCCACAGCTTTTTATGAATCTCTGTATTGCTCCAGCCTGCTGGGATAGTATAATTTTAACTTGTGCTCCCTAGTGCAGCTAATCATCAATCCTGATTCCAAAATAGTCTAAGGGTTTGACCTGTTCCTCGAGCTTCCCTAGAGCCTAAATGATTACCTTAACTTACATATTGGTTTTATTATCATCGATTTTGTTTACTTTGCATTAATGATAAAGTTAATTTTATTACAATAAGATTCAAAACCTTCCTAGAGCCAGTGCATAAACAACTCATGGCAGGCCACAATAACCGGGTCATCGGAGAACATTAGAATTGGAATAAACTCATTCTCGATCTTGGATACGTCAAGGCCAAGGTTAATAAGAAACTTTCCTATGCCATTAAAATATATGTTAAAAATGGCTGGAGCAAGGACACAACCCTGCCTAACCCCTGTATGTATATCAAAGAAATATGTACATTCTCCCTTGCTTCCATATTTTAGAGGCGCTGTGTTGGCATGATGCAGATCCTTTAGTAGCCTCAAGAGATAATTGGGAACTTCATATTCCTGCAGGGTACTCCAGATGATTGACCGCTCAATGCTGTCAAAGGCTGTCTTTAGGCTGATGAATACTGGATAAAGGGGGGAGTTGTGCAAAACTATGTACTTCAGGCAGAACATGTACAGTCTCAATACTTGATCGATTGTGATCTGCCCTTTGCGAAACCCGGCCTGAGGGTGGGAGATGGTACAAGTATCATTCATCCAGGTCTCCAACTGGAACGCTAGCAGTTTACCAAAGATCTTCCCTACACCGTTAAGTAGAGTCTTTGGCCAATAATTGATGGGATCGTCTCTCCTCCCATTTTTGTGAATCAGCACTATGATTGGGGACCATTCCTTCTGCCAACATGTCATTAAAAGCCTACGACAATGATTCAGCCAGATTTCAAGGTTGCTTTTGAACACATCAGCTGAGACCTTGTCTGAGCCCGGAGCTTTGCCTGACTTCTGGTAATCAATGGCTTTAGTTACTTCTGTCTTAAAAACTTCTTCTACATGATGGCACAAATGCAGTGGGGATCTGCATTTGTTTTTGATCTTTCTGGTTCCATTGTGCCCCATTTCTATAATACATTCTTCAACTTGAGCAGGCTTTTGATATAGCAAAGCAGAGCGCTCCAACCATCTTGAAGGACTTATACTGGCCTTCATATTTCTGGCGAGAGCTGTGCAGCCCCAGCAAATGATTTCCCAGTACTTCTTGGAATCGTTCTGCTCTGCTGTGTTTTGCCAATACTCAGTAAGATGGTTCCTTTTCTGATATCATATAAGATGTATTTATACCCTTCTGGATTCCAACAGCTGTTGCAGCCCGTCCCCGGGGGCTGTCATAAGTTTTTTTACTAAATTTGAAGCATTCCTCATCATACCAATCAAGGTTGGAAAATTGAGGAGATATTTCCCTTGCTCTTTTATGTGCCGATACTCCTGATTGGTAACTTTAAGCAACTTTGCATATGTGTTCATCTTAATTGTAAAACTTTATTCATACACATCCTCTCTATAGCTTCTTTGGGTGCCAAGGACGTAATGGTCATGTCCGGTGGCGCGGCGCTGAGGCGCCACAAACATAACCATTACGTCCTTGCACTGAACCTCAGGGGAAGCGCTATTGCTCCCCCGAGGGCCGCGCCCCTACCCTCCTGACCCCAACCAGTGATGTCTGATGACGTCAGCGCGCAATTGTGCGCTGACCTCATCAGAGGTCGCCCCCACTGCGCTGGAAACTTAGCGTCCAGCATGGATCGGAAGAGAACTGCAAGAACATTTCTCTTCCGATCATGTGATGGGGGCCTGAGAGGCATCAAAGGGAAGGATGTCTCTCAGAGCATTTCAGCAGCAGGATCGTGAAGCGATCCGGCTGCTGAAATGCCCACTAGACACCAGGGATAATTTTTCAAGGTGAAATTGGCATTAGGGGAGCGACCCCCTTGCCCACTAGACACCAGGGATAATTTTTCAAGGTGAAATTGGCATTAGGGGAGCAACCACCTTGGGCAGATCGGCGTATTGTTATTAGGCCAATCTGCCCCCAGGGGGGCAGAAACCTCTAGGCGCCAGGGATAATTTTCTTTTTGTTTTCTTTTTTTTCATTTTTGATTTTTAGAGGTGGGTAGTGACCCCTTAGGCAAGTGTCGCTCCCCTGGGGGGGGGCAAATTATATTTAGGCCATTTCTGCCCCCTTTGGGGGCAGATCTTCCTATTTGTATTAGGCCAAACTGCCCCAAGGGGTGCAGAAACCACTAGACACCAGGGAGTTTCTTTTTGAAGGTCAATTTCACACAAGGGGATCGACCCCTTAGCCAAGGGTTGCTCCCCAGTGGGGGGCAAATGTATTTTAGGCCATTTCTTCCCCCTTCAGGGCAGATCAGCCTATTTTAATTAGGCCAATCTGCCCCCAAGAGGGGCAGAAACCACTAGGCTCCAGGGATTATTTTTTAAATTGTTTTACAGATGGGGAGCGACCCCTTAGGCAAGGGTCACTCCCTTGGGGGCAATTTTATTTTAGGCCATTTCTGCCACCCTTTGGGACAGGCCAGCCTATTTTTCTTAGGCCAATCTGCCCCCAAGAGGGCAGAAACCTCTAGGCGACAGGGATAATTTTATTTTGTTTTTTTTGTTTTTGATTTTTAGAGGTGCGGTGCGATCCCTTAGGCAAGGGTCACTCCTCTGGGGGGCAAATTCATTTTAGGTCATTTCTGCCCCCCTTAGGGGAAGATTGGCCTATTTTGATTAGGCCGGTCTGCCCCCAAGGGGGACAGAAACCACTAGGCACCAATTTTTTTTTTTTTTTTTATAGATGTGACGCAACCCCTCAGACAAGGGTCACTCCCCTGAGGGGTAAATTTATTTTAGTTCATTTCTGCCCTCCTTGGGGGCAAAAACCACTTAGGCACCAGGGATTGGTGTGTGTGTGTATGTGTGTGTTTTGTTTGGGGAAGCAGCCCCTTGGGCAAGGGTCCCTCGCATGGGGGCACATTACTGTTGCAGATGGGCCTATTTTTAGAAGGTCCATCTGCCCCCAAGGGGGGCAGAAGGCCCACCAGAGACCAGGGAAGATTTTTTTTTTTTTAAGGAGGGTGGGGGGATGACCATACCGCCACCCCAAATAAATGGGGCCAAAGTTGTTCTGCGGGCAGATGGGGCAATTACCCCTGATTCACACCTCGGGAGGGGGGCAGAAATCCTACTAGATGCCAGGGAAATAAAAAAAAAAAAAAAAAAAGTGGGGTGGTGGCTACCAACCAGTATGGGCATGGTTATGCCCCCACCCCATTTGAAGGGGTAACAGTCTTTCAGCTCTCCCCCGAACACTAAAACATCTTATGCCATGCAAAGTAAGAAAATATTCAATGATTTTGTGTTTTGGTTTTACATTTGGGCCATGAGAGCTGGTCTAACTCTCAAAATCGTCCCACTTGGAATGGTGAGGGCTGCACTTTTTGGTCTTTGGGACGCTGTCATGTAGAAAAATTCCACAAGACCTAGACACATCTAAAAACTAAGCATCTGGGTGAGTCCAGGGTGGTGTGCTTCACATGCACCCTACACCATTTTCTTACCCACAATGCCCTGCAAACCTCCAACTTTGCTGGAAATCACACATTTTTCCCACTTTTTGTGATGGAACCTTCCAGAATATGCAGGAATCCACATAATTCCTACCACCCAGCATTGTCGCGTCTATACCAATAAAAATTCTGCCCCACTTGTCAGCCTATAACTGTTTTTTTTCAATCTGCCTGTTTGGACCCGTTCTGGTTCCCCCTCAATTTCGACATGTTTTTGGCTCTTCCCTGTCACAGGCACTTGGCCCACCGACACAAGTGAGGCATCATTTTAACTGGGAGACTGAAGGGAACGTTGGGTGGTATGAAATTTGTCCCATTGCAGTGATCCCACACAGAAATGTGGGGAAAATGTCATTTTTTAGCTAAATTTGAGGTTTGCTGAGGATTCTGGGTAAGAAAACACTGGGAGATCCACGCAAGTCACACCTTTCTGGACTCCCTCGAGTGTCTAGTTTTCAGAAATGTTTGGGTCTGGTAGGTGTCCCACTACATGACTGCTGAGCCCCGGACCAAAAACGCAGGTGCCCCCAACCCCGCAAAAACAGGTAGTTTTGTATTTGATAATTTTGATGTGTCCACTTTGTGTTTCGGGGCATTTCCTGTCACGGGCACTAGGCCTACCCACACAAATGAGGTACCACTTTGATCGGGAGGCTTGGGGGAACGCTGGGTGGGATGAAATTTGTGGCTCCTCTCAGATTCCAGAACTTTCTGTCACCGAAATGTGAGAAAACGTTTTTTCTTTTTGCCAAATTTTGAGGTTTGCAAAGGATTCTTGGTAACAGAACCTGGTGAGAATCCCACAAGTCACCCCATCTTTTATTCCCGTAGGTGTCAAGTTTAAAAAAATGCACCGGTTTTGTAGGTTTCTCTAGGTGCCGGCTGTGCTAGAGGGCAAATCCATAGCCAGGCACTTTGCAAAAACAGGTCTGTTTTCTTTGGGAAAATGTGATGTGTCCATGTTGTGTTTTGGGGCATTTCCTGTCGCGGGCACTAGGCCTACCAATACAAGCGAGGTACCATTTTTATCGGGAGACTTGGAGGAATGCTGAGGAGATGGAAATTTGTGGCTCCTCTCAGATTCCAAAACTTTCTGTCACCGAAATGTGAGGAAAAAGTCTTTTTTGAGCCAAATTTTGAGGTTTGCAAAGGATTCTGGGTAACAGAACCTGGTGGGAGCCCCACAAGTCATCCCATCCTGATTTCTCCTAGGTGTCTAGTTTTAAAAAATGCACAGGTTTGGTAAGTTTCCCTAGGTGCCCGCTGAGCTAGAGGCCAATTCCACAGATAGGCACGTCTTATTTCAATGTAAAAATGTGATGTGTCCATGCTGCGTTTCCTGTCGCTGGCATTAGGCCTTCCCATGCAAGTGAGGTACCATTTTTATCGAGAAACCTGGGGGAACACGGAATAGAAGAACAAGTATTATTGCCCCTTTTCTTTCTCTACATTGTTGCCTTCCAAATGAAAGACACTCTGTAAAAAAGAAGTCTATTTGAGAAATGCACTGTAATTCACATGCTAGTATGGGGACCCCAGAATTCAAAGATGTACAAATAACCACTGCTTCTCAACACCTTATCTTGTACCCATTTTGGAAATACAAAGGTTTCCTTTATACCTATTTTTCACTCTTTATATTTCAGCAAATGAATTGCTGTATACCCGGTATAGAATGACAACCCATTGCAAGGTGCAGCTAATTTATTGGCTCTGGGTACCAAGGGTTCTTGATAAATGCACAAGCTCTATATATCCCCGCAACCAGAAGGGTCCCACAGACGTAATGGTATATTGCTTTAAAAATCTGACATTACTGGAAAAAGTTACAGAGTAAAAGTGGAGAGAAATGTCTGTTTTTTTCCCCTCAATTTCAATTTTTATTTTTATTTTAGCTGTTATTTACTGTAGGAAAACCTTGTAGGATCTAAACAAATGCACCCTTGGTGAATTCAGAATTTTGTCTACTTTTCAGAAATGTTTAGCTTTCTGGGATCCAGCATTGGTTTCACACCCATTTATGTCACTGACTGGAAGGAAGCTAAAATCACAAAAAATAGTAAAAATGGGGTACGTTCTAATTGAATGCCAAAATTGTGTTGAAAAATGTGGTTTTCTGATTCAAGTCTGCCTGTTCCTGAAAGCTGGGAAGATGATGATTTTAGCACCGCAAACCCTTAGTTGATGTCATTTTCAGGGGAAAAACACAAGCCTTCTTCTGCAGCCCTTTTTCCTTTTTTTTTAATTAAAACGACATTTTAGCTGTATTTTGGCTAATGTCTTGGTCTCCTCCAGGGGAACCCACAAACTGGGTACCTCTAGATTTACTAGGATGTTGGAAAAAGGTTATGTGGACAAAAGGTTATGAGGGTCTAAGCGCGAACTGTCGCAAATAGCCAAAAAAAGGCCTGGCACCTGAGGGGGAAAAGGCCTGGCAGCAAAGGGGTTAAATGAGGACTTTTTCTAATGCATCGTGCGCCCCAATGCTTCTTAGTGCCACGATTTAGACACGGAAGTCGCAATTATATTTATATAAACCAGCCCGGGAAGTTTAGATCATCTCACCCACTGCTTACTTGCCAGCTTTCTGTGACAGTCACTGGGAGGTGTTTCTACATTTCGGCACCGTGATTAATTGTTTTGCAACGTTTTCCATGAAACGGCAGGAACATCAGTGCTCATTTCAGGAACCTGTGGGCGTGCCCGCGAATTAAATCACCTTGTTTAATCAATAATGAAGGAGGCTACGTGCACTTTCAGCCTCTACAAGGATTTCTGTTAACTAGGCGGAGCTGGTGCAATCGAGGCACACAAGACAAACTCCTGTACAGTAAGTAAACCGTCTTCATTTTATGAGTGCGTCACAATCCTTCTCACAGGCGAGATGCCAGCCTGCGAGATCCTGCTAAACCCGCAGCTAAGGGAAAACGAGGAACCTTAAAATAGGGCCTCTCAAGATTCTTTCACAAGTGTTGCATTATGTTACTGTTTATATGAATAGCACGTATGCTCTCCCCAAGTCCACTTAAAGAACGGAAAACGAATATACAGGCGGGCTACCCTTTTTTGGGCCATGTGGAAACTGCTATGTGCTGAGGTGCCTTCAGTGCTGGTGAGGGGCATCAGCAATGGAAGGGAGGCGTGGGTGCTTGAACACTGAAGGTTAGGTGGGGTAGTTGCACATAGTTCACTAATTTTATTTATCAATATAGAGTAGTAATATCAACTAATCAGAGCACCTGGTACCTCCAGGTGACCTTAGGTAGAATGTGGGCCTCAGGGTAGTCTGAGGTTCCCTGTCCAAGTAGAATCAGGCCTATTATAGCACAGCATGTACTGGCATAACAAGAGTGGGCAGGTGATCCTAACCTTGGCTATGGGTAGTACATGGTTTCCTCATTTGCAGTCCTCGTGAAGCCCCTCTGCCCTGAGTTTACCATTTGAGGATCTTGACAGTGGCGGCCGGCAGCTTTAGGAGGGAGGGGGGCGGGCAGGAAGCACACACACTCATTCTTTCACACACACACGCACGCACGCACCTCCATTAACAACACTCATAACATTCAAACATGCACGCACGCACCAAACAATCATTTAAAAAAATCACACACACACGAAAGACCTTGTCCTCTCCTTCATGTGGGATTGATATAATATATGGGCTATCTGCTTTAAACACCCGGGACTGCATCCACCCATCACAAGAAGAAAGGTGACTGACCCAGTGTTTTGAACACTTATAAGATTGAGGGCCCTACAGGAGACTTCCACATTTGACTCCCTGCTCTCATTTCAGAATCCTTGTCACTGTGTAGTCTACAGGTCTGGGCACATTCTGTCCTGATTAATGAGGAAAAGGGAAAACAGGCCATCCAAGAGAGCAATCAAAATCTCTTGTCCACTTGTGCACCACTCAACGCAGATCCTTCCCCACCATCAGGATGCTGAGCACTGCACTCCCTTGACATACTGACTTTCTGCTGCTTATCTCCAAATCTCAGAACATTTGGATACTACCTCCAGGATGCCTAACCCATAATATGCTAACTCCAAAGACACTGGCACCCAGGCCAGCAGATTACCCTCTGACTGCCACCTTTCTCACCATCACTAGACTATGTATTGCACTGCGTCTTAGGGATGACACCTAAAACACATATTCAGTTGTCCTGCAGCCTCTTAGGAATGATGTGGAGACCAATCAATCCAGATGCTCACTGACTCAGAAACGACCCTCTTATAATGGTATTTCTGACTATATGAAAAGAAAGGGTAAAAATGAAATAAGTTATATGATATGCTTTTTGTTTGTATAGTATCCAAACTAAGCTGGATCACTTCTAGGTGCATAGGCTTTAAGAAGTGTGAAAGTTGCCAGATGAGTATGCTGTTCACTAAAGGACTCCTGATAAGAACATGATCTCTAAACCTGCCTATCCACACGCACCACAAATAGGTGGGTGAATGAAATCGGGCTCTGGTGTATTGGGTGTTTGATTAGGAGAGAAAAGATGAAGGCCCATATTTATACTTTTTTAGCGCCGCATTTGCGCCACTTTTTGACCCAAAAACGGCGCAAACCTACAAAATATAATTGTTTTTGCAAGTTTGCAACGCCTTTGCGTCAAAAAATGACGCAAATGCGTCGCTAAAAAAGTATAAATATGTGCCGAAGTCATTATTATTTTTCTTCAAGCCATTAAGTGTGTATGAATGTTGAAGTTCCACAAACGTCTTATCAGGACTCTGGACATTCTGGCATGAGGGTGGATGCTTGTAAGGGATGCACAGATTGAGCCAAAATGTAGGTAGGTTTTCAAGATATCTACAATTATTTTACATAGGAAGAGCTTCTGTAATGAATATAAGAAAAGTTTACTATTCAGTAGCTCAACGTGTCTATACCTAATCTTGGTTCGTTGGTGCGTGGAGTGAGGTGCACTGAACCTGGCCACGTGACTGCTCTTGGGTCAGGGATGATGCTTCATAGTGATGACTGCAAGGGAATAGAGCCAATGCCCTTCTAGACAGTAGTAAGCCCCCGAGCAGATAATCTGCTCGACCATTCTATTTTTCTGAGGTGTAAAATCTTCTAGAAGATGACAGCGGGGTAACTCTAGCATAGAAAGCCCTGTAATTAACATACGTTTACTAAAATCGTGTGAACATAGCCCAGGGTTGCTTTGCAATAAAAGTGCCAGATCATAAGACAGCAAGAAACAGAAGCAATGCAGCCGTACACGGGAGCATAAAAAATACAAAGTCATATACAGTAACATGGAGATAATAAAAAGGGACAGTATGAAAGACCAGAATTGAAAGTAAGTGAGAAATAGGAAGAAGGTGACATTGGAGAAAAAAGTGGAAAAAGTAATAATAGCAGGTGTACTTCAAATAGCACAGAACGATCATGAGCACAAAGTGCTGGTTCAAGAAATGGTGGCAAGATGATATGGAGATGTAAAAAGAGGATGCAAATAGCAACAGTGAAGTAGAAAAGTATAACAGGGAGGAGAATGAAGAAAGGACAATCAAAGTATGGGAAGACAAGTGAGCTAGCATTCAGGTAGCAAAAAAGAAGAGGTGTGGAAATAGATGGGAATTACTATGACGGGGTTAAAAAAAATGAATGGGGAAGGGAGTGGACAAAGGCCAATTAGTAGAATTCCGTATTGGCAATTATTTTTGAAATAAGAAGCTTAAGATCGTTCTTGATTGTATTATGAGAAATGGTGGCCAGGAGAGAAAGAGAGAGTGAAGGCCGAATACTAGGCGCATAGCCATTATACAACTGGGAAAATTGTCCTCTGTTTCCAAAGTCAGGGATTCGATAGAACTGCTTCCACAATGTGAATGGCTTCTGGCTTCCATTAAACTTAAACATTATCAAGAGGTAGATAGGGGTGCCCGTATGTAAAATTATATGAGTAATACAGGCAGTATTGCAAATGGATGTTGCTCCCATGGGAAGCAATTAGCATATTTTTAAGATGTTGGCAGTATTATTTTATATTTTGCCTCCATTGTCAAAGCAAGCAACTGAGTACAGAGTTCCCTTCATTCGAGTGGGATGCATATTTGGCTGCTCAGTTAAGAGGGAGTTGCTGTAGAAGAGATCAAGATAGTGTAATATGGTCTTAAGATCCTGTTGTGGAATGAATTGAATGATCCAAAGCAACAGTTCGAATCAGACATGTACAACCTTAACCAAAGTGTGCCCGTTCAATTAGAGGTTAAGTCTCTTGTCTAGCATGCCGCCAAAAAATGTTGAGCTATAAGTATTCAATGGTTCTGTTCAAGTGCTACTGAGATGAAATTAGGAGAACTACAGCTTTTAGAACGATATCGTTACAATAGGGGACTGTCGTCTAATCGTGACCCGTAGGGTATGAGCAAGATGAGAGATGTGAGGAGAAGAGATCTTGAGACAAAGCTGGGCATTGTCAGTATTTCTAGTGGTATAAGATCACTTAGTTCTTGGAGATGAAACCAAGAATGGAACCCTGTACTCATTGTAGCAAATTAACGACTGGAAAAGAAGGCAGTTTTGACCGGCCTGGACTGATTAGTCAAATTTGTTGCAAAACAGTTCAGGACTGTGCAATTAATGCCCCTTTGCTCTATGAGTATAATAATAAAGGTAGAGCAGTTTATGGTCTTGAAGGTAGCCATTCAATCAAGGAAAACAAGAAGACATGAATCACTGGAGTCTAGGATGCATACTGTATCATCAAGAACCTGTAGAAATGAGGTCTTAGTAATGCACCCTGTTCGATGCACCATTATAACAGATAAGATATTGGAGAGGAGATGCTGTTAAATTTTCAATAACTTTACCAAGGGAAGGAAGGACTAGCTGGCAGTTGCTAAGATAACCTCCATTAGGAGAGGATTATTCAGCAAAGGAGAGCTTAAACAATGTTTTGCCAATAAGGTTAGCAGTATAAAATGGTAAGAGGGGAGCGACATCAACATGAATAGATGAGGGCATTGGTTTGAGTCTCAGCCTGCTTAGAGTTTTCACCTAATCACACTTAGAGATTTCTTTAAATTTCTTTAAATTGCAGCCAAGTATTCCTTCATTTACTAATGGCAATAGGGATTTTCTGTGAATTTGGAAGACTAGGCAAGGACTCTTCAATAGTTCTAACATTCTAATCAAAGAACTGAGCTTTATCTTCAAATTTTAATTTGTACATTTGACAGTAAAATAATTTGTAGGATTACTTGCCAATTTGACAACTTCAAAGACTTCTTTACATTGGTTGTTCCAGTGCTTAATTTGTGCTTGTTGTTTCCGGTGCTGAGCACCAGCACTTATTTTTGAGGGCCGGCACTTATTCTTCTGCCTCAAGCATTTGCTGCGAGCATATGGCGCATATGGAAAAGACGGAGGAAAGAAAAACGATAAGCGGCACAAAGGGAGAAAGCAGGAAGCTGCTAGACTGAGCTGAAGGGGTAGGGAGTCCCTGTAAATAGATTGAAAAGGCCCGAAATGGCTTCAGGATTACACGGCCTCAGTATTCTGTGATCGCACATTTAATTGCAGCAGCTGCATGTTTAAGAGGAGGGCTTTGGGCACCGGCACATTTTTATTTACAAATTAAGCACTGGGTTGATCACTATGTTGATTAGATGTTTGATGTGAGCGCTTCGATTCTCAAGTACATGCAGATTTGTGATGTCACTACAATCTAAAAACTGCTTGAGTCTGTGATATTAAGAATGGAAAGTACTCACCCCACAGCCTAATATGAAAAGTGAGTGTGCAGCAACATTTTGTGGGGCTGGTCGAAAATGCAACAAAGAAACCATTTTGGGGCAGTGGCATTTTGTAGCATAAGGTATCTCGGGAACATTTTTTTTAAATCATATCAATTACATAGATGCCCAAATAAATAAAGATTTTATCCTCCTAAGTAGATTTTTCTTCAGAAACATTTAACATGTTTACACTAAATGCAGTCTCTCTTATTTGGAGAGTGTCATGAGTGGTTTATAGTTTTTTATTACTTCTCAACTTGATGCTTTTTACTTTGTAATACATTTGCGTAACTGCCACAAGTAACACCTGCAACTTTATGTAAATGTAATTTGTTCCATGGTGTTTTTCTGGTTCAGTTTACATTCACTTACAAATAAAACTACACCTCTTCACAACCTCTTCATTGGGGACTGTGGGGATTAGATGTTTAACAGCAATAGAATTGTCCGGTGGGGTCTTTGTGAGGTGGATACCACAGCAATTAGAAGAGTGCTGGCGCCTTCAGCCTTAACAAGGAACTGACCGATTTTAGTAGCTTTAATGTACCAAAGATACCAAAATATCGGACTTGAATGCTTGAAAAACACCCTCTACTGAACTCTGGGAAAGGGACCATAGATTCCAGGCATGAGCATCCATGAAGTATGCCCTTCATTTCGATAAAGGAGTGTTATTAGTCAGTAGACTTATATTGGAAAACCAAGAGCCTGATATGGCCTTAAGGAATAATCAAGCAACTGTTTATTATAATCATTTATTTGGAATGTGCCAGCACTTCCTGTAGTGTCAGCTTATGTGATCTAATCCATATTCCTGGAATACAATTAAACTGTGCTTTAGGAGGGCAAGGCACACTGCACGCGCTCTGACAGGCAGAGCAGAAGAAACTTATTATAGCAGTCAACCTGCTCCCTCGAGAAAGGAATTCAGCAGTAGGTGTTTTAATATGGGGACAGAGGCACGATTAGCATCAATACAGATAATTATTGAACTATGTTGCATTGGAGGAACTGTAAAGTATTAAAAAGAGAACAATACTATGAGGGGGACCGTCCATACTAGAAGTGACAAAAATACTATGGCAGATTGAATATATAAATAAAACACTTGTAAAAAGTACTTAGGGCCTTGTTCACAAAGATGTACAAATTCTGCACCCGCAGATTTACTTCTACGTTTGGATGCAGCTGTACTGCTTTTTGTAATTCACCAACCAATCACAGAATTCGCTGGAGCAATTTTCAGAATGAGGTGCAGACCACTGGTGACAGCTCACTAAAATCAGGAATTTTAAGAAACTCTTTTTCACCAAAAAGGTTCGTGGATGTAAACAGCATGGGCAGCCTGGATTTAACTGACATTCTCAAATTAAAATTACCTGTTTTAAAACGGATCTAAAAGGGAAAGTGTGCTTTCAACTAAAACACTACACATGTTCTCATTGCCCTCTAAAATACTGTGCATTGAGTGGAAATTATGCCACACACCAGTACTTTGTCACAGAATGCTCCAAAATTCATCAAAATATATAAAACAGATCATGTTCACAGAATTACGGGCCACAGAATGTGTCCTTTTTCTGTTGTGTGGTATAAGAACTATGGGCCAGATGTAGCATTCTGTGTCTATGGGAAAAAGTGTTCGTACATATGGCCCCATGTGCTGTATTACAGACCATTATATGATTATATGATAATGCTTGCAACAAGCCTTGCTACATAAACGTATTTATAGTCACAACGATGGGTGGAATATTACGGACAAATTCTATCACTTTTATCTATGTAAAATGGTGTGTGAGTCTAAACAGTTAAACGTGAGTTATAGTGAATGCACATCCAGCAGTTTTGTATGTGGCACTTACTATTGGACCTGCATCATTATTTGTTTATTTATAATAACATTTGTAAAAAGAAGTAATGTAATGCTTGTGTGAATAAGCTTCTTTGTAATAATGCCTCAAACTTTTCTTAAGTACTTATTAAATCAGAGGTTTAATTTTTATTGAGTTCCGTAAGCATCATATTAGTATAATTCACATTATAAGAATCTGTGGTGTCTAAACAATGCAGGAGAGCATTTATAAATGTACACAGTGAGTCAGTCTTCCAGTCAGTAAGGATGGGAGGGTAAAGAACACACACGAGAGAAGCAGTTGAATGTCTTTTAATTTCAGAAACAAAACTAAACCACAGAGTAAAGTTTACTACAACTTCATAATATACAAAAACATAAAATAAGTGGGGATATTTAGTACAGTTCCTTAGCAGTTTATCTTATATATCTAAAAAGTGGTTTCTCATACGTGATTTAAGGCAAATTAATTTACTTTACATTTCCTACATTGTAAATAAGTGTGCTGTACGATGAGGTGAGATATCTATTGCTGTTCTAGCTGCATCTGTGCTACCCCCTTCCATCACACCCTTTCTATAATCAGAATTCCAACAATTTCCATACACGTTCAACACTGTTATACATACAGGGCTTCATCACAAGTCTGGCGGTCACTTGACTGCCAGACTCACGGTGACGGTCTGAGCACCATATAACGACCATAGCAGTCGTGCTGCAGTCGGACCACCAGCACTGCCAGGATCAGAGATCCCGTCGGTCTGGCAGTTGTGGTGCTCCTAATCTGCCAGGGCAGCGCTGTAAGCAGCGCTGCTCTGGGAATTACAACCTCGTTCTCTGCCAGCGATTTCATGGCAGTAAAAGGCTGGCAGAGAACAGGTGCAGGGGCAGTGCAGTGGTCCCCCTGACCAGCACCCTCTCAGTCGACGGGCACCCCTTCCTTGTTGGGAGGCCATCCTCAGCTGGGCCTCTGCCATCTTCCGTGCCCAGCGTCTCAGGTCCTCCCACCAATTGGGAAAGTGGGTGCTCCGCCTGCCATAGACCCCCAAGGTCCGCCCACCTTGGCGATGGCGCGCCATATACCCTTCTTTTGATGGGTGCTGACCTGCAGAGGCACTACACACAGGAAAATAGAATTAGACAGACAGTCCTGCCTGTTACACATATGGCCCACCATAACCCTTCCCATCACCATATCCACACACATGGCCCAGCAAACAACCTGTACGCCACCAAGAGGACATCCACCCACCCCCCTGACACGAGGCCTTCACACAAACAACTCCATGCATTCATGCCCCATGTATTGTGCTCACAGTGTACTCACCTGTTGGTCTGGAGGCCCATACAGCAGTCCGTACTGGGGTAGGACCCCATCCACCAGTCTCTCCAACTCCTCCGAAGTGAAGGCTGGGACCTCTTCCCCGGTCACACGGGCCAAGGTAGGTTCCAGACACAGGTCACTGCAGCACATGTAGTGTAGGTCCTCTCCAGTGGAAGGTCAGGTCGCAAGTGAGGAATCTGATAGAAAATGGCAGTCACATCCGCAGCGGTGCATACTGTCACCACCGGAATAGATCACCATTGGCCACTGTACCCCATATGGTCCAATGATAGCCAATGAGGAGTTGCACTGCGGTTCCCGACCGCCTCTCGCAACGTCGCACTACATCAGAGGAATTACTTCACTTCCACCTGTCCCTCCACACAGGACAGGCGGACGCCATTTCCGCGGTGGGGTGGCAGGCCCTGGAATAATGGTGCATCACAGGAGATATTAGCCCATACTGGACAAATCACAAAGACCCGTTGCATGTTTACAGGATGGAAAGTACTGTTGTAGCTCCATTGTTCAGTTTGTGACCGGCTCCTCACTCTTTTGTCCTTTATATTCCTGCTGCTGCGGATGAATATGAGATGGAGACATACCCCTGTGTACAGACCCCTAGTGGACTTGGCAACACTGGAGGACAGACACATAATCCTCACCTATAGACTTGACAGGGTCACAATCACAGAGCTGTGTGCCCAGTTGGATCCCAACCTGATATCTGCTATCCGTCACCCGACTGGGATCCCCCCGGTGCAAGTGCTATCTGTACTCCATTTCCTGGCAATTGGTTCTTTCCAAGTAACAGTGGGCTTGGCAGTAGGAATGTCACAGGCAATGTTCTCAAATGTGCTGACAAGGGTGTTGTCTGCCCTAATAAAACACACGTGCAACTACATTGTTTTCCCCCAGGTTGAAGATTTGGCGACCAGTGAAGGCCGAGTTTTATGCAATGGAACATATTCCCAACATAATTGGGGCGATTGATGGAACACCTATTGCATTTGTCCCCCCCGGCAGTATGAACAGGTGTTCAGGAATCGTAAGAGTTTTCACTCCATGAATGTTCAGATGGTGTGCTTTGGGGACCAGTACATCTCCCACGTCAATGCTAAGTATCCGGGGTCAGTGCATGATGCATTTGTCCTAAGGAATAGCAGGATCCCAAATGTGATGGCCCAATTACAGACTCACAGGGTGTGGCTAATAGGTGATCCCTGGTTCCCACCCTGTATATGTTTGTGTATGGGTATGGTGTGGGCCATGTTGGATAGTGTGTGGCTAAATGTTGTCCCTCAATATTTGCAGGTGACTCTGGTTACCCAAACCTATCATGGCTGCTGACCCCTGTGAGGAATGCCAGGACAAGGGCAGAAGAACATTATAATGAGGCACATGGGCGAACCAGAAGGATCACCAAAAGGCCTTTGGCCTCCTGAAGGCCAGGTTCAGGTGCCTCCATCCAACAGGTGGATCCCTGTGCTACTCACCCAAGAAGGTCTGCCATATAGTGGTGGCATGCTGCATGGTGCATAACCTGGCCCTCAGACGCCATGTCCCATTCCTGCAGGAGAAGGAGGTTGGAGATGCCGGCGTAGCAGCAGTACACCCTGAGGACAGTGAGGATGAGGAGGCAGAAGATGAGGAAAACAGAACATATGTGATCCGACAATACTTCCAATGACACACAAGTAGGACAGTGTTACTTCACATTTCAATTACTTTTGTTTTAATTTTTGTGGCAACTGCATGCTGATATTTTCAACTTCTATGCCCACTTACTTTTCCCTCTGGCAATTCATTTTGCAGATGTTGGTGACCTGAAATATACTCCTGGTGTAATCACTACAGACAGCTACAGGTCATTAATCTATGCTTATCCTCTGTACAGATGATTTGCAATGTTTGTACCTGTTACAATGAATACATATGTTGATATACACGACATACTCCAAAATGTTTTTTTTTCAAAGGGTGTTTATTGAAGTGCTAGTATAGAGAGGGGCAAGTGTAATGGGATGGGGTGATGAAGGAGGAAGGTCCATAGTGTTATTCCAGTCTATTTGTAGCACAGGTGCATTGTCCAATGGGACATAGGAAGGGAAGCAATGGCAGTTCAAGGTGGGCAGGGTGACTGAGTGGGACACAAGGTTGAAAATCAGGAGAGTCTCATTTCCTGGCGGGGTCTTGGCAAGTGTTTCTGGCTTCTGTCTGGATCGCAGGGAACGTTTGCGGGCTGGTTCGCCTTCTGCAGTGGGAGGGGTGCTGGTTGCCTGTGAGTCCTATGGCGGGGCTTCCTGGCCACTAGCGGCAGCGGAGGTGGAAGGCTGTTCGGATGTCTGGCTAGTGGCATGGGCCAGCTGGTGTGACACTGCCTCCCTCATAATGTTGGCCATGTCTGCCAGCACCCCTGCTATGGAGATCAGGGTGTTGTTGATGGCCTGCAAGTCCTCCCTGATCCCCTGGTACTGTCCCTCCTGCAGCCACCTGTTCTCCTGCACATTGTCCAGGATCTGGCTCATTGTGTCCTGGGAATGTTGATAGGCTCCCAGGATCTCAGAGAGTGCCTCCTGGAGAGTCGGTTCCCTGGGCCTGTCCTCCCCCTGGCGCACAGCAGTCCTCCCAGTGTCCCTGTTGTCCTGTGCCTCTGTCCCCTGAACTGTGTGCCCACTGCCACTGACCCCAGGTCCCTGATTGTCTTGGGGGCGAGGCGTGCCCTGGGGTCCCTGTAGAGGTGGACACACTGCTGATTGACGTGTCCTGGGAACAGAGGTATAGGTACGCTGGCTGGGTGCTATGGTGGTGTTTCCTGATGGGGAGACTCTGTGATGGTGTGTGCCTGGGCTTGGATAACCTGCTGTCCAGTGGTCCCTGATGGGTCAGGTAGGTCATCCAGATCCTGAAGACCAGAGTTGCTGTCATCTCTGTGGGCCTCTTCAGTTGGGGGACTGGATAATACTGGCACCTCCTCTCCGCTGACATTGGCTGTGGTACCTGTGGGGATGTAAATGATGTGTTATGGTTTCTGTGTCTGACATATTGTACATCCGTGGCTTTCTCTCTTTGGTTGGTTTTGCCCTGCCAGCTTTCACTTGTGTACGTTAGTGTATGGTGGGATAGTTAATCCTCTATAGTGTGCATGCTTTAGTGATGAGTGTCTATGCAGGGCTGTGAGTGGTGTCCATGCATTGGTAGAGCATGCAGGGCTTGGCAATGGGATGAGTGGGATGTGATGGTGGGGTGTGTGGGAAGTAGTGGAGTGATTGGAGTGTGGGTGAGGGTGAAGGTATGTGATGGCAGGCAGGTAGGAGGGTGATAGTAGTAGAGAGTTGACTTACCAGAGTCCAGTCCTCCTCCGACTCTGGCCAGGCCCTCAGGATGCAGTATTGCCAAGACTTGCTCCTCCCGTGCTGTGAGTTGTGGGGGAGGAGGTGGAGGTCCACCGCCAGTCCTCTGTATAGCGAGCTGGTGTCTTGCTGCTATGGAACATACCTTCCCCCGTAGGTCGTTTCACCTCTTCCTGATGTCAACCCTAGTTCAGGGGTGCTGTCCCATGGCGTTGACCCTGTCCACGATTCACCGCCATAGCTCCATCTTCCTAGCTATGGATATCTGCTGCATCTGTGCTCCAAATAGCTGTGACTCTACCCTGACAACTTCCTTCACCATGACCCTTAGCTCCTCCTCTGTGAAACCAGGGTTTATTTGTAGTGCCATGGGTGTTGAGTGATGTGTGTTAGTGAGGGTGTGTTGGGTAATGTGTTGGGTTGTGTGATGTGGAGTGTGTGAGTGGTGTATAGGTGTGAGCAGTATGTGGGTCTAGTTGTGTCAGTGGTCTTGGTGTCTCTCTGTTGGCAATGAATTGTATTCGTAAAGGGTTGTGGGTAATGTGGGTGTTTTATAGTGGTGTGGGTGTGGTGTTTGTATGGGTGTCAGGTGTGTGCTGATTGAATTGTCCAATGTGGTGTTGTTTTGTATGTGGGTGATCATTGTGAGCACGGTGGTATGTACAGCCAATGGTTTACCGCCGTTGATTGTCCGCCGTGGTGATTCGTGGGTCATAATATGGTGGGCGTAGTTTTGTTGCTATAACGTTGTGGGTTTTGGGATCGCCAGTTTCTCATTGACCTTTGATCTGGCGGATTTGTGTATGTGGCTGAATACTGACGGATTGGTGTGTGTCATAATATGGTGAACGGATATCCGCGGCGGCAGCGGTAAGTTGGTGGCCGTCAGCATGGCAGTAAGTGGGATTACCACCAATCTCATAATGAGGGACTTTGTTTTTAAGCTTGGGTAAACGAAAACAACTTGAATGCTGGAGTCAGAAGTGAGAGAAGTAGATAATGTATGTCTTGATGTAATTGAATTGCATTCACATATTCTCAAGCTGCTAACCTTTTCTTTGTATTGCTGTCTGATTGTTTTTTCCTGCCGTTAGAGCTCTGAAACCTATCCCATCTTACATGTAAGGCTCTCCAATGCAAGATGGATGGTAACTGGAGATGGTGCTAGCAGACCCAGAGTTACCAATTCCAGTCCGTGTCTCTTTCTCAGTTACAGGCCAGTTTTTGGGTCTATAACGGGGAATAACAGGCAGGACATGGAATTGCCATGTCCATTACCGCATGAGATTCCCTGATTCAAGGACTTTTTCCTTCTACATTTTCCATCTACGTTCAGGAGGTGAAAACTGTGCGCAGAAAAGCATTTGATTTTACTGAGTGTGATTGCATACCTTTTAAAACAAAAAAGGGCCTATTCTTAGAGGCAAATTTACATGTGAGTAACTATATTTGTGTACACTTACTTTTAAATTTTATAGCAAATGTACTGCTTTTGGCTAGTCAACATGTCTTATTGTACATTTACTATAAAGTATAGACTTACATGGCACCACCCCCTGAAACAGGTGGTGCAGCCAAATTTATGAGTGTGAAGACACCACTAGTAACTTTTCATCAGGGCAGAGATTTCCCTATTGTAAAGTACAGGAAACATTTTAAAAGTTTATGAAACTGTAAAAAAAACTTTAAAAATATTGTTTTACAAATATTAATGTAAATCATTATAAATATTGATTTAAATTTGAAACAAACAATGTTAACAGTGATATTAACTTCATTTTGATTGAAATACTTAATTTGTTTAAATATAATAAATTATAGTTATTTTTCTAAAGATGTATTTTAAAAACTCCCACCTAAAGTAAAATATGTATATGTATTAAAAACAACTAAAAGTTATGTATGGAATTAATGTGAATGAATGTAATTATCTTCTAAAAATAAAATCTTTTTTTTTACACTACAAAGGTTATTAAATATGTTACAATAAAATTATATGCATTATTTATTTATATATTTTGTAACAATAAATTAGATTTGTATATATATCTTTAAAAATGTAAATACATTAATTTATTTTAGCATTGTTTCTAAAGGGGTTCTACTTTAAGTCCTTTTCTTGATTATTTTCTATGGGAGGGTGTTGCAGTACCTGCGGCTGGCCATGTGTGGTGCTGGACTTACTCTAGGTCTGAGCCGTATTACCTTTAAGATGGTTTTGAGAACTTTTTGGGTGTAGTAGTTTTAGAAGTGCAGTTTATGACTACAAATGGGCTTACTCTTTTTGTGGGTGAGTAAATGCCCCTCTCTAAACCCCTCCTTAACCCACCTTAAACCCCCATTGTACTCTTCCTCAAACCCCCTTTTTGTAGCTGATATGTCCACATTTACAACCATGCACCCTTATCGCTCCCACATTTACTTTAAAAAAATAAACTTGAGTGCATGGAGGTCTCCGCAATCGAATGGACACCTCTGCACAAAATAAATAGGAGAGGCAAAGGTGAAGGTCTCCCCTGGTAAGTTAGTGAATAGCATTTTGTTGTACATGAGTAGTTTTACTGTAAACAAAATGCAGTTTGTGGAATGGTTCCATAATCGCATGTGTCACTCTACATGGACCTAAGGCCCTCATTCCGACTTTGACCGGCGGCGGTCGCCGCCGGCCTGTCGGGGGCCGCCAGAATACCGCTGCGCGGTCAAAAGACCGCCGCGGTAATTCTGACTTTCCCGCTGGGCTGGCGGGCGGCCGCCTTCAGGCCGCCCGCCAGCCCAGCGGGAAAGATGCTTCCACGATGAAGCCGGCTCGGAATCGAGCCGGCGGAGTGGAAGCTGTGCGACGGGTGCAGTGGCACCCGTCGCGTATTTCACTGTCTGCCAAGCAGACAGTGAAATACTTGTAGGGGCCCTCTTACGGGGGCCCCTGCAATGCCCATGCCAGTGGCATGGGCACTGCAGGGGCCCCCAGGGGCCCCGCGACCCCCCCTACCGCCATCCGGTTCCCGGCGGTCGGACCGCCGGGATCTGGATGGCGGTAGGGGGGGTCGGAATCCCCTCGGCGGCGCAGCAAGCTGCGCCGCCTTGGAGGATTCAATGGGGCGGCGGTACACTGGCGGGAGACCGCCAGTGTTGCCGGTCCGACCGCGGCTTTACCGCCGCGGTCGGAATCCCCATTGGAGCACCGCCGGCCTGTCGGCGGTGCTCCCGCGGTCCTCCGCCCTGGCGGTCTTTGACCGCCAGGGTCAGAATGACCGCCTAAGTGTTTTTAATGTGCTGTGTGTTCAGTCTCAGCATGCCACATGTTTCTGCTGGTCAGTCATTGTATCAAGACTGTCATCTAATGCTTGTGGATTTCCTCTATGATGAGAGCGCAAAACAATGGTAGGGTTTGTGAACTTCCCCAACACCAGTATGACTCTATTCAATGAGTGATACAAAAACATGATGGGTGGAATGCTTGAATTAATACCAGTCAATTGTAATTACTTGGGCCGCCTCCCATTCCATCTTTTTTTGCCCACCATGCCACCTCAGCAAGGAATTAGTTATATGCTAATTAGCCATGGACCTGCTCCAGTCAGAACACTCAAACTTGCATATGGCTGGGTCCAAACTGGGGTGGCATGGTGAGCAAAAAAACGATGGATTAAACCCAGATCTGTGACTGGGCGTGACCGTTTCAAAAGCTTCAACACTCCGTCCATCATCCTTTTGTGTTGCTAAAGAACACTCAAACTGCCAGGCCTGGTCTGCTCTGAAGGGGATTACAAGCAACCCCACCGGTTCTGGCCCATTTAGGCCTCATCAATAGTGTGCAAGCTGAGACTTTGGCAAAGTAAGCACAAAAGCCATGTCTGGGCATACCTATTGCACTTGGGATGACACATTGAAGAATACAAAAAAGTGATGGGTGGAATGCTTGAAATAGTCACTGATAATTACTTAAACCACCTCCCAGTCCATCCATCCTTTTTTGCCCACCATGCACCTTGGACAGCACCCAATCATATCCAAATCAGTCCATGCCTGCTCCAATATGTACACCCAAACTAACATGCCTGGTCCTCGGTGAACAGGAATGAAAGCAACCCCACCGCTCTTGACCTTTTTAGGTCTCATCAGTACCGTACAAGTTGCGTCTTTGGTATAAGAAGCACAAGAGCCAAGTCTGGGCACACTCATTGCTCTTAGGGTGTCACATTGAAGAATAAAAAAAGTGATGGGCGGAATGCTTCAAATAATCTCAGTCACTGTTAATTACTTGAGGCTATATCCCTGTACACTGTTTGTTGCCACATTACCACCTCAGACAGGAACCAGTCATATGCAAATCGGCCTAGGTCCTGTTTATTAGCAAATCCAGCTTGAACTGCCAGGCTTCTCTAAATAGGAACACAAGCAACCTCAGACCAGTTTTAGTCTATCTGGGCCTCATCAGTAGAGTATAGCTTGAGTCCTGTGGCACAGTGAGTCTTAGTCATGCACCAATAGGAAAAATTCAGCCCAAATACATAAAATAAAAGGGGAGCTGTGTGGTATTTTACCTATAAAATATTTCTTCTTGAGTAAGTGATTCAGGTTAAGTTACATGCTTTAGAATATTGACTGAATGAATCAGTTGAAGAAATCAGATTAAGAGGGAGGACTACTGAAGAACATGGCCAAAATTATCTATACATATTTAACCAACAAATTGCTCCTCACATTCCAAAACAAGTCAGTTGTACTTTTGGCCAGGCACTGTGCAGACTACCTTCTTTCATAGCCCAGATCATACATGTTTTTTGTCAGCTATGTTCGTCTCTGTGTGTGAGCAGAAATAGGAAGTGGAACTGCAGCTCTTAATAAATCCATTGAGGCATTTCCATTGCAATCTAGACAGCTATTCACATCCACATATACATTTACACTATATTTTAAGCCATGGCTACTATTGACCTTAAAACTGATCCATTAGTCTAAACTTTCAGATCTAGTGTGAAATCCAATAAAATCATACCTTTCTTTGTAATCTTCATGAGCAGAAAAGTGTGAATTTTCCTTAAACCCACTTCCCAACCTGCCTGGAGCAACTTTAAAAATAGCCACATAGTATGGGGCTGCTGTTAAATATGCTGGGGAAGGCAGTGTCAACAGGCAAAGTTAAGAAAGGATGAGAGGATATTTAAGGGAGGAGTTTAGGAAGTACAGGGGCATCTTCAAAGATTTTAGTCTAGAAAAGTATCAAGCCTGAAAGTCCTTAGGTCTGGTGTGCTTTGATGCTTGAAGGACACTATGGCCCTCATTACAACCCTGGCGGTCGGAGAAAAATCGGCGGTAATACCGCCAACAGGCTGGTGGACAGAAAAATGGGATCACGACCACGGCGGAAACCGCCATCATTGACAGCCACTTTAACACTCCGACCGCCAGGGCGGTAGCAACAAACACTCCGGTCACCGCCAACAGACAGGCGGAAGGCAATGTACTGCCCATTGTATTATGAGAGGCCAATCCTCCAGCTTTTCTTGGGCGGTACCAACGACATCAAAAGCATGGCGGAAACAGTACACTGAAGGGGAATCACTCACCTTTCGACAGTCAACTAAGAACCAGGACACCATGGAGCCCGAACTGCAGGTCCTCCCCATGCTGGTGTATCCACTAATACACCAGAAATTTGTAAGAAGGCGGCGGTGACGACGATGGTGAGTACTGCACCTAGCACACAGGGGGGGAGGAAAAAGAGAGTGACACACACATGCAACACGCAACACCCCCACCCACAACACCATACACACTAACACATCCAACAACATTACAGATACACCCCGTAACCCCCTGAAAAAATGCAAGAACAAAAGGAATTGAGTTAAATTTGTGATGTTTTGAAAATGCATTTAAAGGGAACGATTGAAAACAACAGTCTCCACAAATATGTACAATATGACAGAGGGCCGTACACTGTCCATTGCAAATTTCCGTGGACCAGTGGCCCAAAAAATAATGGGAGTAGCCCACGCTTGACACCTGCCTCAAAACGGAGAGAACACTGCAGGGGAATCAGGTTGAAAAAACACAGGCACCTCAGGGGGAAAGGAGGGGGGGCACCTCAGCCGGAAGGTGGTACTACGCCACTGCTCCTCGAGGGGGCAACATGCCCACAGCGATGTCCTGGTGAGTGCAAAGCCACAGTCTCACAAGTCTCTCAAGTGGGTGGTTTGCCCAGTGCTTGGTCCTGGGGAGTGCAAAGCCACAGTCTCTCAAGTCTCTCAAGTGGGTGGTTTGCCCACTGCTTGGTCCTGGGGAGTGCAAAGCCACAGTCTCTCAAGTGGGTGACATGTTCCACTATTTCTGGAGGGGGGCTTGTGCCCAGTCTGCTTCATCCTGCCAAGGATTGGGTGAGTGGATGCATCTCTCCACTAGTTCTGGAGGGGGCCTTGTGCCCAGTCTGCTTCATCCTGCCAAGGATTGGGTGAGTGGATGCATCTCTCTACTGGTTCTGGAGGGGGCCTTGTGCCCAGTCTGCTTCATCCTGCCAAGGATTGAGTGAGTGGATGCATTGCTCCACTGGTTCTGGAGGGGGCATTGTGCCCAGTGATGCTGCACCTGGGGTGTGGCAGTTCACATTCCCTCACCTGGGTGTCTAAGGCACGAGATGTGCAAAGAACAGGTAGCATGATACTCCATGGCGGCAGAGCCACATTTCATCCTGCTGTGACTTAGGCTGGAAACTGCTGGTTGTGCCAGTGCTGCTGGTGGTGCCTCAAGGGGTGTGTGCAGGGTCCAGGACGTCTCTTGCAGCCTCAGACGGCTGCCCACTGGGCATGCTGCTGATGTCTGATGTAGTGGCACCGGCTGGGCATGTGGCGGTGCATATGGCAGTGCAGGTGGTGGTGCCTGTGGCGGTGTCTGTGGCAGAGATGCTGCCAGTGCTGCCCGTGGTGCAGGTGCTTGCAGCAGTGGAGGGAGACACCAGGCCATGTCCAGCAGCCTCGGACGGCTGCCCACTGGGGATGATGCTGGTGACTGTTGATGTGGCAGTGGCAGTGCAGGGGGCGGTGCAGATGGCGGGGCAGGTGGCGGTGCAGGTGGCAGTCATTGCGGCGGTGCTTACCGTGGTACAGGTTGCTGGCTTGTCAGGACAAGTGGTGGTCACCAGTCCCTCACCTGGAGGCTCCGAGCCTTGAAGTGACTTGCCCTTGCTTTTGTGTCCCTCCCCCACCTTAGTAGACACTGCTGGGACCCTGGCACTGTTCTCTTTTGTTTTGATGAGGCCTTGCTGGGTGAGTCATGCGTCCTGTTCGTGCTGCACGACGGCCCCTTCTTAACCTTGGCAGGTGGCAGAATCGGGTGGTCTTTAGCATCGGTAAGTGGCACGCTGCCAGCCCTGACGGGTGCCCCCTTGGATCCTCTTGGACTTGCAGGGACCACAGCGGATGCCGACTTGGTGGCTGAGGTAATGGCCTGGGATCTAGACATCTTGGCCCTAGGGGAAGGACGGAGGCATAGGGAAGAGGTTAACGTTTGCCAAGAAACTTTTTTTGACACACTGGGACGGGAAGATGGAGGGGTGTGGGAGTGGAGGAAGAGGAAGTGGTTGTAGGAGGTGTACGTCTGCTGAGTTTGGGTGAAGGTGCATGGGCTGAAGGCTGTTGTGAAGTGGATGGCTGTTGAGTGGGTATGTGCCTGCATTTGTGTACTTTGGGAGGAGGGCTCACAGACACACTGGTGGAGGACACAGGGGACGTGTGCATGGTTGTGGGGGTGGTGATTACTTGTGAGGGGTGTGTTGTGATGGACGTGCTGGTGATGGAGGCAGTGGCTGATGATGTAGTGTGTGCAGGTGTGAGTGGAGACGCTACTGGGAAGGAGGTGGACAAAGAGGAGGGTGACACAGTGGAGGAAGTGGATGTGTGCACGGGTATGGTGCTTGTGTGAGTGCCTGTGTGATGATGTGTGATGCTTATGTTTTGCTGAGCCACTTTTGTGTGTTGATGTGTGTGCATGCTTGTCTGAAGGAGTGCGTAGGATAGGGTGAGGTAGAGGGGATTGGGTCTGGGTAGTGGAAGTTGGAGGGGGGAGGCTGACACAGGGACAACTGCTGCCATCAGTGCTGATGCCAGAGCCTGAAATGCTCTCTGTTGGGCCGCCATGACAGAATGAATGCCCTCCAGGTATGCATTTGTTTGTTGCAAATGCCTCTCGACACCATGGATGGCATTCAGAATGGTTGACTGCCCAACAGTGAGGGATCTCAGAAGGTCAATAGTCTCCTCACTGAAGGCAGCAGGGCTGACTGGGGCAGGGCCTGAGGTGCCTGGGCCGAAGGAGATGCCCACCCTCCTGGGTGAGCGGGCACGGGAAACACGCTGAGGGGTTGCTGGGAGCGTGGTGCTGGTGGCGGCTGTACCTGTTGTTGGGGTGGGCACAGAGGTGTCCACCACCGCCAGGGAACTTCCTATCGGAGGAGAAGTCGCTGTCACTGGTATCCCCTCCTGTCCCCGTCTTGGAGCTCCCCTCGCCCTCTGTCCCACTGGTGCCTTCACCCTCAGTGGATTCGCCCTCATGGGCCATGTGGGATGCAGCTCCCTCTGTCATCAGTGCCTCTGCTCCTCCACCAGATGATGCTAATGCAAATAAGGACAGGGTGACAGAACCAGAGGGGGGGATAGACAGAGGATACATGTGATCAATGCCAGCAACACCACTACCGTTGGCGTACCCAACACGCACTGAGCTGCCCTATGCACTAGGCCGTGCCCAACCACTCACTAAGGTAGTCACCAGCCCATGGGGTACAATGCCTAACGTCAGCATCTGCACACATGACACCCACAGGACTCTGCCCAGTAGTAGTTGGCTACTTGTACCATTGGGGTAGGGGTGCTTCAGAGCCTGCAATAAAGGGACCTACCCTGCCAAGAACGCCCGGGCCAAGGGGCACCAACAGCCCACATCCCCCACCCAGCTAGTTCCAAAAGTGCACAAAGTCAGCTTTCTGAAACTGTACTCATCCCCTTGTGGCTGCTGTGATGCCCTCAAGTGCCCATCCAACCCCGGATAGGCCACCGTCAGGATGCAGAACATCCGTGGGGTCATGTTGCGACGGGCACCCCTTCCACATTGGGACCACAGCCCCAGCTGGGCCTCCGCTGTCTTCTTGGTCCAGCGGTGCAGGTCTTCCCATCTCTTGCGGCAGTGGGTGCTCTGCCTGTGTTAGACCCCCAGGGTCCGCACCTCCTTGGCGATGGCACGCCAAATACCCTTTTTCTGGTGGCTGCTGACCTAGTTGGAAAAGACAGCGGAAAATGTAATTACTCACCCGTCCGGACCGTCATACTCATTGTCCGCCAGTTCCCACCCATGCCCTGATGCACAAACAGTGACCACCTCTCATGCAGCATTCCGGCCAGGATGCCTTAGCACCCCCCAACATGTGGCTTACATCCACACCACTCCAAACAGGCATTGCCCACACATCATGCTCACAGTGTACTCACCTGTTTGTCTTGTTTTGTTTTTCAGATCTGTGTACCCCATTCTGGCTCCTGCTATGTGTACTGCTGCCCACCAACTGTCATACATTGGTATAATTCAATGAACATAGACATTGTAATGCTTTGAGAATGCTGTAAGAATACATCTTTCCAATCATTACACTGACTCCAGTATGGTTTATATTTCAATGGTGTTTATTTTTTATGCTAAATAGTATGGGGGTAGGGGCAAGGGGCTGGGGTGATGGTGGAGGAAGGTCCATGGTAGAGTCCAGTCTCTTGGTATCACAGGTTCATTGTCCAATGGGGCATAGGAAGGGGAGTAATGGCAGTTCAAGGTGGACAGGGTGACAGAGTGGGACAGAAGGGTGACAATCAGGAGAGTCCTATTTCCTGACGGGGGTCTTGGCAATTTTCTCTGTCTTCTGCCTGGATCGCAGGGACTGTTTGCGAGGTCGTGCTCCTTCTGGAGGGGGTGGGGAGCTGGTGGCCTGTTGTTCCTATGGCGGGGCCTCCTGTCCACTAGCGCCGGCAGAGGTGGAAGGCTGTACATCAGTTTGGCTAGTGTCAGGGGCCCGTTGGTGTGCCACTGCCTCCCTCATGGTCTTGCCCATGTCAGCCAGCACCCCTGCTATGGTGACCAGGATTGTGTAGAGTTTTGTGAGGTCCTCCCTGATCCCCAGGTACTGTCCCTCCTGCAGCCGCAGGGGTCTCCTGTAACTTGGCCAGTACTGTGCCCATGGTCTCCTGGGAATGTTGGTATGCTCCCATGATGTTGGAGAGTGCCTCATGGAGGGTCGGTTCCCTGGGGTTGTCCCCCCCCTGTCACACAGCAGTCCTCCCAGCTTTCCTGTTGTCCTGTGCCTCTGTCCCCTGAACCGTGTGCCCACTGCCACTGAACCCAGGTCCCTGATCGTCCTGTGTTAGTGGGGTTGCCTCTGGTCCCTGTAGTGGTGGACACACTGCTGATTGACGTGTCCTGGGGACAGAGGTATGAGCCCGCTGGGTGGGTGCTGTGGTGGTGTTTCCTGAGGGGGGAGGTTCTGTGGTGGGTTGGGACTGTGGCAGGGAAACCGACTGTCCAGAGGTCCCTGATGGGCCAGGTTGGTCATCGCGATCCAATTGTGCAGAGCTGCTTTCATCACTGTGGGCCTCTCCTGGGGAGGGACTGGATGTTTGTGGCACCTCCTCTCCGGTGATGTTGGGTAGGGGTCCTGTTTGAATACAAATGCATTGTTATTGTATCTGTGTGTGCCATCTTGTGCAATGGGTGTGTTTCCTCGTATAATTGTGCTTTGCCTGTTGCCTTGGCCTTGTGTGATTGCTGATTGTGTGGGCTGGGTGAGTCTCTCTGCTGGGTATGCTGTGGTGATGGGTGTCCATGCAGGGCTGTGATGGGTGTCCATGCATTGGTGTTGCATGCAGGGCTTGGTATTAGGATGTGTGGGTTGTGATGGCGGGGTATATGTGATGTGATGGAGTGATGGGAGTGAGGGGAGTGAGGGTAGGGGTGGGGGTATGTGATGGCATGCAGGTAGGGTGGGAGGATATAATGGTAAAAATTTGCCTTTCCAGAGTCCAGTCCTCCTGCTACTCCTGCAGGGCCCTCAGGATGCATGATCAACAAGACTTGCTCCTCCCATTTTGTTAGTTGTGGGGGAGGAGGTGGGAGTTCACCACCAGTCCTCTGTACAGCGATCTGGTGTCTTGAAACCACGGAACGCACCTTCCCCCGTAGGTCGTTCCACCTCTTCCTGATGTCATTCCTGGTTCTTGGATGCTGTCCCACAGTGTTGACCCTGTCGACGATTCTCCGCCATAGCTCCATCTTCCTTGCAATGGAAGTCTGCTGCACCTGTGATCCGAATAGCTGTGGCTCTACCCAGATGATTTCCTTCACCATGACCCTTAGCTCCTCCTCAGGAAACCTGGGGTGTCTTTTGGGTGCCATGGATGTGGTGTGAGTGATATGTGTGAGGTGATGTGTGGGGTGATGTTTTGGGGTATATACTGTGATGTGCGTGGATGGTGTATGAGTGATGGTGTTCTGTGCCTCTGATTGAGTGTGTGCTCTTTGCTTGTCTCTCTGCATTGCTCTCTTTTTTTTTAGTTGTAAGGGGCTGTGGACAGTGTGGGTGTTTATTTTATAGTGGTGTGAGTGTGTGGGTGTGGTGTGTGTATGTGTGTCAGGTGTGTGTATTTTGATCTGTCCAATGTGGTGGTGTTTTGTAAGTGTGTGTATTTTGAGCGTAGCGGTGTGTACCGCCAATGCTTTACCGAGGTTGAAAGACCGCCATATTGATTCATGGGTCATGATACTGTGGGCGTATTCCTGTTGGCGTGACGGTGTGGGTTTCGCTATCACCAGGTTATCACTGACTTTTGGTCTGGCGGACTTGTGTGGGTGTCTGTATTGTGGCAGAATTCTCTGTGTGGGTCATAATACCCGTGGCGGATTACTGCCGCGGGCACGGTATGTTGGTGGCCTTCGGCACAGCAGTAAGTGGGATTTACCACCAGGGTTGTAATGAGGGCCAATGTCTGGGGGCTTAGGGCATGGTGGAGAAGCATGTCGGAGGGTGTGAAATACATGGAACACATGTGCCTAAGGTAGCTTTCCCTCTGGAGGCAATGTTGGGCTCTAGGGGTGTGCTTTTAGAGGGAGGAGGTTGTGTATGTTGACCTTTCTTTGGAATGAGGAGTAGTACTGGGATGTGTGACAGGAGTTTGTCTTCAGCTTTTGGAAGTTTAAAAAGGTGACACTCACATTTTGAACTCTCCTTTTTAGTAACTATCACGGTGCTTTTAACAACTGAGGAGCAATATATAAAACAATTCAAAACATAAATAATTCTACCGAGATCTCCAGATGGAGCCCACCATATTCTTAAAAAATCTAGGGTAAGTGGTAAGGAAGGGTTCAATAATTAACTTTTCTTGCCATCAGATACTCCTACGTGACAAACAGTGCACCAGCACCACACCAAAACGTTAATCAGGAGACAACACTCTCTAAATAGAACACTATATTAAGAAATCGGAAAGATTGGGCCAATTCTCTTTGTTAAATATTCATCCTTATTGCGGAAAAGCAAACCTAGAAAGGCCCTGACACACCCTCAGCCAAAAAACCCTGAACAGTAGTCTTCAAAAAAATGGGACACTTGTTGCACTTGTCAAACACAGGGAAGCTGAGACAATCTCATAACGAAACAGCAGTGATTAATTTTCTCAAGCACTCACCGATCGCTGTGATATCTAAATAGGGTTCACAAAAATCAAAATGCTAATTCAAGTCAGTTATGTTGGGCCTTTTGCTACCCTACTTCACCAGTAAGGCACAGAAGAATTTACAAACAAGCATTGGCAAAGTCGATAGGTGTTGGCTTCTTGCCCTATCAGCTTTGCCAATGCTTTTTGTCAATGCTGTACAGTATTGGCAAAAAAATCCCAAAGAATAAAAAGGCATGATGACACAGATGCAGCTGGTAGCTGCATCACTAAGTAGGTGTGCGCATGTGTCACAATACATGCGTGTGCCTATAGAATGATGCACATGCCATTTTCTTGTATTTGTCAGCTAGCCATCCAAGATGAGGGACACCGCTTGGATCGATAAATAAAAAAATGTAAATGTACTTGTGCAAATGTACTTTTTGGCATGCGCAGTGGCCCTGCAGTAAAAAGCAATTGCTGATCTCTCCAAAAAAAAGACAAAATAAATAAATAAAGGGACATGAGGCGTGGAGGAGCATGTGAGAGGAAGGAATATAGAGTGGTTGGGGGCCAAGAGAGTAATGTAGAACTAAAGATACCCCTACAAATCTAAAAGAAAATCCAGGGAAGGGTGGAAAAGCAATGGTTGAGCTTGGGGGTGGCAATTAGAGAGCAATGAGGAGCACAAACAGAGGTGTTGACTACTTGTAAGGGGGAAGCAGCAGGCTAATGAGAGAGCTACAAATGTATCCTTTCATTGAGTGCTGAATTTAACTTAAAAAAGGAGTTCCCTAAATATGAGAGATGGGAGCATACAAATCAGGCAATCAAAAGGAATATAAATAGGCTATGCTTCAAACAAGAAAAAAAGGATATAAGAGTGGTGTGGGAAAACTGAGCTGACTGCAGAAGCCCCCTAACTTTGTGCCCCCATTTTTCACTCATACTAGTTGTTTTGTGACTGATGGTGCCTTAGGCACTGCTAAACAGTCCCAGGGCCTGTGCACTTATTAAAATGCATATGCAAATTAGGCTAATGATAATTGGCTGTAGCAACCTACCTATAAGTCCCTTGTATATGGTAGGGCATGTAGGTTTAGGGATGCCAGCATAGTAGTACACCCATGGGTGCACTGTTGTGGTGCACCGTGTCATTTTAAATGCAGGCCTGTCTTGCTGGCTGCTTTTAAGTTAAAGTTCACCCCAGATTCGACTTTGGAATTAAAAGTACTTCCAAAGTCCTAAGCTACCTAATTTTTACATATAAGTCGCCCGTAAGGTATGCCCTAAGTGCCCCAAGGGGTGGGTGCAGTGTAACTATGAGCAAGGACTTTATAAAATATGTTTTATAAGCCCTGGTGAGGGAAAAACAGCTACATTTGTTTTTTCCCCATTGTAATGAATTGGCTCTATAGGCTAACATGGAGAGATTTTATTTTAACAAAATAAAGTCTTATTTTCCATGCCTAAATATGGCATGTTTAGTACCCAATTAAAAGTTATAATAAATCCAACAACTTGCCACTGTTGAATTTAATATAACTTGTACCTAGAAAGATTTTTAGAACGCTTGCTAAACGTTACCAACTTCAGCCCTGTAATGCCCTTCTCTGATTGGTCAGTCTCTGGCAGCCTGAGCCAGGCTGACTTGATGAGGTATGAAGGGCCAGGGGCTGAAACAAAGGAAGCATCTGGTGGGAGGAGATCTGCCTCAGCAGATGGTGAAACAGGAATAGGGGAAAGCAGCCAAACTGGACTTTAAAGGAGGGAAGGACATTTGGGACAGCAACTATACCGCCCCCATTTACTGCAGCTCCATACAACGAGGTGCCCCCTGATTAGCTAAGAAAAGGGGTGTGTGAAGGGAAACGTAGCCACACCAGTGGGTGGGCTCAGCCAGATCTAAACTCTAAGATTGAATGTTTGCCATCTTGAATTTGGAGGAATATTGTTCCCTGAGATTTATTTTTGCCACACTTCCCAGGAAATGGTCACTGAACAGGGTGATGAGCTGTGCATGTTGGGGCAGAGCCCCCTCCACCTGCTTTCCACCCCAGGAGCAAGGATAAAATTGGCAGAGCTGTACCCCACCCAAGATCCCTACTGGAACAAGAAGAAGAAGGACTGCCCTGCTGGACCTCTGGCCTACACCTGGACACTGCACTCAGAAGGACTGCACCAGCTGCACACTTGGGCTTCATCAAGAAAAGGACTTTGCCTGTCTTCTACTGCTTCAAGAAGGGACTCCCTGTATGCTACAGCTAGAAAGTAGCTGACCAGTGTCCCCTGCATCAAGCCCTGAAAACAATAACCAGCTGATCAGTGACCAGTTGTTATTTTTAGATTTGAACCAGGTTCATTCTGCGAGTTGGAGTCCTAATCCCCTAGAAGTAACTCAGAGCTTCTGGAACCTTGGGTGAGTTGTGGACACCTAAGGATATTTAGAACTACTTCTGGAAGAGGGTCCAGAAGTTTGGAGACGTTTGGAGCAACTTTGGAAAAAAGCTCCATAAGTAGACCGACCCAATGTCGTGAGTCAAGCCGGCCAACCCCGACCAGGCCTGACTTGCAGATTTGTCCAGCTGAAACTTTCTGGAGCCCCAGACTTCCAGAATTTCACCAGGGACCTGGGGAGAGGCAATCAGATGCAGTTGCATCGAAATCGGCTTGCTGTGGCGGGTCCTCCGACGTCGGAGTGAAAAAAACTCCCAAAAAGTTTCTACGCCTGAACATAAATAGTTGACTGAGGCTTCCTGCACAGTGGACCTGAGGAGGGCTACAGGGAGGTCAGCTTCAATTTCAACTTGGTCCCAGGCGAAGATTTCTGGCCTGAAAAATCATCTTAGCCCAAACATAGTATCCATGACCGATGCCTCCTGCGACGCTTATCCGAAGAGGGCTGCAGGGAGGTCGGCTTCAACTGGTGACTTCGTCCCAGTCCAGAAAATCTTCAAGAAAAAGACTAAGTCCAAAGGTAAAACTTTAACCGAGGCCTTCCGCTCATTGTAGCTGAGCAGGGCTCCATCCTAGTTGGCCTCAAATTTGTACTTTTACTTGGTCGAGTACAACCAGATGTCCAGATTGGCCCTTGTGATTTCTATGCACTAGAAAAATGTATTCTTTAAAAATTCATATCTCCGCTTCCCTTTATTGGATTTTTGTTGCTTTCACGTGATTTTAAAGATAAAAATATAGGGGGTGATTCCAAGTTTGGCTGGCGGCGGGCGCCGCCAGCCAAACGGGAACCGCCAGAATACCGCTGCGCGGTCAAAAGACCGCCGCGGTTATTCTGAATTTCCCGCTGGGCGGGCGGGCGGGCGGGCGACCGCAAGAAGGCCGCCCGCCCGCCCGCCCGCCCAGCAGGAAACCCCTTCCCACGAGGATGCCGGCTCCGAATGGAGCCGGCGGAGTGGGAAGGGTGCGACGGGTGCAGTTTCACCCGTCGCGACTTTCAGTGTCTGCTATGCAGACACTGAAAATCTTAGTGGGGCCCTGTTAGGGGGCCCCTGCAGTGCCCATGCCATTGGCATGGGCACTGCAGGGGCCCCCAGGGGCCCCACGACACCCGTTACCGCCAGCCAGGTTCTGGCGGTCAAAACCGCCAGAACCAGGCTGGCGGTAAGGGGGTCGGAATCCCCATGATTCCCTAGGGCAGCGGGAAACCGGCGGGACACCGCCGGTTTCCCGTTTCTGACCGCGGCTGTACCGCCGCGGTCAGAATGCCCATGGGAGCACCGCCAGCCTGTTGGCGGTGCTCCCGTCATTTTAGCCCTGGCGGTCGTCGACCGCCAGGGTTAGAATGACCCCCATAATCTATTTTTATAAAGTGGTGTTGGATTTTAATTGTGCTTTGTGTTTTACCTATTTACTGTTTTGTGATTATTAAATGCTTAACACACCTGTCTCCTAAATTAAGCCTAACTGCTTGTTGCCAAGGTGCCAAGGGTTCAGATGGGATTAATGTATTTAGGCCCTGGCTGGACCTAGTGGGGTTTAGTGGCCTATTGCTAAGTGTAGGTACTTACCGGCCCTTACCAATAATCCACTTTCCAAAAAGTGGCAATAAAGCCAGCCAGTGGTAAGCAGTGGCTCTACATCTTTGGTATGGTCCTAGAGAGGCTTTTGTCTACCAAACAGCTAAAAGCTATATAGTAGGTGAGACTTAAATTTAACATGAAAGAAGATCTGTTGCAGATTCTTTGAGCGGAGACAGAATAGAAGGAGATACTGGTAATTGAAGAGAACAAATATGAGCAATTGCTGAATTTGGAATGGAAAGTCAGAATTGTTACCAGATGCACAAAAAGGGTGGCATCCACACTCAGGCACAGCTAGCACACATGTCTTTCAGCAGAACTTTAATTTAATCTCTCTCTCTCTTTCTCTCTCTTTCTTGCTCTCTCTCTCTCTCGCTCTCTCTCTCTCTCTCTCTCTATATATATATATATATATATATATATATATATATATATATATATATATATATATATATATATATAAAAGTATATATATATACAGAAAAAGAACTGAAGTTCAGGGGCTACAGATGTGGCAGTCCAGGTCGGCTCCGGCAGACATTTATATAATCCAAAACAAATCCTTTCAGTAAAAGGAAAACACAGACACTCCAGGTTCAAGATGCAACTTAATCCAGTGTGCACCTCCTCGCCCAATGCGTTTAGGCGGTAGCCTTGATCATGGTAGGGAGTGAAAACAAACAAAAGACATTCCATACATAAATGTGCCAACATAAACAAAGGGCAATTAATCTCCAGCTTGTGCAGAGCCTCAGTCAAGCATGGCATCCATACTGGTCTAAGCTGAGTTCATGAAAAGATAGCATCAAATACTGCAAAAATAAGAAAGCAACAAGTTCCCCAAATAACCTTATAGCTGTCAAATGTTCAATACTGGGTATGTAAGTGGCATTCATTATTAACCCTTTGCTGCCAGGCCTTTTCCCCTCATGTGCCAGGCCTTTTTTTGGCTATTTGGGGCAGTTCGTGCTTAGGTCCTCATAACATCTTGTCCACATAAGCTACCCACACCAAATTTGCGTCCTTTTTTTCCAACATCCTAGGCATTCTAGAGGTACCCAGACTTTGTGGGTTCCCCAGAAGCAGATCAAGAAATTAGCCAAAATACAGTGAAAATTTCAATTGTTTCAAACAAATGGAAAAGAAGGGCTGCAGAAGAAGGCTAGAGTTTTTTTTCACTGAAAATGGCATCAACAAATGGTTTTCAGTGCTAACATCACCAGCTTCCCAGCTTTCAGGAACAGGCAGACTTGAATCAGAAAACCCAATATTTCAACACAATTTTTGCATTTTACTGGGACATACCCAATTTTTACTATTTTTTATTCTTTAAGCCTCCTTCCAGTTATTGACAGAAATGGGTGTGAAGCCAATGCTGGATCCCGGAAGGCTAACCATTTCTGAAAAGAAGATGAAAGTTTGAATTCAGCAAGAGGTAATTTGTGTAGATCCTACAAGGGTTTCCTACAGAAAATAACAGCTGAAATAAAAAAATATTGAAATTGAGGTGAAAAAAAACAGCCATTTTTCTCCACGTTTTACTCTGTAACTCTCCTGCGATGTCAGATTTTTTAAAGCAATATACTGTTACGTCTGCTGGACTCTTCTGGTTGTGGGGATATATAGGGCTTGTAGCTTCATCAAGAACTCTAGGTACCCAGAGCCAATAAATGAGCTGCGCCTTGCAATGGGTTTTCATTCTATACCGGGTATACAACAATTCATTTGCTGAAATATAAGTAGTGAAAAATAGGTATCAGGAAAACCTTTGTATTTCCAAAATGGGCACAAGATAAGGTGTTGAGAAGCAGTGGTTATTAGCACATCTCTGAATTCCAGGGTGCCCATACTAGAATGTGAATAACAGGGCATTTCTCAAATAGACGTCTTTTTTACACAATCTCTTACAATTGGAAGGAACAAAATGTAGAGAAAGACAAGGGGCAATAACACTTGTTTTGCTATTCTGTGTTCCCTTAAAATGGTACCTCACTTGCGTGGGTAGGCCTAATGCTCACAACAGGAAATGCAACATGGACACATCACATTCTCCCAAAGAAAACAGACCTGTTTTTTTGCAAAGTGCCTAGCTGAGGAATTTGGTCCCTAGCTCAGCCGGCACCTAGGGAAACCTACTAAACCTGCACATGTTTGAAAACTAGACACCTAGGGGAATCCAAGATGAGGTGACTTGTGAGGCTCTCACCAGGTTCTGTTAAGCCAGAATCCTATGCAAACCTCACAATTTGGCAAAAAAACACTTTTTTCTCACATTTCGGTGTCACAAATATCTGGAATCTGAGAGGAGCCACGAATTTCCTTCCACTCAGCGTTACCCCAAGTCTCCCGCTAAAAATGGTACCTCACTTGTGAGGGTAGACCTAGTGCCCGCGAAAGGAAATGCCCCAAAACACTATGTGGACACATCAAAATGATCAAATACAAAACTACCTGCAAGGGGGGGCACCTGCGGTTTTGGTCCTGGGCTCAGCAGCCATCTAGGGAAACCTACCAAACCCAGACATTTCTGAAAACTAGACACCGAGGGAGTCTAGGGAGGTGTGACCTGCGTGGATTCCCCAATGTTTTCTTACCCAGAATCCTCAGCAAACCTCAAATTTAGCTAAAAAATCACATTTTTCCCACATTTCTGTGTGGGATAACCGCACCTGGACAACATTCCTACAACCCAACATTCCCCTCAGTCTCCTGGTAAAAATGATACCTCACTTGTGTAGGTGGCCCAAGTGCCTGTGACCGGGAAGAGCCAAAAACATGTCGAAATTGAAAGGCAGTTTGGAAAAAAACCTTTTTAGGCTGACAATTGCTGCTGAATTTTTATTGG
The DNA here is from genome assembly GCF_031143425.1 of Pleurodeles waltl. NCBI lineage: Eukaryota > Metazoa > Chordata > Amphibia > Caudata > Salamandridae > Pleurodeles > Pleurodeles waltl. Next base: position 761,929,398 of record NC_090438.1, read on the forward strand.
TATAGATGAGACAATGCTGGATGGTAGGAATTTTGTGGATTCCTGCAGATTCTGGAAGGTTCCATCACAAAAATGTGGGAAAAATGTGTGATTTCCTGCAAAGTTGGAGGTTTGCAGGGCATTGTGGGTAAGAAAATGGTGCAGGGTCAGAAAAAGAGTGGGGGAGAAGGGTCAGAAAACCTTAGTTTCATAGAGATTTTAGACATGACTACAACCTGAACCGCTGGATGAAATTACACCAAATTTGACAGAAAGGTATCTCTTGGTCCAGAAAGAGTACTTTTTGTTATTTGGTGTACATCCATTCGGCACTCTTTTTAAATATTAAAAGAAAGCTAAATATAGATATATAGAGACACGAAGGGTTCGCAAATAATAACAAGCTCATGCAGGGAAATGCACAGCTCTGATTGGCTGCCAACACTTCAAGTGTTGCCATCCTGGAATTCAGCTTCAGCTGAGTCCCACAAAAAAATTAAAAAAAGAAAAGGGGCCAGGGTAGGGACATCCTGACCCCTTATCATTGGTGCTGGGGTGCCAGAGGGATCCCCAGGGCAAAAATGCATTTTTCTTTTTAAGTTTAGCTGTACATTTGCAGTGGATCTTCACATTTTTGGTAAAAATATGGTTCCTGCGCCTGTTTTTAAAAGGTCCCCAGGTGGACCAGGTCCCAGGGGCATTTTGAAATAGACGAGGGGGGCACACAGGGCCCCCCCTCCTAGGGCAGTTTGATGCCTTGGTGATTGCCACCTTCCCGGGGCTAATAACAAATTAAATGCAGGGGGGCGACCTGCCCCTCACAGCCCTGGGGACCGCCATCTCCTCAGGGCAAAGAACAAGTACAATGCGAGAGTGTCACCTGGCCCATCTGCAACCCCAGGGACCGTCACCTCCTTAGGGCAAATAACAAATACAGTACGGGAGCTACGTGGCCTCACTGGGACGGCCACCTTCCTGGGGCTTTAAAGAAATTGAATGCGGGAGGGCTGCACAGCCCCTTACAGCACTGGGTACCATCACCTCCCTGGGGCATTGAAAATATGAGTGCTGAGGGCTGAAGGCCCCCCGCTGCCCCGGGGACCACCACCTCCCCCTACTGCATGCTGATTGACTTTGCTACAGCTGCTTGCTGAGACTACCGGTTCCCTGGCCTACATGGGGATGGTGTTTCTATAGACAACAGACTTCCTTGCTGAGGTATGGGGGATGATGTCTTCCCAGGGGTGGAAATCCTCAAGGGTGAATTAGGGCTTATTATGCTGTGCTCTAACATAGCGTAGGTAGGAACCGCCTATATTATGCATAGTGACAGTATGATGGGACTTTTCCTATGTTTCACTTTTATTGTTGTCATCCTAATAGGTTCCATCATTCTAATTATTGCAGTTCATTCCATTTTATCTAAGATGCAGCTGACTCAATAAACCTTATTGAACCATTTTCTACCTCTATTTGCCTTTGCATGTGTGAGACTAATGTAACTGAGAGAAAAGTATGAGATCTGATACACCATGATTTCCCTGAGAAATCATTAGGTCATGCGCCCGGTTGCCACGAATCATCCCTGCCCTTGGGCAGAGATGAGGCGCTGCTAGTTGGCCAGAAACGGATTAGGCAAACAGTTGTCGCATGGTGTGGGACTGGACTCCGTTCCCCACAATTCAGGTGATGCTGCTGCCTGAATCCAGTAGCCTCATTAGGATAATGAGGGCCCACACGATGGAGAGGATCTGCATGCCACCCACACCTCGAGGACCCAATGATGGCCCTGGGGACCGCCACCCCCCCCAGGGCCGGCTCCTGCTATGTTCCAGGGTGCCCATCCTCTGGACATAGCTGTTTACTCTCACTTGGCAGAAGCTTTGGCAGCTCCCGCCAAGTGTGGGCAAATGCTTCACTTTCTGCAAGTGAGAGCTGTCAAACAGCTCTCACTTGCATAAAGTGAAGTTTTTATTTGTTTCCTGCATGCAAATATGCATGCAGGAAACAGATGAAAACATTGCTCTCACAAGCAGGGAACTGTTTTTAAAGTAGCTCCCTGCTTGTGGGAGCAATGCCGGCTCCCGGCAGGATGTGGGGAGCCAGCGAGAACTGCGGTCTTGTCAGCCTCTTTCTTCCATCCCATAAAGGGATGGAAGAAAGAGAGATATTGTTATTGCAATGATCTCTCCATACAATTACTTCAAAGGGTTAGACTAGCAAGATGTTTGATAAGAATGTTATAGATACGTTTGGATGCAGAGAAGAACAGAGTCACTTCTGGCCTCATGGTCAAGTTCTTGTGCTGTCACTCAGTAGGCTGAAGGTTCAGATCCTAGTATCACTTGGCAGTGTGTCTATTTATTTTCTAGTGTTTTCACTGTTAAACATTCCTAGTAATGGAACATTGAAGTATTTTTTCCCCTGGAAAACCTGAGGTTTAAAGTCATAGCTAAGACTGGCCAATGAACAGTAAGGGGTCATCACTGGCCTAGTGGTTAAAGTCTCAGACATGCACGCTAAAGGTTAAGGGTTCTAGTGTGGGTGAGTCTGAGGTCATTTCCTGCTTTAGTTTCTATCCAACTATAAATATTTAAGTTACATACTGAAAGGTGATCTCACTCTTTTTAATTGACAAAAACATTTTTCTTTTTGATTTGTCCAGAAATATCTCATTCTAAGTATATTATTCATCAAAGCCTAAATCGCTCTCTCGCTTTCTCATTTTCTCACCTTCTCTCTCTCTTCCTTAGGGTTGAGTGATTATAACTTGTGCCCTAAGGTAACTATAACTCGTGTCCTCAGATAACTATAACTTGCACCCTTGCTATGCACAGTTTTCATATCAATAATTTTATTGCAAATGTTGCAGTGATAATATCAAAGATGCCATAGAAGATGTCATCAATGAAATCATATGTGGAGTAATTAGCTGTGCATGGCGAAGGTGCAAGTTATAGTTACCTTAGGGCACGAGTTATAGTTACTTGAAATAATTCTAACTATAACTGCTGAATTGCTATGGGTTTGTATGAGTAAATTCAGAACCTAACTATAACGTCACTGTAACCTATGTTTTTTTCAGTGAATTTCTATGGGATTTTAACGTAAAGTAATTTTATGTACCATACGTTAATCCATCCACCACCGTGCATGGCCTTCGTCCATGCATGGCAGCGGTTGGCCGCAGGTTCTGCAGCCAAACCCTTATAACCACCCAATCCTGCGTCGCTCACGGCCAGGCCATATGCAACGGGGGTTTGCCACAGGGCCTGTCTCTGTCAGTGGATCTGGGAGTGGGTGCATGACCGAGTGGCTTTAAAAGTGATTGTGTGAGTCTCTGAGTGGGTCTAAGTTGGGTGCACGAGTGTCTGAGTGGGTGTGTCAGTAGGCGCATGAGTCTCTGAGGACATGTATGAGTGAATGACTTAGTATATGAATGAGTGTGAATGTTTTTTTGTTTTTTATTTTTTTGCATACTCTCAAATATCCTCGAATATCCTCAAATATCCTCTACTATTCAAGGATATTAGAGGATATTCCTGAATATTTGCAAATATCGCGCATGGTGAAAAAAATCATTTTAAACGCATAATTTGACCCTCAAACACCCCTATATCACATCCCTTAGGTCAGGGTACTGCCACCCTGATCCTACTGTGTCATTTGTAATTGTATTTTTCAGCCCTGGGGACCATGTCCCATTGCTCAAAATGCAGTCAATACTTTCTGGTTAGGTTGCAGGCAACCAAAGACAGCATTCCTGCTGCTACGCAAATTCGCCACAATAATCGTGAAAAAGTTGCAATGGATCTGTGGCCTTAGATATACAAATTTATTTCCCCTTTAATTAAAAAAAATATTTTTCTATGGAAACATTGTCCAAACTATAACTACCTACTGGCTACTGCCTGTGGATCCTCATTCAGAGCAACAACAGCTACTCAAAGCAATGGAGCCGAAAGGAGGCCCAGAGTGATCTGGTTCCCATAGTGGTATACTATCAGATGGCATGGCAGAGGGTGGTTCTTGAGTAGCAAAGCAGATATTGTGTCATGTGCAGTTTCATTACTATTGTAATATGCACTCTATGTTCACATGAAAAATACTGTAGTAGTACCGACAGATAAATGTTGGTGGTGTTGTTTGGATACTCACACATTGAACAGTGTCTACTTTATCACTATTAGGCACATTTTAAATTGAACAGTAGGGCAGACAATACTGCAAGACAACAATCCTTTGGTTCTCTTTTGCATGCCACATGACCAGCCACAGCCCTGTGCATGGCATGTGCCCAAAAGGGATTGATGAATTACTTAAAGGTTTGGGTCTATGCATGGATCTACTGTTAATGGCAAATGCCAGCAGGCTCTAATCTGCTCTTTGCCCATATGTACAGAGATAAACTGAAGCCAATGTCATGTCATATCAGTTTCCGCATATCAAGATACATCCTGTTTTAGACAGAGATGTTATCCTTAATGCGTTAAAAAACACCGATACACATATAAATTGGTTCTAATCCGTTATTAAGGTAACCATGTTCATCTCTTTCCATATGCCAGGACATCTAACAATATGTGTGTCCATTCCATTAGAGAATAGACACTCAGAAATGAAGCAGAAGCTTGAAAGGTATCTGGTGCAATGATAAAAGAGGTGACCACAGTACAATGGATGTAGTTGGTTTACAAACTATGTCTGTACATGTTAATGTCGAAAAAGTAGTTCCCCATTATAGCTAATAAAATGTATTAACAAAGTTATTTTGTTTTAAAATTTCTGTAACACGAACACTGAACAAGCTTATTAATGATGAATTGATAATTAGAATGTTATATGTGCGCTAATTAATATAAATGAATGTGCCATTTTAAATTGCTCCATTAGACTATTCAAGGCCTCCTAGGCCCTGTCTTCTAAACTGTGAGAAAATGTTTAGTCGTTCTTGATAATGTATCATTTCTTTCAGACTTCATTCCAATAGAATGATAGCTTAGAAATAGATGTCCTATTGTTTTGTGCACAGACAGCCTGAGAAAGTAAGCTTGAATTTGGTACATCGAGGAACTATAGAAATGGAAGAAATAGAAGTGTTTCAAATCATAGAGGAGAGGAAGACATATGCATTTCACAGGTTGGTTATGGGAATTTTTCCTAATGTTTCAAATCTGTCATATGATGGTTTATGATTGGACAGTTCAAACTTCCAATTCATGTGGTGTGATGAATGAACAAATCATCATGCACTTTAGACCTTAATATATTGTTCCCCAATTGGATTAGCATTGTTTCTTAGACTTGATTCCCTTGGAATTTGAGAGGTACAGACCTCTTTGCCCTTGTCCCTCACCTTCCTAATACCCGCTGAGATGAGAAGACTTCAATTTTTCTTTAGCACAGGAGAAGACTCTTCAATGAGTTTCTGATATGCTGACACCGTCTCTTTTCACCTACTTTTTGCCAACTATAGTTAGCTTTATCGTGCCCCACATGTTGTTTTTTCCAAATTCTTTTTGTCCTTTTTTTCCTTTGTAGGGTCAAACCCACAAGCGCTCTGGCCTGTTGTAATGTCTCTGTGGGTTTTTAACCACGCTCACTCCTGCTATTTATTCTTTGTTGTGTTTGTTTTAAGTGCTTCTTTTTTATTGGTGCATTTTGTGAAATGTCTCTTCTTTGTGTGCTGAGTTCCCTCCCTGGCGATTTCACTAAGTGAACATTTTTGTTGGCCATCACACTGCGTCACGCTTCCTCCTGCTACAGCGTAGAATGGCCCCTCTGTGGTATCCTGTAAATAATATAGTGTATAGTAACTATCATACATTGGTCACGAGAGAGAGACAGAAGAATGTTATTGTGATGTAGGCTCTAGAATGTTCTATGAGTCTGTGGCAGTTGAGTGGTGCAGGAAAGCTATGCTGGTGGATGGGCTGTTTCTCCAATAAAGAACCTACTAAAACTTCTACGGACCTCTTCCTTATTACACCCTCCTCTGGTTCGGTGTGCCTTTCATCCCAGCTGCGATCCTTTTTAGACATTCACACAGGGAGCCAAGAACGCTCGCGCTCACGCTCATGGCGGCCGTGGCACTTTGAATTGACTTGCTTATGTCAACTGTTTCACTTTTCATTTTCAATTTAAATGGCAAGAAAACTCCAGTTAGGAATGTGCAACACTAATAGCTCTAATTGGAGCAAACGCAAGACTGATTGCATTGCAAATGCTTGTTGCTTTTTGTCACCTCGTTTTGTAGCCCAGCACTAGGATAAATTGGACGCTTTGTACCATTAAGGGATCCCCACTTGTTTGGAGTATTAATTGGATAACTGAGAACTGAGATTTATGCAAATGTTTAGAAGAACTGCTCCACGTACATTCTCAGAGCATCAGGTTCTGATGCTTATGTTATGTATTGCATTTATAGAACTTTTAGTCTGTTGGATGTTAGTTAAGCTTTGGTTGTTCCCAAGACATGGACATCTGATGGTAACTCAGTATCTTTATAGCTTTGTCCTGATAACTGTCTACATTAATCTGAGTTGGAGTTTGTAATAAAAATTTTTAACTGCATTCCAGACCTGGGTTTTCTTTGTGTGGCCAAATTGGACATACGGTAAATTCAATGTTATAGAAATGTATTATTGACTTTGCCTTCACCCCTTCTGCTAGGGTAAAAAGATCTGTTTTGGGGGTGTTGTGTGCATGTGTGGGGGTTTTGTGTGTGTGGGGGGAGTGTGTGTCTGTTTTTGTATGTGTGCATGAGGGTGTGAGTCGCGTTGAATGTGTACGTGAATGACTGAAAATGAGTGTACGTGTATGTTGTGTGTTGTGAATGCGTGTGTGCAACAATGTATGTTGGTGTGCTTTGCAGCGTGTGCGTGGGTATAAGTGCATGCGTGGTTGGATGTGGGTATGCGTGTGTGTATGATGGTGTATGTGTGCACGTGTGGGTGTGTAAATGTGGGGGGGCAGAAGAACGAGGTGGAGGGGGCGGGTGAGACTGCTATCAGTGCCAGGGAACAAATTCCCTGGCACTGATAGTGCCTACCGCCATGGTTTTCGTGGCGGTACGCTTGCCACGAAAACCATGGCGGTAGGGTCATGATCCCAAGGGTGGGATTGTGATGGCCACCGGGCTGGAGACCGAAGTCTCCAGCCCAGCAGCCGTTACCACCCTGGTGGCCGGACTGGTACATTGGGGGTTTGGCTTGAGCCAAACCGCCAATGTCATAATTTGGGAAAAGGTACCGCCAGCCTGTTGGCAGTACCTTTCCCCAAATTACGCCGACCGCCAGGGTCGTAATGAGGGCCATAGTCACTTCCTAATTGCGAACGAAAAATGAATTGTGAATTATTGAATCAGATTGACAATGAAGTTATTTAAAGCAATGAAAAGCTTGATGAAAGGAGATGTATTTGTCCCAATTAGGGAAGGAATAGAGACCCCATCTGAGAATATAAGGAAAATGTTATCTGAGATGAGACCAGCACAATTCAATTCAGAAGTAGAAAGGATACTGTCACTTCCAAGACCATTAACCCATACAAGCAATTCAGATCCGACTTCATTGACAGGTGAAACAGGATTGACTCCTGAGGCAAGGTTTCCTCAGAGATCCTCACCACATTTTGTGCCCAGATCAGAACCTGCTATGCAAATATACAGTATATTATAGTACCCAAAATAGGAGATTACTCTTTAGCACTTCGGAGGAAGACTATTTTTCTATTGTGAATACCCCAGATCAAGTAAATTCAGGTCCCTCAAGAGCTGAAGCATTGTTGAATCTTCCAATAGATTTGCAAGGTTTTAATCTCCAGGAATTAAATGAGTGGTTAAATAACTTGAGTCCTGCGGGTGCAACAGGAGAAAATGCAAATTTCAGTAGAAGACCAGTACAAACACCAGAGAAAGAGAGAGACCACTAGATGTACTCAGATTGAAAGTAGAGTTAAACAAGATGATACTGGGAAACTTAGATACAGCTCAGTTAGACACTTACTGAGAGGGTGATTGCGATTTTAATGCAAAAACATTACAAAATGTGCATTTCCAGACTTAGTCTGAATATATGATGTGGATTTAGAAAAATCAAAGCCTTTGAAGAGGAGCTATCGTTTAGAATTCAGTAACATGGATATCATGAACATGAGACCTCCTGGAATGAGATTCCAGATTAGAGAATTGATTTTTTACATCCAAACGTGGGGTGCACTAGACAAGCGAAAAAGGGAGACAGACAAGGAAAACAGATCAGAAGAAAAAGAGAACAGAATTGCCTCCATCTGGAGCAGGTCAGAGTGAGGGAAACGTAAAGATGCTTCCCATGACAGAAGTTCCTTTTTTTTAAAGACATATAAATACAAATAGATGCAAATACAGTACAGTAATTCCTTCATGTACAATAAACAGCATTTAATATTTAAATTCAATAAAGTCAATAAAGTGCAAAATGAAGCCTAATATACGTCGGCTAAAGTTCATACCGTGCTAGCTTTAAGCCATCGTGCAAATGGAGCCGAAATAGAGTTGCCGATCCGCCTTTGTGTAGCTCCCTTAATCGCATAACAGTTCTTCTCAAAATAGTACATCGAGCTTAAGCGGCCTAGCGATCGATTAAACGATGGAGGCATCGGCTCTAGCCAATCCGATGTAATACAGCAGCGAACTACTGACATGGCTAAGAACAAAAACCTCCGCAGCTGAAGCGAATACTCATCATCGTCGACGCCGAGCAGTACAAGCTGGGGGGTGACCACCACCTCCTGCCGACAAAGGCTAGAGACAAAATTAGCCATTTCTTAAAAAAATTCTTGCATACTACCACAACTAAAAAACATGTGTTCAAGGTCAGCCATCTCACTCTTTCGCTAACTTGGCCGTTGTATAATATAATTGAATTATCGTTTTATAATGCTGTGATTGAGAGCCGGCCGTGAGAAAAAAGGGGCTGACCCATGTCTAAAGAAGTCAAGAAAGTAGATTCAGACGGCCCGATGCTTCGGGACCACCTCTCAACATGATTGCCTAAATCATCCACTAATGTATCCAGAAAAAGTGGATATTGAGAACAATCCTGCCACTTTGTATGGCTATATAGTACCTCGAAGATAGGAATTCTATCCCCCATTGACCCACTGGCATGAGCTGGCGTTTTCAACAAAAAGTCTCTTATTTGTAGATATTTAAAAAAGTCTCTACTGTCAAGTTTAAATTCCTTCCTCAGCTCTTCAAACTTTTTAATGTGGGCCCCTACATAGAAATCGCCAGTATACCAAACACCCTGTTGTATCCATCTGGCACTCTGTGTTAGTCGTAAAAATATCGGGGAGTATAGATGAATTCATAATCCGATTATAAGAATGTATGCGTTCTATTCCCATACGGGCTTTAATCCTGGTCCACACCCTATAAGCCGCCCAAACAGTCTTGAATTTGACTTTTTTCAAATAAATGGGCTCAATATTCCTCATCAAGGCTGCACCAGCATAATTGCCCCTATCATATTATAAATAGATGGACACGGACACGTACATGTCGCCCCACCACCATCCCTATCCAACTCATGAATAATTAAGGATTGAATAAATTGTAGAACTATCGCCCAATATTAGAATACAAAATTAGGGGCATCCCAGCCACCTTTCTCTCTTGGAAGCACCAAGTACTTGTATGCCCGCCGAGGTTTAGAAAAGTACTATATGAAACTATTTGCTAAGTTTTCCATGTGTTTAAACCAGTCTTTCCTGATTTCCAGTGGAATAGTACGGAAAAGAAATAAGACCCTAGGTAAAAATAGCACTTTAATAATATTGCAGCACCCTACAATCGTTAAATGTAAATTATTCATGCGGCGCAGCTCTTTCCTGGACTTAGCAATTACGGGGGCGAAGTTTTTTTCCACAATCTGCTCCAATTTAGTTGTTAACCTAATTCCCAGGTAAGTAACTTGTTCAACCCTTCTATTATCAACCAAAGAAATACACTTGTTCCCCATTATTTGACTCTTAGCCCTGTTTAATAAATAGCCTGATACCACACCAAAATCTGCAGTTAACATTCCTATTTCTGCAATAGCCAACCCAGGATCAGGTGTAGTAATGGCTATATCATCCGCATAAGTCAGGATTTTCAACGTGCCCTCAACAGTATTCATAGGCGGTATCAAGTTGCTATGAAGAAGCCTCCTAATTAGAGGATCAATGTAGAGGGCAAAAAGCAAAGGTGAACAGGGACAGCCCTGTCTCGTGCCCGTTGTGATATATATAATATCGGACGCTACCCCAGATTTATAAATCCGAGCTGTAGGTTTCTGATATAGGGCTTGAATAGCCTTAATAAAACCAGGTCCAATATTGGCTTTCATCAACACTGCCCAAAGATACTCCCATCTCACTCTGTCAAAAGCTTTCTCAGCATCTAACAAAATTAATGACATTTGGGATGCCGCAGCTTGACATGCGTCCAGCATAGCAATGATCCGCCTAACGTGGTCGGCCGTCTCATGTCCAGGAATAAACCCATGCTGCCACGGAGAGACAAGCCCACCAATTATTCTATTCAATCTGGTTGCGAAAATGTTTGCATACAATTTCGCATCTGCATTTATAAGAGAGATAGGGCGATAGGAGCCTGGGAACAATGGGTCCTTTTCCTTTAAAAATAAAACGCAATGTTGGCTTCTAGCCACGAACCTGGCGCTTGCCCGCCATCCTGAACTGACACAAATAGTGCCAGGATATCGTCTTTTAATTGATCAAAAAAAGTTGTATAAAATTCCAATGGTATCATATCCGGCCCAGTGGCTTTCCCATTAGGTAAAGAGGCTACTGCTGCTATAATCTCATCAATCAAAATAGGTGCAGCCAGTTGGCGGCTCTCATCTAATGACAGTCTAGGGCCAGGATTTTCCATCAAATACTGACTAATCTTTTCCGCTTGATCCCTACTACGTAGGTTATCCTGCTGATACAGCACCGAATAGTAATCTTTAAAGACTTCCAATATAGCCAAGTCCCCATGCACAACCTGCCCCTGAGTATCCTTAATAGCAGGAATAATGCCCCGGGTCACTCTCTGCCTAATATTATAAGCAAGCAAATTACCTTCCTTCTCACTAAGCTCATAGGACTCCTGCCTACGCGTCTGAGCCTTGATAACATCTTGATTTACATACAGCTGCATAACCCTAGCTGACAGAAGTTCCTGGTGAAGGATTTGTTAATGTAGGTTGGAGTAGAAGTGGCATTTTGTCATTTACAAATGATTCCTGAAATTGAGAGAGAAGCCAGCAGAACAGTACAAGCAGACCAAAAGATTTGTGGAGCTTTCCAATGTTTGTGGGAAGATCTGAATACATTGTTTGGTTCTGAGGGATTTGCGGACTGAATGTAAGGTTTCTGTCAATTGGCCTGACAAAGAACTTTCAAGAGATCCTGTGAAAAATGTGCCATCTGAATAGGTAATGAAAAAGTATATGAAAGTGATTGGCTTTCTGAAAGACAATATGCCCACTAAAGATATTGATTGGCTGTGAATTGATTAAATGACTCAGGAATGTCTTTACTTTCCTAATACGAGAGATTGTTGCAGGCTTTCAAACATTTTAGTGGAACTGAAAACATTGAGACGAAAAATAGGGGTCATTTTATGTTCAGGTTTGCTCAGGGATTAAAGCCAGAAATAAATACCATGGTTCAGCAGCATTTGATTTGTTGGCAGAGCAAGCTGATTGATGAGATCCTGCGGAATGCAAAGTACTTGTCGCGGTGAATTGGATTTGAAGCAAAAAATGTTGAAAGAGAAGCTGATAGTTATGCAATTGAAGGCTGCACAGAGAAATCAGAGTCAATGGTTTGGAGGGAATACTGGTGGAATGCAGGGAGCTTAGGTGGTACATCATGGTAATGGTTATCAGCAGCAAGGTAGAGGATATGGTGTTCTGTCATATCAGAATGAAGTTGTGGATGTGATGGCTTTGAAAAGAACTAGCCCATGTCATGTGTGCAGCAAATTGGGGCATTGGAAGAGGGAGTGTCCCCTTAATGCTAATAATAATCAGAAGCATAATGATGGATTTGTACAACCACAGGGAATTATTGGGTTCAGATGAAGAGAGTACAAAGATTCTGAATGCAAAATTCAAATGTGTACTAAAGACAACAGATGCAGGTTCCGTAAGCTCTGAAGCCCAAACAACACTCAAATGGTTCCTGACAGAATTTAAATCAAATTGCAAATATAAATTTAGATCAGTTGACAACTCAGTTTCCCTTGATTGATTGGTGTGATGAAGAATTTTCAGGCATTTTCCAGTTTAAATGCCGGAAAGAAAAGGAATGCATGCTACGTGCATCCTTAGAGGTAGGTCAGCATGAGCCATATGTAGATGGTTATGTAAATGATCACCATGTGTCCTTTCTAATTGATACAGGAGATACCCACTCTAGTGTAAGAACAGCAGAAGTACCAAACTTGCCCCTATCAGGAAGAAAATTCAGGTTGTAGGAGTTGCAAATCAGCCAACCCAGTGACAGAAGCTGTTGCCATAAAAATAGGATGAGGGTAAACACCAATTTGTGGTGTGTGATTCAAGTCCTGTGCGTTTGCATGGAAACGATTTGCAGTGCAAGCTAAACTGTTCCATTTGCTGTATCCCAAGAGGAATTGAGATACATACTAATGATGAGGATGCAGTATTTAAAATTGTGAATCAAAACCCGAGTGCCACATTGTACCCTATGTTGACCTGTAATGATTTACCCGCAGAGTTAAAACATACTGCACTCTCTGAAATTTGGGACTTTTCAGGAAAAGAGATAGGACTCATTAAATGAGTTGAGCCTACTTGATGACTGGGAAAGCAAATGCTGTGGACCCATGAATTCCTTTGTACAACATGACACCTGAAACAATTGCAGGAAAAACCCCAATGACTGAGCGCTTGATAGAACAGGGAATTCTAAGAGAGATGATGGGAAGTCTATAAAACTCTGCCATTATGGGACTGCGGACCCCAGTGGAAAGTACAGCATAGTCCAGGACCGTAGGAAGGAGAATGAGATTGTCATTCCATTTTTCCTGTGGTACCAAATGTAGTAGTGATTCTAATTCAAATTCCATGTGAAGCCGAGGTGTTCACCATGATTGACTTGTGCCAAGCATTTTTCTCCATGCTGTTGCAAGAGGAGAGACAGTTTCTCTTTGCGTTTCGCAGACGTGTTTTGGAAAGGTGCTGAGTCCCACCAGGGTTTTTACCCAGATCTTGAAAAAGAATCTAGAGTCACTTAAAATGTCCTACCACTTATTCTTGGTTCAATACATAGATGATCTGTTAGTAGCGTCAAACACTCAGGAAGCATGAAGGAGAGATACAATTGCCCTTTTGAATAACTTAGCTGAGAATGGACATAAAGTTTCCCTGACTAAATTGCAGCACTGTAAGAAAGAAGTCTTGTATTGAGGACACCATATTGAGAAAGGTGAAAGGAAGGTGTCGCAAAAGAGAATCTCAGCAATTCTGAAAATGAACACCCGAAAGACTCAGAAAGAAGTCAGGGTGTTCTTGGAAATGGTTTGCTACCGTCACCAGTGGATTCCAAAGATTTCCCTTTTGCCCAAGCCTTTACAGAGGCTGACACACAGAGGCATATCCGATATCATTGGATAACAACTGCATCCGTGCCGTCACAGAGGTGAAAGAAAATCTCTGTCATGCCCTGCTAGAAACGGGGTCTCTAGTTGGCACCCTTTTCGAAGTAGGGCCCACAATCCTAGTAGGGTAAGTCACAACACAGTCCAAATTATCCTGTGCCCATCATCTGGTAGCTTGGCACTGAGCAGTCAGCCTTAACTTAGAAGGCAATGTGTAAAGTACTTGTGCAGAACTTATACAATAACACAGTGAAAACACCACAAAAAGATACCACACAGGTTTAGAAAAATTAAGAATATTTATCTGAATAAAATACTGCTGAAACGATTTTATGAGTTTTTAAAGATTAAATCCAACTAAAGTGCCTAGAAACACCATAGCTCCAACTGGGGCTATCATTGCATCGTTGACAGAGTCGTTCCCAACAATTGGACACCACTGGTGCTGGTCACGGAGCCACGTGAACCCCCTGGTATGGTACCTTTTGAAAATGAAGGACGTCGCACGGAGTTGGAAAGAGGCGTCACTGGACTCGGTGCGGCATCAGTTCCTTATGACTTCCGAGGAGATGAGGCGTCGGTTCCACACTGCAAGGCAGGTGGCGGTGAGGCATCGGTTTCATCCGGATGCAGGGGGAGCTGATGCGGCATCATTCACAATGCGTTCATTCCTTGTGACCCTGCAGGGTTGCTGGTCCCTGTCCGTAAGGACCTAATGTGTGGACTTCACAGTGTCGTGATGATAGTGAGTGACGTCTGCGGAGTCCATGGAGCGTGAACAGGTTGCGGTGTCGATGGCATGGCTGAAGTCGTTCCTGAGTCGCTGGAGTCGGGTATTAGCACAAAGCCAGTAGTTGAAGTCTTTACTGTCCCTGAGACTTCAGAACAGGAGGCAAGCTCAATCCAAGCCCTTGGAGAGAACTTTTAGGGGAAGGCAGAGTCCTTCCAGCACAGTCAGAGGCCAGCAGGGCAACAGCAAGGCAGCAGTCCCTCCCAGCAAAGCAGTCCAGAGAGTCCTTTGGGCAGCCAGGCAGCTCCTCTGACAGAGTTCAGGTGCAGATGTAGAAGTTTCTAAGTTAGTGGGTTCAGAGACACCATTTATGTACCCAAAAATGGCTTTGAAGTGGGGGAGACTTCTAAGAGTGGTTTTGATATGCACAAGTTCCTTTTTCAGCCCAATCCTGTCTGCCAGGGTCCCTGTGGGGGGTTATCAGTCCTTTGTGTGGGGGCAGGCCACTGGCCTTCGAAATGTAAGTGTCAGACCTCCACCGTTCCAGCCCAGGAAGACCCATTCAGTATGCAAATGAGTGCAGATGTGACTGAATGTCCTCTGTTTTTGGTTGTATGGGTGAAATGCACAAGGGAGCTCTAAAATCGTAATATAAAATCCAATCTCACCAATAAGCAGGATTTTCAATTACCATTCTGGTCATGCTAAATATGACATGGTTACCCTTTTCAGATCAGAATCTACCACTCAAAAAGTATATGATTGCAGTCCTAATGCTAGTCTATAAAAGTAGCAGGCCTCACAGTAGTGGAAAACACATTTAGGAGTTTTTCACTACCAAGACATATAAAACACAAATGTACATGCCCTGTCGTTTACCTACATAGCACCCTGCCCTATGGGTTACCTAGGGCCTACCTTAGGGGTGACCTATATGTAGAAAAGAGGTGGTTTACGACTTGGCAAGTACTTTTCAATGCCAAGTCAAAGTGGCAGTGAAACTGCTCACAGAGGACTTGCAATGGCAGGCCTGAGACATGGTTAAGGGGCTACTTATGTGGTGGCACAATCTGTCCTACAGGCCCACTAGTAGCATTTAATTACAGGCCCTGGGCACATGTAGTGCACTTTACTAGGGACTTATAAGTGAATCAAAAATGCCAATTGGAGATGAAATAATTTTACTATGTTTAAGGGAGAGAACATATGCACTTTAGCACTGGTTAGCAGTGGTAAAGTGCACAGAGTCCTAAAGCCAGCAAAAACAGTGTCAGAAAAGTGGCAGAAGGCAGGCATTGAGTTGAGTGATGACCACCTTAAGGCTGTCAGTTCTAACATGTGTCCCCTCGCAGCTGAAAGTGGGGAGAGCTACCCAACCCCATGGGAACTCTCATCACTAAGGCAGAAGAATCTGGAGAGACCATCAGCATTGGCGTGGTCAGTCCCCAGGCAATTCTCCTCAAGAGTTTAGGATTTTCATCCCTCATCTACATGAGCTATTTGAGGGGCCTGTGGTCTGTTTGAACCCGGAAGTGAGTCCCAAACAGGTATGGTCTCAGCTTCTTCAGTGCGCAGACCACAGCAAACGCTTCTCTTTCAATGGCACTCCACCTCTGTTCCCGTGGTAATAACCTCCGACTAATGAAGGCTACTATTTGGGCTAGGCCCAGGTGTGCTAAGACCGCCCCTATGCCATGCTTTGAAGTGTCAGTCGGCACTATGAACTCCTTGGAGTGTCAGGGACCCTGAGCACGGGTGCCTTGCACATGGCTTCCTTGAGGGAATCAAAGGCTTTCTGACAAGCCTCTGTCCAGATCACCAACCTAGGCTGCTTCTTGGCAGTCAGCTCAGTTAAGGGGGCCACCATGGTGCCATAACCCTTCCAAATCTGCGGTAGTAACCAGTGAGGCTTAGGAAGTCTTTCACTTCAGTTTGAGTTCTAGGTGGTTGCCAGGCCATGATTGTCTCAGTCTTGGCTTGGAGGGGCTGCACCTTGCCACCACCTACTAGGTGTCCCACATACACCACAAAACCATACCCAATCTGGCAATTGCTGGTCCTGATTGTCAGTCTGCTTGTTGCACGGCCTGGAGCACCTCCTGGAGGTGAAACAGGTGTTCCTCCCAGCTGGCACTTGAGATGGTAATGTTGTCTAGATAGGCGGCGCAGAACTCATCCTCACTAGCCAGGCCTCCTCCTTATGCTCCTTGATCTTGTATGGACCAGTCCAGTGTTCCTGGAGAGCTCTGGGCTCTACTGGTTCCATAACCCACACTTTGTCTCCAGGTTGAAACTCCACAAGCGTGGCCTTCTGGTCACACCAGCGTTTCATAACCTCTTGACTGACCTTGAGGTTGCTCTTGGCCTTTTTCCAGAAGCAGTGCGCTTGGCTGTGGAGGCCCAACATGTAGCTCACCACATCCTGGGGGGGGAGGTTCCTGGGAGCTTTCTCCCACCCCTCCCTGACAATGCTTAAGGGTCCCCTAACAGGGAACCCATAGAGACGTTCACAGGGACCAAACCCTACCCCTTTATGGGGTACCTCCTATAAGCAAAGAGAAGACATGGTAAGAGGACATGCCACTTACGCCTCATGGCCTCAAGCAGGCCTGTGATCATGCCCTTCAAGGCATTGTTAAATCTTTCAGCTAAACCATTGGATTGATGATGACAGGGTGTGGTGAACTTGTAGGTTACACCACACGCATCCCACATGGACTTCATGTATACAGATATGAAGTTAGTGCCTCTGTCAGATACTATCTCCTTGGGGAACCCCACACAGGTAAAGATCCCCATCAGAGTTCTAGTCACCACTGGTGCAGTCACAGTCCTCAGAGGGATTGCATTTTGGTAGCGGGTGGCATGGTCCACCAAAACCAGGATAACCCAGTTGCCTAGGGCAGTTTTGGGGTCCAATGGACCAATGATGTTGATGCCCACCCTTTCAAAGGGGGTGCCAATGACGGGGAATGGGATCAGGGGGCACCCTGAGCCTTTTCCCTGTCTCCCCACTGGTCTGGCAGGTGGGAAAGGACCTACAGAATGTATCTGAGGCTATCCGCATTCTGGGCCAATAAAAGTGGGTGACAAGCCTGGCAAAGGTCTTGTCTTACCCTAAATGACCTGCCAGAGGTATGTCGTGAGCCAGGCACAGTAGGAAGGCCCGGTAACACTAGGGGACCACCAGCACACGTGCTGAACCAGTACCCGGAGCCTTAGGCTCACTGTAAAGGAGATTGCTTTCCCAGTAGATAAGGTGATCCCCAGAGGCTTCACCTTCTGCTTGGGCTGAGGCCTGTTGCCTCAAGTCCTCAAGAGTGGCACACTCTTTCTGCTGTCACCTAGACTCTCATTATCTTAATGAGACTACTGGATTTGGGCAGCAGAATCACTTGCACTGTGGGAGACTGAGTCTGAAGCCGCTACAGGTGACACTTGTCGGCCTAATCCGGGCTTTGCTCTGGCTAGCTAGCAGTGCCTCATCTCCACCCAAGAGCAGGGATGATTGGGCAACCGGGCGCATGACACAATTGACTCCTCAAGGAAATCGTGGTTACTCAGATCTCATCCGTTTCTCTCAATTACATTGGTCTCACATATACAAGGACAATCAGAGGCAAAATAGAGTTCAATAAGGTTTTATTGAAATAACTGCATCTTAGATAATAAAGCGTTTACTACAATAACTAGGATGATGAAGCATGACAGGATTAAAATTGTGACAAGGAGAGTGAAGCATAAAAATAATGCACCATATTGTCACTAGAATCGTTAAAATAGCTCCTTACTAGGCTATGTTAGAGCACAGCATGTTAAGCTCTAATCCTGTCATTCAGTTTCCCCTGGGAAGACATCATCCCTCATACCTGAGCAAGAGGCTTCCAGTCTACATAAGCAGCTGCAGTGAAGCACTCAGCAATCAGCATACAGCGGTGGTCATCTGGCTGGAATCTCCTTCTAACGTACATGGGTCAAAGTAGTGTTTTTATAATAAAACAGCTGATGTTCCAAAAAAGGATTCCCACGTAAGAGTGTGTATGTTTCTATGAACACTGGAGACAAACATGGTTACCAGCTTTGCTGGCAACTTATCTTATTGCAGCCTTGAGGAAAGCACAGAGTGAAAGAAATATTTTGTTTAAGAACGGTGTGCTGGCCTAGTCAAAGAACAGCTAGATAGAGGAAGTAAAACAAGATCACAAATGTGGTATTGTTAAAATAATAAAATGAAGCTGAATAAAATATGATTAGGTTACAGTGAAAAATAATGGGGGTTATTCTAACTTTGGAGGAGGTGTTAATCCGTCCCAAAAGTGACGGAAAAGTGACGGATTTACCACCAGCCGTATTACGAGTCCATTATATCCTATGGAACTCGTAATACGTCTGGTGGTATATCCGTCACTTTACCGTCACTTTTGGGACGGATTAACACTCCTCCAAAGTTAGAATAACCCCCAATGTGTATGAAGCTATAACTAAAATGGATACACAACACTGTGTCTTGCAGAATTCCTCCCTGGTTGGCCAACCCTCAACTTACCAGCTACCAAGCTCAGGTAAGTCACCAAGGGTGGCAATGTCCTCCCCGGTTGGGTCAGGGGCCTCCTCCTCAGGGACCCCATCAACCTCTTCCATGGGAACAGCTGGGACTGGTTTCCTGCACCCCTTGCGCCTCTCCTCAGCAGCTGGCTGGGCCATTCTTCCAGGCTCCAGACGCCCTTGACTTCCCTCCCAGGCACCATCGACTGAGTCGTCATGCAGACTAACTCAGGCAATCCCATCATCTTCAAGTGAGACCTGAGCTCTACCTCCCTCCAGGTAGCGTGATCAAGGTCATTGCCTAACAGACAATCTACAGGTATGGCAGGACTCACAGCTACTTCCAGAGTACCAGAGACCCCCCACCCACCCAAAGGGAACCAGAGCCACCTGTAGATTGCTTTCACGATTGTCGGCGACTATGACTTGGTGAAATGTCCTGAGTGCTACACTAACTAACCCAGGTGTCTGCCCACTAGTGGGGGGCAGTGCCCTCTTTGGACAGTTGGAGTCGCCCTTAGAGTGACCATGCTTGGAGCACTCTGCACATTGGGGTACAAACCTCCCTGTCTTATGATCAAATAACCCTTTCTTCTTAGAATCAGACTGGGACTGGTTACCACTATTCCCTTGGACATTATTTTGGGGGCCTTTTGAGAACAAC
This sequence comes from Pleurodeles waltl, assembly GCF_031143425.1. Taxonomy (NCBI): domain Eukaryota; kingdom Metazoa; phylum Chordata; class Amphibia; order Caudata; family Salamandridae; genus Pleurodeles; species Pleurodeles waltl. The sequence continues at coordinate 761,948,973 of NC_090438.1, forward strand.
TTATTTGTAAGTTTTTCTCCCCTTCCCCCTTTCTTCTGTTTGGAACCCTGACCACCTTTGTGGGTGTCCCCCCAGATACCTTCTTGGATGCTCTGGTGCTAGCCCAGAGGTCCGCCTCCTCAGCAAGCTTACTGTCACCTAGGTGCTGGCTCATCTCTGTAAAGCAAATACTGATCATATGCTCTCTCAGGATCAAATTGTACAACCAAACATAATCACTTAATTTACTGCCCTGCACCCAGCCATTCAGTACCGTACTGGAAAAAATCAATAAAGTCTATCCAGGATTGGTTGGGGAGCGTGCTACTGTCCCTGAATCTTTGGTGATACTTTTCAGGGGTCAGTCTAAATTTGGCAATTAAAATGGCCTTCATAAGGGCAAGCTTAGTCTGGTCCACAACCTTTAGTGTAAGAAGTGTGTCCCTCCCAAGTATAAGCACGTGTTTCCACAAGCCCACACCCCTCACACCTGCAGGAACTGTAACACCTGGTGGTGAGCCTCAAAGGCTCAGGGCGTTTGTTACAATGCCCCAGGGCACCCCAGCTAGTGGAGATGTGCATCCCCTGGACAAAGCCCCACTTTTGGTGGCAAGTCCAGTGGTAAAATTAGGGAAAACAAGGAGGAGTGACCACTTCAGCTGGGACCACCCCTAAGGTGTCCAGAGCTGAAGTGAACTCCTCCTTGCAAAATCCTCCATTTTGGTTTGGAGGAAAGGGACCAATAGGGTTAGTTCTGTGTCCCCCTCTCCAAAGGGAGTGGACACGGGAAAGGTGTAGTCACCCTCAGGGGCAGCAGCCATTGCCTACTGCCCTCTGACCCCTGTAATGCCCCTAAATCCAGGATTTAAGGGTTCCCCTGACCCTAGCTCATCAGATTCCTGACGACCTCACAAGAAGAAGGAAGAAAGAACTGCTAAGCTGACCCCAGCAGAGAAGACTGAAGACGCAAACTGACTTGGCCCCAGTCCTACTGGCCTGTCCCCAGCTTCAAAGCCCTGCTAAAAGAAGGCAACGCATCCTGCAGGACCAGCGACCTCAAAAAAGACTCAAGAGAACTGCCTTCACCCCAGAGGACCAAGAACTCCTGTGGACAGTGGCCGTGTCCAAGAAGAAACTTCCTCCAAGGGCTCCAGAGACTCCCCGGATCCGCGAGTCCTGTCCACTCTGCACCCAACGGCCATGGCCTGTGTCCTGACTAGAGCCGGTCCCTAGGTGATTCTGAGCAAGTGCCTACCCTGGGTTGTTCCCTCCTGTCCATCCCAACGATGCCTACAGCCTAAATCCAAAGGACCCCCCTGACCGCGACAGGCCTGGAGGAAGATTCCCAATGCCAAAAGGTACCCCAGCACCTGCAGGTCCCTGGCCTTGGGGAATCCGACCTTTGGTGCAGCATCATCCAGCAGGGGGCTCCCCTCTCCTTATCCAGCCTTTGGTTTCCCGGAACCAACCCCCTGGACTTCAGCTGCAGCATCTTTGTGACCTCCGGGGCCCCCATATAGGAAAGCATTGGGAGCTGTGTTTGTACCCTACACCCAGCTGCCCCCAAGCTGCTGAGGGTTTGTGTTTGGTGCTGACCTGTGACCACCTTATGCTCCTCTAAACCCCTCAGGTCTGCCCTCTGAAGACGTGGGTACTTACCTGCAAAAAGGCCTGATTCCGAGTGCCCTAAGTCTCCATAAAAGCCCAAGTTAAATCAACCTCAACTTTGACCTTTGCATCTGGCCGACCCCATGTTGCTGGTGGTTGGTGTTTGGGGTGAACTTGAACCCCAATCTGTGGACATCCTAACCCCTGGAGTCTGGTACTGTAAGTCTTGTACTTACCTTGAAACTGTGTCAACATTTCTTCCACCCAGAACTGTTTCTGAAAATTGCACTGTCAACTTTAAAAACAGATTATTGCTATTTATTAAAAAAACGCATAACTTGCCAATTTGAAACAAGTATTATTGATACATATGTTGGATGCTTAGTTGCAAATGCTCTTACCTGCAAACTGAATTTGTGGTTATAGAAATAAAGTAACAAAATATATTTTTGCTATATAAAAACAATTAGCCTGGAGTTAGTCATTGAGTGTGTGCTTCATGGCCGCCATGGTGGTATGAGTCCCTGGGCCAAAAAGGTGTATCTCCAGCCTGGCGTCCGGCATAGTAACGCCGGCGGCATTATGAGCCTGCCTACCATCATGGTTTTCGTGGCATTAGAAATGCCACGAAAACCATGACAGTAGGTCCTTCCGGTGACAGGGAATTCCTTCTCGGTCACAGGTAGGCGGCTCCTCCACCCCCCCAACACTCACCTGACACCCCCACCCCCTCCATCCAAACACCCCCTCACCCTCTATGACCCTCAGACACACCCCTCCAACACCCTCTGATACTCAGACACACACCCCCCACCCGTCCGATCCTCAGACACCTCCCTAACCCCCCATACACCCACAGGCACGTACCACGCATACACCCAATCACTCACACTGGCATACACGCATTCATAGACACCTTGGCTTACACACATTCCTACACACACTGGCATACACGCATTCATACACGCATACATCCAGAAATGCTCACACACATTCTTACAATGATCACACTGACATGCAGACACGCACTCACTTCACCATTCTTACATGCATTCACTCACACGCATACTACCACGCAAACAATACAACACACACCTAGGCACATTCACACACACACTCGCACATTCATGCAAACACTCAGACAAGTACACACAACACCCCTCACGCTCCTGGAAGCCTGACTTACCTTGAGCGAGGAGGTCTTCAGGCAGGGAACAGGAAGGGGCGCTGCTACCGCCAGCAGAACACCACCAGGCTGTATGACTTGTCATAATATGGCTGGCAGCCTTCAACTGGCGTGGCGATGCTGGTGGTAGCAACGCTAGCTTGCCACCGTCCACCACCGTGAACACTGACAGATTTCTGCCTGTCTTGTGGCGGAAGTCAGGCAGTGCTCATAGTATGGCGGACGGATGGTAGCCGTAGTGGCGGTATTTTGGCAGCCATCACCGCAGCGGTAGGCGGATTTTACCCCTGATGTCATAATGATCACCTATATCTCATTTTTATATAGTATATACAGAGCCAACTTCCTACATATACGAAATGGAGAAAAAGGGTAAAATCTCTTGAATGCATTACAGTTGCCTGCCGAAATTGCGGTTATGAAGTACTCAGCACACAGCAAAGCCACTGATTTTGTTACTCTCACAATAGTTATGCCAATGAGGTTGCGAAATAATGTGCTTTGAATTGTACTGCCTTTAATGGTAGGTACAACAATGAAGGAAATGATGAGACAAATCACAATCTTCTTTTAACTGCTACGGATACATTGGAGGAAGTTAAAAGATTGCAGGAAGAAGTGTCAGAGGAAGAACAGCAGAGTTGGTTTAGAGCAGGTTGTGTCAAAAGAGATGAAAATGATCTCTGGGTTTCAAGTGATAAAAAAGTTGTGATGCCTAACAGTTTGCTGCTACCTATAGTGAGGCACTACACAGTCCAGCACATGTTGGTCATGATGCTATGGTTCGGATGTTTAGGCAGACTTGGTTTAACCCCAGATTCAGATTTACAGGAGAAACACTTTGTCACAGGTGTGTTACATGTCAGCAGATGAATGTAGGCAAATGTATAGCATTTACACTTAGTCACATAGGTAGACCAGGAGGACCTTTACACAGGATGCAGCTCAATTCTTTTGAACTCCTCGTGTGTAATGGACTGAGATATGTCTTGTTAATTGTATGCTTTTTCTCTTGTTGGGTTGAGGCTTACCCCACCAGGAGAAATTACAGTCTTACAGTAGCAAAACTGTTCCTTAAGGAGTTAATGTTCTGGTTAAGTTTCCCGACTTCCCTGGAGTCAGACCGAGGAACCTACTTCAATAGATAAGTCTTGAAATTATTGTGTGCATCATTACAAGTTGAGCAAAAATTCTATTGTAGTTACAGGGTAAAAGCAAGTAAATCCAACTTTGAAATCCGGACTGACAAACGTTTGTGCTTCCAACTCATTGAAATGTCCTGAAGTGGTGCCTCTTGCTTTGATGAGTTTGTGCAGTACTCCAGACAGAAAAAGAGGATTGTCTCTGCACGAGTTTCTCATGGGCACTACCTGAGACTACTAGCTGTGCCTGCAAATGCACTTGTGAACATTACAAATGACATGGTACTCATCCAGGTGACTATATGGTCAAGAGGCATGTTTGGAGGTCTTGCTTAGAACCACGCTGGAAGGGACCACACCAGGTAGTGCTGGTGATGACGAAAACTGTGAAGTGCCCTGATCTCCCTAGCTGGGTCCATGCTTCACACACTTGCAAAGTTATAGGTCTCCTTGATGATACAGCACCTGTCCTTGTAGGGCTGTTTACAGTGAGTTGAATGGAGCAAGTTAGTCAAGCTGTTGGGGATATGCAAGTAACCAAAACAGCACAATTGCAGTCTGAGGGAGGTCTCAGTGAGTCAAGAGCAGTGGTTGGTACAGAAGGGTCGAGACAGAAACAGTTGGCTCTGCAAAACTCAGACACTGATGAAGGACCTAGTGCTGTAGCAAAAAATAGTTGTGCCTAGAGACCATTGACCAAGTGAACAAATTGTACCAGTAGTAAAAGTGCCCCCATCTATTCCAGAAGAAGCTCAAGAGTCTGTTCAGAGTATAAGTGATACAGACAAACCAGTAGCTTGGAGATCAAAGAGAAAGAGAGTGCCTTGTCAAACGTAAGCAGTGCCTGAATGTACATACTTTGCAGCAAATGACTGGGAGAAGGAATTTGCAACCTTTTGTTTTAACAATGTGTAGCCAGTTGAACATTTTTGAATTTGTTCTTGTGGCAGAGCTGAACTTTGAAATTTCACTGCCACTTGATAGACTGAGACATTATATCATGGATGTGATTATTAGTGATTTTGATCTGCACGTTTATTAGGGATATTCAAACTTTTATTAGCTGCATTTTATGGACAATGTAGCAAATTAAAGAAGCTTTTTGCTAATTTAACACCTTGAACCTGAGTAGTAGAAAAAAAGGTTTTTATTTTCTTGCTATTTGCTTTGCTCACAATGAAAGAATGAAAGAAGCCGAAAGAGACAGTTGCTAATTTTGTTGCCGCAAATTGCATTTTTACATTTTTCATTTTGCCTTTTGATTTTATTACCAATCGGAAATTAGAGAACTCACAGAGCCCACTAGAAACTAGAGTAGAAAAAGTGGATACTTATGCATAGGAGTGACAGTTTTAGCGACTATTTTGATGAGTGCATTGCTTATCGGTTTAAGCTTACCTACGCCATTAAGAATAGGAAACATAAGGTCAACTAGTGCCCTGAGTTCCAAAACGCCCGCAGATTATGGAATGCAAACCCCATGAGAAAGTATTACATGCAAATCGTTCTAGAGGAGATCTTTCTTCAAATGCTTATTATAATTCACTGTATGAATATTTTGATACCATGGACGTTAAAAAACTGCTCTGTATGTAGACAATTACCTTCATTAGTTAGTGAGGGCATTACATATCATAGTATCCTCTTGACTTATGGACTTTTGTACAGATAATACCCATAGAAACAATTTGACTTGTATTCTTACCTCAGTAGGAAATTTGTTTTTGGAACGAATTGAATACAGAAAAAGAGCAATGAAAGCAAAGGCAGAAGTAGGAGTAACAGTCTGTGATTGTGGAAGAGAAGAAAAAAGCCCATTCAGCAGCAGGCAGTCAAGCTTCTTTGACTTTAGACTGGCAACATGTAGGGAAAATATGTGTATGTCGACCCAGATAGAAAACTGACACAAAGTTTGTAGGGATGAGTGAATGTAGACATGTGTTTTTGTTTAAGGGTATTTGGACATTTATGTTGAATGGACAAGATCCAGCAATTACAGGAGTTCATTTGTTTAAAGAATGTGTATTTTAGATTGCTGAAATGATGGTATAGTACATGCTATTTAGGAGTAGTTTTTCCGAAGATTTATTGTGTGGAACATTTTTATGATCCTGTGTGGGATGAGAAGTCAAATGCCCGAGAAAAGAGAGGTGCCAGTGCTTCAGAGATTGCAGCAGATATTTTTGGTGCAATGAGTCCATCTGCAGGAGTAATCCTAAATGACCTGAAGATAAGGAGGTTTTAACTTTTGTAGATAATTTGTATACATATACAGTACGTGCCTTCTTGTTAGTTGACCCTGAAATGGTTACCGTTAGATCAATGGTTTTGCAGAATTGTCTTGTATTAGACATCCTTCTTGGGAAAGAGAGTGGAGTTTGCAAGATGCTGAAAGGTCAACAATGTTGTACTTTCATACCAGACAATAGTAAGGAGCTGAGAAAATACACCAAGAACAAAACTGACCTGAAAAAAGGATTTTAAGAAGTTAGAAGCAACAGGTACTTGGGAAACAATATGGAGTGTTTTTAGCAGTTGGAAAGTAGTTTTGGAACCTGGGTTGTGGAGTCATTGGCAGTATTTTGAGACCTTTACTGATAATAACCTTGTGTGCCTTAGTTGTGTTTGCTCTTTACAAGTTATAAAAGAAAATGAAAGTGAAGAGAGCAGAGAAGGGGAGAAGACAAGAGGAGCTTGAGAATAGATGAAGTATCTATTACAGTGTCATTAAGCAGTTAGAGAAGTTCAGAAGATCTTACGTGGTACAACTTCAAAGATTTTGATCTGTCTCATTGATATGAAAAGTTGTAATCTAATGTGATGGCTTGATTCACCATCAGAGGGGAAATTGATGTAGCTGACATGACATTGCTACCTTTGACATCACAGTGACTGTAGGAAACTGTGCTTCGCTGCAGATGCCCCCCCACAAACGTTTTACCCCTTTTAGAACTACTAGATGCTGATTTTCGATTTTGACAGTGCTCCCTCCCTAAAAACAAGACGTGTCTAACTGTTTACAATTGGCACAGGACTTTATCACCTCTGTGAGTCTCTAGTAGATGGTACCCCTGGTGCCTGGGGCTCAGGTCTGAAAGAGGGCCCCTAAGGGCTGCAGAATGATTCATGTTACCCTACTGGACCCACACAAAAATTGCACACACCCTGCCATTGCAGACTACGTGTCAGGGTGCAAGCCCTGAGTGAAAACAAGACATGGCACACACATTGTATGCCATGCCAAGGTCACTCTATGCATTATGTGTAAGCCACACCTACAGCATGACTTACGAGCTCTAAGGCAGGGTGCCTTATAATACATGTGAGGACATATCTGCATGAGCAGATATGTCCCTGTGATGCCTAGTTCTATTCCTAGACATTTCAAGTGACTTGGCGGACACTCGTCAGCATGAGAGACCTAGATACATGATGGAAAAGAGTGGTGTTTGGTATCAAATACCTTGCCTTAATAAATCTATTCTGATACCAGCATTGGATTTCTTATGACATGCACCCAGAGGGAACCTTAGAGGTGCCCCCTGCAGCCTACTCTTCCCCTAGGGTGCTGGCTGACTGGTTTTGACCAGCCTGCCACCACAGATGAGTTTCTGACTTCTTGGAGGTGACAGCCTCTGCTCTCCAAGATCGGAAACAATGCCTGCGCTGTCAGGAGGTGATATCACCTCTACCAAAAAAATGGCTAGTAAATCTGCACACCAAGGTCAAGGACTTCAAAGTCCCTGCTGCCTTTGGTAGGTGACCCCAAGATTCCCCCAGACCTGGGAGAGGCAACCCCCTGCCCTGAGGCCCCTTTGGCACCAGGACAGGCGAGAAAATTAGCTATGCAGAAGCCTTGTTGCGCTGCCAGGCTGGACACCCCTCTAGGGTGGCCAGCCTGAAGTGAACCACTGAACTCTGGCCCCTAGCCAAATTTGAAGTAGGCCAATGGTGCTAGCGTGGTCCCCAGGCTCTCCAAAGCTGAAGCCCACCTTGGGTTTGCTAACAGTAGACTTCCCAACGTCTCCTGCAGCTTCTTTGTGCAGGCCCCCTCTACCGCATGTGCCCCCAGTGACAAAAAAACAACACCTCAGGACACCTCTGCACCCAGCCACCCCAGATACAAGAGAAGTGGACCAAAGGTGTCCCTACAGCCTGAGCATTGTAAGATTTGAGCACCCTTGTTGGTTTAGCTGGACTGGTCCCTCAGTCCCTGCTTGCAGCATATTTCTTACTGGACCAATCCACATTGAGGTGAATGGAACACCCAACACCGTAACACACCTTTGCACCTGGACACCCCAGAGCACCCCGAGGTAACCTGTTGGTGTGGCCTTGGACCTTTCCCCATACTCATCTCAAGTAGAGAAGAACACTTCTGTAAGTCTTTGCCAAGCACCAAAATGCAGTATCTGTTTCTTTTCTATAGGATGACATTAGGGCACCTGATGCTGAAAAATACCTTTGCACCCTGATGCCCTAGTGCCTCACGAAGTGACCTGTTGGTGCTGCCTTGGACCTTGCCCCATACTTACCTTAACTCTAGAAGATTGGTTGTGTAAGTTGCTGCTAAGTACCTGTATGGAGTATATGTTTCTCTCCATAGGATAACACTACAGCTCCAGAAATTGAATCGTCAACTTTTGAAACATATACAAATTAATATCTTTAAAGGTACTTACCTGATTCAGATGATCTTGGTATCTAAGTTCATATAAAAACCGGTGTTATTTTTATAAATTGGTGTCGGATTTCTTTATTGATTGTGTCTCGCGTCCTGGCTCTGTATGTGCACAAAATGCTTTACACTGTCCTCTAATAAGCCTAACTGCTCACCCACACTACCACAAAAGAGAGTTTTTAGGGTTAGTATTTAACCCCTGTTAGCCAATAATTGTCACCCAGGAGTATCTGCATTGTGTCCCCTTACATTGGTACACTACATAGATGGCCAGCTTCCTACAGTGCCCATCTATATATGAACATATTGGTATTATATTGTTATAATTTCTAACAAATTAACTGCAAAGAGGTGCTTTGAAAGTCCATATTAGAGTACATTCACTGTAGACTAGGGATTTAATGTAATGCGGTATAGCCGGAAAACTTCATGTATAATCAATTAATTGAATTCCATGTGTTTCTCCATGATTAGTAGTTTTCATTAAAACGATAATGAATTTCTAGAAGAAAATGTTTTAAATGGTACATATTAATGTCGAAAATGTACTCCCCATAATAGCTACTGAAATGTATTAACAAAGTTATTTCATTTTAAACTTTTTGTAACATGAACACTGAACAAGCTGTTTATTGATGAATTCATAATTTTGAATGTTATAGGTGATCTAATTAATACAAATGGATGTTCCATTTTAAATAGCTCTTTTAGCCTATGCAAGGCCTGCTTAGCCCTGTTTTCTAAAATGTAAGATAATGTTTAGTCATTCTTGCTAATGTGTCATTCTTTCAGACTTCATTCCCATAGAATGTTAGCTTGGAAAAAAGATGTCCTGTTGTTTTACCCATAGAGAGACTGAGAAAGTAACCTTGAATTCGGTACATCGAGGAACTGTGGACATGGACGAAAAACAATTGTTTCAAATCGTATAGGAGAGGGAGCTGGGTGCTTTTCCCATTTTGGTAATGGGAATATTTCCTGATGTTTCAAATGAATATAATGTGATGGATTAAGATTTGGCAGTTAAACCTTACAATTTATGTGGTGTGATGGATGAACAAATCATTGTGCACTTTCGACTGTAATTTACAGTTACCCAGTTGGATTAGCAACATTCTTGCACTTGATTCCCTTGGACTCTGAGAGGCACAGACCTCTTTGCCCTTGCCCTTCACCTTCCTAGTGTTCTCTGAGATGAGAATACAGATTTGTCTTTGATCTATGAAAAGACTCTTGACCGAGCTTCTGACATGCTGATACCTTCACTTTTTACCTACTTTTTGCCAACTTTAGTTAGCTTTGGCCTGCCCCAGATGTTATTTTTCCAAATTCTTTTTGTCCTTTATTTCTTTTTTGCTTTTTGTCCCCATGTCTTGTAGCTCAGCACTAGGAGAAATTGTGTGCTTTGTTACAATAAAGGATCCCCACTTGTTTAGAGAATTAATTGGATAGTTGAGATTTATGCAACTGATCAACAGATTCTCAGAACATAAGTCTGTTGTATGTTAGGTAAGCTTCAGTTCTTCCCAAGACTTGGGCATCCAATGGTAATTCTCTATCTTTATAGCCCTGTCTTGAGAATTGTCTACATTACCCTGAGTCTGACTTTGTAATAAAACCCTTTAACTGCATTACCGACTTGGGTTTTCCTTCTGTGGCCAGATTGGTCAGACAGTGAATTTAATGTTTATTGAAATGTAATATTTACTTTATCTTCACCCTTTCTGCTATTGTAAAAATATCAGTTTACCTTGTTTAGAGCAGACCTGAGATACTCCAGCAGACCAAAGGTGCATACACATTATGGGTATGTTGACATCAGGAAGACCAGAGTCTTGCCAGCAGGGACTAGTAGTACAATTTAGCACTGGGATGCAGGGAAAATCAGGGGAGACGATGACAATGATGTGAGTGTAGGGACTCTATCATAGCAGAGGTTGGCTGTATGTCTAGTGTACTCAGATGTAGACACCAAACCTTGGACGTTTGGTATGTTTTCACAGATGGCACAACACAACATGGCTTTAGGAGTTTCAGAGATCCACTAAGAAACAGCTAATACTAATGTCCAGGTAGTGTTTCCTAACAAATGTTGCATGGACATGGAGAATCGTTGTTACAAAAGGAGGGCCTCAGCCTAGTGCTATTGGTAGACAAAGCCTTCTGAAATATGTTTGCAATGATTGGCAAATGTAACCAAACACCAGTGTTAGGATATCACAGTACACCTACACTTCCCTTGCCATGGAGCATAGAACACCAGGCTGTTAAAGTTGCCTGATGCACATACCTACCAGTGACAGATGGAGACTATGCAAGTAGTAGGGCGTAATAGCGCCATTAATTATGGGAGGGCTCATAGCAATTCTCCCCAAGAACACTTCTAAAAATCTCATCAAACAGTGAATCTTCAAACACAATTTTACACACATTTACAGAACAAATATATTCTCTAAAAGGCATTTGTGAAATATATTATACAAATATTCTAGTACTTTCAGCCAATGTTGATCCTCTAAGAACCGCTACATGTTCATGCACCCCAAGATAATTTTATGAACAAGGAATAAAAATGATAAATTTTTCAGGAGAATGTTTCTATAAAACGTTTGAAAATGCTGCAGGAAATGCAGACAGTTCAGAAAATGCTAATTCAGATTGCCTATCTCTCAAATATCAAGACATCTATCTGAAGTACTACATTTGACTTAATTTCATTTTTCCAGACTGCTCATTTCGGGAATATAATCCTATGATTTGACTGAAAATCTCAGTGTAAGGAGTGGAGAGAAATAAAAATAAAAACACACAAATTCGGCTAGTTAGGTAGCACCAAATAACTAGACACTGTGTGGGGTGCTGTATTCCCGCCATTGCGAGGGTACACTTCCTGCCAAATTTAGAGATTGTTCCCCGCAGAGCAGACATCTCCTGCATTTACAGGAACCTCCATCAAGGACTGACAGATGTCATTGTCAACATGACAGAGCCATATGTCCAATTTTCAACAGTAGTTTTTTTATTTTTCATAAACAGGCGGATCGGGTAGTCCATCGCTATTGAGATGGAGTACCAGCTCCGCCAAAGTGAAGTTCCGCTCACATCAATTAGAGTACAGTGAAACTGCATTATTCAGACTGCAGAGTCTACTGTGTCTCCACTCTCTACCTAAGCCTTTGATGGCCAGACAAAGTTTCAGCCTTGGAGTTTTGCCCATGTGTCTGCTCATCCTATTTAGAATGGGCAAACACATAGCCAGTTTTCACTGTCCGTCACCGCCAGGTAAAGGTAACTGGCAGTGAAAACTGCAAGATAATCTCCACGCCATGGGAGAAAGCTCCAATGGCGAGGGGGTCATTGCTTTTTTTATTTTCAATTTGTTTGTTGAAAGTTTAACTTAGGGCTCAGTCAAGTTAAAGGAGCCATCAGTCAAACTTTCAAAGCACTTACAGGCATTACCATGACAGTGGTTTCTGTAAATGCAAGGGATTTCTCCTGGGCCAGCAGACATCTCTAAATCTGGCGGGTAAAATAGTCTCACCATGCTGGCAGTAAAGACCTCCCCCATGGTGACGGAGCTTAATCCGTCCACTAAAGTAAAAAATAGGCCCAAAGTCTAAAGCAGAATTTTTTTTTTTAGACTAAAAAAAGCAATGATCATGGGAATTTTTTCTTTCATGGTTTGAGGGTCATTTTGCAGTTTTCACCACCCCTTACCGCAAGGTTTTACCTGGTAGTGGCGGACAGTGCAAATTGGTAATGTGTTTGTCCACTATAAATGGGGCATGCCAACAGATGGCCAAATGATGGCCCTTACTTTATTAGACCATTCGAGGAGTATGTAGGCGGCGAAGATGGATTTGTCTCTGCCGCCAACATACTGGCATTGCAAAGAGTTCCCTCACTGCCGAAGTTTAAATCAAGTCCTAGATCTCCCCACTTTCCTCTCAGTGGAAGATGTGATTTTGTGGCATGACTGAGGATTACATTGGGGGATGGAGTATATCCAGATGACCTGTGTAGAGTCCTAGTTTGTGGCAGAAATACATAGTGCACAGTTGTAATGAGTGTCACTTTATACTTGCAGATAAACATTTGAAAATAACTTGTGAAAAATTGACAGGTTTCAGTTGTGCCATTTACACTTTCAAAAATAGAAAAGTTATACTTTTAAGTTAGAAAAGTGTTAACTTCTTGTTTAAATTAAACCATACATATGTAGATCAATCAAAACAAATATCACATACCGAAAAACCTGTAAAATGTGTTCTACTCAAGGAGGTTCCAATTTATGGGCCTGATTCACAAAGGTAAACATACTTTGGTGCAACTTTACTACTTTTTGATACTCAGAAACTACATGCAAAGTTTTACGACTCTGCACCGCCTATACTTAAGTGTGCAGAATTATATACACCCAGAGAGAGACTCGGAAATCAGGGCAGAGAACCCAGCACACATAAGTACAGGCAATGCAGATGTGTAAAGCTTTGCACTTGCAAAAGTAGTAAACTTACACAAAAGTGTGCCTTTATCTTAGTGAATCGGCCCCATTTTTATTTTATTTTTTAACAACGGTTCAAATTCATTTAAAAAGCCCAATGAAGAGCAATGCTTTGCAATCGCAAACCCTGTGATGTACAGAATCACTGGGTTTATGGCTTCAAAATAGTGTTTTTGATACTAAGTCCCGTTTGGGGAATGGATTAGGCTTTCTGACATATGTAGGAGTTTTCTGACTCATTCAGAGTCCGCTCCTTATTGCTAGTCACAATATCATGAATTTATGGTTTGTCCAGTGGCGACTCCTCCATTAGGGCAGAGGAATGTTGTCCCCAGGCAGCAGCGGCACCTGACAAACCATTTTGACAAACCACCTGACAAACTGAGTTTATTATTGTTTCCTTGTAAAGGGGCGGGTCACAGGGGTGATGACCAGTGAGAGGGAGTGCACAGCACTCCCCCTCAGAGTGCATGTGTGTTTGGCCGGCTGTCTCGGGCCGGCCAAACACACATGTACAGTAGGCTCTCTCCAGCCCAGCAACACAGTTGCCGAGCTGGAGAAAGCCTGCACAGGCTCCCAGTCTGCCTGGGAGCACCCTGATTGGGCGTTCTCAGCCAATCCTGACACTGCTTTGAGCAGCATCAGGAGTGGCCGCAAGGCAGGCTGGGAGCCTCTGCCTGCACTCGAAGACGGAGGAGCAGATGGAGTGGTGCTGCGGCAAGCAAGGTAAGTGTTTATTTTATTTTTTTAATTTAATTTTTATTCCCCTCATTCCCTTCTCCCGCGCGCCGCCCCGCCCCTTCCGTGCACTTTGAGCCGTGACTGAGTTTGTAACTGAGTGGTGGTCACAAACCATTGACTCAATACTAACACCCGAATTATAGTGATACCTTGTTTGTAAAGGGGATGCTGTTTCTGTGGGACACTTCCCCTTTGTGGATCCCGTCAGGTAGCCTTCAGAGGACAGGGCGAGGTTTGTGACTTTGCTTCATGCTTATCTCAATAACTTCCCAAACTGAAAACTTGGGGCCTAATTTAGTATTTGACGGACAAATGTGGCGGTCATCTCGCCGGCCGTAATACAAATGCCATTGAATATAATGCACTTGTAATTAGGCAACCAGGACAACCGCCACATTTGTGACAGAGTATCCAATCTGCCATACTCTAAATTAGTCCCTTTGTTTTTTAACAGCAATCTTAAAAAAAGTTCAATATCTGAAGTAAAACGTGTGGGTGGAATTCTGCTGTGTCTTGCTGTCCTGACTTTGTTCCCAATCACAGGAGGCACAAATAACAAATGGACAAATTAATATTCATTAGACAGGTTATTTAGCAATGCCCTGTGACTGGATAATTTACAATGCAACCTCTTCATACATAGGCTGCATTGCAAATGTCATCTCTGTTCGAAAACCAGTCCACATGCAATTCGCTCATCCTGGTTTGAAAACATTTATTAGTAAATCAGGTCGTAGACAACACAAATTGCACTAGTGTAGGAGCAAAAATTCCTTGATTGCACAAGTGAAATTTTGCACCAATATTTGCAACTCAGGGGAGGAGTAACTACGACGTTCGCATTAGCAGACGAGTGCAAATAGGGCAGTTTGGTTAGGCTGCATTGCGGTCTGAATTTCGGTGCAAAATTAAACCAGCACCATTGTAATTTATACAGTTGTCCAAGAAGACGAGGACAAGGCAATTATTTGTAGTTTATTTGATAAATAAAAAGGTACAAAACAGGGATGGACCAACAAGGCAACTAGCTATCTCCCAACCGAATCTAAGAATTGAACATACACAATCCGCACACGCACAGAATCCTCGGCACTACACAACCATACACTACCTTGTGTGCTATTACAAGGATCACAGACGCAATGCTACACACTTACAGATATGTCTCTTCAGAAGTAAAGCACTGGACCATAACCAGTGCAATCATTGTACTCTGGTTTCTTGAGAGCTACGTGTTGCACATGGAAATAGATTAAAGCTTTCCTGTAATAAGGAACAACTCATTTTTTTAATGGATTTCACAAACTGGACCAGTAAATTATAGAACTGTCTGATCTACGAGAACATAACATAGGAACGATCTGAGTAATGCTACAACGTGTTCATAGAATCAGTGTCACTTGGTTCAGAGTTGAACCTTCTTGGCTGCCCATGGAGTCTTAGCCAATACACCGACGACAAACCAGCAGCTAGTGTGTCTTAGCCTAACATTCATGAAGGTTCATCAGTCATGCATACTGGGTGGGCACCCTCACGTCAGAATACAATGCAATTGGCCGTGATGATCTCTTCTACTCAAATATTCACAGCCTTCCTTCTGTCTTTGTGCAATAAAGTACACATTTTGTTACCGTACTTTGAGAGTCTTGTTAGTTGTGTCATCCTACGATACAGACAAGCAACAGCCAGACTGCCCTCCAACAGCTATCAAGTGGAACCATGGAGCTGATGCTCATTGTTGGTTTCTAGTGTGACCTCCTGGTCTCATGTTTGAATACTAAAAGGGCGAACCCAGCCTTTCATTCATTCATTCCAGGCTGGTAAATTGAAAACCATTAAATTAAGAAAGAGTAGAATTTCTCATTTGCAGCTCAAAATGGAAACATATTATTGTTGTTATTATTATTATTATTATTATTAATAATAACCCCTTCGCTGCCAGGCCTTTCCCCCCCTCAGGTGCCAGGCCTTTTTTTTGCTATCTGGGGAATTTAGGACTTAGGCCCTCATAACTTTTTGTCCACATATTCTACCCACGCCAAATTTGTGTCCTTTTTTCCAACATCCTAGGGATTCTAGAGGTAACCAGGATTTGTAGGTTCCCCTGGAGGAGACCAAGAAATTAGCCAAAATACTGCAAACATTTTGTTTTTTTTAATAAATGGGAAGAAAGGGCTTCAGAAGAAGGCTTGTGGTTTTTGTCCCTGAAAATGGCATCTACAAACCGTTTGTGGTGCTAAAATCACCATCTTCCCAGCTTCCAGGAACAGGTGGACTTGAATCAGGAAACCACATTTCTCAACACAATTTTGGCATTTTACTGGAACATACCAATAGTTAATATTTTTGTGCTTTTAGCCTCCAGTTAGTGACAGAAATGAGTGTGAAACCAATGCTGGATCACGGAAAGCTAAACATTTCTGAAAAGTAGACATAATTCTGAATGTACCAATGGGTCATTTGTGTAGGTCCTACGAGGTTTTCCTACAGACAATAACAGCTGAAATGAAAAATATTGAAATTGAGATTAAAAAAGCCATTTTTCTCCAAGTTTTACTCTGTAACTTTTTCCTGCAATGTCAGATTTTTTAAAGCAATATACTGTTATGTCTGCTGGACTCTTCTGGTTGTGGGTATATATATGTAGGGCTTGTAGGTTCATCAAGAACCCTAGGTACCCAGAGCCAATAAATGAGCTGAACCTTGCAATGGGTTTTTATTCTATACCGAGTATACAGCAATTAATTTGCTGAAATATAACGAGTGAAAAATAGGTATCAAGGAAACGTTTGTATTTTCGAAATGGGCACAAGATAAGGTGTTGAGAAGCAGTGGTTATTTGCACATCTTTGAAACGGGGGGTCCTCATATTAGCATGTGAATTACAGTGCATTTCTCAAATAGATGTCTTTTTTACACACTGTCTTACAACTGGAAGGAAAAAATGTTGAGAAAGACAAGGGGCAATAACACTTGATCCTCTATTCTGTGTTCCTTCAGGTCTCCTGATAAAAATGGTACCTCAATTGTGTTGGTAGGCCTAGTTCCTGCGTCAGGAAATGCAACATGGACACATCACATTTTTACATTGAAATCTGATGTGTTTTTTGCACAGTGCCTAGCTGTGGATTTTGGCCTCTAGCTCAGCCAGCAGCTATGGAAACCTACCAAACCTGTCCCTTTTTTAAAACTAAACACCTAGAGGAATCCAGGATTGGGTGGCTTGTGGGGCTCTCACTAGGTTCTGTTACATAGAATGCTTTGCAAACCTCAAAATGTGGCCAAAAAACACTTTTTCCTCACATTTCAGTGCCAGAAAGTTCTGGAATCTGAGAGGAGCCAAAAATGTACTTTCACCCAGCATTCCCCCAAGTCTCCTGATTAAAATGGTACCTCACTTGTGTGGGTAGGCTTAGTGCCTGCGTCAGGAAATGCAACACGGACACATCACATTTTTACATTGAAATCTGATGTGTTTTTTGCACAGTGCCTAGGTGTGGATTTTAGCCTCTAGCTCAGCCAGCACCTTTGGAAACCTACCAAACCTGCCCCTTTTTTAAAACTAAACACCTAGAGGAATCCAGGACTGGGTGACTTGTGGTGCTCTCACTAGGTTTTGTTACCCAGAATGCTTTGCAAACCTCAAAATGTGGCCAAAAAACACTTTTTCCTCACATTTCAGTGACAGAAAGTTCTGGAATCTGAGAGGAGCCAAATATTTCCTTTCACCCAGCGTTCCCCCAAGTCTCCTGATAAAAATGGTACCTCACTTGTGTGGGTAGGCCTAGTGCCCGCAACAGGAAATAGCCCAAAACACAACATGGACACATCACATTTTCCCAAAGAAAACAGACCTGTTTTTTGCAAAGTGCCCAGCTGTGGATGTTGGCCTCTAGCTCAGCTGGCACCTAAGGAAACCTACCCAACCTGTGCATATTTTAAAACTAAAGGGGAATCTCAGATGGGGTGAACTGTGGGGCTTTCACCAGGTTCAGCTACCCAGACTCCTTTGCAAACCTCAAAATTTGGCCAAAAAACACTTTTTCCTCACATTTAGGTGACAGAAAGATCTGTGGAATCTGAGAGGAGCCACATATTTCCTTCCACCAATGGTTCCCCCACGTCTTCTAATAAAAATGGTACATCACTTGTGTGAGTAGGCCTAGTGCCCACGACAGGAAATAGCCCAAAACACAACATGGACACATCACATTTTCTCAAAGAAAACAGAGCTGTTTTTTGCAAAGTACCTAGCTGTGAATTTTGGCCTCTAGCTCAGCTGGCACCTAGGGAAACCTATCAAACCTGTGCATTTTTTAAAACTAGAAACCTAGGGGAATCCAAGATGGGATGACTTGTGGGGTTCTCCCCAGGTTCTGTTACCCAGAATCCTTTGCAAATCTCAAAATTTGGCACACAAAATACTTTTTCTTCACATTTTGTAACAGAAAGTGCTGGAATCTAAGAGGAGCCTCACATTTACTTCCACCCAGCATTTCCCTAAGTGTCCCAATAAAAATGGTACCGCACTTGTGTGGGTAGGCCTTGTGTCCGCAAAAAGAAATGCCCAAAATACTATGTGGACACATTAAAATTATCAAATACAATACTACCTGTTTTTGTGGGGGGCACCAGTGTTTTTACTCCTGGACTCAGCAGGCATATAGGGAAATCTACCAAACCCAAACATTTCTGAAAACTAGACACCCGAGCGTGTCCAGGGAGGTGTGACTTGCGTGGCTCCCTCAGTGTTCTCTTACCAAAAAAACCTCAGCAAACCTCAAATTTAGCTAAACAAAATCGAATTTTTCCAAAATTTCTGTGTGGGATCACCGCACTAGGACAAATTTCCTACCACCCAACATTCCCCTCAGTCTCCCGGTAAAAATGATACCTCACTTGTGTAGGTGGGTCAAGTGCCTGTGACAGGGAAGAGCCAAAAACATGTCGAAATTGACGGGGAACCAAAGCTGGTCCAAAAGGGCAGTTTGAAAAAAACATTTTTATGCTGACAAGTGGGGCAGAATTGTTATCAGTGTAGATGCGACAATGCTGGGGGGGGTAGGAATTTTGTGGATTCCTGCAGATTCCGGAAGGTTCTATCACAAAAATGTGGGAAAAATGTGTGATTTCAAGCAATGTTGGAGGTTTGCAGGGCATTGTGGGTAAGAAAATGGTGCAGATGCAAGTGAAGCACACCACCCTGGACTCACCCAGATGTTTAGTTTTCAGATGTGTCTAGGTCTTGTGGATTTTTCTACATGGCAGCGTCCCAAAGTCCAAAAAGTGCAGCCCTCACCATTACAAATGGGACGATTTTGAGCCCAAATGGAAAACCAAACCACAAAATAATCAAATGTCCTCTTGCTTGCCGTGGGATAAGATGTTTTAATGTGTGGGGAGAGCTGAAAGACTGTTACCCCCTTCAGTTGGGATGGGGGCATAACCATGCCCATACTGGTTGGTAGCCACCACCCCACTTTTTTTTTTTATTCCCTGGCATCTAGTAGGCTTTCTGCCCCCCAGGGAGTGGATCAGGGGTAATTGCCCCATCTGCCCACCAGTGGACAGGATAACTTTGGCCCCATTTATTTGGGGTGGGGGTATGGCTTTACCCCCACCCTCTTTTTTTGAAAAACAAATCTTCCCTTGAGTGAAATGGACGCAAAAAAATTAAAATCCCTGGTGTCCTAATAAAAATAAAAATAAGCCGATCTGCCCCAAATGGCCTAAAAATAATTTGCCCCCCAAGGAAGCGACCCTTGCCTAGGGGGTCGCTCCCTTCCCGCAAAACAAAACTATAAAAAAACAATCACTGGCATCTAATTACAATAGGCCGATCTGCCTCCTCTTTGGCAGAAAAGGCATTAAAAAAATTGTCCACCAAGGGAGCGACCCTTGCCCAACGAGTCGCTCCCCTTCATTGTATATCTAAAAAAAAAAATATCCGTGGTGTCTAGTGGGCATTTCTGATGCCCGATGCTTGCAGAGACATGAAAGGAAAAGAAAGGCCTTTCCTTTCCTTTCATGCCTCTGCCTGCCCCCACCTCCCGGTTGGAAGAGAAATGCTTGACATTTCTCTTCATCGCGATGGAAGGTGACCTCTGATTAGGTCAGCGCACGATTTGCGCACTGACATCACCAGATGTCACTGATGGGGTGGTGGGGGTTCGGGGTAGAAGTGGTAGAAGGGGAAGCGCTTCCCCTTCCATCTCTGCCCTGGGGGGGGGGGGTGCTCATGGGGGAAGCTCATCCAAGGCACCAAAGGGGTTCATATTATTATTGTTGTTGTTTTTAATAACATTATTATTGCAACCTAGTTATCCAGAGCATACACATTTCTGTATTTTTTTCTTATGTACTGTATTCACCATCCTCATATCCATTTTATGACTCACTTGGCCAGCTGTGGGCAGAGGGGGTTGAATACTGGGCCTGACCTCCGGCTAGGCCTTGTGGTGAGCGCATGCAAGTAAACATCACCCATTGCCCACAGCCATGAACAGCTGGGGTTTGCTAAAAAAAATTAAAGTGCAATTTTATGTGGAGGTTTTTTATTTTTTGGTTTCATTTTTACTTTTGAAATGCTGCAGTGCCACCCTCCTCACCCTCCATTGTACTCCCATGAATCCAGTACCTCTCATAGAGTTCACTCTTTGCGGTAGATTTTTTTCACAATGCTAAAATCCCGATTTTGATCAAAATCATTATTTTCAATATGTTGGAAAAAACTTTTGATACCCTTCATCTGCTAATCAGATAGGTAGAGTTACAATAAACAAGACCACAGAGGAAGGTTTAGTATAAGAGATCTAGGGTCATGTTTATACTCCATTTGCACCGAATTTGTGCCATTTGTTTAATGGAAATTCACGCAAAAATAACTCCATATTTATATTTTGATGAAATATCGGAGTTTGAACCATTTTTTTGATGCATGAACCTACCTTGCGTTAATGAGATGCAAGGTAGGCGTTCCCATCTAAAAAATGGTGCTATCCCCATAGCTCCTTATTTATACCCCCATGCTAAAATGATGCACGGGTGGGAGGAGGGGCTAAATAATAGTGCAAAGCTTGATTTGCACCATTCTTTAACACCTGGGTCAGACGAGGCGTTAAGAGACCCGTGGACCCATTTCCATGGTTGAACACCATGGATGGGTCCACAGGTGCCCTTCTCAAGCCCCAGGGACACCTCTACCCACACCAGAGGGATACCGGAGGATGGGGGACCCCGTCCCAGGTAAGTAGAGTAAGTATAGGTAAGTGTTTTTATTTTAAAATTAAAGAGCCATTCGGGGCCCAACTTGGGGCCCCCTGCATGGCACAGGGTGCCATGGCCATGCCTGGGGGCCCCTGGGCCCCTGTGCCGGCTATTGAGGTGGTGGGCATGACTCCTGTCTTTTCTACAACAGGAGTCAAGTGGTATGGATGGTTTTGCGTCAGAAAATTAGGCTAAGCTGGTTAGAGGCATTTTATTTGCCTCTAACCAGCCTAACATAATTTTTTGGTGCAAAATCCCCTTCTCCCATACCGCCACCCCACCTGGCTAATGTATTTTTTTTTACACTAGCCCACCCTTTGCGCCGGCTTGCAGCATTCCCTAAATGTGGCACCCGGCTAGTGCTCTGGAATGTTTTGCGTCAAAAAGTATAAGTATGGGCCCTTGTGTCAAAGCAACAAGATTTTGTATACAATGCCCACAGATAGACATATCAACTTGCAAGTCCCATGCTACAGTATACAGAATTCAGATTTCACTCTTTTTCCACCTATGGCCCCAATGCTCTATCTGTATTAGTAACATTTTATAAGAAACAGAGATTAAATAATGAAACTGAAAGTGTAACAAAATGCTGCCCTAGTAGGTACCAAGCATCAGCCAACACACCCCTCAAAGATGACTGAGTCAAGTTCAGGTATCCTAACCTATTTGCTGGTGTACTGAAGGTTCCTGCATCCAGTTAAAGAGTTCTATCTAATCATTAATCTTGTAAATGATTTGTTCACAATCCACAGTCTTTGCTAATATAGTTAACTAGACAGCACATGTAGGAATCGTGATTTTCTCTGGTACCTAGGGATACCAAGCTTTGCAACCACTAATGATGTAGCTGACAACCTCCGTCTATGTTTTGAAGAGACCACGCTATCAGTCATATGATGAAGAAGTGCCATACGCAACAAGGGAGATAAAGTAACATTATCAGGTTTTGAAATGACTGCTATATCTCTGACCAGTATTTAGTAAGCTTGACACATTTCCACAAAATTTGAATTATACCATAGCTTTCATCCCTACATCTATGGCAGGTTGTGATGTTGTGATGAAGCATACCAGCCTTTCATAGTTTGATAGGGGTCCAGTACCAACTGTGCAGGTGTTTAAAGTTGGAACATTTTAACGTAGATTCTCTAAGCACAAAATCATGAGATGAAATCAGGGTTGACTAGTCCTCTTCCAAGTATACATGCTCCACAGCTATTTGCCAGTGTTGTCTGGTCTCCTCAAGGGTTGAGGCAGAGTGAACAGCTTTGATAAGCAGCCTGTACCACCAGATATGACCACCTTGAAACAGCCCCATTTAGACATATCCAGATTGGTGGTGGTTAGATCGAGCATCTCTGCCCAACCTATCCCTAAGGCAATGAGTCAATTGTAGGTATTTTCAATATTGTGTTTGGTCAAGACCATACTCTTGTAGAATGTCCTGAAAGGATTTAATGGTGTCTCTTGTTAGCAAATGCCCAATGTTTTGTATGCCCTTATCTACCATAGAGGCCTAGTAAGGAGGAGCGTGTCCCACAATATTCCAAATTAGGGTCAACGAATGGATCCATGGGTAAACCGTAAAAAAAGACATGCACTTGTTTCCAACTTTTGCTTATAGCTTCAATGTTATTAGCAAAACAAAAATAGTTCCCACCATGGAAACTCTGACTCACATATAACTATATAGTGATAACCGCAGGAGGAAGATGGATGATAGGAAAAAAGCCCACTCACCCAATCGGAACAATTAATTTTTAAAATTTTCAGTTTCTTGGGTCTCATGTGGTTGCCCCATGGGAGCCAGAATGGTCCCTGGTGGAACTGAAAGAATAATGTGGTGTGGGGATCCATGGGTGGTTACCCAATAGGGGGCTTGAATGCCTGTGGGCATTGGATGCAGAGCCTGGACACAGGTCAGGCCCTGCCACCAACCCCACACCGCACACAGCCAACAGTTGTATGTAGCAAGGGATTGGCCACCTGTGGGAGGGTCCTGCAGAAGTATTGTAATAGGATATTACTTTACATTTAAAAATATAGAAATTCAGTGCAAAAACAAATGCTAAAGTGGAGTTGAACGTGAGTAAAACAGTAAGATTTTAAGTTACTGATATACTAGTTATTGATTAAAGAAAGTAGTATATTCTCATCCACATCACCGAAAACTACTGTCAATGGATCTGGTGGGATCTCTATATTGTTATATCATTACTAAGGGATATGTGTTCCCCCACAAGGTTTTGATTATTATGCCTTCCCACCACATATGTGGCATCATGCCTGACAGGTCCTGGCCCCCGAAACAAAGATCCGAAGAACAAACATCGCTTTAAGTCAAGAACAGATAAAGTACCATTTTAAAAGAATTGTATATGTATTTCTTAAACTGTGAACAAATGTTTCCAGCCAAACATTGATCCAAGAACCCTATTTTATTTATTTTGGCTTATTAAATGTTCCCATGATAATATGTATTTACTATGTGTGCACATCATCTAATGTAACACTGTGTAATATTGAACTTGACCTGGAAGTGCTCTGATTTCAATGTTATTTTTATTTCATATAAGTGTCCCAAGCATAGTGGACAGTTTAGAGCCCATGTTCAGAATCCTCTACCCAAAATGCCAGGTGTAACTTTGGTATAATCAATAACAATCATTGAAGAACAGAACGTTCCTGTCCTTTCAACCTTAATCCAGTAAAGCTGAACTATTCATGTAGGTTCTAATAAGAACTATGGAATTGGATGGCGTTTGGATAGTTTTTTTTATAGGAGATTTGATAGTTTGGAAACATTAGAGCAAGACCATTCAAAAGTTGGTTTAATTGTGCTGCCAACATATATAATTATCAATGTTAGAAATATGAAGTCCCGATCATAAATGTTTATAGTAGAGGACTCTGACAATGATCCTAGGAGACTTGCACACCCATACAAATTGGAAAGACTTCCATGGGATCGTTGTTATGACCATTATTTGAAAGAGAAAACGGTAGAGCCTGCTCTACATATTGTAGACAGGAAACAACGTTAATTTTTATATAGTTCATTCTTAAACAAGGAGATCTCCAAGTTTTCCCACCTGAGTAGATCCTTGGAAAGTGTATCAAGAAGGTATGAGGCACCGGCACTTTAGACATTTGCAATTAGGAGGCAAGTACACCCCAGAATATCAAAAGGATTGTGTGTGTGTCAAGGAGAATCCTCATGGGTTATAATAGTTTGCACAACCCTCTTTGAAAGCACATACCCATCCTAATCAGTATTTGAACTTTAGTTGTTTTTGTTAATAGGGATTTCATTGTATTTTGTTTTTTATACTTATGTGTGCTTATTAGGTTGACTATGTAGAATCATGATAAGAGGTATTATGGCAAATAATGCTGCGGTTGATGATATATTATGTTGTCATGTTGTTTTCATTAACATATACTATTGGATATGTTGGTCTATTATGGTGGGTGTGCTGGTGTATGATTTGGAATATGTGGGCGTAAACTGGTGGTTGTGTTGGCATGTTTTGGTGACTGAACGTATGTTGATGTGTGTATTGGCTTATGATAATGGTGTGGAGGTGGTGGTATTGGTTGTGTTGGAGATGGTAATTGTAATGTTGATACTGGAAGTAGAAATGATGGAAAGAATCAGGGTTTATATAACAGTAGTGTTGATGGTAATAATGGAGATATTGGTTGTAAGGGTGGCTGTGGTATGGTGGAAATAATGTCTGAGGTAGTATTGATAATAGTGTGGCTGGTGGTAAAGTCATAGAAATGGTTGTGTTGTTGGTTATGGTAATGGTGGTAATGATGATGGTGAGTTGGCCTTCTTCCTAAATACAACAAATAATATTTCTTTGTTTTATTGTCTTGGGATTCATAAAGCAAAATAATAAGGAAAAATAAAAAAGAAGGCTTAGGGGAAAGCAAATACACAGGGGAAAGTGCGGCTTAAGGGATGCACTTATTTAAAATTATAAAGCAAAAAGGATATGTAAATTGAAAGAGTCTCTCCGATGAAGGGTGAAAAATAATCCGGAAGGGTACAAGTTAATAAAAAGGGGGCCAGTTAAAAGCAGGAAAAAATGAAAGGCAAACATTAAGAGAACGCAGAGAAAAGTGCATGCTCTCCTTGCCTCAATAAATGAAACAAGCATTTGCAATGCAATGGGTCTAGAGTTTGCTTGAGTTAGAGCTATTAGCATTGTAAATTCCTAACTGGACTTTTCTTGTCACATAAATTGAAAATGAAAAGTAAAACAGTTGACATAAGCGAGCCGAATCAAAGTGCCATGGCCACCAGGAACATGAGCGCAAAGGAGAGACACAAAAGGAAAAAGAAGTTCGCTCAGTCAAATGTATTGCCAAACATGCAATTATCCATGTAACAGGGTGGATGGCCAACATGGTAACGAAACTGCCCCAAGAAGAGACAAACATAAAGCATTTACCAATGATAACAAAGGATTTTTGAAAGGCAAGCTCATGAACTAGTGATAGTGATGAGTGTGCGGTGGGCGTGATTAAAAGCTCAGATAGATACCAACACGTTGGAAAAGCGCTCAACCTAAATATGGGAGTGTCCTTGCAGATCCGGGACTCTTGGTCACCCAACTCTCAGAGGTGCTGGTAATTTGGCCCCAGACCGGATGAGGCTGGGCACCAGCACAGCTGACCTGCCTGGGAAAAGTCCTCAGTTGTGCACCCAGCGGGGCTGTTTTGAAGTGCAAGGAGGATCCAACCAGCCACATGGACAATAAACCCATTAAGATAACTGACTGGGTGGCGCACATGCTGCGAAGATCTGCCACAAGTTCAAATCCTGGCAGGGCAGAGCTAGCTCTCTATTTGATCCATCCGAAGTCGATCACACCATTACCATCGATGTTGGTGATGAAGCAGGCAAAACAAAAAATTTGGTTTACACTTTGTTAGTGTGACCAGAATTTTAAGGCCAAAAACCGGGAGGTATCACAAAAAATAGAAGAAGGACTATATTTTTACTTCAACAGAGTGCACAGAATGACAGCGCTCATCAGAATTACAGAAAAGGCACTAATAACATACATAAAATGCAATTTCTAGAGCTAGTATAATGCCTTTTAATTAAATTGCTTGCTGATAACACTTGATAACTATCTCTTCTTTGGAAAAAAAAAAAAAAATCACCTCAGTTTACAGGCTCTCTCTCTTAAAACTGGATATGAGCTAAATTTCCCGAGATCTGCCGGGACAGCTGGTGGAAAACTGGGACTGACCGGGCAAATCCGTGACGCCTGACCATCTTACACTTTGTGCAGTATCAGTCAATGATGATTAGCATGTGTGAGTTGTATAACCAGCTGGTGTGCAGTGATTTTCCCCTCACGGACCCCTTCACTGCTGATCATTGCAAGACTGTTGTATGCATTTGATTTGCACTTTTTCACAGCTGCATATAGCACTTCATGCCCCTGACAAGGCACCACAGTGCTTGGAGTGGACAAACAGCATGCTAATCAAACACGTTTTGGACCATGACTGGAAAGTGGAATGGCATTTATTCCAGTGTAAACTTTTTCCAATATGTATCTGGAAGAACATTGATGTTTGAATGGTAAAGCTGGATTTCCAGTGCCTGCTGAGTTTGACAGTGCACACCACACATTAGATTAGTGATGTGCAGTGTTCCTAAGGTTGCCTTTCTGAAAGGGCCATGTGGAGGGAAGGCTGCCTCACAGAGTGCGGTAGGATTGGGAGGCAGCGCCAGTGTGTGATGGGAGGCAGCGCTAGTGTGAAAATGACGGAGGCAGTGTGCTAGCGTGGGAGATAGCAGCTGCATGAGGGACAAGCATGTAGCTGGGAGTGGGTAGGTGTTTGCGGTATCACACACCCCTCTAATAACTATTTTTTCTGATAAATAGTTGGCTGCAGGTGCTTTCAGTCGGGAATGGTGAGGTGTATGTTGGATTTCACCAGAGATTTTTACATACACACTGTCTGACAGTCTATCAGAAAGTCTTCAAAAATGTTTGCTGTTTTTTTTGTTTTTTACAAAATCTTCTGTTTTTTCTCCTTTAGTAACCCTGCCAGTCTGCATTCCTCCCCTTTTCCACTGCACCTTAAGCCCCTCTTGTGCCCCCTCCTTATTGTATGATGTATTTATCTTTAAATGCCTGTCTGTTGGAAATCTGAACCTCACCCCCTCACCCCCCCAATCTCACTGACCAAGGGACGTCTGCTGTGGGAAGCAATGCCACTGCACCAGTGTGGGAGGCAGCACCAACGTGTGATGGGAGGCCGCATGTGATGAGGAGGTAGCATCTGTGCGGGTACCAGCACCAGCGTGTGATGGGCGGCAGCGCCTGTGTCCATTCCAGTGTGTGGTGGGAGGCAGCAGCAGTGTGTGATGGGAGGAAGTGCAAGTGTGTGATGGGAAGCAGCGCCAGAGTGTGATGGGAAGCAGCACCAGTTTGTGATGGGAAGCAGCTCCAGTGTGGGTACCAAGGCCAGGGTGTGATGAGAGGCAGCGCCAGGGTGGGTACCAGCCGCAGGTTGTGATGGGAGGCATCCCCAGTGTGGGTACCAGCACCAGGGTGGGATGGGAGGCAGTGCCAGTTTGGGTACCAGTGCCAGTGTGTGATGGGAGGCAGCACCTGTGTGGGTACCAGTGCCAGCGCCTATGTGGGTACCAGTGCCAGCGTGTGATGGGAGGCAGCGCCAGTGTGGGTTCCAGCACCAGGGAGTAATGAGAAGCAGTGCCAGGGTATGATGGGAGGCAGCACCAGTGTGTGATGGGAGGCAGCATCAGTGCGGGTACCATCACCAGGGTGTGATGGGAGGCAGCGCCAAGGTGGATACCAGCGCCAGCGTGTGCTGGGAGGCAGCCCATGTATGGGTACCATCTCCAGTGTATGATGGGCAGCAGCGCCTGTGTGGGTGCCAGCGTGTGAAAGGAGGCAGCGATAGGGTATTATGAGAGACACCACCAGGGTGTGATGGGAGGCAGCACCAGTGTGGGTTCCAGTGCAAGGGTGTGATGGGAGGCAGCACCAGTGTGGGTACCAGCACCAATGTGTGATGGGAGGCAGCGCCAGTGTTGGTGCAAGAATGTGATGGGAGGCAGAGTCAGAGTGTTGTGGGAGGCAGTGCCAGGGTGTGATGGGAGGCAGCACACACACACGATGCTGAGGTTACGGACACCCTTCTACCTCTTGCTGCATCAGGAGTGGACAAACAGCCCGGAGATGAGGCCACTGTCACTGTGTGAAGTGCTTGCAGAGGGCGACTGTTCACAGCGGAAACCTCTTGTCATTTTTCCAGCATGTTTATTTGTGCAAGTGTGACTTCTGTGTCTGTGCTAAGGGGTTTTATAGCACAGACACACATGCCAATAGACCCAACTCAGACTGGAGACTCCTGAGTTCTGGAGCAAAAATGAATGCATTTTGGCTGTCTCCCATCTGAAATTGCCTCCAGCTCCAATAAAAGTCAATGTGTGAAATACATTCTCCCAATTAGTGTTTTTAAAATCTCCCACTTTCCTCTTCAAAAATGTTGGAATGTATGGGCCCAGGGATGACAAAGTACTCTGCGCCATCACGGCTCTGAGCTCAGAGGAGATTGTAAAATGGGATGTAAGGCTTGCATTCGGTTTTACGGTTGCAGGTATGAAGAAACATGCATGACAGTCCAGGTTTGTGTGCTCACAATGTCCCCCCGAGTTCAGCGTAAAGAGAATTGCCCTGGCACCCGTGTGATCAGGTAAACTGATCACGGAGAATGCTTCTGCACATGGCTCCCCCTTGTAAGTGGCAGAACTACAAATCAAGTGCCAACCAATTTCCATGCACCAGTGTTATTACCCAGGTGTTTTTGCCTTGATTTTCTGTGATGCTATGAATGAGGTAATTGGAGCCTAGGCCACTGGCAGTAATCTTTTACAGAGAGCACACAGCTCTAGCATTTTTTTTTTTTCATTTCTAAACGCTTCTTCTTGTCTCCTTTCGGGTCATTCAGAGCGCACAGTGTTGCCCATAGACATCACTTTGCACAATTGGAGTGTCTCATCCAATCTTAAGGTATTCTGTGAATTCTGTGGCTTGCAGCCCTCTATTTAAAAATTAGGAAAATCAAAACTACAAGGGTTAGAATAAAACAGTCATATAACACTGGGAGTGGACAAGGTGCTGATGCCTGACACAGAACTAGGGCCGCCAACTTTCCATTATTATTCTGCAGGACACTGTGCCCAGGAGGCCTCAAAACATGCCATACTCTGAATTAAGCCATATTAAAAATATAAGTGGAATTCAGGGAGATTGCTATTCATATGCTTTTTGAGCTCTGATCTTTCTGCCACCTCCTGCAGTCAGCCTTGGCTGCTCGCTGGTGCCACTTTTGAGAGACAAGTTTATAACAAGCATTTTTGCCTCGCATTTCAACAAAGCTCTAATGAAGTTAGTAGAGCAGTCTGAGAAGATTTATGGCCTCAATAAAGATAAGCAATGTCCTGGGTTCTGGCAGGGAGGGGTCCTGGAGAGAGAGAGACTTTCTGCGATGGGATGCGAGGGAATATGGTGTTTGTTTATTAAATTAAGCTTATTTTAGGAATTGTTGGTTCACTAAAATAAACTTATTTTTAGGAGCCGGGTACGAGGACAACACTGGAATAAAGCCAAAACAAATGTCAGTGACATGGGAGGAGGTGGGGGGAACAGAATGCTGCAATAAAACGCAGGCAGCAACCAGGCTAAAACACGCGCACATGCACAGTGAAAGGGGACCACTAAAGAAATGTAACAAAATAGTCTGTCACAGCAACAGATAAAGAAACCAAAGTGGAACAATACAGAGTTGGTCACTGTTCTGTAACAGAAAAAGGAGGGAGAGAAAAGCAGAACTGACCACTAGCTAGCAACATTTTTAGAGGACACTGCAACTAACAAATTAAATTGCTTCCTTTCACAGTATTAGTATACTTAAGTATACACCAGGACGAATTCTTAAACTGCACCTAAAAAGTTGAGTGAATTCCTAGTGCTAACTTGGAATTCCTTAACCATCAGGATTATTGAAAAAGGAATAATAAAACCACAAACCAGAGTTCAATCAATTTAAGTATAATATTCTTCAAGACTGTACATGATCGCGTTGCAGTATTCAAGCCAACAAGTCAATTGACATAGGAGCATCATGAAAACCCTGTTACCTAAGAATTCTCCTGTAATTTGACATGACCACTGCATGTCCTTGTGTGGTCATTGAACAATGGTTGCCACCAGGCCTGGAAGGACATTCAAAAGAAAAGGCCCTCTTTTACTAAAGGCGGGTTTTACTTTGCATCTATCACTTCAAACTCAACTGTATCCACTCTCCAGATTCTTGTTAGATCAAACAAGTTTGTTACTTTAATCAGTAAATGTGACACCTCTGCTCGTCACATAAAGAGAAGGTGAAATGGAGAGATGGAATTTTAATAGTCATAGAAAGATCAAATTATGTAGTCCACAAAGAGGCCCTTACATTCTGCATTTGTGGAGGTACTACAAGATGACATGGTTGAATAATGTCAAATATGTGTTGGATGAGAGTAAACTAGCATCTATATATTTTACTAATGATATGAGCAGAGAGTAGGATGGATCATTAGGAAATGATGACAAAGAGAATGCATTTGGAGCTAAAGGTGGTAAAGTGTGTAATATAAGGGAATAGTAAGTCACTTCCTACCTCAGTATTTTTTCTAATTTTCTGAAATAAAGCTGTGATGGCTGCTTCAGAAAAAGAGCAAGGAATACTGGGGACAGATGAGTAAATTGAATATTTCGATGCACAAAGACAGAAACTGATGGATATGTTTTTAAACTATGTTTTTATTGGAACCAGGACAAGATAAGGCTCATTAATGTGATACAAATGGTTTACATGAAATCGGAGCAACATCTATTCTACATCAAATCCAATGACAAATGATTAAATTTGTCCAGATACATTGCACAATCATAGCAAAACAATACAGTTAAATAACAAACCCAGAGTAAAACCAAGCAGTAATGGGAGGCAGTTATAACCACACTTTTTAGATGATATAGTATTACTCACCTGCATCTATGAAAGTTGGGAAGAAGGGAAGACCATATAAAGTAGGACTAATGAAGGACTTTGGGGAGGGTGAATGGGAGAGAGGGGGGAAAACAGCTGTCACAGCAACCCACAACATGCCACCCCTAACACGCAGATGCTCTTCCAGGCACACTCAGCCCTGGAATCCCAGGTGTCCCAGCAATACCTCAATCCTTCACTGGGGGTGACACTGACCCCGGTTCCTGGGAGATAAGCATGTTACAATCCGTTGGTAAATCTATCTCTGTCAAACTATCTAAAATACCAACCCAAGTTCCTAAATCTCAGTCAGCATGGTCATCGGGGTCATCTGTGTGCACCGTCTGGAAACGCCTCTCCTCCACCACGCCCCACTCACGCAAGTCTCCCATCCATTCACAAATCATTAGTGCCGTAGTCCGTGTCCAGAAGATCACCACCTACCTCGTGGCAAGTACCAGTCCCAGGAGGGCGAATCAGTGGTGCAACTTAGCCCCGCTCCTAGGTATTGATAGGACTCCCAGTAGGCAGTCCCTGATGGAGTGTTCCAAGGGCACCCATGTCATTAACTGTAATAGCCTTATCCCAGAACTCCCGTAGTTTGTTACAGCCCCATGTCATACGAAGAAAGGACGCCGGAGCAAACCCACATCTGAGGCAAGCATCCGACCAAGCTCTATTAATTCTGTGTAGGCACTGTGGGGTCATATTGGCTTGGTGCAAGTCATAAAACTGAGTGAGCTTAAATCTTGCATTTCTCACCACTTTTCTAACTTAAGCAAATGCTCTCTTCCAGCCACTCTCCGAGAACGGCTCCACAAAGTAATATTGTGTCAGGTCTGGCAGCCCCTCCTCCTCTCATCTCAGTATCCAGTTTAAGGATATCTAATTTCACTAGGCTCCTTTTCTTTGCCCATACCAGGAAAACAGGGAGGCTATTCAATTTTGAAAAGATGGATCTTGGGACTGTAGGCATGGCATTTTGAAGGGCAGATAAGCATTGAGGCAAGTGAACTATTTTACACAGGGTGGCCCTGCCCATCACTGACAGGGGTAAACGTACCCAGAAGCGAATCAACTATCCTGCAAGGACTCTACCCAGGACTCTACCCATATTAAGGCAGTAGTGGGCCTCTGGCGTCATCGCCACCTGTGTACCCATATATCGGAAATGATCTGGTTCCCACTTAAATTCAGTCACTGGGAGATCGGCTGGTGACACGTTTGCCAACCCAGCCGGAGATATATTGTTAAACTATATAGTTAAATTTGGGGCTCACCTTTAGCAAGTATGTTTTTATTTGGTCCAACAGTTATATTCCTTTAGCTGTTGTCCAATGTTATTTGAGAGGTAAGGATATCATGAGGTTTCAGCAAGTGCTGCTCAGAACAGGGTGATTTATAAATAAGTATGCATATGTAAATATAGAGGAACTGATTCACAAAATATTTTGTATACCTGTAATTCACAAAGTTACACAATTAGTATTATGTATATGTGCCAATGACAGATCATCAATCCTAAAAGATGAACATCTGCAGTCGTGCTTGAAGATTGAAAATTACTTCTGCAAAAAAGACCTGTGCCGAAGATTTAATACAGGACATTTCCTGCAGTTATAAAGGGGGCGGTATGTGTGTCACAAAAGAGAAAGGCGTGACCTTTTGGAACGTAGTGAACGCTAAAATGGTGGCGTGAGTATTCAAATTGGGGATGAGAGAATGTCGCAAACAGCCGTATGTTTTTAGGAGATGCAGGGGACGAAATATCTCCACAAGGAAAAATATTTTATTATGTGAAGATAAAGAGGCCAACAATAAAAACTTGAATTTCTGCAGGGCTAAATGTAGGGCATCTGAGTATTTCCTGAAATCTACAGCTTGCACTGAATTTTAGGAGTAGTGCTTTGGATTTATGTACATTACCAAAAATGGATAATGCATTGCAACTGGTTGGAATAATGCAACAAAATCGCAGGAATAATGCTACAAATTTCAAAATAATGCATATTTTATATCTGAGACCCAGAGAGAGTGAGGAAGAGGTACACGATGTGCTACTTGCACAATTCTAAGCTAGAAAGTGAAGTTATGGATGAGCCCTTAGTAATTTTCTTCGGTGCAAATTAATTCAAACATTTCCAGCCATAGCTTTTTTTTTGCTGAGAAACACTCCTTAAGAAGTGTGGGTCCACCCTAAAGTGCTTTGCTCGCTAGGATGAGGAGGCCAAATAAGGCTGAGGCTGTGGTTGCTTGCTTTCCCAATCGAAGGAGATGTGGCTTAGCAGGTAGAGTTGGATTTTTGTCTCCTGGAAAATAAACTGATTTGCAGGCGTTGGTCCACTTTTGTTTAACGAATTCCCGAATTTCCCTCCATCACGGTTTTGGCTGTCTGACTCAGCCCGTGTGGTTATGGCCCGACGTGGGTCTCTTGTTCATTGTACTGTGCAGTCTCAAGCTGCGCCTCACTGAGTGCAACAAGGCCGAACTAGGCTGAGACACGCCTGGGGTTGGTTATCTTTTAGATCAAAGGGAATATGCCCTTGTAGTTCCATTATTCCTCTTGGAGCAGACTGAGGTGAAGCTGCATGGCAAGTGTAGGTAGTAATCTAAACGTGATTAAAATAAACTTTGGCAAAGCTAAAAGGTCTGGTATTTTGTTAAAGAAAATGTTTCATAATAGCTGGGAGAACTTGTATGTTACCCCCAGCCTTATCAGAAATAAACTACCATTGAGCTACATCGTGGGCTGCAAAACATTATGCAACCCGGGGTTGAGACCTATTTGCTGAACAGGCTGCGTTAACAGAGTTAAGCTATATCATCAAAGAAAAGTCTCATCAAAGAGCCAGAAAATGAGGGATGCATTGTAGGGTGGAAATTTTAAAGGCATAGGTATACACAAAGTAAATACATGAAACATTACATACAGGGTCTCAACTGGATACTACAAGTCATAATGCACATGCATTCTAACAAAACGACTGCTTAATGCCCCATCATCAAAACATAATGGGAACACACATGGACAATGGATCATTCCACACAATTTCATAGCCTTGATGTACAGCCCATCCAAACAATGCAAACAATGAAAATACACATGAAAGCCTATACCTCTAGGGGACTGACATTTTTCATAAATTGTCTTGAATTTTGATTTATTTTTCTGTATAGTGTTTTTTACTTTACAAACTTGTAGGAGCAAAATGTGAGTGCCTTTTATTCTATCAAACAGTCCTATTCTTAACAAAATACCTGTGCTAGTCCTCTGCTGGGTATTATGTGTTCCTGATGGGTTTCAATGCATCAAACTTGTTCACCCTGGATACAGTTATGTAATATTTTGTGAACCCTCAATACACCAATATATTCATCTCCTGCACAGAGGACCTATGGGCCTGATTTTGAGTCTGTAGTACTAGTTACTCTGTCACAAACATGATAGATATCCCGTCCACCTAATTACAAATATATTACATGTTATGGCACTTGTAATAAGGTGCATGATTTTCCATCATGTTTGTGATGGAGTATCCTTCCGCCAAACTCTAAATCAGGTTCTATCCGGCACGTAACACAAGCCCTGCAGCCCCTGAACAGAAGAGAAGAGAAAGGAAAGGCCAGGATATAATTATTTTCTAAAACGCTGAAAAGCAGTCTATTTGAAAGATGGCAACACATCATTACTGCAACCTGCATATTTGCTGAGAAGAAAGATTGCTGGTTACTTCATCTCAAACTTTTAACATCTGTGGTTTGAGTGTCACTCTTTTTGTTTGCTATATGTCTGTGTTAGAATCCTGTGTTACCTCATTTTGGTTTTGACATGTTTACTGAGGTATTGTTTTGTTTATTTATTACCCTTATAGCTGTGCATATTTTTAAGAATACATATATCAACATAAATTGCTTTGGCAGCGTTTACATTTAGTTGGTTTGGTAAGGTGACACAAACTTCACTTAAATATTTGACAAATTTGCAAACCTCTGTTTTACTTGTTTATTGGTATAATAAGGGCTGACTTCAATATTAAGACTGTCATCAATGTCTTAAAAGTGTTGCTGGTTGTTTGTATCCTTCATTTAATTGTATCGCTATAACATGTATTACTCACCATAACTGAAAAGCACCCAGGGACTGACTAGTTGTACAGATCATGGGAGGATTCGAAGTGAGTGATTAGTCTGACAGTAGGTCTTGTGGTTAAAAATGTTAATTTTAGAGTCTAGGGTGTGGTAATGGGTACTGGCATTCTACTAAGCCAAGTACAATGATTATATAGAGTTGTAAGGTGCCCCTTCTGGATGGTCATCCCCTACTTTTTTGCTACTTGATGCTGTTGTTTTTAATCTGAAAGTGCACTGGGGCCTGCTAATCAGACCCCAGGGCCAGTGCTCATTCCCTTACACTGTACTGTGATTTGTAAACCCAATTGGCAAGGACTTTGCCACCCCTATAAGGCCTTAGTAAATGGCACCAGTGGTACCGAGAGCAGGGATGGTAAAGGGGTCGCCAGGGCTGTAACACTGATGGTGCCACCCTGCTTGACTTGAGTGAAAGCAAAGCCTGCAGAGCTGCCATGTAAGCCTACACGAGCAGCTAGCCTGCTCAAGTTCGACTCTGCCCACACCAGGAGCAGGCACAGTCATTTCACTGCCCATAGCACAATTCAGCCACCCCTAAGGTAGGCCTCCTATAGTCCAGGAGGAAGGGTGCACTGTGTTATGAGTGTGGACATATATGGCAAGCATATATGGTGCTGTGATAGCATTTAAAACGTAATGCTACCGCAAGTGGCAGCTGGTCCATAAGATAACATAGGCTAGCACCTAGGCTAACCCCAGATGTCTATCTCCATGATGACCCGGCTGAATTCCTTGGTGTCAAACAACATGCTTTTTAACCCTGAACACGATTCTCATGCCAAGGTTTACCTAGCATGTACCCAGGTGGCGTTCTCAGAGGATGCCCACAGAGTTACCAGAGTTCTCCTGCCTTGGCAGGATTCCCTGAGTGTTTGCCGCTAAGACAGAAGTCTGCCATCCTGCTGTTCAAGCTAACACATTCACAGTATGGAGACAAAGGACCTGGACAGGAAGAAGGTAACACCTCCTCCCTCCCAGAATAGCTAGTGTATACAGTAATCAAGGTTTCACTGCCCTTGATACGTGATTTATTGTCCCCCACTCAAAGACAAACTCCTTCCCGCTCTGTCCACGCTGACAGGTGGGAAAATTTGGTATTCAGGAGGTATACTCCCCACCCCCCAAAAAGGCTAGCCACACCTCTAGGGTGGGCTAGGGAGTCTGTACAAGAAAGGGTTCTGCCATTTTGGAGGACCCTGAATTAGAGCATTCTGGGTAGCATGATGTCACTACAGGGGTGGGCTAGCTGCAGGGACCAGTAGCCCATTGGCCACTGTTCCCCACACTCTTAATGTCACTAAACTATGATTTAAGCAGCTCACCTGGCACCATAATCTCAGTTCTGACTTTGAATCTGAGAAGAGATACAGTGAAGACCGAGTGTTCGACGTCTGCCCATGGCAAAAGCTCATTGCTTCCTGCCAGAGGGGCCCCAGTGGATGCCAGAAACTGAAGCAGAGTCCCCTGAACTGGTGGAACCAGTCCCCGGCAACCCTCAGAAGAATCGGCATGCACCCTTTGGGCCCCTCGTGAGTGAGCCCAAAGAGAAATGGTGACCTGTACCCTGGGAGTTGTAGTGAGGCTCACACCAAGGGCCATTGTAACAAGGCCCTGTGGTGCAGGGTGGCGTAGCAAGTGCCGTGCTGTGCCATCCTGCGGCACCAGTAAGGGGAAGAAATGCATTGTATCTACAAGATATGGCACATTTCTGTTCATTCTCCCTGCGCTGGCACAGAAATTCCTGCAATGCGCCAGCGCAGGAACCCTTGCTCCATGGTGCAAGGGTGTCTGTGTTGTGGGGATGATTAATTTTGTGCAGGAAGGGACACCTTCACACCTTCCTGCACAAAAACAATCAATGGAGGTGTTTTCCTCCTTCCATGTGTGCTGCAGAATGCAGTACATATGGAAAGAGGAAAAAAAACGTGGAGAAATAACTATATTTCTCCCCTTTACCTCACTCTTACGCATTCCAAATTTTACAAAACCTTGTAAATCTGGGAATGTGTCGAAATCCATGGATGTTACGTGGAAACACCCACGCAACACCCATGGAAACGCCTCCCTGACACAAAGTAAGGCAATGCAGCGGCTTGTGCTGCATTGCCTTATCCATATCTACAAGGCCATGAAAAGCCACGCAGAGTGTCTTTGCATGGCTTTGTAGATATGGGTCAGTAGCCTGCGCCAATGGTGTGTCACTAAAAGTGATGCACCAGCAGCGAAGGCTGCTTGTAAATATGGGCCCAAGTTTTGAGCTGCTACTCCTCTCCTGTCGACCTCCAACCAATGAAGTACCCCTGGATTACTTCTGCTGCTGCCAAAGCTTATCGGTCACCAGCCCGGTAACAACGCTTTCCAGACATTACTGACTCTAGAGCGTCTCCCAGCTATAGTTACTGACATCAGCAACAACCCCACTGCTGAGATCTGCTATCTGAAGGAAGTGTCATTGAGCATGTGGCAAAGTATCATTAGTACAACATGTTGCTGTGATTGACAGCTGCAAGGCTACCTCTGCATCTGGAGCCTCTGGGCGTTATAGCGAAGTTCCAGCAGTGGAATCTAGGTCCTGGGACTCCAAAGGCCTCTATTCCTCGAGGGTAGAATGTAGATCTGTAGGAGGCTGGCCTGGTTTGTAGTGTGTACCTATGGTAGTTACACCTTATACCAGATCCAGTTATCCCTTATTAGTGAAATGTAGGCAGTGTCTAGAAGCCAGGCTCTCTAGGGCTAGCTGTAGCTGTAGCTGTGCAGCGAAGGCTTATCTAGGAGACATGCAAAGCTCATGCAATATCACTGTAGTCACACAGTACTCACACACATGAATGAAACACTGCCAAAAATACCATAGAGACAATAGTCCAGTAGGAGGTAAGTAATACACAAATTATATACACTAGTATGCAGAAATAGGCATAAAAACAGTTAGAAAACAGTGCAATTAGTGAAAATCACAATAGTTTGAAATGAGCCTGGGGGAACGCAAACCATATTCTAAGAAAGTGGAAAGCGAATGTTGGTTTTCCACCTAGGCAAGTGTAGTGTGTAGAGGGTCACTGGGGATACTAGAAACCACCAAAGGTAAGTACTAGAACCCGCCCCAGGGACCAGGAAAGTAGGAGTATAAC
The DNA here is from genome assembly GCF_031143425.1 of Pleurodeles waltl. Classification (NCBI taxonomy): domain Eukaryota; kingdom Metazoa; phylum Chordata; class Amphibia; order Caudata; family Salamandridae; genus Pleurodeles; species Pleurodeles waltl. The sequence continues at coordinate 761,987,455 of NC_090438.1, forward strand.
ACAGTAACTTTTCCAGAACACACAGAAACATGAGAAATAAGTTTATGCAAGAACCAGAAGGGATTGCAAGACACCAACTGTGGATTCCTGGACCTGAAGACCTGTGGAAGAAGGGGACCAAGTCTGAGAAGCACAGAAGAGCCCAGGGAAAACAGGAGCCCCTGCTAACCTGGATGAAGGTGCGAAAGAAGAACCACTGATGAAGAACAACAGTCAGTACTGCACCCAAGAAGACGGATTTGGGTTCCTGGTTGGTGCAGATGATGTCCCACACCAGATGGAGGATTGCAGTCTGGTTTGCGTCGCTGAAGTCCGCCAACAAGCCTTGGCACATGCAAAGCTCACGGTTAGTGGAAAATGGCATTGCCCAGGTCCAGGAAGGACCAAGTGGACTCTACCCAGTAGAGGGGGAGTCAGAGGGGGTTCTCAGCAACTCAGAGAGCCCACAGAAAACCAGGCAGCATGCACAGGAGTTACACAGCACGGGGACAAAGGAGGTGCAAAAGGAGGCCCATGCAGCACTACGACAAAGGCTCCCACACCGCCAGAGAATCACTCAGGAAGATGTGCATCACAGGATAGAGTGCTGGGGACTGGAGCTGCAGAGTGCACAAAGAACTTCTTGGAAGGATGCCAACAAGTCTTGGCAACTGCAAAACATGCAGTGCACAGGAGTACTGTCTTGCGTGGGGAGACAAGCTCTTTCCTCCACCAAAGTTGGATAGTAGGACGTCAGTTCACCACCTGTGATGCCAGATCCATGCAGCTAGTCAGGAGAGGGGATCCACACAGCTGGTCGTCATTGCAGAAGGTGCCTGCAGAAGCAGGGGAGTGACACCTTTACCCCAAGGGAGATTCCTTTGCTCTTTTGGTGCAGGCTGAAGACAGGCTGTCCTCTGAGGATTGACAACTGGGAAACAGTTGCAGTTCCTGGCAGGAGCTGAAGATACAATATTTCAGAAGTCGTCTTTGCTTCTTTGTTGCAGTTTGTACAGTTTGGAGGGTCCAGATGCAGTTTCTTCGGTGAGAAGGTGATGCGGAGGATGCAGAGGATCCCTGCTGGAGTCTTGCAATCTGAATCTGAAGAATCACCCAGAGTCCCTAAAAACCCTGAGAGGGGGATTGGTCACCTAAACAGGTAAGAACTTGTCAGGGGAGGGCTCTGACATCACCTGCTGGCACTGGCAACCTTGGAAACAAGATGGCAGAACCCAGGCACCCTCTGGAGGAGCTCTGAGCACCACCAGATGAGTCTTCATTGTCTAAGTGGATATATCTGGAGAGCCCATCTGCATTGGAGTGGTTACGTCCAGGTCTATGTTCCACTGTAAAGTCCATACCCTGTAGGGAAATGGACCACCTCAACAGTTTAGGGTCTTCTCCTTTCATTTGCTTTAGCTATAAGAGAGTTTTGTGGTCTGTCTGAACAATGAAGTGAGTACCAAAGAGGTATGGTCTCAACTTCTGCAAGGTCCAGACCACAGCAAAGGCCTCCCTCTCTATAGCTGACCAACACTTTTCTTTAAGGGTCAACCTTCTGCTGATAAAAGCTACTGGTTACTGGTTGATCCTGGCCCCCTGTATGAAATTGTCATAAAACTGCCCAACCCCTACCTCTGAAGCACCAGTCTGAACTATGAACTTCTTGGAGTAGTTTGGGCTTTTTAGGACAGGAGCAGAGCACATGGCCTGTTTTAGCTCCTCAAAAGCTTTTTTCACAACTGGCTGTCCATAATACCTTTTTAGGCATCTTCTTTGAGGTGAGGTTAGTAAGAGGGGCAACAATGGGGCCATAGTTTTGAATAAACCTCCTGTAGTACCCAGTGAGACCAAGAAACGCTCTGACATGGGTCTGTGTTGTAGGGGGAACCCAGTCTAAAATAGTCTGGATCTTTCCATGTAGGGGTTCAATCTGTTCTCCACCTACCAGGTGTCCCAGATAAACCACCTTCCCCTGCCCCATCTGGCCCTTTGAAGCCTTGATAGTAAGCCCTGCCTTTTGCAAAGCCTCCAAAACTTTTCTTCCAAAGGTGGGCCAGGTGGTCATCCCAGGTGGAGCTAAAGACAGCAATATCATCTAGATATGCTGCACTAAAAGCTTCCAGATCTTGGAGGACTGTATTCACCAACCTCTGAAAAATGGTAGGTGCATTCTTCAAGCCAAAGGGCATAACTGTAAACTGATAATGCCCTCCAATGGTTGAGAAAGCAGTCTTAGGTTTAGCATCTTCTATAATTTGAACTGCCAATACCCTGCAGTCAAATCAAAAGTGCTTGGATACTTGACAGATGCCCTGGGTATAGGGTGAGCATCAGTCTTGGTGACGGTGTTAAGCCCTTTGAAATCTACACAGAACCTCATCGCTCTTTTTCCATTTTGGGAGTGAGGCTTAGGTACAAGCACCACTGGGCTAGCCCAGGGACTGTCAGAATGCTCAATCATTCTTAGGTCAAGCATTTTCTGAACTTCAGCCTTAATGGAATCTCTAACATGGTCAGGATGCCTATAAATCTTACTTTTAACAGGGAAACTTTCCTCTTTATCAATGGTGTGTTCACATCATGTAGCCTGACCAGGTGTCGAAGAAAACAGTTCAGTGAACTGGCCTAGGAGGTTCCTGCAGTCCTCTTTCTGAGATTCAGTGAGGCAGTCTACTAGAACAACTCCATCTACTGAGCCATCAGCTGCAATACTGGAGACGAGGTCGGGAAGAGGGTCGCTCTTTTCTTCCTGTCCCTCATCAGTGGCCCGGAGCAGGGTTAGGTCAGCCCTCTCATAGTAGGGCTTTAGGCGGTTTACATGAAGTACTCTGAGAGCACTTCTGAGAGGACTTCTAAAAGTGCCTAGGTCAACTAAATAAGTGACCTCACCCTTCTTCTCCACTATGATGTGAGGTCCACTCCATTTGTCTTGGAATGCCCTTGGTGCCACAGGCTCCAGGATCCACACGTTTTGCCCTGGTTGGTACACTGTTAGGACAGCCTTCTGGTCATGCCATTGCTTTTGCAATTCTTGGCTTGCCTGAAGGTTCTTAGTGGCCTTTTTCATGTACTCAACCCTTCTAGATCTTAGGCCAAACACATAATCCGCCATATTTTGTTTAAGGGGCTTCAGGTGTTGCTCCCAAACCTCCTTGACCCATGCTAGTGGAGCCCTAACTGGGTGTCCAAAGAGGAGCTCAAAGGGGCTGTAGCCCACTCTTTTTGGGGGTACCTCCCTGTAGGCAAAAAGGAGACAAGGTAATAGGACATCACATCTCCTCCTGAGTGTTTCAGAGAGTCCCATAATCATGCCTTTGAGTGTTTTATTAAAACACTTAACCAACCCATTTGTCTGGGGATCGTAAGGTGTGGTGAATTTATAAGTTACAACACACTCTTTCCACATTGCTTTTAGGTATGCAGACATGAAGTTGCTACCTCTGTCTGACACCACCTCTTTTGGGAAACCCACCCTGGAAAAGATTCCCAGGAGGGCTTTTGCCACTGCAGGTGCTGTAGTGGTCCTAAGAGGTATAGCTTCTGGATATCTGGTGGCATGGTCCACCACCACCAGAATGAATCTGTTTCCAGAAGCTTTTGGAGGGTCAAGGGGGCCAACAATATCAACACCTACCCAGCTCACAGGATACCCCAACCACTGACAGTGGAATTAAGGGGGCCTTTGGGGTGCCACCTGTCTTGCCTCTGGATTGACAATTGACACAGGAACAACAAAACTCCTTAGTATCTTCTGACATGTGAGGCCAGTGAAAGTGAGGGACCAATCTGTCCCAGTTCTTACTTTTCCCTAGATGTCCCGCAAGGGGAATATAATGTGCCATGGTTAACAAAAAATCTCTTTATTGCAAGGGAATATTCAGTCAACTGGTGCACCAGTTTTGGGTCCTGTGCCTCAGTATACAAGAAATTATTCTCCCAGTATACCCAGTGGGTGCCACTGATATCCCCTGCCTCTTCTTTGACAGCTTGCTGTCTCAAACACTCAAGTGTGTGGTAGGGTTGCTGTGCCACACTTAACTCCTCCCTGGCACCCTCCCCTGCACCTAAGGGTTCAGCTGTATCAGCTTGAAGTTCTTCAGGTGTAGGTTCTGTACAGGGAGTTGACTCCACCTCAAAGGGGGAATCATCAGTGGAGGGAGGGACAGTGGATACATTTTTAGCCTTTCTACCCCTGCTTTGGGAATCTCTTGGACCATAGTTTCAGGATCCAAGTTTCCCTGTCCTCTTTGCTTTTTGCCCTGAGCCCTTGTGAAAGCAAAGCTATGCCCAGGAATGCCCAGCATTGCTGCATGGGCCTCCAACTCCACTTCAGCCCAAACTGAAGTCTCCAAGTTATTCCCTACTAGATACTCAACAGGAAGGTCCATGGATACCACAACTATTTTAGGACCTGTAGCCCTCCCCCCTCCCATTTGAGATCACAAGCAGCCATGAGGTGGCTTACTGTTTTGTTATTGGTACTGTTGACCAAGTAGGAGTTGCTCAGGGGCCACCAGTTTTTCAGTCACCATTGTGACACTAACACCTCTGTCCCTATAGGCCTGAACCTGAGCACCATTTATTAGGGTTTGTTGCGTGTACTTATTCATATTAAAGGGACAAGCAACAAGGGTGGCAAGGTCAATACCACCATCAGAGACTAAAACAGCCTCAGTGGTTTCTCTAACTAAACCAACCCCCACTATACTTCCCAGAGTGAGCCCCGCTACACCCTTAGATTGACTATTTGTAGTGTTATTATTCCCACCACCAATACCATTGCTAGGGGCACTAGTTGAGGCAGTTGGGGTTGTGGTGGTGGGAGGCTTGGTGATGTTCTTAGGGCAAGAACTGTCTCCTGCCCTATGGTCTTTATTCCTACAGTTATAGCACCAAGGCTTTTTATTCTGATGGTTGTTTGAAGAGGATTTAGACCCACCCCTAGGAGAGTTTTGTGGGCCTGATGAAGACTCTTTGTTTTTATCTTTGTGCCCACCTTTGTCATGTGACTTACCATCCTTCTTCTTGTCCTTGTCACCCCCTGTATAAGCTTTTCTGCTCACTCTTTTTCTGACCCATTTGTCTGCCTTCTTTCCCAATTCTTGGGGAGAGGTCAGATCTGAGTCTACCAAATACAGACACACAGTTATTCAAAATATGCTTTCTCAACAGAAGATTATACAAGCCCTCATAGTTAGACACTTTGCTGACATGTAACCAGCCATCTAGGGCTTTAACAGAACAGTCCACAAAGTCAACCCAATCCTGTGAGGCCTATTTTCTGGTCTCCCTGAACTTGATCCTATATTGTTCAGTGGTGACACCAAAACCATCTAAGAGTGCTGTCTTAAGAACACTGTAGTTCTCTGAATCTGCTTCTCTGACAGTGAGAAGCATATCCCTCCTCTTGTCAGAGGAGGACAACCAGAGAATAAAAGCCCACTCCCTTTGAGGGACCCTCTGAACTTTACAGGCCCTCTCAAGTGGAGCAAACCATTTAATGATGTCATCCTCCACATTGTATGGGGAACAACTTTGTGCAGGTTCTCTGGAATCAATGGAGTCCTCCCTGACTCTATAATCCCAGAAACTGCTGCTGCAGCCACCATGGGGGATTAACCCCAACCCCTGCCTTTCCCTCTCCACTGCCAAGGCCTCCCTATCTAGGGCTAGCTGTTGCTGCTGTAGCCTCAGCCTGGCCTCCTCCAGTCTCAGTTTCCTCAGCCCCCTATCTATGGAGTCATCTCCTGGAGTTGTGCAGTTGGATCCTTCAGACACTGAGGTGATATGAGAATGGGCAGAGGTGGATCTTTCCCTAGCTTTTGTGACACCTGTGATCTGACCTCTGGGTGTAAAGGGAACCCCACCTGTGTGGCTTCCCCTCCCACTACCCGCTACACTAGTGGGTCTGCTAGGTACACAATCTTTGGAAGAACTCTTTCCTGATCCTGAAAGATGATTCTCTAATTCAACGTGGTCAGAATCTACCTCCTCATCCCCCCCCCTGTCTACCAGCATGCTCCTGGTCATCCTGGAGAAGGAGGCTCAAAAAGGAAATTCTTATTAGAATTCTTCCCCACATCTAGTTTTCTGTCTGTACAAAACCCCTTCAATTCCTTGAAGGTCATGCCCTCATAGGGAGTACCCATCACCTCAGAGCTAGGCCCAGCAGTATACATGATGTGTGTTTTAGGGTGTTGTAGGGTGAACCTAACCTACCTAACTTCTAGTCTCTAGGAAAGGAAAGTAAGAGACTAGGTCGTAGGCATATTTGTATAGCTCTAGGTATAGTGTGTTTTTTTTCAATTGGAAAGCACCAGGTGACAGAGTGATAAGGCAATTGCAAGTACTTATTCCACTGCTGCACCACCAATGTAGGAGGCTGGCCTGGTTTGTAGTGGGTACCTATGGTACTTACACCTTATACTAGGTCCAGTTATCCCGTATTAGTTAAATGAAGGAGATGTCTAGAAGCCAGGCTCTCTAGGGGTAGCTGTAGCTGGGCAGTCAAAGCTTATCTAGGAGACATACAAGGCTCATGCAATACCACTGCAGTCACACAGTACTCACACACATGAATGAAACATTCAGTGTTACAAAAACAGAGGTACTTTATTTTGGTGACACAACTGCCAAATATATCATAGATACTCCCTTAGGAGGCATAAAAGCTGTTAGAAAACAGTGCAATTAATGAAAATCACAATAGTTAGAAATGGGCCTGGGGGAGCACAAACCATATACTAAGATAGTGGAATGCGAATGTCGGTTTCCCACCAAGGCAAGTGTAGTGTTGTAGAGGGTTGCTGGGAGTACTAGAAACACCAAAGGGAAGTACTAGAACCCACCCCAGAGCCCAGGAAAGTAGAAGTGAACCACAGTAACTTTCCCAGAACACACAGAAACTTGAGAAAGAAGATTATGCAAGAACAAGAAGAGACTTCAAGACACCAACAGTGGATTCCTGGACCTGAGGACCTCCAAGAAGCACAGAAGAGTCCAGGGAGAACAGGAGCCCCTGCTAACCCGGATGAAGGTGAAAACAAAGAACCACAGATGAAGAAGAACAGTCATTATTGCACCCATGAAGATGATTTGGGTTCCTGGTTGGTGCAGATGATGTGCCACGCCGGATGGAGGATTGCAGTCTGGTTTGCGTCACTGGAGTTCGCCAACAAGCCTTGGCACACGCAAAGCTCGCGGTTAGGTGAAAATGGCGCTGCCTGAGACAAGGAAGGACTTGGTGGACTCTACCCAGGAGGGTGAGTCAGTAGAGGCTCTCAACAACTCAGGGAGTCCATAGGAGACCAGGTAGCGCACACAGGAGTCCCACAGCAGGGAATAAAATAGGTGCAAAAGGAGGCCCATGCAGCACTATGACAAAGGTTCCCACGCCGCCAGAGAACCACTCAGGAAGATGTGCATCGCAGGATAGAGTGCTGGGGAGCGGAGCTGCAAGGTGCATGAAGAACTTTGTGGAAGGATGCCAACAAGCCTTGGCAACTACAAAACACATGATGCATGGGGGTACTGTCTTGCGTGGGAAGGCAAGCTCTTACCGCCACCAAAGTTGGACAGTAGGACGTCAGGACCATCGGGACCACTTCAGTCCACCACCAGTGATGCAGGATCCATGCAGCTTGTCAGAAGAGGGGATCCACACAGCCAGTTGTCATTGCAGAAGTTGCCTGCTGAAGCAGGGGAGTGACTCCTTCACCCCAAGGGAGATTCCTTCGCTTTTCTGGTGCAGGCTGAAGACAGGCTGTCCTCTGAGGATGCACTACCGGGAAACAGTTGCAGTTCCTGGCAGGAGCTGAAGATAAATTGTTGCAGAAGTCATCTTTGCTTCTTTGTTGCAGTTTGTAGAGTTCCTGGAGGGTCCAGATGAAGTTTCTTCGGTGGGAAAGGGAAGTGGAGGATGCAGAGGATTCCTGCTGGAGTATTGCAATCCGAATCGGAAGAACCACCCAAAGGAGAGACCCTAAATATCCCGGAGAGGGGGATTGGTCACCTAAACAGGTAAGAACCTATCAGGGGAGGGCTCTGTCGCATCTGCTGGCACTGAGATGCTCCCAGAGTTCCCAGCCAACCTTGGAAACAAGATGGCAGAACCCAGAGACCCTCTGGAGAAGCTTTGAGCACCACCCCTGGGGTGGTGATGGACAGGTAGGTGGTCACTCCCCTTTCCTTTGTCCAGTTTCATGCCAAAGCAGGGCCTGGGGGTCCCTGAACCGCTCTAGACTGGATTATGCAAGGAGGGCACCAAATGCTACCCCTCCCAAGCCTGTAACACCTATTTCCAAAGGGAGAGGATGTAACACCCCTCTCCCAAAGGAAATCCTTTATTTTGCCTTCCTGGGCTTGATCTTTTCAAGTAACAGGAGGGCAGAAACCTGTGTGTGAGGTGGCAGCAGCTGGGGCTGCCTAGAAAACCTCAGAAGGCTGTGATGGCAATACTAGGGGTCTTTTAAGGAGCCCCCAGAGTGCATGGAAGCATCCAACTCATGCTAGCATTAGCATTGGGGTATGATTCCAACATGTTTGACACCAAACATGGCCATATTCGGAGTTATGATTATGTAGCTGGACATGGGTAATGACCTATGTCCAGTACACGTGTAAAATGGCATCCAGCACTCACAAAGTCCAGGGAAATGGTCCTGGAGGTCGTGGGGGCACCTCTGCTAGTGCATGGGTGCCCTCACACACAGGTACTCTGCATCCTACCCTCAGGGCTGGAGGACGTGCCATAGGGGTGATTTATAAGTGACCTGGTGCAGTGTAAATGGCAGTGAAAGGGTGCATGCACCTTTTCATGCAGGCTGCAATGGCAGTCCCGCAGAAGCCTTTGCATGGGCTCCCCATGGGTGGCAAAAGATATGCTGCAGCCCATAGGGATCCCCTGGAACCCCAATGCCCTGGGTACCTAAGTACCATATACTAGGGACTTATAAGGGGCACCAGTATGCCAATTGTGAGTGAAATCCAGGGTTACCAGTATGCAACAACCAAATTTATAGGAGAGAGAGCATAATCACTGGACTCCCGGCTAGCAGGATCCCAGTGAACACAGTCAAGCACACTGAAATCAGGCAGAAAATGGGGGTAACCATGGCAAAAAGATGGTACTTTCTTACAAGATCCACCTCCAAATATGTTTTGCAAGTGCTGCAGTTTTGACAGCTCCCGCAGATCCCATCTTTACCAAGGACAGCCAGAGCACCTCTGCATCTCTGAGAAAGGTAATGAAATACTGTCTGTTGAGACTTGTCCTAAGGAGCCATAAGACCTTAACTCCAGGTGGGTTCCACGGAACTCACCCCACAAGTGATCGATTGCATACTGTGTCTTTCTCCCATTGACCACAATGATAGAGTTTGACAGTTCTGCAAAGTATTGATTTATGTAATGCTTCAAAATCAGTAATTCTGGTTATTCACAACGTAGTGAGCTTGTTTTGGTGTCTAAATTTATATAAAATTCTGCTTTAATATTCTAAATTGATGTTGGACTTCTTTCAAGTCGTGTCAATTACTTATCGTCCATGTTGGTTTTGTGAGATGCTTAACCATTGTTCCTCGAAGTAGACTGACTGCCCTTTGCCCCTCTACCAAGCCTGAGCTAAGGTTTACTAGTGTGAATCTGAGGTCCACTCCTGCATAACGTGAGTGATAGTATTACATGGCAAGATCCCAAGTCATACCAAATAATGCTGTCACCTTTCTACATATAACTATCAAGCTAAAGGCGAAATTAGAATGACCTTTAAACTCCATTCAATTTGTGTTGACTTTCTTTGCTTTATTCTTGAGTACTTTTTATTATATCTCTTTTGTTATATATCTGGCGCTGATTTTCATGGCCAAGTGTTTTTTTGAAAGTCATAAATGAAAAAGATTCCCACACACATTTATTGGAGGGGGCGAACGGGCCTACGGAATTGTACTTAAATTCTAACCAGTGCTGAGCAGCGGCCCTGTGTCCTATCAAATGCATAGCAACAGGCCAGTGTACTTTGAAATGCATAATTTGCCCCAATATTTCCTAAATACTCCTTTAGGAATGCCCCAACAGACCTTGCAACAGTGTCTTTGAATCCTAAGGAGTCTTGAGCAACAGTACTGGTGGTGCATAGTTTGAAATGAACCATTACTTTAACATTCCCAGCAGTGCTTTGAGAGAAATCAACCAGTTCCTTGAAAACTTGCTTTAAAATCCTTTCTGATTCATACATATCTGCTAACTCACATGGTGGCACCGGTTGTCACATAATATTGGCTCCCTTCACACGGTCAATCAACGAGGACCCAGCGTCACACGGTGGCAGGGAAAACAAGCTGGAAGCCACTGGGCACTAAAGGGTTGTGAAAACACCCAGGACGTCAGCACCAGCCTTAGACAGGTGTTTTTTGTAAAGGAGGAGGATGGCAAAAGTGTCTCTTAGGTACTTTTCGGCACAAGACCCGGTCCTTCCAAGGCACCCCCTCCTTTCTCACACAGTTAATTTTATTTTTAGTTGGCAGGTCAGTTCTCGGTTTAATTTTCCTTTTTTACTACGTGCTGGGAATTGTGGGGTCTCATGTAACAGAACCTCACATCTTCTCGTTGGCATGAAGGGTGCTTTCGCCTTAATTGAGGTTGGTAAATTAACATGAACATTGTTGTGGAATATAGCAGGGACAACGTGGGTGACGGGGGTTGTCAAGGCTTGGTAGCATGGTGTGCTTTGGTTTGGATTATTTGGTTGTGGATGATCTCGCTATGTACGGTGGGACAAGTTATTATTATGTTATATGAAAATTGCACAAATAAAATAAAAAACAAATTAGGCCATTGTGGAAACATTTCAGTTAGGGCAGTGTGTGATTTAATCCCAAAACTACATTGTTTAAATGTATCAGTTGCGTTCTTTGTGTACTCTCCGTGTAGAGTCTACATTTGCAAAACATTTTAGAGGTATATTCAGCACAGGGCAGTTTACTAATACGTAAATAAGCGATTGATGTGTGCAAGAGCATCTTAGTACTCGATATGTACAAATTAAACACCTAAATGACAAATGGGGTGTATGTATGTTCTGCTTGCATGAATGTCACAATCACACGTCAATCTAAAAAACAATCAGGAAATCAAAGTAGTACAGAATATTGTCAGTAGCTCATGTATTCAGGGCGTGATCCTTTAAAAAATACTATTCAAATTAGATTTCGCAGCTACCTTCACTCCTTGTCCTGCAGTCTCTCTTACCACACAGATCCACACATCTCCAGGGAATGACTTGTCCAGTACATTTGTAATTAGTGTGCGAGTTTGCGCTGCCTACATACAAACTCTGGGGGTCATAATAAACCCCGGCGGTTCAGCCCGCCACGCCGGCGGCGGCTCAAGAATAGGGTGAGCTTGCATAAGAGGATTTCAGAGTGAATCAAGGCCCCAGAGGACACGGCGTTACATGCACACATTGCAGCAGCTGTTGCACCATTTACGTATACTTCCAGTGATCACAATCCCTCAGGCACCCCATGCCCTCCTTCAGAGTAAAGTAAGTGAAACTGCAAGGAAGGAGAAAGACATTTTACCATAGTAGATATGCTAATACTTACTAAACTGACACTGATGGAAAAGGCAGTTGCAAAGCATTATATGTGGGAGTTGGGTGACTGTGAAGTGAGGCAAGGTATAGAAACTGCAAAAGACTGGCAAAAAGTAACAATATTTTAACACAACAGAAATGGGGAAGGTAAATGTAATACACAGAATTATAACATATTGTGGAAGCACATAAAGCTGTAGCATATACCATATGAAGGGTGTGCATTGTACATGCACTCAATAAACACAATCTGAAACACGTGTTTTGAAACAATTGCTCTAAAACCTCTGGTATAAATACATGCACATGGCACAGATGGGAACACTGGAAAACGAGTACTGGCAAAGACAATAGGTCTGAAGTTGGCCTCCAGCCTTTTGGCTTTGTCAATGCTTGTTTTCTATTGTCATAGTTTTTGCAAAGCGTTATTGTTGGGAAAGCTGCCAGGCCCTCCTCGATCAAACAATACAAGCCGCATTGATTAAAAGCAGAAATTAACTCACAGTGAAATTCGCCAATGGCTGGAGTGAGCCGACCCATGCCCTTAGCTGTTTGCTGTACTGAGAGGAATAAAAATGTGAACGGCACAATAAAAGACCAATGGATCATAAGGATTGGCAGAAAGCCCTAATGATATATAATTTTAGTAATATCAATAAGGTCTGGGCTAACGCCAGACCTACAAAGCTTCAGATGAGTTCGGAACATCAGTTTTCTAAAGTAAGCTCCTCAGTAATATTACAATATACAACATGTATGTATTACAATTAGTTTCATGTGAAAGGCACATACACGAAGTATTGCCATAATTATCAGGTAATGATGGCCTCTGAAGCACACGTACCACCAATAATGTAACATAGGAGCTCAACGACCAGGGCAGGACTTTCACTTTGTTTTTTCTGGCCACACCTGGCCTAAGCTCTGTACATTTTCCAGCTTCTGTTTTAAAAAAGGAAGGTGCTAAATAGACTGATCAGTATATATGAAGGAGGCTCGGTGGAGTGGGACACACATAAGGCTGCAATTGCAAGTCATCCCTTTCTTAACAGACAACTTAAAAGAGTTTATGGCATGGTTCTGGTTCTAACACCCCTCTATCTTGAAGGAGTGTCATTGCTTTCGCAAATTGCATCCTCTTCCCGTTTTTTAGGACTTGTTTACTATTTTATGGGCTTCAGGGGTCTTTGGCAATCATACAAAATTAATAAAGCAGTTATTAATCTTTGATTCTGGGGTCAGGGGCACGGTGCCATTTCAAGGTATTTTCCATGAAGCAGTGGCCACATTAGTTAGGATATGCAAGGGGCCACATATATCTCTCCTCTATTGAGCTACATATATGTCTTGGGTGCCATCAATAACCTAGTGAACTTGGCTCCTGTTCATGGAATAAGAGTGCAGCTCAAGGCTTTTTGTCATACAATACACATGCAAGAAAAGTAGGGAAAGGGCAATGTTATCTGTGGGGAAAAACCACAAATACATACAAATCATCCTGGGGAATAATACCCTGCTAGCAATACAATAATATAATAATCAGATTTAAGTGTTGGTCTATGTGACAAAATGTGTTGTTGATTGACTGGGGCATGAGCCCTTGTCAAGCGAAGGGCACAATCCCTGGCAGAGTGAACCACAAAAACTCACTAAATTACTGGATAGCTTGGCACAAAAAACGCAACAGGCTTAACTTAGAGGCGATGTATAAAGTATTTTTTTTTTGTACAACACACAAAAAGACATAAAGTGAAAACACAAAGTAAGACAAATCCCACACTAATTTAGAAAAATAGAGTAAATTTTAATAAATTATTCGACACCAAAACGACAAAACTCCAGCCGGAGTCATAAATTGTTAAAGTTTTTAGTAACAATTAGCGCCTAAAAGATCAAAGGGTCAACCGCAGACATCTAGTCGCATGAGACCCGAACAAATTTGAAAAATATGGCTGATCATGATGGTGCATGGGTCGAATAGAAGAAGTGAATTGGGCCCGGTCAGTGCCTACTTTCGGACTTAGAAGAATTTTCAAGAAAGTTCTATTGTGTGACTGTCTGGGAGGAATTCACAAAGTCAGTTACACTCAATCATGTGACCCAGAAGAGTCTGCAGGCACTAGATACTTAAGGGTAGGAACATGGCAACTTTTCAAAAGTGGCACTTTCAAACTTGTAATGTAAAATCAAACATTACCATTAAAGTTGATTTTTCATTACAATTTCATTGATATCAAACATGAAATGCTTATTGGTCTTCATTCTATAGTTAGCACTTATTAAATGAAATAAGGTAGCCCATTTTGTATCCATGGGATAGAAAGAAATCACAGTAGTGAAAAACACATTTTGGTGTTTTCACTACCAGGACATCTAAAACTTAAAAGTACATGTCCAGTCCTTTGTGAAAAAAGGCACCCTGCCCTATGGGCTACCTAGGGCCTACCTTAGAGATGAAGTATGCAGTTAAAAGGGAGTTTAAGGCTTTCCAAAGGGGCTACATTGCCAAGTCAAACTGGCAGTTTAAACTGCATTCAGTCTGCAATGGCAGGCCTGGGACATGCTTTAAGGTGCTACCTAAGTGGGTGGCACAATAAGTGCTGCAGGCCCACTAAGAGCATTTAATGTACAGGCCCTAGGTAAATGGTGTACCACTCTACAAGAGACGATGAGTAAAGTAAATATGCTAAACAGAAGTAAGCCAATTGAACCATATTTAGGGGAGTGTGCAGAAGCATATTATCACTGATTGGCAGTGGTAAGGTGTACAGATTCCTGAGGCCTATAAAAACAAATCTCAGAAATAAATAATAGTGAAGGCAAACATTTTGGGGGTGACCTTTAAGAGAGGGCCAGGTGCAACATAGCCCCGCACCATCCTAAATCCAGGGGAGACTAATCAATACCTTGATGGGTTTCCCTGCTTAGGTGATAGAATGTGGACAATAGCCATCTACTGCAGAGGCACGTGTCAGTTTTTCACCCCTCTGATTTTAGGTGGATCCTGCTGTCTACTCCTTCCTGAGCCACTGAACTAGCCCATGAGGAACCCTTATCCTTACCTGTGGAACCCTATCTGTGTAGCACCTAACCTTAAATTGCTCAAAGATACATCCAGTAGGCAGACAGTACCCCCATGGGCAAAATAATGATGTGGCCCATTCCATCCCTTGGATCAGACTTCTGTCCCCAAACCTTAGGAAAACTCTGCTGATAAAGACAGCAATCAACAGAGGCCACTGACAGCTGTCAGTGTCAACAGCCAGGCCCCAGGCCATTTCAGGGATCTCCGACTTCTGAGATTTCTCAAGTGGGAGGCAACAGCCCCAGGTGTTAGGCACACTGTTTCCACTCTCTTCCATACCAGTCCAGAGGTGGTAGCCTAAGACTGGCCACTCAGCCCAGAACCTGCACCCTGAGACTGAGTAGGGGTCAGGGGTGAGTCCTTCCTCCCTCTGCCCCTCCATCTGAGCCTCTATAACCTCCATTTGAAAGTGGTACTCCCAGAATTCTAAGCTTTCAAGGCACCCTGGGTAGCTGCCCTTCCTAGCTCTTCAATCACCTGTGGCAATTAAATCCCCAGAATACAGTTGATGGGCATCAGGGAACTAACTATAACCATTCTCTAGGTCACCTCCCCACTCTAGGGATGCCAGGGCCTGGGCCTGGGTTACCCTACACACCTGACCGGTTTACCATTGTGGGCAAAACAACCTTTCCATTACCATTGTCTTGCTGACCCTGGTGTCCTTCAGAGCAGTGACAAGTATTCCCTTCATCTTCACCTGGTGTAACTGACAACTCCCACCCTCATGAATTACCACCTCTGAGCTCACCCCAGCTTGGGGAGATTAAGTCATTATCTACCTCCTGCACCTGGGAACTACCTACACTTAAGGCCATATTTGCCACCCCTGCTGAGGTCCCACCAGTGGGTGGTTTATTTAGGACTGACAGTGTCCCCCTGCTTGTGTCTTAGCTGAGAACAATCATAGCAGCTGGGTTGGAAATGAGGTGCATAGGAACCCTTTTCTTCTACCTTAATCTGAAACTTGTTTGTGTCTCCCTTGACATCCCCCTCATTTTGCGGGGTGAACCTAAAACATCCTTGTTGGGGCCACCCCCAGGCACCTATTTTGACACTCTGGAGATGACCGAGTTGTCCGACTTCTCAGTAAGCTTCCTGGGGACAGTCAGCTTGCTATCTGCCAGGTGTTAGTGCAGCTCTATAGAACACGTATTGAGCAAGGGCTCTCTCAAGATTAAATTGTACAGCTCAACATAATTATTAGCTTTGCTGCTCCTAGCCCAGCCACTCAGTGCCTTGCTGGAGTAGTCTAAGAAGCCCACCCAGGAATGGGTCAGTAGTTTGTGTCCGTCCCTTAACCTTTGATGGTATTTCTCAGGGTTCAGCCCAAATTTAGAAATAAGGGTAGCTTACATGGGGGCATATTTGATCTGGTACTCTACCTCAAGTGTATGAAGTGTATCCCTCCCCACTGCAGGCATGTACTTCCACAAGATGTCCCCCCCAGGACTCTTCTTGGATCTTGTATACCCCAAAAGCCACCTCATATGCAGAAAGCCATTTATTAATATCATCTCCCACTACACAGTTAGGTACCAGTCCTGTGGCATTTGGACCCTCACCTGTCCAAAGGACACTGCTGGTCCACTGTCATCACTATTGCTGGGCTGTACTTGCTTGGCTTTTATGTCCAGTTCTGAGACTGAGCTCATGGGCCATTCTCCTCTCCTCCATGGCCAGTTTTACCATTGTCAAAGCTCTCTCAGCCTTCCTCTCCTCTGCTTCTGGCTTTATCTTGGCTAGCTGCAGCTTGAGCTCCCTCTTTGCTTTCCTGTTTTCCAGCTCCTGTAGGGTCAGGGCCCTGGCAGACACACTTCTACCTGCCCGCTTCTGGGCATCTTCTGGGGCTGAGTTTCCAGTTCAGGATGCAGGGTTAGGTCATTAATCTTCTTGTCTTCTGATAGTGCTTCTCCCTCCTCATTTTCATCACCATCATATTCTCCTGAGGTGGACTGCCACCTTTGTACTTTCTTAAAGGCCCTCAGGCCTACCTGGATATCCAGTTTGGTAGTCTTCTTGTCTGCCTTGAACCCCTTCTGTTTGCAAAGCCTCAGCTGCTCAGGCCTGCTGAGGGTGTCAAAGTTGAGTATATCTACATCCATGGTCAAAGAAAGGAAGGTAGGGCACTTACATCCAGAAAAGGAAGAAAACAGTAAATGGAAAATTAGGAAGAATTTAAAAAGAGGTCAACTCTGGTGTCAAATTACTTCTCTGGAATTTCTGAGTAACACAAATCACTGCATGTTACTGCACAAACAAAAGTCCTGAGCAACACCGCTGAAAACAAATGTGAGAAATTGAGTTGTTGGTTGGCTGGGGTGTGAACCCTGGTCAAGCAACAGTCATGAACACCGGCAGGGTGAACCAGACAAAGCTACAAAATTAACCTGTGCTTAACCGTTGGAGGCTTGCCACCAAAAAGCAGTCATGCTTAACTAAGAATCAATCTGTAAAGTATTTTGTGAAGCACACAAACAGTAACAAAGTAAAAACACCATACTAGAAAAGTCCCACACTGATTTTGAAAAATAGAACACATTTTAATAAATTATTTTCCACCAAAATGACAAACATCTAATCAGTGGGACTAGGCAGGAGGCTGTAGCCGAAGAGAGGTCCAGGAGGCCAGATACCCCTTTTTTGAAGAACTGCTGAAAAAGATTTGCTGCTGCGGAGAAGAATGTAGTGGAAGCAGCTGCAAAGTCAGGCCGACTAGTGATTCATTTTGAGTGGATCCACGAGCAGGTTGGTCTTAATTTTCTTTTGGTTCTCAGAGCAGTTTTTAGCAAAGAATGTTCTAAGATCCAAGTTTTGGATTTTGGTTATTTGGCATCCTTTAGCATGACAACCAAGGGTCCAGGACCATGGGATACCACTTGGGGGTTCAGGCTGGGTCCAGGTGCAGGTTCAAAATGGCGGGAGCCTTTTATATCCCTTGGCTCTAAAAAGGAGGCCAGAAAACTAGCACCTTGAAGTCACTCTGGTAGTCCTGGGCTCAGGTGAAGATGCAGGGCTCAAATAGAAAGGATGGCCTCTGACACTTCAAGACGGGCTCCAGGCAGCAAAGCAGTCCTTCCAGGTACATCAAAGCAGTCTTTCAGCCTGCACATCAAGTCAAAGCAGCAGGTAGTCCTCTGCTCTGAAAATCCTTCAACAGGTCCAGAAAGTGAATTGAAAAGTGGGTTTGAGGGCCTTACTTTTATATCTGATGCCTCCTTTGAAAATGGGAGTAGATTCTAGAGGTTTCTCTTTGAAGTGCTTGGAATTTTCTGATCCCCTGCCCTGGTTCCAAGTTGGCTGCAGTGACAATGTGGAGATGATAAGCCCTTTGCATGAGGCCACAGCACCATTCAGGCACAACTAATCCCTTTATTGTGTGACTGTCTCTGAGGAACTCACAAAGTAAAATCTGTCAGTTACACCTAACCATGTGACCCAGAAGGGGCTGCAAACACCAAAAATTTAAGGGCCGGAAAATGCCAACTTTCTAAAAGTGGCATTTTCAAAAACTGAAATGTAAAAACTCCAGGTTTAACATTAAAGAGGAATTGTCATTGCAATTTCAGCAATACCAAACATGAAATTGCAACCCAATGTTCTCCTATGGGGCAGTGAGTCCTCAAAGTCATGAAAAATGAATTTTTGAGTTTTTCACGACTGGGACATGTAAAACATTAACATACATGTCCAACCTTTTGATTATAATACAATCTGTCCTATGGGCTACCTTGGGCCTACCTTAGGGGCGATTTATGCGCAATAAAAGGGGAGTTTGAAGTTTGACAACTGGGTTATATTGTCAAGTCAAATTGGCAGCTTAAAAACTGCAGTGAGGCTGCAGTGTCAGGCCTGGGAGATTTTAAGGCACTAGTTAAGTGTGTGGCACAATAAATGCTGCAGGCCCACGAGTAGCATTCACTTTCACACCCTGGGTATATGCTGTGGCACTCCGCAAGTGACTTATAGGTAAATTAAATATGCCAATCAGGAGAAAGCCAATTGAACCATGTTTAGGGGAGTGAGCACAAGTAATTTACTGGTTATCAGTAGTAAAGCACACAGTCCTAAGGCCAACCAAAACACATTTCTGAAAAAATAGGAGGAGGGAAGGCAAACGATTTGGGGGTGGTGCTGCAGAAAGGGACAGGTCCAACAGCCTGAAGTTGCAGGATGCAGGGAAAATATTCAGGCTTGCAAGTACTGGACTCGAAATACAGTGATATGTCTGAAGTTTGAGGAACTGGAGACCTGATGTGCTAGAACCACAGCTTGATGGCAAAAACATGGTCTACAGAAAAAGTGAGCAGTCTGTTGATGTAGGTGACACCTATGCTCAGTGGCATAATGTGCACAATGTCCATTGTGTACCATGCACATGCAGATTACATCTGCTACTGAAGATTGTAATACATGTTTAAAATATCTGAGTGGTCAACATAGTGTTTGGCTACAAATGCACAGTGTTTTTGTAACAAGGATATGCAGTGAAAATGGTCTTAGTTAAAGGTTGTGGGTCATGTGTAGTGCATGCAGTACACTGCTACAAGGCATATACTTACTATGGCCCCTTGGGTAGCAAATGTATGCATCAAACATGGTCCTCAACTGCAACCAGATAGTATGAACTATTGTGCTAACCATCCACCAAAATCACTTTTGTGTGTTGGTAAAGGTATGACCCACTATATACATAAAATTACAAATCAATCCACATGCTGTAAGCCATATTTGGTATATGGAAGACAAACAGTGCATAGCAGCAGTAAGGTCTTTCTCAATTTTGCATACATTTTAATTGACATTATCCTGCATTCATCACATTGTCAAGACTCCAGAAAACTCAGGTAGGTGTCTATACCAAACAACGAAATGTAAGGAGTCTAAGGCTTATAACATTTGTGAACCTCAAGTATCATGAGTTTTTTTTATATAAAAGTGAAGAATTCTCCCCGTGTCAGAGAAAAGGTGTGAATGTAAAACAGTCTAAAATAATCGAACATAGTTTACTACTGGTTATGTGATCTTGGCTGGATTAAGAATATAGCGTGATGGAACGTGGCTATTAGTACCCTTTCATCTATAATGGTCTACATGTTTCAGTCGCGTTCAAAGCTGTGTCACGGTCGCCATTTGCTGAGTCTCTCCTCCCTTCATTGATGGAGGATGGAGAGAGGCAGCAAATGGTGGCAGTGGCCTTCTTTTCCCTCGGTTAAAAATTAATAGTCTGACCAGTTGAGTATATCCAATGATGAAATATTGAAAATGTTGTTGGTAAGCTGCATCCCCATTGTGAGGATACATAGTGTGTACATACTGATCCCACTAAAATAGATTTTACACATAGGAATTACAAAATAATTGTAACCAGATACATTTACGTAGGTCCTGAAGAAGGATGTAGACTCACAGGGCTATTCAGTACTCTCAGTGCTGAACCTTCATTTAACTTAGCAAGTGTCTCTGTGCACATATTGCCAGTTTCTGCATTTCTCCAGTAAACAAACATTGGTACTGTCCCTGTTGGCACACATTGCCTCTTTCTATAATTCCTTTTTGTGCACACATAACCAGTTTCCACAGTGACGACCCAATTCACAAAGGTAAATTTACACGTTTGTTTAAGTTTATGCCTTTTTAGTATTCACAAAATTATATTTTAGTAGTATGTTTACCAGTGTGGAGACTCCGCAGTCGGGGCAGAGAACTCTGCACATTAAAAGATAGACTTGCTTTTGGAAGATGCCCATCCACCCTACTTAGAGTGTTAGTATGAATGGAATACAACCAGTTTTTGGGAGAATGTCCTGAATCAGCAAAACTCTAAATACCATCCTTAGTTCCTTTTAAAAATCTTTAACATATCTTGTATCCTCTCTGCATGCCCATAATAGCTCATATTTCCGTGACAGCTCATCCTAAATACGCCATCTTTGAGTCTTAGTTCTTGATATGCAATGCATATTCCTAATTTATCTTTGTAAAATATTGAATGTACAATTTCATGTGTTCTCTGAAATGCTTTTCTTGTTATATGGCTTTCCCATCACATAACAATTGCTTTTTTAGGTGAAATGCACCTTAATATTAGTCATTAACAGCTGGCATACAGAGTTCTCAGTTTAAATTCACAGGTCCCCAATCCCTTCTTCAAAGACCTACATGATAGAATTTGATCGATCCTATAGGAGGTTTGTACTTAAATGAGTAGACTGGGTAACTTGAATTCCTTACACTGAAATGTTTTAATATACATTTTTCAAATCAAAGCCCTGAATTTATTTTGCAAATATTGTCATTTGTTTATTCTCTTATGCTGTCATGACATACTAAAGCTAGGACATCATGAGGCATTCCAGTTGCCAATCATTTAACTAAAGGCTATTTGCTCATCTATTCCTGCTCAGCTGTTGCCACCTCATTCTAACCTTACCTTCATCCCTTATCAAAGTCTTCCCGATTTTCTTAACCACCTTTTGCAGAATAATAATGTTGACTTCAATTTCTGGTTTTATGTAATTCCCCAAGAGAGCGTTGTGACACCCCTTTTATTATTTGGATGCTGTCTCAGAATGTCCCACCTCCTACTAACACTGTTGGTGTCTTAACCCGAAAGAAGTTGTGCTACCTTATTCTAAAGGATCTCATCAACAACTAAAGCTCCAGCATGGAGAGCTGTTACTTCCATTGAATGTGCAATATCAATACTAGAACATGGGATTATGACAATACAGAACTCTTTAGAGATGCTTAACTTCCAACATTAAAACTAGGAGTTCAGGTACTGAAACCAGTCCATCAAGGAGCACACTGCCCTTAAGACAAAGAACTTTCTGTTTCAGCATAAAAGGAGAAACAGCTTGGGCCACTTGATAAACTACTGCATATCCAACATCTCACATTTTACAGATCCTCTATCAGTGGGGATGAGAAGAGCTGCTATGCTACCTATGTCATCCATTTAGACTACCTTTCCAATCCACCCTTCAGCATCTTGTCAGAAATAAATAATCTATCTCTGTACGTTACTGAACTGCCCCCTTCTTGAAACTTCTGTAATGCTTTACTCTAACAAATCAATGAGCGCCTTCTTTACTAGACATTCTTGTTGCCTTTCACTTATTCCCTTAGAGCAAATTGCATCCATCTGCAGGTTTCTAGCCCTAGATGTCCTCCATCCTCGTGTAGTTTTGAAGTAGCATTTGATCTCCCACTTTACATAACTAGCTTGGTGAACCAGTCTGACATTCCCATTTCACAATGAGATTTCAAAACCTTACTAATGAAGAGTACCAGACATATTGCATGCTGATTCTACCTAACAAAAAGATGAGTCAATTCTGAAGAATTATTTTTAATGTTGCGGGACAACTTGAGTGCCATGTGTGAGAAACCTGGGCAGAAGCCCCCTAACTTTTTCCTCCCATTTTTAGGTTGAGTGTAAGCGTTCGACTTTGTATATACTTAAGTATACGTATACTGTGGGTAAAGAAATCTAATTTGTTGGTTGCAGTGTCCTTTCAAAATTCTTACTCGCTAGTGGTCAGTTCTGCCTTTTTCTCCCTCCTTTTTTTGTTTCAGAGCAGTGACTAATTACTGTATTGTTCCACTTTGGTTTCTTTATCTCTTGCTGTGACAGACAATGTTTTTTAATTTCTTTGGTGGTCCCTTTTCACTGTGCGTATGTGCGTGTTTTGGGCTGGTACCTGCTTGCGTTTTATTGCAGCATTCCGTTCCTCCCACCTCCTCCCATGTTGCTGACATTTGTATTGGCTTTATTCCAGTGCTCTCCTGATACCGGCTCCTAAAATGAGCCTATTTTACTAAACAAACGGCTCCTAAAATAAGCTTATTTTACTAAACAAACACCATATGCCCTCGTATCTCATCACAGAGAGTCTTTCTCTCTCCTCCAGGGCCTCTCCCTGCCAGCACTCATGACATTGCACACAGGGCATTGCTCATCTCCTTTATTGATCCCATCAATCTTCTCAGGCTGCTCTGCTAACTTCATTAGAGCTTTGTTGAAATATGAGGAAAAAATGCTTGTTGACTATTTGTGGGCCTGTTTTCTGCTCTGCTGGGGTGATTTCGCTGATTTTGAAACAGACATTGCCATTAGCAACCTCAAATCCACACAGTCTTTGATATTTTGCAAAACACTTATACAGTGTGTATTTACAAGTTCAAAATACTCCATTTTTCAGCAAGGGTCATTTTTTTTAACTCTCTAACTGATTGACGGGGTGGCTCTTTTTAATGTGGTCTGTTTTCTGCCGCATTCGCCCCTACCACACGCTCTAAAAACATGGGGAATGAATGCTCTTAACTGGTGTCTTGGCAGATGTGTTAACGCTGTAGGTCTTGTTTATCGCGAAGTGGCGTATTTGGTGGGGTCACCAGGTCGCCTTTGGGTGCAATGGTTGAGTTCTGATGAGCAGCATAGGGTTTATTATATAGAACTCAACTCAAAGTAAGAAACAAATGACTTACAATACTTGTTATATATACTACCTCCTGCAGGAGCCTCCATGAGGCCAAGTCGAACAATTTTTCATCTAATACCAAAGCCAAAGAAACGTTCTTCACTTTTTACTATCCTTTCCAATGAATTGCACTAATTTTACACGAGAGTGCGCCAAAGAGCCGTAGATAATAAAGGCAGCCCTAACAAGTGAAACAGAGCGTTTAGCCACCCTTTCAAGACAAAGTATTTAAATAATTGGATCAAACAACACATCCATCGTGCTTTCTCTGCAGTCATTTAAAGGGAGGGATCATTCCATTAGATTGTGAAGGTTATAGGGGTCGTTTGCGGTACTGACAGAAAAACTGATGGGGTGGACAACTTCCAGAACAGCTCAAAGTCAACATGCCCGCAGCACATCACACAGCACAGGCTTTGTAGAGACTGGACTGGCCGAAATAACGTGTGCGGAGGGAACACCTTGGCTATGTGGGGCAGTTGCTCGAAAAGTGCTGTATACCTGACCTGGCCTTTTTATTGATTTTCCCCATCGTATGGCCGGCTAAACCACTACATGGACGTAAGGAGGTGTAGCCCAGGGATGCAATTAGACCTGAACTTCAGGGGTGAGGGGCTAATGCTCCAAGCCAGGGTCGGTTCCAGCGCTGGTGTCACCTGGTATGACAGTCTTTTTTAGCTCCCCCCAACTCATGAACTCCTTCTCCATGTATTTACTCACTACAACTCTCCAACAGTGCACCTCATCTCTCCATTGCACCTCTCTCTGACATTTATTTTAATTTTTTAGGTCATGCCTGCAAGCGCTCGGGCCTGTTGTAAGTCTTGTGGGCTTTTAACCATGCTCACCGCAAGCCCATCCCTATCACTCATTCATGGGCTTAACTTTCAAAAATCCATTGTTATCATTGGTAAATGCTTTACGCTTGTCTCTCCTTGGGGCAGTTTTGTTACTGCCTTGGCCATCGACCCTGTTACATGAATAATTGCATGTTTGATGATACGTTTGACTGCGAGTGAATTTCTTTTTCCTTTTCTGCCGCTCCTTCGCGCTCATGCTCCTTGTGGCTGTGGCACTTTGAATCGGCTTGGTTATGTCAATTGTTTTACTTTTCATTTTCAATTTATTTGGCAACAAAAGTCCAGTTAGGAATCTACAACACTAATACCTATAACTCAAGCAAACACGATACCCATTGCATTACAAATGCTTGTTCACCTTTTGCTGCTGTTTTCCTGACTCTGATGGTGCCCTGGGCACTGCTAACTAGTTCCAGGGCCTGTGCTCTGAGTAAAATGATTATGAAAATTAGGCTAATTATAATTGGCTGTGTCAACCTACCTATAAGTCCATAGTACATGCTAGGGCATGGAGGTTTAGGGACCTTTAGCATAGGTAGTGACCTGCTGAGGTGCCCAGTGTAATTTCAAAGACAGGCCTGCCTTGCTGGCTTCTGTTAAATTAATGTTACCTTCAAATTCGACTTTGGAATTAAAAGTACTTCCAAAGTCTTAAACTGCATTATTTTTACATATAATTCACCCATAAGGTGTACCCTAGGTGTCCCAGTGTTGCCTGCAGTGTAACTATAAGCAGGGACCTTATAAAAGATGTTTTATAAGCCCTGGTGAGGAAAAATGGCCAAATTTGTTTTCCCTCATTGTAGTGAAGGGGCTCACTAGGCTAAAATGGGGAGACTTTGGCCCTCATTACAACATTGGCAGTAAATCCCGCTTACCGCCGTGCAGAAGACCACCAACACACCACCGCAGCTGTGGAATTCCGCTACAGCAATTACGACCACAGCTCGGAATCCGCCACAATACAGACACCCACACAAGTCCGCCACACCAAAGTTCAGTAATAAACTGGCGATAACAAAACCTCCACCGTCACGCCAACAGGAATCCGCCCACACTATCACGACCCACGAATCCACGCAGCGGTCTTTCAACCGCAGTAAACCATTGGCGGTACACACCTCCGCGCTCAAAATACACACACATTTACAAAACACAACCACATTGGACAATTCAAAATACACACACCTGATACACATACACACACCACTCCCACACCACACACCCAATACAATTTAAAACACACACCCACATTACCCACAAACCCTTACAATGAAAAATTTGGAAGAAGAAGAGAGACAGAAAAGCAAAGACCACACCAGCATACAGAGGCACACAACACCATCACTCATACACATCCACGCACAAAACACCAGACACCCCAAAACATCACCCCACACATCACAACAGACACCACCTCACACATCACCCACACCACTCCATGGCACCGCAAAGACACCCCAGGTTTTCTGAGGAGGAGCTCAGGGTCATGGTGGAGGAAATCATCCGGGTAGAGCCACAGCTATTCGGATCACAGGTGCAGCACACCTCCATTGCTAGGAAGATGGAGCTATGGCGCAGAATCGTGGACAGGGTCAACGCAGTGGGACAGCATCCAAGAACACGGGACAACATCAGGAAGAGGTGGAACGACCTACGGGGGAAGGTACGTTCCATTGCAGCAAGACACCACATTGCAGTTCAGAGGACTGGCGGCAGACCCCCACCTCCTCCCTCACAATTAACAACATGCGAGGAGCAGGTCTTGGCTATACTGCATCCTGAGGGCCTCGCTGGGATAGCTGGAGTAATGGACTCTGGTAAGTCAAATCTTTAACTACCATATCACCCACCCTACCTGCATGCCAACACATACCCCCATCCTCGCCCTCACCTCCATCACTCCAACTCCTCACATATGTCCTATTATCACAAACCACACATCCCAACACCAAGCCCTGCATGCAACAACAAAGCATGGACACCCATCACCAAAGCATGTCCACTACACATACCCACACAGACCCCAAAACAATTATCACACAAGGTCCTACACAAGAATGTAAGCACTGGGGTACAGGGTCACCCACCCATTGCACACCATGGCACACACAGATACAATAATCATGCCTTTACACCCCTGCAGGACCGCTACCCAACATCACCGGACAGGAGGTTCCAGACATGTCCACCCCCCCCCACAGAAGAGGCCCACAGTGATGACAGCAGCTCTGTCCAACTGGATCTAGATGACCAGCCCGGCCCATCTGGGACCTCGGGACAGTCGGTTCCCCTGACACAGTCACAGGCCACCACAGAGCCTCCCCCCTCAGGAAACACTAGCACAGCACCCACCCAGCGGGCCCATACCTCTGTCCCCAGGACACGTCAAGCAGCAGTGTGTCCACCACTACAGGGAACCCAGGCAAACCCACAAACCCAAGAACAGCAGGGATCTGGGGGCAGCAGCAGTGGGCACACGGTTCAGGGGACAGAGGCCCAGGAAAACTGGGGAACTGGGAGGTCTGCAGTGCGACAGGGGGAGGACAGGCCCAGGGAACCCACTCTCCACGAGGCCCTCTCCAACATCATGGGAGCGTACAATCATTCCCAGGAGACGATGGCAACGGTACTGGCCAAGTTTCAGGAGACCCAGCGGCTGCAGGAGGAACAGTATTTGGGGTTCAGGGAGGAACTCAAGTCCATCAATACCACCCTGGGCACAATTGTAGGGGTGCTGAAGGACCTTGTGAACACCAGGAGGGACATTGTGGCACAACAAGGGGCCCCTGACACTAGCCTGGATGATGAACTGCCCACCACCTCCGCCGGCGCTAGTGGACAGGAGGCACCGCCACAGGACCACAACACCAGCACCCCACCCCCTGCAGATGGAGAACCACCCCGCAAGCGGTCCCTGAGATCCAGGACAAAGACAGAGAACAATGCCAAAACTCCTGCCAAGAAATGAAACCACAATGAATGTCATCCTTCTGTCCCACTTTGTCACCCTGTCCATCCTTAAACTGCCCTAGCTCCACTTCCTATGCCCCTTTGGACAATGCACCTTTGAGACTAATAACTGGACTCTGCCATGGACATTCCTCCACCATCACCCCTGACCATTTTACAACCCCCTCCACTATTTAGCACTTAAATAAACACCCTTGAATCACAAACCAATCTGGAGTCAGTCTGTGCTTTCACAAATGTGTATTTGCAATAACTGAGGAAAATAGCAATGTCCATTCTATTGTGAACATACCTATGTCACACAGCTCTAGTCCATGAGGTAACATAGCAGAGGTCACACAGTGGGAGCCACATCTGTGAAATGGTAAGACAAAGTGACAATTCAGGGTCCATACACTGGGTGAAAGTGACAGCCAGATGATAGGTCTAACAATTTTATCAGATGTAGGAGGCAGTGATGTCTTCTTACCTGTGTCTCACTGGAAGTATTGCTGGATCACGTTGTTTCTGTTGTCTATGTCCTCTTCTTCTGCCTCCTCTTTTTCACTGTCCACAGGCTCCACAGCTGCCACAAGACCTCCTTCTGGACCATCCTCCTGCAGAAAAGGCACCTGTCGTCGCAAAGCCAAGCTGTGCAGCATACAGCAGGCCACGATGATCTGGCACACCTTCTTTGGTGAGTAGTACAAAGAACCACCTGTCATATGGAGGCACCGGAACCTGGCCTTCAGGAGGCCGAAGGTTCTTTCCATTACCCTTCTAGTTTGCCCATGTGCTTCATTGTAGTGTTCCTCTGCCCTTGTCCTGGGATTTCTCACTGGGGTCAGTAGCCATGACAGGTTGGGGTACTCAGAGTCACCTGCAAATGTCGAGGGAAATCTGTTAGACACACACTAACCCTTAGGGACAACCCAGACAACTATTCACAGGGTATAGGGTCCTTGTCCTCACCTATTAGCCACACACGGTGCCTCTGGAGTTGCCCCATCACATAAGGGATGCTGCTATTCCTCAAAATGTAAGCATCATGCACTGAGCCTGGAAACTTGCCGTTCACATGGGAGATGTACTGGTCGGCCAAACACACCATCTGCACATTCATTGAATGGTAGCTCTTCCTGTTTCTGTACACCTGTTCACTCCTGCGGGGGGGTACCAAGGCCACATTTGTCCCATCAATGGCACCTATGATGTTGGGGATATGTCCCAGGGCATAGAAGTCACCTTTCACTGAAGGCAAATCCTCCACCTGAGGGAACACGATGTAGCTGCGCATGTGTTTCAGCAGGGCAGACAACACTCTGGACAACAAGTTAGAGAACATAGGCTGGGACATCCCTGTTGCTATGGCCACTGTTGTTTGAAAAGACCCACTTGCCAGGAAATGGAGTACTGACAGGACCTGCACTAGAGGTGGGATTCCTGTGGGATGGGGGATAGCTGACATCAGGTCTGGCTCCAACTGGGCACACAGTTCATGGATTGTGGCACGATCAAGTCTGTAGGGACTATTACATGTCTCTCTTCCATTGTCGACAGGTCCACCAGCGGTCTGTACACTGGAGGATGCCGCCATCTCCTCACCTGCCCCAGCGGACGTGCCCTATGGATGAGAACAGCGAGCACAGAGTCAGCCAACACTGAGGTAGTAAAACAATGATATTATTGCACACATTTGTCAATATGCTATGTGCATGTCTCTGTGTATATGCAAGGCCTATATCTGTGTGACACATTAAAAATGTATGCCATGTGGCCCCCTGAAATGGCGGCTGCCTGACCTGTAATGTGGGACAAGGGGATATGAGGTAACTGCGCTGGCGTTGTACACCGTCGCGGTAGGCGGTCGAAGACTGCAACACAATCCTGCATTTGTTAACATTGGGCCCTATGGTTCCAGGAGCCAATGGCGAGGTATGCCGGTGGTGACAGTACGCACCGCCACGGACGTGACTGCCATTTTCTCTCTGTTCACTCACTTGATACCTGATCTTCGAAAGGAGAGGACCTACACTGCAAGTGCAGCTGTGACCTCAGTCTGGAAGCGACGATGGCTCATGTGTCTGGGGAAGGGGCCCCTAACTTCACATCGGAGGAGTTGGATAAACTAGTGGATGGGGTCCTCCCCCAGTACACGCTACTCTACGGTCCTCCAGACAAACAGGTGAGTACACTGTGAGCATGCTGTATGGGCAATGCCTGTTTGGAGTGGTGTGGATGGAAGATACGGGGGGATGAGGCCTGCAAGATCGGACGGTGAGTGTATGTGCGTCAGGGCGAGGGTGGGAACGTGGGACAATGACTGTGACGGTCCGGACGGTAAACGTTTTACATTTTCCCCTGTACTATTCCTCTAGGTCAGCGACCACCAGAAGAAGGATATTTGGCGTGCCATCGCCAAGGACGTCCGGACCCTGGGGGTTCACCACATACGGAGCACCCACTGCCGTAAAAGATGGGAGGACCTTCGCCGCTGGAGCAAGAAGACTGCAGAGGCCCAGTTGGGGATGGCCTCCCAACGTGGGAGGGGTGCCCATCGCACCTTGACCCTCCTGATGTTCCGGATCCTGGCGGTGGCGTATGCGGAGTTGGATGGGCGCTTGAGGGCATCACAGCAGCCACAAGGGGGTGAGTACACTCTCATTCAGCTGACTCTGTGCGCATTGGAGGTGTCTGGGTGGGGGAGGTGGGCAGTGGGTTCCCCTAGGTTAGGGCGAGCTTTGTAGGCAAGGACCCTTTGTGAGGCAGGCTAAGTGGCACCCCATACCCACCAGTGGTAAGAGCCATCTACACCTAGTCAGGCTCCTGTGACTTCCATGTGTGCAGCAATCGGGCATAGGCCATGTGCCCCATGTCTCTGTGATTAATTAGGGAACTCTAAGTGCATGGAGTAGTGCAGAGGGCTGCTGTGTCTGTAGTGTCCGCCGACGGTAGCGGTATTGTATGCACTGAACATGTCTTTCTTCTTTCTTCCCCCCCTTTTGTGGTCTCCCTGTTATTGTGTGCATTAGCATCATCAGGCGGAGGAGCTGTGCCACCGGAGCAGGAAGGAGCTGCATCCCACTTGGCACTGGAGGGCCAGACAACTGAGTCTGAATCCACCTGTGGGACGGGGGGGCGAGGGGAGCTCCACGGTGGGGACAGGAGCTGAGACCAGCGACACCGACTCTTCCTCTGATGGGAGCTCCCTTGCGGTGGTGGGACCCTTTGTGCCCACTGCATCTACAGGTACAGCCACCACGCCCCCTACCAGCACCGCCCTCCCAGCAGCCCCTCAGCGTGTGTCCCGTGGCCGCTCAACCAGGAGGGTGGGCATCTCCTTCGCCCCAGGCACCTCAGGCCCTGCCCAAGTCAGCTCTGCTGCCCTCAGTGAGGAGGCTATTGACCTCCTGAGATCCCTCACTGTTGGGCAGTCTACCATTCTGAATGCCATCCAGGGTGTAGAGAGGCAGTTGCAACAGACAAATGCATACCTGGAGGGCATTCATTCTGGCCAGGCAGCCCAACAGAGAGCATTTCAGGCTCTGACCTCAGCACTGATGGCAGCAATTGTCCCTGTGTCCAGCCTCCCCCCTCCAACTTCCTCCACCCAGACCCAATCCCCAGTACCTCAGCCTTTCCCAAGCACACCATCAGACCAGCAGGCACACACCTCAACACACAAGGGTGGCTCTGGCAAACATATGCACCACACATCCCACAAGCACTCACACAAGCATCATACCCATGCACACATACCAACATCCACTGCCTCCACTGTGTCCTCTTCTCCACGTCTCCCTCCTCCCTCCCTGTCATGTCTCCATTCACACCTGCATGCACTACATCTTCAGCCACTACCTCCATCACCAGCACGTCCATCATCACACACCGCTCACGTGCACTCACCACCCCGACTACCATTCACACATCCTACCAGTGTGTCTGTGAGCCCTCCTCCCAAAGTACAAAAACGCAGTCAGACACCCACCCAACAGCGATCCACCTCACGACAGCCTCCAGCCCATGCACCTTCACCCAAAGTCAGCAAACGAACACCTCATACAACCACTACCTCTTCCTCTACTCCCAAACCCCTTCCATCTACCCGTCCCAGTGTGTCTAAAAAACTTTTCCTCTTGAATGTTGACCTCTTCCCTACATCTTTCCCCCCGTCCGTCCCCTAGGGCCTGCCTTTCCAGGTCCCAACCCAGCACCTCAGCCACCACATCACCGGGCACAGTGGTGCCAGCAATACCCGTATTTTGGAGTGTGCCAAGCAACAGGGCTGCCAGTGTCCCAAGGAGCGAGGTCAAGGACATTCCCCCACCTCCAAAACAGAAAAAGTTGCCCACATCCCGGAGGGAGAAGGCCAAAACACCTGCCACCAAGGGCTCAGGCAAGACAATTGTGGGGAGTGGCAAGACAGCTGCGCCACCATCCAAGTTGGGGAAGGGCCTGAAGAAGAAAGGCAAGTCAACGTCGCTGCCAACCTGCACGGCGGACAAGACCGTCACCGGCACCGCCACATGCACCGCTGCCACGGACACCGCCGCCAGCAGCCCAGATACTGAGCCCTTCACCAGCACCGCAGACACTGTGCCCTTCAGCAGCACCACAGTCAGTGAGCCCACCACCAGCACCGCCGCTACTGACACTGCTGCCAGCACCGCGGTCAGTGAGCCAGCCACCAGTACGGCAGTCAGTGAGCCAGCCACCAGCACGGCAGTCAGTGAGCCAGCCACCAGCACCGCAGTCAGTGAGGCCGGCACCAGCACCGCCGCCACAATGACTGCCGCAAGCACCGCTGCTAATGACACCGCCGCCAGCCCCGCCAGCGGACCCGCGACAACCTCAGCCAGTGGCACCACCGCAGACATGGCTGCCATCCCCAGTGGTCATCCGTACATGGCTGGTGGTCAGTTCCAGGGGCCTGGGCAGCTTCCATGTTGCCCCACTGTCAGTGGACTGTCACATCCACTACCTCAGTCCTTGGCAGGATGAAGCACTGTGGGCACAATGCCCCCTCCAGAACCAGTGGAGAATCTTATCCACTACCTCAGTCCTTGGCAGGATGAAGCAGTCTGGGCACAAAGCCCCCTCCAGAACCAGTGGAGAATCTCATCCACTACCTCAGTCCTTGGCAGGATGAAGCACTCTGGGCACAAAGCCCCCTCTAGCACCAGTGGAGAATCTCATCCACTACCTCAGTCCTTGGCAGGATGAAGCACTCTGGGCACAGTGCCCCCTCCAGAACCAGTGGGAGCTGATCTCCACTTGAGAGACTGTGGCTTTGCACTCCCCAGGATAAAGCAGTGGGCATATCACCCACTGGAGAGACTTGAGAGACTGTGGCTTTGCACCCCCTCCAGGATGCAGCAGTGGGCAAACCACCCACTGGAGAGACTTGAGAGACTGTGGCTTTGCACGCCCCAGGATAAAGCAGTGGGCAAACCACCCACTGGAGAGACTTGAGAGACTGTGGCTTTGCACTCCCCAGGATAAAGCAGTGGGCAAACCACCCACTGGAGAGACTTGAGAGACTGTGGCTTTGCACTCCCCAGGATGCAGCAGTGGGCAAACCACCCACTGGAGAGACTTGAGAGACTGCGGCTTTGCACTCCCCAGGATAAAGCAGTGTGCAAACCACCCACTGGAGAGACTTGAGAGACTGTGGCTTTGCACTCCCCAGGATACATCAATGGGCATGGAGCCCCCTCGTGGAGCTGGCGTCATGCACTCATCCGGCTGAGGTGCCCCCCCTTCCCTTCCCCCTGAGGTGCCTGTTTTATTTCGATCTGATGCCCCTGCAGTGTTCTCTCCGTTTCGATTGGGTATCTTGTGTGGGCCTCGCCCATGCATTTTGGGCCCAGTGGTCCACGGACTATATAGGTGCAGTACCTGGACTTGAATTCTTGGTGTACATATTTGTTTATAGTGTATATAAATTTTGGACTAATGGATGTTTATTGATTACAACGGTTACAATCAATTCCTTTTGTCCTTGCATTCTTCCAGGGGAGGGCGGGGGTTTAAATGTAATGTTTCAGCATGTATTGGTGTGTGTGTTGTTGTGGGTGAGGGTGGTTGCATGTTGCATATGTGTGTCACTCTCTTTTCCCTCACCCCTCCCCTGTGTTGTAGGTGCAGTACTCACAGTGGTCGTCGCCGCTGTTGGTCGTGCTCCTGGTAGAGAAGCAGGAAGACTATCGCAGGGAGTATTTGGAGTTCAGGCTCCATGGCATCCTGGTTCCTCGTGGGTTGTGTAGAGGTGAGTGTTTCCCCTTCCAAATCCTGTTTCTGCCGTGTTTTTGTCCGCGTTGAATCCGCCCCGGAAAAGGTGGCGGATTGGCCTGTCATAATAGTGTGGGCGGTACATCGTCTTCCGCCTGTCTGTTGGCTGTCTATGTTGGCGGTTTCCGCTATGGTCATAATTCCATTTTTTTTACCGCCGGCCTATTTGCGGTTTTACCGCCGCTTTACCACCGACCGCCAGGGTTGTAATGAGGGCCTTTATTTTTAATGAATAAAGTCCCAAAACAAGCTAAATATGTCAAGTTTGTTATCAAACTTATTGTTATAATAAATCCAACAATTTGCTATTGTTGAATTTAATATAACTAGTTCAGGGAAACAGTTTTAGAACTCTACATGAAATTTGTCAACTTCAGCCTTGTAGTGCCCTTCTCTGATTGGCCAGCATCTGGCAGCCTGGCCAGGCTGCCTTGATGAGGTGTGAGTGGCCTGGGCTGAAGGCAAAGGAAGTGCCTGGGGGAGGAGATCTGCCTCAGTAGGTGGTTAAACAGGATGAGGGAGAGCAGCCAAACTGGTCTTCAAAGGAGGGCATGATATTTGAAGCAGCTCAGGACCTCCCCCATTTCCTGCAAACTCAGACAACAAGGTGCCCCCTTGATTAGATTAGGCGAGGGCAGGAAAGGGGTGTGTTAAGGAATTTTAGCCACACCAGTGGGTGGACTCAGCCAGACCTAACCCCCAAAATTCAGATTCTGTCATTTTGGATTTTTAAAGAATGTTGCTCCCTGGGATTGATTTTTCGCCACACTTTCCAGGAAGTGGTTATCCAAGAGGGTGCTAGCTTGCCTGTGATTGGACAGTTACCACCCCTGCTTTCCACCCCAGGAGCAAGAAAAAATATGGCAAAGCTGCACCAACACCTTAGATCCCTGCTGGAAGAAGATACTGGAGAAAAAGTACTGCCCTGCTGGACCACTGGCCTGCACCTGGATATTGGACTCACAAGGACTGCACCAGCTGCACACTTGGGACTTCAACAACAGAAGGATTTTGCCTTGCTTCTGCAACTCCAGGAGTGGACTCCCTGTAAGCTATAGGTACAAAGGAGCTTCCCAGAGTCCCCTGCATCAAGTCCTGCAAGGAGAGCCCAGCTGACCTGTGTCCAGTGGCCATTTGAGTATTCGGACCAGGTGCATTCTTGGAATTGTAGTCCCAACTCCCAAGGAGCAACTCAGAGTTTCTGGAACCTTGGATCAAGTTGTAGACACTTCAAGGAACCAAAAAGGACCTCTGGAACATGATCTGGAAGTTTGGAGACATTTGGAGCAAATGTTGTAAACAGCTTCATAAGCTGAAGAGGTGCTTTGTAGGAGTTGTAGTCCCACACCCAAAGAGGCAAATCAGAGCCTTTGAACTCTTGGCTGGTGCTGTGGACCACTTTCCTGTATCAAGAAACTCTCTGAAAGTAAGTGTAACAGTGTTACATCGTGGGTGGCCTAAACTCTGGACTTTGTGCCTGTCCACTGTGACTTATTTTTTAACCCTTTGCGCACTATTTGCTTCTAAGCACTAGAATTACTTTTAATCTTTAAAATATCATATCTCCAGTTCCCTACCATGGATTTTTGTTGTTTTATTGTCATGTTAAAGATAAAAATATAATCTATTTTTATAAATTGGAGTTGGTTTTGTATTGTGTTTTATGTTTTACTTAAGTAACTGTTTTGTGATTTTTAAATGCTTTACACACCGGTCTCCTAAATTAAACCTCACTGCTCATTGCCAAGCTACCAAGGGTTGAGTTGGGATTAATTTATTGAGACCGGACTGGACCTAGTGGGGGTTTGCAGCCCATTGCTAAGTGTAGGTACTTACTACCAATAATCCACATACCAACACTATGAATAAAATGTATTATTTAACTGACTTGCCACTCAATTATATTTATACTGACTCCAGAGTCCTACACTGATGAGGTCAGGCACTAACCCTGCATATAACATCTTCATGTGCAGTAATATCTGGCATCGCAATCTAGGCACCAATAATGCAAACTAAATCAATTTGGTTACCTTTGGATTCCAACATACCCAAAAGTTACTGTTGAGATGCCAAGTTGATCTAGGGATTGGGCCCTAAAAATATATATCCACAACTGTCCTTCCAGATCACCATTCTTCACACATCTACAGTCCTTCTTCTAGATCTCCATCCTTCGCATATCCAAAATCTTTCTTCCAGATCTCCATCATTCCTCCGGACATCCATCTTTCAATTTTTTGGAGTGAGCAGCATAGGTATTAAAAAAGAATGAACTATCACATAATATACGTCTCTCTGCCAGGAGAGTCCAGGGGTCTGTATTTCACTTGACATCCCATGCAGAGCCTTTGAATATTAAGCTTATTTCATCCTTTTGAGTTCTACGCACAATACCCAGCCTGCAAGATTGAACTGTGGGTACCACTTGTATACACAGCTTCTGCGAGTGCTTGCCACCAGGTAAAATACAGTGGAGGCGTCAGGCAATTTCATCCCTTTCAATCAGGGCACGAGTCGGAGATGTCCAGCTATTTGTTATAGAGGGGCGCCGTCTTCATTAGCCCTAGGCCAAAGGGGGCTCAGAGGTGTCATCTTTTATAGCGAACTAGCATTCTAACGGTGCAGCTGGTGTCAGTAAGAGTCAGTGCTAGAAGGAGGCGCATGAGGGTCATCACTCCTTCCCCCTCCCTAAAGGTGTCCACGCAAAGGCCTGTTCACACGTGGAACTCCACGTTTTGTTCTTTTGGGGTCTGCATCTCCGCTATCTCTGCATAAACGCTTAGTTTTGAGGAGAGCTAAGACCACTTTAAGTGCCTAGGGGCAGATGTGAAATCAGCAGTAATGGACGTTGCTGATATCATATACATATAAACAGCAGATCGCATCATATTACACCCCTACTGTAAGAAAAAAGACTGCAAACACTCCTCGGAATTGACCCAAGCGTCATAAACAGTTACATAACAGAAGCAATCTGAAAAGGATTTTACCTTACAAAGAAAGATAAATTAACTGTATGTATAACATATATATTTTAATAATGGTTTATTTTCGCCCTAATGTCAGGCCATTCCTGAAGAGGAATATGTTAAATAATATTAACTATTTTTATAACTCTCTAAGTACCACACTTCATCCGTTTCTAAGAACTGTAAAGATAATAGACAATACAATTGTTGCTCATTTCATGCTACTCAAATTGTCCATTTCGAAAGAATGGGAGGTAAAGTCTGTGTAAGTAAAAATGAAGAAAATAAATGGTATAGCCCGACTCTGGGTTGAAAAAGGAACATCGTATAGTTCATGCCACTTGATTTATTTCAGCATTATGGGTACGTCGATAAATGTATTCGACACCATTGTGCATTCTGAAGAAATCTGCACTTAGCTTGTAGGTCACTAGGTTGATTCCCAGCATGGTCATCTTAGCATTTCACCCTTTTGAGAGGGAAAACATGGGAATCAATGAGCCAATGAATCAGAACATTTGCCATTCACAGTGCCAAAAAGTAGCAAAATATACTGTAACAGGTGTCATATAAACAAAGGTTTCCATGTTTTTTAAAGAAAATCAAAGGTTTCTACGGAAATTAAATTTACAAAAGGTGTATGCTACAACAGATAAGAAAACAAATCTCAAATAGGTTGCAACACATCAGGTAAGTCACTTTTTAATATGAGAATACATACTAAATAATGCAAGTAGTCATGTTTTAGAATATATGTGATCATTCTGAATGAGTTAAAGGTTCTGTGTCACCATTTGTTTTAAAAGCTCGTTAACTATTATATTTTCGTACCTTTTAGATATATTTTATAATTGTTGAAGTCTGCACCCATTGTACCTTTAAGTCCTGTTGAAAACTGTGTTTTAAATGAATGCTAGTGATTATCTTTAGTGACTGATTCTCTACTCACAGTGTGAAACTTACTAGAGGGGGAGACCAGTCAACTCCTCATCTCCCAGCTTTCCATTCTGATCTCTTACTCTCCGCTTCTCTTTTGCCTTCTCTCGCTCATCCACCTCCGCACCTTCCATGCCTTCATTTCCCTTATTTCAGTTGCCTTTCTCTTCCTCGTTTCAGCTTTTTCTCTTCTTTAACTCTTTCCCTCCACAGACTTTCCTTTCTAGCACCTACTTCTCGACATCATCTCTCCGACCGTACTCTCTCACAACTACTCACACACTTTCTTCACCTTCTCAAACTTTCATGCTTCTCTCTTACTCCTTTCTATGGTCTACTTCTGGCTTCCTCTCCACCACACGAGGTAATTACAAGGGTTTTCCTAATATAGGAGAATATATATATTTTTACACCACTCACCAACAGCAATGGTGCCACATTTCCTCATGTACGAGCAATATGACATCTCCTGGTGGAGGCAACCTAGGCATCCACATAGTATTGCCTTCCCTGAAAATTGGCCATCACCTCTCCTGACTCACACACTATGCTCATATCCTCTCTCTTGATCTTTTATGTTTCATTCAACCTCCTTCCACTTCTTGCAGTTTTCCCACACCCTCGCCTTTTTCAATCTCCACATACCCTTTCACATGCTCATGCTATCCTTTCACATGCACCATCTCTTTCCATCTTCTGAAACCCTGCTCTCCCCTCAATCACACTTCCTCTACCTCAGTTCACAAGCATAATTTGTTGTTTTCCTGACTACCCTTACATCATACCCATACCTTTGATACATCTTCCTTTAACAGATATTAGAACATTGGAATGCTGGGGGCTCCACTGAAAACAATGGAGTGCTGCGGGCCTTTACAGGCCGGTAAAAGCCCACAGCGCCAACATTCCAATGTTCGCTTTGTTCACAGCAACATCTGTGAACAAAGCCTCACGGAGCCCGAGGGATTCTAATCCCCTCGGGCTCCGTGAACATTTTTTTTTTAATTGAACATTCTGCCCTGTGTGGCAGAATGTTCTAATAGCCTTAGAACCCGCCGTAGCGGGCTCTACCGGCTATTAAAGACCCTCTCCCTTGTTAAATGCCCTCGCCTTCGGCTCGGGCATTTAATGCGGGGAGCGGGCCTTTAATAGCCGGTAGAGCCCGCTACGGTGGGTTCTAAGGCTATATTAGAACATCGGAACGTTGAGCCCTCCACTGAAGACAATAAAGTGGTTAAGAGCTTGTAATGACTGGTATAAGCCTTCTGTATCAACATTCCAAAGTTTGTCTCTCTATTTCTCCCTTTTTAATTTAGAACATCCAGCCCTTTTGGGTGGAATGTACTAACAGCTGTATAACCCTTGTGCCTTGGCTATACCTGTTGTTAAATGCCCTCACCCTCATTATAGGCCCTCTCTTGTGGCTCGGGCTATAACTCGGGTTCAGGGCCTTTAACAACTGGTATTGCCTTTGGCAGCGGGTTATAAGGCTATATTTTATTCTTGTCTTCTTCTCACATCCTTTTCTCTCTAACATCCTCTTGTCTCCTGACCACTCCTCTTACAGGACTTCTAGATGCAAGAGCACAACATATGCTACAAAGCATCACATTTTGCTTTTCAAATTTGTCCAAGGTCCCTTTAATAATATTAATAGTGGGGCATTCGATATAGGCAAATTTAACCACCTCCTTAGAACCTCACATGAACTTTTGAGCCCACCCGATGTCAACAACCACATCAGGAGTGAGTCTGATGACGAAGCATACTACATGAGTAGAAACTGAGCGAGAGTTCTAAAAACACAAAAAGAAAATTCTCCCCCAACCTTAAGGCTGGAAATAGGAATACAACATCTCCAGTCTTGAAGGGATGGCCGTCTCTGTTCTGGATATCATTCTCTATGGAAAGTTGAGGTTCGTTCCCCCATGATTCTTCTCCCTTCCTCATTTGCATGCCACTCCTCTTATAGGCCCGCTGTCTATCATACACACTTGCGCCTCCTTCCTTATACACGTCACAAACGCTCTGTCCTCTCTCAGATATTCTTTTCATTCTTAAACCATTCTCACACACCCACTTCCTCCCTCCTCTCTCACAGGATTTCATCTCACTCAGACTCTGCATTCTTTACCTCCTCTTTTTGTTCTCATCTCCTGTTTATCACTCAAAGACACACATGCCAAATACCACTTATACTACCTATGGCTATTGTCAATGTAGGTGGCATTGGGTGCACACAAATCTGAGCTCAACAATTAAGGCAACAATTAAAGCAATATCAACACAGACCCTCCTAGCCCCCCACCCCCAGCTGATTACGTCTGTGGAGCAAATATAGGTCAAGAATGGAAGAAATAAATCAAGGCAATGATGATCTCAAGAAGAAACATAGAGGGCCATTCTTACTTTGGCGGGCGGCAGAGGCCGCCCGCCAAAGTCCCGCCATCAGATTACCGCTGCGCGGTCAAAAGTCCGCCGCGGTAATTCTGAGTTTCCTGCTGGGCTGGCGGGCGACCGCCAGAAGGCCGCCCGCCAGCCCAGTGGGAAACCCCCTTCCATGAGGATGCCGGCTCCGAATGGAGCCGGCGGAGTGGAAGGGGTGCGACGGGTGCAGTTGCACCCGTCGCGATTTTCAGTGTCTGCTTGGCAGACACTGAAAATCTTGGTGGGGCCCTGTTAGGGGGCCCCTGCAGTGCCCATGCCATTGGCATGGGCACTGCAGGGGCCCCCAGGGGCCCCACGACACCCGTTACCGCCATCCTGTTCCTGGCGGCGAAAACCGCCAGGAACAGGATGGCGGTAAGGGGGTCGGAATCCCAGCGCCGCCATGGAGGATTCCCCAGGGCAGCGGGAAACCGGCGGGACACCGCCGGTTTCCCGTTTCTGACCGCGGCTGTACCGCCGCAGTCAGAATGCCCATGGATGCACCGCCAGCCTGTTGGCGGTGCATCCGCGGTCCCCGGCCCTGGCGGTCCATGACCGCCAGGGTCGGAATGACCCCCATAGATATTGAGCTTCAAAAGGGAAGCAAAATAAACGCTTATGCGGCATTTAGAAACTGTTAGACTTCCGTGGATTGTTTAATCATCAATCTATTGATGAGTTCACTTAGCCAGCTGAAAACTACATGGTCACTGTTATTTTGGGCAACAAAGACATCTCCTTAGTAACTGCACTGTGATCAGGTAAACAAAACAACTTCTTCAAACATGTTTTGAATCTTAGGGTCCTATGCATTTCATCACATCGGTAAAGAGAGAAGAGAAAATAGTCGATTTTCCCTAAAGTCCTGGATATGATAACCCTATGAGATCACTTCCGGTGACATAATTGCACACAGTATTAGCCCCAACAGCTATTTATTTAGGACTAGCTCCCTCGGTTGTGGGGCCTTCCCCATGAGAGTGAGAACTTGAAGCATTCAGCTTCAGCTAAAGTCAAACTGGGAACATTCACATTATGATTTGTTACCCCGGTAGGCGATCATGCGTTTTTATTGTTAAGGGTATATTTTTATCGGCATTTCCGTAGGGCACATCTGCTATTGAAACGTGGCCCAGGTGTATTCAGATGTCCCCATGCATTGCTCCGAAATGGGTCAGTAGCCGGCCAGGGTAAAGTGCCACAATGAAGGCCCCTGTTTATGCTTGCCTGGGAATGCCTCTATTTGACTGCACTTTGCAGTGATCTGCGTGTCTCCTTGTTGCATCGCTCTTCGTTACACACACACCTTAGGAGAAGAAAAGGCAAGAGGGGCAGGAGCTTTAGCCACACATTGCAAAGATGGGAGACGTGATATAAAGGATGCTGCAGGCCATTAGTTATACGGTTGAGGGAGAAAAGGAAACGAGTAGTGATAAAGAACGCGGGAAAACCAAACACGTCCAACTTGTTATCCTCCCCGCCCAAAGAGAGTCAGGAACCGTACCCGATAAGGGAGAAAACAATTTAGCTCATATGTTGCTTATTTTAATTTACAAGCAAGATCTTACTAGAAGTTAGTAATGTTAGTCACTTGTGTGTGTTAATATGATTCGCAAAAATCAAGAGATTTTTGGTCATAGGTAAATGGGGTTTCACGTAGCCAAACTAAGTGAAAAAAGCCATATATATATATATATATATATATATATATATATATATATATATATATATATATATATATATATATCTATATATAAGCATTTTTGAGTAGTCTATATCTTTGGCACTGTTTGATGAATCTTCATGAAGTTTTCCCAAAAAAGTGCACCAGTGATTATTGTTGCACATGGAAAGTTCGGGGGTGACCTCTCAAGCGGGGGCTGAGAAAAGGGGGGTCAAAAAAGTTCTGTTTCCCATGTTAATTCCCATAGGACCTTTAGACACAGCTGCAGCCTGAACAACTGGATGGAATTACACCAAACTCGGCAGAACTAGCTTTCAGTACACAGATTATGCTTTCAGTTAATTGGTGTAAATCCATTCAGTAGTTTTTGAGAAATTAAAGGAAATTCACATTTGTACATCTGTGATCGTGAAGACTTTGCAAAACATGACGCGCTCTTGCAGGGAAAGGAGCTTGAGCCAAGTCCCAGAAAAAATGCTAACAAAAAAAAAGGAGCCAGGGTAGAGACACCCAGACCCCTTGACTCTAGTGCTGGGGTCCCAGAGGCCCCCACCCCTCCACGAGCTAAAAAGCATTTAAAAAAAAAAAACATTTTACCGCAAATTCGTGACAACGCAAATTTGCTGTGAAAATTGAAATAAAAACAAGCGTGGACTCCCACCCTTGTTTTTTAATAGATAGCTCCCCCACAGGTCTGGGGACCACTATTCCCCCCCGGCAATATATTAGGATATGAGTGGGGTTTTAAAAAATGGTCAGGGATAGCGGGGGGCCTTGAGGCTACCCCCCAGTCCCTGATAGCCCATAAAGGGCTAAACAAATTTAAAAGTTGAGGGTTCGAGTCCAGGTGTACCCCTGGTCATTTCCATCCTTTTTTTTCAAGTGCAAAAGCTTAAGGCTCATACTGAACAGT
Source organism: Pleurodeles waltl (assembly GCF_031143425.1). Lineage (NCBI taxonomy): Eukaryota > Metazoa > Chordata > Amphibia > Caudata > Salamandridae > Pleurodeles > Pleurodeles waltl. Next base: position 762,029,639 of record NC_090438.1, read on the forward strand.
GATCTTACTGTTTTGAATTGACAAATAGATTTGTGTACAGAAATATCTCCTTCTAAGTACATAATCCATCAAAGGCTTTAAAACTATCTCCCTCTCACTCTCTTTCTCCCTCTCTCTCTTGTATACTCTTTCTCCCACTCCCACACCCACTCAGACCCTTAGGCACCCACTCACAGACTCACTCAGACACTCACAGACCCACTCACAGACCCACTGACACCCTCATGCACCCACTCACAGACCTGCACGCACCCACGAAGACACTGATGCACGCACTCTCACACCCAGAGACTGTCATAGCCAATTTCACCCCCAGATACACCCTCTTATACCTATTCTCACACCCAGAGAGATAGGCTGCGGCCAACTCCTGCTGGGGTTGGGTGGTTAGGGGGGCTGGCCACATGGACTAGCTGCAGGTCTTGCGAGCAACCCCTGCTGCGCACAGGCAAATACCGTGCATGGTGTAAGGTTGGGTGCTTATAGGGGGTTGGCCTCAGTGCCAGACCGCAGGCCAGAGACCGTGTGCAGCGGAGGTTGGATTAATGTAAAGTAATGAAAATTGATATATGTTTAAAAAACATAGGAATTCACTGAAAAAACAAAGGTTACAGGGACGTTATAATTAGGAAATAGAATTTAAAAACTGCTACCTCACCGGGGCTAAACTTAAAGAATGAAGGGGGTCCATTGTGGACCCCCGGGTACCACCACTTCCCCGGGGCAAATTCAACGTCAGACAGGGAACCCACTTGAGGAGCCAATAATGGCCCTGGGGACCACTGCCCCAAGGCCGCTCTTGCTTTGTCCCGGGGTGCTCACCCCAGGGACATAGCTGTTTGCTTTGACAGCTCCTGCCAAGTAAGAGCGAACACTCCAGTCACAGCAAGTGAGAGCTGTCAAACAGCTCTCGCTTGCTGGGAGTGGAGGTTTCCTCTAATTCCCTGACTGCAGAGATGTTGGCAGGGAAACAAAGGAAACTATTGCTTTCACAGAAAGGGAGCTGCATGTTTAGCAGCTCCCTGTCTGTGACAGCATTGCTGGCTCCTGTAGGAGGAGGGGAACTGAATGGGACCACAGCGGCATCCAGGCTCCAGGTCCTACTGCACTCTGGATGTCCTGTGGAGCACCCAGGACAGATGGCTGAGCTCTGACGGGTAAGATACTAGAGACCAAAATTGGCCCAGGGAAAGGGGCAGCGCAACCCCCCTTCCCCAACCCAAAATAAAATATGTTAAGGAAAGGCCCTGGGTGATGTGATCCCCGGGGCCAAGATAGTCCGGGGGGAACGGGGGAATCGCGGCCTCTCTCCCCCCCAAAAAAATGTTTAAACTGGGGCATGGGGGATGGGATCCTGGCACCAAGTTTGGCTCGGGGAGGGTGCCAAGCGACCTCCCTCCCCAAAAGTATTTTTCATTAGGCCGGGCCCTAGGGGATGGGGTCCCTGGGGCAGAAATCGGCTAGGGGAGGGGGCCACATGACCCCTCCTCCATTTAATGAGGGTGGGGCTCCAGGGGATGGGGTTCTTCGTAGCTGAGATCAGCCCAGGTAGGGCATCTGCATGAGTCCCTCTCCTCCACACTGGCTGCAGCCAACTCCCACTGCAATATGCTCAAAGGCCATGCGCAGCTTGGGATTTGGTAGTTAGGTGGGTTGGACACAGGGACTGGGTGGAGGCCAGGCCCTGTGACCAACTCCCACAACACATGCCCAACGGCCATGCACAGCGCCGGATTGGGTGGTTATAGAGGTTTGGCTACAGGCCAGGTCCTGCGGTCAACATCCGCTGTGCACAGCCAAAAACTGTGCGTGGCAATGGCTGGATTAACGTATAGTAATTCAAATTACCTTATGTTAAAAAGCCTTTGAAATTACCTGAAAAAACAAAGGCTACAGGGACGTTATAGATAGAAAATAGAATTAAAAAAAACTTAGAAATTCACAAAAAAAAGGTTACAGGGATGTTACATTTAGGCTCACATGTCACACGTACAAAACCACTGAAATTCAGCAGTTATAGTTAGGTGAGCTAACTATGACGTGCACCCCTGTAATGCACTGCTTAAGATCTCACATATTACAACACTCATGACATTGTCAGTGACAACACTGATGACATCACTGATGACATCTCAAATTACATCACTAATGACATCATTCACAGAACCACTCACACAGCCACTCATACCCCCATACAAGCTCTCATACATCCACACACACAACTACTCACTTACTCATTCACAGACCCATAAAACTACTGACCCACACCCACTCACTAACTCACACAGCCACTAACACTATCACCCACTCACTCATACAGCACTAACTCAGCTATTTACACACTCATACAGCTACTCACACACCCACTCACAGACCCATACAGCCACTCACACAACCACTCATACACCCACACAACCACTCACATCCCCACTACCAGACACACACAACCAATGACACGCCCACTCACTCATCCATACAATCACTCCCACACACTCAGGCATAAAGTCACTCACACAGCCACTCATTCACCTATAGTCACTTACACACCCAGTTACTCACCCATACAACCACTCACACACCCACTCACTCACCCGTAGAGGCACTCAGACACCCACTCACTCAACCATGTAGCCACTCACACACCCATTCACTCACTGATACAGCCAATCATACACCCACTCACTCACCCATTCAGTCAGTAATTCACCTACTCACTCACCAATGCAGTCACTAACACACCCAGTCACTCACCCATACAAGCACTCACACACCCACTCACTCACCCACACAGTCACTTACATAGCCACTCAGTCAACAAATGCAGCCATTCACACAGCCACTTGCTCACCCATACTCACCCACTTGCTCACAGCTACTTACACATCCACTCACTCTCCCATACAGCAAATGACTCAACCGCTCACTCACCCATAAACCCACTCACACATCCATACAACTACTTACACTTATTTGATGAGGTCACCAGTGATGTCACTTGAGATGTCATCAGTGATGTAATATGGGAGGTCATAAACAGTGCATTACGGGGAGCAAGTTGTAGTTAGCTTAGGTAACTATAATTGCTGAATTTCTATGGTTTTGTATGTGTGAAATATGAGCATAACTATATTGTCCCTGTAACCTTTGGTTTTTAAAGTGAATGTCTAAAGTTTTTTTAAGTTCTATTTCCTAACTCTAACATCCCTGTAACCTTTGTTTTTTCAGTGATATATATATATAAATGTATATATATATATATATATATATATATATATATATATATATATATATATACACACACACGCATTTACATATACATTCTATCTCCAACCACCATACGGGGCCCCCAACCCTGCAGGGTGGATTCAGCTTCAAGGGCGGAGCATCCCATTGTAACATTCCAACACACAAAATGCCAAAGCCCAGTTCCAAGTCCCATCCAAGCATTTAGTCACAGTAAAAGTAGCTGCACACACAAAGTCCTGGCGAATTTCAGCTAGAATGCCTTGATCACAGGTGAGTGATTTCAGGTGTTTCACAAAGCCAGTGCTTATAGGTTATATCCCACGTGATCGTTGATCAAAAAAGACTTTTCCCATTGAGCACCATTAATGTTATTGTTCAGTAGACATCACTTTACTTTATTCCAAGACACACTACTCCATTATACTCCATTCTACTCCATTCTACTCTACTACTCCAGTGTACTTCACTCCACTCTACATCACTCCACTCTATGACAATCTAGGCCACTCAACTCTACAACACTCTACTCCACTATATGTCACTCCACTCTACTCCACTCTAAGACAATCTATGACACCTTACTCTAAGACACTCCACGACACTCCACACTATGACACTTCACTCCACTCTACAACATTCCACTCCACAACAATCCACTCCACCTACAACACTCCAAACCATTCCACTCCACAACAGTCCATTCCACTCTATGATACACCACTCTATGACACACCACTCCTCTCTATGACCTGCCACTCCACTGTATCCCTATCCACTCTATGCCCTTCCATTCTAAGACACTCTACAACATGCCATTCTATGACATGGCACTCCACTCTAAGCCACTCCACTCTTCCCACATGCCACTCCACTCTACACCACTCCACTCTATGCCACTCCACTCTATGACATGCCACCCAACTCTATACCCCTCCACGCTAAAACACTCCACAACATGACACTCTGTGACACGTCACTCCACTCTCCCACACGCCACTCCATTCTATGCCATTCTACTCTACACCACTGTCCACCACTGCATGATATGCTACTCCACTCTATTAGATGCCACTCCACTCTACAACAACTCACTCCACTTTATGACTCGCCACTCCAATCTTTGACCTGCCGCTCCACTCTCTTCTATGACATGGCACTCCACTTTATGCAACTTCACCTCACTCTACTCTACGGCACGCCACTCCACTCTATGCCACTCCACTGTACACGTCTCCAATCTACACCACTCCACTCTATGCCACTACACTCTACACTATGACACCCTACAACACAACACTTTATGAACCTCAACTCTATGCCACTCCACTTTACGACATTCTTCTATGTTTTACAACACTCTACACCCCTCCACTCTACTTCACTCAATGCCACTCCACTCTACAACACTCTACTCCACTCTATGACACTATTCCACTTTGTACCACTCTATGACACTCTACTCCTCTCCATGACACTCTCCATAACCCCCCAACGCCACTACACACCACTTTACTCTACTTTATTCTCTGGCACACTACTCCACTCTACTCCACTACTCCACTGTACGTCACTCCACTCTATGTCACTCCACTCTATGACACTCTAGGCAACTCCATTCTATGACAATTTACTCCACTGTACACCACTTCACTCTACAATACTCTACTCCACTATATGTCACTCTACTCTACTTTATGTCATGCTACTCCACTCTACCTCACTCTGCTCTACGACACTCTACTCTATGACATGCCACTCTATGACACTCTACTTCACAACACTCCACTCTGTGACATGCTCTTCCACTCTACTCTTGTACTCTACACTTGGCAACACTACACTCTATGGCACTCCACACCACTCCGCTCTACCCCTCACCACTCTATGACATGCCACTCCACGCTTTGACATGTCACTACACTCCACGCCACTCCACTTTACACCCCGCCACTCTAGGACACTCTGTGATACGCCACTGTATGACACTACCCTCCACTTTAATCTACAACACTTCAATCTAGACCACCCCACTGTACTATATGACATGTCACTTCACTCTACAACACTCCACTCTACAACACTCCACACCACTCCACTCTATGACATGCCACTCCACTCTGTGACACACCACTCCACTTTACAACACGTGAAGACACTCTATGCCACCCTGAGAAACTCTACAATATGCCACTTTATTACACACTACTCCACTCTACTTTGACATACCACTCCACGCCATTCCACTCTACAACACAGTAATCTACTCTATGTCCACTCCACTGTACTCCACTCTTTGCCACTCTACTCCACAACACTCTGACATGCCACTCCACTCTACGACATGCCACTCTATTCTACGACACACCACACAACTTTACACCATGCCACTCCACTCTAGGACACTCCACTCCACTCCTACAACACTCCATGCCACTCTACTCTATGACACAAAACACCACTCTATGCTACTCCACTCCACTCTATGGCATGCCAATCCTCTTTACGAGACTCCACTCTATGACCCTCGACTGTAAGACACTCTACGACATACCACTGTTTGACATGACACTCCACTCTACTACATGCCACCCCCTCTATGCCATGCCACTCCACTCTATGCCACTTCACTCTATGCCACTTAACTCTCTGCCCCTCCACTCCTCACCACTCCACTCTTTGCCACAAACTCTATACAGTGGCCCTGTACACCATAACCCTCTATGACATGATGCGCTACACCACTCCATGCCACTGCACTCCACTATGAAACTCTATGCCCCTTCACTTTACGACACTCTACTCCACTCCATGCCAGTGTACAACTATCTATTCGAGTCTATGTAATTCTATGGTGCTCTACGACATCCTATGCAACTCTCTCCACACCACTCCACACCGCTTGACTCCACTCTATTCTATTACACACTACTCCACTCTGCTTCACTACTTCACTCTATGCCACTGCACTCTGCTTCACTCTATGACACTCTGTGACTCTCCACTCTACGACACTGACCTCTTTGACACTCCACTCTAATACACTCTCCTCCACTCTACTGTACAACACTCCACTATACGACACTCCACTCTACAACACACCGCTCCACTCTACTTTACAGCACTCTAGTCTATGACACTCCACCTAACTTAAATTTTCGACATGCCACTCTACTCTTTCTACATGCAACTCCACTCTACAACATGCCACTCCACTCTACGACATGCCCCTCCACTGTAAGCCACTCTACTCTGCTCTATGACACTGTATGACTCGCCAATCTACTCCACTTTAAGACATGTCTCTCCACTTTACAACACTCTACTCCACTCTACAACACTCCACGCCACTCTACTGTACAACATGCTGCTCTACTATATGCCACTTTACTCTCTGCTATTGCACTCTACAACCCTCTCCTCCATTCTGCTCTATGGCACTCCAATCTACAAAACTCCACTCTATGTCCCTCTCCTCCACTCTATTCTACGACACTCCACTCAGTGACACACCACTCCATGACACTCCAAGACACCCGACTCTTTACAACATGCCTCTTTACTCTACAACATCCTACTGCACTCTGCAACAAGCCACTTGAATCTACGACATGCCACTCCACTCTACGCCACTCCACTCTACATCCCTCTACTCACTGCTCTCTACTCCACTCTATGTTACGAAACTCCTCATAATGAACTTTGAACTTTCTGGAAAGTACTGAAGTGCCAATAAAAAATGAAAAACAATTAAAATCATATTAAACAACATTATATGATTTTGAGTGCTTTTAAAATTGAATTTTTTTTTAATTCAATGAAAAAAAACAAAGGTTGAGGATGAGTTGCAGCTAGGAAAACGTAATAAATTATTTCAATTGAATACCAACTTAAACTGCACAAAACTTAGAAACTCTAAAGTTATAGTTATAACTTAAAGTTATAATTTGCGCCCCAGAATAACCTACTATAATTCATGTGCCTCCGTACACAGTGCTGTCAACTTGCTAGCCACACTACATTAACTATACCTTGCGCATTTCCCAGGCACTGCTATAGCATGTTGAATGATAGCATTCATAACAAGACTTATGACACTTCAAATGGCATCATTTGTGAGAATACTGTGCATGGCGGAGGGGGGAGTTTTGACATGTGTGGATTAAAGGCTAGGTTGGATCTTTGATGAAAGTGTGACTATAAGAACGCCAGCTTCTAGTCTCCTATGGGGCTAAGTTAACCTCAGCTCTAAATTATGGCCTGAAAGTAGCAGTGGGGTGTGTACAGAATGTGTGAAGTGAATGTATGAATATGTATTTGTTAACAAAAGATCTACTTTGGGCAATTGTAACCATTTTTGTAGCTCCTATGCAAGAATAAGATATAAAGGGCTCCCTCAATGAGAGAAGTTGTGACTGCCCGGAGTATCTACATTCCAAGCGAGGACTAAATGTTGAAGTATGCCACAGAATTTCTGTGGGTGAGTCATTTTAAAAGACAGAGGGCCTGATTTAGATATTGGCGGATGGGTTACTTCGTCACAACTGTGATGGATATCCCATCTTCTGAAATCTAAATCACATTATTTCCTATAGATTTAGATTTTGGTGGACAAGATATTGTCAGCGTTGTGACGGAGTAACTCATCCGCCAATATCTAAATTAGGCCCAGAATGGCTTTTCAGTAGGAGTACAGGGACCACAACATTGACAAAGTGGGAAACCTCTCTTTACTAATTATCTGTATAACCCAGGAATGTGAGTCAGTCTACTCATTGATAAAAGCTTCTCTCTATTAGAGTCTGGTATAATCCAACACAACCTCAAATTAAATTGAGGTGAAGTATTGGCACTCCCCATTTCTCCCAAACAATCATCTCTATGCCAACTATTATATGCCAACTATTAACAGCAAAGAATGTATGATTGTTTTAAAACACTGTTCTTCATTATTGGTTGGGGAAGAGCTTATCTATTACCCTCCCCCACCCCACTATTAAAATGGCTTTCAGATCCAATTTTGTGGATGTCATTGCTCCCTGTGCATGAAAGCCACAGAGTGATCTTCAACCATCATGACAGTACAGCCTTTGTCCTCTTGGACATCTCTGCAGCATTCAACAATATAGCCTGTTAAATTCTTCTGGATGGTCTTTCTCAGGTTGGTATTTGCAGTGCTGTCTATTCGATTATCCTATGAAATACCACAAACACTCAAACATTGAGACTTCTCAAAACGTTGCGGAGGTTGTCAGCCATTGTTTCACAAATCACTGCCTGGTAGGAGTGGCCAATACATTTACGTTTTTTTGGGGGGCATCAGTGTCTCCATATCTATGCAGGCTGACAACGTATTTTGTCGCGGTCCCCTCATTTCAGTCCAGTAAAGGTTGTGCTTCAAGTTAAGCCATAGGGTTGCTGCCTGAAAAGTGTTTTTACCAGCCTTTTCAGTACAAGACAAACAAAAACTTGGGAAAATCATGAAATCCCTGTGTTTTTCTCCTTAAGAATATAAACTGAGAGCAAAAAATACAAGATCAAAACACTTCAAAAGTATGTTAGAGCGATCTCACTTATCAATTATAAGATGTTTAATGTAATAGTTGCTGAATTGTCATGTATAGAAAGGCCAGAAAGAATTTTGCAGAAACTTTTTTATGTATCTTCCCCTTGTCCTTCCATAACCCAAAAAAATCTACACATAGTCGGAATTTATTTATTTACTTAGGTGGCAACCTAAGCCAGGCAGGCTGGTGTGTTTTATGCCATTGTGGGCAGAGTACGCCCAAGCAGAATTATGTTTGCAGTCTGAGTGCTGGTACCTGTGTATTTGACAGCCCTGTCTTCCTCATTCCAAGGAAGCCGCTGAAACCCTACAGCTACAGAAAGAAATTAAACAAGCAAACAAAAATGAAGCAAGCCCGCTGACCTACCTGCATAACCAAAATCACAGTTATATAAACAAGGCTCGACTGGGCTCCTGCTGGTGTCTAGAAGAGAAATACCTCGAATGGGTGGACAAACAGTCTTTTCTTCTTCACCTGAATCCCAAACGATGCTATTTTTACAGCGTTTAAAGTATAAAAAAAGTGTGAAGTTCAAAGCTTTTCCTAGATGACTCCGCTGGCACTGCTGAATGCTGAGGTTTCCAGTTACCAAGGTTTCCTAGTCTTGATTCCACCTCATACTTCTTTCTTCTGCCACCCTAAACTTTCCGACTCTTTAGCTCACTCTTGTGCATTATTTTTCAAGACTGATGATCCCTTTATCAATGTTATCCGATCTTTCACTTCTTCCTTTAGTCTCCCTTCTCAGCCTTTCTTTCTCTTGTAGCATGATGATATGTTCTGGTCCCCGAAAATGAGTGCTGGTGCACACCATCAGCAACGACTGGGACACAGTAAGCACTGACTGAAACACTTGGAGAGTAAGCTCCAAATAATAATCAATTTTTCATATTCCCTAAAAACATTCAAGCTGAAAGGGAGTTAAGGTAGGCACTAAAACTAAGGGCCTGATTTAGATTTCGGAGGAAGGGTTACTTTGTCACAAAGGTGACGGATATCCTGTATGCCAAACTATAAATCCCATAGGGATTAATGGGATTTATATTTCAGCGGACGAGATACCCGTCACTATTGTGACAGAGTGACCCATCCACTAAAATCTAAATCAGGCCCTAAAACGTTAAGATATTCCCCAGTTAAGGCGCTACCTTCACCTTATATCCCATTCCCATGTTATTGGTCGATAAAGCTTGTGTTCATAATATATTAAATGTTGTATGGCGGTGTGAAAACGCATTAGAAGTGATATTGTTGAGTACTATAAAATGCTGGGTGCATCAGTACATGATGATTGGCCTATTGATATGTAATGGCGGTGGTATGTGTTTATCTGTGTAGATGTGTAAAAGCCTTGTCTGAATGCATGATGATAGTTGTGTTGGTGTATAACTGTGGCGTGATAAATTCTGGTAGTGCAGCAGTACTAATGCAACGTGATGAGTTTGTATCAGTTATGTATTATGTGTGTTAAGTGGGTAAAGGGAGGTATGATTGTGCAGCCACGTTCTTGTAGGACACTGCACAGCACTGGTAAATAGTGGCTATGTGGGTGTATGATCAGTGTATGATGGTTGTTGTGTTGGCATATATGATAGTGCGTATTGCTCTGTTATCATTTTTGTGTTTGTGCTAATATGCATGTTTGGATGTATGAAAATAGGTGTAAGGTGTGCATAGTTTGGTGCCAATTTGATGTTAGTTAGATTTATTTTGCTAAGCATGGACATGTATTTGTTTTGTTGTGTGACAAGGCCTTTGTGGCCAGTACTCGTGTTCGTGTGCAATTATAATGATGCTTCTGTTATCGCATATGATAGGTTTATGGTTGTCACATAATGTTGGGTCCATCCAGATATGATGGAGGGTGGCTGAAGGTATGAAGGAATATATTTGGTGTACTTACTTGTGTTTTATATTGTGAAATGCGTTATTTTTTGTTTGAACAGCTGCGTGATGTACCAAATACTCTGTGTTGGAGGTGAAAGTTATGGTTGACTTTGCCTCTACAAATATATTGATCAACCTTCACTTCCTTTCACCCTTTGCGCATTAGCTTTTTAAAGGAATTTAGAAACGTTTTTAGGGAGCTTAGGTAATAACTTTTGTTTTTTTAATGAAATTTTGTTTAAAAAAAATACTTTCACCATGTGTCACAAGTCTGCCATACGAAGTCAGCCTTAAGAGACACTGCTGTATTGTTTGAGAAAGCTCAAACTGAAATGTGTTTGAGGGAATCACTGACTGTATCTTTAAATTTATAAAAGTATGGATGATGGTGTGCATACAGTTTTCAAAAGGTTCAAAATCATTTTTAAAAATACACATAGTGCACATTTCTGGGGGGGGAAATACATATATATATATATATATATATATATATATATATATATATATATATATAAATGAATGTGAGCATGTTGGGAAACGCTGGTGGGTTTGTTGGTATATGATGTTGTTCTGTGGATCAATGAAAGTGACTCTGTTACCTAAGGAAGGTCAGTGTATATTATGATGTTGGTTGCTTGTTGGATGGTTGGAGGGGTGGCAGATGGGGTTCATTTTATGGATGTATGCAATGCTTAATGTGTAAAAGAATAAATGACGGGCCCAATGTTTTACACAGAAGCCCGCAGCCAGTGTTAAGCGCTGGAGGTGTGATGATGGATAAGCTAGCACATGATGGTGCGTGTGCTGGCATATAATGGTAGGAGTGGTGGCATAAGACATGGGTTATGTTTATGTATAATGGTTGGTTTCTTGATGTTAATAGTTGACAGGGTGAATTTATGGTGGTGCCTGATGGTGGTTGTGTTGGTATATGACAGTATGGGTGTTGATGAATAATGATGGTTTTGTTGCTGTACTACAATTTAAGTGATGGAGTATGTTGGTGGGTATGATGGCATACTGTGTGAGTTGTGTGGACATATAATGTTCGATGTGTGGACACGATGTTGGTTGTGTGGCTGTATTGTGGTGGGTTAGTGGCCTATGATAGTGGTTTTGTGGGTATATGAGGAGGTAACTGGATGTATGATGTTGGTTGTGGGAACTTATAATGGTGGCAGTGTAGCAGTATGATGTTGGTTTTGGTTCTGTGCATGTATGATGGTGGCAGTGTTGGCATTTGAGGCTGGGTATATTGGTCATCTGTGTGGGTCCATAATAGTGGATGTTAGTTGTGTAAATATACAATGGTGGTTGTGTTGTTGTAGAAAGTAGGTTATGTGGGTGTACAGTGTGTCGGGTATGATGATGGGTGGGTTGGAATATAATGGTGGCTAGGATGGAATAAGATGGTACCTATGTTGGCTTCTGATGTTGGTTGTGAAGACATACAATTTCGGGTGCATAGGTAGATGATGTTGGGTGTTTTGGCCTATTCTATCATGTTTGTGGATGTATAGGGGGTGTAGGTAAATTATGTTATGTGTGTAGACATGTGAAGGCAACTGATTTGGCATATGACAATATGTTGCTTGATGTATGATAATAGGTTTGTTTGGCTTTTGACAGTGAGTCTGTTGGGTTATGATTATGGGGGAGGTGGCATATGTGGGCCATCTATATGTAGAATAGTTGGTCTGTTGATGTATTATTTTACTAGCCTGGATACAGAGTGGTGGGTGTATTGGTCTATGATGGTGGTAGTATGGCTATATGAGGTGTGCCCCTCCACACCCCTAAAGCCTCTCTATGAGATCCTGTCTACTCCGCACTCCCTCTGTTTAATCCATGTCCTCCAGCTCCTCTGTGTGCCATCCTATCTCACCTTCTGCCACTCCTCTCCCAAAATCCATGTGTGCCTCCATTTTACATACATCTCTTATATGTGTTCCTGCTCACCTCTGCAGCCCTCTGTGTGCTGCACACTTGCCAACATTAAGATTCTCACCTCTGAAGCCCGAGTACTCCTCCTCCCCTGTTGCCTAGTGCCATCTTGTCCCAATAGTCTTTCTGTAAACCACTCTTCCCCCTACAGACAATCATTAAGTCTACCTTGTTTCCTCTTTATATCACTGTAGGAGGCTGGCCTGCCTTATAGTGGGTACCTGATGGTACTTACACCTTGTGCCAGGTCCAGTTGTCCCTTACTAGTAGATTAGTAGTGTTCTAGCAGCTTATACTGATATAGGTAGCTATAGCAGAGCAGCTTAGGCTAAACTAGGAGACATGCAAAGCTCCTACTGTACCACTTATATCATATAGGTACTATATCAAAAGAAACACAAAACTCAGGGTTACTAAAAATAAAGGTACTTTATTTTAGTGACAATGTGCCAAAAATATCTCAGAGGATATACTCCCTTAGGAGGTACGTAAAATACACAAAATATACACACTAACCAAAATCTGGTAAGTAAAACAGTCAGAAAGTAGTGCAAACACTGTAGAATACAATAGAATGCAATAGGCCTAGGGGCAACACAAACCATATACTAAGAAGGTGGAATGCGAAGCACAAGTGGAACCCTAGGCTAGTGTAGTATGTAGAGGGTCATTGGGAGTGTAAGAAAACACTAAGGGTGTCCAAGGTACCCCACCCCAAGACCCTGGAAAGTAGGAGTAAAGTACTACTATTTCCCCAGAAACACACTAAAGTCGTGATAGGGGATTTTGCAAAGACCACAACAGACTGCAATGCACTGAAGAGGGATTCCTAGACCTGAGGACCTGCAAAGGAAGGGGACTACGTCCAAGGGTCACAAAAGTGTCCAGTGGGGGTAGGAGCCCACTAAACCCTGGATGAAGGTGCAAAATGTCTGGCTCCGGATGGAAGAAGCTGAAGATTCTGCAACAACGAAAGGCGCTAGGAACTTCTCCTTCATGCAGAAGATGCTCCACGGAGTGCTGGAGAATACAGAGTTGTTTCTTTGGCAAAAGACCACAAACAAGCCTTGCTAGTTGCAAGAGTCACTGTTGAAGAAAAAGGGTGCTGCCCAGGAAGGTCCAGGATGTCACCATTTGGACGAGGAGTCAGAGGGGGCCCTCAGCAACGGAGAGAGCCCACGCACAAGAAGGTAGCACCCGCATAAGTTCTTGAATACGGGTTCAAGAAGTCTGAGCACGGCAGTCTTCTCAACACTGCAAAAGAGGGTCTCACAAAGCCAGAGATCAACTCAGGGAGATGAGCAATGCAGGACAGAGTGCTGGGGACCTAGGCTTGGCTGTGCACGAAGGATTTTGTGGAAATGTGCACAGAAGCCCTAGCAGCTGCAGTTCACCCACTCAATCAATCAATCAATCAGTGTATATGTAAAGCGCGCTACCACCCGCGAGGGTCTCAAGGCGTGAGGGTCTCAAAACGCAGTGCACAGGATTACTGTCTGGAGAAGAGAGGTAAGGACATACCTCCTCCAAATTTGGACAGAAGGACCACTGGACAGTCTGGGTCACTTGGGTCCACCACCTGTGTTCCAGGGGCACGCTCGTCAGGATGAGAGGGGTATCAGAGTACCGGTGAAGCTGAAGTTTGGTGCCTGCTGAAGCAGGGGGAAGATTCAGTCGACCCACGGGAGATTTCTTTGTGGCTTCCAGTGCAGGATGAAGGCAGGCAGCCCCCAAAGCATGCACCACCAGGAAACAGTCGAGAAAGCCGGCAGGATTAGGGGCTACAATGTCGCTGGTATTCTTCTTGCTACTTTGTTGCAGTTTTGCAGGCGTCCTGAGGCAGACAGTGGTCGATCCTTGGCAGAAGTCGAAGAGAGAGGTGCAGAGGAACTCTGGTGAATTCTTGCAAGTCGTTATCTGAGGAAAAGCCCACTGGAGAGACCCTAAAAAGCCCTCAGAGGAGGATTGGCCACTGAGTCAGGTAAGCACCTATCAGAAGGGGTATCTGACGTCACCTGCTGGCACTGGCCACTCAGAGGCCTCCAGGGTGCCCTCACACCTCCTCCGGATCCAAGATGGCAGAGGTCTGGGACACACTGGAAGAGTTCTGGGCACCAACCCTGGGGTGGTGATGGACAGGGGAGTGGTCACTCCCCTTTCCATTGTCCAGTTTCGCACTAGAGCAGTGACTGGGGGTTCCCTGAACCGGTGTAGACTGGCTTATGCAAGGAGGGAACCATCTGTGCCCTTCAAAGCAATTCCAGAGGCTGGGAGAGGTTACACCTCCACAGCCTTTAACACCTATTTCCAAAGGGAGAGGGTGTAACACCCTCTCTCAAGGGAATTTCTTTGTTCTGCCTTCCTAGGACTGGGCTGCCCAGACCCCAGGAGGGCAGAACCCTGTCTGTGGGGTGGCAGCAACGGTAGCTGCAGCAAAAATCCCAGAGAGCTGGTTTGACAGTACCCAGAGTCAAGGTGGAGCCCCAGGGATGCATGGGAGTGGCACCCCAATACCAGATTTGGCATGGAGGACAATTCCATGATCTTAGACATGTTACATGGCCATATTTGGAGTTACCATTGTGAAGCTACATATAGGTATTGACCTATATGTAGTGCACGCATGGAATGGCGTCTCCGCACTCACAAAGTCTGGGGAAATGGCTCTGGACTATGTGGGGTCACCTTTGCAAGTGCAAGGGTGCCCTCACACTTAGTAACTTTGCACCTAACCTTCACGAAGTGAAGGTTAGACATATAGGTGACTTATAAGTTACTTAAGTGCAGTGAAAATGGCTTTGAAATAACGTGTGCGTTATTTCACTCAGGCTGCGGTGGCAGTCCTATGTAAAGGTTTGTCTGAGTTCCCTATGGGTGGCAAAAGAAATGCTGCAGCCCATAGGGATCTCCTGGAACCCCAATATCCTGGGGACCTAGGTACCATATACTAGGGACTTATAAGGGTGTTCCAGTATGCCAATTGAAATTGGTAAAAGTGGTCACTAGCCTATAGTGACAAATTTAAAGGCAAAGAGAGCATAAGCACTGAGGTTCTGGTTAGCAGAGCCTCAATGACACAGTTAGAGCCGGATGTAGGTACGAAAAAAATTGCGACTCGGAAATAGCAACTCCATGCGAATCGCTATTTCCGACTCGCAAAACGAAATTCCAGAAAGAATGGATATTCTAAATAGCGAGGTCGCAAATTGTACGAAGGGTGTGGTCCGGTGTCGCAAACTGCGACTGACTCGCAAATTGCCTGCAGGTGGAACAAAACCGTTGAAATACCCACTTTCTGGTTCTGTGTGATGACATCAGAACAAGGAAGTAACCAAATGGAACAGAGAGGAGGGAGGAGCCAAACTGCAGAGCCACACCCAGGTGAGAGAAGCAGCAGCAACAATGGCTACACAGGAGAAGGAGACACCCAGTGGAGGCAGAAAACGAAAAATCAAGTTTTCTGACAAGGAGTTGGAGGTGCTAACTGAGGAGTGCTGCCTGCACCATGAACAACTATTTAGCAAGGCAGCAGTGAGTGTCCCTGACACCCAAAAAAAGAAGATATGGCAGGACATCCAGAACAAGATAAATGCCATTGGGGTAAGCCACCGCACCCTGGATGAAATCCGCAAAAGGTGGTATGACCTTCGCTACAGGGCCAAGGAGAGGGTGGCGGAGCGCATGAGGGAGATGCATGGCACTGGAGGAGGCCCATCCACTGTTCCACCCCTACAGCAATAGAAACCATGGTGGAGACAAATCTGGAGCCGCAGGCTGTAATGGGCATTGGAGATGTAGACAGTTCTGCACCTGGAACATCAAAAAGTAAGTACCAAAATATATGCATTCACACCCACAAATGCAATATACACACAATCCCAGTACACATCAGCAGGCACCTCCAGACTAGCTCCATTCCAGTCTAGCAACCTCTAGAATAGTGCATTATGGGCAATGTAGTAAAGTACTCCAAATATAGCCAAATGTTTTTTCAAAGGCATAAAACATATGTGCGAGACTGACAGTGTATCCCCATGTCCCACAGGTCTCCCACAAGGCCCCCCATCACCGCCATTATGCGGGGAGAGGAACATGGCACAGACCCACAGGAGGAGGCTGCCACAGACACTGCAGGGGAGTGCAGGACAACACCACCCATGGAATTGGCACCAGAGTCCATGGATTTTCCTGCGCTGGGTATGGAGGCAGCCGTAGAAACACCAGGGCCAATGCCTATGGAAAGGCACACACAGCCATCATCAGGCGCAGTGTGTAGACGCCACCGCAGATTGCAGTCTGTGCGCAGTGAGGATGTTCCAGATGTCGAGTTTGCGGGACTTGAGGCATCCTTATTGCAGGGTCAGCGCCTGCAAAGCGGACAGATGAGGTTAATGAACCGGACCTCACAAGACTGCAGACCACTGTCACACATGGGCTGGCAAAAGTGGACAATCAGTTCACAACAATGAACACACATCTGGGAAACCTGACGACCTCCATTGACAATTTGGTCAGGGAACTGGTGGCTGACAGGGCACAGGCACGGCTCAGGGAGCGCAACACTGCTGCCCGTTTAGACAGACTTGCTGCATCCATAAGGCGCCTGGCAACAAACACGACGTGCCTGTCAAGGCGCACTGTCAGCCTGCAAGTAGAACTGGGGCATTTTGCAGGAGATGTGGCATGTGGACTTGGTTGCATCAGCCATTTGGTAGATCTGCTGGAGACCAGACAGGCTGCAAGGGGCATAGGGGATACCCCGCAGGACAGTGAGGAGGGCTCTACAGTCAGTAGTGTGTCTGCCACTGATGCACGTGTGCTGCGGAGTAGCAGTGCACGGCAGGGCTCAGGGGACCAAGCTGGAGTTAGCCATGGTGGCCGCAGTCGTAGGAGGCTGTGAGCCACTGACATGTACTGGTACAGAGGCACATGAACATAATGTGTCTGATTTGACTGTTTCATTAACATACTGTTGCATAGTTCACAATGATATCAATATTATAATTCTGCAATAAAAAGGTTTGGTTGGTTTCACTACACAACTGGGCTATGTGTGTCTGACATTAGTGAGTGTGGTCACGGTTGCCACGTACCTGCCAAAGTAGTGGGTTGCAATGTGGTTCCGTCTCTGCCCTCATTTGCGATGCTTCTATCCCCAGGCTGTCGGGGTGGTTGCTCTTGCTCCTCATCCTCCGTATCTGTGTCTTCAGGGGTGAGATATAGCCCACGTCTGGTGGTAATGTTGTGTAGGATGGCACAGGTGGCAACTATCTTGCACGCTGTTTCTGGGGCATACTGGAGTGCTCCTCCAATTTTGTGGAGGCATCGGAATCTTGACTTTAACAAGACAAACGTCCTCTCGACTACAGTTCTGGTCCGCTGATGTGCAATGTTGTATCGCCTCTCGTTCTGATTGCCAGGTGGTAGGTATGGGGTGAGTATCCATGGTCTCAGGGCATATGCACTGTCACCTGTTTGACAAAAGAGGCACATTTAGCAGAGCATCACAGGGTTACACAGTGACCTGTATGTAAGGCTTCAGAGTGTACTCGTCAATGCCTAATAAATATCCTTCTCCAAACTCCCCACATTAGGCGTTGGTGTATCCCACTGTGCCTGAATATGTATGAGTCAAGTGTACTCCCTGGATATTTAGCCACAATGTCAGTAATGACATTTTGGGCGTCACATACCACCTGGATGTTTAGTGAGTGGGTACATTTCCTATTGCGGAACACATATTCCAGATTTGCTGGTGGGCAAATTTGTATATGTGTCCCGTCCACACACCCTATTGCATGGGGGAAGCTGGCAATTCTGTAGAAGTCCAACTTGGTGCTGTTCATTTCTGTCTCATTTCTGGGTAGGTACATATATCTGGACATGTGTGTGAGTATGGCATCTAGGAAACATCTGAAGAATCGTGAGAGTGCACTTTGGAATACCCCACCTGCCACTGCAATCACCCCCTGATAGCTACCAGAGGCCAAGAGGTGCAGTGAGCATAGCACTTGCACATGTGTGGGGATGGCACTGCCGCGCATTGTCTGTCATTCAAGCTGAGGTTTCAGCAGTTCTATAATCTCTAAGATAACAGCACTGCTCAGTCTGTATTTGTCATAAATCTCCTCCTCCATTTGTTGAAATAGTGTCTGCCTGGTTCGGTATATCCTCTCCTGTCTCTGCCTCCTCCTCCTCTGCTGGGCAGCCTGGCCCCTCCTCCTCCATGCAATCACGTATAGTGCAGCCATTTTGAGTAGCCCAGATGCCTTCTCGGTCTCCTTTTATACTTTGGTTCTGGTTACCACCTGCTCTGAATCAGTGGTAATCTGCGTGTGCAAAACAGGCTTTTTGTGACTAGTCTCAATTTGCGACTGGCTTTTGCATACGGTTTGCGACTCGCAATTTGCGACTTCCTGATTGCGGGTCGCAAAATCAGGTCGCAAATTTTGCAAGTTTGTAATGGGTCGCATCGCTATTTGGTGATCAGAAATGGGATTTTTACATCCCATTTCGGATTTTGCAAGGTCGCAAATAGCGATGCGAGACGTTTGCAACTCGTAATCCTTTGCTGCATCTGGCCTTTAGTCACTACACAGGTACACACATTCAGGACACAAACTATGAGCACTGGGGTCCTGGCTAGCAGGATCCCAGTGAGACAGGCAAAAACAAACTTACATACATGTAAAAATGGGGGTAACATGCCAGGCAAGATGGTACTTGCCTACAATCACTGCCCCCTCCTGCAGCTCCTCTGTGTGCCCCCACCTTTCAGCTCCTGCTTGCAACCACCCCTTGCAAGCACTGTGTACAGCACTGGCCCTGCAGCTCCTCTGTGTACCTTTGCATCGTCACCACAGCCTTTCTGTGTGTTCGCTGCCTCCCGTGTATCTGCATTTTGTCATCACACTTTCACTTTATAAAAGCACTTTCACTTGTTAAATGCTTTTTCTTTCAATGTCCTCAGGGCAAAGAATGCAAACAAAAATCATTTATGCCAAAAAAACTGTAAATAACACATGGCAGTTCAAAATAAATTTTAAAAAATTCACAATACACATTTCTGAAGAAAAATAAATAAATAAATAAATAAATAAATATATATATATATATATATATATTCTGAACCATCCATTTTTTAATGTTGGGCCTTAAATAGTCATGCAATAAGTACATAAGTAGTAGCAGATGAAACATGCGAATTTGGTCAATCTCAGCTGTAACAGAAATGATTTTGGGTGTTAGCCCTACACCTACCAAAAGACATACATTTCGCACTCTTGTTTGCCCTACTGAATGTTTCGGCGGCAGCAGAGGCGCGGGGTCATTATCTGTGTCAACAACATGATTGGAGAGCTGTCAAGACGACTTCCTGCAAGCACACACGGCCTGGACACCAAGTGTCAGATTTGTTATCTTTCTTTGCCTCTGACAACACTCCCTCGTGTAAACAGAGCGCACTGACACAATCACCTGAATGTATTTTAACTGTTTTAACTGCATGTCTTGGCAACATCACGTCAGGATTCACCCGGTGTGGTATCTGAATAATGTCTGTAAAAGGTGACCACCTGGACGAAAAATTCACCGCTGGACGTTGCTCGGTATACAATATTATTACTGTAATTTTTACCCACCAGAATAAAATGAAGAAGGGATATCCTTTTCCCCGGAGCTTGCTGGGCCGATAGACTTCTTTAAAAAGTAAGCTCTAAGGCTTGCCCACATTGCTGCAGTTTCTTGCTCCTGCCACGTTCTGCTGTGGGCGCGCATTTATATGGAATGACCAGATGAATGGCATAACGCAGAACCCTAGAGTACAAAGGAAGCACTTCCTTTGGTCTTCCAGTCAACATAAACCCTACGAGTATCTGCCCGTTAAGAGTCTTAAAATTACACTATATACAGCATAAGAAAGGCTTCCACAAAATGTGCAAAGAACGATTTAGGTTTAAGATAAAAAAAATATAGATTTTAGCAATACAGGACTGTACTTAGTGCAAATATTTTTTATTAGTCTCAATTAAAAGCACACTCTGTCATTACAAATCATCAAGTGGCTCCATCAATTAAAGCCAATACCGGTTTCCTAATGTTTTTTTACATCTGCAGATTAACCAATTGCACGTTTACATTTCTTTCAGGCAGCAAGCACTCTGGCAAGAAGGTGTGTTTCTTGTTCAGCTTTCTGGCCCTCCCTTCACAGTACAGTGGGGTCCCTCTCTTCCATTTCAGCTGAGGCATCTCAACTGTCGGAATTAACCAGCCCAAAATGGATGTCCTTTAACAGAAAGTAAGGAACCTGTTCTTGTTAAATTAAAAAAGTATGGGTACATCATGTCCCACAGATCTTGCCCCTTCGACCCCTGGTTACAGTACTTAACCAGAAATCCCCTGCAACACATATGGTGAACTGTCAGTTACTGTCTTACCCTCTACATTTGATGCACCAACCACAATGTGGGAGAGAAGTCTGGAGGGCCGCTGTGAGTCTCTTCCTTCTCCCAGCAACCAGGCATGCTGTGGAATCTCACACTTTTCCATCCAGAAATTGTGCAAGGCTAGATGGTGCCCAAGAAGGACACACCATTACTTTCCAACACTGGATAGGAGCGAGGAGGAATCTGGCATTGCCTCCATGGTGCCACATACCAGTAGAAGTATGAGTGCTCCCGGTCACCCAGAGCACAGCAGAGAAGATACAGTATCCCCAGTGTACTCAAGTGAGGTCCACTAGAACTCCAGTGAGCGCTGGTGAGTTTTAAATAAAACTAGAAAGTGCCCACACTCCGTCCATTCAAGTTGCTTCCAGTCTAGAATTCTCACAACTTCAGGGCACTAGTCTGGACCTACAACAGGAGAACAAGGGACTTTAACCCACCCCATATCTTTGACTGGAGGGCAGATAAGAAGGGACTAGCAAAAGTTGCCCTTCAGTGGAAAAGGTAATTAAATGTGAACTGGACGGCCACAGCATAGTAAAGGGAAAAGGTGAAGGTTTATAAAGGCATCTCCTGAGGATACTCCTCGTTATCTCTGATTTTGGAGGTATTCCAAGAAAGCTCTAGGCAAGATTCAGGGGAGAAGTTAAATGAAGGGTGCTAATGGCTGGTCTTTCCTGGGAACCTACCTATTCCTTTGACTACTTCTAAGAATAGAAATTCAGGTGGAACAGGGAGCCCTGCTTGCTTTTTTGCTAGCATCTCACCTTCAATTTAGGAGAAAAGTACTTTTCTTCCAATGTTTACAATGGTTTAATAAATGCGAAAACAAGAGTTGATGGACGGAATGTAGACCAAAGCAAACATTCACCCCCAGTCACAGATCTAGGTTGAATCCATCAATTTGTTTGCTCAGCATGCCATTCCAGTTTGGACCCAGCCATTTGCAAATCAGTCTTGACCCTGTTCCCCATGGGGACAGTCCAGCTCGAACTGCCAGGCCAGGTCCTCCCTCGACCAGAAACAAGCATCCTGGGACCGGTTTTGGGGTATCAACCATCTTCAGCCAGGCTAGCTTGAATCTGGTGGCATAGTGAGCACGGGACCCATGTCTGAGCATACCCTTCCCACTTGGGGCAACAAATGCAAAAACAACAGTTGATGGACGGAATGTAGACCAAATCAAACATTCACCCTCAGTCACAGATCTGGGTTTAATCCATCTGTTTTTTTGCTCACCATGCATTCCAGTTTGGACCCAGCCATAAGCAAATCAGTCTTGATTCTCCACGGAAACAGTACAGCCCGAAATGCCAGGCCATGTCCTCCCTGGGCCAGAAATAAGCATCCTGGGACCGGTTTCGGCACCCCATCTGCACCAATCACCAGACTATCCCGCCTAAAGGGTAAGGGGCTCATTGAGCATTATGAGGAAATCCAAAATCAGTCACCCAATGAAGTTATCAGCAGAGTCGGGATTATGAGTTGTGCAGAAAAAAAGGCAACTCCGAATTTTGCCTTTACCAGTGAAAGTCAGCGAGAATTTATAGGGTGGATAAGTACTTGGAATGAGAGAAAAAATATGGAAATTAGTGTGCAAACACAGAATTTACTGTCGTTCGGCATTCCAAGTAGAAATCTCAGACGAGTGCAGTTATACCACACTGGTTATCAGTAATTCTTGATGCCGTATTACCATACCACTTCAACACAGTACTAGTAAGCACTGCCCAAGATGTTTATTTGGGAAAAATACTGGAACATGCTCAGGTCTGTTCCCATCCCAATTATCTTGATTAAAATGGAGCAGCCCAAAATGTCTATGGTTCCCTGCCCCTTGTTCAATTAAAAAACCTTCTCCTAGATGCTTGTGTACATCAGTTCTGCAACTCTTCTTTTTCCATCACTTATGTGCTCCCCTCTATTAGATGGAGGATATCAGTTAAGGTAAAGCTCACTACATCTGAGGTCCTGCTCAGTAAAACTCATTGTTGTACCCTTTGGCATCCTTTTATCTGGCACGTCTCAAGGGTGTAATGTTCTTCCCCAGCCATCCTACCCAACATGTGGATATTCTGGTGGATTCGGGAGTCATCCTTGCTGTGCAAATCACGGCTGTAGTGAAGACCTACCACCCTCCTTCATCTTATAACCTCTCCTTATTTGTCCTTTTGTTACTGGGTAACAGTAGGAAAGTCTTCCATTAATACATGGCTGGACAAAGTAAATTTTGTTTATTTAAGTCTTTCCCATTATGCTGTCAACAGGCTTCTATATATATGTAATACCCAGATGTTTTTGAGACTTAAGAGATTGCATCATATGTGTGATGGACCTTCTTCATAGACTTGCAGTCCCTGCATACACTAGGGTAAAGGCACTTTCAATGTTTTCAACTGTGCTCTTATTCATATCAGGGTGGCCCGACAAGTTAAGATCTGAATAATACTCTTACATCTGGATGGGCTGTTCTGGGATCAGTGGTTTGAGTAATCTTCAGTCCTCCCTTTCCTTTCTCATCTGAGTAGAAAAATAAAGCAGTGCCACAACTCTGGTAAGGAATTACTACACAAGCTTTTTCAACCATGCCATTTTTCGACTGCACCGCATCCTTGATACCTTGCATGCCCTTGGAGCATCAATAATACATCTCCTTCCAACCATTTAAATGGATTTGCCTTTGCCCTTCTCCCAAAAGCTCACCCCTATAGCTCCCTCTAACTCCTTACTCCTACCACTCCTGCCTCATTTCTCACAAACTTCCACTGATAAAGCTCCTCTACCTACTCAGACCTTGCCTGCCCCGCCACCATCCTTTGTAAACACTCTCCAAGCCACATTAAACTTCCTGAACACCCTAACTGCTCTTCCCTTGCCTGCTCACCAGTGTCACCCTTTCCCCACTGGGAAACCCAGACCACATTCTTCTATCACAGTCTAAGCAGACAGTTGTTAATAAAACAAATTCTTCAATAGCTCCATTCTAAGCAGTCCTCGGAAATGGAGGTATATGGTTTCTGATGACAATTCAAGGAGTTTCATAGTTAAATGACAGAATGATGCAATTAAAATAGGGAGACAGTGGAAAAACATTGAATCTTTGGTACAGAGGACATATACACCCATAGTAACCTTGTCTGTAACTTGAATGTCCTCACTGGAGCTGCAAACATTTGAATTAATGAAAATATTTTTTACTTGGTTTCGGCTTCATGGGTGTGCCTCATTCTCGCCATTTCCTAGCTGCAGATGCAGTGCCTTGCGATCTAATTAATAATCCTTAGAGGTGGACGAGACATTGAATGCCTGACTCTCTCTCAGCTCGAGGTCTTGTTCAAACCTCAAGCCCATAATGAGCAGAGCTTTTATGTGGCTTCTGCTTACCTACCTCCCTGCACCTAGTATTTGGCTTTACGGTCAGAGCTGCTGACTGTGGAACAGGGGATCCAGTTTCAAGTCTCTACATCAACTCAACATCCTGTGATTCTGGGCAAATTACTCAATCTCCTGATCCCTATAAACAATGTATGTGACCCTGTGTAATGTAACTGGTGCTCATGTTGTCGAAGCGAAATCAGCTCAGCCCAATCTGCTCAGAAACCAAAGACCAGCCTGCTCTTTAAATAAGTAAAATAGTTTATTACGCGCACACGGAGACTGAACAGCCTAAGAGATCAAGCCGGAACAATCTGAATGAGGAAGTAATACATGATCTTATATAATTAAACCACAAGCAAAATTGTACATTTCATTGGTTCTTGACATTGACGTATAATCATTTCTGCCATATTGCTAAAGTTGTTTACCATTAATTCTTCATAACGCACCATATATGGATAATAAATCACAGACAGGAACTTGCATAATATGTCCTATGTGTCTAATATCACGTGATATATCTATAAACAGAAATAGGAACAATAAGTGCACAGGATGGTACTTTTGAGAAGGAAGATTTCTTCAGCTAGCATGCGATTATATTTCATGATGGCTGTAGAAATAGCAAGCCTTGCAATATAATGCGTTCCAAGCTACATCAAAACATATCAAAAGCACAGTTCATGATAGGCTATAAGTTGTTCAACAGAAACAGGCCTAGTTGTCATTTAGTATCACAGTGCCCAATAGGCCCAAAATGGGTCCCCGAAAAATGCAATTCCACAATGTAAAGGACTCTGGCAAAGGGACGAGTTCCCACTGTATTTAAAAACTGCAGTAAAATAAACTAAGAGGTAAAAACACAGCCTTAAAATAAAGAAAGACAAATAGATATGCATTTCCTGCTAATTTGTACAAAGTGAAACCAGAAAATCTGGATACATTGTGGCTTCCCCACTTAAATTGTGTGATCTTAGGCAAAGATTTGGTTTCACCAAAACACTTTTTTCTTTATTATCACGCCTGAAAACACTTTCAATTATGTGAGCTCAGACTACCAGTTGTACAAAATTATCACCTGTAATAAGTTATTCTCAGTGCAGTACTATAAGGTGTCTTAATAATGTCCAAGTTTTCAAATGTTAAAGAAATACATTTTTATTTTTTTATTTTGAAAAACTTGGTCATATTTTACATGATGTTTGTTGTGTGATTTACATAGCAAATATTTTAAGGGCTTGGCTCCTGCATGAACTTTAAGATCCAACCCCGATGCTTGGCTTAGCTCTACCCATTAATTTGTTGGCTCGCCCACCTGTAATAACGCAATCCATTGGCATCTCTTTGGAGCTGACCTCTCTTCTGCTGCTGACCACAACAAAGGGCCTGATTTAGATTTTGGCAAATTGGTTATTCTGTCATAATGGTGACGGATATCCCATCTGCTGAAATATAAATCCTATAGGAAATAATGGGATTTATATTTCAGTGGACGGGATATCCATCACCGTTGTGATGGAGCAACCCCTCCGCCAAACTTTAAATCAGGCCCAAAGTCTGCTTTCATGGGATTTTTTTCCTCTCACTTTTTTTTTCTAGTATGTTTGAGGACTCGGCTCCATTATAATGTTTAAATTAAAATTGCCTATTTTGACTTAAATGCATAGGTACTTTTGGCCTGGAGCGTCATGTTTTATATTTCTCTCTTTTGTTCTAACTTCTTTTACTTTCCTTATTAGCATAAAGCTTTGTCCTTGGAAGTTGTTATACTGTTTATTTGCCCTCCTTTTCTTATGGATCCGAAATTGTGGCATGCCTCAAGCCCACGTGATGCTGTCTCCACCAAGCGGCAGATCATGCATTTTCAGGTCTATGTATGATTGCTGATCGCACAGCCCTACAGTAGACCTGCATAAAGGGCTTGTGTACGGCAAGCCTGTCTGCTCCAGTTCTCACACCGACTGGGTTTAAAGCATGAACCCTTGCATGTTCGGTTATTACGGTCCCCACCTCCATCAGGATTACCGCTTCCATGAACCAGCCGCTCAACTGTCAAAATCAGCAGTATGTGAAAATAATTCTAGTTTCTGTCACTTCCTCCCCTACAGCCTCTTACTCTCCCAGCATGCCCAGGAGCTCCTTTGCCCCGCTTTAATTCTGCTGCCTACTGCATAACCATCTATCTCTAAAAAAACAAAAGCCACCATCAGAGACTTAATTTTGTATACCAAGCAAAACATTTTGCATAACAACTGAGATACTTTGATTGAGACTACTTGTGGACCAAATATTTAAGAAATGGTGGCTCCTACATAAATTTCATTTGGGCAGCATGTCCAAAAAGGGTGGAGGTCTTCTTGTCACTATCATTAAATTAATTATGACCTCAATTATTGCCATTGTTTGCAAATCTGTTGAGTTATTAACCAAGATAGCCCTATACCCTAAATGCTCTATTACATACTGCATGGTTTATTCAGGATTTGTGCCGCCCCTTGTGGACCTTCCATTTTACTTTGTGATTAGTGATTTAAATGCCCGGGCAGAAGGAGGGTGATCTTCTTAAGATTCGCATCTAGTCAATCCTTATCAGTTTCAGGACCATCCCATAGGCCAGACAAAACTTAGTTCTAAAAGAAACATGCCTCCACACAAGCTTAGTTCAATACAGGGGCGTAACTATCAATAGTGCTGCAGGTCCTGTGGCACCAGGGGCCCAATGGACTGCAATTGTAGATATTTAGGCCTCGCCTGTGACAGCGCATGCGCTAGCACAACAGGTCTCACTTGTGAAAAATGTTATTTACTACAAGGGGCTTGGAGCCCGCCCATTCATTTGTGGGCTTCATTGTCACTATCATTTGCTGCCTCCTAATTGAGCAGCCAGTGCCAGCTTTATTTCCTCTCCTTTCATCTGGAGCATGGCCTTAGTACTGATTGCTTCATCTGGATTAGAGTCCTTCTGCCACTGGTGCTGTGATTGAGGTACTGTTTTTCTCTTTTAATATTGTTCCCTGTCTGCCTTACTACTTCTTCTCTCCCATCCTTCTCCCCCCATTTGTCTGTGTTGCTACTGGCATACCCCCTCGTACTGCTTCATCAAGCACATTCAAGCAAAACTATGCTAATCTTCATAAATGTTGAGCTAACTCGAAATAACAGTGAGCTAGTTTCAACTCCAGTACTAAGATGTGCACAGTATCAATTCAATGCGGGTGAATTAGTTATGGCCATACACTGGGTACAAGAGTGCCTGTAATGGTACATTACATGGAGGACCCTGTTTTCAGTCTTAGGAAGCCCAGGCCTGCCTGGCGAAGGCATTAGGAGTAGAGGAATGCCCCCAGGCAGATTTTTGTATTGCTGCATTCCTGTGAGTAGGGTTGGACACACTGGAGGAGGGAGAGAGAGACTCCCTCTGTATACTGCAAAGGCTGCTCTTTGAATTAGTGATAGATCACAAGGAAAGGGCCTTGACACATCTCAAGAAGGACTTGGGTCTGGTAAGGGAATCGTAAAGAGTAAGGCTAGGAGCCCAGGATTACACTTTGATACATGTATCACTGTGGCTTCCATCCAGCTGTGTACTCTATTCACTCCCATGACCTTTGTGGTGGGACTGTAAGCTTCGAAGTCTCTCCTGCTGTGACAGACATCCTTTCAAGAGGAAGAAGAGTGAGGAGAGTGGACACTCCAAAAGAAGCAGAACTACAACACAAAACTTCAAAGACCAGCCCCTAAATCACATTTGGTATCTGAAAATGGTCTATAAGACAGAGAAGTTGAGACCCAAACTTTGTCATCTGCCAAGTAGTCAGACGGACTGTGTGAGGATGAGAGCTCTGTAAGACTTCTGTCTCTAAGCAATACTGGGGGCCAAGGCCTACCAGTCTCCCTGGTGGGTGCGGGGGACTTACCCGGGAAAACCAAGACGGCCTGCTCTGGAGCCTGGAGCATCAGTGCCTACCTGCTTGCCAAGACCAATGTGCCCTGTGAAGAAGAGAGCTGCTTGCCAAGGCCAGTGTGCCCTGTGAAGAACAGTACAGCATTGGAGGAAGCGAGGTCCAGTGGGGAGCCCAGCAAAGTGGACTTCCAGTACGGCTGCTGCAGCATTAAGTGCAGATCCCGTTGACGGCCCCCATGCCAGGAGGAGGCCGCTGTGAAGACAGATGTGAGTGAAGTGCTGTGTGGGACAAGAGAAGCTGTGTGGCGCCTGTGGCAGCGACCTTGTGTGCGAGGAGGGGCCGCCGAGAAAGTTATTGCTGTATTGGAAGGGCCAAAGCCTGTGTAGAGAGTGGAGACACCCAGAAAGCCAGGAGGGGTCACTGTGGTACGGATTACCGTGTGGTGAGGGCTGGTACCTTGACCAATGACATTATGGCGACTCTGTATGCCAGAAGTCGCTGCTGGTACCCAAGTGGTTGTGAGGCCCAAGAAATCTGTGCTGTGAACCATGGGTCACCATTAAGCAATGAGGATTGAGCTGGAGCTGCTCCACATGAAACTGAGGAAGACACTGTGTGTGCATCTCTTCATCACAGGGATCCCAGTAGGGAGCACAGGAATCCAATCCATCCCCTCCCTTTAAGAAAGTACCATCTTGCCTGGCATGTTACCCCCATTTTTACTTGTATGTCAGTTTGTTTTTGCCTGTCTCACTGGGATTCTGCTAGCCAGGACCCCAGTGCTCATAGTTTGTGGCCTGGATGTGTGTCCCTATGTAGTGACTAACTGTGTCACTGAGGCTCTGCTATCAGAACCTCAGTGCTTATGCTCTCTCTGCCTTTAAAATTGTCACTATAGGCTAGTGACCATTTTCACCAATTCTAATTGGCACACTGGAACACCCTTATAATTCCCTAGTATATGGTACCTAGGTACCCAGGGTATTGGGGTTCCAGGAGATCCCTATGGGCTGAAGCATTTATTTTGCCACCAATAGGGAGCTCAGACAATTCTTATACAGGACTGCCACTGCCACTGCAGCCTGAGTGAAATAACGTCCACATTATTCCACAGCCATTTTACACTGCACATAAGTAACTTATAAGTCACCTATATGCCTAATCCTCACTTGGTGAAGGTTAGGTGCAAAGTTAGGTGCAAAGTTACTTAATGTGAGGGCACCCTGGCACAAGGTGTAAGTACCATCAGGTACCCACTATAAGCCAGGCTAGCCTCCTACACTCCCCCATTGTGTGAGGAGCGCATGACTTAATGTGCAGGAGGAACACTAGCGTACCTCTGATCACTGCTGGAGCTGGCCAAGTATGCTCAGAAGAGAGACGCACATGACCAGAGAGGTGTGAGTGCCTGTGTTTGGGGCACTCACTGTAAGTATCCTCACTGCTAGAGCTGGTAACACTGGTTGCAGGCATGTCGGGCCCCGGGGGTACCTTACTGACCTGTATTCATCCCCTCCCCTGTGGGATCCTTAGACTGCTTGATCGTAGCTACCACTGAGAATGAAGTGCTGAAGGGGTACTTGTCCCAGTTGCTAGAGATCCTTAGTAGATTGTGTCCCAGGACATCAGGAGTAAAAGGCCTCTAACCCATGGTTGGGCCCAGTTACCTCTGAAAGGGATTCAGACACTAGCATTTTGGAGAATCGAAATCCATGCCTAGGTGTAACCTCATTTATTCCACCCACCTTTTCTGGGAATCTCGTTGCTATCTCGTTAATTGATTCTGGCACTGTTCTTGTCATTCCCTTTATTGCACCCATCTTCTCTGGTAATGTCGGCGGTATGTAGTTTACTTCAGGCATCAGGGTGGTGGTATGTGAATGAATGCCTGTCATTTTTGTGATTATTGCACGTTTCCCTCATTCACTCGAAGGTTCTACCTGCTGAAATGATACTTCGATTACCTGCCTTTGGTTCCGCACATGCTTTTCGCGCACGCCCTGGTCTTGACTCTAACTCGTTACTTCCAGCCACGGACTGCCTGTGCCATTCGTGGCTGCTTCTGTAAACCCCTCGCATGTTTCCTTTCAACATTTGAAGTCACTTGAAAGCCTCGGGCTCGAGATAAGAGACAATGCGCCGGGCCCACACAAATGCTGGAAAGGTAATAAAATAAACATCAAAGGTGGATCAAGCACAAAACAACAGGCCGATCCATGGCCGAGCGCAACAAAGGCAGGAAGGCGCGGAAACCTACCCCTGGGCTCGGCCATCGCAGGGGGACTGCCTCGGGAGCGGGGAGCCGTACACGTTTTCCAAAGCCTTAACCCAAATAACCCTATCTACACAATCAGAGACCTGGGCTTTCAAAGAGAGCGCAGCGGTGTAGATGTGTGCTTACACAGCACCACGCCGAGCTGGCCATTGTCTGCTTGTTTATGGCACATTGACAGCAGTTGTTTATTCCCCTTACTCGTCGCATTATTGAAGTTCTGTAATATCCTGTACTTACCAAGTTGTATGGGCTGCGTTTTTTTCCATTTTACAGGAGTGTGGTGTGGTGTGGTGTGGTTGTTAGTGATTTACGGCTGTATCAATTAGTCATCAGTCTTTTTTACACACTACAAAAAGAAATTACCATTCGTTATAACACTATATGGGTTTATTAAACTTGTTTGCGATTTCTATCGCTTGTTTATATCGCCACATTTTTAGGTTTTTTACACCTTGCCTTGTAAGTCATTGACAGCGTCTGGCTTTATTACTCTGTGTGTTTCTACGAAGCAAAGAAATATAAATAAAGTGACAATGTGAGTATTTTAAAATAGATGCATCCATGGCGCGGGTAAAAGCTTGAAATCTTTGTGGAGGGAGGCATGTAGTCCACTGGACTTCTGTGGTGTCCGAATTCACGAGCAAAATTGTTATTCCAACAGGTACCTGCGCTTTCACAAATGTGTCTGAAAAGAAAGCTGGTCTCGTACTGCCTCCAGCGTTCTGTTTGTTTTTCCGACTGTGTTACAGGTAGCACTACACTGCAGGTACGTTTCGAATGTTTTACAGGAGCGCAGGTGAAGACAAATCCCATTTAAGGTGCAATCAGTGTCAAAGAGACGAGTGTGTGTAGGGGCGGGGGCGCTCCATGTATTTCTTTTCTTCCCAGGCCTGTCTTTCAGCAGGTTTAATTTCATACTTGGCCCACTCTACCGCCACCTGTACACGAAAGGATTCAGCTCAAGTGATCGCTAGTAATAATATTCTCCCAGATACAACCGATAGGAATTATGGAGCACGACGAAGGCTTCGGGAGATAAACTCGTTCTTAACACGCACTGTGTTAGCTTTTTTCTTAGCAGTGTTTGCAGGATCATGGACACCTCAGGGGTGTAGTAAGCACCCCGTTTGGAGTATGAAATATAAGCACGCATATTTCACGGGAGGTGTGCCACTTTTGGGAACAGCTGGATCACAGCCTGGGCGCTTGGTGGCATTGGAAAATATTGTTGGATTAAATTGTCAACTTGTGGCATGTTTTACACACGTAAGAGTAGATGGATTGAGCGTGCCAAAGTGTGGTACCACATGAACACTGAGGAGCATTTTGACAACTACACGTTTCGGCACAGAATGAATACTACTCCGGATTTAGCACTACAGACTACGATGGTGTGGCTAAGAAATGGTGTATCACATTTCACACATCGGTTGCAGGTCAGGCGCCAGTTTGCAATGGAGGTGATGGACAAGCCATTGTACGAATACATGCAGGGCTGTCATCGTGAAATGCATCTAAAAGTATCAATGTGGCGCACAGTTGTCCCCTAACATGTGCCCCGCCACTCAAGCGCCGGACGGAGCTGGGAACCCCCGCACGCTGTACTGTAGGCGGACGGGATGTGGAGAGCAGGTTTACCTGCCAGGTGGAGATTCTCCTGCAGCGCGCGAGGTCCCTCCTCCAGCAGGTGTCACTGTGGCTTCAGCCTACCCGGAGTCCCACCTGGCCCCACCCACGCCCCCGGGCTGCGGTGATTTGCTGAAGATAGGTAGGTGAGCGGGACCAAGCTCCACCCCCAAGGACGGCTGTTAAAAAGCCGGTGGGAAGGTAGAGTGCTGGAGAGCGGCTCAAAGCCGACTGACAGCTTAACAGCAGAAGCGGTGCCCTGCTGCAAGGGACAGGGGGAGTCACGGGCAGCCTTTAAAAAGCCAAAGACCTGACAAACCTCCACTGGAGGGGCTGAAACTGTACCGGACAACCCTATACTGGGGGCTCAGACAGCGCCAACGAGTGCAACTGCCAAGTTGCAGAGCTGCACCAACACATGCCACTACTGCACTGACAGGTGCCCGTCAATGCTCAGAAGGACAGCCTGAGATCTGGAAGGCAGGGAAGACACGGCTCACAACCAGCCCATGCCCACAACCGCTGGTACAAGACTCCAGGAAAACGTGAGAGTTCCTCCCGTGCACTCCTAAAAAATCTAGCAGTGATTTTTGTCCAAGTGATAACTGTGTTGCACTGAAGAGCGCGGAAGACAGCTGGAGTTTTTCTGACAACAACATCCTCTGAAGTGTTGTGTTCATCCATCATCCGAACGGCAGAGGCGTGCAACCTAGCATCCAGAGACTCAGCAACTACAGACCGGAGTCTCCTAGGAGCAAAGTGGCAGGTGTGCCACCCTGCCACCCAGAGACAACGCTGTGCCCATCGATCGCGCAAAGGCAGTGATACAGGATTGGTTATTCAGAAAAAAAAACTAGTAGTCATTCAAAGGGACGGCTGTGCCACCCCATCACCTCAAGCCCGTGCCAACACAGTGTCTGCCTCAAAGCTGTGCCAGCAGGGATGGAGCTGCACGGCTTCAGAAACCCAAGGACCTTTGAGGACAAGGCCGGCAGTGACCTGGAGAGCAGCAGTAGCCCGCTTTCAGGAGACGACGAGCTGGGCTCGGACGGGGACTGCGTTGCCAACAGCCCATCAGCGCTAGAGGAGGGGGCGGACCCGGCAGCGGTACCCATCGGCGAGGAGGGCATCCCCGACGGGGCGGCGGAGTCTGGCAAAGCCAAGCCCTACACGCGGCGCCCGAAGCCTCCCTACTCGTACATCGCGCTCATCGCCATGGCCATCCGGGACTCGGGGGGCGGGCGCCTCACCCTGGCCGAGATCAACGACTACTTGATGCGCAAGTTCCCCTTCTTCCGCGGCGGCTACACGGGCTGGCGCAACTCCGTGCGCCACAACCTCTCCCTCAACGACTGCTTCGTCAAGGTGCTGCGCGACCCCTCGCGGCCCTGGGGCAAGGACAACTACTGGATGCTGAACCCCAACAGCGAGTACACCTTCGCCGACGGCGTCTTCCGCCGGCGCCGGAAGCGGCTGAGCCGCGCGGGCTCAGCCCGAGGCCCGCCGCTGCCCGAGGAGGAGGCGGCCGCGCTGCCCCCTGCCCGCCGCTCCCCGCCACCGCAGCCTGCCAAGCCCGAGCCCGCCAAGTTCTGCAGCCCCTTCGCCATCGAGAGCATCCTGAGCCGGCCCTTCCTGCGCCGGGAGAGGCACTACGGCACGGAGCCTGTGGCGCAGGTGTGGGCTCCCACCGCCCTGCTGCCTCCCGCGCCACAGACCGCCCCGGCCTACCCGCTGCTGCCCGCCTATCCCCCGGCGCTCTTCCCCGCCTCCCTCGGGCAGCTGTACCGGTACTGCGGGCCCGAGGGCGCCTTCCTGCTGGAGTCTCGGGGACAGCACTACAGCTCCCAGCAGCAGCACTGTCTTTTCCCCAGCCCTTTCCCGCAGCAGCATCCCCGGGCCAGTCCAGACCATCAGCGTGCCCCCAGCACTTACCAGCAGCAGCACTCCTCCTTCAGGATGGAGCACCTCTTGGCCCAGTGACCCCTGGGGCTGCCAGAGACTATGGGGGCGTCAGCACTTTCTTCAAGCGCAGGACACGACTGAAAACGAACATATTGTGCCTTGTAAAAGTTGTGATTTGCATTTGTCGGATACAGGGGATTTCTAGAGTGTGGCTCTTTGCTTTACATCCAATTTGATTATGTTGTCTAACATGTCATAGACCTCAAGTTGTCCCAAATCAGGTACACTAACTTCTAATTTGTATTTTGTTTTCTTTGCATTCCCGTACCTAAAGGGAAAGCAACACCACAAGTGCCTGCATCGAGAAATAATAATAAAAGAAAAAAACACCGGGCTGGGTGAGAGACTTGCACCTGACATGGCCAGTTTCTCTATCTGTTCCAGTAACACTTCTTTCTTTCTGAAACGCAAGGAAAAACAACTTGTATGGGGGTAGGGGTGGGGGTAGGAGGAGAATATGCACAACTACTAGTACGAGAATGCAGAGCGAAACACCTAAACTTTTAAAGACACGTTTCCTCTGGGTCAACTTGGGATCTCTATAAACTCCCTTCATCTTGTTTTACTATTCTTGCAGGAACAGGAAGAATCAATTTCAGGGACATATCCGATGCATTGTTATCCGATACTCTAACTACATTGTTTCTAAATTTTCCTTTTTTTTTTTTTTTTGGGGGGGGGCATAATTTCAGGGCCGTACCAGAAGAATAGGATGTCTCATTAGCCTTGATGCTCGCCACCTGTCTGCCAGATGGAAAATGCTCACTTGTCATTCGTTTGTAATACTGTCCTGCAATATGCATCAGCGACTGTGCCAAACTACTGCAGAGCCTCTCAGATATCATTTCGTTTTCTACTTATTGTATTTATATAAATATATATTTTTGACACGTGTTTAAATAATGTTTATAACTAATAATGATCGGCATTGGCTTTCTATATTTTGTATTTTTGACAAAGCTCGTGTCCAGAGCTCAGTGATTGGCATGTTATTGCACACTACTGCCACTGTAAAAGGGGTGTATGTTTTTGTTTTGTAATAATGTACAGACTTGCTATCATCTCAGGCATATGACACGGCTTGTTCTCGAAATAAAAGTAAATCAAGTGCCTTGAAAGCTCGCTAGTGGTGACTCAGCTCTTTGCTAGGCTGCGGTGTTGTGACGGCTGGCGGGATCTGGGGGGTATGACAGGTATGCAGTGTGCGTGCGAAATCATAAAGGCAGCGGTTAGAAGAGCGATCCGGTTACAGGCAGCGGCGGGCGATACAGCTCACCTTGGGAGGGAGGAGCGCTCTGGCACAGCTAGCTGCAGCTACACTACCGAGGATCAGAGCAGGGCCGGGTGGGACAAAATTAGACCCGCACAGCAAAAAAAAAAGTGGCCCCATTAGCGAACCAGAGACGTAAAAAGCGGTCGACATTTGCAAATCAAGCCAGATTTGAACTTGTAAGGACATGCTGTATGGGCATTTGGCAAGGTGTGAGGCTGCGTGCATTTGAGTTTGCTGTAGGCAGTTTGTGGTAATGTCTTAGAAATCAACAGTAAAAACTGGCCCACCCGGCCATAAAACAAGCCTATAAACTGCTAGAAACTGGCCCACTCTGATCTGTCAGACCAGCCCATCAGGCGTTGTCTAATTGCCCTATAGGGCAGTCCCACTCTGACTGCGGGGCTGTGCTTATGGCAGGGACTTGGGGTGAGAACTCGTGTCTTGGCAGAAGGCTCCAGCCCGCCCTGTCAGACGGGAGTACACTTGTACCACCCTCCACCTTCCATAAGGAGCGGCTGCAGTAAGAGAATATCTCTTCAGTCTACCACAAAGCAGGGACATAAACCCTGGTACACTTTTCTAGCAGACCATACCAGCCCTTCAAACAGAAAGTAAAAGGTGTTTGTGGAGGACGGGGACGGAGCTTTGGGGTTCTCAAAAAGGGGACATGTCTAAAAAGCACAAATGTGAAAACTTTACAAAAGGAGTTTAAATAATATTGTGGCCTAAAATATGTGAACTAGAAACTGGTAAACTTAAGCTTTGTTTGCCACTGTGAATATTTCACAAGCTATGGACCTTCTTCACACACTTTCCCATAGAATCCTAATTACAACTGGCACATACGTTACCATAGGTGTGGGCTCAGCAGAGAGGCTAAGGATTGGACCAGCATATAGACTGAACACCTCTATGACCAATAGCAGGTCCGTGAGCAACACGGCCTCCAGCCTCAAAGCCCCAGAGCTGCCAATTGTGCCCCGACAACTCCCACCCGCAGCCTGAACTCGCCCAGAAGCGACTCAGTGTGCGCTACGGGCTTATAGGAGCCTCGTGTTGCATGAAGAACCAAACTACAGAAACCCATTGCTGAAGCAGATATGCTAATTAGAAAATTATTAATGATGTTTACCATCATCTGGGAACATGAAATGGTTTCAAATTAAGGAGCCAGGAGCAAATCATCATGATAAACATGCTGAAGTGTTAACGGGGACTACTTCGTAGACTTGGTTTGCCCTAAGAGTAAGAACTAGGCTTACAGCTGACACCGATTCTACAATCAGTAGGCTGACCCAACGAAACTCCTCTCTTAATAGACAGGATCTCCCCTGCTTTCGACACGCCCTGTCCTCCATTAGCAGGGGTAGGCCCCAGGGATAGTCTACCTTCAGACTCTTACCGCTCCCTTCTTCCTCCCCCCCAGGTGACGAGTCTCTAAGGAATTCCTCTATTATCGAACACACCCACCTTCCAGGTGACGGATAGTGTTTGAGGAAACTTCTGGACTAAGGGAGCGCGGAACTGGATGTCGGCTGCCTACGGTGGGGAAGTACATCTGTTCACAGAATTAGACGCCTCCCCAGAAGCCCCACTTGTCGCTGAGGCACCTGCTTCAAAGTCTGAATAAGGAAGTGAGTCGAGTTGGTTATTTGCGTGGAGCTAATTTTATAGCACTCCCTGGAAAAACAAACGCTACATTTAGTTAGAAACGTTTGAATGTGACATATCGTGTTCATACAAAGGGTACTATGAACTCTAAAGCAGCTTTGCTGACATGTTAACAATAAACATATATGCATTCTGAGATTAAATAAAACCGCAGACGGAAGTACGTGAAGTGTGCACGCAGACAAAGGGCGAAAGTACCTGCGACGTGCGCTCTGACAAGGGGTATACCTGTTGTCAGTGTACCAGGAAGGGTGAGAAAGGAATGGGGAGGTCTGAGAGAGAAGCGTCACCGAAGCCTTGCATGCACAAAGTATTGTTTCAGCAATAACTGCCCATTGCCCTCCACCAGACCACCCAGGGCAGCTAGGGCAATCGCATTAAAGAGAGCTTAGGATATTGTCTGCCTTTCGTAATAAATGTGTTTAGTGTCTATGGATGTGACCATCAATTATTTGTGGGGAGTGGCTAGCTTTTTTTTAAAGATATTAACTTCACCCTTCATGTAAATAACCCCATTACACTCATTATAAGGAAATATTGTGAGGGTTATTACATTGCTCAGCAGAGCAACAAATGAGCCGGTTAACCACGGCAGGTTTCTCCAACTAGGAGCTCGGGAGCTATCAGTAGCTCTTCTGTGTGCAACCCAGTCTACTAAAGTGCAGACTTTTGTTCGTTTGAAAGTATCCCAAAATTTGAAAGTCTGCAATTAAAACGAAAATGGGTGTATTTTCAGACCTCATAAACCGAAGTCTGAAGAAAAATGGCTGAATTTCCAAAATATTTTTTCAAGCTGATATTTGAGTGATACAAGCTATGGCACTGGTAAGATGTATTACTATTATTATAATTCCCTTGGTTTGGTGCCAGAAGAATTGCACTATGGCGGTTATACATTAACTATGTACAGGAATTCCAAAGTGGCAGTTTGTTTTTACATTTATGCTGGCAACCGTGGGTGATCGTGATTGGTAGTCTAGCATAGGGTGGCACTAACATAATTATATCTGTATTAGATGCTCGGGAAGACTTTCATTGAACATGAGTAGCTCTTATTACAGAAATGGTTGGAGACCCCTGCTTTAAGGTCATGGTGCATTAGTTGAAGTTCTCTACAGCGCATGTGAATGTTTTTTCCTAGTCAATCGAAAAGAAGTTACCAATATTAGCTGATGCCACTGAACAGGCAGTGAGTCCAGAACTTACTTCGTCATTGACATACTGGATATTGTTCTGGCCTATTTCTGCTGGCAGCAGTACTTCCGTGAACCTATAATACAGCTGATGGACCTAAATATGTTTCACCTAATCATGACTTCAAATATTTAAAAACACGTTTGTTCCCCCCCACTACATAACACCCCAAACTTTTCCTCTAACTTAGCTTAAAAACACTACCTTTTTAGTTCCTTTTTGCAATTTGTGAGTCAAGAGAACCTGACACTGCTCATGAAGCGACTTTTGGCCACAGTCTTATTAAGAGACGGTCCATCGAGCTGTTGTCCCCAAGGGATGGTCAAGCAAGTGTTGACTGGCAACATGTTAGTTAGGGATTTACAGACAATTCAGTACAAAGATATAGAAGGTAGGCCAATGAGCATTAAGTTGGTTACAATGCAGTGTCTGAGAGTTACACAGGACTACAGTACAGAACAACATACAGTAGGTATTGGTGCATTTGCTGATGACCATAACAAAGCTGGTAATATTTAGCTGTTTGAAGGGTGTCAGGGCCTTGCAAGTGAGGCAGGATAGAGAAGTGTGGAGAGGGGTATGATCTGGCTTGTCAACTGGCGTACACGTCCAGCATCATAGGAATAGAGAAGTAGATAGAATGAAACAGTGATTTTCATGCAGCTTTTTTGGCCATGAGGTAGGGATTTATGTGTAATAGAGGTCTGCTTTGCAAATTGGCAGAAGACAAGTACACAGCAATAAACAAAATCTCATGAATACACGATGGTAGACTAGAACAGCGATTTTCATAAGACACCATTATATATTAGATCCAAGATCTTTAGAACAACCTATCCGTAACAGAGGTTCTCAGTGGCGTAACAAAGGCCCCTGCACCCCCTGCGCTGTGAGGGCCCCGCCAAGCTCCAGTCCCCTCCTCAGCACAGCACTTGGCCTGAATGAGTCTGGCGCCCCCCTCCAGTTTCGTTACGCCACTGATGTGTTCTCACAATATATGCAATACAGTTGTTCATCAGTCCTAAGGTCTGGTGTATCTGCAGTACTCCAAAACAGGCGTAATGTTCTGTTTCTCACTGCTCTGCCTTCACTGTACTGTAACTCCCACTCACTCACTAGCCAGTCTAGTCTGACTCATTTGCTAAAACTCAAATAAACAACATGTCTAATCAATCCTTGGTGCCCTCTAACGACACAGGACATCAACACTGCCTTGTGAACAGACGTCTCGTCTCAGTTCAAGGATACTGTTTTGGTATTAGTGCTTTGAAAAAGGACAAGGCAGACAATACACAATTTACACACACAACATAAGTCCTACATCATCACCATTTAAAATTCATCTATAAAATTAAAAACACATCTATAATAATCTGTCTCAGTTCACGGAGTATAAATGTGTTTTATTGCTCTTTTAAACATTTTCTAAAATTCACTATAGCTTTCCTCAGCACTGAGTATATACGCAGTTTACATGGTTTGTGTCCTGGACTCCATCGCTGCCCTGTAGATCATTTTTCATTCTGACTTTGCAATGCAGCTCTGATTGCCCAAGTTCATTTTCAAAGGTAACCCTCTTGTCCTCAGA
Source organism: Pleurodeles waltl (assembly GCF_031143425.1). NCBI lineage: Eukaryota > Metazoa > Chordata > Amphibia > Caudata > Salamandridae > Pleurodeles > Pleurodeles waltl. The sequence continues at coordinate 762,069,596 of NC_090438.1, forward strand.
CTTATGAGAAACATTGTATTGTGTTATTGTTAGACCTGACATCGTTGGTGTTGTATTGCCCCATACTTTTTGCCTTCATGCCCTGATTTTTGATGAACTCGTTTTTGTTGGCATTATGACTTTGCAGTTTTCCCTGCTAAAAGGGCTTCTGTTCTCTCCTTAAATATAGTAAAAATAGACTTCACCCAGTTGGCATATTTAATTCACTTGTATGTCCCTAGTAAATGATACCACATGTACCCAGGGCCTGTAAATTAAATGCTACTGTTGGGCAGCAGCAGTCCTTGTGTCACCCACTAACGTAGTTTTTTAAACATGTTCAGACCTGCCACAGCATCCTGCAGATTTAATTGCCACCTTGACCTGTCAAAGTTAACATTTTGCCAGACTTATCACTACATTTTTAATACTTATAAACCACCCCTAAGGTAGGCCCTAAAGGGTCATAGGGCACGGTGCATATTTAAAAAGTAGGGTATGTGTGTTTATGTTTTACATGTCCTGGCAGTAACAACTCCTAAAGTCATTTTTCAATGTTGTGAGGTCTATCTTTCCCACTGACTAACACTGGGTTACCTTATTACATTCAATGAGTTCTATCTTCGGATTGGGAGAAGATAGATATATGCTGTTTGTACTCAGATAAATTGTAATTTAAAATCCTCTTTAATGGTGATGTTAGATTTTAAGTTACAATTTTGAAAACACAACTTTTAGAAAGTTGGCATTTTCTTGTCCCCACCACCTGTGCCTTTCTGCTGATGTCCTCAGCCATATGCTTATAAATGGCTCTGTTGTTGGAGTACGTGTATTGCTTTCAGACAGTGAGACAAAGTGGGCTTAGGTTTGACAGGATGGCTAGTTAGGGGCTGTAACCAGCCTCCCTTACACTTAAAAAGGGCTTTGCCTACAGCACACACAAGGAACCTAACACCAGGCTTATCCTGCCTTTTGTCAACCTAGGCATTAAGGGAGCCTGGACCAGGGGAAGTGGAAGAACTGGCCAGAACCAGTTTTGGGGGTAGGTCCAGGAATTCCCCCACAGAAAGGCTGGCACTGGGGATAAAAGGTGGCACTCTTGGACTTCAAATCAGAACACTCCTGGACCTGTGGAAGATTCAGAAGAAGGACTGCCATGTTGCCAGAAGGATGTCCTGCTGCTTGAAGGGTTGCATTGCTGTCTGAAGAAGGAAGTTTGGATCTGTCTGCCTTGGTCCCAGGCTGCCCAGAGTGACTTTAAGGGTTTGTTCTCTGACCTGTGTGAACTAAATGAACACAATCCACTTCCAGTAGCCTCCCCGCAACAGCCTAGCTGACTGTCTGCAACTCGACCGGCCCGAGCTGGCATCTGCTATAGTGAGTCCTGATGCCCTAGAGGTGCCCCCCAAGTCCTGTACACTTGCTTGGCATCAGTGTAAGCTCCAGAAGAAGAGAAATGTGAAAATCCTGAAGATGGGCTCTTTGCGACCGCAAACAAGGCCATTCACAAAGCTGCAGTGAGACCTGCTCTTCGCCCCGACAGCAGCCATCAGGAATGGCTGGTAATGCAAGACCTGCCTTGGTGCTACAGCATCTACAGCCTGTGATGAATGCCAGCTCGACGCTCCAGCAATGACTGGATCTTCTTGCTACAGCCACAACCATCATTTTGTGTTACGCAACTGGGAAGCACAACACATCCCATCAATTGATCACACTTGTGTAAATAAACCCTTGAAGCTTTTGTCATCAGGCACCAAATTTCTTGGAGCTTTCCCATTTCACCTACATTTTTAGGTCGAGCGCGCAAGCGCTTTGAACTGTTGTTGCCTTAACTGCTTGCAAAATACTACAGCTACATTTCTAATTCAGGCTTTCAGGAAATAATTCAAATTGGTATTATGAATTGACATGGTTTCATAAGCCAGAAGATGTGGGATGTTCAGAGAGCTCGCAACTGCATGAATAATAATCGAGGGAAGAAATAATCAAGCAGGCTCCTGTGGGAACATCCTGGCACAGTTTATCGGCAGTTATGGGCTTTTAACCATGCCCACCTCACGCCAGTCACTTTCACTTGTTCGTGGGCTTGCCTTTCAAAAATCCTTTGTAATCATTGGTAAATGCTTTACGTTTGTACTGCCTTGCAGACTGACCCTGCTACATGGATAATTGTACGATTGCGGACATGTTTGGCAGAGCAAACTTCTTTTTCCTTTTGTATATCTCCTTCCCGCTTATGCCCATGATGACCATGGCTCGTTGAATCAGCTTGCTTATGTGAATTTTACTTTTAATTTTTAATTTATATGGCAAGAAAAGTCCAGTTTGGAATTTACAACAACAATAGCTCCATCTCGACCAAATGCAAGACCCATTGCATTGCAAATGCTTGTTTAGCCTTGTCAATGGCGCAGTGTTTTGGATTTACCTTGTGACTGAATGGAGCCACCACAGCTGTTACTGACCTTTAATTTGCTCGGACATTTTCCCGTTGTTTGAAAACGCACCTTTGAAAAACCTAGCTTCTTCTAAGCTGATCCACATACAGTCTAACAACATAATTTTGAGTTTTTCCATCACAGTTCGCAATAAATCAACACCCCCAGGCCAGGCCTGGGAAGAGTCTTCAAACAGTGTCATGCTTGAATATGCACTTCAACCCTTGAATTCTGACCTTGATTACAAGTGCCTCGCTTGTGACCTATGTGCAAATCTCTGTTTACGCAGGGATCGCCCTACTTCAGAGTTTTCACGTGTTAAATCTTGGCAGACGGAACCTGACATAATTTCACAGGTGCAAACACCTACTAAATACTTAGACTTGGCGATTTCTGTTTGCAAAGCACCAGAATCAGCATGCGGTTCCCATTTTTCATGTGAAAAGTTGCAATAGGTGCTATTATTGCATCTGATGAATTCCGATCTGAGGGTCCCACACAGATGTAGCAAAGGACAGGATTGTAGGAGACCAGCAGACCATTTTAAACAAGCGAAGCCACCAGACAACTCTTAGTTTGTAGGGTGCATGTAAAAAGGTCTGTCCTGCCGGTATGATTAATCACTGCCACCACTGTCAGTCCTCTACGGCCTGTCAAAGCCGGCAGTATTAATGCTCACAGAAGGATGAGAGCACATGTCCCACCCCTACACATACCGCAGAGCCCTGCTTTGGGCCTCTATTCACTTCTATGCAGCCTCTCAGGCTCCACATTTGATAGTTGTGTTTGCTGAGGTTACAAATCAAAAATAACCAGACCTGCTACACAGGGAACTCATTGAATGGGTTTTCGCTCTCCAGAGGCATGTAGGTGACATTTCCACCCCAACAACTGTTGGAATTCCAACGCAAAATTTCGTTGGCCAAGAGCAATGATTATTGTACAAATTTCCAGACTTGATTCCATGTTTTCTTCTTTCTTGAGATGAGCCCCAAGGGGCATCGTTTTATTTTGTGCTGAAGCCTCTGCAAGGTAATTCAACCAATGCTGGAACACACTGCCATACCAAACAATCTGAATGTTTAGAATATAGCGCTGTACACGGGCTAGGCTGTGAATCATCAATTATTTTACCTTCAATGGAGTTTAATGTTTCCAGTTGTCCATATCTTTATGGTCAACTTTTTGTTTTTGATTCTTTGAATTTTGCATAGTTCGAACCCAATACATCTTTCCCACGTCTGTTGACTTCATGCATTATAGGTGGAATAGCATCCCTTATTGTAGTGTAGAGCTTTATGACAGCCAATAAGCCATCAGCCAAAATAAGACCCAAAAACCATTATGCAGTGGCTTTTTGCAGGGTCTCAGTGAATGCAGCCAAGCGCGCAGACTTAAAATGAGCATTTCAGTACATATGTCTACATCGAAGTATACATCAGCTACTAATTTGTCTAGTGTAGTAAGTTTATCATCCTTGAACTAATTAGAGACCATTCCCTGACACATCTCCTAACCCACTGTAGTGAACTAGGGTCAAGGTATGAAGGGAAGTAAGCAAACCCTTAAATTGTCCTCCCACTCTCCAATAGGGTCATACGCTGACACACTTACACTGTCCCAGATGACGACAGTTGTGAATGGGAATGGTAAGACTATGAGCTTTCCATGATGATATTCTATGCCACGGTATGTTCAAGAGGGAACTCGCGTATGAGCTGAACCCAATTTAGAGGGTTGGAACTGGGTGACTCACGAGTGCTTTAGAATGTTAGGGACCATCCTTCATGTCGGGTTTGTATGACTTTCTGTTTAACGCTCAGAACTCAGCCTGCCCAAGCAAAGGATTTCAATATTCCATCCAAATAGTGAAATACCAATTGCTTGACAAGGGTTGTTGGTAAATAACCCTAGGAGTATAGTACCGTAGTCAAAATGACCCTTTTCGTGATGTCCACCAGACACATGACTGAGAAGGATCTCCTATTAAAACTTTGTAGGCTGAAATGGGCCTTCATATATGTAATCATACATCCCTAAATATTGAATTGCTTGGCTTGACCATTTATGGGATGACTCCACACCCTGTTCAGATCACTTGTGTCGGAGTTTAGCCCTGAACTGGTACAAATCATATTTTACACTGGCCGCAAGAAGTTAAGCGCCATTTGTACAATGCAGGAACAGTACCCTAGGCTCCCTGAACATTTTGGGCATGGCGTTAGCACATACAGTCCAGGAACCCTTTTTTACCCTATCTAAATTGTGTATCCTAGACAGCATTGTTTCACTAATGCTGACAAAGTTTCATTCTCAATGATAAAGAGAATATGGAACATCAAGAACTTATGTCTATTCCTTTGGTGCACTTCAAAGGTATTAGTTAGTTAGGAGATGGTTTTTCTTCCTGCACATAGTATATGAAATAATACCTTAATTCATGCACTAACAATTACCATAGGGAAACAGCATTAACAACATGGTCATTAACACGCAATACCTTTGCCACATCTCCATTACCACTCGCATGCCTTTACCATGCCTGCCTTTACAACGAAAATGTAAGTATTTCATCACGCTCATCTGACTGCTACAGAAACAGGCAAGGACATGCTTGGGGTCACCAGGCCGTGAAGAAATAAAATGATTGACGCGTTTTGACCATAAAAATGTTTTTTCTCAAAATTATTGTAATCACAAAAAAAGTTCATTTATACTCTTCTTGACTCGCTCTGATGACAAAATGCTGAAATCACAAACAGAGAAAAAATACTAACCACAAAAATAAAGCAACTTTTGTGTCTGCACAGGTCTGTGAGTTAGTGCATGAGGGTGTCAGTGGGTCTGTGAGTGAGTGTGTGAGAGTCTGAGTGGGTCTGTGAGTGGGTGCATGTTTCTGTGAGTTGGTTGGTGAGTGTGTGCATCAGTGTCTGAGTGGGTCTGTGAGTGGATGTGTCAGTGGCTAAGTGGGTCAGTGAGTGAGTGTGTCAGTGTCTGAGTGGGTTTGTGAGTGGATGGGTCAGTGTCTGAGTGGGGCTGTGAGTAGGTGCATGTGGGTCAGAGTGGATTTGTGAGTGGGTGTGTCAGTGTTTGAGTGGGTCTGTGTCTGGCTGTGTCAGTGCCTGAGTGGGTCTATGAGTGGGTGTGTCACTGTCTGAGTGGATGACAATTTTTTTTTTGCCATCGATATTCGCGAAGGCGTTGCGTCGTCACACAGCGTGGCCGTGCTGAGCATCACGATTTATTCGCGAGTATCGCAACACTCAACCAAAAAAATATTTAATGTCATAATTAGACCACCATAAGTGTCCTATATAACAGCCTTTGGGGAACGGTAACCCCACCCTAACCCCTTATGCCACCTTCCATCTTAAATTTCACCCCTGCGGATCGTAACCTGTTCCCTATGATGGCGGTCGCAACTTTCTACACAGTATCTCTGTTGTCATGTGCATTTGTGAATACGTTGTGATTATTGCAAAATTGTTGTGAGCCCAGATATACAAATTTGTTTTCCCTTTAATATCTCCTAAAGTACTGGACAGATTTTCACCAAATAAGTGTAATATATGTACCAAAAGCTAGCTTTCTGCCAAATGTTGTGTAATTCTGTCCAGCAGTTCAGGCTGTAGTCACGTCTAAAGGTCTTATGGGAATTAACTTAGGAATCACAACTTTTTTCACCCCCCTCTTTTTCTCAGCCCCCACTTGGCGGATCACCCCCAAACTTTCCGTGCACAACAATAATCACCAGGGCACTTTAAAAAAACACTTTTTCTATGGAAACTAGGTCCTAACTATAACTACCTGCTGGCGACGGCCAGTAGTTAATATAAATATATATATTAGGGAAAGGGCGCTCTTAGGGTTTCGAGGTGGGAAGGGTAATATTAGGGTTAGGGTGGGAAAGGGTAGTTGGGTGACAAGGCTGATTTTAGGGTTTAGGGTGAGTAAGGGTATTTGGGTGGCAAGAATGTTTTTAGGGTTTAGGGTGGGTAAGGGTATTTGGGTGGCAATTATATTTTTAGGGTTTAGTATGGTTTACGGTATTAGGGTGGTAAGGGTGTTTTTAGGGTTTAGGATGGGTAAGGGGTTTTGGGTGGCAAGCCTAATTTTAGGGTTTAGGTTGATTAAGGGTATTTGGGTGGCAACGTTATTTTTAGGGTTTATGATGGGTAAGGGCATGTGGGTGGGAAGGGTATTTTTAGGGTTTAGGGTGGGTAAGCGTATTTGGGTGGAGATGGTAATTTTAGGGTTTAGGGTGAGTAAGGGTATTTTGTTGGCAAGGGTCATTTTAGGATTAGGTGGGGTAAGGGAATGTGGATGGTATGGGTATTTTTAAGGTGGGTAAGGGCATTTGGGTGAAAAGGGTATTTATAGGGATTAGGGTGGGGAATGGTATTCGGTGGCAAGGGAAATTTTAGGGTTTAGGGTGGGTGGGGGTATTTGGCAGCAAGGGTAATTTTAGGGTTTAGGATGAGTGGGGGTATTTGGGTGGCAAGGGTAATTTTAGGGTTTAAGGTGGGTGGCAGTATTTGGGTGCAAGGGTAATTTTTGAGTTTAGGATGGGTGGGGGTATTTGGGTGGCAAATTGTTTTTTAGGATTTAGAGTGAGTAGGGGTATTTGGGTGGCAAGGTTGCGTTTAGGGTTTAGAGGTGGTTGCGTTTAGGGTTTGGAGTTGATAAGGTAAGATATGTGTGTGTGTGTGTGTAGGCTTTATACGTACCTGCAAAATACTTACATTTTCGTTGTAAAGACATGTGTGGTAAAGGTATATGTGTGGTAGAAATTTGTGTGGTAAAGGCATATTTGTGGTAATAGCTGCGTTGCAAAAAGCATGCATGGTAATGGCATGCATGGTTCAGTCATACATCCATTACCATGCACTAATATATCCATAACGTTAGATAGGGCCAGTGCACCCCTAAAAAAATAAATGCATTCTAGGCTTTTTATGCCACATGTGTTTTTTTCCGGATTGCTCATGGCTGCAGTCATAACCAGGTCGAGATATTAAGCCTCTGTACTTATAAACATTGCAAAGTTTGAACTGGGCACACATTTCTGGTATAACAGGTTACAGCATGTGTGCTAATAACTTCGCCAGTAATTTGGAGAGACACGCCACAAGTGAGGGGAGCTTATATAATGCACAGTTTGGTTACTACAGTTAACATTTCTACTCTCTTGTTAGGTAGAAAAGCGTCACCTACTATGATCACTTTATACAAATAAACTAAGTTTGACACCAAAGATGTGTGTATGGTCCTAGCAGAACTCAATCCAAACCCATCCAGACCAGGGGACTTTCCTGGTGTGTTGTCACTTTTAATGACCTTTACTTCCTGATGTCTGCTCTCAACATATTTTAAAACATCTCCATCCATTGGCTTCAGCGCATGTTTCACAAATAAATAAAGCATGGTCTCCTCATCCTCCAGTTCACTCCAACAAACTGTTTCAGATAAAAACCTGCTGTGTGTTTTGTTTCATGCTGATATGTATTGTCTTTCTCCATGCTGCTCATCCAAGCCAGTGTGCAGCAAGTATTAACCCCTAAAACATATTGTCGTTAATTCTTGCCTACTATAGTCATAGTTAAAGCGAGAGCAGGCTTCCTTTAGTAATGCTAAGGCCACACAGCTCGAAGGCTTGAATCTGCCCTGTAAGGTCCCATCAAGATCATCTTCCTTTTTTTTCTATACAGCAAATGTAACACTCAGTGTCCATCTGGGAACATACTCAAAAGCAAGAGGCAGAAATTCAGCATCCTCCTGAATATTTAGCCATTAGTTACATTTCATCTAGCTCCAGATTTCTGAGTATACTAGTTCATAGCACCCAGTAGGTCTAACGACTACCCGAGTGTCATCCTCGTTGTGAAAATTAACCTCCAGGCCTCTCAGTCTGTTGTTTCAAGGCTTTACATAAACATGAAGTAGTAGGGGGTAGCCGTTCAGCACGCTGTTTCTTACTTATATCTGTTTGGAATCTGATTGGTCCTTACAGACAGTTTACTCAGTAGGTCCCGCTCTGTACCTTAAGAAGAACTCAAACTGTCTCCTTGCGAGATCCAACTGACCCGCTGCCTCCTGTACTTTACTGAATGAAGTCTGGGGTTTCAAGGTATCCATGGTCAATCCGAGGAATATAGGCCCTCATTACGACTCTGGCAGTCGGCGGTAATTTGGGGAAAGGTACTGCCAACAGGCTGGCGGTACCTTTTCCCAAATTATGACATTGGTGGTTTGGCTCAAGCCAAACCGCCAATGTACCACTCCGTCCGCCTGGGTGATAACAGCCGCTGGGCTGGAGACTTCAGTCTTCAGCCAGGAGGCCGTCACAATCCCACCCTCGGGATTATGACCCCGCCTACCACCATGGTTTTCGTGGCAAGTGTACTGCCACAAAAACCATGGCGGTAGGCACTATCAGTGCCAGGGAATTATATCCCTGGCACTGATAGGGGTCTCTCCCACCCCTCCTCCCCAGAGTCCTCCCCTACCCTCTCACTTCTGCCCCCGCACATTTACACACCCACACGCGCACACATATACACACATACACACACGCATACTCACATCCACCCACGCATGCACACATACATACCCACACACCGCAACACACACCAACATACGTTGTCGCATACTCGCATTCACAACACACAACATACACGTACATTCACGTTCAGTCATTCACACAATCATTCAACGTGACTCCCACCCGCATGCACGCATATAAAAACAGACACACCCCCCTCACACACACAACACCTCCCTCTCCTGTTGGAAAACCCGACTTACCTGCTTGCAGGGGGCCCTCCGGCTTGAGACATCTGCCAGTGTCCGCCAGCAAATCACCGCCAGGCCATATCATTGCTCATGATACGTTAGGTGGTGTGGCGCTGGTGTGGCGCTGCTGCTGACAGCAGCGCCTCCTGACCGCCGTCCGCAGCCATGACCGTCAATGGAATTCCGGCAGCCTTCTGGTGGAATTCCATCGACTGTCATAATGCTGCTTGGCGGCTGGTAGCCACGGTGACGGTATGTTGCGGCCATCACCGTGGCTGTAGGTGGCAGTTACCGCCAGAGTTGAAATGAGGGCCATAGTATCATCAACATCACTGCATCACCCTATGCAGTATAATCAGAATAGATGACCGATCTTACAATAGTGGCCACTCTTTTCCGCTATTAGTCTAAAAGCCAGATTGTTGACACGTGGGATAAGGTTCCAAGAAAGCCTTAAGTGGTACAGATGTAACATTTTACCTTTTTTGGTGGTTATTGGCACAAGTATTGGAGTCTGAGGTGAACATTTTTTATCAGTGGAGTGACCCAAGTGTTGTGTGTCTCCTGAACAAAGTCAATTGAAAAAGAGCTGTTGATAAGATTTGTTATAATAGGAAGAAACTAATCTGGACTATCTATTACACTTTGTTGTGTTGGGCCTGCACCTGTGGTAACTTTACTTATGTTATCTTCTGAGAGGTCCCTGACTTAGTATTGCTACTCACTCCTTGAGACCCTGCTTCACGAGCAACTGAGAAGTTGTCGCTAATAAAATCAAATTGTAGTTTTGACTTCATAATCAGGGTGATTGATGATATTTTGTTAAAATATGGCTGTAGCTCCCCAGACCATGTCACAGGATAATTCCTATTGGTACTGGATTTTTAATATATGTAAGAATTTAAACAGCTACTGAGTGAGCAGGTATCTTTTTCATGGTCAGTGGTTTTGTACTCTTTAACTCATTCTTGAAATACTCCTTGGTAACTTCAGATAGGAGTTTGTGCCATCTATGTAGCTTTTGTTCGAAAGTAACTTTAACAGTTAATTCTTTAGTTGTCTAGCAAGACTTACTCTACATGAGTAAGTTCAAAATTGTATACTTCTAGAATCACTCTAGAATGAGAAGCAATCCCTATCTATTGGAGTTTTTCTTGCTAAACATAAGACTGTGCTTTCTTTGGTTGGTAACCTTGTATCTATATATTTCCTAACCAAGCACATCTCTTTTCTCTGTTGCGATTCTTCTCCTGCCTTCAAAATAAACCCATATCGGGATTCATAGTGCATCCCAGAAGTTCTTGTAGTGTGCATGGTTGTAGACTTTAAGGTGCCTTCCCAATCTTCTCCCTTCTTAGGATGAAATTTCACATGAGAGAGAAGTGATTAGAAAACCTCCTGTGCTTGAATATTACTTCCTTTATGTCATGATGTTTCCTGATTAGTAGACCAGCAGTATTTATACATGTATGTGAATTTATAAATCGCAAACCTTTTTACAAAGCAACAAAGCACTGACACTCTGGCTATATAAAATACAGAATTGGGGTACAGCATGGAAAGGATTTCAAGAGTTGTGCAAATGAGACAGGAAGGGCGAGGTTTGCAGTATGATAGAGTAGCAACAGGGAGGATAGGCTATATTAGTTGATTGAGGTGCATCAGAAAGAGATCATTATCCAAGTGATTGCAGTGCAATGATGTATTGTTTGAAGACGGCTTTTAGGCATTTTTTTTAAATTGAGGAGGATCCAGTCTGAGAGGAAGTTCCAGACAGATCCATTAGTTACACATGTAAAAATAACCCTTGCATTCAGTTTGGATGCCATGCTTAGAACTGAAGTCTCATTAGAACTGTAGATTATGTTTAAAGTCCAGCCTTAATGCAGGTACCGTAATCACACAAAACAACCTGCCATCCTGATCCTGCACATCTTCTTGTGCTTCCGCATACAATGTGACATCTTGCAGAGTTGAGCTTTCCTCAGCAGTCTCAAATAGAAAAAGGTCTGTAGATAAGGTCAGAATTTCAGGACAGCATTCTCAGTGTAATCAACCAGTTATTGCCTTTGCTCATACAGGATACTGTGTCAATAAGGATGATTTGTCAGATTTATCGGAGTGTTCCAGGGAACTCGTTTTCTCGCTGCCTACAGCATTGTCAGTTGACAACACCCAACCACACTTTCGCTACAAATATGCTATTCTTTTTCTAGCTAAATATATAACTTGATATAGGGCAGTTGGTAGACAACTCAATGGAATGTACTGACCTACATCAGACTTACAGCCCTACGTCTGCCACATTGCATTAGGAAGGGCCCTTCAAACTGTGGGGTGGGCCCACCAGGGGGGTAAATGGATCTCAGTGGTGGATGGTGGGCATTAGGCCCAAGCTATGGTCAAGAAGATAATTTCTTATGCTCTTGGGGGACAAAGGCTAACATCATGGTGAAAAAAGCGCTGTGTTTTTAATGAACCACTATGTAATAGGTCATCAGTAATGGCCCGATTATGTACTGGCGATCTTCATCACTCCGAATCCAGGTCTTCCTCAACACAGTCCTTATATAATGGGTATCAGCTCCCTCCCACAGATGCACAAACCAAAAACACATTGTGCCCACCCCAATGCCGCTTCTTTCTTGCCACATTTCCCATGATGCTTTACAAAAAGGAAGCAGACCCTCTCCACTTTCGGTCATTTCCCAGGATGAAGCTGAAATCCACATCACATTGGGGTGGGTAGGTGGGAACTCAGACTGCGGCGAGGAAGACCCATACTAGGAGTAATAAAGATTTACAAGTAACTGAGCCATTACAAAGAATCACTTTGACAGAATTCTAAGAAATGTTTCTGATCTTAACAGAGCTCCCAACTCTCAATTCTTCTCCATGATGTGATTACAAACCAGAATCAAAACCTTAAAAGTCATAAAACTCAAATCAACTGAGCCTCCCTGCTCCAAACGCACTTTTTGTATTGGTTGAGGCACTAACGGGCCATCCCATGTGAGAATCGGGCAGTGAATAGCTGGTTTCTTTTAAAAGAAGAGTTTTAACAATCTAGAGACCATGGCCAATCTTCCTGGCTGCTGCAAGAACATCTTTCCCAGGCCCATCCTGAAGTGATCCTCTATGTATTGCAAATCCTAAGTTGGACTCAGGTGGGATTTCTTGCAGTTTGTCAAAAACCTGTGTTCTGCCAATACCCCACAAACTTCATCCAATTGCTGAGTTGCCTAAAAAAAGCAAGAAGAAGAAATCAGCCAGTCATCAAGGTAAGAGAAGATCGTAATCCCTCAGCATGAATCAATCCCCCCAAAGGTGCTAATACCTTTGTAAATACTGTAGGTGATGAAGCCAAGCTGAAGATAAGCACTGAAACCTATAATGCTCTGCCCTTACTGCAAAGTCTGAGAACTCAGATGTATTGGGACATGTGGGTAGGTGATTAACAGCTTCAAAGATGCCCCTATTCCTTATATAAGGAAGAGCCTTTTGTAAGGTGTTCATCTTGAATTTGATGTGCATGACAAACCTGTTCACTTCCTTTAAGACCATTACAGGTCTGAACTGTCCAGATACTTTCTTCACCAAAAAGAGGATTCAGTAAAATCCTTTCCTCTCTTGAGAGATTGGAAGAAGCTTTATTGCGTTCTTCAGCCATAAGCTGTAGATTCCTTCAACAATGCTTTCTGTTTGAGTGGGTCTTTGGGCAATGGAGTAGGGCAAAAACAATTGACTGGTCTTTCTTGGAATAGCATTCGAAAACCATATTCCACAGTGTCCAGTGGCCTATCACTGAAGCTTTCAGCTTGTTCCAAAATTTCTGCAGTTGCCACCCACAGGCAGCTGTCCAAGATCCCCTTTGTAGTCATGCTTATGAGACTGTTGGATTCCTAGTAGAAGCTCCTACAGCCAGAGGCCAGGACTTCTCAGAAGCAGGGATTTCCCCGGTCACATCACCTTTCATGAATGGAATAGCCCATCGTCTGGTGATAGGCTGCACCAAACACCGTTTTTGCTGAGAAAAACTTCCCTTTCCCTGGAGACTTTACAAGGGTCATCAGTTTCTATCCTCAACAGATTTCTTGACCAGAGTTTCCAACTTCATATCAAACTGCTTACCCCTGGAAAAAGGATATGGATAAGGAGATTCCTTTGCGGTGCGTTCACCTTCAGCGAACTCATCCATATCTGCCGCTTCACCACTATGCTAACCCGCTGCCACCACTGATGCTTCCAGAGAATCACAAGCTATGTTCGGGAGGAAGTGTACCTGTTGCTCCATCATTGTCATGGTTGACAAAATATCTACTTCTTACTCCATTTGCTCCACAAACTTCTGGAAGTCTTTCAAGAAGGACTGGATAGTGTAACTGGCATAAGCTGCTGTTTTGACCCCGAAATTCACAGCAGAATACGATCTTTCAACTGCCAGTTTGACCTTCTTATTAACTGGACTGGAGGGAGGCGGCTTCCTCCAAAATTATAATGCGCTGAGAAGACAACCCCGCCATCAGCGAGTCTACTCTAACCTACGAAGCAAACTCTTCCACAAAACCCAGCAAGGAAAATCTTTTCACCAAAAAGCAGGGAAAGGTGAGCTTTTCCACCTCTACCCACTCATCACTTACCAGCTTCTGTATTGTCCCATCTAGCTGTAAACCTTTCAGCTTTTTCATTTTAGTCCGGGCCATAGAAGGTGTCCTCATCCACATCAACTGGAGCCTCAGGGAAAGCAAAGTTCTCCTTTAAATGCTGTAGGACCTTTTTTACCTCTGGCCCCTGCACAAATCTTCCCTTGACCTCCTCATGTTCCTCATCCCTATCTGGCGATGCCATACAGGGTCTCATTACGGGATGAATGGCCTTCCCTTGCCCTGAATGCTGCAGACACCGCCTGTTCTCTCATCCTTTGTATATTCTCAAATGTTGTTACAAGATCACCAGATTCTTCACCTTCCAATTGTTCAGGGTTATCTTGTTCCAAATTGTGTTTCTCCTCAGCACTGTTTTTCTGATCCATTGTTTGTGTGTTATTTTAGCAGGCTGCAACTAAGCAATACCAGATGCAATCTTCAACAACACAAAAACAATGCTACAATTTATCTGAGGGCGCTCCTGAGGCAAATCTGGTGAGAGCACTGCCATTTGCCAGTCATGCAGTTGCTCGGTTTAATTAAACTTATGTTCCCAACCCTTCTACTCGATAAACGGGGTCAGGGGGCCTTTAAAGGTACTGCGCACCGCGACAGCAAGTGCATCAAATAGCACTTATGCATATGCAAATGAATCGCGTCTCAGCAAGATCACACTCGTAAACTCAAGAACCTAATTACAGTGGTACTGCTAAAGCTAGTCAGAAACATTAAAATAAATACTAAACAAGTGCATTACTTGCAGGACTGGCTATAGGGTGGTGGAGTGCCAAGCCTGAGGAAGCTGCATTTTGAAATAGCTAACAGGATTAAAAACACTTGATGGAGAGTTCATGTTTTGCCTAAAGGTTTGTATTCAGTAATAAAAACGTCAAGATAACTCTGGTAATTTATGCACCTGCTGGAGAAATCTGAGTTTTATCTCAAAGTTTTCACTCATCATAAAGTAGCGCACGGGGGTCGATGTGCCTGCTGCAGAGCAAGCGTAACATGCAGATCCCAGAATTGTACTCTATGTAGCTAGTTCAGTGGGTTGCTGCTTTAGTCACACATAACCTTTTGTTACTTGCAGTTTATAAGTGACAATCCTTCTAATTTTGCACAGTGAGCTATGACCTGGCATCAAGGAGCAGTAATGCAAAGTGCAAGGCTTAGGTTTAGTACTTCATGCCCCCCTTCGATTGCTAAAAATTGCTGTGTGGATATAAATAAATACTAGTAAAGCCAACCCAACCACTGTGCTTCTCCAGACCACACACTCTTAAAACATACTGCCTACTAATATGAATGCCACGTAACTCCAACGCCTTGTAGCCTTCATTGTTATAACATTTCTTATACATTGATACATTGATTTACACACTTGTATGATTCATTGTTTTTGTACAACGTGTGCATGATATTAGGCGCTCCGACACCCATAGGTAAATGATTAAATACACGCGAAAGAGGGGCTTCAGAGAGATGAGAGGCACTCTTAGAGGGTGGTTGTGTGGAAATCTGTGGAGAAGGTCATTAGTGGGGTGTGGGGGCAACTAAGATTGTCGCACCTGGCGCCACCGGTGCTAAAGCCAGCCCTGACTACTTGTAACCTTGTTGTCTCCATCTTCTTTCCAGTATTAAAAAGACAGGAAGTGGGGAGGGTCGGCTTCTTTTTTGTAAAGCATCAGCGGAGGTGTGGCAGAAAGGAAGGTGTACTGGGGCGAGAACTTTGTGGTCTTTGGCTTGTGTAAATCTCTGTTGGAGTGAGTTGACACTACCTAAGTATTGTGCAGAGGAATACGAACGGGGAGGTAGTGTTTTATGCACTCATGTTCTATAGGTGTCAGTGAGGGGGAAATCCAAATAACGCTCAAAGTCCCCCACACTGTGTATGTGTATACTTTTACACTTTTAGGGAGTCGAGCTGCCAAAAGCATGTTGACCATCGTATTTAATTGCTTGCTTAAGGGGGATAAATACAAATTTCTGCAGTGTTTGAATTGTTAAATACGTTTGGGACTACTGATTTTATAAAAATATTGTGAGAATATGGTTGTCAATCTGGGGGGACCGACAATAGCATACCAAGGATGCCAAAGACCCTGCTGTAAGCAAGGAAAATGGCCCTATTGACCTCAGTTGGTGTATTAAAATACAGTAATTGTCAGGGTTCAATGAGCCCCTCAGAGTTTTCGGCCCAGTCCCACTACACCTGCTGCACCAACCGTAGCTACGCCCCTGAGGTGCGATGAAATGTTTTTAACACTAGGGGGCCGCAACATTAAAAAGTTTGAGGATCATTGTAATAAGGTGATGCAGGACAGATTTAAGGTACAGAATCCATAACTTCACTGCAGCTGTTTAGTTAGCTATTGTACTGACTGGTGGTTACCTTTCTCGAGATTTTATTGAAATCAAAAGCAATGTCAATGTTGCCACCAAAAACTGACGGCAGAGATTTTTTTTTACTAGCAATTCACAGTGACTGATCAGTCAAAAATCATGTTTTCTGCACTCGATGTCAGTGAATGATTCACTGCTACCAGATGTTTATCTAAAGATTTTAGAAAGCTAGAGAGTCTTAATATGTGCTTTCCCACTCTTACCTACTCAGATTGATTTGACATTACTCACACAAATTACGGCATATTTGCAGGACTCTCCTGCTACGTTTCCTCAGTTGATTCTCTATACCTTGGAAGTGGAAAACTGTATTTCGTTAAAATGAGATTATCAAAATTGTGCACCTTCCACCTGTGCCATCATCCTGCAGTGACTGATTTGTAATGGCCTCTGCAGACCTTGGGAAATGCCACATAAATGTGACCTGACACCATAGACCAGTGGTTCCCAACCTGTGCCCGGGGACCCCTGGGGGACTGCAAAGCCCCCTCAGGGGGTCTGTGACTGCTGGGAATTTTAAATAATATTAACAGGTTAGGTCCCAAGCTTTCAGAAATGACTCAGTCGGGGGTCCCGGGATTCCAATAATGATTCAGTGGGGGTCCCCGTGTTCCAGTACTGATAAAGTGGGGGTCCACAGAAGTCAAAAGGTTGGGAACCACTGCCATAGACTATCTGGTTAAGAAGGGTGCTCCAGTACAACATGTCCAATGCCTCACCTGCAGTCTACCATATTTTATTCACAGTGAAGTTCATCTGTCAAGCCCCTGGAAAATGTCTGCCTGTCTGAGTGTTAAAGTTCACTATTATCCTACTTTTGAACAGGTCCTAAAACAAGGCCTTGTGTACTATAACTCTCTATTTCCAGAACTGCCTATCACAGCTCACTAACCTCCTCCAATACGTTGGAGAAGGAATCACTGGCATACTGAATCTCATGCCCAGAGCCACTAGAATTATGTAGCAAGGTCAGGCCAAATTATGAGGTGGGGTTGACTAAATTATGTGGCACAAACTGACAAACTGTGGCATAATGCGGCACAATTTGTGGATGGATTACTTCAGCCTTTTTACATATTAACTCTGGGCAGCGGTTTCACTTCATTAGTAACAGTGTGACACCTAACTGCATCAATCTGTAACTGAAAAGTGACTGCTACTGCACATGAAAGGGCATGCTACTGTGCGGCAAAATAAATGGGGCAGAATATTTCTTAGAACTTTTGATTCGTTTCAGCTCAAAACAATTTTTCTGTTGAAGTCTGTAAAGAAAATTGCGCAGAAGATGAAGGATTTCGTGACAAGTGCGTTAATCCATGAATATGCGGAAAATGCTGTAGTCACAGGACCGCATAATTCCAGTGGCCCTCTAAGCGCAGTGCCTTACTGCTTGGCTTAACCACCAGATAGTGTCAACACGTCTTGGTTCCGATTTCCATATTGATTTCGACTACCACTGATCTTGGTAGCTTATGAAGGTGCTGTAAAGTTAGAACAATCTATATCGAACACACTAACTTGGATTCTGCTAACTCAGCATTACTACTGGCTGCAGACGATTGCAAATGGACACTTGTGCATTTATCTCACCAAACTGTAGAAATATGTCCTCTGTGGCCTTCATGATTGCCAAGTTCAGTGTGCAAGAATGTCTGCAGGGAGCAGGTAGTGCTGACAGGACGTTTTTGTGTCTGTATTTCTATGGTGAATTACGGTTCATGCAGTTTCCAAAGTAATCCTGGGTACCTGTGCGCTCTCTGGGGCTTTACAAAAATGTAATACATATGTGGAATGACAAACACGCACTATGTGAGTAAGGTGGAGTAGTTTTAGTGTTAGCCAGTGTCTCACGGATGGGAGTCTTTGCTAAAAGTACTTACAAGAATGCATGCAATGTGCCTTGACGTCAAATGGGGAGCACACTGTAGAGAGAGTACAAAAGAAGTTGAACTAAGAAACATGAGCTCCAAGCGTTTACAAAAGAAAACAGCAGACCAAACTATGTAAATTTCCTTCTTTCGTCCAAAGGTCGTTGTAAATTTTTATCTTAATTCAGTTTACAGGAACCTCCTGTGCCTGGCAACCGCTGGCAATGTTGCTACATTTTTCTTCATTAACGTAATTTGAGTACTGCATGCTAATGTATAGCAAATAAAAACACTTTGGAGGCAATCATAAAACTACGCTTTATACTGAGTCCAAGGTGACTAATTTTTGGACGGTTGTGTGTTGATTTTCCATTGAAGCATAATTTAAGGATTAGTCATTTCTAAAACTTTTTTTTATTAGGTGCTTGGCCCTTGCCAGTATAAAAAAAAAAATTGGCCAAAAGCAAAAAA
This sequence comes from Pleurodeles waltl, assembly GCF_031143425.1. Lineage (NCBI taxonomy): Eukaryota > Metazoa > Chordata > Amphibia > Caudata > Salamandridae > Pleurodeles > Pleurodeles waltl. Next base: position 762,088,196 of record NC_090438.1, read on the forward strand.
GTTAAAATGTTTTTTGTCTCAAAAAGCATTTGTTGCCATAGTAGTCCAGGGCACTGAAGGGAACTAATGTATTTGGGAATGAGCTCCGTGTGAAAGAGCAGAATGCGATTACTCACAGTGAATTCAGCCAATGGCTGAAGTGGGCCGACATACTGACAGGCTCGTACCTGTTTGCAGGGGTGAAATGGTTGCGACATAAAAACCCTTTCTCCCAAATAACCAAACCCGCTCCCTGAAATAGGAATTGGCTTAGTTCCCCGGGATGAAGGGATGAACACCATGTTGTTCCTTCGAACTCTTCTGGCTTTTATCTGCATCTACAAAAGAAATATCTTTTTTAGTATCCTTTGTTTTTCTAATGATAGGTATTAATATATATGTGAGCATAGTATTGATCGATCTCAATCCGTTCTCCTTTATAATGTTTGTGAGAAATAAACCTTGTAGGATCTGATTCCTGGATTTAGAAAAGGAAACTCATAAGGTGAGCACAAAGACCAAATGAATTTAAATAACTAATATCTGTAGGAAGGTACCTTCGCATACATAATAATTTCAGATGGACGGATCTATTCAATGCGCAGTACTCCAGGAGTGCAGCATTATATTCCTGAGTAGGCATTCACACAGTTCTGACATATATTCCATTCATAATTTGCTATCAACATAGTCCATAAATTTTAAGAGGAGTATTATTTCATACCTATAGTGTAGTACTGATAAGAGAGGATTCTCACAGTTCAGTAATGTAAATATTAATAATGGGTAAGCCAGCAAACTATTATGTCTTAGTGAGAGTTCATGTATAATAGACTCAGTAGTGTTCCACACCAGTTCATGTAAGTTGTTCAACATACCAAGAGCAATTGTTGACAATAGTACACATGCATATCCAGTATGAACATGGAAACACTCTTAGTTATGCAAACGTGGAAACCAAAGTCTACAAGTTCATCAGCAGCTCTACAACCAATTTCGCCAAAGTTTGTGAATTGTCCCCAAAGTTTCAAACATGGCGCCAAAAGCGCGTTATCGCAAAAGGAGCAATGCGAGTAGAAAAAATTAATTCCAATAATTTTCAAAAAGTACCACCCAAGGCGCATTACCCACCAAGGAAGATAGCAGAGATTAAACACAACCGCTGCTGCCCGAAAGGAGGGTGAGGGAAGAACTGCTGGAACAGCAGCAACTAGGAAAGCCAGGCAAGCCGGAATCCGGAAGAAGAACTCAACGTGTATGAAGTGTTCAACAGGTAAGTGCAGGGCGGTAACTCAGAAGACAAGCAGTTGACAGAGGTGCAGCGCACAGATAAATAGCTATGTGCTCCATCTCCTTAAAGGGCCCGCTCCTCGGGAACACCGTGAACATGGTGCACCTGACACATACTGCCCAATGTTGTATGCGTAGTGGGTGGAAGAGAAATGAGAATGCTACAACAACAGACCAGTGGATGAATGGAACTGACTGAAAGCTGCTACGTGTAAGTGCATTAAATAATAACAAAAAGTCTTGGATAACTCCAGGTTAAATTAAATTAAAAGCAAAAAGGATGAGATCAGCACAACAATGGGCGGGCTGTGGTGGGACAAAGAAAGGAGTAAGCGGGGGGTGCAGGTAGGCAGCATTTAGGAGGGAAAGCACCATACACTGGAGATAAGAAAACACTCATGATGTACTAAAAGAAAAGCAAGCTGTTCCCTGAATGTGAGCAGTGGAAGGATACAGGTCATAAAAATGGACGGGAAAGAAGTTCTGCACCAGGGGAAGAGCAAACACAAGAAGAGGAAGGAAGGGGATAGCATAACATATCTATCATCACAAGAATAATGTGGAGGAATAGTATTGTGGATAATAATATTGTAGGTGAGAAAAACATTGTTTGATGTTTATTTAATATTGTTGTAATACATATACAAATATATTGTTGCTAACATTTTTGTCATGTTTTAACTATGTTTTTATTTGTTGTTGTATGTGTTGTGAAGTTATAATTTATATTTTAATAGTATTTTTTAAAGAAAATTGCATTTCTTTAACAGGATTTGCTTAAAATGTGAATATATTTATGTAACATTTATAATAATGCAAATATAATTAGTACTATTTTAGTAGTGAGATATCGGGTATATAGGGAAAAAGTGTGTGGAGATTTGTAAATAAATGATTATTCATAATTTGTGTTTATACATATTAAATGTAAATATATGACTTTTAACTGTACATTTATTTTGTAATTTTTAAATATTCTTTTCATAATTAATAAATGTTAATTAAAAAATAATAATAATACAAAATGTATAATTTTATTACTAGTGGGATATATGATTTATATATGGTTTATAGAGGAAGTTGTGGGAGTTTTTAAAATATTGTGTTTTTCTTAAAACAATCTGAAATTTAATGTAAAAGTTCAATTATTTTCTTATTATAATCAGTTTGAATTAATTTATTATGTATTTTATTTTTTCATTGTTATATTAATAAACATATAATATTTATTCTTGCATTTCTCATAAACAACATTTAATAAATATTGTGTGGTTTATATGTTAACTATTTAAAATGTTACATTAATAATTGAATTATTAACTAATAATATTTATTTCTGTATATAATATGTTAATTGATATTAAAATTATATATATTTTCTATTTTTAGACAGTTTTTTGGTATTTTCTGTACGATGTTTTTCAAAAATCAAACTATTTTATTGTTAATCATTTATTTTAATTTTACTCTGTAAAATTTTGTAAGCAGTTTCAGTTTTTTTTATTTCAGTATTACATATTAACTGAATATATATCTATGTCACAATAATTTAATATATTTTAAGTTGTGCATATTATTTGTTTTTTATTTATGTTTTATTACCTGTATTAAAAATATGAATTGTTAATCTCTTTCTTATAATTATAAATATTCGTTTCTAATCTTTATAATTTAAATGTATTTATTTAATGTTATGTCTTTATTGTTAAGTAGTTTGTTTTATTTTACTATACTAATCATAACAATGTTTATATGTTTAAATTAATAATACAATTGTAATATAATCATTAGATATAATTTTTTGAGTATAAATATATATATATATATATATATGTATATCCGTGTGTGTGTGTTTATATATCCTCATACCTTAAGGTAACTATATTTCGCACTCTTGCCATCCACAGTTTTCTCATCATTAATTTTACTGTAAATGTTACAGTGATATTATCAGTGGTATCCTAGAAAATGTCATGAGTTGTGTAATATCTGGGGTAATTAGCAGTGCACGGCGAGAGTGTGAGTTATATTTCCCTTAGGGCACGAGTTTTAATTACTTGAACTATCTCTAACTATAATAGCTGAATATCTACGTTTTTTGTGCGTGTAAAATCTGAACTTAATTATAACGTCCCTGTAGCCTTTAGTTATTTAGTGAATAAATTTTTTTTTTTTTCAAATTCTATTTCCTAACTATAACATCCCTGTAACCTTTGGTTTTTCAGTGAATTACTAGTTTTTTTTTAACATTAAATAAGACGCCCATCTCAATGCACTGTGTCCCCACCCAAGCTTGCTGCTCCTGCCCTCACCCCCTCCTAACCATTCATTGTCCAAGTCCATGCCCTTGCTCCATCATTACAACCCTGTGTGACTATTGTTCTGCCACCGCCATTCCCGCCCGCTCTGAGCAGTTAGTTTGCAGCCTCACCCACCTCCTCCCTTCACCTCCTTTGTCCAAGTTCAAGTACCAGCCCCCTCCCTCCTGCCCTGCATGGTCCAAAGTGCTGCCACTGCCCTCCATTTAACTTGATGTCCCTGCCCTCTCTTCCTGCCTACTGTTCCCAATTCTGTGCCCCAACATTGCCCTCCTGCTTAGCCTCTGTGCTTAGCTTGCTGCCCCTACTCTCGTTCCCCTGCCGTCCGATGTCTGTGTGCATGCCCCTGCTCCCTCCTTGTTGCCCACCATGTTCCATGGGCCTGCCACTGCCCAGCCTATCTACTCTAAGTGTTCTGTTGAGCTGATGCTGCCCTTCCCACCTACCTAGCATGGTCAGATGGTTGCCATCTGTGCCTACCAGCTCCAACCTGTCTGTCAGAGTTCCATGCTCCCATACCCTTTCTCCTGTTCTCCATGGTCCATTTTTCTGCCACTCCTTCTGCCCTCTATTCTCTGTTGTGCTGTAGTTGCTCCTCCTGCCTGCCCTTCTTAGTCTTTTGTGAAGCCCCTTCCTTTTCTTGTCTGTGTCCAGCCCCTACCCCTCCCTTCTGTCCTCCATGGTCCTTTGTGCATGCCTCTGCCACCTCCTTTTTGCCTACCATGGCTGCTGTGCTGCGACAAACCTTCCCACTTGCCATGTATGGTTTTCTGTGCTGTCACAGATCCTCCCACCTTCCCTGTGTGATCAGCTTGCTGCTCCTGACCGCCTCCCACCTTCCCTTGGTTGTCTGTGTGTATTCTATTATAGTCTCACTGTTGCCCTCCATGGTGTGTTGTGCTTCCAGTTCCCATCCCACCTGCCCTCATGGTCAGCTTGCTGCTCCTGCCCTGAACCCTTGCCCACTGCCCTCCAGTTCCATGTGCAGACCCCTTTCACCTCCCTCCTGCCTTGTCTGTTTCATTGTCATGCACCTGCCCCCTCCCTCATGCCCTTCATGGTCCATTATGCTGCAAGTGTACCTCAAGTCCATCTGGTATGGTCTGTTTGCTGCCCTTGCCTCTTTCTCTTCTGCTCTCTGTTGTCCATGTGCATGTCCCCTTTCAATTGCTTTGCATGGTCCGTCGTGCTGCGCTGCCATCCCGCTTGACCAGTAAGGTGTATTGTGCTTCTGCAACCCCTGATGCCTGCCCTGTAAAGTCACTCTGGTGCCCCTGCCATCTCCCTTCTGCCCTCTGTAATCTAAGTCTATGTCCCTGCCCCATTCCTCCCGCCCTCCATGATCCAATGTACTATACTTGCCATCATTGTAAACTTGGTAAGAGGGAGATTTTGAAAAAAAAACCTGGGGAATTGATTTTCCCCATAGACTTATATTGAAAAAGAGATTTTAGGTAGGAGATAGATAAAATAAAGCCCTTTTGGTCTTAAAACATCGAGGTCTCTTGCCTGAATCGGGCCTCTTGACAGATATGGTTATACTGCCACTGCCTCTTCCTTTTGCCCTCAATGGCCAGTTATTTTGCCACAGCCTATCATGCATGTTTGCTTTGTTGCACATGCTCTCCTTTCCCCTGCCCTCCATACTCCATTGTACTGCCACTGTTCCTCCCACCTGCCCAGCGTGGTCAACTTGTTGCCTCTTCACCCTCCTCCCTGCCCTCTATTATCCAAGTCTGTGCACCTCACCACTACCTCCCCACAGTACTCTAATGAACAACTAGATTGCTAAGATTCTGTATTCATTACAAAGGTGTGGCACGCCAGACGTCACCTTGATGTTATTAAAACTGTAATACCTAAAGCATTTCCTTTGGAAATTATAAAAATGATAGGGTCTTATTTACATAGAAAGTTTGGTTAGTGCTCTAAAAAACTGAAATGAGTTCTCAAATACTGACAAAGCACTTTTAATTTATTTGCTACCTTTATGTATTTTTTTATCCAGTTGATCACTTGATTATATGTTTAATTTAGGGGAGAGGATGTGGCATTACAGCCAGAGTCGCAGACATTGCAGCTGGGAAACCAGGTTCGAATTTCAGCATCAGCTCGAAACCCTGTGATTCTGAGCAAATCTACTAATCTCCCTCTGGCTAAAACCAAAATGAATTTGTCCTTATATAATGTAACTGATTTTCATGTAGAGCACTCCAATACCTTATGGTGAAGTCTGCGCTATGAAAAACTGTAAAAAACAAAGAAATTAAGGGGTCATTATGAGTTTGGAAGACAGAATCATCTGTCTGGCAAACTCCCAATGAGTAGACCGCTACAGTGTTGGTGGTCTCCCCACTGGCCCCATTACAACTTCCCCACTAAGCATTGTTTCCAATGCTGCTGCATGCAGGGTGCTGGGCAGGGGGACCCTCTGTCATGTCCCTTTGCTTGTTCTCTGCCAGTCTTTACATGGTGTTGAAACCGCCATGAGAAGGCTGGAGGAGAATAAGGTTGTAACCAGCAGGGGGGGCTGCTTACAACAAGGACTGCCGTCAACCTGTCGGGATCTTGGATCGGCAGCCAACCTCATAATGTGGCAGTCTGACTGCCACAGCCACGGCAGTCTGACCACCACCGCGAGTCTGGAAGTCTTATGACTGCCAGAATCGTAAATGCCCCCTAAGTGCTTTTCAAACTTCTGTCATTTGGGTGATATTTGTACTACATGTGGGCTCTTTTTTCTCTGGTGTCAATTTTGGAAGACGTATTTGTGATGTTCTCATTTACTGCAGTATCATCAGTAGAAAATGCTTTCGGTTTTCGACTTCATTTGCATCAAAATCGCTAGGCAGCCTAAGGTAATTATAACTCGCACCCCCACCATGCACAGTTTTTCCTTCAATAATTTGACTGCGGATGTTTCATTTCTATTTTAAATGACATTAAGGAAATTGTCATGAGTGCTACGATATCTGGGGTAATTAACAATGCATGGTGAGGGTACGAGTTATAGTTACCTTACGATGCAAGTTATAGTTACTTGAAATAACGCTAACTATAACTGTTGAATTGCTCTGGTTTTGTGTGAGTAAATTCAGAACCTAACTGCAACATCCCTGTAACCTTTGGCTTTTTTAAGTGAATTTCTATGTTTAAAAAATATATATATTTCCTAACTATAACATCCCTGTAACCTTTGATTTTATTCAGTGAATTTCTATGGCTTTTTTAACACAATGTAATTTTCATTACTCTATGTTAATCCAACCACCGCCAGGCCCTGTGGATAACGCCCTATAACCATCCAACGCTGTGCACGGCCAAGGGCCGTGTATGGCTGGGGTTGGTCACAGGGCCTGGACTGCAGCCAGTGTGTGTGGCCAACAACCCAACCCCACATTGCACACAGCCTTTGGTGGTGCACAGCGGGAGATGGCCACAGGGCCTGTCTCTCTGGGTGTTGGTATAGGTATGAGAGGATGTCTCTGGATGTAAGAGTGGGTGTGAGAGTGTCTCTCTGGGTGTGAGAGTAGATGTGAGAGGGTGTCTCTGCATGACAGTGGGTGTGTGAGTGTCTTTGTGAGTGGGTGTGTGAGTGCCTATGTTGGTCTGAGTGTATGTGTGAGTCTTAGTGGGTCTGTGAGTGGCTGCATGAATGTCTGAGTGGCTCTGTGAGTGGGTGTGTGAGTCTCTAAGTGGGTCTGTGAGTGTGTGTGTGAGTGTCTGAATGGGTCTGTGAGTGGGTGTGTGAGTCTGAGTGGGTCTGTGAGTGGGTGCATGGGTGTGTGTGTGGGTAAGTGGGTCTATGACTTGGTGTCTGAGTGTCTGAGTGGGTCTGTGAATGGGTGCATTAGTGTCTGATTGTCTGAGTGCCTCTGTGAGTGGATGTGTCAGTGTCTGTGTGGGTGTCAGTAGCTGTGTGAGTGGCTTTGCCTCAAAGGAACCTCACCTGTCTTTTTATCCAACAAGAGTCCACAACTTTGAATGAAATGTCTACCCAAGTGGAGTTCTTTTTGCCTCCTTGGGTAAATGTCCAATATGTATTCTACACTACAGCTGTTGGAACACAAGGAAATGTCAACAGTAACCTTGTATGCGTTTTGGCAACTTGATTATCCTGTTGCCTGTTTCCCTAGAATTCTGTGATAAAATGAATCCTTCTATGAAGAGGCCAATGAGACTACAAAGACGTAAATCTCCACCAAACCAGGGTCCTTCCTCTTAGCTATATGAAGTAAGTGCTTCTTTGTTTTGTGGAGATGTCCTCATATTCCTCTGCATCAAGTACGCACTATCAAAACCGACAAGAAATGCACTTGGGGCCCTTTGGGAAGCTGTACATCACCCTGGCAAAAGGGAGAAGACCTTTGCATACTACTAAGGTGGACAGTTCGGGGCCAAGCGGGCGCAGCTTCCAGGTGATTTGCACATTTGCATACTCATAGCAATTTAAAGGGAGAACCATGTATTGTAGGGGAGGGGGGACAATTTTGGTCTGAGGGATCCCAACCCCCAGGGCCCACCCCCTCCCCTGGCCGATTTTGGCCCCAGGGATCCCATCCCCTGGGGCACATACCTATTCATTGGGGATGGTGGGGCTGCATGGCCCACCTCCCCTGGCTGATTTTGGCCCTGGGACCCCCATCCCCAGAGACCCATCTTTAATCACTGGGGGAAGGGTGCGTCCCCCTTTCCTGGGCTGATTTTGGCCTGGGGACTGCATCCCCTGGGGCCCAGCCATGTCACCTGAGTGCCCTGTGCACCCAGTGTGCACGATGGGGACCATGGGGGGACCCGCAAGGCCCCTGTAGTCCCAGCTGGCTCCCAGAATCCTGCTGGTGCTAAACATGCAGCTCCCTGTCTGCAAAAGCAATCATTTTATTTCATTACCTGCCTGCAACTCTGCAGACAGAGAAATAAATGAAATCTCTGCATCCAGCAGGTGAGAACACTTTGACACCAAGTCAGAGCAAACAGCTATGTCCTGGATTGGGCATTCTGGACAAAGCAGGAGCTGGTTCTGTGGGGTGGTGGTCCCCAGGGCCATTATTGATTCAATGAGTGGAGCCCTGCAGCCCCCTCTATCGTTTGTATTTTGGCCCAGAGAGGTGGTGATCCCTGGGCCAGGGTCTGCGATGGACACCCTTCATTATCTTTTTTCAGCCTTAGGGAGGCGGTGGTCTCTGGGGCTGCAGGGGGGCTGCATGGCTGCTCTTTATGTGAATGAATTGCTCTGGGGAGATAGTGGTCCCCAGGGCTGCAGGGGGGATGTGCGGGCCCCCCGCATTAATTTCATGTTTTGCCATGGGGAGGTGGTGGCCCCGGGATACAGGGGTGGTGCACAGGCCCCTGCATTAATTTCATGATTTTCCCTGGGGAGGTGGCAGTCCCTGAGGCACGATTGACCTGAAAGGGTACTGTTTTGACTTATACTGGGTGCTGCTTTGTGTCTGGACAAAACTATACCTCGCTGAAGAGCTCATAACAGGAGTGAAACAACTGTCAGGGGTTGCTCTTATTCATTCCAGGTTAGCTTGAATGGTATTTTACAAATCCGAAGCTGTAATACTGTGCCTGGAGTGGTAAAAGGATCTGGTCATTTATTTTTTAGCTTAGCGAAGCTGATCCTGTGCTTAGAGAGTTTGATATATAAATGACAAAAGACTTTCTGACTCAGCATGGATGGCAATGTGCTAATCATAGGCCTAAAACTTTGCTAGAAAGACAGTCATTTGAGATGAGGAGATTTAGAGTGTCTCTGGTATTGTAGAGTGCGCTATATAGGGGTTACTCTCCACCTAAAAGTGGGAACTACCTAGACTTCCTAACTTCTTTTTTGCATAATTTATGTAACAGTCTGATCATGAAAGGGTATTATTTTATGAGATAGATAGATAGATAGATAGATAGATAGATAGATAGATAGATAGATAGATAGATAGATAGAGTAAGAGTTTCCATAGGAAGAACTTTTTGGGGCAAAACAAAGGTCTTGGACCGCAGCTCCTTCCTCTTCAGTTTTGGGGTGATCTGTCAAGCAGAGGCAGTGAAAAAAAGGAAAGGGGCAAAACATGCTTTCCCATGCAAGTGTCCATTGGAATATTAGACAGTGTTTTAGAAAAAACAGCTGCACAGAAAAACACCAAAGAGAATTGTTGGAACCAAATTCCCGTACGGCCCCCCAAGTGGAGTCTCAGTGTGTCCCTAAGCGTTGCCTCATTTTTAAAATAGAAGAGACCCTTGAGGCTATAAATAGCCTAAAAACCTGGCAAAGCACCTGGACCAGATAAGCTTCCTGGAGATCTTTATAGATCAGAACCACATATCTGGTCCTGGTATATAAATGCCATTTCAAATAGTATAGCGGCAGGGGGGCAAATTCCAGGTACATGGAAGGGGGCAGAGATCATACCCATTTATAAAAAAGGGAATGCTAATCTCCCAGCCAACTACAGGCCAATTAGCCTTATAGACAACCTACAAAAGATCTTTGCAAAACAAATTTTACAGAGGTTAATCTATTGGGATGAGGAGTACCAAATCCTTTCCCATCTACAGGCAGGGTTTCGTGCAAAAACAAGCACGATAGACCAGGTTTTTCGATTGGCCATATTGCATTGGAAATATGTACTTGTGGCCAAACAATGCCTGTATGTGGTATTTATAGACCTGCGATCGGCTTTTGATTTGGTCCCAAGAGCCAAACTGTGGGAAGTGCTGGGTAGATTGGGAATCCCAGAGGATCTATTACTCCTGTTAAAACGACTGCATGAGAACACTTATGCCCAAGTGAGGTGGGGTGAACAAGGCGAACTGACAGAACGGATTCCAATCAGAAGAGGAGTTCGCCAAGGTTGCGTGTTAGCCCCCCTACTGTTTACTATATTTATCAACGAAGTAGTAAAGGCTGTGTCCACAGGCCAGAATGATGCCCCTTCCCTGAATACACAAAAAATCCCTATCTTGCTCTTTGCCGATGATTCACTCCTCATTTCTAAGACACCAATGGGGTTGCAGACCCTTGTTGACCGGTTTAACCAATTCTGTAGCGATTATGGGCTGGAGGTTAACATTAACAAAACAAAATTGATGGTCTTATCCAAGGGACCTAGGAAAAGATGTTCCATCCACATTGAGGGAGTACCGCTGAAGGAAGTAAGCTCTATAGATTACTTGGGAGTTAGGTTAACCAGTAAACTACTATGGGAAGAGCAGATTACGAAAAGTGCAGGGCTCCTTCAACATAGAGCCTCATCCATATTGCTTTTTTATCAAAGCTCCTTTACAAAGGTTGTTTCCCCAGCAATAAAAATTTACACGGCTAAGGCTCAAAGTGCAGCCCTGTACGGAGCGGAGGTATGGGGTTACGCTAACTGCAATAAGATCAGTGTGGGGGAAAACAACTTTGCAAGGGCTTTAATTGCATGTCCACGCACTACACCCTTGCTTCCATTATTTCTAGATCTGGGGTTAAGCCGAGTAGCAGATCTAGCTACTCTAAGACCTCTCCTTTATTGGATTAGATTATGGACAACCCCCGAACTAGATATATATAAGACCGCATTACTCGATTTACTGAAGTGCCAAAATGCTAATACTCTTCCCTGGATTCGCCATGTGGCCCATTGGCTTCGGCTTTTGGGCTTGGGCGACTATTGGGAAAATCCCCACAAATTCGAGAGACGGCACAAAAATGTTTTAAAGTTAACCTATTGGTCTTACGTTAAGGACAACTACATAATCCATAAATCCCATGGTCGCTTAACTAATTCCTTTACTGATATTAAATGGTCCCCAAAGTTTGAATCCTATTTGGATGTGATACCGGACTTGCAAGGCAAGAGCTTATACGCAAGGTTTCGTTTTGGCTCACTGCCCCTGATGTCATTGATTCATAGGTGGGGGTCGATTAATCTTCCCGATACATGCCCTGCCTGTGGCAGTATTTTTGAAACCATTGAGCATTTTATGTTCTTCTGCCCAGCCTATGCGATTCCGCGAACAAAATGGATCCTTAAGATTTGCAGGGACATGGGATTCAAGAATTGCTCCTTGGCTCTACGGGTTTTAAAAAGCCATAATTCAGCTGACGTAATTCTTTCAGTAAGTAAGTATTTAGCAACAGCTTGGCGCATACGTTGCCATCTTCAAAAAGTTATTTAAGGTCTTATCTCTATATAGGTAAGATTTAGAGCCATATGTGCAAATCAAGTTATTGTTTTAATGTTTTACACCTATTTACAGATATGTATTTATTTATTTACTTAAGAATTATTATATTCTGTTTTATGTGCTTTTATGGTCATTGATGAACTAAGTTGATGATGAAGATGATCTGGATGAAGTGGGTTGGATAGGGCTTGGAATAGATTCTTCAGACATTATGTAGGTAATCATTATGTGTTTCTGCCATTTAACACTAGTTTTAGCCATAAAGAGCTATTTTTTATGCATCCGTCTGGCACTCGTGCCATTTTAACATGAATCCGATAACCATTTTAAGTTAATATATAAGCCTTTTATCACACTGTGCTTGTGTCTTAACGACTTGACAGTGCTTAAATTTGCCAAATGATTGTGCCGGTAGTAGGCTCTCTTTGTTAAAGTATGCCATCTAAATTATTAAGGAATTATACTATTATGTAACATCAAATCAGCACTTTAAATTTTTACATCTTGGGTCGGATAGTTTGTATTTATCTTGATGATGATACCATCTGGGAAATATGTATTTTGAAATCACCCCATATTGTTTTAAGAGTTTTAAATATTTGTACTATTTTAACGTTATGAAGCAATTGTCTCAGAAACCCTGGTATCTAAATGTTAAGTTATGTATCGGGATTAATGGTGGATTATAGTAGGCCATTGCCTATAGAAGCTTTTCCTATTCTAAACCTTACTATTTTCAGCCAGTGTAAAAGTATAATGAAGAAAACTTACTTTTTTTTTTTGTACAATTTAATATGTAACTTTTATGACCTATGGTCGAATAAAGTATATGATGATGATGATGAACACCAAAGAGTGCTTTCAGTGATTTGGTATAAATCTGTTCAACATGGTTTTGAGAAATTAGGGTTCAAAAGTTAGTAAAAGTTAGAGAAATCTTGAAAGTCAGTGTCTAATTATGCTCTGATTGGCCACTTTAAAGTCTACTAGTGAATCCTGATTGATTAGTCACAATCTAAGCAATATATTGTGGCAGTCATCACAGAGCTCAGGACATGAAAATGAATGAAAAAAATATATGAGGGGTGCAGGGTGAGCATACCTTGAACGCAAGGAGCATGTGAAGGCCCCAAAGAGACTTCCACCCTTGATTCACTGGCTGCAACATTGACAAGTTGGGGCAGCCATTACAGGGGTATAGGGCCTGATTATGAGTCTGGCGGTCCATGGAACGCCGCACTCGCGGTGGATGTCTGACCGCCAAGGTTGTGGTGGTCCGACTGCCACATTACGAGATTGGTGGGCAGCCCCGCCAACCTACAGCCGTCTCCTCCCGGATCTTTGATCCCGACGGGCTGACAGTGGAGGAGGTCAGAGTCAGCTAGGGCGGTGCTGAAATCAACGCCGCCCTGTTGATAACGACCTGGTTCTCTACCAGCCTTTTCATGGTGGTTTCACTGCCACGAAATGGCTGGCAGAGAACAGGTGGAGGGGGCCACAAAGGGGCTCCTGCACTTCCCATGCGCTTGACATGGGCAGCTCAGGGGTCCCCCTGCCCAGCACCCTCACAATGTTCACTCAGTGCAGACCACAAGCTTTGCGAGCGTGCTGGTGTACCCTGCGGGCAGCAGGATTGCCATCAGCACGATTATGAGCTGGCGACAATGGTGCCACCACTTTCCTGCTGGACTGGCAGGTGGAAACCTTGGTTTCTACACATCAACCCAGCGATAAAGTCGTAATTGGAACATCAGGTAACTAGCTCGTAAGGCGGCAGCCTCGCAGTCAAAAGTTCAGCGGATGGGTCATCCAGTCCGCCAAACTTGTAATCAGGCCCATAGTCTTCGTTGAAATGCAGTGTAGTGTAAGCCTGGGTTTGAGGGTCAGAAACGAGCACATATAAAGGGAGAAAACAGATTTTAGTCACAATATAAATCATTTGTTGTTGGTACTATACTAAATTTAGCAATTGCGGTGTATTCTAAGGTAATTTTACCCTGAATGCTGAACTTTTGCGGGGATTTGATGAACAATGTTTGAGACAAAACTGTTTTCGCTAATGATTTTCCCATAGAGGTTACAGAAGGTACTCCAGAATCTGAAACGAGATCATATTTCCTGTAAATGGACACTATCACCTTGAGCCATGTGAGAATAAAACATGCACATCCAGCAGCAGCAGCTTATCAGTTGATTCCCTAGTGTACTACTGCAACCTCCCACAGTTTTCTAAGGAACAACTAGCGCTGTAAAATTCTTATTTATGACAATAAACTGAAGCCATCTTGATTGAATCAAAGCTGTAAAGTTTAAAACATTTTTTTAAAATGAACAAAATGAAGGGGTTCGATTTGTCATAGAAATTATGGTTAGTGCTGTAGAAAGAAAAATTAGGATACATTTTGACGCGTTGTCAAATAACTTCCTCATCCATTTCAGTAAAATATTCTTGCATGCAGAGTGAAACATGTACTTTCAAAACGTGCAGAAATCTGGAGGTTAAACCCCTGGCGATCAGCCTTGCCACAGTGTTCGAATGAGCAACTAGAGTGCTAACATTCTGTATTTATGACAAAATTGTGGCAGACCTGAATGCCATCATGATGGAATCAAAGCCGTAAAACTGAGTGCATTTCCGACAGAGGATACTGCAGTAAATGCAAAAAGAAGGGAGCTTGATCACAAAAAAGTACTCCCAACTTGGCTGCCCAAGGAAAAAGAGCCCAAATATTACCCAAATGTAGCCCAAAAATAGTCCAATGATAGAAGTGTTCAATATGCTTACGTAACTGGTGCAGCAAAAAATCACGTGGTCAATTTGATCAAAAAAATCAAATACCAACTAGTTTAAAAGCCCTTTGTCAGTATTTGAGAACTCATAAATCGTGTCCTCATTTTAACTTTTTAGAGCACTAACTATAATTTTTATGAAAAAAATGTGTTCATTTCTAAAGGAAATATAGTTTTGATTCTAGCAAGGTGACTTCAATTGTACCACACTTGTGTCATAAATACAGAATGTTAATAGTCTAATTGTTCATTAGCACACTGTGGAGAGAGAAGGGACAGGGGCCATCTCACTCCTATGAGAGTGAGGACTCCGCTGGAGCGATCGCTCTGCTTGGCTGGCTGCAACATTAACCAAAGATATAAGGGGGAGGGTAAGAATGCCTTGTCCCTCCTAGCTTTTATGGGGGGAGAGGCTCAGAGAGACCCCCGGACCAAAGTTTAAAAATCCAGTGATACATTGGTATCGCAGGAAAAAAACAAAATGGTGGCTGCCATTTTAAAAATTAAATATGACCCTGGGGTGGTCCAGGGGGTCAATGTGATTTATTATTTGGGGAGGGAGTGAGCATGGAACCCCGCTCCCAGAGCCAATAATGTCCAGAACCAATAATGTCCTTCAAAGCCTGGCTTCTTTATGAGAGGGGAGGGGAACAGGTGGCCCCCTGTCCAAGCCAATCACTATCCCAGGGATTCCGTCCCTCGGAGCCCAGCATAAATATTAAGGGGGGAGCATGCTGCCTCCTTCCCCAAGTCGATCATGGCCCCAGGGACTCCATTCCCTGGGGCCCACAACAATATTCAAAGGGGAGGGGGATGTAAGAACCTACCCTTGGTGATCATGGCCCAAGGAACACATCACCCAGGGCCTGTCACAACCTCCAATTGGGAGGGGTGCATATGGCCTACATCCCTGAGCCAAACACAGCACTGGGGGCCATATGCGCCAGGACCCAGCATGAATGTTAAAGGGAAGCGAGATGCATTGCTCCCCTCCCCAAGCCTCGTCAGGTCCCAGGACCTTATCACCTGGGGCCGGCTCCTAAGTGGTATCGTAGAGAGTCCACACCCAGAGCACTGCTTCCCAACCTGCAAGAGCACGTACAGGGAGTACTTATTGCTAGCACCAGCAGAAGCTGCAGAAATACTCCCACCGGGTGGAAGCAGACATTTGTTTTCCTGCTTGCACTCTTGCAAGCATGGAAACTGAGATTGCTCCCGCCTGCTGGAATCAGTGAAAAACCTGTTCCTGCCAGCATGACCAATGCTGGTTCCTGCTGTACACAGGAAAGGTGTCAGTGGGACGCTGGAGCTCCCCAGTGGCCACCAGCGTTGTTCATTGTGGGTGCCCCAGGTGAACACCAGGGCATCTACAGGTGGACACTAGGGCACCTGTAGAGGCTCAGTAAAGTGGGAGCCATGTACCCCTTACCCATAAAAAAAGAACATGGCTCTCCAGGGTAAAGGTTCCTCGGGGCCCGTAGAGGCTCAGAGAGGTGGGCAGCACACCTGCTCCTAATAAAGAAGAAAACAGCCTTGGTGGATGGATTCCCTGGGACCTGTAAAGGCTCAGGGAGAGGGCGCAGGCTCCTCTCTCCTTAATAAGTCAGTACATCCCTGGGGGATGGGGACCATGGAGCCAGATGTCTTTATAAGCTCAGGGGGAGCTGCATGCCCCCTCCCAAATGAATATAAACATGTTGTGTCCTTGGTGGGTACTGGACAAAAAAATGAATAATAAATGAGTGCAGGAGCGCCTCCTTTATATTCACTGCTCCTTGAAAGAGCAACCCATAATGTCTTACGAGGGCTTTTTTCTTTATATTAGTTTGAGCTCGGTGGTGGCCCTGGAATATGGGAGAGCACCACCAAGCCTTTTTTAAATGTTGTTGGGGGCTGCAGGTAGTGGGTTCTTTGTTGTCGCCCTTTCTGTGTTCGTTTCTACCTTTTTCCTACGTTAAAGGGGGTAGAAACTAACATAGAAATGGTGTTCTATAATGTTATGAAACATTGCCAATGGTATCACATATGCAACCCCCTTAGGTGTAGCAAGAATGTGTTATGTGCAACATTGACCCTATACCATACACTTCACTTGTAGCCTAGTTCACATTAACAATCAACCACAGATATTTGGAAAACCCTCATTGCACAGTGTTTCAAACATCTGTTCCAATATTAATGCCCTTCTATGGACAGCTTTTATCTGTACCTCACAGTCACTGAACTTACATTAAGAAATTACGTTGCTATGAGTGAGAATGGGTACTGTAAACTGTATACCACACTCTCATCAGAAATACACGGGAGAGTATTAAAAAGTGTACACTCTATGTAACACTTGTCAAAAACACTATTCACTAAAAACAACCAGGTTGCAGCCTTCATACTGTGGTGAAACCTTTACAAATTGCCCATCTTCTGAAGCAAAACATACTATCTTGGTGCTCACAGCCTTCTATTTTATGTAGAAATTGTCGTGATGTGGCGATTCTGTCTAATAACTCAAAGCTGCATACAATACTTAGCATGTAGTACGTAAACTTGTGTGGACCATGCTGAACACAAGTTGTCAACTGTCACCTGTACATAGAGTTACTCTTCAAAGCAAAGATTTATAATGTGTTCAATACCTCTACTCCTATGATGCATTCGGAGCACATGAGTTTTGTAAACATTTACACCCATTAGCTGGACACAGGCTGTACAAAATCAGGTAGAAAAGTAAGATGGTAGCTACTCGCCGCGATGTAAATTATAAAACAAACTAACACACTCATAGGATGATGTCATCAATTTTAT
Organism: Pleurodeles waltl; assembly: GCF_031143425.1. Classification (NCBI taxonomy): domain Eukaryota; kingdom Metazoa; phylum Chordata; class Amphibia; order Caudata; family Salamandridae; genus Pleurodeles; species Pleurodeles waltl. Next base: position 762,105,544 of record NC_090438.1, read on the forward strand.
AATGTCATTAGTGATGTTATAAATGATGTAATAGAATATGTCATGAGTGATGTAATATGTAAGGTCATAAGCAGTGCATTGCAGGGGTGCAAGTTATAGCTAGCTCTGCTAACTATAAGTGGTGAATTTCTGTTTTGATTTAATTATTCAAAATATTGTCACTGACATATTCACCTAAAAATAATGTTATTTCTATATATATTTTATAGTTAGGATCAAGTTTCCGTAGAAAAAGCGTTTTTTGACTTGCCTATAGCTTTGGTGCCATTTGACGAATCTTCACAAAATAAAAAATAAAGTGTTGCTGGGATTCTGGTCGCGCACAGAAAGTTTGTGGTTGATCCATCAAGCAGGGGCGAAGAAAAAGGGGGGGTGAAAAAAGTTGTGATTCCCATGTTACTTCCCATAGGACTTTTAGACATGTCTACAGCCCGAACCACTGGACAGAACTACACCAAATTTGGCAGAAAGCTAGCTGTCGGTACGTAGATTGTACTTTCACTTATTTGGTGTAAATCCGTTCAGACAATTTGGAGAAACTTAGATAAATCCAAATTTGTACATCTCTGGCTGCAGCGAATTTGCGATTATTCCACTAATATTTCGTAAAAATTTGTGAATTTCAACAAATGCACATCAGAAAAGAAGTGCTGTGATTGGCTGACCGGAACCTGACTAGAAAGTTGTGGCCGCCATTTTATTTCACAGGACATGGTCCCCAGGAGTGAAAATCCTAATTGAAAGTGGTATAGGGGTTAGGGTGAAGGTACCATGATCCCATGGGTGTGATATAGGTGTAAATTATGGGTTTAAAATAATTGTGTATCACCATGCATGGTATTTGTGAAAATTCACACATTTTCACAAGTTATTTGCAAAATGTTTCCAAATGTGAAACAATGTGAAAGAAAAACCACAGACTCATTCATACACCAATTCATTCATACATGCACTCAGAGACTTATGCGCCCACTCACACATCCACTCAGACACTCACTGGGTGCCACTCAGACCTATTCATAGACTCACACACCCACTTTCAGACACACTCAAACACCAACTCACACATCCACTGAGAGAGGCAGACCCTGTGGCCAGCCTGCACTGCACCCGGTCAAAGGCCGTGTGTGGGGTGGGGTTGGGTAGTTATAAGGGATTGGTTGCAAGGCCTGGCTCCAGTGCCAGGACTTGCGACCAATCTCTGCCACGCACGGCCTTTGGCAATACACGGCGGGGACTGGAATGACGTATAGTAATTAAAGTTACTTTACGTTTATAAAAACATAGAAATTCACTGAAAATAACAAAGGTTTCAAGGACGTTTTAGTTAGGTTCTGAATTTACTCATACAAAACCATAAAAATTCAGCAGCTATAGTTATAGTTCTTTCAAGTAACTATAACTCATGTCCTAAGGTAACTATAACTTGCGCCCTCATCATGCACAGTTACCTTATCAATAATTTTGTTGCAAATGCTGCAGTGATAATATCAAAGATGCCATACAAGATTTTGTTAGGAATATGGGCTCTAGTTGCCGGAGTTTTGCATCCTTGTCCAAGTAGGACCCACAATCCTAGTCAGGGAAAGTCACAACACAATACAAATAATCCTGTGCCCACCCTCTAGTAGCTTGGCACTGAGCAATCAGGCTTAATTTAGAAGGCACTGTGTAAAGTATTTGTGCAATAAATCATACAGTAACACAGTGAAAACACCACAAAAATACACCACACAGGTTTAGAAAAATACATAATATTTATCTGAATAAAATAATGTCAAAACGACAAAGATCCAATAAGCCCAAGTTGAAATATCACTTTTAAAATGTTTAAAAGAGTCACAAACCTTAGAAATCAATAGTTATTTCTTTACAAAACACAGTACCTGGGATGCATCAAAAATAATGACGCACGGAGACTGCAGAGAAGGAGATGCGTGGAAAAATAAGGTGTATCCTCAGATTTTCCGCCCGGCACAGATGATGCGTTGTTTCTTTCTGTGTTGCAAGGGGTTGCATCATTTTTCAGGCAAACAGTCTTGGTTTCTCACTGCGAAGCTGGGATATTTTGATGCCCAGGAACGATGCGTTGAAAATCCTTGATGTGCTGGTAGAAGAAGTAGGTGCTGAATCGATCCAGTATGCGTCAACTTTTCCATTGCAAGGCAGGCGCTGCGTCAAATTTTCTGTCGGGAAGTCGGTGCTGCGACATTACGGTCAGTGATGCGGCGACTTCCCAGCCACAATGCAGGCTGTGCGTTGATTTCTGCAGGAGTTGCATCAATGTTTGATGCATGAGGATTTCCTTGAAGATGCAAAGTCTTTGTTGGCCCTCAGACTTCAGAAATAGGAGACAAGCTCAATCCAATCCCTTGGAGAGTACTTCAGGAGGAAGGCAGAGTCAGAGCCCAGCAGGGCAGCAGTCCTTCTCAGTAAAGCAGTCCAGAGGAGTCCTTTGGGCAGCTAGGCAGTTCCTCTGACAGAGTGCAGGGGTAGGTCCAGAAGTGTCTGATTTTCTGGGGCCACAGATCCAGTTTATCTACCCAAAAATGGTTTGATGTGGAGGAAACTTCAAAGAGTGGTTTTGAAGTGCCCAAGTTTCCCTTTCAGCCTAGTCACTGGCCGTAAGAAGGTAAGTGTGAGCCCCTCCACCCTTCCTGCCCAGGAAGACCCTTTCAGTATGCAAATGAATGCAGATGTGACTGAGGGCCTCGTTATGAGTTTGGCGGTCATGAAACCGCCAAACTCGTGCTGGCGGTCTAACTTTCGCGGACCCGGTGGTAAAAACTGCTGCATTACGAGTTGTGCGGTTTGGCAGAAGCCAAACTGCCACAACGCTGCCAGTCCCGCCAATCGTGTCAGACCGCCAGGCCGGTAGTGAGCTCTGCCCGGCCTGCAGCAGGCCTAAGAAGGCCGGCCGTATTAGGAGCCAGCAAATTGCTAAGCTTTTCACTGCGGTCGCCCGCCCACACCGAACCACACACATCCATACAACCACCCGCAACCCGATCGAGCACATACATACAAACACCCCCACTTGCTCTCACACTGACATACACACACCCCCACTCACACATATGCACCCTCCTCCACAATCATTCACACTCCCACCACCCTCCACATTCATTCACGCCCACCACGCACGCATACGTTCACACAATTTTCTCCTCCACATACATACACACACTCCCCCATCCCCAAACCTGCACACCCCCCCCATCCACACGCATCCACAAACACACACCCTCATCCACACGCATCCACACAGAGACCCCCACGCACTTGCAGACTTCCACACAGACACCTCCACCTTCTCGCAGACTTGCACACATACACCCCCACTTCTTCCCAAAACACACACCTACTCACTCGCACCCGACACCCCCTCTCCCCTCTGAATACATGCAGACACACACACCCTCAACGCACACATACACACACTCACACACTCATGCACAGCCATACCACTACACAGACACGCACACAGCACACACCTGCACACAACATCCCCCCCTTTCGGACAGTCCTCCTACCTGTCTTGGCAAGGCAGTCATCCGGGAGGGGATGGGTCTCGGCGTTTTCCACCGCCAGCACCACACCGCTGTTCAGGAAACCTCCACACCGTATTCTGTATCGTAATACTACGGGTGGAGTCCTGTTGGTGTGGCGGTGCTGGTGGTGGAAACGCCTCTCTTCTGCCGTCGGCTAGGCAGAAGGGGTCGGATTTCCACCCATAAACAGGCGGAAATCCACCTTAACTCATAATAGGGCTGTCTTTGGACTGCCAACACTGGCGATCTTCTGGCTCCCGCGACTTCAGTGGTCTTGTGAAAAGACCGCCAAAGTCGTAATGAGGGCCTGAGTGTCCTGTTTTCGTCTGGGTAGAATGCACAAGGGGAGCTGTCAACCAGCACAGAGCAGACGGGGATTGGAAACAGACTGTAAGGCAAAGATGGTAGTAAGTGCAGAAAAATGCCCACTTTCTAATAGCGGCTTTTTAAAAATAGTAATATTAAATCCATCTTCACCAGTAAGCAGGATTTTCTATTACCATTCTGGCAATACCAAACAAGACATGGCTACTCCTTCCAGATCAGAATCTACCACTTAAGAGTATATGAGGGCAGTTATAATGTTAGTCTATGAGAGGAGCAGGCCTCACAGTAGAGGAAGACGAATTTATGAGTATGTCCTGTCTTTTACCTACATAGCAGCCTGCCCTATGAGTTACCTAGGGCCTACCTTAGGGGTGTCTTATATGTACAAAAAGGGGAATTTAAGGCTTGGCAAGTAGTTTTAAAGGCCAAATCGAAGTAGCACAGCCAGTTCTGTAGGCCCACTAGTAGCATTTAATTTACAGGCCCTGGGCACATGTAGTGCACTTTACTAGGGACTTACATGTAAATTAAATATGCCAATTGGGTAGGAACCAATGTTACAATTTTTACGGGAGAGAGCATATGCACTTTAGCACTGGACAGCAAGACCAAAACCAGCAAAAACAGTGTCAGAAAAATAGAGGGAGGCAGGCAAAAAGTTGGGGGATGGCCACCCTAAGGCTGTCAGGTCTAACAGATCTCATCAATGATATAATATGTAGAGTAATTAGCTGTGCATGGTGAAGGCACGAGTTATAGTTACCTTAGGGCACAAATTATAGTTACGTGAAAGAAATCTAATTATAACTGCTGAATTTTTATGGTTGTGTACAAGTAAATTCAGAACCTAACTATAACAACCTTTGCTTTTTTCAGTGAAAATATATATATGCATATATAAAGTTTTTTGAAAATGTAAATGTTTTATTGGCCATGATAAAGTTGACAGAGAATCAACACATATATTAATGAAGGTAATTGAAATGCTTTATTGAGAATGGCAAGTTAACAGTGATTCTTTATATTTATTGATGAAGGTCACTGAAATGCTTAACTGACAATCACAAAGCCAACAAGGAGACATTACATCCCATAATTAATGTAATTTTAAGACAGTGCCATCCTTAGTGATGTTAATGGTGTGCATTGCTTTAGTATGACAGATTTCTGATTTTATTAATGTAGTGACACCCTAACAAAGCCAGCAGGTCTACCTCCTTATAATTACACAAGATTATATTGTGTCTAGTGTGTGTGGAAGTATTGTGGTTATAGGGTTCAAAGCTTGCTATGGGTATGAAATGTTAGGAGTGTGTCACCATACGTATTTCCACCTGCCAACATGTATATATTTGTAAATGAACACGTGGTGTTGAGTAGTGTGTGCATAATACAGTACTTTTTGTTAAATAAGTAATAGCACTGACTGGGCAATGTTTTATTGAATGTTGTTTGCTGTATGCCTGCAGCCTGGGGCACTAGCCCACATTACATCCCCTGAGTGGTCCTTGTGCAGCTCTGCCTTGCTGTTCTGAGAGAGTCAAGTGTCACAATGGGAAAGAAGGTTGAGGACTTATTACTGTGAAGGATCAAAATCCTTCACAAAATATAAACTACTTTCTTGCAAAAGTAATTTGCTCCAGGCATGAGAGGTCTCTTTAATTAATCCTTTTATCAGTTGTCCATTTCTGCTCCATTCAAACATGACATAATCACATTACTGGAAAAAGCTATGGTAGATACTAAGGTGGTATCCAGCTAAACTCTAAATTATAATTTCTTGAATAATACTGGATGGTGATGTTAGGAAGCATCTAATATATATATGTTTTTAATTTGCAGTCAGGTGTCATGTCTATTACATGGAGGAATACAGTCTTAACCAGTATCAAAGACAGTCTACTGTCATCCTTAGATGAGCACACTCAGCAGTCTCAATCCACCTAGAGCTATAAGCAGCAAATAGCAACATGGACTACACAGTCTGCCCAAACACACTGTCTGCTCAAAATGGCTAAAGCATTGGAATGGGCTACAGGACACCTCTTTGAACTAGATTGAAATATTCTTAACAACAATACCCAAAAAGCTCCCATCATGCTTTGCGACTGAGAGCCCCACGGAGTAAAAAGATGGCAGGGCTGAGCAAGCTTGTGGATGCGCTGGTATTCTGTTAACTATCGGGGCGGTCCCATCTCTCCCCCGTGCACTAAGGAGAGGTGGAGGCTGTCCTAGGTACGACCCGGCCGGCAGGCTGTGAAGCACTGCGTCGGATGAGGCTGCAGTAGGAAGACACAACGGCGGGAACGAGCGGGGCTGAGCACGCTGGTGTTTTGAGCGGTGAAGCTCCCCGTCCAGGGATATGCAGCTGGTGGCTGGGTAATGGCGGAAAAGGGAAGAAAGGAAAGAAAGGGAAGTTTACTGTCATCGGCTCCTTTCTTTGCCTGGATGAGACAATCCCCCTCGCAGATACCCAGAAGTACGAAAATAAAAACATAAGTAGTTGGTGTATTGCGTGTAACATGAGGCTGGGGAGCAGGTCGGAAGCTTATGTTCTTTGCCATCTGTGTATGTGAAACAGGCAAGCAACTTGGAACTAGCGCGAGGGGGAGGAGGAGTGAACAAACAAACAAAACAATACTATAAAAAAGATTGCTGAACTGAGCTAAAGCTAGCTGTACATTTTCGCTCCACAAAGCTGGATCTAGTCATATCATATCACTGTTGGGGGCTCTACTGTTTAAGACTTATTGAAGTCAGAGTATCAGTCTCAGTAGAAGAGCGCATAAAGGAGAAGGGAAAAAAAGGTGCAAAGAGGAAATCAGCTCCTTTGTACCCTGTGTACATACTCAGTATGCCCCTTCACTCCAGGCAATGCATGGAGTAGATTGAATAAATAGGCACCAGACTGTGTCTATTCCATGAAGTGGAGGGCGACCTATGCTTAATTACGTTGAATTATACTAAAATATGTTTCCTTGACTGTGTGGAGTAATTAAGCATCTCTGAACTAGCGTAAGGGGGAGAGAAGAAGATTCATATCAGCTGCCAATGGACTAATTGGTCTATGGAGATTGAGCAGCTTGCTACAGCAGCATTAGGCAGCATAGCGGGAGCGATTGTGGAGCTAGAGGTGTAACGAAAGCGGTCCATGCTATCGTGGATGCAGCTTGTTGCCCCCTCGGCTCCCTATCCGTGACGCTCTTTATAGCAGCATTGTCTGCAGCCATTTCTCGCCTCACCTTACCTCATCACACTTCACCTTACTTCACTTTACTTCACCTCATAATGAAGTGCATGGCACAGGATGCAGGGTCTAAGGCACGGACAATCGGAAAAATTCCTAAAGGATTTAAATCTAAGACTTTGACACCTGCAATGAGAAGGCAAAGACATAGCTTGGACCAGCAAGACCTAGGGGGGTCCATAAGAGAATTTGCAGGGGCCCAGGACCTATTACCTGTCTCTCCAGTACTGCCAGTACTTCTTGGGTCTAGTCCATTGGAGGGTCCAAAGGTAGCAGCACCGTGGCCAAAGCAAAATGTCAAATCATTCTCTCAAACCTCCATCTCCGTGTTGAGTAATCGGACCAATGAGTCTCAAACAACTTCGGCTAGTCCAGTTGTACCCTGTACCCTCCCCCTTTCGATTAATGCCCAACAGCACAAAGAAAAACCTGCATATCCTTTATTTTCTACTACTAACAGTAACGTTAAAGGGGCATCAAAAAAAAAATTGAGAGAGAAAAAATGAAAGGGGGAGGGCAAGCAACAGCAATCTCTCCGATCAAAGAAAATTTACTGGGCAGTGAACTACTTCCTACTATTGCATCAAATCTAATATCAGAAGGCACATGTCAGGCAGCATCTGATTCAATATCCTCTAATGCAAATATCCTCTCACAGACTCTCTGCTCCTCTCCATACACCCTTATTCCAGCCAGCTCTGTAGGTGGGGTAACTGGTGTCTCTTCAATGGAGGATCTGATGGGTCAGATTTTGGAGGAGCTCCGAGCAATAAAACTATCACAGGAGGAGGCTTGTAAGGGAACCAAGGACCAGCTTAGCCAGCTAAATGCCCATTTAACCCATCTTTCTACACGGGTATCCCAAGCGGAGCAGAGTGTTTCAGATCTGGAGGATGCTGAAAAGCAACTGGAGTCTGCGACATCCCAGATCCAATTGTAACCTGAGGAACTACATTTTAAGCTTGATGAGATGGAGAACAAATCTTGGTGCTCGAACCTCAGGTTCATAAGGGTCCCCAAAGAGATTGAATCATTTTCATCAGTGACCTAGGTAGTCTCGGACCTCATCTATAAATGTATCATTCCAGAAAAAGCAAGAACTGAAGAGGATCTCTCGATTATGAGGGCATATAGGGTCCCTTTTATGCGCCCTGTAAACGCAAAATACCCTCGCACTATATTGGTCAATTTTGGAGACTACAGGATAAAGGAACAAATTCTATCTCAGGCTATAAGAACGAGAAACTTCAATTGTGGTGATAATTTTTGCTTCTGTGTGTTCTCTGATATGTCTATTGTGGCTGTCCACCAGCGTCACAAATTTGTTGGTCTTATAGACGATTTTAAGAGATTGGGGGCCCCAGCTGGTATTGTGCAACTAGTTAAACTCAAGGTGTTTCATAAAGGACAGGTTTATATTTTTCAGGACGTACAGGATGCAAAGAACTTCTGAACTTCCTGCAAAAAAAAGAGCAATGATATGGTATTGGGGGGAAATGTATTATGTTATTAGGGTGAATTTAATTTGCGTGCTATGTGTTTTTTTTTTTTTTTGCCTTGCTACTCTTCCTGAGATCAAGGCTCTAGGAGTGCAATGCCAGAGCACTCTCTTTTTGGGTTGGGGGGCGATGGGTGGGGGGAGGTCGACAGATTAGTGGGGCCATGATGGGTGGGGCCCGCTGGGGAAGGTGGGAGATATCCTCCTTCTGGTGGGGGGGGAGTTTATTCACTAGGGTGGGGAGAATAGAGCAGATAACAATGCAGATAACAAAAAGGAAAATAAATATATACGAAGAGCTAGGTTGGGGGTCAACTATGACTTCGATACATGATGATATCGTCTGGTAGAGGGGGGTCAGGGAGCGAATTAAGGGTTATCTCTTGCAATGTAAACAGTGCCAATAATCATGTAAAGTTTGCTGCTATACTCAACTGGCTTAGGGCTTCGCAATCACAGATTTTTCTCTTGCAGGAAATGCGCTTAAAATGTCAAAATAATCAGCCAAAACTCCCTAAATTTTACACACTAGCATGCTATGCATTGGCTAATTCCGTTGTTTGAGGGGTCACCATATGTGTGTCTCAGGAATTTTCAGGGAAGGTGTATCAGATCCATAGAGACCCACAGGCACGATGGGAGGTAATTAGTACTCTCATCTCGAATTATCATATCCATCTTGCGAGCTCTTATGGTTCAATAGAAGATGGTCCGACCCCCCCTTCAGGGTCTTTACAAGGTGTTGAGTACACTTCTCGGCCTGTTCATTATTGGTGGATATTTGAATGTTCTTCCAGATAATCAGATGGATACATCTCGCAAGAACAAAAAGCAGAATAAACTTAGAGTTTCCCAGTGGCTCGGTAAGATTATTTCTGATTTAGCATTAGTAGACGCTTGGAGGACCGATCACCCTCAGGATTACGAATTTACTTATTTTTCAAAATAATGTAATACAGCTTCCAGAATTGACTTCATACTAACTTAATTTATTTTCTCAAGAAGTGATACCTCTATGCATGCCAATCCTTTCTCGGATCACTAAGCACTTCAGGTCAATTTCAATCTGCCTAGTGAGATGTGTGCTCGTGCACGCTGGAGCTTTGACAAATCTCTTTTGGCAGATGAAGGATGGGTACAGATCCTCAAGTCCTCGGTTACTGATTTCTTGGAGATTAATAAAGACTCTGCTTCCTCATTTTCCATTTGGGAAGCACTCAAAGCTTACATAAGAGGAGAAACAATATCTTATAAAGCTTATACGGTCAAATTAAATTAAGGAAAAGGTCAAAGAGCTCCAACAGGAGCTTAATCAAACACAAAGAGCCCTCCATACTTCCCAGGATCCAGAGGCAGCTAATAGATTGAGTGTAGCACCGGCTAAGCTAAGGGATTGCTTTTTATCTCACAAGATAGTCAATCAACATACAAGCTCGCAGAGATGGTATGAAGAAAGTGAACACGTAGGTGCATTTTTGGCCGGGTCTGTGAAAAAAATAAATCTAATCAAGACACTATCAAATCCATTTTTGATGACGGTCAAGGTATACTAGTTGACCACCCAGAAGATATTGAAAGGGTTTTCTTTTCTCACTATTCAAAAATATATTCTTACTCTCTTCCAACCAATGTCCAACTGATTAATCAATATCTCGATCAAGTGAACCTACCCATATTGGACAAGTCATCTAGGGCAAAATGATATCACCTATCTCATTTCTTAAAGTTAAGGAGGCAAATATGGCCTCACCGAATGGGAAGGCCTATGGGGGAGATGGCCTCCCGGCTGAAGTCTACAAAACCTTTGTAGGCCAAACAGCCGGGTGTTTAGATGTCCTTTTCAATAATATTCTCTAGGGGGCAGACATTCCAGCATCTTTTACAAGGGCCATGGTGATTAGCTTCCTAAAAAAAGACAGGCCGTCACAGAAACCCGATTCGTATCACCGATTAGCTTACTTAATTTTGATTATAAACTTCTAGCAAAGATCTTGCCACAAGACTGGCCTTAGTACAACAAGGTCTAATCCATGAAGATCAGTGTGGTTTTCTGCCGGGTAGGCTGCTAGCGACAAATACTAATTTTCTGATTCAGGCAATCGATTATTACTCTCATAATACCAACCCAGCTGCTATTATAATGTTGGATGCAGAGAAAGCCTTTGATCTAGTTCATTAGGAGGTGCTTTTCAGGATCTTAGCAAAGTTTAAGTTTCCCAGACAATTTATCCAGGAACTGCGAAATCTTTATTCTAAGGCCCAAGCCAAAATCCTCATCAATACACGTATAGCAGGAACCTTACAAGTTCTAGAGGCATTCGTCAGGGATAACTCCTCTCCCCAGTGCTTTTCACGCTTTGTATTGAGCCTTTAGCCGCAGGCACTGTGCCAAGATAATTCTATTCTCCCTTTCATCCCACAGGCACCTAAACTAAAACTGTTTGTTGATGATATGATTCTCTATCTAGCAGCGGAGACCACAAATATTGATAGGGTTTTTATTAAAATAAAGGTCTTTTCAGATTTGGGGGGATATAGGATTAATCATTCAAAGTCAGAAGCTCTGCTGTTTAATACCACCAATAATATTCTTCCCTTGGACATGCGGGCTCAGTACCATCTCTCTCGCCCCATTAGATATCTAGACATTTATGTATTGCACAGTTTTTTTTATCTTTTTGGTTTAAACTATATATCTACTTTTAAGAAAGTGTAATAGTTACTACAGAAATGGCAAGCCTCTGCCTTGTCAATTATTGGATGCATGGCATTGGTCAAAATGATGATCCTTCCTCTTTTTCTATTCATCTTCTCTAGTGTGATTATGAAAATCCATCACAAATTCTTCAAAGATCTTGATACGATAATCTGCCAGTTTATATGGGCCAACAAAAAAAACAAGGGCACAGCTTGACATTTTATCCCTCTTAGTCGAAGATGGAGGACTAACCCTACCACATTTTAGGAGATACTATGAAGCTGTTCTTATGGATTGGGGTACTAGATCATTTTTTTCCCCTAATCTTAACTTCTATTTGAAGTCCATGCTTGCAGGGCACATCTGTCAGATAGCACCATTTCTTAAGTTCCCACATCAGACCAAACATACTGGATACAAAGTCCCTACCTTGACTTATGCCAGGCATCTTCAATTTCGAGAGAAATATCAAGTCAGTTTTCATCCAGCAATGTTGCTGGCCCACTCAGGGATGATGGGACTAAATTTGATTCCATCTCATCTTAATCAATGGATAAAACTGGGGCTTACTAGATTTTCTGACTTTTTAACAGGTAACCAAATCAAGACCTGGGCACAGTGTCATGGCAGAGTACTTATTCCAGACTTTCTAAGATTTTCCTTTCTTCAATATTGCATTTTTTGCTCCCACACATTTCTTTAATTGATGTATCTTCTCCTTTAATTCCCCAGGCATTCTATGGGAACCAGAAGGGGATTGGCAATTAGTATCGGATCTTAAGCTCTGAAGGAGCATTGCGAGTATTCCCTCGCTTCCTGATGAAGATCGAAAACACCACCGGGTGCAAAATAGATCTGCAAATATGGACGAACCTCAATAGTATAGCTATTAAGGCAATAAGGGGGGAGAATTTCAAGAGAATGGCTTTCTTTTCAAAATGGATGCTAGGACTCACTCCAGCACAAACCAAAAAAGCATACCCGACCACTTCAGGTTCTTGTTCGCGATGCAAGAGTTTTGGGACAGAATTTTTCAGTGGATTAGCTCAGAGGTACAGTTTGTACTTATTCCTGACGCCTTGGGAGCCCTGTTTGGCACCTCATGTCACTCTGAATTAACTAGTCAGACGAAACAGATGTTATTTATAGCATCATTGAATGAGAAATCTCTAATTCTACAAGCCTGGAAATCAGCTATTCTGTCTACATTTAAGGCTTGGGAGTCAAAAATGAAAGTGGTGGGCTTTAACGAAAATGTGTATGCGCAACGAATAGGTGCAGTCCGCAAGTTTAAGGGTACATGGGGACCGACTTTCGAAATCTATTATTCAGATATGGCATTATAGAACACTAAAATGTGCTCTCATAGCTGTTGTCTGTTTTATAATGAGATCAAATGTGGTCTTTGATGATAAATTTGTATTTTATGTTTTGCTCCATATAATTATAATGGTGTGTATTTGCTCAATAAAAAAAAATAAAAAAATAAAAAAAAAGCAATACCCAGACAATTAGTGCAGACCTATTCTGCTTACCCTGAATAACCAGTTGGCCAAGGTCTCCACTTCACAGAATATGCCCTTCTGATCATCTGTCACCCACCCTGGTCCCTCCATCGCCCCCGATAATATCTTTGCCTCCTTACCTCCACATAAGGTTTACCTCTCATTTTATACTTTACTACAAGTTGATTAAGCCTAAAAGCTGGGCCACATAACAAACTACTAAAATGCTGCCACTCAATCGCTTGTACATGCATGTAGTTTTTTTCCACACTCACTATGGCACCAAGGACCAGGTAACCAGCAGCTTATTGCTATCATTTTAATATTTCCATTAATTAGCTTAACATGTCCCCTCAATCTGCCAACTCAACCCCAACCCTGAAAGCTATTTGTGCTCTCCTTGTATGACCCACCAAATGTGAAAGGCCAACTGTTAGACCTGTCAGCCATAGGGTGGTTTTAACCCCAAACATTTTGCCTGCACCCTTTTTATTGTTCTGAATTCAGTTTTGTTGGCCTGAAGACTCTGTGCACTTTACCACTGCTAACCAGTGCTAAAGTGCATGTGTTCACTCCCTAAAACATGATAAAATTGTCTTACACCCGAATGGCCTTGCCAGGCCTAAAACTCTTTTTTTTTAAAATTACATTTAAGTCACCTTAAGGTAGCCAATAACAACCAATAGGGCAGGGTGCATTGTATTTAAAAGTTCAATACAATACTTTAGAGTATGTTCTTTTTTCAAAGTGACAGCAAGGGAATCAATGAAGGGGTGACCTTCAGTCCAAAGTTATTGTCCACAGCATTTTAGGTTGCCTGGTACTCTATAATTGCCGGATCCTTCTTCCTAGCTGTGGCACACACCTCAAATGTATGGGTATTTCTGGTATCAATTAATAGTTTTACAGTGGTTCCTGAAGGAGTCTTGATGCCTGAATAGATGTAGAGCTGTAGGATATCCTATGCAGGTGTTCTTTTGCAGACTAGATTTCAAGCATTAGCTTGTAAATTTGACCATGCTGTTTGTATTATTGCATTTGTTCTCGAAATGTGTTTGAGTGGATTCAGGATTGTTTAGTCATAGGCCTTGTGGCACTGCTACTTGCCAGAAAGTAACCACTTATTTTGTAAACTTTAGAATTGACTATCCTGCTTGTATTATTGTTGGATTCATTGTATACATCTGTTTTTCGAAAATGTGTATTGCGGATCATGGATTGTTAACATACTTGCCTTGCTGCTCTATCATCTGCATGGACAGTACAATCTTCACTTTCTAAATTGTTTTGTTGATGTACTACATTTCTTCCATGATTTTTACTAAGAATCAAATAAAGATGAAATGAATGAATTCATGCTTTTACAAAGTTGGACATTTACTTTTAAATTTCACATGTCCTGATAGTGAAGAGATCACAAATTAGTTTTTCACTACTGTGAGGCCTAGCTTTCCCATAGGGTTCCATTGTGTTACCTTATTACATTTAGTAAGTAATAACTTTTGATTTAGAGCTAGTATTAATAGTATGTTTGGTGTCTATCGAATTGTAATTTAAAATCCTCTTTAATGGTAAAGGAAGATGTTAAGTCACAGTTCTCAAAAAATCCCACTTTAAGGAAAATGGCATTTTCTTCTCCTAACGATTTGGTGCCTGCAACCTTTTTCTTGGGTCACATGACTAGGTGTAGTTGGCAGTTGCCCTTTGTGTATTTCTCCCAGATAGCCACACAATAGAGGGGCTAGGTGTTTGTAGGATCGACCTTCCAAGCAGGATGGTGGGGGATTAGCGCACAGCCCTTTTGCACTTCAAAGACACTGCCTCAGCTCACACACAAAGAACTTCATATTAATTATTATGACTGCAGACAGATGGGACCAGGGAAGGGAGGTGGGAATTTCCAGACACTTCTGTGAGGGAAAAACTCCAAAAGTTTCTTCCACTTCAAAGCTGGCATCAGGTATACATTTAGGATCATCAGACCTACTCTTCAGTTCACTTCTGGTCTTGCAGAAGGTTTTTCAGAAGACTGCCCTGTTGCCTGTGGCCTGCTGTGCACTTCAGAAGACTGCCCTGATGCTTGATACCTGCTTTACTACTTGAACCCAAGATTTCCAGAGTGATTCTAAGGGCTGACCTCCTTATCAGAGCCTCCTGGACAGAAAAGGATCCAACCATCTTAAACCTGCACCTGGATCTAGCCTGCATGAGTTCTGACCCTCCAAATGGTGCCCCTCCAGTCATGGGCCCTAAGAAGTGGTGCTAAATGCGTCCAGAAGGCTGAAATCCAAAACTTGGGGCTTAGAACACTTTTGACAAAATATGCTAGGGACCTACCTGCGCGCAAGTCCGCCCAAGGTGCATCGCTGGTTAGCCTGACTTCACTCTAGCTCCCTCTATGTTCTTTTCCACAGCATCAAATCCTGTTCATGGCTCATTGAAGAAGGGGTATCTGGTCTCATGAAGCCCTCATCACCCACAGCCTGCAACTTCATACCGCTGAAAATGTTTGACTTCCAAAAAAGAGACTAAGGGCCTGATTTACACATTGATGGACAAATTACTCCATCACAATGGTGACAGATATTTCGTCTGCCGAAATCTAAATCCCATAGGATATAATGGGATTTATATTTTGGGCGGATGGGAAATCCGTCACATTGTGACAGAGTAACTCATCTGCCAATATCTAAATCAGGCCCTAAATCCTAAAGAAGAAATCTTCACTTTGTCCAGGGGCTCTACGATGATAATGCCTTCTCCTTGGACCCTGCCGGCTGCCTTGCCTTGCTGAACTTTATGTTCTCAGACATTTTTCTTGAAAAATTCTTTTAAGTCCTTAGGTAAGCAAAGACTGGGCCCAATCTACATTGTGTTTCCGGTCTGCGCCCCAATCTCATCAGCCATAACTTTTGACTTTGCCCTGGCATCACAAAAGTAGATGTCCGCAGTTGACTCTTTGATATTTTAGGCACTATGTTTCACTTAAAATGTTAACAATCCATAACTTCGGTTCTTCTCATTGGATTTTTGTCATTCTGGTGTGAGTTAATTTATTACCATTTACTCAATTTTTTTGAATTGGTGTGGGATTTTCTTGTGTTGTCGTTTCACTTTATTACTGTACAAGTGCTGCATGGATACACATTGCCTCTAAGTTAAGTTCGACTGGGCCAACCTACCAAAGGATTAAGTACAGGTTAATTTAGTGGCCTTTTGTGGTTCACCCGACAAGAATTGTAGCCGCTGCTAGAGTACGTATCCAACCCCCCTCAATCAGCAGCCCCATTTCTCACACCATCCTATTAATGAGATATCAATTTCAACATTACACATTCTCTCATTTCTAGGCCTTCTTCTAGTCCTACAGTTTGTCCGCGAATACATAGCCCACTCTGATCATATTCACTGCATGCAACATAATCTGAGTCACCTACACCTGCTTGAACCAGATCATCCAAGTGCTGTTCTGAGTTACACAATTCTGGCAGACCAGAGCCAAACACCAATGCACTTTCAAGACAATCCCCTGAGGAAGGATGTTATAGTAAATGAAGACATTGTATACGTCAGTACCAAAAATGCAGGATATCTACTTGAAGATGGACTTTGAGTCTAAGATGATCAAGGCTGGCCACAGGATACCTCAAAGACATCAACTATTGAATGAAAGGACGCCTCCAAAGCCTAAACAGGTTAAAGAGAAATGTTCTTTAGATATCTGAGAGACATAAGTAGCAGACAATCATTTGCCTGACCCCGCATTCAAGATGAGAAACCAAAACCAGTGTAAAAAAATGAGAAACTTTGGGATCTTGTTAGATACAGATGCACCTAGAAAATAAGCAATGGCTTCGAGAAGGTAACCCTTCAAGTAAACATGCTAACAAAGGTGCTCCCTACCCAACTTGCAAGCCTCTGAATGAAGATTACTAGATTATTAGTGATGAGAAGAGAAGACTAGTGCAAAACAGAGTACACTGATTTACCCAAGAATGTGATATAACATTACAGAGGTTCAAAACCTTGGCTTCTAAAGTCTGTCTAACATCTTTACTCAGGTCATGTTTTTGTGAGACCGAATAAGTAGCAAGTCAGTGAAGCCAGAGAGCCCTTGACTCTAACTCAAATTTGCTCTGTCTCGACTCCCATGAGTGCCTGACGACTGTAGTATTGTTTATCTTTCACCAACTCCACAATGGAGTCTAGGATGCCAAATTCTGCAAAAAGCCCATTGTGGTTGTGAAAAAATTAGTAAATTTGCGCAAACATCTTGGCCAATAGACAAGAGAAACAAGTGTCACACTGCTCTCTCATTACTTACATTCCTATTTTAAATTAACACGCCTTCCCCTAATAGTAATGTCTAATTTCCTTCTGTCAGATGAAAATGTTTTAAATGTCGGCTAGTACTAAACTGGAGAAAGCGCTTGCGTTAATTGAACCCATGTTTAGGTTTTTTAAGGTAAGGGTGGTGAATCCCCTTCAACCATACCTATTAATATGTCACTTCTTTTCAAGCTTTAGTCCAAAAAACACATCAAGACAATTTTGTAGTCAGCAGAGTCATCAGGGCTTTTTGGTTAAATATTCAGGAGCTGACATGTCTGTGAATTTAGCAGTTTTTCAAAGGTTAAGTCAATTAAACACGTGTTTGTAATGTATGTGTACAAAAATGTAAATTTGTATACACATTGATTTCCAGCATATATCTCTGCACATGCTGTATGGTAATATTAGCACCTCGAGGGGTTCGTTTTAGCTGTTCTCCTGTTTGTATAATCAATGTAATAATTGCCTGGTCCCTCGACCGTTATGTAGCCGTGTTGTCAGCTTCTTTACAATCAGTAATATTTTTTGAGGCCTAGGACCATATCACATAAAGTGAACACAGCATATGCTAATTTGAGGCAGGTTTCTCCAGCAGGTGTGGACTGGTTTGTGACGGAAATACTTGAAGAGCTGGAGTAGCGCTGTTTTACCAACCTACACAGTGGTAAATTACTTCATTCCCGGGAGTTAAGGTTCTTCTCGTCCCAGTCATTACTCTTTGAGGTTGACCCCACCTGCAGATAACCCTCTCGCAAGGACTGTCGGTTTAGAGTAGCTGTTTTCTCCCATACTAGTACAAATAGTCACTCTCTCTCAAACAAACCCTTCTTATTATCAAGCTCGCATATTGTTGGTGACATATGGGAGGGAGGGTGGCATGTGACTGCGACGAGGAGCATGTGAACTCAAGGTAATAAAGTTGATTGGTAAGTAATAGAATCATTACCCCATCGTATGTGCTCGTGGTCCCAATCAATAATACTTGAGAATATACCAAAGCCTAAAAGATAGTGCCACATTATTTATTTGCATAAATGTATTGAACGTGAAGATTTTGGAAACAATTACTTAATTGCTGCCCTAAGCAGTTCAGTCGCAAAATTATCACATTCACTACTTCCAAAATCAAAATGATAATGAGACACAAATGTTTCCACTGGCCCGAGTACCCGCTGTACATATTTCCTGCACAGATACTCCCGTTACTTCAGCCCATGAAGTAGCTGCAGCCCTCATGGATCGACCCTGGATTGTCTGTGGAATTTCTGAACCTGCAGAAACATAAGCTTGGGATATAGCTTGCCTCACTCGCCTAATTAACGTTGCTGTGGTTATCTTTCTTCTTCTATTAACCACCCCATTTGTGATACAAAAAAGGTGGATTCCCTAAAATCTTCTGTTCTTTGTACAGGGAGTGCAGAATTATTAGGCAAATTAGTATTTTGACCACATCATCCTCTTTATTCATGTTGTCTTACTCCAAGCTGCATAGGCTCGAAAGCCTACTACCAATTAAGCATATTAGGTGATGTGCATCTCTGTAATGAGAAGGGGTGTGGTCTAATGACATCAACACCCTATATCAGGTGTGCATAATTATTAGGCAACTTCCTTTCCTTTGGCAAAATGGGTCAAAAGAAGGACTTGACAGGCTCAGAAAAGTCAAAAATAGTGAGATATCTTGCAGAGGGATGCAGCACTCTTAAAATTGCAAAGCTTCTGAAGCGTGATCATCGAACAATCAAGCGTTTCATTCAAAATAGTCAACAGGGTCGCAAGAAGCGTGTGGAAAAACCAAGGCGCAAAATAACTGCCCATGAACTGAGAAAAGTCAAGCGTGCAGCTGCCACGATGCCACTTGCCACCAGTTTGGCCATATTTCAGAGCTGCAACATCACTGGAGTGCCCAAAAGCACAAGGTGTGCAATACTCAGAGACATGGCCCAGGTAATAAAGGCTGAAAGACGACCACCACTGAACAAGACACACAAGCTGAAACGTCAAGACTGGGCCAAGAAATATCTCAAGACTGATTTTTCTAAGGTTTTATGGACTGATGAAATGAGAGTGAGTCTTGATGGGCCAGATGGATGGGCCCGTGGCTGGATTGGTAAAGGGCAGAGAGATCCAGTCCGACTCAGACGCCAGCAAGGTGGAGGTGGAGTACTGGTTTGGGCTGGTATCATCAAAGATGAGCTTGTGGGGCCTTTTCGGGTTGAGGATGGGGTCAAGCTCAACTCCTTGTCCTACTGCCAGTTCCTGGAAGACACCTTCTTCAAGCAGTGGTACAGGAAGAAGTCTGCATCCTTCAAGAAAAACATGATTTTCATGCAGGACAATGCTCCATCACACGCGTCCAAGTACTCCACAGCGTGGCTGGCAAGAAAGGGTATAAAAGAAGGAGATCTAATGACATGGCCTCCTTGTTCACCTGATCTGAACCCCATTGAGAACCTGTGGTCCATCATCACATGTGAGATTTACAAGGAGGGAAAACAGTACACCTCTCTGAACAGTGTCTGGGAGGCTGTGGTTGCTGCTGCACGCAATGTTGATGGTGAACAGATCAAAACACTGACAGAATCCATGGATGGCAGGCTTTTGAGTGTCCTTGCAAAGAAAGGTGGCTATATTGGTCACTGATTTGTTTTTGTTTTGTTTTTGAATGTCAGAAATGTATATTTGTGAATGTTGAGATGTTATATTGGTTTCACTGGTAATAATAAATAATTGAAATGGGTATATATTTGTTTTTTGTTAAGTTGCCTAATAATTATGCACAGTAATAGTCACCTGCACACACAGATATCCCCCTAACATAGCTAAAACTAAAAACAAACTAAAAACTACTTCCAAAAATATTCAGCTTTGATATTAATGAGTTTTTTGGGTTCATTGAGAACATGGTTGTTGTTCAATAATAAAATTAATCCTCAAAAATACAACTTGCCTAATAATTCTGCACTCCCTGTATATACATCCATGAGGATCTTTAAATGTCTAGTGTCTCTGGAATTGAGTTTTGTGAGTTTTCATCCCTTACAGAGAAGACATTTCTTCTGAACCCTGGGCCTAAATTTCAGATCGGAACTTAAAATAACTCGATATGGAAGTAATTTTACTTAGAAATGATTAATTACTAATAAGGCTTATTCTCCCAATCTTCTAGCAGGTGTTATTACTATTAGGAATGCCAATTTTACAAAAACCAATGTAATATTGACTGTTTCCAAAGGGTGAAAGAGAGATTCTGGAACCCCGTTCAGAAAAATTGTCAGATCCCATTCTGCTATTGGATCTGAAATTACTGGTTTTCTCAAACAAAAACTCTTTAACGACTCTAGGGCAATTCTCTCTCAAATGCCCGAAATTAATTTTCTAAAGGCTTGAAAGTGGAGCCAACCCAAACAAATACCCGCCTCTTAGGAAGTCAAGAATTGTAAATGAGTCACACGATTCTTGAATCATGTTCTTAGAAATACATCACTTTTTAAAATGAGACCAATGTTTAGAATATGCTTGTAAAGTGGACGTTTTCCTTGTTGCCTGGATGTTTTGTGCTACCCCCCCTACCCTCTAATCTCCAGAATGAATACTGGTTTCAGAGGAAAAACATTAGACTCTGCCCAGGAATACATTTCTTCAGCTAATTTCGGTAGAGGTTTGTTTTTAGTACCCCCTTGTCTCTTTTGTTACTCCTTGTTACCTGATTGTCTGTCCTCATTAGAACCACTTTCCGAAAAAGGTGCTAGGGGAAACCTTGAGGAGCTTATGACACTGCTTTGAGTTCCTTCCAGTTTGAGGAATGAGAGGTTTCTTAGAACTGACCCTTCAGTGTTCAATTCTAGATGTTGTGAGGATGCTCCGGAACTCCAAGCACTCACATTTGCTATAACAACAATCTGGATGGGATACTGAAAATATGTTCCCTTGCTCAAGTTTTTTATTTCCAGCCACCACTGTAAACGTTGAACTGTCTATGGTGTCACCAGTATAAACATCTCATAATCTTGGGTTGCTGGGTGCCACTGATTGAGAAGTGCTGGAACATTTTCATCTTTCACAGGAATCAGTGCTCATCGAGGTGGTTGGATCTTTGGACCCAGTAAGTGGTGTGGTAGAACTGCTAACACAATTTCAATACAAACCCAATTCATTTAAACACCATGACAAATGTGGCCACGAAAGGAAAACTTCACTCAAAAATAAAGTTAAGGGATTTATTACAAACACAAGCTCAAAGTTATGTAGATTATTCTCAATACCAAATTATAAAGATACATAATCACCAAGGGTTGCCCAAGGCGAAGAAATAAGTTCAGGCAAGCTAACATTAACAAAACTAAGCATTCAATAAGTACTATGCATAATATTAAAAGAAATATCGGGGATAAAGAAATTATGCGCCACTCAGGGTTAGCAATCATCATTCAATTTAATTTAGCGGATTCATAGTTTAGACTGGGCAATGAAAATCCTTCATCTAGCCAAATCAGGGCAATATGTCTGTGGGGCGAAACAAATGTGGGCAAAATACAAAAAGCACAAAAAGGGTAAAAATAATTTGGAAAAAGATAATCTCTATTGGTTACTAACTAAGGTAGAAACATAGATAAAAAAGGGAAAGCGTCAGCATATCAAAAGCTCGATCAAGAGTCCTCTGTAGGGGATTAGGTAAAGATTTCTAAATCTCAAAAGGCACCTCAAAGGGCAAAAGCAGAGAGGAAGATACTTCTCCAAGGGGCTCAGGATTCAGGGACTGTTCATCAGCAAAATGTCTGGAAGGGGAAACAAAGCAGCATCTGAATAATCTGAATCTGACCAAAGTCTAACTGGACACTGCCATATCAAAAGCCACAAAGCATTGTGATTCGCCAAAGGTATCAGTTCATGTCACGTTAAAGGGGCATCATCCAATAAGAATCAATCACACGACTCCAAGTTGAAACATATGTACTCCTTCTAAAGCTTTCTATGAGAACATCTTCATCCATGTGGCTCCACGCAAGCCTGAAAAATCTGTATACAAAGTCAGTCCATGTTTCCCAATGAACTACTTTCAAGGACATTACAAAGCATTCTCTCTATGCTTAAACAATGGGGTTATTACCAAACTCTAGTATTCTCATGGGAACATAACCTAAATAAAAGTTCACATTATGAAATGAAGAGGCATTCTAACACGGTCACAAAATGCAATCTTTGCAGGCCTCACTTATGCTAAAAAAAAATCATGAAATTACATTCAATTAATAAAACATATGTAATATGCAAAATTATACATTCAGCATTAATAACACTTCACTAACATGAATAAAACATTTTATTTCAAACAAGAAAGCTTTGCTAATGCCTATCATTAAATATAACAGCGAAGTGCATTTCTGTCATTTTTGCACACATTTTAAAATGGTTTAATCTTTAGAAATGTAATATTGTTTCTATATGCACTGATAATCTAACATATGATTTAATTAAAAAAACACCTAAGTCAAACTCTGAAATACAAGCAAATGCACATTTAAAATATGTGTCACTGCAGCTACTATGGTTCACTATTAATACTTTGATTAACATAAGGCATAAACTATCCTATTCTGATGACCTGTGTGACACGAGGGACTCAATTAAAATGTATACTTCATCAGACCCCCCTTTGATGGCAACTATGCCATCATAAAATACTTCCACTCTCATTTTCAGTGAGACAGACCAAAATTTCAGAGGTTTATCTCAGGTAAGTTACTCTGAAAACCTTTAACTGCTTGGCGTTACTGTAATACAGGCTTTGCCTATTCCCCATTTATTTAACCTATTTTCTCTACCAACTCTTGGCTCTTTTCTCCATCAGTTTCTTGTATAACTTCTAAAATCCAACCACAACTAGGGAAGACAAGACCACTATCAGTAGGAGTCTCAAAATGGTTCCCACAGTACCCTTTCCCAGATTTCCAAGCCATCTACCAATAGTTGTAAAACAATTACCTATAGCTTCAAATGCACCTGTTGTTGTTATTCCTTTCAGGTCTTGTTTCAAGTCAGTCATGGTTGCAATGTATTTTCTTATCTCCTTACTATTGTCAGGTGTATACGTGCAGCATTGTTGAACAGGTAGCATTTTGCAAACTGCGCCTTCTTTTGCGAGTAATATGTCTAAAGCAAGACGACTTTGCAAAAACATTTATCTCATACCTACCATCTCTGTGTTCAGTAACAATATGACACCTGCAATGTCTGTAGATAACTTATCTACAATTGTTGACAGCTTTCTAATCTTGAGATCATTCAGGATCACACCCTCTGATGGAACTATGGCACCAAAAATATCTCCTACAATCTCTGAACCACATACTCCTTTTTTGACTCTAGAGTTTGATGTCTCACTCCAAACTGGATCATTAAAATATTCCACATGATAAATCTTTGGAGAAACTACTCTCAGGTAACATTTACCATACCAGCCTTTTGGCAGCTTGTAATAAGCATTTTCCCACATATGAAACAAACACCTGGTGTGATGGGGTCTTGACCATTCACCATAAAAGTCCAAACACTCTTAAACAAAAATACATGTCTACACTCACTAGTTCCTACAAAATATGTGTCAGTCTTTGATCTAGGCTTCTTTCCCAATTTTGCAATACTACTCCTTTTTTTATTTTGGCATTTACTGCTCTCCTCAACTTGTCCAGAGAACTCCCTTTCTACTTGGCTAAGAATGAAGGTCAAATTATTCTTATGTGGATATACTGTTCCAAATGTCAATGTAGGTTCAAAGAAACCTCCAACATAATCAATGTTCTTCACTTTTGAAATATTACTTGTGTGTTTCATGATGGGGACAATTGAAACCACTAAATCATAATTTGAATTAAAAAAATGATAATACTCTTGCTGATGAAACAATGTTAATAACAGACTAAGGGAAATTCCAAAGGTTAGGGGTAAGCTGTGATATGCAATTCCTTCACTTACTGATGAAGGCAACTGCATACACACGTAGCAGTCTCTAACTTACATCTTCTCTATATATTCGTACAACAGCTTATAATACACATTTGCTGATAAATCTTCTCTGGAACCATCAGTGTGTAAATGTTTCTTATCATTATAAAGCAAATTCTGACCTGTAATGGTATTTGTGAAATCCAAGACAAGTGTGGGTGCAATCTTCTCTGAATCACTCATTACTGGCAAACTTGGACCTATAAGCAATAATATAATCATAATAACTATTACTACTGCTAAACCTATACATGTGTATTTATACTTGTTTCTACTTCGATTCAACTCCGTGAGTTCTCTAATGCCAGACCAAAAACTCTGAATTAAAAAATCAAAAATGTTGTATTTATCACTGTCTCTTTTACAGCTCTGCCTATTTCTGAGCAAAGCAAAATAAGAAATAACCTTTTAAAATGCAATTTTCACAAAGTTCCTTGATTTTCTAGAAAGTTTCTCTACTTGCCAATGTTCAAAAACTTCAACTAAAAAGTTAAAATGTCTCTAATAACGGCACAGTTCACAATCACTGATAATTACTTCCAAAACATAATGTCTCCGTTCATCAATTGGTAATGAGATTTCAAAGTTCAGCTCCAATGCAATTTCAATCTCAAGAATGTTGAACTGGATTCAAATTGTTAGCCCAAAAGGTAATAAACTCTTGCTCCCAATCATCAGCATAGAAATATGTCCATTCAGGTGCTGAGTATTTTCGGCTTGGCACTCTTTTTCTCGTTGACCCTCTATTTACTCGACTCTTTGCATCACTGTCACTTTGACTCGACTTTTCAGTTTCTTCAGCAATAGTCAAAGGCAATTGTACAGCAGGCACAGTTTTCTCTTTAGGCCAATTGTGTCTGGGTACAACTCTTTTATCTAGCATGACTGATCCTTCGTCAGCATCCGAGCTTGCATGAGTCAACTGATTCAGTTTCGACCCCTCTGTGCCATTCACTGTTGTCGACTCACTCAGAACCCCATCAGACCGAGTCTGTGCTGCAACAGCCACTTGTCCAGCCCCAACAGCTTGGCTAACCTGATTCCTCTTACTCACTGGGACTGACTGTTCTGGAACAGGCACTGTTTCATCATTGCGACCTGGAACTTTGCAAGTGTTGCTCGCATGTACCCAGTTCGGGAGACTAGCATACTTTACTGCTGTAGTTGTATGAGAACCACGTGATGACCGCCTTTCCAAGTGGTTCAAGCATGTCTTGCTCACATGCTACTTTATCATAACAAAGTTGCCTTGACATAGGTCATGACACAGTTCCGGCTGAGGATGTGCTATGGCTTCTCCAACCTGATGAGACAAAGAACACACCACACCAGCCAGTCCTTTGCAATAATCCCAAACCAAGTCATCCGTAATGTTCACAAGCAGATTTGCAGGTATTGCTGGCAATCTCGTAGCTCGTCCCATGATTATTTAAAGAGGTGGCATACTCATCAAAGCAAGAGGCAATGCATCTGTCCATTTCAGTGCTGTGGACGCACATACCTTTGCCAATCTGGACTTCAAAGTTCCATTAATCTGTTCTATCAGACCTAAGGCTTCTGGTTTATAACTGCAATGCAGTCTTTGTTCAACTTGTAATGCTACACACAACATTTTAAGGACCTCACTATTGAAATTAGCTCCTCGGTCACATTCTAGAGAAGTCAGGAAACCAAAACGTGGTATCAACTCCGTAAAAAACAACTTTGCTCTGTGAAACTACCATTTCTTCTAGTGAGATAAGCTTCCACCCAGTGGGAGAAGAAGCATATAATAACTAAATCATATCTGAGACTATTGCACACTGGTAGCTCGATAAAATCAAAATGCCTTCTGTTAAACAGTTCTCCTGACTTACCTATCTGTCTCAGTGTTACTATTGTGTGGTTCCCTACATTCATCTGTTGACAGGTGCCACACATGTGACATGTGGCTTCAGCAATCACTCTAAACCTAGGGTTAAACCATGTTTGTCTGAATGTTCTAACCATTGCGTTTCTACCTATGTGTGCTTGTCCATGATAATGTCTTCGCATCGGGTACAGTAAACTACTTGGCTGCACTGCTCTTCCATCAGTTAAAACCCAAACATCCTCTTCATTTCTTTTCACACATCCTGCTGTAACCCAGCTATGCTGTTCTTCCTCTGACACTTCTTCCTGCAATCTCTTCACTTCTTCCCAAGTGTCAAGAGCAGTCAATAGGAAACTTTGACTTTAATTTTTATCTTGTACATCACTGTTCCACTCTCCATTAAAGGAGGTACAACTAAGGGTGCAATATCTAGCAACTTTGTCAGCAAAAGTAGTACCCGAGATTACATAATAAGCTGATTTCCTGTGCGCCATACATTTTACAATGGCAATTTGTGCTGGCAACTGCAATGCATTTGGCAAATTTTGTCACAACTTCAGCTTGGAGAACCAGAAGAGGTAATAAAACCTCTCTGGGACCATAACTGTCCGAAATCATGAACAACACCAAAACCATATTAACTATCAGTTAAAATCATCACTTTAGGCTCTTCAGAAACACAGCATGTTCTAGTGAGAGCAAACAATTCAGTTACTTGGGCTAGAAAGACTCCTCAAAGCCATGGGACTTCTATCACACCTGAGACTGTGCATACTGCATAAACTGCTCTCAAGGTACCAACTGTATCTCTTAAACAGGAGCCATCAGCGAACATGACATAGTCATTTTCGTCTGAGGAGTTCGGCACCATGCCAAAATACATCTGCCAAATTTAAATGCAAAAAGATACGGACTTTTGTTGTGCAATAGTATGGAGAAAAAGACTTGGCAAAGATCAATCACAATAAATAAAATCACTGCTGGATGTGTACCACAGGACAACATGGAACGACTATCTTGCTCACTTTTCTCAAATCTTGAACTATGCAGTACTTTCCATTGGGCTTCCACAATCCCAAAATGGGAGAGTTACATGGACTTCCAATAATTTCTTTTATGGTACCCTGCTCAATCAGACAATTAATCAAAGAGGTTATTCCAGCAATAGCCTATGTGAACATATTATAGCGGGTGTTTTTGTATACACTGCATTGAGTTTTATTGTTATTGTATCTCCTTTAATGAGTTGTTTCCTGAAAAATTCGAAACTTCTGGTATCACAGTTTCTTTTAAATCTTTGGGAAAATCATTACATGTCATCATTGGGTACAATGTGACAATCATCTACTGTTCTACAATTTTGCAGGGCACATCTTTCTCATTTGTCTGTATTGCTATTCCGATCACGCCCTAGCAAACTTACATGACTCGAATTGCAGACCACAATTGATGCTCACCTTCGAATGAACCTATTTTGACAGGGACATACTCTGTTACGGGGTTTGTTAATTGCTTATTTGAAACTCCTACCACTTGAATTATTTTTCCTGAAAGGGGCAAATTTGGTACTTCAGATGTTCTGACTGAAGAACCTGTAGCTCCTGTGTCAACCAAGAATGACACATCATATCCCATATTTACATAGGGACCGTGTTGATCTACTTCTATGGATGCACCTAGCATGCAATCCTCATTGTCAGAACTATCACTGTAAAATGTTCCTCATCACTCACGTCAATTAAAGGAAACTGATGCTATCTGGTTCACGTTTGCTTTTGCCATTTGGATCATGTTTTGCTGAGGAACAGTCACTTCCTGTTGTGTCATCGGAGCTTGCGGTATGTGCTGAAATTCTGAACTTGGAGTCTTTGAACTCTTTGAATTTGAACCTGATTATTATCTTGTGTCTGAACAACTCCATCACCTGCACTTGAACATTCACATTGTTATATAGACATTGCCTTTGCCAGTTACTCAAATTACTGCACGCATTACACAGGTTACTTCTCTTCAATCAAAGCCTGGACATCAGCAACACCTCCACTCTGATCTATCTGAACACCATGTCTCCTACCTATAAGGTGAACCATATTCGTAACTTGCCGAAGCACTCCTTGCAATGCACTAGTGTTCACCATCATCTGCGGATTCTGATTTGCTCTCTGAACTCCTTTCAACTGCAAAGCCACAAATTTTTCTTTAAACTTCTTCTACTTCAACTCTTTTTCGGCACTACAGTATTTAGCATAATGCACAATCTCACCAATTGGTTTATTCTGCCAACAAATCAGGTGCTTCTGAATCATCTCACTTATGTCTGGCTTCAATCCCTGTTCAAATCTGAACACAAAACAACCCATATCATTAGCTTCTATAGCCTCAGTACCACTGTGATTCTTGAATGCTTGGAATAATGTCTTGTAGTAAGCATGAATTGACTCTTTCAACTCCTGTGCTGTTCTGTCAATTTCCTGCCATTCAATATCTTTTGGAGTCACTATTTTTCAGAAACGAAATCACCTTGTAATACTTTTTCATTACCTCCTCAGATGGTGTGCCTGTTAATGGATCTCTCTGAGGTTCACTGTCAAGCCAATCAACATGCACTTCACACATGGTCCACAGATCAGTCAGAACCACAATGTCAAACAATGTATTCAAATCTTCCCACCCGCCTTTTGAAAGTTTAACACAACTCTCTGTATCCTTGTACCATTCTACAGACTTTTCTCTCAATCACCGGTAATCATTTGTGAATGACAATATATCACTCCTACTCCAAGGGACATGAACATAACCTCCACCTGGTATTCCTCTCATGGGCGTCATTTTCACATTGTCCTCTGCTTGGTTTGCTCCTGCCAGAGGCACATTTTACTTTGCTTTCTTCTGATCTCTTTTCTTTGTCCATCTGCCTTCCCACTTATCTAACACTCCCCAGGTCTGTATGTGTGTGTGATCAATTCCTAATATGCAATCTCATTCTGGGCGATCTCATGTTAACTATGTCTCAAATCTGTAACTTCTCTTTAAGGTTTTGATTTTTCTAGGTCAACATCATATTTCTCAGCCAACTAAGCTAATCTCTTGTAAGATTGTCCTGCACTTTCAGTAACATCCTTACAAATGAACCCCAATTCATCCTTTGTGTAGGTTTCCAAATGAGCTATGTCTAGCATGCCTAAAATCATTTAATTTAATTCTAATTTCAATCTGGGCACATTTACTGATCTGTCTCTCTCTGGTGTCTCTTCTGTTCTGGCATTGCAATTTGTCACACTGGCTGCACCTTGAGGACTCATATTATTTAACCAATCTCTCAGTTGTGCTGTGAAACCTTGCAAACTAATTTTATTTCTCTAAGATATTTCTTGCAGGGTATTGCAATGTACATTCAGAATCTGATCTGATCAGATCATGAGATGAGGGGGCTTTTCCTGAGAGAGCCTCACATCAGGAGTAAATCCTGCTTGATTTAACATCAGATTAGGTTCTGAAATTCGTGTGGGGTCAAAGGTGGAACAAGATAAACTGTTCTCTCCATCTCTGAATTGTTTGAATATACTGCTCTCTGCATACCTATTGGTGATATCCAATCAGATATATCTGGTGTTTCAGGAATGCTCAGACACCTATTAAATAGGCATTACTTTCATAATTGCCGGAAGCATAAAAGGGAATAACTGGACCTATAGTCATGGGAATTGTTCATGTATCAGGACCCATATGATTTGTCTGATTCTGAGGAATTGTCATTCCAGCACTTTGCCTTGTTATAACAGTCCTGTTTGACTCAGGGTAACATTTGGCATTGACTGAACTGGACTAAACTGTGGCACAGGTTGTGAGAGGCACAATTTTGAACAGGCTGATTCACATACGGTGGCTGCACCATTTGACTCACATTAGGATCGGGAACAACTTGATTTCTAACTGGACTTGATACAAGCTGAACTATATTAACAATCGGAAATGGTTGATACACCATGGGCACTTGTGTCACAGAATTTACAGGTGTACCTGGAAATATTTGATTCAGGGCCTGTGCAGCTGAAGAGGTTGGCACATTTGAGATTACATCTTGTACTGCATTTCAGCCTCAACTGAATGATACGATGTGAAAAATTGGGTTGTTGGATGACTGGGGTGTGAACCCTGGTTAAGCAACAGCAACAATCCCATGCACGGTGAACCATAAAAAGTCACTAAATTAACCTGTGCTTAACCATGGGTAGCTAGGCAAAAAAAGCAGTTGGGCTAAACGTAGAGGCAATGTGCTAAGTATTTATGCAGTACACAAACAGCAACACAGTGAAAACACAGCACAATACAAATCCCAAACCAAATTTTAAATATAGAGAAATGTTTAATAAATTGTTTGACACCAAAACTATGAAAATACAATAAGTAGAACCATAGTTCTGAATTTTGAAAGTTTAGGTTTCAAAATAAGTCCTCAGTTTTAGAAAATGGCCTCCTGGGTACCTTAACACAACAATCAAGGGTCCGGGAGTTGAAGGAGACCTCTTGGGGGTGCAAGCCTCATTCAGGCTGGGTGCAGGTGTAAGATGGTGGGAGCCTGTGGCCCTGACACAGGGGACCAGCTAAACTACTCCTTGGAGTAATTTCTGGAGTCCTGGTTGTAGGTGGAGATGCAGTTCTCTGCAGCATGTCTGGTCTTTGAAGGTCCCAAGCAGGCTCCAGGCCGCAAAGCAGCCCTTCCAGGTACAGCAGCAGTCTGTCAGAGTGCACAGCAGGTCACAGCAGCAGACAGCCCTCTGAGAGTCCTTCTACAGGTCCAGTAGTGAACTGAGAAGCAGGTCTGACAGTCCTCTTTTTATACCCTGGTGCCCTACTCCTAGAAGTTGGGAGAAGTTTCTAGAAGGGTTCTCTAAAGTTCCAGGAATTTCCTGCCTCCCTTGCCCTGGATCCTAGCTGGCTGCACTGACAGGGTTGTTAAGCCTATTGTGTGGTGACAGAGCCCAGCCTATTCTGTTGCAAGGGGGCTGTGCTTAGCTCCCCCCCCCACCAAGTCAGTTAATGGCAATTCAGGCTCTGCTAATTCCTCTATTGTGTGACTGTCTGGAGTGAATTCACAAAGTCTGAACTGTCAGTTACACTCAGTCATATGATCTAAGGCAGGTTCCATGCACAGAGGACTAAGGGCATGAAAATGACAAATAGCATTTTCAAACATGTGATGATAAATCCGACTTTACCATTAAAGAGGGTTTATCATTACAAGTTCATAGGTGCCAAACATGACATATCTACCATCTCTGGTTCAGGAATTACAATTTATTAATTTTGATAAGGAATCCCCAATGTTACCCTATGGGAGGGGTAGGCCTCTCAGTACTGAGAAAACAAATTTGTGAGCTTTTCACTACTAGGACATGTAAAACTAAAAAGTACTTCTCCTACCTTTTAATTACACAGCACCCTACCCGATGCCCTATGGGACACTGAGGGCCTACCTTAGGGGTGACTTATATGTAATAAAAGGGTAGTTTAAGGCTTGGCAATGGGTTTCAAATGTCAAATCGACATGGCAGTTGGACACTGCCTTCAGGTTGCAATGGCAGGCCTGAGACAAGTTTTATGGTGCTACTTAAGTGGGTGGCACAATAAGTGTTGCAGCCTACTAGTAGAATTTAATTTACAGTCCCTTGGTCTATGGTATCCCATTCTACAAGGGACTTACATGTAAATTAAATATGCAAATTAGGTATATGGCCATGTTTAGGGGGCTGAGCACATGCACTTTAGCACTGGTTAGCGGTGGTAATGTACAAAGAGTCCTAGGACCAACAGAGCAAAATTAAAGACAAAATGGAGGTAAGGAGGCAAAACATTTGCTCACATGTCTAACATACAGTGGTGGACAATTCATCAATAACTGTTTTATGAATTAGTCATCTGAATCAATGTCATATGTTAAGGTATTTTTACTCTCTGCTTCCACTGTCTCTTCTGTTTCTTTTGAGTCTTGTTTTGTACTTTTGTCATCTTCCTCGCTGGAAACATTCTGACTCCATCTAATATATCTGCTCTCCACATTCTCTGCTCTGC
Organism: Pleurodeles waltl; assembly: GCF_031143425.1. NCBI lineage: Eukaryota > Metazoa > Chordata > Amphibia > Caudata > Salamandridae > Pleurodeles > Pleurodeles waltl. The sequence goes on from NC_090438.1 coordinate 762,137,631, forward strand.
ATTTCATCTAGCTTCAGAAGGTGTCACAATTGCCTTTGGCATCCTATTCTTTTATTTCATTCACATTCTTTTACAGGCAACAAGTTCCCAAATCCTAATTGTGTCAAATTGTGCGGGTCTTGGAGGTGGCTTCATTTCATACATTATTTGCCTCAAATTGTCTAAAATCCTTAAATTAAATGTTCCATATCGGGGAGAAAGCTAGAGCACCTTCTTTTTCAGTGATTTTACACCATTGCTCAAGTCTAGTCTAAGCATGAAAACCTTTCGTAGATGACAGAATATGACCTGGAGTTCCTTCTGCTGATGTTTCTGTACCCTCACTAACTGGAATAAACATATCTCCTCTTAGCACACTTTAAACTGCTATAGAGAACTTCATTTTCTGTCAAATTCGATTAATCACAACAACTTTTTATCACATCAGGAAAAAATCCCAAAATTATTTGCTCACGCTGTTCTCAACCAATAGCAACGCAGCACTGTCCACCAATACCAGCACAGCTT